>NC_071503.1:13518713-14809447 GCF_028408465.1 Anastrepha ludens
CCCCTTCCTTGGTGGAATCGAGAGGTCGAGGTGCTGAGGGTCGCCTTCATCCTTAAAGTGCGAAGAGATTATGCCCCATAAGCATAAGACCCACCAGTATGACTTCTTTCATGCTGAAGAGTCTCGAACGACTTGTGGAATTACGAAAACGTCAGAAGTCGCTGAAGGTTTGCTCTGTTTCTCCATTTCAGCATGCCTATCAAAATGGAAAATCATGCGAGCCGGCACTGCAAAATCTTTTTGCTATGGTAGAGAAAGCTATCGACAGGAAGGACTACGTTATGGGCATCTCTTTGGACATAGATAACCCTCCACCGCTTGATAATGCCTCTTTTGGTAGTGTGTGCAGCTCTGCTAGTAGCCATGGCGTAAACCGGGTGATAGTGAATTGGATTCGTTCGATCCTGGCCCAAAGAATCGTCACGGTGCGAGCGGAGGAAGATCTGCTGGTGTCATCTGGGGTTAATAGAGGTTGCCCCCAAGGCGGTGTGCTATCTCCATTGCTCTGGAGCATGGTGATCGATCCTCTACTCACCACCTTAAACGATTCGGGAGTCTACGCACAAGCATATGCGGACGATTTTGCTTGTTTGGTAACAGGCCCTTTGCTTATGAACATCTGCAGGAAAGTGCAGAAAACTCTGGATCGGATTTACACTTGGTGCTGTGCGAATGGGCTATCGGCAAATCCCACCCAGGCTGTTATTGCCCTCTTTACAAGAAGGTGGAAGCTTGATGGACTCGTTCTACCTAAGTTAGAAGGAGTCACAATCCAGCTATTCAAAGAAATTAAATATATTGGAGTAATCCTCGATACTAAGCTCCTATGGAAGTCACACGTTGAAACAAAAACATCCAAACCACTGACAGCTTTCTGGCGATCCTCGCCACGCCCCTTGACTCCATGCCATCAAGAGTCGTACTTGAAAAGAGATACAGTGTTTTGCTGCCAGAGGCTTAATAGTAGTCAAACTTTGAAGATGAGCCCGGCAGACACTGTTTTCGCATTTCCACGGATGGCTCTAGCACCGAGCACGGTTCCGGCTCTGGTGTATACTTGGAATCCAGCGTGCCAAAACTGCACTTTGCTCTTGGAATGCATGCATCTGTGTTTCAAGTGGAAGTTAAAGAAGCGATGAACTTTGTTGTGGAAAACAGATGGAGAGGCAGATCTATATGTGTCTGTAACGACAGCCAAGCTACGCTCATGACCTTAGACAGCCCTCCAATCACTTCAATGATAGTTAAGCCCTGTACATTCCGGCTGAACTATGTCGGTAGACATAATATTCTAATGCTATCATGGGTCCCGGGACACGTGAGTATCGCGGGCTACGATATCTCTGACTCTTTAGCCCGGAACCCGTTCTGCCACTCTCTTATGCAGCCATCAAAGCCAAAGTTAGTACAGGAGTTACTTTAACCCATAAGCGAGCTTGGCAGGCTGAAAGAGGCTGCAGATGAACTAAACTGATTTCACCTGTCATATCCTATCGAATGTCGCAGATCCTCCTGTCATTAAGCTGACGGGACTGTAGGCATCTGGTTGGACTGATGATGGGCCGCTTTATATAGGCGAAGCATATGGAAAAGGTAAGCATCTTAGACAATGATCTCTACCCAGCATGTGCAGAGAAGGATGAGACGGCGGACCACTTTTTGTGCATCTGGCCAGCCTTCGCTCAAATCAGGCTCGAGGTCTTTGGTATTGATGTGTTAAGAAGCGATCACCTCGGCTCCTTGGCTCCACATGAACTACTCCTATTTCTTCGGAGGTCAGGTACATTTAAAGAAAATTAAAAAGGGAACCCGAGTGCAGTACAATGGACTTATTGCTATCTGAGTTCTGCACTTACTTGACTGTTTGGGCAAAAGAAAAAAATGTAACCGAGGTAATCATTCTATATATTATAATAGGATAAGGTAGGAGGTTATTGATATAACCCTGGTATCAAATTCAGGGTCTTTAGGAGTTAACAACTGGCATATTTCATGGGTGGTAGCGTCGGCAGGCAAGGGCAAACCTCCGAGTATATTTCTGCCATGAAAAGGCTCCTAATAGAAAACCTATTTATATAATTTATGGATTTATATAATATCATAATAATAATAACATGTAGAATAATTGTTTATAATAAACCGTTCATTTAAAGGTTAAATTAAGTTCCTTTATATGCATTCAACTAAGGTTTAGGTTATCTATCATTCTACTTTATATTATATTAGCATAGCAGACGGCTGGTTGGACTGATGACGGGCCACTTTCTTTGGGCGAAGAACATGGAAAGGTTGGGCATCTCAGACAGTGTACTCTGCCCAGCTTGTGAAGAGGAGGATGAGACGGCGGACCACTTCCTGTGTGTCTGCCCCGCCTTCGCCCGAATCAGGTTTGAGGTCTTTGGCACTGATGTGTTAAGAAGCGACCATCTTGGCTCCTTGGCACCACAAGATCTTCTCAGATTTCTTCGGAGATCGGGTAGATTTAAAGAAAATTAAAAGGGAATCCAAGAGTAGTACAATGGACTCAATTAATGTCTGAGTGCTGCACTTGCTAGTTGTCCCGACAAAAAAAAAAAAAAAAAAAAAAATATTAGCATAGGCATACTGCTATGATTGTATTGCTATCTCTCTTACTCCTACTATTTAAGCTGTATTAACAATGCCCTTTATATATTGCGGAGATGCTGATGATATTCTCAAACATATGATATATATATATATATAATTGGCGCGTACACCCTTTTTGGGTTTTTGGCCGAGCTCCTCCTCCTATTTGTGGTGTGCGTTTTGATGTTGTCCCACAAATGGAGAGACCTACAGTTTCAAGCCGATTCCGAACGGCAGATATTTTTATGAGGAGCTTTTTCATTGCAGAAATACACTCGGAGGTTTGCCAATGCCTGTCGAAGGGGACCGCTATTAAAAAAATTTGTTTTTTTTCTTAATTTTGGTGTTTCACCGAGACTCGAACCAACGTTTTCTCTATGAATTCCGAATGGTAATCACGTGCCATCCCATTCGGCTACAGCGGGCGCCATATATTTATATGATATAAAGGTATAATCTTTACTGTAACATTAAGGTAAGTTGGTAGTCACGTCGTGCAAATGTTGCTAAATAAATCTCCGTAAAACCCACATATGTATATAAAATATATATACAGCGCCGTCGAGGTAAATCCGGAATGTTGAACTTAAGAACAAAACGATTGGATATTTACTCAAAAATAATTTCATTTGCACTTAACTTTGTATAATGTGAGTAAACATATCATAGTTGAAAATTATTCAATGTAACCTCCATCTCGTGCAATTACCTGCTCCAGCCGTGACCTGAAGCGCCCACATGCGCGAGCTACCTCCTCTTTGTCCATTGTGGTCATCACTTCTTCGATGGTTGTCTTCAGAGCGTCCTTAGTTTTATGAGGCTTCGCGTTAACTTTTACTTCAACTGTGCCCCACACGTAATAATCAAGAGGATTGCAGTCTGGGCTTGAAGGTGGTCAAAAATCTGGTGACCCGTGGTAGGGTAGGTTGTTCTGGAGCCAAACCTTAGTATTCTTTGCCTTGTGAGCAGGTTCTGAGTCCGGCTGAAACACATATTCTCTTCCAGCAGCCACGCGGTCCATCCAGGGTTGCGTTTTTTTGTAGCCAAACCTCTCAATTACCTCTTCAGGGCTTTTTCCGGCGCGAAGTGACTCTAGTATCGCAGCTCTTCTGTTCTGCTCTCGACCCATCGTTTCACTAGCACTTACTCCGGCACTCCATTGTCAATCAGGAAACAATACACTAAAAATATGTCCCTTTATCAGCGGTTTTAGACTTAACGCTATTGCTCCAGAGCTTACGAAAGGTATTCCGTATATATTTAATTGGCTCTTACACCCAAACAGGGGTATATATAAAGATGTGTTCAAAAACTATCGCGAATTTTGAATTTTCACACGCCACGTATATTCGAATTTCGATTTTTTTGGGGCGATATGTTGGTACTCATGCCGACGAGTTTGGCCATTTTGAATGTTCAGTTAATTGTTGACAGCTGCTTTCCTTGCTCATGTTTCGGCTCGTTTTCGATTTTTACCTATTCAAAAATTTGGATCAAAGAACCTGTATCAAATTTTGTGTGAAAAACGAAATTAAGTGCGCGGATGCATTCCGAATGTTGACTGTGTCATACGGAGAAACTACTTTGGACCAAAGCAGCGTTTATCGGATGCCCGGGCACTTCAACAACAGGCGAAAAGTTGATGAAGTGAAGAAAATGGTATTGGCCAACCGTCGAATCACTGTTTGAGAAGTTGCTGAGGACCTAGACATATCGATGGTTCACATATCGTTGCTTGTGCGCGACTTTTTGGCCAAAAACAATGCACTAATGATGCCAGAGCCACCGTATTCCCAGATCTGGCCCCATGCGCCTTTTTCGGGTTCCCGAAACTGAAGAGGTCCATGAAAAGTCGACGCTACGCTACGATTGACAAGATAAAGACGTTCGATGCCGGAGGAGCTGAACAAGATAAAAAAATGATTTTTTGAAGTGCTTCGAAGATTGGAAAAAACGTTGGCACTAGCGCATAATATCTCATGGGGATTACTTTGAAGGGGACAAAATAGATATTAATGAATAAATAAACAATTTTTGAAAAAACACAAAATTCGCGATACTTTTTGAACACACCTCGTATATATAAATAAGTAGAATCGTGTCACTGTCAGCATAGAACAATCTAAATCCAACTTGGAAAATAACGTCAATTAGTTAATATTGCAACTGATGAAGCTTTTCGTAAAGTTTGTCCAGTAAACAGGCCTCCAAAATACCAAACAGAGTCATGGTGAATCATCGGGCTCAAACTACTATGAAGATGAACAAGAAGACTTCTCAATGCAGCAAAGGCGTCAAGGACTACAGAGGATTGGGACTGCTATCGAAATAGTTTCAATCATTTAAGAGGGTGATAAAGAGAGCTAAGAAAGAACTCCGAATGTAGTTTTGTGAAGAATTGGAGGACACGTCTGAGTTCTCAAGACTTAGAATGTGTCTTTCTAAGGAATTTTGCAAATCAAGCTTATGCAAAGATGGTAGCTTTACAGGAACAGGGCAGGAAACTCTTGAATATCTCATGCAAACATACTTTCGGAGATTCCAAGAATGGACGAACAATGTACAAAGTTTTGGCCGTTCAGATTGGAGAACTTGCTGTAGGTAACCTGGGCAGTAAACTCCTTCCAACCCTATAAGTCAGGAGCACCGGACGGAATTATACAAATGATGTTACTGCAGTCAATAGGAACGATTAATTTATGGTTAGTTGAGATCTTTAGGCGATCCCTATTTTCAGGGTATATATATGTATATAATTTATTGAGGAATGTCAGGGTGGTATTTATTCCTAAAGCAGGAAAACCAGGCCATAACACTGCGAAAGGTTTCAGAACAATTAGTCTCTCTTCGTTTTCACTCATCAAGAGTACTCTTAATACTGATATAAACCACTGGGCGGACAATACGAGCATCAGGCCTATTTTGACTTATAGAGCTTTCGTATGGTGGGAGGCGTTGCAGACGCAATCCTATCTAAAGAATCTTATAAACGTCCAAAGATTAGCTTGTGAAGGAATAACAGGTGCGCTCTGATCGACGCCTCAAGCGGCTCTGGAAGTGATCCTACATATTCCACCCATTGATATATACTCGTATGTTAAAGGAATCTGGTTCAAGTATTAAATCAGCAGGCATGCTAAAAGAAACATGCACGGTCATGCATCAGTACTACTATCTGTGGAACACTTGCAAGACCCATCAAAAAAAGACTATTCGGTTCCGAAGATAGATCTGAAAAGAGAGTATAAAGTACGAATACCCGACGGAAAGGATTGGTAGACCAGAGTCACGTAAGATGATAGTGGTCACCATATTTATACTGACGGCTCAAAGATAGGCAATGCGATTGCATCTGGTGTTTACTCGGAACAATTGTCTTTAAATTGCTCATTTATGCTCCCAGACTGGTGGTTCGTCTTCCGAGCTGAGATCTACGCTATAGACCAAGTAGCAAAAACGACTAAAACTAATGGACGTATCTGCGTCGCTCTCGCTTATCAAATAACACAGTACAACACTTTGTTGGGTCCTGGGCACTCTGGAGCGGATGAGTGTGCAAGGAAAAGACTTTAACGTTCCTTTAAACGAACTGTACACTGCGATTGACCTGAGCCTAATTACGGAAACCAATAGAATGTGGTATCTGACTACTAACTGCAGAGTCTCCAAAGCCCTCTGACCAAAACTTAATTTTGAACGGACAAAATGTCTGCTTGGATTCAACAGGTCAACCACCAGCGTTCTCGGAGGTGTTATAACGGGTCACTGCACTATTGGCACTTTATCCAGTAAAATGGGTGTACCTCCCATTGAGTTGTGGAGATGAAGATGAAATTGAGTCGGTACAACATCTACTCTGTGAATGTCCTGCACTTCAATGAATCCGTGCCAAATATCTTAGCGATTATTTCTTTGAAGACCTTGCAAAATATCTCACTGGAGGGGCTCCTTATCATCTTAAAAAGATCTAATTGGCTTAAGCAACTAATTTAAGGGATGGAAATCAAATTCAGGTATTACAATAGGCCTTAGGGCTGCCCGCTGTCATGTATTAAACAAGCAATCTTGGCTGCTCTCGACTGCAGTTTTCAGGCCTCGATGCAGTTTTCAGTGCCCGGAAAGTTATCTTTAAAGAAATCTGCTACACTCCAAAATTTTGGATCATGTTTAAGACTGTTCTATTTAAACAGATCCGGTCTTTCCAGTTAAACAGTTTTCTATCATAATAGATAAAAACGATTGGAGAGCGTCCATCAGCGGTCACTGGGGCCCAAACCATTACTTGCGAGGGGAAAGTATTTCGAGTGGCCATACGTAGGCTCAAATTCTCGTATGAGCGTTCGGTCAAGTAAACACGATCGTTTTGAGTATTTATGAACTGCTCTATTGGGCAATTTTTTTCATCAGAAAACTCAATGTTAGGAAATTCGCCACGTTCGTGCAAGCGCAACAACTCCTTTGCTCTTTCGCACCGAACTTTGTTTTGCTGGTGTGAAAGATCGTGTGCTTTTTGGAACTTGTAAGCCTTGATCTTGAGCTCATTTTACAATATGCGTCGAATGCTGTCTTGCGATATTTTCAGTTCTTTGGCTATTTTTCTTCCACTTCGACGTGGATTTCGTTCAATGCGAGCCTTCACTTTCCGAACCATTTCTGGCGTTGTTGCGGTATTTTTGGCCCACCTCCAGAGCGTTTTGCAATTCTACCAGTATAATTGTAACGTTTTATAGTGCGATACACAAACATTCACTTTGAGGTGACTGAGCTCACGAACAATCGCTGGGTGCGATTTTCCAGCAAAATATTATATAACGCAATCACACTATTACGTTTGAACTCCATCACAGAAAAAAAAAATCAACAAAACTGAGACGCAAATGCTTTTGATGGCTTATAAACAATATATTGAACTGTCATTAGAACAATTTTGACGTTGATGTCATCAGCTGTTTTACAGATACAAGCAGTGTGAAGTTGGTAACACTTCATATCGTTCACCCTGTATATATATATAACTGGCTCGTACAGCCTTTTTGGGTGTTTGGGCGAGCTCCTCTTCCTATTTGTGGTGTGCGTCTTGATTTTGTTCCACAAATGGAAGGCCCTACAGTTTCAAGGCGACTCCGAACGGCAGATATTTTTTATGAGAAGCTTTTTCATGGCAGAAATATACTCCGGGATTTGCCATTGCCTGCCGAGGGGCGACCGCTATTAGAAAAAACTTTTTTTCTTCATTTTTGATCTTTCACCGAGATTCGAACCATCGTTCTCTCTGAACTCCGAATGTTAGTCCGCACCAACCTATACGGCGGCCGTCCCTTAACTTCTTAAAATACTTGTCTTGAGTACTTCCAATTAGTTATTTGTAGTAAAGTGAGACATCTTCGTGAGAAACAAATGTCAAGCCTTTCAGCATGCGGATCTCCATACAGTGTACGACTGCCTAGATTTTTTTCTAATAAGACAACAAATTAGAGACAAAAACTGACCATCGATTTAGTCTCTTATTGTGAATAGCTGGTGGAAAATCTTTGGAACAATGTAAAACGTTCCATCCATCACCCAGCTCTGCGAACTTCCTAAAGCTTTTAATGAATATTGTATTTTTATCGTCACTGAAGATGCATTCACTTGGGACAAAAAGATCACCCTATAAATATTTTAGAGGTTCTGAGATATTTAATATATGTCTTGTAAATATTGCCGCTCTCTGACTACATACTGTCATTTGTGATTTCGGCCAACTTTAAGCGTTTGTACTTGCTCGGAAGGAAGATACGCCCGGGTTTCTGGCTTTCAGTTCACAACAACTTCTCTTACTAAATGCTATGCTTGAAAACCTGAAAACCTGGTCATTTAATTTAAATTAGAATTTGCTTCTATATATCTATCTATCTAATTATAATTTACGGGAGCTTGGATCGTGGTTGTGTTCCGTAGGTACTACTATAATTTGGTGCTGTCAATAATTTTGTTTCGTTATTTCAACACTTTTACATAAAACCGGTTTCCACTGTATCCAAATAATTTGCTTTATAGAAAACTTCGCGCACCAACTGGCAACAATACCAAGCGAATGAGATACCAAAACAAAATAATGAATTCGCCTTGTTGAGACAGACCTCGGAAGAAGATACGAGTTGCCACGTATAAAAATTCTGATAGTTATTAAGTATATGTATATGCTCACAACGGACCGATTCCGTGGTCTAAATGGCATCGTTGTCTCTATGTGCGATGCGGCTGCCAAACCTACCTAAGTATATGTATATAAGCAGAGGTACAAGCAAGAATGATGATCACGTTTGCAAAGTTGTGCAGTATTGCCAACCATTTGCTCTTCGCAATAAATTTAGTGCTTTTTTATACCGAAAATGCGACAATTTTTAAGTTTGGTGTTTGTTTCTTTTTGTTTTTAATTTAAGGTTACCGAGACTTTAGCTTGAAAAAAAAATGTATTATTATAATATACAAAAGAAGTTTAAAATAGGCCACTCTGAGAAGATTTTAGTGCTAATGAAAATTTTTTTACTCTTATAAAATTTGATAATTTAAAAGTGCAGATTTAATTTTTGGCTCCATTTAAGGCTATGCAAAAATATTAAATGCCCCTCTCTCAACTCTTCTTAAGATTGAAAACCTTTTTACACATCTGTAAAGCTAAATAAAACTGAGTGAATTAATTAAATAATTATTAAAAAATGTATATTTTACAAAATTATAAACTTGACATTTTAATTAGAACAGCTAGAAAAATGTCATGAAGAAAGAACTAAAACTCCGAGACAAAAAATAATAAAAATAACAAAAAAAAAATGCTAAATCAAGTTACGAAAATGGTAATCTGGCCATACTGGAGCTAAAATCACGTAACTAGTTGTCAAATTCGCTGAGCGCAAAGTAAGGGGACCACGATGGGCGCCATCTCATTATTCTTTGCATCATGAGGTGCACGCGCTTAGTCAGTCTTAAGTTACGCGTGTAAGAGTGTAAACGAATAGTAAAGCAATAAAGTGACTCACTAAAGCAGCAAATTGCATTGGCAAGACATTAGATAGTGACTTTTATTTGGCAATCCAGTGATCGAACTCAGAGGAATTACTGTGAGACGTTTTATTTGGATAAAAACGTAGCAAATTCATCACAATATTTATATACATAAATCTTGGGCATTTTGAGTTTGGGGACTTTGTGTTTGGAGATATTTTTCAAGTTGGGGAATTCGTTTGTGGGGATTACATTTCCAGGGATTTTAAACCTCTCCACTATCTCATACGTAAGATCTTGAAGAAAGAGAGCCCAACGCGAAATGCTTACCGGTACGTCCGTTTTCCGCGCCATCATGATAAATGCGTTGATAATGTAACATTCCCTGAAAACATGGAAAATAAAATCTAACTGTACCTCATCAACTTCTAATTTAATGTTAAAACTTCCTAATGTGCTTAACCGTTTGTCTGTTGACTTTTTTCAGATATATGTTATACATAAGCTCATGATGGCACAGCAATCTTAATAATAAAACGTCTAAAACTTTCAGCCCACTATTATTCAACTATAGCTTTGTATTGCCTACCTTCCCAAATTATAACCGAACAACAGTTCAAAGGTTTTTTTGCCAAATTTGGGTCAACGTTTATGGCTGCAGGTGACTTTAATGCCAAACACAACAGCTTTTAAGTGGTACACTAAGTTCAAAACTTGATGTTGTATCTCCAGGACAGCCAACATTTTGGCCATCTGACCGCCAGAAGATGTCTGACCTGATTTATTTTGGTGTTATAAAGGCTATTGATCGCAAGATTATAACAACATCTTCTTCTCTAGTATTGTCCTCTGACCATTATCCGTCTATTATAACCGTGGAAGGTAGTCTTTGCAAGAGAACTGCAGGTAGTCAGCTCCCCAATCCCAATCTTATAAACTGGCTTAAGTATTGGAAAAATATTAGTACTCATATAAAAACCATTGCTTTCTTAAAGAACGATAATGAAATCGATAGGCAGATACATATGTATTAAGATGGGGAATAAGTTCATAGCGTTTTTACCGAAGACTGTTATTTAAACAAAACAGCAGTAATTATATCAATGAGTTTATCAATTATATATTCGCCGTTGCTGTTCACAACCTCTTCCCACCTCTCAACCAATTTGGTGATGCCGTTCCGCCAAAAACCGCCTGATCTGGTGTCAAAGAAGGTGTTGAGCCAGTTTTTAAGAACCTATTTGTCGTACTTCGAAGTTCGAAGGTAACGCCCTTCATATGGTTCGACAGGGAACGGAAAACATGGTAATAATAGGACTATGAATAAGTTCGTGCGGTTTTTTTTCGAAATTTGAAACTTTATTGACGTAAAATGGTTACAAATTTAATATTCAAAATATTGTCCATCGCTTACTACTACTTTTTCCCATCTTTCTGGCAATTCACGGATTCCCTTTGTGAAAAATTCGGTCGGTTTTGCCGCAATCCACGAATCGATCCATTTTTTGACTTCATCGTAATTACGGAAGTGCTGGTCAGCCAGGCCATGTTGCATCGATCGGAAGAGATAGTAATCGGATGGCGCAAGGTCTGGACTATACGGCGGGTGGGGTAGGACATCCCATTTGAGCGTTTCTAAGTATGTTTTGACCACTTGTGCAACATGTGGCCGAGCATTGTCATGTTGCAAAATAACTTTGTCGTGTCTATCGGCGTATTGCGGCCGTTTTTCTCGCAGTGCTCGGCTCAAACGCATCAATTGTCGTCGGTAGACATCCCCCGTAATCGTTTCATTCGGTTTCAGTAGCTCATAATACACAACACCCAGCTGGTCCCACCAGATACACAGCATAACCTTCAGGCCATGAATATTCTGCGCCGACGTCGATGTTGAAGCATGGCCAGGGTATCCATACGTTGCCCGACGTTTTGGATTGTCGTAATGGACCCACTTTTCATCGCCAGTCACAATTCGATGCAAAAAACCCTTTCTTTTGTGCCGTTGAAGCAGTTGTTCGCATGCCATAAAACGGCGTTCAACGTCTCTTGGCTTCAATTCATACGGCACCCAATGGCCTACCTTTCGGATCATTCCCATGGCTTTTAAACGTTTGGAAATGGTTGATTGATCAACTCCCAAAGTTTTTGCAACCTCTTCTTGCGTTTGAGCCGGATCTTGATCGAGCAATTCCTCCAATTCGGTATCCATGAACTTTGGCGGCGCACCCTCGCGTTCTTCGTCTTCCAAGCCAAAATCACCACTTTTAAAGCGTGCAAACCACTTCTGGCACGTTCGCTCAGATAGAGCATGCTCACCATAAACTTCCACCAAGATACGATGACTTTCGGCTGCTTTTTTCTTCATATTAAAATAATGAAGAAGAATTCCCCGCAAAAACACATTATTTGGCACGAAATTCGACATTTTCAAGTGTGGTAAAAATATTGTTGTTTACGCTTCAAATAAAAAACTTATACTGACGTTTGTGCCTTACGACAGTAGCTCTCCAATGAATGTTTGGAAATGTGGATCGATGGAATAATAATCAAGTTACGCCATCTGTTGTAAAACCGAAACGAACTTATTCATAGTCCTATTAGGTAGGTGCAAGGACCAAAGAATACGGTGGATGCTGAAATTGTCGTGAAGGAGTATGGTTTGGCCATGTCGATCAGGTCTTTTCAGTCGAATAGCCTCATTCACGCGCTGAAGCTGGGCAATGTAGGGCTCCTTTCTGACCGTGGCATTATTTCGAGCATTCGAGTGCACCGTGTCCTCCCAGTCCCACCAAACACATGTCATAATCTTCGTTGGATGCAGATTCAGCTTGAATCTCGGCTTTGGCGTATCTCCTGGAGCCACACCCAGCGGGTCAGGGTTTAGAATTTACCCGAGGTAAGGTATGCCTGTTATAAGAGGCGACTAAAATCTAGGCAGAGTAAGCTCTACATAAGTCCCCAGTCCAAGGTAGAACAGCATATGCCGATGGATGAGCGGCTAGGGGGCTAGCTAATTTACGAACTAGGAGCACCCAGACAAGGTTCCATTTCAATAAGTGTCTTACTGCGCTACCGGGGTACTGGCGCAGCGGACCAACCTTTCCCCTTTACTTTTGGGACCAAGGGCAGAGATCGTCGGAACAGACACCGAAAGAGCCTACCTCGAAGAATCGGGCTAAAGACGATAAACCGTCTACTTCCAAGGCCGCAGCAATCACAACAACAGCTGCCGCATGTCATGGGCGTAGTCAATCCAAGGGCTGCGCTTATAACAGACACCAACATTAAACATTTGTCACTTAAGGAATTTATGGATGGCGACACGGAAACGGTACTTGTTGAAGCGGACTCCGATGGAAAGAAGCAAGAACTCGTTATTGCCTCAGCTTATTTCTCAGGGGACACCTACGTAGTACCACCGCCAAATATCATAGGATTAGTGAACTACTGTAAGACATACAAAAAGATATTAATCACTGGGTGCGATGCAAATGCACACAACACAATCTGGGGGAGTACAGACACAAATAAAAAAGGTAACACACCTAGAGTTTTTAATTCAAAAAAATCTAGCTATTGTAAACAAGGGCAAAACACCGACCTTTGCAAACGTTATACGACAAGAGGCTCTTGACTTGACACTCACAACTAACCCCTCACTTGATATGATCAACAACTGAAGGGGCCCCGATGAGGACTCAAAATCTGATCATAAACATATTATCTTTAAAATCAAAGAACCAGTTAAGAGCGTAATTTTGTGTAGAAGTCCCAAGGCTACTAACTGGAGCAAATACTCAGAGTACCTTGAACACAAACTGACCAAAAGCATGCTTCCTATAAAATCGACAGAGGAATTGGATGTATCTGTTGAAAACCTGACTGACTACATCATATCCTCATATCATGAAAGTAGTCCACTCAAGACAAAAACCTCAACAAAGAGAGTGCCTTAGTGGAACAAAGAACTTGCAAATTTGCGTCAACTAGCAAGATAAAAATTTAACGATGCAAAGAAATATCAAACATGTTCTGTGAGGAACTAAACGATGTTCCAGCCAGGGCAAGAACACAAAAATCACTGACCAAAGGAGTGACAAATCCAATTGGCACACTGAAAGCACCGGATGGTACTTTTAAAATCAGTTTCGACGGAACGCTAGAGCTTCTTGTCAGAACTCACTTTCCCGACTGTAGGCTTAACGCAACCTGTGATACTGATCAAGGAGTGCCAGCGCACACTCTGTTCGGGACAAAAAGTATTACTATCTACAAAATAGTAAACTACGAAAGGGTAGAGTGGGCAATCAACTCGTTCACACCCTAAAAATCACCCTTTCCAAAGGCACTGGGAAATTAATACAAATTCTGGTACAAACATTCAGATTAAATCTTAGTTTGGGTTATGCCCCTAAGATTTGGCGGGAGGCAATAAGCTTTCTGAATCTCCCAAATCCTATAGGCCAATCAGTCTTACGTCTTTCATGTTGAAAACCATCGACAAGCTACTGAACTTTTACCTAAAAGAGGAGGTTATCTCGATAATCCCACTCCATAAACTGCAATTTGTATATCAAAAAGGGAAGTCCACAGGTACAGCACAATTGTGTGCGATATAGAAAAGGCCCTTGACCTAAGGGAAATAGCCCACTGTGCTTTGAAGCAACAGAACTGGCCCTCTCCAATAGGGGAGTCGATCCAGCAATTGTTAAATGGGTAAGAAACATGCTAAGCCAAATGATAATTACAGCCTCTCTGGAGCAAACTACCCTTAGTGTTACAGCCGCGAAAGGATGTCCACAAGGGGGGTATTATCGCCATTCCTTTGGTCTATTCTGGGTGACGATTCGGTACAAACCCTTAACAATAAAGAGTATAAGACAATACGCTATGCAGAGGACATTTCTGTAATAATTAAAGGCCACCACGAAAGGACCATAAAGGATTTAATGCAGGATGCCTTAAATATAACCTGGGAGTGATGTAGACAGAGGGGTTATCAATGAACCCTTCCAAAACCACCATTATCCCATTTACCAAGAAAAGAGTTCTAAATGAGGCAAATGATCACACGGAACCCGTACTCAATTTTATAAAGAGATAAAAGGTTATCTTCCCGTCTAGGGTCTTAGAGCACACAAATCCCTAACACCATGTACAGATACTACAATACAATTTTCCATGCGGAGCTCTTCGCCAGAATGAAAATCATATCCAAAAGATTGTTCGAGAAAGCAAAAATTAAAATACTTTCGGACAGCCAATCGGTTCTCAAAGCCTTGAATAGCTTCCCATACAAGTCAAATGTCCTAATAGAGTGTACCAATGCACTCAACAAACTGGCCACTCATAATCAGGTCTCACTGATTTGGGTACCAGGACATGAGGGACACGATGGAAACGAGAAGGCAGATTCTTATGCCAAAAAAGGGGCAAAGGGCTATTTATTAGACCAACCCCATTTTTAGACTTTAACAAAAATAATATAAAACAGGAGACCAAAAAATGGATCCAAACTATAATCAGGGAACACTGGAACGGCATAAGCGGCCTTAATCACTCAAAAAAGTTTTTGAACTTCAATGCCAACAGAGTAAAATCTGCTCTAACCCTAGATAAAAAGGGCCTCAGATTACTCTGTGAAGCACTTACATACATGTCACTTTGCCTGTAATAAACAGTTTAACACAATAGGGTTACCTAGTACAAGATTATGCAGGTTCTGCTGTGATGAAGAGGAATCTATGGAACACTTAATTACCAACTGTGAGACATTAGGCCATAAGAGACACTGAATCCTGGGCTCGTACCTACAAGAGGAGGAAGACCTACAATTGCTCCCTTCTAAGGAGCTGATTCGATTCCTCGGTATACTAAATAATTACAATTAAGTAATTAGGGGCGCTCAATAGATCAATCTGGTCGCAGTGCATAAAGGCCTTAGCCTAACTCGTACAACCATTGCCATTACCATTACCATCTCCTGGAGCCACCCACTCCTTTCTTTGCTTCATATTGGTGTTGACCGCGCGTTTGCTCTTTGGCGGGCGAGATGCTGAGAAGGAATTTGAAGGCGATTTTTTTTTTTTTTTTTTTTTTTTAACGTTGAGCTCGTGAGGCACCCAGGAACCCAATTTCTCGGTAAATCTCATTGAATGAAGGTGATTGAGAATCGTTTTCTGCTCGCAGTTCATTTATTCTGCCACTTCACGACTAGTTTGGCGACCGTTCTCCTTCAGAAGTGATTTGCGAAGTTCTTCATGGAATGCAGAAAGCCTGCAGCTGCGGAACGTGTCATCGACGTCGAAGTCTCCATTTTTGAAATTTGCAAACCATATCCGTGCTGTGGACTCGCCTCCGACACCTTCTCCGTAGGCGTCGCAAATTTCCCGGGCTGCTTCGGCAGCTTTTTGACCTCGATGAACAGAAAAGAAAGGCAGGTGTTGAAAATGTTAATTTTTGCCTCCTGGGTAGTCTATTTCTAAGCTTAAAAACTAATAAAAAATTTAAATTAATTAATTAAATAACTCAAAAATGCAAGTAACATAGTTTTGTAGAGCAGAAATAGTTATATCGAATGAATACTTACTCTTTGCCGAACATCAAACAAATCGTTGTAAAATAACAGAAAATTTCTAAAACGCTATCAGCTGCTAGGGCAGGAAATTATTGTCTGAATGCACAGTTAAGTTGCGTTGCGCTCTTAAAAAAAAACAAGAGAGATCTTCACGATTTTCTTTCTAATCTTACTCTTACTGGCCAAACTGATTATGCATTGTGGAAAGCAACAAAGAATATGAATCGGTCCATACAATACGAACCACCAATTCGACTAGGAAATGGTAAATGGGCACATATGGATTCTGAAAAAGGGTACATATTTGCTGAAAATCTATTATATCTGTCTTCACCTTCAATCAATCTTCTGCAGCTATTTGTGTACCTCTAGACATATTGTAAAAAAGCACCTAGTTACGACAAAATCGCCTCGAAGATGCTAAAAGAGCTCCCCAATATGGCCGTTCTTCATATTACCCACATATTTAACGCCAACGCCATATATAGGTGCGCTTCAACTTTTTTCCGATAGGTAGGGCGAACGACGCAATATTTTTTATTTTTCGCTTGTTCTTTGTAAACTTCATTAGTAGAGTAGAATGGGGTAAGATAGGTATGGGGGCACAATAGGTAGGTGGGGTTTTCGTCGCACTGTTTTTGCAGAGGTCATCCGTCTTATGTGAATTGAATACGTGGTGGGGAACAACGTTCGCGACTGTCATTTCGGCCGTCACCATTGATTAGTTATCCTAGTTCTGGCGTCGTTTAGTTTTTTGTGAGCTTTTCTCCGATATAGCATTTTTTTTATTCTACGGGGCAGTGCATTTAATGTATGTAAATATTTGTCAGGTGAGTTTTATTTTACGTAGAAAATAATGCTGAACACGAATAATGTGTTAGTTTTTTGATATTTTTGTTTTTAAAAAAATATATCGACACTAACATAAAACATGTGCTTGGGGGAACTATAGGTCAGCCGTCTGGGGGCATTATAGGTCACTACTTTTAATTGAATAAAATAAATTTTAATTGTTTTTGCAGCAAAATGGTGCGTAATTATGTGCGAAAAACGCCGAAACGAAGTGAAGAGGACGCAAAAAACGCAATCGCGGCAGTCCGAGATGGCGCTAGTGTTCGATCAGCCTCTAAACAATCTAAAATTCCGTTCGAAACATTACGTGCTCGCGTGATGAATTAAAGAAAAATTCCTAACTTTTATAACATGTGCAGTATTCATACTCTATAAATAAAAGTTAAAACGTTAATTTCCAAGCCATGCACATTGTTCTTTTCCGCTCACATATAGTGACCTATCGTGCCCCCCGATTTTGAAAATATCGAAAAAAAAGTACCTTTGTCTTATTGAATGCAGCTTCCAAAATATTTAGCCAAACATAAGTCAGTATAACCAAAATGTTAGCAGATAAATAACCTTTCAAAATCTTTTTCAAAATCAATGCAAAAACACCGTAGCAAAAGCTCTCCAAAAAGAAAATGACCTATCTTACCCCATTCTACTCTATACATTCCATCATGGAACGCTACACACTTGAGCAACGATTGCAAATCGTGCAAATTTTTTATGAAAATAATCGTTCTGTTGCTGCTACTTTAATCCAGATTTTTTCCAAAAAATCATCTTCAGTGATGAAGCTCACTTTTGGCTCAATGGCTTTGTCAACAAGCAAAATATGCGTTACTGGGCAGAAAGCAATCCACACGTGATTCATGAGGCACCGTTGCATCCCGAAAAAATTACTGTTTGCTGCGGTTTACATGCCGGCGGCGTAATTGACCCATATTTTTTCGTTGACGAGAACGATCGCCACGTTACTGTGAATGGAAATCGATACCGCGACATGATAAACGATTATTTTTGGCCGCAATTGAATGGTATGGACTTAGACGACATGTAGTTTCAACAGGACGGGGCCACAAGCCACACAGCACACGCTACAATTGATTTGTTGAAGAGTAAGTTCGATGAGCGCATTATTTCCAGAAATGGACCGGTCGAATGGCCGCCGCGCTCGTGTGTTTTGACGCCTCTAGACTATTTTCTTTGGGTTATGTGAAGTCATTGGTCTACAGTAACAAGCCGGCGACGATTTGTGAGCTCAGAGCCAATATTGAACGCGAAATTGCTGGAATTTCGGCCGATTTATGCAAAAGAGTGGTCGAAAATTGGGTTCAACGATTGGACTTCGTAAAACGTGCACGCGGTGGTCATGCAAAAGAAATCGAATTTCATACTCAAATGTATATGTTCAAACTCGATAATAAAAAAAAAATTAGTTAAAAAAGTCAAACCGTTTGTGTTTTATTAAAAAAAAAAGTTGAAGCGCTCTTACTGAAAAACGCTTTAGTAACGACTAACTCGCAATACTTACCACCCGAAATCTTTGAAATTATCTCAAATCACTATGATTGGTAAACCTGGGAAAGACTTAAGCCAAGCATTCTCATACCGGGCAATTGGTCTATTGTATGTACTCTCGAAGCTTTTTGAAAAGTAGATAAGTGAAATGGTTGAAGTGCCAGTCTGGCACTCCTGAAGTAGCACAGGAGCGCCGTTTTGATACCATTATGAGGCAACAGGCAAATATCTACAAATATCTTAATCGTCTACCTGGCAAACCCGGATATTTACAGAGAAAATGCTCTACAGTCTCCTTCTCTGAAAGGTCCCCTCGGCTTCTGCAATGGGTGTTAGCTTTCCGGCGAGTGTGCCGATCGTCCAGTGACCGGTAGACACAGCTACGAGTATGGAAGTTGTATGGCGAGGACTCCAAAGGACTTTGTGAGTCCTCCGTACGTTGTACTGGGGCCAAAGGGGTTTCGAAATAGCACATGAAGAAATGGGGCTACATCTTTTCTACGCTTTCCTCAGAAATAATTTGTGCAGTTTCCCTTTAACAACTGTGAAGAGGATGCCGATGACCGGGTAGCAGGACTCTGAGACCAATTCAGTCCACTTCCTGCCAAGCTCATCAGCAATTTCATTTCGTTCTATTTTCCTTTGTCCTGGAACCCAGATCAGAGAAATGTTACCTGCACACCCAAGCGATTTGATCTCCTTTTTACAGAAGTTTACTAGTTTCGTTCTGCACCATGGCGTCGTCAGAGCCTTGATCTCGGCTTGAATATCAGAGAAAATGTTAATATCTCCCTCGCTCCCGCGTTCCTTAAGAATTTTGCATGCCTGCAAGATCGCAAAGACTTCTGCTTAAAGGAGATAGATAAATTGGCTGATTTAGGGAAAACCCCTACTCCGACTCCCGATTCCATCTTGGAACCGTCAGTGAAGACAGAGGTGCAACCTTCGGTGCAGATGTTTCCCTCGATCCAATCCTGCCTATTTGGAAAGATTGCCCTAGCACGACCCTCAAACTCTAGTTTGCGGATAGAGAGAAATGCTACCATGTCCCTTTAGAGATTGTCTCCAGAGGCCAATCTCCTTTAACCTGATTGCACTTTGAGCTCCGATGAAAATGACGGAAAAGTCGATGGGAAGTAAGTATAAAAGGACGTTCCGGGTAGCACTGAGATGTTAATGCATGTAGTCCTTTGCACCCTCCCCAGCTTACTGATGTTATGGCCCTTTCGAAGAGCTTCCACCAAACCAGGCACCCATGCGTTAAAATTGGCAAAACCACTGCGTTGTACATCCATAGCACGACCTGCGGCTTGAGTCTCCATTTTTTACCGAACATAGATTTGCAGGAGTAGAAGGCTATGCTGGCCTTCTATACCCGATTTTCAATGTGTAGCTTCCAATGGAGTTTGGGTAAAGTATCACAACAAGATACCTAACTTCGGATAAGAGCGGGAGCATGTGGTTGTTTAATTAGGGAAGTCGAAAGGATAAAAGTTTATATTTTCTGGTAAATAGTACCAGCTTCGTTTTGTCAGAGTTGACTCGGAGGCCAGAAGTGCCAGCCCAGCGACTGAGAACAGCCATGACTAAGGGAAACGGTCTTGATACCATTAGGACCAAGTCATCGGCGTATGCTACTACCTCAACCCTACCCTAATTAAGCATTATCAGAACTTCGCCAATAGCAACTAGCCAAAGTAGGGGCGAAAGGACACCTACCTGGTGCGTCCCCCTGTTAACGAATCTAGTGACTTTAGCCCTTCTTGCGAGCGCATTAGCTTTCCTGCAGCCAAGCAGGGACGAGAACCAAATACAGACAGGCCTTTCCACTTTTTGTTTATCAACGCAGTGACAATGGACATCGTCTTGATGTTATTAAAAGCACCTTCTATATCTTTGAAGGCCGCCAAAGTGAATTGTTTGCCTTCTAGAGATTTTTCCACAGTCCCTATATTACAACCTCGTGTAAGGCTGATTCCGTGGAATTCCCTTTCAGCGTGGATTTCCTGTAACCATGTTGCGCCGGAGATAATTTAGATTTTATGTGCTCTCGCATATGATAATCAATCAATCTTTCAAACATCTTTAGGATAAATGATAAGACTAAGGCCTATAGTCTTTGGCCGAGTCGTTGCCCTTCCTCCCTGTCTTGGGCATGAAATCAACCCTCGTTTTCTTCCAGTTGACGCGAACGTGATTAAGAGCGATACCCGCCAAGTAGATATCTTGCAGGACAGGAACCACCAGGGTACTTGATTTCTGAAGCATCACAGGCAAGATATCGTCAGAACCAGGATATTTAAGAGGGGAAAAACTATTTATTGATCACGAGATTCTGTCAAACTGACAGGATGAATTTCAGGAAAACATCGAGTAGCCCTAGTGTCGGCATGTCACGTGGGGTAATCAAATTTTCCGGAAAGTGATTATTTACCAAGATAGTTAAAGATTCCGCTCATGCGGGACATCGGAAGTCTTAAGGGAGACCGGAAACTATGCCTTTCCGGCTTCCAGCTACGAAAAGGGGGAGACTGGAAGCTCGTCCTCTTTATCTCCCTCCATCCACATCTATCACACCCGAATAAAAAAAACTTGCGCAATCGACACGAGAAATAACAGAATCTTTACGAGAAACTAGAAACAGGGCTGTTCCGGTGTCCAGCTATGAAGAATGGGAGACTGGAAACCCGTCCTTCTCAGCTCCCCTCATTTATTCACTTCCATCACATTCACATCCGCTTTAATCATACGAGGTCTGTTCAAAAAATAAGGTGAAGGTTTCAAATTTCGCGGGGTACGTATATTTGCTTTTCGGTTATTATTTTTGTTTATGTTGGTACACTCGTCTCGAAGATATGTTCATAGTTTTAGCAATAAAGCATGTTTAGTTTGCTTTTTAAAGGCATAAATAAGAGAAGTGTTTTGCATATTCGGCGATTTTTTACCATAAAAGAAATGGGTCAAAGATGTGGCATTTCTTAGCACTGGCAAGGAAACATAATATTCTCGCATTTAAGATTTGTAAATTTATTCTTAGTTTCTTATACAAGAAAGATTCAATAAATAAAGAAATTAAAAAAATAAAAAAAAATGCGGCACTAATTGTGTGTGTATGAAAACTTAAATTGGACCACTTTTCTTAAACTAAACTCACTTCTGCTTATTACTTTGCAACAACAAAAAAAAATACCACATTTTCCATAAATTTATTTTAATTAACTTTGTAAATAAAATTCATATAATAAATAAATAAATAATTGGCGCGTACACTTCTGTTAGGTGCTTGGCCGAGCTCCTCCTCCTATTTGTGGTGTGCGTCTTGATGTTGTTCCACAAATAAAATTCATATATATATGTTTAATTGGCGCGCACACTCTTTTTGGGTGTTTGGCCAAGTTCCTCCTCCTTTTTGTGGCGTGCGTCTTGATGTCGTTTTATAATACAAATGGAGGAATACAGTTTCATGCCTACTCCGAAGGGCAGATATTTTTTATGAGGAGCTTTTTCCTGGCAGAAATACCCTCAGAGGTTTGGCATTGCCTGCCGAGGGGTGACCGCTATTAGAAAAAATTTTGCCTTCATTTTGGTCTTTCGCCGAGAGACGACCCTAAGTTCTTTCTGAATTCTGAATGGTAGTCACGCACCAACCCATTCAGCTACGGCGGCCGACCAAATTAATAAAAAAAATGCATAATAAGCACTAATAATTCAGTGAAATTAACACAAACAAGTTCTTAGGATCTTTTAGAAGGGTGGGTTGCTACAGAAAGCGCGTAAATTCCTCTTTTCTAAATAGAACATACTAACGGGTGATTTTTTATCGAAAAATTGTGTTCAGCGACGAAGCTCATTTTAGGATCAATGGGTACGTAAATAAGCAGAATTGTCGATTTTGGAGTGAAGATCAGCCAGAAGAATTGCAAGAGCTACCAATGTATCCAGAAAAGGTCACAGTTTGGTGCGGTTTATGGGCTGGAGGTATCATTGGAACGTACTTATTCAAAGATGCTGCGAATCGTAACGTAACTGTGAATGGTGAGCGCTACCGTGAAATGATATCCAACTTTTTTTTGCCCAAAATGTAAGAGCTTGACTTGCATGACATGTGGTTTCAGCAAGACGGTGCCACATGCCACACAGCACGCATAACAATGGACTTGTTGAGAGAAAAATTCGGTGAACATTTTATTTCACGTCCCTGACCTGTAAATTGACCACCCAGATCGTGCGATATAACGCCTTTAGATTATTTTTTGTGGGGCTATGTTAAATCGCATGTCTATTCAGACAAGCCTGCTTTAATTAACGCATTTATATGTGAGATACCAGCCGAAACATTGGAGGAAGTATGCCAAAATTGGAGTAAGCGGATGGACCATTTGAAGCGCAGTCGCGGTCAACATTTGCATGAAATAATCTTCAAACATCAAATTATATGGACTGTACTATCGATTTAAATAAAAATTACATGCATTTTTCTGAATTTTACGTGGGTTTTTTTTGAAAAACTTTCCTATAGCTCTTAAAAAATCACCCTTTAGTATTGAACGCTTAACACAAGTTTAATCACAAATTTTTACTGGCTTAGAGCAGCGTTGTTACGCTCTCCGCTGTCATGGCATAAGAACAAATAGGAGTTTTATCGCGCTCTTCGTATTTTTGGCTCAACCAAGAGGAGCGCGATATCACTCCTCAGCAGTCAAATGGTTAGTAAAACCTTTGAGCTCATGCTTTTCGCTTGATGACTTAATTTCTTCCAACATTATACTTATAAATATGTCGTAGCGAAGCAAACACAAGTCATAGGCTGGCAACCCTTAAATAAACAAAGTGATTTTATTACCGATTTCTTAATGCGAAATGTTCACTGTGAATAAAGTGGCAAAAAAACATAATACCGAGCGAATCCGATTAAAGAACATTTTCTTAATCGGTATTGTATGAAATAAAGTAAAAATAGTCCATAATAAAAGCATTCCGCTAATTAAAAATTTGGCGCTCAGATCTTAAGCAAAGACAATATCAAAAAATAACAACATTAAACATAAATCAGCTACAATAAGCTCGGCCTGAACATATGCCTGCTTTTTATGCTTCTATTCAGTGTTGCCAACTAACATTTTCTCCTACATAAAAAAGAAAAAATAAGAAAAAAACAGAAAGAAAAAAATTTTAGTGAACAAAATTTAAAATGGACATTGACCACTCCCCACCAAATCGGGCAGCAACAGAAGCAGCACCAACAGTAGCTGGAACAACAGCTGCAACAGCAAGCCAATCAAAAACAGAATCCATTACTTATAGCCCCTTCTTCTCCCATTGAAAATCAACAACAAATTACGCAACAGAAAAGTATATAGCAGAAAATTAATTTACTGCAAGAACGGCTGAAGTTGCTATAACACCAAAAAACGAAAAACCACTCCCCTTTTCGCTCTTAATAAATCTCCCCAAAATCAACAGTTTAATCAACAGGAGAGTTTCTCTCCAACACTCTAAACCAGTAAATCTACTCCAGACAATGGTTGGCAAGCCGAAAATATCGCGAAAATAAGCTTAACTCGATCAGTATTGGCTAGGTAGCTCCGAGTGCCTTATGCGAAAGAAATCATTCTGTAAATTATAAAATCTGCCTAATATATAAAACTCTACATAAGGTCAGATACACCCCTTTTTCCTTAATGAGGTGTATCTGAGCAAATCCATTCCTACTACTCAAGCGCCCAGACTCAACCTTAACTCACTTTCATATTCCCAAGTTGCTAAAATATCCCAAAAAATATAAATGCACCCTCAGCCTAAAGGAACAACATCGGAGTCATCAAGTGAAATCAAACAAGTCCTATAACAAGTCTGATTAATAATGAATCTACGAGTTGCCTTCACGACTAAAAAATTAAGCTCCTCAGCCCATAAATATCCCCTCATGAACGCTAATGGGCTCTCCAAACACATATTAGAAATTAAGCTACTTTTCAAATCACACGACACTAATATTTTTCCAGCATCCGAAACTCAATTTACCGAGAAAAGCTACTTTTGTATCCCAAGTTACAAGTTATATCCCACAATGCATCGCGATAAAAAAGCATATAATATTATATTAAATGTGCTGCATTGTGCGTACATACAAATGCATGAATGAATACTTAGTCTTGCCATAAATTCTGTGACAAATTTTACAATACATGCCGCGAGAATAACTCACCGAAAAAACTTCCGTTATTTTTGCTTTATTTTCGTATGCATTGTCTAATCATAAATTACACTCACTTTCGCGGCAAACTTTGCTTGTTAAGAATGGAGTGGGGAGCTAAGGAAAATCGCATTAGAGTGAGTGCATTACATAAACGAGGTAAAAGTGCAGGTGAGATTTACGAATTGCTGAAAAAACTTAATATTTCGAAAATGTTTCTTTACCGCATGATCAATTGTTTTTCCCAAGCGTGTGAAGTGACAGCCAGAAAAAGAAGTGATCGTCCTCGCGAGGTTCAAATCAGTGCAGCCATAAAGGCGAAAGCAGAAAATCATGTCCAGGGAAATTAATGTATCGACCAGATCCATCTCAAGACTAATCAGTGTTTAGGCAAAGACAAATCGACAACGCACTTTCTTTGTATCGCATTACTTTTATGTATACAACCATTCGGTCCGCGAATTCGGTCCGCTCATTTGTTCATACATTCATCCATTCAGTCGTTGTTCAGACCATATTTTTTAAGCAAAGTAGTATTTAATGCGCTGTTGCCCAGTAGGCAACCAGTATAAAATACATAAATGAGCAACAAATTTTTAAATTGATATTTAAGTGAAATTATTCAAAATTGAAATGCAAAAGTAATAAAATAATAATAATGTAACGAACACAAAAGATATAAATATAAATAAATACATAAAATATTGCAATATTTCAATGTAACATAAAAAGTGGGTGTTATCTACTAAAAGTACGGCCGGGCAGTAAATATCATTCATTCTCTTATTTATGTACAGGGCCGTCGAGGTAAATCCGGAATGTTGAACTTAAAAACAAAACTATTGGATATTTACTCAAAAAAAATTTCATTTGCACTTAACTTTGTATAATGTGAGTAAACATATCATAGTTGAAAATTATTCAATGTAACCTCCATCTCGCACAATTACCTGCTCCAGCCGTGACCTGAAGCGCTCACATGAGCGAGCCACCTCCTCTTTGTCCATTGTAGTCATCACTTCCTCCTTGTCTTCAGAGCGTCCTAAGTGTTATGAGGCTCCGCGTTAACTTTTACTTCAACTGTGCCCCACACGTAATAATCAAGAGGATTGCAGTCTGGGCTTGAAAGTGGCCAAAAATCTGGTGACCAGTGGTAGGGTAGGTTATTCTGGAGCCAAGCCTGAGTCTTTGTATGACTTGCTCGATCAGAAAAGACATCATCCTTGCAGTCGGCTTCACGAAAAACTTTTGCAATTTCGTAAACTTGCGTTTTTTTGTAGCAAAACCACTCAATTATGTCTTTAGGGCTTTTTCCGGCGCGAAGTGACTCTAGTATCGCAGCTGTTCTGTCCTGCTCTCGACTCATCGTTTCACTAGCACTTACTCCGGCACACCAATGTCAATCAGGAAACAATACACTAAAATATGTCCCTTTATCAGCGGTTTTAGACTTCACGCTACTTCTCCAGAGCTTTCGAAATGTTTTCCGCATTTACCTCGACGGCCCTGTATATTCCATTATTCTTACATTCGCATTCTTTCTCTCCTGTACTGTATTTCTCTTATTTTATGATCATCTCTCATTATTTGCTTATATAAATACATAATTATTTATATAGATTTATATATATATATTTATATTATTATAGTTACTAAATCTAACTGTAATATCAGGTCACTCTTACCAGCTATAAATATGTGTCACTTGGTGTAAATCGGAGTAGTCGTAATAAATAAGAACAAAAATATAAAAAGTTTTAAAGCGCCCGGACGCTGTTAAAAATTTGTCTTTTCATTTAGAATACGGGCAACAATTCTATAAAACTTGTTTGCCGTAAAATTAAATTTGCGTTTTGACTTCATTTTAATCGGCCTTATCACGCACTCCATCGTATATTGTTTTTCGGAGAAGTTGCTACAAAAGCATTCATGCATTTCGAACAACTCCGAACGTAAATTCGAAAATCGGAGAATAGCAGTCACTGAGTACACTCTAAATGTCAAATTGTCACATTTCCCACAATTTTTCTACGACAAGTTTTTGTAAGCGGAAAATCCACGAAAAATTGAAATAAATTAAAATAAAGTGAAAAAATTATAAAAATGTAAGTATTTATTGAATAAACGCGCAATCAGTATTTAATTTGTCAAAATACAGGTCCAAAATAACAACAAGGCAACAGTATGCGGCTTTGCTGGAGTTGCTGCAAGAAAAGCCCTCTATGGCACACGGCTTTTCAAAGTGCTCTAAGGAAGAAGCGTCAGAGTTTTGGAAAAAGGTGGCGGAGGAGCTTAACAGCATGGGCCCACCTCAGAAAGACATCACTAGCTGGAAAAAGGTAAAATGTGTTATTTACTGTGCCTTGTTTGTGTGTATATATATCGTGTTTACTAGGTATGGCTAGACTGGAAGGCGTATATTAAAAGGAAGCTAGCGGAAAACAAAATAGAACAGAGGGCTACTGGTGGCGGTCGAAACAGGCAGCACCATTTCAATGAAATGGAGGAAGCTGTCATCCGATTGACTGCACTAGAGACTAGCACGAATGGAATTGAAAACACTGTGAGTGTTGGGCTACCTGTTGCAGGCGATTCTGAAGCTGAGATCGGGGCTGACGTGTCAATGACGTCATCGAGCCGCAGTCCAGCACTTCCGAGACGTATTTCCTCTGCGCGCAAACCAACTGATACAAGTATAGCAGAAGTACTTCAAGACCATTTTTTGCTTCAAAAGGAATTTCAGGAAAAGACCATAGCACACTATTCAATACAGGAACAAAAGCTGGAAGATATTTGTTCCGGTATACGACGATTATACCTAGCAAAGGAAAGGCACTACGACCTGAAGAATGCAGAAGTGGAAGAAACCCATAGACACAACCAATCCATGGAAGATTTGATCAATGCTAAAAATTCAATAAAAAAACAAATGTTATTAGTTGAGCAAAAAAGCTTAAATGTGATTTCCAAAAACAACTGAAATTTAAACATATGTATGTATGTATATGTACATTCCTTTATTTATATACAAGTGCCTATCAAAAGTTCAAATAAAAAAAGTGTAAATGAATTAATACATATAAGTCTTGCTATTTTTAATTGAATATTACAGTCGTGTTAATGTTGAAGATATAGATTCCCTTATCCGAATAGCTATATCAGTATATGTTGAAGGAGAAGGTTCATACGTTTGATTAAAATGGTTTTCTTCAACATTTTCTGAAAAATCATCAACCACGCGATAATGGATACAAATATTGTGTAATGCTGCGCCAACGTTCACTATTTCGCAAACCTTCATGGGTTCATAATAAAGCTCACGAGCACCCAGAAGGCATCTGAATCGGTTCTTAAATACACCTATGGTCCTTTCTATAGTATTTCTGGCTTTTGCATGTATTTTATTGTAGTTTCCTTCGGCGTTTCCTGTTGTAGGTGAACGAAAAGGCGTCATTAACCATGGCTCTAGAGCATATCCAGCGTCTCCTGAGGAATGAATAAAATCATTTTAGCAAAAAATTATTCAAACGGTCTATATGTGTATGCACATACCCAAAAGCCAAGTGTTTCGTTCGCCGTTTAGGTATTTATTTTCAAAAAAAATATGAGCATCGTGGTTGCTGCCAGGATACTGCGCATTCACGTAGCGAATTCTCATTTTATTATCGCATATCTGCAATAAATAAAAAATTAGAAAGATATTTGAAATATCAGTTTTTGCAAGACTTACAATCATAGCATTGATGCTATAGTACCCTTTACGATTAAAATACAGGAATTTGTCCTTAGCTGGCGCAACAATTTTAATGTGTGTTCCGTCTACACATAAAATCGCACCAGGAAATCCATATTTTTGATAAAAGTCCATCTTTGCTTGTCTTTTTTCTTCGTTGCTTAAATCAAGATTCACCCACTGAGGACATAGGTGACATTGAAGAGTGTGTAACACGTCTTTTAATACGCCACAAAATGTGGATTGAGCCATGGGAATGTCAAAGTCCTTTCCCACTCCATGCTGGTACCCACCCTCCGCAAAAAAACGTAATACGGAAGACAAACGCTGGAGCGAAGAGATGGAGCACGGCCTCATTGAGCGTGCATTTCCATTTAGGACAGTTAAGACGTACAAAAACGCCGCCTTATTCAAGCGGTAATTTTTAGTAAACCTGTTTCATAAAATAAAGTTAACCTATGAAGTTATGAAGTTATTCCTATACTTACATTGTGTCCTCGACATCGAGCGGATTGCTTGCGTCCCTTAATATTTTTCGTTGAATTTTCATATTCGATCTACTTCTTTCACCTTCCGCCTCCACCAACATTATACAAAATATCAACGAAGAATCCATAACACTTAAAAGCTTTGTTTTTCCAATATATATTCCAGTCTAATCATATTTATTTACGCTTGTCTTTATTGAAATTTCAATTTATTGCAAAACATTTGATTTCGAAACGTCAAAATTTAAAATGTGCGTATGGCAACAACTTTTTCGAATTCACATGGGTTGCATGATAAAAAATTGCTCCGATTCGGAGCGGACATTTACATTCGGAGATTTGCTACGATGGATTGTGTGATAGGGCAGAATATTTCCTATGATGGTCAATATGGACAAAGAAACAACGGGACAAAGCTGTCGAAAATGTGACGCAGCGGACAACGAGAGTATGGTCCAATGTGACACCTGCGACGCCTGCTACCACTTCAACTGCGTTGGAGTAGATAGTAATGTGGCTGACGAAACCTGGAGCTGTAAAAGCTACCAGAATCATGCATCAACCACGAACGCACATCCAACTACTAAGCAAGGTAACCGGCACGTGAATTTTCTCCCAACGTTTTCAACAATTGCGAAGATATCTAATTCAAGAGCCCATCCGCTTCTAAAAGCGGCGACTAATATATCAAATTCTACCGTCATTGCTGGTAGTGCTCCAACTCCAGTATCCACGAACTTTTCGACATGGGCTTCTGCGAACTGGAATTTCGAGCCCAGTAAATCAGTTCAGGAATCGCAACTGTCAACTAAATTAAGTGAGTATAACCCAAGGCTACAGTAATTCACAACGGGCAGCATCGCCACCTCTGCAAATGACATCTCGTACAGTCAACCAAAAGTATTCAGTGCAGCAAGTAGGTATACAAAATGCGCAAGGTATGCAAATGCCATTCAACTCCAAAATATATCGATACCATATCGGGATGCCAAATGTACATGCACCTGCATCATCCTCTACTTGTCAAGGAGTTGCTTGACAAGGTCCCCAACAACCGAAAGCTGAACTGGGCGGTTCACCCGAAAGATGAAAATACTCCGGTGGTGAAGCAATTCAGCGACTGGTTGTACAATCTACCCGAAGCAGCCAGTATTGTCGTCTCTTTAGCACCTGCTAAAAGTAGTGCTACGGTTAACACGCATACAATCGACACGACCACCATCACCAGCTCGCAACATACCAACGAGCAAGCAGTGTACGAGTATAATTTGCAAGAGCTACGATCATAAGGTAATGCAATGCGACACTTAAAATAAATTTACACTTCAGCGAAAATGGGAGGAAGTTAAGGCGAACAACCTCTGTCGCCAATACTTGAATTCGTATAGGCGCAAATGTTTTATGAATAAAGTATGTGGTGTAGATGGTTGCACTATAAAAGATAATGCGTTAATACATAAACCAATCTCGGTAATGAGCGAACAGAAACCCAGCACCGTAAGTACAAATACAAACAAATTTTCAGGAGTGCAGATAAATACGCACAGTCGCAGCCACAAAGAAATGCAGTCACTCTTCAGAATCGTTCCGATTCGCTTTTATTAAAAAAATACAATACTGCACATGGCTGGGATTCGCAATCGTGTCTATTGGTCAATTTTTGGCAAACTATAATGTCTTTATTAATGAAACTTGGTGGAGATGTTAGTGAGGTGTTAAGGAACACTCTTTATAACTCCAAATTATTCGAGAAATAATAATTTCGTAATTATTTCCCTTCGAAATGCCCTCGGAAACTTCTCTATAATTTGGCACATTACACTATATATTTTTTTACACTTCACTAAATATACACTCACACGCGTGTTTTTACCTACTTATATTTATCCTTATATTCGAATTATTTTCATTAAAATTAAATGCAAATGCATTTGTCCATTTTGTGGAGAAAATCTGTTTATAAAAGGCATGAGGATCCGTTTGTAAAACTGATCGAAGCAATACAATACACTATTAACCGTAATTTTTGCCTTTTAATTACTTTATTTTTTTTTGTGATACGCTTAATATCATTGTTTTTAAGTTTCGATGAGTTGTATGTTTTTATTTTCAAAAATATTTCTTAATTTTAAATTACAGCAAAAAATACTGCAGTTTTACAATCAACCCTCCACTGAACATCTCTGCATACGAACTTCGTTTTTATTTCAGGTGTATGGCAACACCAACTTTTCGCAAAATTACAGAATTTTAACATTAAATTACTTAAAAACTATATGGCTCCGGAGGGTGCGGTTTTCAGTTGTAAGATGGGGATACACCCCTCTACCCCCCGTTTTAACGTTTTTTTCTAAGCGATAGACATTACACAAAATTTTTCCCCCGCATATATTTGCATGTTTAGATGAAGACTGTTCTGTGACGGTAATGGAAAAAAGAATATTTAATGAATTAGGCTTGAAAGGTAAACGAGACCACCTGTTGAAAAAAATTCTGTTAGGACGGCCGTCGAAATTTCGAGTGTGACAAATTGGCAGTAATATACTCTCAAAAATATTCATACTGTTGCAGATCTCCATCTTCTGGCGCAGCCAATCAATGCATCTGCGATGGAGCGGCTATATCGATATCTAGTGGGATTGCCAACAAACATACAACAAAATAAAACCATCATTGCTAATCGGTGCGGACAACTTGAGGTTGGCAATTCCTCTCAAAATTAGAGTGGGAACCTGGTTCCCGCCCATAGCGTCAAATACCCGTTTGGGTTGGGCGTTGCAGGGGTGCAACTCAAGACAGACTGCCGAATATCGACTAAGTGTAAATACATGCGATTGCCTAAAAAGATACGACGAAATGCACGAGACGATAAAATAATTCTTCATTTTAGAGTCATCCAAACCTACTCAGCTACTGTCGGAAGATGCCAAAGCCGTGAGTATTGCGAATAGCACTTGCAAAATGGTCGAGTACTATTACGAAACTGGGCTACGATGGCGTACCTCAAGTGTATTGCTACCCAATAACTGTGTATATGCCTTGCAACGACTGATTGTTTGCAGAGGAAGTTTCGTAAGGATCCTATGCTAAAATCTAATATTCAAGTTCAAATCAATAATCAACTTTCCAAGGGGTACGCGAAAAAACTATCCCCGATATAGGGTGCAATTTCTAATGATAAAACATGGTTTTTGCCCATTTTCATTGTGAGCAATCCAAATAAGCGTGGAAAGCTTCGGATGGTGTGGAATGCTGCTGCAAAGGTGAACGGGGGTGTCACTCAACAACTTCCTACTGAGTGGCCCAGACTTGTTTAACTCACTTGTTAGTATTTCATTAGCTTTTAGAGAAGGCTATATGTGGTGGTATCGCGGAGATGTTTCACCGTATTCATATTCGGGAAAGTAACACGCATGCTCAGCGATTTTTGTGGTGCGATGACGGTGATGATCCTCAGCCACCAAGTATTTGTTACGAGAGCGTTGGCCTTCGGATTGAATTGCGCTCCATTTATAGCTCACTACATACGGGACAAAAACGCTGAAAAAACCATGGCGCCGCTAGCTTCAATGTACGTGGCTGGTCTTCAAAATCCAAATTCGTCGTGAAGCAGTTCGAGGAAGATCCTATGTTAGTTCAATCCCTCAAGGAATGGGATTCAACTACGAAAATCCTCGGTATGTTTTGGAACCCTTTAAGCGATAATTTTTAATATATTTGTAGATTTGCGAGACTTCGTCGGGATGTTATTAACGAATCGATGATACTCCAAATTTTAATGTCTATCTTCGGCCCTCTCGGTTTTGTTTGTTGCTACACCGCAGGGTTAAAGATCTTGCTGCAAGATGTATGGCGATCTGGTATCGACGATCCGCTCCAGGACAATCTTCTCGACAAATGGAACCAGTGGAAGTCCAGAATTACCTCGTTGTTATTCACTATAGCTGAAAGATGCTGAAGATGTTCAGCTTCACATCTTTGTTGATGCCGCGGAAACCGTGTATGCAGCTGTCTACTACTTGCGTGTATCAAAGGGAAATGACGTCACGGTTTGTCTAGTGGCTGGCAAATCCACAGTCGCACAGCTAAAGCCATTATCGAAACCCATACTAGAGTTGCAGGCGGCGGTAATTGGTGTGAGGCTGGCGAACATGGTAAGCAATACACAACGTATTAACATAATATGGAAATATTGGTGGACAGACTCAAAGACGGTGCTAAGATGGATGCGAATGGACCCTAAAAACTTCCACCAATTTGTGATGCATAGACGAAAATCTAGAGGCATCAAACGTAAGCCAGTGATAATGGGCTACTTCGAGAAACAATCCCGCTGATTTAGCTACAAAAACAGCTGCACGTCATTGCTACCATCTGCGGTTTACCGGCCCAATTTGTTTAAGGTCGAGCGCAGAAGTTTGGCCGCAGTACGAAGAGTTAAACTTAGAGGAGTGCAACGATTCGGAAATTAAACATTATGTACTACATACGACAAAGGAACACATGAACAAGTATCGAGCTGTGGGTACATTTTTATTATACGTCGACCGGTTACGGTCAGTTGTGCTAGGAAGGCAACGGAAAACATCCACCGACTTTGACATGATTCAGAAAGCTCAATGTCTTCTTATCAGGTATGCTCAACCCATTGATTATTGTGAAGAGATCAGGTTCCTCAAATGTGGTAAGATGTTTGAAAAATCTAGCAAACTCTTTTCTTTACACAAATGGCATAATAAGATGCAAAAGTCGACTTGACCACTTAAACAACCATGAGGATGTTATAGTGATGCCTAATTCCTAACATGTCACCTTTTTAATAGTGCATTGGGTTCGTGAAAACTTCCATCACCAAATGCATGAGTATGTAATCAATCAAATTCGTGGTACATACTTTATAAATCGACTGTGGGTGTTGTATAAAAGAGTGCGCGCAGAGTCTGAAACATATCGACTTGAATGGTATCGTCTCATCGTTCGACCAAGTGAAATGGAGATTTAATTCACCAAGCGCCCCCCATATGGGTGGTGCATGGGAAAGGCTTGTGAGATCAGTGAAGACTGCGCTTTGTGAGATACTATCATACCTTCAACAAGTTTCAGCGACTTAACAGCAGTAGTTTCGAACTGGAGGAAACACAAATTCGCATTTATTTATTTATTCATTGATGTGTAACAAAATTCAGAACAGACATTTAACGCTAAAGTATTACTTGTCTTTGACAACACATTCAAAAAGTTTAGATACAGCAGATAACTTGGTAATTGGCCTGTAATTTCCAATATCGCTTTTATTACCGCTTTTGTAAATTGGAGTGACTGGAGTCAGCTTCCAATCATCGATAAATATTCCTTCAGCCAACGATTTCTTAAAAATTAGTTTAAGAGGATGCACCAAAGAGCGACAATTTTCAAACAATATTACAGAAAGACCATCTAAGTCCGAATGAGAAGAGTTTTTAATTTTTAACAATCCCTCAATGACATCATCTTCTGATAAAACAAGTGAACCGAAGTCAACTGTAGAAGACAATTTCCTCAAGGAATTATGGGGAATAGATACCAAATGTTATTCCTGAATATCTTCACCAGATACGAAGTTAGATTAGTCAAAATTTCTTCGGATTACTCTTTATATTAAGCTCAAGTTTGTGAACACATTCTTCATATATATGGGGCATTCTTCGCCAACCGGACACCCCCATCTGCCCAGAACAGTTTTTATAAAAAAAATTTTTCCCTATGCCGAAATAAAAGCTTATGTCATGTACTTTAATTTGTCATGTGGCACTTTTTAAATATTCAAGATGGACGACGAATATAAATATATATATATATAAGTCCGAATGAGAAGAGTTTTTAATTTTTAACAATCCCTCAATGACATCATCTTCTGATAAAACAAGTGAACCGAAGTCAACTGTAGAAGACAATTTCCTCAAGGAATTATGGGGAATAGATACCAAATGTTATTCCTGAATATCTTCACCAGATACGAAGTTAGATTAGTCAAAATTTCTTCGGATTACTCTTTATATTAAGCTCAAGTTTGTGAACACATTCTTCATATATATATATATATAATTGCTACGTGCGCCCTTTTTGGACGTTTGGCCGAACTCCTCATCCTACTTGTGGCGTCACGCTCCAACCCATTCCCGTAGCCGAAGTTCTTCAGTTCTTCATACAAAGACTTATTTAACATCCGACTTATACAGTCACTCATTACTTAAGGGTGGAATATAGAAAACACAAATATGAAGAAAATTTTGCGAACCGCGTATTCGCACGAATAGCTGGTCCAATATATCCATGTAGTATCCGTATCTTGCCAGTTTTAGCAGCATCTCTGTATTTACGGAAAAGTACGTAACGATTCGTATCGAAAAACTACAAAAAAAAAAAAAAAGTAATTGGCGCGTACACTTCAGTTAGGTGTTTGGCCGAGCTCCTCCTCCTATTTGTGGTGTGCGTCTTGATGTTGTTCCACAAATGGAGGGACCTACAGTTTCAAGCCGACTCCGAACGGCAGATATTTTTATGAGGAGCTTTTTCATGGCAGAAATACACTCGGAGGTTTGCCATTGCCTGCCGAGGGGCGACCGCTATTAGAAAAATGTTTTTCGAAAAACTATGTCTCCTACAAATTTGAGTTGAGCCAAGTCTTAGTTATAATCACAACATCATATTCACAACAAGCACTCAGCAATCGCACTTCATCGGACTTACTTCTTATGATGCTCACAGTCACCAACGTAAACGTAGGCCCGTGTCTGCTGACACGATGAAACCAGAGAATGTTAATGAGATGAGAAGGAGCAAATGTTAAATGAGCTTTTTTCTAGTACTAATTTGTAGATTCATACGAAGGGATTTTCAAATTCAACTTACTAGACTAGTGGGAGATTGCAGATATTTACCACACTAGTAGACGATTTCATATTTTTTTTCTGTGTCTACCACACTAGTAGAGGATTTCATATAATTTTTCACCACAGTACTAGAGGATTCCCTTGGGGGAACCTGTTATCCCTATAGGGCGCGTCCCCAGGTGGTGGATAGGGGAACGCCTCCCAGATATGGAAGGTAGGAGAGTAGGTCTCCCGCGAACCACACAGGTCGAAGACGTAAACTTCGTTAAAACACTCCCTCAACCCAAGGTGTAACGCGACCCGTGCCTATTGGGTGGGTTTGGCAGCCGGGGGATAAAACTAGGCTGTATTTTAACGGAGCCCTCCTGACACCAGGCCGCCTCAGGTTGTAACGGTGGCCTTACCATGGTATGGGGCGCTGCCATGGCGGACTGTTTATTTCCCCTAAATCCTCATTGGTCACCGCACATGGCGACATGTGCAGCCTTCTGGAAAAGCAGGTGACCGTACGAAACAGAATGAACGAACAACAAAAACAAAAAAAATCGGATAAGGCTACAAACAAGACGGACAAACGGACGGACACAGACCCAAAACGAACGGATAAACGGACGCACCCATTGACACAACAGATGGAAGTTGGGAACTTCCTCAGAGGACGAACTCTTGGCCTCCAGCCAAGAGACGGTTGATGGCAAAGCTGTGGGCCACAGTACGTCATCAACCTTCAATCAACCATCCACATCCGCTGATGCCAAGGGGCAAAAGCGCCAAAACGTTAAAAAAGGCCTGTCAAGGTATAAGCTTTACCAGAGGTCTCTGACTATTTTCGGAAGAATAAATAAAAATGAGGCTGAAGGGAAAACTCATCCAAAGGACGCGGCCGATAAGGCAAGGTGCCAAAAGGTGGTCGATGAGTACCTGGCGTTCCAGGCCACCCAGAAGGCAGAAGCCGTGAAACGCAATCGTTCGCAGGACGAAAGCGACAAACCAACGAAGAAGCACAAAGTGTCGGTTCACACCGCTTCAATACCAAAACCAACCAAACGCTCATTTAATGAGGTGGCACGGGATCACCTGCAAATAACAAACCGCGGTAAACCTGCATCGGATAAGTGGCCCGAAATCGAGGCACGGCTGTCCCGCATTGTCGTCGATCACGTCATGGCAAACCCGGAGGGTCATGTGCCAGGATTTGATTCGATGGAGGTGGTCCGCGGATACAGGGTGATCAAGTGCGATGATCAACTCTCCCTTAACTTCCTGCAAACAGTTGTGGGCAAGATCCAAAGCAACTGGGAAGGTTTGAGGCTCAAGCTAATCCCGGCCAGCGAAATCCCTCGACGGCCGAGGGCTCGCATCTGGATCCCAAACATGTAATTCGAAGCTAAGCAACTTATTCCATACCTGCAGGCACACAACCGCACTGTTCCGATGTATGACTGGAGCATCATCAAAGCGGAGGCTCCGCAAAAGAACATTGTGTCCTTCCTTCTCCAAATATCGGAGGAGAGTATGGAGCCACTGGGAAAAGTGGACAATAAACTTCGGTTCGGCGTCAGAAAAACGCAACTGAAGATATTCCGATCTGCCAATCCGGAGGATGAACAGGACGAGGTCGACGGCGCCAACGAGTTGCTCACAGGCATGCAACTTGACGACGCCGCTTCTACCAAAAACGATGGCGCTAATGAGCAGCACCCGGGAGTGCAGCTTGGCGACGCCGTCGAATTGTAAAGCGACCAGCAGCATGGGTCTCAAGGTTGTCCAAATAAACCTGCAGCACTCGCGGACTGTAACGGACAACCTAACCCTTCTCCTGGCTGAGGAAGACGTCGACATCGCTTTAATCCACGAGCCCTGGGTGCGGAGCACCGAGGTGAAGGGGTTCACTGGGAACAACCACAACCTTTTCTACAAACGGACTGAAGGTAACCCCAGATCTTGTATTGTAGCTAAGAAACATTTGAACATATTTTTAATCCCGTCATATTGTTCACAGGATGTGACGGCTGTGGAGGTAGAAGCCGCTGACGGTGTCGGCATCATACTGGCTTCCATCTACATGACACATGATCGGCACCACCCGAGGAGGCTCGTCGGCTTGTGTGTGAAGCCAGAAACAAGAACCTGCTGCACGGATGCGATGCCAACGCGAGGCATGCGTTGTGGGGAAGCTCCGAGACAAACGACCGAGGTGAGTCTTTATATAATTTTATTATCAATACTAACTTATCGGTATGTAACAGGGGTAACACTCCTACTTTCACCTTTCATAGTACGGAGTACTTCAGAGGATGGGAGGAAGTGATTGATGTTACTCTACTGTCTGAAAATAGCGTTGTAAGGGTAGATAATTGGAGGGTATCCAATAAAAGGTCCTCTACGATTTGGATGTTAAGGTAGATCCACCCCTACCGTATCGAAATCCTTTAAAAACCAACTGGAAGAGGTTCAAAAATGCAGTAAACAAGAGGATAGACTCCTATCCCTCAAATCACTCTCACGGAAAACCTTGAGAGTAGGGTCATAACACTGGAAAAGGCATTTAGTAGGGCCTACAAAACGTCCTACCCCATAAAATTTTGCAAAAAAACTCACCCTCCTTGGTGGAGCAGTGAGCTCTTAAAACTAAGGGAAAAATCTAGGTCAACGTTTAACTTCAGCTACTCGACGGGAAATTGGGAATTGTACAGAGAAAGTCGGAGACAGTACAAGAAGGCAATCAGGGCCGCCAAAAAAGAGATCTGGAGGGAATTTTGTTCGTCAATCGAATCCACTAGGGATTCTGCTAGGCTTAGCCGGGTTCTTTCCAAAGACCACTCTATGGCTTCTTGGGTCAAGAAACCTGATGGAACTTGGACTGCTACAGCAGAAGAATCGCTAGAGCTTCTGCTAAACATGCATTTTCCGGGATGCAGCGCTTACGAAAGTGAGAGGGGAAACATTAGGCGGAGCCAATATAATCCACAGCATCTTGCAAATGAAATTATTACCAAAGAAAAAGTTGCATGGGCAATCAAATCTTTCTCACCCTTTAAATCTCCGGGGCCAGATGGGATCATTCCAAAGATGTTACAGGAAACCTTGGACTGTATCCTACCATGGCTAGAGGAAATTTTTAAAGCGTGTTTAAACTTAGGCCATATTCCAGACAGCTGGAAACTAGTCAAGGTCGTCTTCATACCAAAAGTAGGTAGAAGAGGACATGAATCAGCGAAGGACTTCAGGCCAATCAGTCTTTCGTCTTTCCTGTTAAAAACTTTTGAAGGACTTTTGGATACGCACCTCAGAAGCTCTTTGGAGAGCTCTGGTATATCAACTGCACAACACGCTTACCTTAAAGGCAAATCTACGGAGACGGCGCTTGACGAGGTAATCGGAGCAATAGAGGGCTCTCTAGAGAGCAAACATTATACCATGGCGGCATTCTTGGATATCGAAGGCGCCTTTAACAATGTTAGCACAGATGCTATCCAACGGGCGTTGATAGACCTGGAGGTGGACAGTTAGTAACTGGGTCATCTCCATGCTAGAAACGAGGATCATCAAAGCTAATATGGGTAATATCAACATAACCTAGAAGGTCCACGGGGACACTCCACAAGGGGGAGTATTATCTCCACTTCGTTGGCTATGTGTGATCAGCAAAATCTTAATAAAACTTGACGGAGGTGGGGTAAAAGTGGTGGCGTACGCTGATGATGTGGTGTTAATGGTGTCAGGACTGTGTCCAAATACGATCAGTGGGATCATCCAAAGGGCGTTAGGCGAGCTTAACTCTTGGGCCACAGGATGTGGGCTAAGTTTAAACCCGCGTAAAACAGAACTTATGTTTTTTACCACCAGATACAAGGTACCAACTTTAACCCTACCAAATATCAACGGACAAACTCTGACTTTATCAACCAGTGCAAAGTACTTAGGGGTAATTCTGGACTCCAAACTTAGCTGGAAGGTAAACGTCGAAGAAAAGGGTAAGGAAAGCAGAAATTGCTTTATATGCCTGCAAACGTATGCTTGGAAGAAGGTGGGGTCTTCAACCTAAGCATACATTATGGCTGTATAAGGCGGTTATACCACCCATTTTATCGGATGGTTCGGTAGTTTGGTGGAAAGCTCTAGGGAGAGAGTACAATACCAAAATCGGCAGAATACGAAGATCAGCCTGTGCAATAACGGTCGGTGCAATCAGATCATGTCCTAGAGAGGCTCTCAATGCACTGACACACGTTATTCCAATAGACCTTCATATGAAGAAGACGGCAACCATGAGTGCATTTAGGTTAAATGAAGCGGGTCGCTGGAAAGGAAAAACTTATGGTCACGCTAGTCTATTATTGCGACAAACTCAGTTAGCCTCGGTGAGGACTGACTACATCGTCCCGATGGTAACTTTCAATAGGAATTTTGCCACACTCTTTCCATCTAAAAAAGAATGGAATACGGGATTCTCTCTAAACAACTTCGATACCACAGTCTATACAGATGGCAGTAAAATGGACTGTGGTGTTGGAGCTGGTATATATTCTCATAGACTTGGAATTGAAAAATCTGTGCGTCTCCTTAATACCAGCAGCGTCTTCCAAGCGGAAGTACTGGCAATTGGGGAAGCCTGTAGGTTACTAATCGCAGATTTATCTTTTAAGGGCAATATCGCTATTCTTTCGGATAGCCAAGCCGCAATCCAGGCGCTGGACGCAACTATAACAACCTCTAAAGTGGTGGAGCAAAGTAGGAATAGCCTCACCAACTTGAGTGAAAACCATAGAGTAACCTTAATTTGGGTACCGGGACACCGGAACATAGAAGGTAACGAAAAAGCTGATGTACTGGCAAGAGGGGGATCTGCCATGAATAGCGCTCTTGCAGTACCAGTATTCACTCCACTAGGTGCGGTCAAGAATACAATCTCCCTAAAATACCTTCGAATTGCGGATTGTAGATGGAGAGCAGACGAAATGCAAAATCAGCAGAACGTTATGGCCCACCTACAACCTCAAGCAATTGTTGACATTAATAAACATGAAACGACGGGACACCTGTAGACTTACGGTAGTCATAACTGGCTTCTGGTCTATCGGAGAACAAGCCGCCAAAATGGGCATTCCTCACAACACATACTGTCATAGTTGTAAACAACCGGAGGAAAAAGAAACAATCTTCCATTTCCTCTGTGAATGCCCTGCCCTATGGAAGGACAGAATGTTAACCCTGGGCAAACCGCTGTTCGAAAGTCTCGAGCAACTGTCTGGCTTATACATCAACAACCTAATAAGGATCCTAAACCGCACAGACTGGATATAGTCCTGCTGCAAATAACTGTTAAACAATTTGGTAACGAGGATGTGGCAACAAAATGGTTCGGAAGCGCTAGTTGGATTCTGGATGAATCTCCACTCTAACCAACCAACCAACCAACTAGAAGATTCAACACGCTAGTAAGGGATTCGACTTATTTCATACCCACAGGAATGAATTTGCGATTGAGCAAAGGCTGCAGGCAGTTAATTAGTGGTGCGGAAGCTGAAATCGACGGGATTATTCTTTCGGTTTTTGTGGCACGTATGTAATTCAGGTTCAAGTCCTGAAGAGTCGTATTTTTTTCCTTGCACGATTTTTTTTACAATTTACAAAATTTTTAAGTTTATTTTAATTATAATTGCTTTGAAATAGTGTGTTTAGATTTTTTATATTTGATATTTAGAAAATTTCTTTTCTGTATAAAATAGTTCATACTGCATACTGATTTTATATAAATCAATCAAAAAGGTACATATTATATATATACATGCATATATTTAATCTCTTTAATCAAATCTAAACTACAGTTAGTAACATAAATAAGTATACAGGAGCCTGATTTATGGAATTGTTTGACGCTAACGCCTTCCTTAATATGTAATCAAAATATTTTACACATGGTAATTGTGTACTGGGATAAGCTTTCATATGCGCCTTAATTTAGCTGTAAATTTTAGGTACCGTTATCCACGCTTTGCTTTGTCTTTGATGCCAGCCAAATTTACGTCACAAAAGTCAGTATACAGCAAACGATAGTTCAGTTAGCATAACATTTATTTTTACGCAATTATTAAAAAAGTTAAAACTATTAAAAGGAAATAATTAAAGTGAGTATACAAATTTATGCAAGTAAGTTTTGTATTAATTTTTGCGACATTTTTAGTAAAGGCGCCAAGAGGAAAAGAGCTTTTGGATGATTTAAAAAAACTGATTATAAAATATCACAAGGAACATAAATCGTTGCGAGAAATCGGTTGTTTGATAGATAGGAGTTTTCCTACAGTTCAAAATATTGTGAATAAATATAAAAATGCGGGAAGCACCACTAATAAAAAGCCTTGTGGGCGTCCGCCGCTCTTAAGTCCCAGACAAAAAAGCTTAGTCGTACGAAATATCAGGACAAACCCCAAAATAAGTGCCCCCAAATTGAAATCTGAAGTTGAAAATGAGACGGATACCAACCCAATCCAACATTAATGGGAACATTTAAAGCGGCAAATACGTTAACATCCCATTAGAAACCACTGAAAAATGTCCTTCAAGAGGAATGGAATAAAATACCACCAGCTGTAACTGAAAACTTGGTGCAATCAATGCCATCACGACTTAAAGCGATTGTAAAGTCTAATGGTTATCCTACCAAATACTGGGATTTGATTTTAATTATGATTTTGATTTCACAAATTAATAATATAATTTGATGAACTGTATACTTACTTTTGAGACATGAATTTTTATAAACTTTAATATAAAATCTGTAATTTTGTTCCTTTTTAAAATTTTGTCATTATTTGGACTAAATATGTTGTTTGTATTTCATTCAAGTAAATAAAACACAATTTTGTTATAAATTTGGTTTTTTGAAGGAATTGATTGGGGGGCAATTGAAAATGTATCCGGTGTATACTTACTTCTGTTACTAACTGTATGTATTTTTGTTGTGTTCTAGAACATTTTAGCGTTGGGCTTGCTGCTGCTTTTGCGTCAATCAAAGTATTTTGTTTTTGTAAGTACAATATTAGGAATGTTGTCTGCCGGTAGACAAAAGTATAGGGGAGCAAGAAAGGAGCGCTGGGCTCACGCATATACATATGCATGTATATACATATTGTTGAGAGAATTTAATTAAAACCAAATTATAAAGAGCTTTAAACACTTTATTTAAGTGTATTTTACAAACGTTGTCAAAAATAGCTGCAGCGGCACGTCCGTTCACGAAAAGTTAAAAGAAAAGGGGAGAGAAAAATGAGGGTGCGCAAAATATGTGAAGAAGCGAAATGTCAAAGTAACGGGGTTGCCATATTAGCATTTTATTTGCATGACCAGCTTTGCATTCAGTCGTAACATTCCGCCCACCTCGTCCAGGTCCTGCGACGAAATAAGGGACCGGCCGCCCACCGTAAGGACATCAGTTGTCCTCCATAGGCAGCAGTACTAACTTTGATATGGCTCGCTTGATAATGGAAGTTGGCGTACGAATGGTTGCCACTCTGATAACGTCGTCAGTTCCTGGATGCACGTCTATTATACGACCCAACGTCCACTGAGAGGGAGGAGCGCGCTCGTCGCGTATTAAGACCGAGTCTCCGGATGATAGATTGGTGCTAGTTTGATGCCATTTGCGCCTTACTTGTAGCTCTCGCAAGTACTCACAACTCCATCGGGCCCAGAAATGTTGCTGCATTTGTTGAAGCTGTTTCCACCTTTTGAGTCGATTTGGATTAACATCAAGTAAACTTGGTTCGGGAGTAGAGAATAACGGACCGCCCACCAAAAAATGGCCAGGGGTCAACGCAGCTAAGTCCGTTGCGTCTTCTGTTAGTGCCGAGATCGGCCTCGAGTTAAGCACAGCTTCCACTTGCTTTAAAAGAGTATAAAATTCTTCAAAGGTTAGCTTCGCGCTGCCAATTATGCGCTTTAGATGATGTTTCATGCTTTTTATACCCGCCTCCCAGATGCCTCCGAAATTTGGAGATCCAGGTGGTATGAAATGCCATGTTACTCCCCAAGTTGGCACGTACCGTGCTGCCGCCTCAAGCTGTTGTCGAAAGCTGGCCAAATCTGCTTTTAGTTCTGCATCGGCTCCTACGAACGTTGTAGCACAGTCGCTGCATATGTCCGAACTGTATCCACGGTGTGCAAAGAATCTTCGAAGGGCTACAAGAAACGCTGCTGAAGCATACGAATAGGGCAACATAGCCCTTGTAACTGTGATGGCCTCTGCCTTTCGCGCTGCGAATTTGGTACGGAGGGAACACCTCGGTGACGAAAACATTTCATACAACGATGAATGAATCGTCTGATTGACGAACGAGAGTCAAAAATCCAGTATCTTCTTCTTATACAGTTGAGAGTCGATTGAACGCCGCCATGCAACGTATAGTCATGCGCTTGACTGATCAGTAACGTGCACAGAGGATCCTGTTTTGGTAACAAGCATGGAAACTGTTCATAGAAAGGCATGTTTGCGTTCTTCAACCGCCCGTTTAAACGCAAAATACCATCGTCATCCAAAACTGGGTTCAATTTGAGGAGCTTGCTTTTCTGGCAAATCGGTTTGCTAGAGCGAAGACAGGAGATCTCATCAGCGAAATGAATCTGCTGAACATACCTTATCCAGAATTGCAAGGCCGCGGTTCTTTCAGTCACAGTGCACCATAGAGTTGTTTCATGGGGTCGCTTCGTCAGTGCGGCAAGGAAACGCTGACTCCAAGATGTTACTGCCAATAGTTTGTTGAGATTCGAGTATTTTTGAAGCAATGTCGTGAGCATGGTTGGTTTGGACTCTTCCGGAATCGTCACTAGGGAGAGAACTAATTCTTCGGCTGGATCTGTCGAACCGTTGTGTTGTTCAGGCCAGGTGCTTCAGTGACGATTTAGCCATGGAGGTCCCCGCCACCACAGCGACAACCCTGTGAGCTGAGACGGGGAAATACCCCGGGATGCTATGTCGGCTGGGTTCGTTGTAGTAGGTACATACTTCCAAGCGTTGATTGGTGTTAACTCTTGGATTTGAGTTACACGATTGCTGATGTATTGCTTGTGTTTACCAGGATTTGATCGAATCCAGCTGAGCGTGGTTTTGGAGTCCGACCAGTAAAGTCGAATCGCTGGTAGTTGCAGTGTTGACAGCACTTTAGCGGCTACTTTCGCTGCGAGTACAGCAGCATTTAGCTCCAAACACGGGATGGTTATCTTCTTCAGTGGTGCCACCTTAGTCTTAGCGGTTAGAATTGATATTTTTACATCATTACCTGAAGTTTCCACACGAAGGTACGCGACAGCAGCATATGCCACAGTAGAGGCATCAGCTCCAACCCACCTGGGCACTTTGAGTTCTCTGATTTGAGGCATTTCGTCTCTAAAGCGTCGCCATTCTTGTTGAAGTGGATCAGGAATGGGATCGTCCCAATCGACACCCGATAACCACAGCTGCTGACAAATAGCTTTACCTTTAGCTACGACAGGTGCTAGTAGACCCGGCGGGTTATAGATTTTGGCCACATCGGACAATTGCTGCCTCTTTGTGATGTCTCCAACGATAGGTGTTACGTTTGTCTTGTAACCGATGCTGTCAGTGTCGCACAGCCAATAAATTCATAGAGCGTTTGTTTCGCTATCAAGATTTAAGTTGCGGGACAGCCCAAGGTTTTCGTCTTCAGTGTACAGATGGCGCATAAATTCAGTAGAGTTGGACATCCACTTCCGAAGGTTGAATCCGCCGCGCTGCAAAAACTCTTGTAGCTGGCGTTGAATATTCTGGGATTCTTCCACGGTTGCGGCACCATGCAGGCAATCATCCATGTAAAACGACTCCGTTAATATTTTTGATGCTGCCGGAAAATCGTGTTCTTCATCCGTAGCAAGAGTGTGCAGAACCTTAATGGTGAGATAGGGCGAGCAATTTAAGCCGTAAGTTACAGTGAGCAACCGGTAAATGGCTGGCTTGCCCTGCTCGTCACTCCAGACAATCCGCTCCATATCAGCATCAGGTCTGCTGACTAAAATCTGGCGGTAACATTTTTCAATGTCCGCTATGAACGCAACTCGATGCATTCGCCATTTTAAAATGATGGAGCTTAAGTCGCTCTGCAGCTTGGGTCCAACATGAAGACAGTCGTTTAGAGAAACGCCACCTTTGTATTTCCTTGAAGCATTAAATACAGTGCGAAGCTTCGTTGTTGTGCTACCTTTTTTGTACACACCATGATGAGGAATGTAACATACTGGATGCGCAAAATCGTTACATGGGACTGGCTCCATATGACCAAGATTTCTGTACTCAGCCATAAACGCTGTATACATTTCATTCAGTGTGGCATTGTTTTGAATGCGCGCTTGTTGGTATGCGAATAGTCGAAGGGCATCTGATTTAGAATCAGATAGAGCAGCAAGGTCACAGGACTCCTTAAAGGAATATTGAACGTGATAGCGCCCGGAAAGATCGCGACACACTGTACGCTCAAATAGCTTCTCGCAGTAAATTTCGTCTTGCGTCATTGAGGATGAGCCTTCCACGTCCTCACATTCATTGAACTTCCACAGTTGCAGAACCAAATTGTTGAGCTTAGTAGTGGCTGTTGCGCAAAACGTGGTGGCCAGGAGTAGTGCAGATGTGTGGGGCAGACGCCCGTAGATTACCCATCCTAAGTGAGTATTCTGCGCGTAACTTTGTTGATGGCAGAGCGTTTGATGTCGTTGCGCAAAAGGAGACCGTAGAGGTCTGCGCCGATGATGACATCAATAGACCCTGGTTCGAAGAAGCTTGGATCGGCTAATGGCAGATCGAGAAATTCCGAATATGGTTTGGATCGACACGTTTTAACGGCATGAGATGTCCCAAGCGGGGCAGGACCAGAGCCGAACAATCGATGTTGAACTCGGGTTCTGTAAGTGAATGTAATGAGAAATGAACTACGCCATTAGACTCACCTACACGGCAGCCGCCTATACCGGTGATGGGTACTTGAAGACGGGCTCTGCGAAGGTGTAGTTGTTGAACTGCAAACTCGCTGATGAAAGATGCCTGTGATCCATTGTCCAGAAGTGCCCGCAGTTGGAGTTCATGCCCTGTAGGAGAGCGTATTCCAATAACCGCAGTTGCAAGCAGAACAGATGTGAGATCATTTGCTGAAAATGCTTTCTTGCGGAAATCCGGGCAGTACATGAGCGTATGTTTACCCGAATAGCATGAGCATCGCCCAAAGCTGGTTTGATGACTTCGCACAGCTTGATTGTGTGGTGATTTTTGTGAAAAATCTTTCGATTTATTCTTCGCAGCTGCCCCCACTGCTTCCAATCCAAGAATGCGTTTTTCTAGAAACGAGACTAAATCACTGCAAGCAGGCAGCTCACTTGGACTACCAAGACTCATCTCCCATTCTTTAACTGTGGCAAAATCGAGCTTTTCGGTGATTAGAAAAATTAGCCAATCATCCCAGTGAGCTGTTGGACGACCAAGCTGTTGTAACGCACGCATTGACTCAGTCACGGTATCCAACAGTTTTCGCAGACTCGTTTCGGATTCTGTGGGCATTGCCGCCAACTTGACAATGTTTCGCAAATATGACTTCACAAGTCGTCGTGCGTTGTCATACCTTTGTTGGAGTAGGTCCCACGCGATTATAAAATTAGCGTCTATAACCGAAAAACTCCGGAGAATAACCTCCGGCTCGCCCTGTACGCTGCTTTTGAGATAGTGCATTCGTTGCACGTTGGAGAGTGCCGTATCTTTGATCACGCACGTGGTGAACATGTCCTTAAAGCTTAGCCACTTTTCAAAAGACCCATCGAACTTCGGCAACTCGATTTTTGGAAGAATTGTGAATGGTGCACTTGCTGTAACTGAGCGAAACGTGACAGATTGATTAAAACTGTCATTGCCGATATCTGAAAGCTCGTCGATACCATCGTTGAGTTCACCCATTGCTTCGCAATATGCTACTTCAATAGCTGCAAAGTGCTCATCGGACAGCGCGTCACGCACCGCTGCTGCATTAGCATCAGTGACCGCCAGCGCACCAAGATCGTCGCGAATAGCGTGGTAGCGCGACCAATACTCCGACAGCAGACTGCGCCTGGCTCCGAGATAGCCCTTTGTTTTTTTGGACTTTGCCATTTTACGCGTGTTTGCACCAAAGTTTAAGATGAGCTTGGATAAAGACTCTTCCTTTCCAAGCACCATGTCTGATTGTGCGACGAACAGGCGGATCTTCCGTATTTGAGGTTAAGTTTCTTCGAAGTGTAGGACGTTGCTGGACTGCTGCAGCCTTACTTTTATTATTTCCAATGTGCAGGGAAAGGTTCCCCGCAAGGGATGCCAAAATGTTGAGAGAATTTAATTAAAAGCAAATTATAAGAGCTTTAAACACTTCATTTAAGTATATTTTACAAACGTTGTCAAAAATAGCTGCAGCGGCACGTCCGTTCACGAAAAGTTAAAAGAAAAGGGGAGAGAAAAATGAGGGTGCGCAAAATATGTGAAGAAGCGAAATGTCAAAGTAACGGGGTTGCCATATTAGCATTTTATTAGCATGACCAGCTTTGCATTCAGTCGTAACACATATGTATGAACGTACATGGATGTAGTTACATATGAATACAATTATTTTGAAGGAAGTTTAGAAGGCAAGTAGTCATATGCATATGTATGTATATATCTATGTATACTAGGACATAAAGAGGGTAAATACATATACATGCACACCTGCATAGGCTTTAGAGCAGATTTGTTTTTACACTTGTTAGGAAGAAACTCGTGATGTGCTTTGACATGTGTAAATACCTAAGTCAATTATATATATATATACTATATATGTATGTACTCCGTTCCATCTGAAATCAATTTTATGCCAAAACTACTAAATGGGAAATTTTCAACTTGAAAATATTATAGTATTTTTTAAATCAAAAGGTGATTCTCTGAGTTTTATATCAGTTTCTAATATATGTATTGTTTTCTTTTTTGTTTCCGGTGCATTTTTGGGAAAACTGGCACTTAATGAGATTTTAAAATAGGTTAATATAGGAACCAAAACAAAATGCATCAATGGGCAAGAATTAAATAGAATTTTTGTATGTACTTTCAGCAAATATTTTTTTATTGAACTAAAAAGCGACATATTGTACATAACAAATCAATGTAAGAAATGGAAGCGACTTGTTTCTTTTCTACATTGTTTGGGATAAGTGTACGAGTAATTAAACAAGTGTGAGATCTATGTATATTTACTTTTGCTTTTTGTATTATTTATAAAATATAATTTGTTTTTTAAGTCGAATTTCTTCGTGGAAGTCGGGCATAATGTTAAAAGGGTTAGATATATACTTATAAATACAATCCTCTTCTTAAAAATCCAATTTCTATTGGTTTCACTTCTCTTAAGTATTTACCTATCACTTCAATTTATTCATTTTAAACATACTTTACTCATTAGGGCTTTCTAACGAAAGGACCTACTTCTTTGAGGGCAATTGTAAATCAAATTCGAAAGTATAGTGCAGTTAATTAACATTAAAGTTGTGTACTGGAATTTTTTGCCATTTGCTTCTACCATACCTTGTGAATAAAAAAAGTGTTAACTCCCGTTCATCAAATAATATTAAAAAAAGCCCACCATGGTGGCATACAAATACTTTATAATTTATTAACGCAACCCTTCAAAAATAAGCGAAAACCTACAAAATATGTAAGACTTTAAAAGCTCCAATTACATTCATTCACAGTACATTTATAAAAACATGAATGAAACCAGAAATAGGGATGAGATTTGAATATTCATTAAAAGTGTTATTGTTAATCTAAAAAAAAAATAATAATAATAATGACGCCCCTAAAATATTAATAAGAGAAATATCACAAATACAAACTATTTTGTACATATGGATGTAGTTAGACAAACTTCCATACATACAGTTAGTAACATAAATAAGTACACAGGAACCTGATTTAGGGAATTGTTTGACGCTAACGCTTTCCTTAATAGTATGTAATGAAAATATTTTACACATGGTAATTGTGTACTGGGATAAGCTTTCATATGCGCCTTAATTTAGCTGTAAATTTTAGGTACCGTTATCCACGCTTTGCTTTGTCTTTGATACCAGCCAAATTTACGTCACAAAAGTCAGTATACAGCAAACGATAGTTCAGTTAGCATAACATTTATTTTTACGCATTGATTAAAAAAGTTAAAACTATTCAAAGGAAATAATTAAAGTGAGTATAAAAATTTATGGAAGTACGTTTTGTATTAATTTTTGCGACATTTTTAGTAATGGCACAAGAGGGAAAGAGTTTTCTGATGATTTAAAAGAACTGAAGATTAAAATTCTGATGATTTAAAAACCCATTAAGGTGATTTTTGAGCTATTATATTTTTAAACAGTTGGTTTAAACAGCTGACTCACGTTTCGTGTTTTGGTTCAGTGTCAAACATCTTCAGTTTGGTCTATAATTCAACTATGAATCGTCTTACAAACGAACAACGCTTGCATTCCTGAATTTTATTATAAAAATACGTGTTCTGTTAAAAAAATTCGAATGTTCGAAAAATTGTGTTCAGCGACGAAGCTCATTTTTGGAACAATGGGTACGTAAAAAGCAGAATTGTCGATTTTGGAGTGAAGATCAGCCAGAAGAATTGCAAGAGCTACCAATGTATCCAGAAAATGTCACAGTTTGGTGCAGTTCATGGGCTGGAGGTATCATTGGACCGTACTTCTTCAAAGATGCTGCGAATCGGAACGTAACTCTGAATGGTGAGCGCTACTTTGAAATGATATCCAACTTTTTTTTTGCCCAAAATGCAAGAGCTTGACTTGCATGACATGTGGTTTCAGCAAGATGGACAATGGACTTGTTGAGAGGCGTTCGAGACCTGTCAATTGGCCACCCAGATCGTGCGATATAACGCCTTTAGATTACTTTTTGTGGGGCTATGTTAAAGCTCTTGTTTATTCAGACAAGCCTACTTCAATTAACGCATTGGAAGACAACATTAAAGCATTTATATGTGAGATACCGGCCGAAACATTGGAAAGAGTATGCCAAAATTGGACTAGGCGGATGGACCATTTGAAGCGCAGTCGCGGTCAACATTTGCATGAAATAATCTTCAAAGATTAAATTATATGGACTGTACTATCGATTTAAATAAAAAACGCATGCATTTTTCTGAATTTTACGTGTGTTTTTTTTTTTGAAAAACTTGGCTATAGCTATAGGAACTTAAATCATTGCGAGAAATCGGTTGTTTGATAGATTGGAGTTTTGCTATAGTTGAAAAGATTGTGAATAAATATAAAACTGTGGGAAGCACCACTAATAAAGAGCGTTGTGGGCGTCCCAGAGAAAGAAGCTTAGTCGTAGGGAAAATCAGGACAAACCCCAAAATAAGTGCCCCCAAATTGAAATCTGAAGTTGAAAATGAGCCTGGAAAACAATTAGCACCAAACTATTCGCAGGGTGCATAGTGCTAGTTATCATGGGAGCAATGTTAAGAAAAACCCATTCGTTAGTAGTGTCAATCGGAGTAAGTGGATTCCATTCGCCAAAGATCATGAAAAATATGACCAAGCGTTTTGGAACCAAGTCATATTTTCTGCTGAGTGTAAGTTCAGTATCGGTGGATCTGATGGCCGTGAAAAAGTTTGGAGAAAAGTTAACGCGGAATTGGATCTAAACAATATGACCGACACTGTGAAGCATGTAGGTGGCTCTGTGATAGTGTGGGGATGTATGGCTGCAAACAGGGTTGGAAACTTGGTATTTATCGAAAGTATTATGGGTATTTAAATATTTTGAAAAACAATTTAAAAGAAAGCGCTACGAAATTAGGCCTTGGAGGAACGTTTATCTTCCAGCAGGATAATGACCCGAAGCTTATATCCAACATTGTACGAGAGTAGCTGTTATACAATGTGCGAAAACAGCTGAAAACACCGCCACATGTATGGGAACATTTAAAGCGGCAAATACGTAAACATCCGATTAGAAATAAGGAGCAACTGAAAAACGTCCTTCAAGAGGAATGGAATATCATCAAATACCAGCTGTAACTGAAAACTTGGTGAAATCAATGCCATCACGACTTAAAGCGATTGTAAAGTCTAATGGTTATCCAACCAAATACTAGGATTGGTTTTGATTTATGTTTTTGATTTCAAAAATTAATAATATGATGAACTGTATACTTACTTTTGAGACATGAATTTTTATAAGGTTTAATATAAAAAGCTATAATTTTGTTCCTTTTTAAAATTTTGTCATTGTTTGGATTAAATATGATTTTTGAATTTCATTCATGTTAATAAAACACAATTTTGTTATAACTTAGGTTGTTTGAAGGAATCGATTGGGGGAAAATTGAAAACGTGTCCGGTGTATACTTACTTCTGTTACTAACTGTATATTGATGAGAAAATATCATTCTAATAGCCTTCCAGAAAGCCAAACGCGCATACACACATATATTACATACATATGTACCTTCTGCTCAAATATGAACGAGACGTTATCAATAAAACGGTCCGCGGATGACATATGGCAAAAATAAATTTTTCGTTTTTTGGTAGGACTGTTATAAGCTTACATGGCAAATTTCAGCGTGATATGTCACATAATTTGTTTTCTGAGCTACTGTAAACAAGTCAAGCTCGAGTGTGTTCTTCGAACTTAACGATGGAAATTCAAGTTGAACAAAGAATTTGTTTGAAATTTTGTTATTCCAACAAAACAGTGGTACAAATCGTTCAAAGAGGGCCGTACTTCGGTTGAAAACTTGCCTCATGAACGTCGTCCAGCAACATCAGTAAACGACGAAAACATCGGAAAAGTAAAGGAAATTGTGCTTGAAAATCGCACAAAACATTTTAAAGCGTTTGCGCGAGAACATTCGTCTTAAAAGGAAGGAATTGTGGGACAACAAGTCATGGTTCTTGCATCACGATAATGCACCAGCTCACACATCACGTCTTGTTCGCGATTATTTGAACAAAAATAATGTTAATATCGTTCCGCAAGCACCGTATTCGCCTGATATGGCTCCATGTGACTTTTTCCTGTTTCCCAAGCTCAAGTTGCCGCTCCGTGGAAAACATTTTGAGACAATTGAAGTCATAAAAGAGAATTCGAAGAACACACTCGAGCTTGACTTGTTTACAGTAGCACAGAAAACAAACTATGTTACATATCACGCTGAAATTTGCCATGTAAGCTTATAACAGTCCTACCAAAAAACGAAAAATTTATTTTTGCCATATGTCATCCGCGGACCGTTTTATTGATAACGTCTCGTTCATATTTGAGCAGAAGGTATGCATACAGACTTTCAACGAACGCAGAATATATGCATATAAAATAGCAAATCGAATAAATGACTGACTTAGAAATGTCCATTAACAATAAGGAATTAGCGCAAGCATGAAAGACATGTCGTAGGCGCGTTCATTATTTGACTCAGGTTCAAGTCCTGTACACATTTTTCTTTGTTCGATATTTTTACTTAATTTTTTGAATTTGGTTTAATTAGAATTGATTTAAAATAGTGTATTCAGGTTTTTCTAGTATCTGTTATTTAGAAATTTATTTTCTATATAAAATTATTCATACTACTCGTGAACAGTATTAATGATACTAAAGCGTTTTTCAGTAAGAGCGCTTCAACTTTTTTTTTTAATAAAACACAAACGGTTTGACTTTTTTAACTAATTTTTTGTTTTTATTATCGAGTTTGAACATATACATTTAAGTATGTAATTCGATTTCTTTTGCATGACCACCGCGTGCACGTTTTACGAAGTCCAATCGTTGAACCCAATTTTCGACCACTCTTTTGCATAAATCGGCCGAAATTCCAACAATTTCGCGTTCAATATTGGCTCTGAGCTCACAAATCATCGCCGGCTTGTTACTGTAGACCAATGACTTCACATAACCCCAAAGAAAATAGTCTAGAGGCGTCAAATCACATGAGCGCGGCAGCCATTCGACCGGTCCATTTCTGGAAATAATGCGCTCATCGAACTTACTCTTCAACAAATCAATTGTAGCGTGTGCTGTGTGGCTTGTGGCCCCGTCCTGTTGAAACCACATGTTGTCTAAGTCCATACCATTCAATTGCGGCCAAAAATAATCGTTTATCATGTCGCGATATCGATTTCCATTCACAGTAACGTGGCGATCGTTCTCGTCAACGAAAAAATATGGGCCAATTACGCCGCCGGCATGTAAACCGCACCAAACAGTGATTTTTTTGGGATGCAACGGTGCCTCATGAATCACGTGTGGATTGCTTTCTGCCCAGTAACGCATATTTTGCTTGTTGACAAAGCCATTGAGCCAAAAGTGAGCTTCATCACTGAAGATGACTTTTTGGAAAATTTATAAATTTTCATAAAAAATTTGCACGATTTGCAATCGTTGCTCAAGTGTGTAGCGTTCCATGATGAAATGTATACTAATGAAGTTTACAAATGACAAGCGAAAAATAAAAAATATTGCGTCGTTCGCCCTCCCTATCGGAAAAAAGTTGAAGCGCACCTATTGAAAAACGCTATACTTACAGCCATAAAGGCAATGCATATGAATATGCATTCGTATGTTGTATTTAATCTCTTTAGTCAAATCTGAACTACTTACATACACATATTGATGAGAAAATATTCTAATATCCATCCAGAAAGCCAAACGCACATACACACATATGTATATATATAAATATACATACCCTGCGCTCTAACATGGCCAAGCTTAGAAGCTGGACTGAGAGCAGGGGACTCGATATAAACCCCTCAAAAACTCAAATAATTCTCTTTACAAAGAAACATAGGTTCCCTATAATCTCCCCGCTAATTTTTAAGGGTGTGGAGATTCCTTTGAAAGAGAATGTCAAGTACCTAGGACTCATATTAGACAGGAAACTCACGTGGAAATCTAATATTGAGGAAAGAGTAAAGAAGGCCAACGTTGCATTATACACTTGCAAAAAAGCGGTCGGTATCAAATGGGGACTAACACCCCGTATTACGCACTGGCTCTATACTTCGGTAGTTAGGCCAATCTTAATGTACGGAATACTTGTATGGTGGCCATCTGCTCAAAAGGCGACTTACGCTAAAATCATGAGTAAGGTCCAAAGAACAGCTTTTTTATGCATCTCTGGCGCTCTAAGAACTACTCCAAACAAAGCGCTGGAAGTGCTAATCAACTTACCTGCCCTAAATCTGGTAGAAAACACGTGGCCGCCGCCTCGGCGCTCAGACTAAAAAGTATGGCGCTATGGAAAGACCGGTGCTTTGGCCACGCTTCCATTTTGCACTCTCTGAATAGTCATAAACAAGAAATAGACTACTCTATCCCTAGACTCACCTTCGAAAGGCTCTTCAAGACGAGTATACCGTCAAGAAGGGAGTGGCATACAACAAGGCCATGGAGAAGGGGAGAATTAAACTTTTATACATATGGCTCCAAGCTAGACGATAAGGTTGGCTACGGAGTTTTCTCGAAGGAATTAGGACTGGAACTATCCGTTCGACAACCAGACTACTGCAGCGTCTATCAGGCAGAGATACTAGCTATAAAAGAAGTGGATACATACCTAAATACGCACGCCGTAACAAAAACGATTATAAATATATTCTCGGATAGCCAGGCGGCCATCAAATCAATGAATGCGGCTTTACTAAGATCGAAGGTTGCACAGGAATGCCGGGCAGCTCTAAATGATATTAGTGGCGTATTCAAGGTCAGCCTTATTTGGGTTCCGGGACATAGAGATATTGAGGGAAACTGTAAAGCAGATGAGCTAGCCAGAAAGGGTACCGCTCTCCAACTGCTGAGTGATAAGAGTACCATTGGAATACCCGTGGCCACGAGTAAACTAATAATAAAAAACCACTTTATCCAAGAGGCCAATAGGTCATGGAGAAATGAAGATACGTGTCTAACAGCTAGGCTACTATGGCCGCAAATAAACAAGAAAAGAACAAAGGAACTGCTTAGTCTCTCAAGAGACAATATCTCGAAGGTCGTGGCTTGTTTAACCGGTCACTGGCTATTTGGCAGGCATTCCTCGAGACTAGGAGTTTTCTCCCATGAATATTGCAGAAGCTGCAGAGATGGGGAAGAGAAAGAAACAGTTGAGCACTTCCTTTGCAATTGTCCAGCCCTAGCTAAAATCAGAGCAGGTTGTCTAGGTAAATACTTTTTTAATTCTCTTACAGAACTGTCTGGCGTGGGGATGGCATCAATACTACGCTTCATAAGAGCCACGAAATGGTTCCACGAAGGAAGATAAATGAGGTTCCCGTGTAGCACAGTGGTATCACAACGGACCTGTAAGGTCTAAGTGAGTTGGTCGTGCAGACCGACTACCACCATAACCTAACCTAACATACCCTTAATCGAACGCAAATCCGTCAGTGAAAAGATGGGATATATAGCCTATGATCAAAAAGTACCGAGAAGGTGATGTTGACTGTTTCCTGCGATTGTCAAGGCGTAGTACACCAAGAGTACCTTCCATCGGACCAGACAGTCAATAAAGAAAATTATTTATTCGTTTTGAAGTGTTTGAGAGATGCTGTACGTCGCAAACGGCCGAAAATGTGGGAAAACAATTCTTGGATTTTGCATGGTGATAACGCACCATCGCACCGAGCTGAAATTGTCCTGGATTATTTGACCAAACACCAAGTAAATACCATCGTGCAAGCACCGTATTCACCTGATATGCAAGGAGATTTCAGTCGACAGAGAAAATCAAAGAGAATGCGACAAAAGATCTAAAGGCCATCCCTTCGTCGGCATACCAGGGGTGCATGGAGGACTGGGTTAAACGTTGGCACATGTGTGTTGCTTCAGACGGGTCATATTTTGAAGGAGATAAAATAAATTTGCCTGAAATTGAACTCTGTGTTATTTAAACCTTCCCGGTACTTCCTGATCATAGGGTATACGTATATGTATGTGAATATACACACATATGCGGCTTTGCGGACAGAAAAATGTGATTCGCTGGAATTGTTCAAGGAATCTAACTCGCATTCTACTCGCGGTTGTCGAACAGTTAGAAAATATATTTATATACATATAAGGGTGCATACACATATACGGAGCTGCGTCCACTCGACATGACAAAAATTTAAGATTTATCAAATATTGGCAAATAATTCTACGCGAAATATTCCAATATTGACTATTTTCGGATGGTTGCGAAAATTGGCATATGAGCGGCTCGTTTTATGAATGAAAGTACTTTTGTTATGGTGTACAATATTTGAGACTGTTCAGCGCGTCGCGAGTAAAAGAATCATGACCGCTGCGACTGCGTATACGAATGTACTTTGTTTCTGTAGTCGATTGGCTTAGAATTTTAGCTTTAGACGACATGCGCATGTGAGGTATGTGTTTTTGTGGTGTTCTAGAACATTTTAGAATGCGTGGCGCCAAAGCGGTCTTCGCGATGCGCTTGCTGCTGCTTTTGCGTCAATCAAAGCATTAGGGTTTTGTAAGTACAATATTGGGAATGTCGTCTGTCGGTAGACAAAAGTATAGGAAAGCAAGAAGACAGCCTGTGCTCGCGCATATACATATGCATGTACATACATATGTTTGAACGTACATGGATGTAGTTACATATGAATACAATTATTTTGTAGGAAATTTAGAATATGTATACCAAGCCATAAAGTGGGAATATAAATTATCGTCCGAAAAATTGGACGAAGGAAAAAAATTAATTTTTATTGGGCGAAAGACCTTTATTCGATAAATTCCAACTTACAACTCAATGCTTAATTACTAAATCTCTCCTTAATATAACTTATTTCTACCTGTCAGTATTTTTGACAACTGATTTACATCGGCGCATCCCGGATGTTTATTGCTTAAACTAATTTTGCTGATCGAGGTGTCAGTATATTTGGCTGTTGGTTTAAATCGGCGCATGCCGGATGTTATTCCCAACATTATTGGGTTTGCTTATTCAGCGTCTGGGACATGTCGCAATTGCGTTATTGCTTATAGCTTAATTGGTGCTAACTTACACATATACATGCACATCTGCATAGGCTTTAGAGCAGAATTGTTGTAACACGTGTTAGGAAGAAACTCGTGATGTGCTTTGACATGTGTAAATACATACATAAGTCAATGTTATTTCGGCGTACATGAAAACATATGTAGGTGTGCATATGAAAGGAAGATGTTGTTGTTGCACTTGTGCATTAATGTTTTTATGTACAAAAGTACATATGTACATACGTATGTAATTTGCTGCTGAATACATAAACTATAAATTGAAATGTAATATAAAATAAGTGCTGGTTTATCTTAAACCATTATTTTATTTGTGAATGCAAATACTTCCTATTGACATGTACATATCGTATTGTCACATACCATCATTTTTGTATATAGTATGCACGTCCATTTGTGGAACAACATCAATACGCATACCACAAATAGGAGGAGGAGCTCGGCCAAACACCCAGAAAGGGTGTACGCGCCAATTATATATATATATTGTATATATATACATGTACGTACATTTATGTAATATAATTATGTAATAAAAACGCCATGAATTACTTTCAGAACTTTATTAAAATGTAATCGCGTCGTGCGCATGCATATGTACGCAGACACTACAAAACCTTGGTTCACAAGGCAGTCGCAGAAGGAAACGCACCGCGCCTTTATCCCTTCCAAATGCACGATTTGACATAAATTCTCGGCGCCAAATATTTTTTTAAATTTATTATTTTTTTAATGCCATCGAAAACAATTTTGTGTAATAAATTTTAAGTATTCGCTTATTATTTCAAAAATAAGAAAATAGTAAAAACTTAATTGGTTTAATGTCGAGGTGAGATATGTGTTGTGTGTTGAGGTGAAAGATATGTGGTGTTTTCAATTTTTGTGGTGGAAAACTCAGTGTGGTGTCTATAAAGTCGGTGTTCTAAAATCCCTTACCACAAACCATTCATATCTCAATTGTACTAAAAAAAGTAATAGTAACATTTGCGCCTTCTTATCTCATTAACAGTCTCTGGTGCGACTTCATATTTGCAACGATTCTCTTGTTCATCGTATCACTTTTTTCTCAGAACGATTCGTTTCTCTTGTTCGTCGCATTACACTTTTTTCAGTATTAAAAGTCTGTCTGAAGTGTGTTTGCTAGCTGGTCTAGAAATATTTCGTATTACGATCATTTCGTTCTACGTTCAACGCTTTGTCAATCGTGGCATTCATTGTGTTAAACAAATAATAAAATAAAACGTAAAAATGGAAAATCTTCGTTCCTTAAACTTCGCTGAACTTGGACAAATGTGCAAAGGTGCAGGACTTCCAAGCAGTGGGAATAAAAATGCGCTTATAAAACATTTAGAACGTTTTGACGAACATTATTTAAGGGCCAGTTCAGTGTTATCACAGCGTGTAGCGGAATTAGGCAAGACAATTTGTGCAATGAGGCAACAACAAAATAATGGTGTGAGAAGTATATCCTCGCCAATAGATATCCACATATTCAGTCTGCCTCAGTTGCGCGCTCAGTATCTGTCGATACTTTACTGCCATACTCAATGTCCGTGAATACTACCGCCGGTTATACGCAGCCAATTTTTCAACCGAGTGTCAATTTTCCGAGCTGCACCACGCGTCCCGTATATGCCAATAATCCGTGTATTCCTCACTAACAAGTTTGGCAATCGCGTCCCATGCATAATACTCGCGATATCATAGAACTGTTACCATCATTTAAGCTCAAAGCAAATGTTTCATTAAACGCGATTCATTCGCACAACGGAAGAAAAGTCATTGTGCAAAATGTCAACGGTCTAATTATTTAACTCAAAATTGTCCGGAAAAATTTAATAATACTGTGAAATCAATTAATCCGAGCTGAGATTCGGTATAGACCAATTTTTTTTTCTTTTTGTCCGGACAGACAGCAATAAGTCCATTGTACTGCACTCGGGTTCCCTTTATAATTTTCTTTAATCTACTCGACCTCTGAAGAATTCTGAGTAGATCTTGTGGTGCCAAGGAGTCAAGGTGGTCGCTTCTTAACACATCAATGCCAAAGACCTCAGGCCTGATTTGAGCGAAGGCTGGGCATGCTGAGCAGAGTGCATTATCTAAGATGCCCACCTTTTCCATGTACTTTGCCCATAGAAAGTGGTCCGTCATCAGCTGTTTAAAGTCCCCTCTGCTTGGTCACAGGAGGAAATGCGACAGTCGATCGATTCCATCGGATCTCTTGATGGCATGGAGTCAAGGGGTATGGAGAGAATCGTTGAATCGAAGTACATACCTTCTCTGTTTTCCAGTTCCGGACAGGGGCCGTACCAGTTCCCATTGTGTTACAGCCTGCAGATGGCCTTCAAGGCCGCTCCTTGGATTAAAGCATCAAGCGGTCGTAACCAACCAGAGCAGCTAATGCCGGGCCCGAAGTAATCGGGAAAGCTCCCGTGCAACAGAAGGCCACAGAGCGTTTTAGCCCCGCTAGGGTCCTCCTGCTTCCCACGAGAGAGATTCTACTCATCCAGACCACTGTTGTATAGTTGATAATAGGTCTTATCACAATGATTTTCTTAGACTCAGTTACTCAGCTTATATCGTGAAGTGTTCTCTGAAAAATTGAACTAAATTCCCAACACCGGTAAATATGAAACCGCAACATCTACCTCTGCAAGCGTTTAATCGTGACAGATATGTATAACGAAACGAAAAATAAAGCCATCAAAGTCCTCATATACCTCACCCATTGTTCTCGTTGAAAACAAAATGGTGAGCATAGACTTGGTGATTTATTATATATGTTTGAATAAAGTAACAAAAAAAACAGCATATCCGATGTCAGTGATAGATGAACATTTCGCCCAGCCAGCAGGTAATAAATATTTTTCCATATTATGTATATCTACGAACGGGTTATAACCAAATAGAGCTCGACGAACATTCAAAGCAGTTTACGGCATTTGTTACCAACGAAAGCCATTACTAATTCAATGAAATGTCTTTTGGAAACCGGGAAAAGTCTTGGCATATTAAGATGACGTCATCACACCAAGTCGTTCTTTTGAGGAAGGTGTACAGCGTCTCGAGAAGAAGTGGGTTTTGCCTCCGAATCGACAAATGCAAATTTTTGCAAAGTTAAATGGAACACCTCGGTCACATCATAGCCGAGAACGGTATAATGCCTGGAAACCGCAAGATATCAGCAATCCAGAATTTCCAAGTGTCAACGAATGTCACAGAACTGTAACAGGTCTCACGGCCTCTTCAGAAAATTTGTTCCTGTTTACTCCTTGATAGCAAAGCCATTAACATCACTTTTACGCAAAACCGAATAAAATACTTTTTGCTGGACTGAGCTACAGCAGACAACGTTTGAAAGAATTATCATACTTTTGACAACTACTCTAGTGTTGGTACTCTACGAACAATCCGCGCAGCATGAGGTTCACACCGACGCTAGCAGTATCGGCGCAGCGTAATGATGTAATTGCTTGCCGATAAAACGTGACAACCAACAATGTACTGCAGTCGTCGCCTTACAAACACCGAAAGGCGTTATCAGTCTTACGAGTTGGAAGCTCTTGCTTGCTCGAAATGACGTCCGACGTCAACGATTGGCTTTATACTATCCAGATCCATGATGTAACACTACTTGAAGTTAACAGCATTCTACAAGCCAAGTGAAAATTACAACGAGAGACAGAAATTAAGAAGTATTTCCGTATCCAGAATCATTGCCTTAACCGTCAAGAAGACGATGGACTTAAACTTGTCGTCCCTACGCCCATTGGCGCATTGACCAACTTTGACATACCAAAATGGGTCACCACGCATTCGAGAAGACTATTGCTCATATTTGCAAAATGTGTTGGTTCCCGCAAATGCGTAAATATATTAAAAATTATATTGCGGCGTGTGCTGAATGGTGTTACCGGAAAGAATAATACGGTAAGGTAGAAGGTGCAATGCGCTTCGATCCGGTAGAACCAATACCTTTTCGCGTGATTCACATTGATCACCTCCGCCCGTTTGTTCGTAGTAAGAAAGAAAATTTGTGTGCAATTTTTGACGCATTCTACAAATATCTTGTAGTTTAAGCCGGTTCGAGATACGGGAACAATTCATAAACATAAATTAAATGTCATGGCCGGTTATTTCGGGTTGATGGTTAAAGTAATCACCGATCGCGGGACCGCCTATACGTCAAGGGCATTTACTTCATATTGCCAGCAGAACGTTATAAGACACATAAAAACGGCCATATGAACTCCACGGTCTAACGGGCAAGTCGAGCGCGCTAACCAAACTATCCTAAACTATTTACGTAGTTCCGTTGATAATCCGAGAGATTGGGACTGAGTATTACGAAATTTGCAGTTTAGCATTAACTCACAAAAGAATAAAACAACCGGTTATAGTCCAAACGAGCTAATATTTAACTTTAATTTGCACAATATTGTACACAATCAGATAGTAGCTACCGTACACGACGACGTATGTAAGTGAAACTGCTAAAAAAATTCCGACTGATGAAAAACGTGACATTATCGAGGGCGAGCGGCAAAAATGGAAGAAGCGTTTTGACAAAAAACATTCACTTCCTCGATTTTGTCGATGAAGATGAAGCAACTATCGGTACCTAATAGAAGTTGTACCGGGAATGCCTATAAAATCGCGTAATTTCTCTTCTGTTTACGAATTTAATAAACTTAAACCCTGGTGTAGCATCTGTCCCGAACTCGATAATGACTACTCAAGTAGTACCGATTCTGAAGACAACGGAATCGGGGCCACTTCCATATCAGGAAGGGCCGGCTGTCAGCAAGTTGGTAGTCCTGCAGCTAGGTAGTCTTACGAGCAATGTGACATTGCCATACCCGAATGGGAAGTTGAGTTGCAGCCTCGGTCGATGAAGATGTCTCATAACAAATCGAAGCGAGTCGCACAGAACGTAAACTCGAAGACGGTCGCAAGCTCACGCTATATACATATACATATATTATTTTTAGAACTTTAAAACTACGTTTATTCTAAATATATATAAGAAACAATTTCATTTAAACATATATACGCATTATAAGAACAAAACAATTTAAAAGAGGTCTCCTGAATCTAGTAACAGAAATATTGGACAGTAAGAGGACACTTCGTTGGGATATTTACCAGGCTTAGACACTTGCTAAATAAACTGATCAAATATACAAGACGTGTTCGAAAAGTCTCGCGAATTTTGTTTTTTCGCAGAAATTATTTATTTATTCATTAATATCTATTTTGTCCCCTTCAAAGTAATGCGCATGAGATATTACGCACTTGTGCCAACATTTTTTCCAATCTTCAAAGCACTTCAAAAAATCATTTTTTTTATCTTGTTCAGCTCCTCCTTCGATGCCGTCCTTATCTCGTCAATCGTAGGGTAGCGTCGTCCTTTCAGGACTCTTCAGTTTCGGGAATACGGTGGCTGTGGCATCATTAGTGTGTTGTTTTTGGCCAAAATGTCACGCACAAGCAACGATGTGTGAGCAGGGACGTTATCGTGATGCAATATCCAATTTTTGTTCTTCCACAAATCTAGGCGTTTCTGGCTGATTGCTTCACGCAAATTGCGCATAACTTGCAATTCATATTCCTTACGTTTCCGTTTTACGCTGTGGCAAGAACTCATGATGTACAACGCCCCTGCAATTGAAGAGAACGGTAAGCAAAACTTTTGCATTCTACCGCACTTGGCGCACTATTTTTGGTCTTGGTTCGTGCGGCAGCTTCCATTGAGATGACGAAACACGTGCAAGCAAAGTAGCTGTGTGAGTGAAAGACATGAGTACCAACATATCGCCACAAAACAATCGAAATTCGAATATACGTAACTTGCGAAAATTCAAAATTCGCGATACTTTTTGAACACACCTCGTATAAGTACAATGCTTTTTGTTTGGCATATTACGGAGGATTTCAGCCGTGATTAACCCTCAAAACAACGTTTAGGAGACGTGATGAATTTTTTTTAGCCAAAAGTGAAAAGCTCGTATTAGATGCGTGAGGTCTGGTTCCGGTCAGAAGTGAGAACTTGTATGAAATATGATACTGTTTTTACACAATAGAAAAGCTTTAAACGAAAATGGCACACACAACCATCCTCAATTCATAAAGCAAGGGGTTAAATCAATCCCTGTGGAATTTTTAAGCTTCATTTGGTATATATCCTTACCAAGTTCTTCTGGTGTAACTGGAATAATATATTCATCGTACTCAGGACAGCTTAAAATAGCGTTCTACTTGTTTGGGTTCGCCATTGCTTATAATAAATTATAATAAATACACATATTTATTTTTGTAACAATAAACTTAAGTTTCCTACTCAGTTTCACATAGTGTAATACTCAACAAATTTACTAAAATGAATTACTACAATGCAACAGTGCATCAAATAGACGCCAAGAAATATAACTGTATCTTTTGAATATGTAAAAAATGATGATGAAATAAAAGGCGAAGTTCAGTTCAGTTATACACCAACAGTCAACCAGTGCAGTTCTTTAATTATACAGTCCGCTCGTGAATATGACAAATTACATTTATGAACATTAAAATTTGGTCCAATCCAACCGGATTTAGACTGTTTTCATTTAAAAACAGACATAAAAGTCGAAAAGTGCGGTTTTTTTTGTTAAATAAAGTGTACGAGATTTTATGTGTTGTACAAAATAACAGACAAGTTTCTTCATGTCTGCAACCAGAGCGTTTCTGCGCAATTATACGTATATTCATATAAAAAAATGTATTGTACTTTTATATGTATAGTAAACTATCGGCAATTCTCATTTGAGTTGTAATATGAATAAGCAATTAACAGACAAAAAGTGATTGTGAGGAAAGTTATAAAATTCTTACGCATAGTGATTGCTAAAAAATTCAATGAACTGGTGAAATAAAGTTGTTCAAGAAAGACGACAGTGAAGCAACCAGTGTATATCTATATAACATAAAAGCGCAGCCGAGCGCTCGTACAATAACGGAGCACCTATCTGAGCACCCTAAATTGAAGGTAATGCAGTTCAAAGTGGCAGTTTCAATTTGAATCAGAATAAATGATGGTGGTGCGGTGTGCAACTTCTGGTCAATAAAACATAAGATGATGCAGTTCACAGTTGTGTTAAATTTCAAGAACAGTTTTAGAAACATGCATATTTAAATTCAATGTTTATAGTTAGTTATGTTAATGTTTGATATACACAGTGAACTTAATAAGAGATTAACATGAGAGAATCCTAATGGAATGACAAGGTGCAAATGTTACTGTTAACTTTTTTTAGTACAATTGAGATTTGAAAGATTTGTAGTAAGGGATTTTAGAACATCGACTTTATAGACACCACACTGAGTTTTGCCTACACAAAAATTGAAAACACCACACATCTTTCACCTCAACACAAAACACATATCTCACCTCGACATTAGATCAATTAAATTTTTACTTTTTTCGTATTTTTGAATAATAAGCGAATACGTAAAATTTATTACACAAAATTTTTTTCATTTACATTAAAAAAAAAACTATTACACAAAAAAAAATTAATAAAAAAAAAAGTTGGCGCCGAGAATTGATATCGAGTCTAACATGTGGAGAGAAAAAATAGGCGGTGCGTTTATTTCTTCGACTGCTTATTTTTTTATCATTTTGTTACTTTTGAAATGATAAGCGTATACATAAAATTTATAACAAATTTTTTTACGATTACATTAAAAAAAAAACACATTTAAAAAAGAAAAAAAAAAAATGGCGCCGAGAATTGATGCCGAGTCACATGGGGAGGATAAATACGCAGTGCGTTTTTTTGTACGCCTGCGTTGTGAACCAAGGTTTTGTGCTTGCGCAGGACGCGAATTAATTTTAAATAAAGTTCTGAAAGTAATTCATGAAGTTTTTCATTACATACATACATAAATGAACGTATACTTTATATGTACATAAATGATGGTACATGACAAAATAAGTACATAGTGTATAGGTATGTGCATGTCAATAGGAGGTGTTTGCATTAAAAAAAAAAAAACGGTTTAAGATAAATCAACACTTATTTTATATTGTATGTCAATCTATAGTTTATGTATTCGACAGCATTTACATACATATGTATGTATGTACATTTGTATATGAAAAACAATAATGCACAAGCGCAAGAACATCATCTTCCTTTCATACATATGTACATATGCATGTATGCCCTAATAACCTTTACTTATGTATGTACACATGTCACAGCACATCACATTCTTACAAGAAATCAAATACACATACGCACTAGTGAACGAGTTTCTTCCTACCAAATGCAAAAACAATTCTGCTCTATGTATGTATATATACCCACTTTATGTCCTAGCATATATACATACATACGAGGGGCGCCTTTTATATTTCGGGATTTGGCAACCCTGGTGTTGCAATCTGGCAACTGACAGCTGTATCGCAAAGTTTGACTTTTTTTGGCTTTTACGTACTCAGAACGTTTTGAAATACCAGCGCTATTTGTGTTGTTTATAGTAACTTAAAAGAATCATCTCGGTCCAAAAATGGAATTAAATCGTGAACATTTTCGTGCGATTATTTTTTACAACTTTCGACGTGGATTAACTCAGCAACATTGCATGGATGAACTTAATTCATTTTTTGGCGATGAAGCTCCATCAAGGACCAGTGTTTATCGATGGTATGGCGAATTCAATCGTGGTCGTAGTTCACTCCCAGACGAATTTCGTGAAGGTCGTCCAAAATCAGTTGTTGTTCCGAAAACCATTGATGCTGTGCGCGAACTGATATTGCAAGATCGTCATGTGACCTATCATGAGATTGAGACAATCTTAGGCATTAATGGGACCAGCATACAATCAATATTGCATAAACATTTGACTGTCAAAAAAACTTATTCGCGTTGGATCCCACACAATTTGTCAATCGCTCAAAAAAAGGCTCGTGTCGATTGGTCGAAGGGAATGCTCAAAAAATACGATCGCGGGGCTTCAAAACACGTCTATGACATCGTGACAGGTGATGAAACATGGATTTACGCGTATGAACCCGAAAGTAAACAGCAGTCGACTGTATGGGGGTTTCAAGATGAGCCAAATCCAACAAAAGTTGTTCGCGCACGAAGCACTTCCAAGCAAATGGTCGCCTGTTTGCCTGTTGTCTTCCAAGAAATTAGGAAAACCAATCGCCAAAGACGGATCACTCTTCACCAGGACAATGCGAGCTCTCACACATCGGCTCAAACAACTGCATTTTTGAGCACCCAAAACATCGAATTAATGTGTCATCCGCCGTGTAGTCCTGACTTGGCACCGAATGACTTCTTTTTATTCCCGTACGTAAAAAACAAACTGAGAGGTCAACGTTTTTCGACACCTGAAGAAGCGGTTGCGGCATTCCGAATGCATGTTTTGGAGGTACCTCATTCAGAGCGGCAAAAGTGCTTCGACAATTGGTTCAAACGCATGCAAAAGTGTATAGATCTTCATGCAGAATATTTTGAAAAAACAATAAAGTGATTTTCGATGATTAAAATTTGTTTTTGTTCTCTAATCCCGACATATAAAAGGCACCCCTCGTATATACCTACTTGCCTTCTAAACTTGCTACAAAATAATTGTATTCATATGTTACTACATCCATGCACGTTCATACATTCATGCATATATGCGCGAGAATAGCGCTGCCTTCTTGCTTCCGTGTACTTTTGTCTTTCACCAGTCGATATTCCTAATATTGTACTTACAAAAACAGATTACTTTGATAGACGCAAGAGCAACAGCAAGCGCAACGCGAGGGCCGCTTTGCCACCACACATTCTAAAATGTTCTAGAACACAACAAAAACACATACCTCACATGCGCATGTCGCCCAAAGTTAAAATCTAAGCCTAGCGACTACAAAAACAAAATACATTCGTAGACGCAGACGCAGCGGCCATGATTCTATCAGCGACGGCGCTGAACAATTTAGAACAAAAACAAAAAGTTCATTCAAAAGTTAGAGCTCATATTTTAATTTCATTCATAAAACGAGCCGCCCGTATGCCAATTTTCGTGACCATTCGAAAATAGTCAATATTGGAATATTTCGCGTGGAATTATTTGCCAATATTTGATAAATCTTGAATTTTTGTCATGTCGAGTGGCCGCGGCTCCGTATGTATGTATGCACCCTTATATTTATGTAAATATGTCTTCTAACTGTTCGAAAGTCGCGAGTTAATGCGACTTATAGCGTTTTCTTTTCTACATGAAAATGTTGCCCTGTGCTGCCACTCTCGAATTTTGTGATCTTGGAAATGGAAAAACGATACTTGATTTTAGCAAACAATTTAATAAATGACCTCCTGGAGTCGTCGTCCTCTTCTTCAGATGACGAGGAGCTCGGCGTACTTTTAAATCCAAAAATTAACTGCTTACCCGTAAATGACTTTGTAAATGAAGTAGTCAACTTGTACACAGGCCGCGAGGTAATTTTTTCATAGGGGCACCATTTCAATAATTCTGTTCAGTGCTTGTTTATATACTGTATGTTTTTATAATTTATTAACATTTACAGTTTAAACAAAATTTTCTCATTGAGCGTGAAAGTGCGAATGATTTAATCGCAAAATACACAAACAGCTCGTACTATATAAGGAGGAACTATAAAGGAGGGAGACCACAAGCAACGCCAAACACACACGTGTTATTGTTTTTATGGTAACAATGGAATGACTCCAATGTGTATGCATTTAATTCAAATAATTTTCTTATGTAGGTTTTGCTGCAATAAAACTACCATACGTGGGGTTAGCAACCTGTTTAATGTGTCATATTCTTGTGCCCATAACGTGATAAACAATGTTGTGTCGTTTCTGATTGGACTTTCACCAGACATCATAAAATTCCCTCAAAGTGCTACTGAAAAAGAGATTATATCAAATGAGTTTGTGGCAATCTCTGGTTTTCCTAACGTATTAGGCTGCATTGACGGAACCTAGATTTCGATAAGGGCGCCGAAAAAAAAAATTCGTTCAACATAATAGGTCTATTTATAAGTTCGTGCGGTTTTACAACAGATGGCGTAACTTGATTATTATTCCATCGATCCACATTTCCAAACATTCATTGGAGAGCTACTGTCGTAAGGCACAAACGTCAGTATAAGTTTTTTATTTGAAGCGTAAACAACAATATTTTTACCACACTTGAAAATGTCGAATTTCGTGCCAAATAATGTGTTTTTGCGGGGAATTCTTCTTCATTATTTTAATATGAAGAAAAAAGCAGCCGAAAGTCATCGTATCTTGGTGGAAGTTTATGGTGAGCATGCTCTATCTGAGCGAACGTGCCAGAAGTGGTTTGCACGCTTTAAAAGTGGTGATTTTGGCTTGGAAGACGAAGAACGCGAGGGTGCGCCGCCAAAGTTCATGGATACCGAATTGGAGGAATTGCTCGATCAAGATCCGGCTCAAACGCAAGAAGAGGTTGCAAAAACTTTGGGAGTTGATCAATCAACCATTTCCAAACGTTTAAAAGCCATGGGAATGATCCGAAAGGTAGGCCATTGTGTGCCGTATGAATTGAAGCCAAGAGACGTTGAACGCCGTTTTATGGCATGCGAACAACTGCTTCAACGGCACAAAAGAAAGGGTTTTTTGCATCGAATTGTGACTGGCGATGAAAAGTGGGTCCATTACGACAATCCAAAACGTCGGGCAACGTATGGATACCCTGGCCATGCTTCAACATCGACGTCGGCGCAGAATATTCATGGCCTGAAGGTTATGCTGTGTATCTGGTGGGACCAGCTGGGTGTTGTGTATTATGAGCTACTGAAACCGAATGAAACGATTACGGGGGATGTCTACCGACGACAATTGATGCGTTTGAGCCGAGCACTGCGAGAAAAACGGCCGCAATACGCCGATAGACACGACAAAGTTATTTTGCAACATGACAATGCTCGGCCACATGTTGCACAAGTGGTCAAAACATACTTAGAAACGCTCAAATGGGATGTCCTACCCCACCCGCCGTATAGTCCAGACCTTGCGCCATCCGATTACTATCTCTTCCGATCGATGCAACATGGCCTGGCTGACCAGCACTTCCGTAATTACGATGAAGTCAAAAAATGGATCGATTCGTGGATTGCGGCAAAACCGACCGAATTTTTCACAAAGGGAATCCGTGAATTGCCAGAAAGATGGGAAAAAGTAGTAGTAAGCGATGGACAATATTTTGAATATTAAATTTGTAACCATTTTACGTCAATAAAGTTTCAAATTTCGAAAAAAAACCGCACGAACTTATTCATAGTCCTATTATATAAATAGGCATGACACAATTTCCGTGACTATGCAGGGTATATGTGATGCAAATTTAAAATTTTTAGATGTTTTCACTGGCGTGGCGAGTAAAGTGCACGACTCGCGTGTGTTGAAGCTATCTTTCCAAAGCTAGAAGAACTTCCAAAGCTATGTTTACCAAAATATCACGTGTTAGGGGATTCTGCATATCCGATCCGAAATTATTTGTTAACGCCGTATAGGGATTACGGGAATTTAACTGAGCAAGAAAAGATATACAATTACAAATTTAGTCAAACACGGGTCCGAATTGAAAACGCCTTGGGATTGTTAAAATGTCATTTCCGGCAACTTATGCGATTAGATTTTCATGAAGTTGAGACTACAGCGAAATTTATACTAGCATGCTGCGTACTTCATAATATTTGCATAGACAAACAAGATTTTATAGAGATAAAAGAATACTACGTTGATCCTGCTTCCGTTCAGGAACAACATTTTCCTTTCGAAGTAAGCGACACTGTTCTTACTGAGCTGGGCGAAATAAAAAGAAGCCAAATAAAGTCACTTTTTTGACATGTTTTTTCAAAATACCTAAATTTGTTTATGAAACTCGGAAATTTTCTACTTAGCAACATTGAATAGGTTAGTTCAAAAACAGTAAATGTTCAAAATTAACGTTCCGAGGAAATCAAAAAATTATTTTTAACTTCGTTCGGCATTTCCCCTTATTTGTACAATGTTAACAGCTAAGTAACGTTTTAAGGCCAGTCAATGAAGAGACCAAATATGTAAAATTTTGGACTAGCACCGTTTTCGAACGCACTAATTGCATTAACAATTTGCAATTGAAAGAAACTTCAATAAATATTAAAAAACTACTTTTTCTTTTGTTTTATATATTGTATTTATTGAAAGGGAGATCATATTTATTTGCTTCAAGCAGGTACAAAGTTAAAAATAAATAGGCGAAACGTTGGACCAGGAACGAAAGGCACTTCCTCCCATTTTATACTAAATTACAGAAGCCTGCAAAACCAAAATATTTCAATTAACATTTAATGGATCATAAGCAGCATACACAATTCAAACCGGCTTTAATAACTTAACTCACACGCCCACAGCTTCAAGCTGGTTTGTTTTCACTGATGCACTTTTCCAAAAGGCTTTCGATTCTTGCAGCTTTCTCCATTCTTTCCTTGTGTCGCTTCTCTCTGGCTTCCTCCTTCCTAGCAGCAATTTCCACCAAAAATTTCTGCAATTCGTTGTCCGATTAGCGCGCGAAAAAACAGCTGATTGCATTTCAGGGTTACAGTTTGTGTTCTTTTATAAATGTGAAGGGCTGCACTGAACCTTAAAAATGGTGGCAGTTTCACAGGGTGAAGTGCGACTTTGAATAACTTTTGCACGTCGGCAGGGCAACATTTTTGTGTAGAAACGAAAACGCTATTAGATTCCTTGAACAATTCCAGCGAATCACACATTTCTGTCCGCAAAGCCGCATATATGTACGCTATGATGAAAAAGTACCGGGAATGTTTAAATTAAACAAAACAGCGTTAAATTTAAGGCAAATTTATATTATCTCCTACAAAATATGACCCGTCTGAAGCAACACACATGTGCCAACGTTTAACCCAGTCCTCCAAACACCCCCGGCAGGCCGGCATGGCCTTCAGCTCCTTCGTCGTATTCTCTTTGATCGGTGCGATGGCTCGTTATCATCATGCAAAATCCAAGAATTGTTAGCTCACATTTCCGCCCGTTTGCAACATACAGCATCTCTCAAAGGCTTCAAAACGGATAAATAATATTCTTTGTTGGCTGCCTGGCCCGATGGAAGGTACTCATGGTACACTATGCCTTGGCAATCGAAGAAAACAGTCAACATCACCTTCCCGGTTCTTTTTGCTCATAGGGTATACATATCCCATCTTTTCACTGACGGACAAGAAGACGGTCGCAGTTGTTGTTTTTGTATGCATACATTGTGCGTTCGTTGAAGGTTTGTATATATTTATATACATATGCGTGTATGCGTGTAGGCACGTTTGGCTTTCTGGATGCATCCATGGATATTAAAATATTTTCTCATCAATATGTGTATGTACGTAGGTCAGACTTGACTGAAGAGATTAAATATATATTAGGAATGCATATTCATATGATTGCCTTTATGGCTGTTTTACATATAAATCAATTCAAAAGAAGTATGAATAATGTTATATAGAAAATAAATTTCTAAATAACAGGTATTAGAAAAACCTGAATAAACTTTTAAAAACTTCAATTCTAATTAAATGAAATCCAAAAAATTAAATAAAAACATCGAACAAAGAAAAGTGTGTACAGGACTTGAACCTGAGTCAAATACGGAACGATGTAGTACGCCTAGATATGTCTTTCATGCTTGCGCTAATATATCATTGCTAATGAACCTTTCTAAATCGGTCATTTATTCGATTTCCTGCTTTATATGCATACATTTTGCGTTCGTTGAAAGTTTGTATGCGTATTTATATAGGTACATATGTATGTGTGTATGCGCGTTTGGCTTTCTGGACGGATATTAGAATGATTTTTGTCATCAATATAGCTTAGATTGATTAAAGAGATTAAATATATGCATGTTTATATCTACATATTTCCTTTTTGATTTATATAAAATCAGTTCATATCCAGTATGAACTATTTTATACAGAAAAGAAATTTTCTAAATATCAAACTCACTCCATTGAAGAAGCGCGACAACTAGCACAGCAGCCAATGAACTTAAAGCGTCAGCGCTCCAGCAGCACCACCCCTAAGCAAAGATCTCCCAAAAGAGCTAACTTAGAGGAAAGGACAACTAACCCATCAGAAGCCGAAAGGGCAAAGGCAGCAGTGCCTAACCTGGAGGTGAAAGAAGGGACGGCTAAAATGTCCTACAAAGATGCTGCATGTAGCACCAAGCTGGGTATCATACCACCTGATTATCCGGCAACGATATGGCCTACGGATAAACTAAAGGCCATTCAACACGCTATCCTGGACAGCATAAGGAAAAAGCAGACTGGTGGTGCCAAGCCAATCTTTAACAGCTGCACCTTCCGCGCAGGATACATAGTTGTCTCATGTGGCAACGATGAAACAATCGACTGGTTAAAGGCAGCAATGCCTAAACTTGAACCATGGAAAGATGCGCAAATTAAGATCGTTTTAGAAGAGGACATACCAAGGCCTTTGATCTTCACATGCCACTTTCCAGAACTGGACAGCACATCCACAGAGGACATCCTCAACCTCCTGGATGGGCAAAACTCTGGCCTGAACGTTCAGTAATGGCGGGTACTACGTAGAGTACAAAAGGGTAAGGTGACGGAGCTAACCATCGCAATCGACCCCATCTCCGCCATTGTGATCAAAAAACATCACTACTGGTTGAACTATGGGTTTAGCACAGTTCAACTTAGAACTAAGGCCAAAACCCCGGAGAAGGATGCTGAACCAGAAGCGCCCAAGCCTCCCGCATTGCAGCGGACCGAGGAACAACCCTGCACTTCGGCATCGGCGATCGCAGCAACCGCAGTGAGCGTAACGCAAACTGATGAGCAGCCATGTTGCTCTAAAGATGCGCCACACGCCACCAAGCCTGCACCAATGTCAAGTGCTCAAAGGGTAGAGGAAGGCATAAGAATGCGACCCCCGCTTCGTGCCGACAAGAAAAATAATGGTCCAAAGAGGACCAAAAAAGGCGAGCGTCACTCTGCTGAGGAAGCGGCCTTGCTGGGTAGCAACAGAGGCAAGAAAAAGGCAGCCAGTGCCAAAAAACAGAGGCGATAATGCCACACGCTATCCTAAGCAACAATAGAAGGCAACTCGGATGCCTTCAATTAAACCTCCACCATGCAAAGGCTGCCTCGGCTGAACTAGCAAGGAGGTTTAACAAACAAAACTTGGATATAGCTCTAATCCAAGAACCGTGGGTACGTGACAGAGTCATTGAGGGACTCCAAGATGTTAATGGTAAGTTAATCTATGCCAACAATGATCGCCCTAGAGCGGCAATCTTAATTAGCAATAATTTAACTTTCATTCCCATTTCGCAGTTCACTACCACCGATCTCGTTGCGATCTGGACCAAGGTGCCAACAGACAAAGGCGAGCACGAGGTAATCATTGCCTCTGCCTACCTTCCAGGAGATGAGGAAACTGCTCCAACAAGGGAACTTGTAGCCCTAGTCAACTACTGCAAGGAGAACCACCTACGCTGGATAATAGGATGCGATGCGAATGCCCATCATACGATATGGGGCAGCACAAACATCAATGCGAGAGGTGAGTGCCTTCTTGAATTCTTACTTAGATATAATGTATCAATAGTAAACCGAGGCAATGAACCAACATTTAGGAATGCAATAAGGGAGGAAGTACTTGATCTTACCCTATGCAGTCCAAATGTACTATCAGAAGTCTCAAATTGGCATGTGTCCGGGGAAGCATCAATGTCGGACCACAGTCTTATCAGGTTTGACTTAGGTGCTACCTTACCGCACATAACAATTTACAGAAATCCAAGGAATATAAATTGGAATGTCTTTCACTTTAACTTAGAACAAAGTGCTAACTACTCTAAGCATCACCTGGTGCTTAAATCTGAGCTTGAGATGGAGGCAAATGAACTCCACTCAAACATTACGTCTGCATTTCATGAGAGCTGTCAGGAAAAAGTGAAAAAACCACGAAGGGATGTCCCCTGGTGGAATAGTACGCTTTCAAGACTACGCCATGAAACCAGAGTATTATGGAATAGAGCTAAACAAACAGGGGACTGGGTCTCCTACTCAAGAGCTCTAACCAACTTCAACAAAGAATTGAGGAAATCTAAGAGAGCTTCCTGGAGGGATCACTGTGATAAGATTTCAAATCTTCCTAATGCTATCCGCCTCCAGAAAGCCTTATCAAAGGATCACTCAAACGGCATATGTACCCTGAAAAAGCCAGATGGTAGCTACACTAAAAACCCAGAAGAAACTAGCCAACTTCTACTGGACACCCATTTCCCGGGATGCCATGCTTTACATGAGTCCACAATGTTGGTAGAACCTACCACTTATGCTGACAGGGAGGACCTAAAGCTGGCAAATAAGCTATTCCATGAAAATCGGGTACAATGGGCTATATCTACATTTAGCCCATACAAATCTCCTGGACCTGATGGGATATTCCCTTGCCTTCTGCAAAAGGGAAGCCAATACATTGTCCCTACTTTGTCCAGACTATATAAAGCAAGCCTATTGCTAGGTTATATTCCTACGAAATGGGCTGAGGTCAAGGTCGTATTCATTCCAAAGGTAGGGAAAAAACCCGAACAATTGCCTAAGTCATACAGACCGATTAGCCTTAGCTCATTATTCCTAAAAACAATGGAAAAAATATTGGATCAGCACATACGGGAGAATAACTTGGTTAATTTCCCACTGCACCAACTTCAATTTGCCTACCAACAAGGTAAATCTACTGAGACTGCAATACACAGTCTGGTAACCATTATTGAAAAGGCTATTGAGTCAAAACAAATCGCACTTTGCGCTTTTATTGACATAACAGGAGCTTTCGATAATACGTCCTATGAGGCAATCAACAATGCCCTATCTCAAAAGGACGTACCTAAACCCATCAGACGATGGACTATATCGATGCTGAAATCCAGAACGATCAGTACAGAATTAGGAGGAAGAATAAAGTCTATCAAGGCCACAAGAGGTTGCCCGCAAGGGGGAGTACTCTCTCCTCTTCTGTGGACACTAGTAATAGATGAACTTCTCCACAAACTGAACAACCTAGGATTCCACACCCAGGGCTATGCTGATGACCTGGTAGTATATATAGTGGGCTGGCATGAAGAGACCATCTCTAACCGCATGCAACAAGCCCTCAACATAATAAACAAATGGTGCACTGACAAAGGGCTCTCTATCAACCCATCTAAAACTGCGCTAGTGCCGTTCACCAGGAAAAGGAATATCAACATCAAATGTCCTGTCCTGAATGAATCGACTCTACAACTCTCCACAGAGGCGAACTACCTTGGTATCAACCTTGACAAAGCGCTTACCTGGAACTCGCATCTTGAGAAAGTTACTGTAAAAGCCACAAGGGCATTCTATGCCTGCACAAGGCTTTTTGGTAAAACATGGGGGCTCAGCCCCAGAATGACCTACTGGACATTCACTACAGTTGTTAAGCCTATAGTCACTTATGCTTCCATAGCATGGTGGCCCAAAGTCAAGCAACGAAAGGCGGCAAGCGATCTTAACAAATTGTACCGCCTCATCTGCATCGGTATAACAGGAGCAATGAAAACATGCCCAACTGACGCTTTGGGCGTGCTCCTAGGTATACCACCGCTTCCCATCTTAATTGAAAAAGAAGCAAGATTGAGTGCCTTAAGACTAAAAGGCAACGCCGATCTTAAAAGTGGAGATATGAGAGGACATCTAAAGATCTTAGAAGACTTTCGACACACTCCTATACTACACAGGGTGGATACAATATCTCCCAAACCCATTCTCTACAGAAACTTCCGAATTATTATTAATGAACGAACAACTTGGAGAACTAATTCTATCAATTTCAAGCCTGGATCTCAATTATGGTTCACTGATGGGTCCAAGCTGGAAGATGGTAGAGCAGGGGCAGGAATCAATGGGCCTAAATTTAAAAAATCGATTCCGATGGGACTCTACCCAACAATATTCCAGGCAGAAATACATGCCATTGAAATATGTGTGAGAGAATGCCTTCGCAGGAAAATGAGAGGTACTCACATCTACATACTCTCAGATAGTCAAGCGGCTCTAAAAGCCCTTCTATCAACAACTATCACCTCTAAATTGGTAAATGATTGCCTAAACCTTCTCAACATGTTAGGAAACCTCAACACAGTAACTCTAGTCTGGATTCCGGGACATGAAGGGCATGAGGGGAATGAAATGGCTGATGACCTCGCAAAACAAGGAGCAAATATGCAACTTACTGGTCCTGAGCCTTTCTGTGGACTCACGAAAAGCCACATTAATGAATTCCTCAGGAAATGGGAAGAAAGGAAATTTGCTGCACACTGGCTAAATTGTGCCGGTCAGCGTCAAGCCAAACAATTTCTTAGTCCCAACAAAGGAATATCAGACAAGCTACTCTCACTAAACAGAGTAGATCTGCGTCTTTTAACAGGATACCTCACAGGTCACTGCAGCCTGAGGTATCATTAAAATAACATTGGTCTATCAGAGACCAATGTCTGCCGCTTTTGCGAAATGGATATAGAAAGCTCAGAACATGTGCTTTGTGAATGTCCTGCGCTGGGCAGACAAAGACTTCACCACCTTGGTGGTATCGTAGTATCTCCATGTAATCTTTGGAACAACAAACCCACAATAGTGCTAAAATTTATAAAAAGCCTTAAACTCTAGGGTTACAAAAATAGGTCTTGCACAATAGATCAACTCTGGTCGCAGTGCGTAATGGCCTTCTAATAATAATAATAATAATAAAATATCAAACTCAAAAAAAAACTAAAACAGTGTTTTAAAGCAATTATAATTAAATTAAACTCAACAATTTTACCAAACGGAATTCTAAAAAAAACAGTGCAAGGAAAAACGTATGACTATTCAGGACTTGAACCTGGACGAAATACGCGCCTCAAACATCATACAAACAATACCGCCGACTTTAGCAACTGCGCCATGAATTGACTGCTTGCGCATCTTTCCCAATCGCAACACAAATTAACTAATAAAGCGTTTTTCTTAATCGCACACTCATTCGCTTCGCTGTGGGCATTAAATAACACTGTGGAACAAATTCAGGTTAGCAAAAATTAGGTCCATTCTGAGAGTGGCGGGTGAAAATAGAGGCGAAATTAGAAGACCCGTATCGCGCCGTTTTTTAATGTTAGTTCGAATTTTTTTTTAATCGGCCTTCGAAGTTCGAAATCGGAGCAAAATTGTTTATATGGTTTTTTGGCTATAACTCGTCGACTAATTGATATTTTTTCAATCTGTAAAAGCCAAATTATTGCTAGAGACTTGTGCAACAATTACAATTTTTGAAAAAATTGATTTCGAATATTTTTGTGGTACTTATGAAACAATATACTGAAAATCGGCATTTGACTGCAAACTTCGAAGGCCGATTAAAAAAAAATTCGAACTAACATAAAAAAACGGCGCGATATGGGTCTTCTAATTTCGCCTCTATTTTCACCCGCCACTCTCAGAATGGACCTAATTTTTGCTAAACTGAATTTGTTCCATAGTGTTATTTGACTTTTTTACATTCAGTTTCATGTTCGGAAAATGAATTTTTAGTAAAAATAAACAAAATAAACTTTGAAGAGAAGCTATTTTTCTTGTTGCGGTTACACAGTGGAACAAATTCAGTTTAGCAAAAATTAGGTCCATTCTGAGAGTGGCGGGTGAAAATAGAGGCGAAATTAGAAGACCTGTATCGCGCCGTTTTTTATGTTAGTTCGAATTTTTTTTTAATCGGCCTTCGAAGTTCGAAATCGGAGCAAAATTGTTTATATGGTTTTTTGGCTATAACTCGTCGACTAATTAATATTTTTTCAATCTGTAAAAGCCAAATTATTGCTAGAGACCTGTGCAACAATTACAATTTTTGGAAAAATTGATTTCGAATATTTTTGTGGTACTTATGAAACAATATACTGAAAATCGGCATTTGACTGCAAACTTCGAAGGCCGATTAAAAAAAAATTCGAACTAACATAAAAAACGGCGCGATACGGGTCTTCTAATTTCGCCTCTATTTTCACCCGCCACTCTCAGAATGGACCTAATTTTTGCTAAACTGAATTTGTTCCACTGTGTAACCGCAACAAGAAAAATAGCTTCTCTTCAAAGTTTATTTTGTTTATTTTTACTAAAAATTCATTTTCCGAACATGAAACTGAATGTAAAAAAGTCAAATAACACTATGGAACAAATTCAGTTTAGCAAAAATTAGGTCCATTCTGAGAGTGGCGGGTGAAAATAGAGGCGAAATTAGAAGACCCGTATCGCGCCGTTTTTTAATGTTAGTTCGAATTTTTTTTTAATCGGCCTTCGAAGTTCGAAATCGGAGCAAAATTGTTTATATGGTTTTTTGGCTATAACTCGTCGACTAATTAATATTTTTTCAATCTGTAAAAGCCAAATTATTGCTAGAGACCTGTGCAACAATTACAATTTTTGGAAAAATTGATTTCGAATATTTTTGTGGTACTTATGAAACAATATACTGAAAATCGGCATTTGACTGCAAACTTCGAAGGCCGATTAAAAAAAAATTCGAACTAACATAAAAAACGGCGCGATACGGGTCTTCTAATTTCGCCTCTATTTTCACCCGCCACTCTCAAAATGGACCTAATTTTTGCTAAACTGAATTTGTTCCATAGTGTTATTTGACTTTTTTACATTCAGTTTCATGTTCGGAAAATGAATTTTTAGTAAAAATAAACAAAATAAACTTTGAAGAGAAGCTATTTTTCTTGTTGCGGTTACACAGTGGAACAAATTCAGTTTAGCAAAAATTAGGTCCATTCTGAGAGTGGCGGGTGAAAATAGAGGCGAAATTAGAAGACCCGTATCGCGCCGTTTTTTTATGTTAGTTCGAATTTTTTTTTAATCGGCCTTCGAAGTTTGCAGTCTAATGCCGATTTTCAGTATATTGTTTCATAAGTACCACTAAAATATTCGAAATCAATTTTTTCAAAAATTGTAATTGCTGCACAGGTCTCTAGCAATAATTTGGCTTTTACAGATTGAAAAAATATCAATTAGTCGACGAGTTATAGCCAAAAAACCATATAAACAATTTTGCTCCGATTTCGAACTTCGAAGGCCGATTAAAAAAAATTCGAACTAACATAAAAAAACGGCGCGATACGGGTCTTCTAATTTCGCCTCTATTTTCACCCGCCACTCTCAGAATGGACCTAATTTTTGGTAACCTGAATTTGTTCCACAGTGTAACTTTTGACTTAAGTATGCAATTGCAAAGGTTCTGGGAAACAGAAGAAATCCCGCCATCGAGTCAGATTCTTACAAGTGAAGAACAACAGGCAGAAGAGCATTATTTGAAACATGTTAAACGAGAATCTAGTGGTAGATATATAGTTCGAGTACGTTTTAAAAATTTGGTAACTCGAAATTGTCATCATAGAAGAGGTTGCGCTCAATGGAAATGAGGTTTAAGAAAAATGAAAGATTAGAGGCATAGTACAAGCAATTCATGCAGGAATATGTCTAATGAATCATATGGAAAGGGTAATAGAAAAAGATATAGAACCCGTGTGTTTTATGCCACACCATGCTGTATTTAAACCTATTAACAACCAAAATGAGAATAGTTTTTGATGCATCATGTAAATCAACCAGTGGAAAATCACTTAATGATCATTTGCTGGTAGGATATCCAGTACAAAGGGATCTATTTTATTTATTAGTACAGTTTCGCATGCATAAAATAGGTGTCACTAGTGACATAGAAAAAATGTATAGACAGATATTGATTCATGAAGATGACAAATGTTATCAGCGTATTTTATGGAGGAATAATAAATATTAATAATAAAGCTGATGCATATAACTTGAATAGAGTTACATATGGTACGGCCTGTGCACCTTTTCTAGCAACTAGAACTCTTAAACAAATAGGTATGGAAAATATGCATGAATATCCACAACCAAGCACTGCAATCATAAATTGTTTTTATGTTGATGATTTTATGTTTTGTGCAGAAGATATAGATTTGGCTGTTAAGGTAAAGGATGATGTTTGCAAATTACTAAAAGAAGCAGGTTTTCATTTGCGTAAATGGTGTTCAAGCTCAGACGAATTTATGGCAACTATCAATCTGAGTGATAGAGAACTATCAGAAGAGACAATTATTGACGATTCACAAACGATAAAAACGTTAGGATTATTATGGGATACAAAATTTGATGCTTTCCGATATAGTATTGCTTTAAAGGAATTACAACCACAAATTACAAAACGCACAGTATTGTCAGATATTTCAAAACTATTTGACCCGTTAGGTTGGTTATCTCCAGTAATAATTTCAATGAAATTGTTTATGCAAAAATTATGGTTACAAGGTATCGGCTGGGACGATGATTTGCCTTATGACATGTTAACACACTGATGTGAATTAAGTGCGAGTATTGAAGACACGGTTTATAAAGGTTTACCATTCGGATGGTTCCATATCAACAAATCTCATAGCGTCTAAAACTCGCGTAGCACCAATTAAGCAAATTACTTTACCCAGACTTGAGTTATACGCAGCACAACTCATAACAAAATTTATTGTCAACGTAAAAAAAATATTTGATGTTGACCAAGTTACTCTCTATGGTTATTCAGATTCAACTATTGTATAATATTAGCTTAGTCGAGTGATTTTCCGCGACGTTGGAAAACATTTATAGCGAATCGTACTTCATATATTATTGATATTATACCTCGTAAATTTTGGTATCATATTTCGTCACAACAGAATTAAGCTGATTTAGCAACGAGAGGGATCACTGCTTGCCAATTGCTTGACAATAACCTTTGGTGGTGCGGCCCTAGTATTTTGAGAACAAGAGAAGATTTGGAACAAGTTGATTTAACCCAAATCAATACTGCAGACTTAGAAAAAAGATATGTACATTGACATTTATCATATTTCATAATTATGAAATAATGAATTATTTGATCGGTTTTCAAATTTTAAGAAGTTGCAGTGTGTTACAGCATATATGTATGTATATGTATGTACTAAGGTTCATAAGAAATTGCAAGGAATCTGTGCATAATAGAACAAAGGGTATTTTAAGTGTAGTTGAATTAATTCTCATGATACTTTAGTTAGGAAGGCTCAAATGGAGTCATTTTCTACTGAAATTTCAACTTTGTCAATGGGTAAATCACTTTCAGTGAAACACAAGTTGCCTGCTTTGATACCATTTGTTGATCAAAATCAATTACTGCGTGTAGGGGGTAGAGTTGAAAACGCTAATATTACATATGATCAAAAGCATCCGTTAATTCTTAGCAAGGAAAGTATTTTAACAAAACTTTTTGTTAGACACTTGCTCAATGAACACTTACATGCAGGCAGTCGTCAAATGCAATATTTACTTTATCTGAAATATTGCATGCGATTCAGAGCAAAACCATATCAGCAGCAACAGATGAGTTGTTTACCAAAATGTCGTGTTCAGCCAACGTCAGCATTTGTTAACACAGGCGTAGATTTTGCAGGGCCGATTCAGGTGAAGTCTTGGAGAGGTAGAGGTAATAAACTTTATAAATGCTGGATAGCAATTTTTGTGTGTCTTGTAACAAAGGCAATACATCTAGAGTTAGTATTAGATTTGTCAACTGCATTATTTCTTGCAACTCTTCGAAGATTTGTATCTAGAAGAGGGAAACCCTTACACATATATTCAGATAACGGGACAAATTTTGTAGGCTGTAACCAACAACTGAAAGAAATTTGGAACTTCTTACGAAAAACTCCAACTAGGAACGAAATAATAAAGTCAATGTCAAAACAACAAATCCAGTAGCATTTTATCCCTTCTAGTGGTCCTCATTTCAGGGGTATTTGGGAAGCAAGAGTGAAAAGTACTAAATATTATCTAAAGCGAGTTCTTGCAGATGCTTCTGTTAAACTTGAAGAAATGTACACAGCATTATGTCAAATAGAATGTTGTTTGAATTCTCGGTCAATTTATCTTAAATTAGAAGGGGATACAGATCCTCTCACACCTCGCCATTTCTTAATTTTTCGAGCTTTGTCTGCAGTTGCAAATATTTAACTTACTTCCACTAAAATAAACATGTTAAATCGCTGGCAATATAAACAAGGACTGGTACACCAATTTTGGAAAAACTGGACTTCAGAATGTATAAGTCAACTGCAACAAAAGCCGAAATGGACTCAAAAACTTGAAATCATTACTATTGGTGATATGGTCATTATAAAAGATGAAACACTTCCACCAAGCAAGTGGTCTATCGACCAAATTGTAGAAACGCATGCAGGAAAGGATGGACTTGTGAGAGTTGTTTCAGTGAAAACTTCAAGAGGCGTATTAAAACGTCCTATAATAAAATTGTGTCCATTAGTTTTCGAATTTTGAAAGTGGGTACTTTCAAGGAGGCCAGTATGTTTGGATTCGCCATTGTTTATAATAAATTTTAATAAAAATATATATATATACATTTAATTGGCGAGTACACCCTTTTTGGGTGTTTGGCCGAGCTCCTCCTCCTATTTGTAGTGTGCGTCTTGATGTTGTTCCACAAATGGAGGGACCTACAGTTTCAAGCCGACTCCGAACGGCAGATATTTTTATGAGGAGCTTTTTCGTGGCAGAAATACACTCGGAGGTTTGCCATTGCATGCCGTGGGGCGACCGCTATTAGAAAAATATTTTTCTTAATTTTGGTGTTTCTCCGAGATTCGAACCAACGTTCTCTCTGTGAATTCCGAATGGTAGTCACGCACCAACACATTCGGCTACGGCGGCCGAAATTAATAAATACATTTATTTATTTTTGTAACAATAAACTTAAGTTTTCTACTCAGTTTACACATAGTGTAATACTCAATAAATTTACTAAAATGAATTACTACAATGCAACACTGCATCAAATAGACGCTAAGAAATATAACTGTATCTTTTGAATATGTAAAAAATGATGAAGAAATAAAAGGCGAAGTTCAGTTCAGTTATACACCAACAGTCAACCAGTGCAGTTTTTTAATTATACAGTCCGCTCGTGAATATGACAAATTACATTTATGAACACTACTTCACCAGTTCCTTTATTGGGGTTGAAGGTTCTTTCCAAATGCTCAGAAAATAGATTCGTGTTTTGGCCGCTTTTCTTAGCCCAGTTTCTCCCGTCAACTTTTACTGGAGCGGTGTATTGAATTGGTTAATTAAAAAAATTAGTAGCTTTCCACGAGGAATACTTTGTGATTTTATCAGCTGCGAGCCCAGAGTGAAATAACTTTTTAATGTTTGACCGCTGTGTGATCTAAATGTTGGATACGTTTCTCATCAGCAGCCAGTTTTATTGTGGGTGTACTGCTCACGCTGCTAACTGAAAATGAAATTATTTCCAGTCGATGAAAGTATTGATTAGCCTGTCTTAGATAATAAGATGTGAAACTCTTTCAAACGTTTCAAAACTTGGCTGCACTCACACATTATGGGATTTTGAGCATCTAATAGGCGAAATGGCAGGCTGCCAGAAGAAACGCGCCAAAAATAACTGCGAAGACAGTTCCTTTTTGCTTAATGGAGAAATGACGCGTTGAAATGTTTATAATTATTTGTCTTAAAATTAATTCAATTGAAATGTAATAATTGAAGTGAGTTTGTAGAATCCAAAGCTCGTTTTATCCCTTTCGACTTCTACTTTTAATTAGTCTCTTGTACATAATGTAATTTTATTGAAAACTGTGTGCTGGTTTATGTAAATTTGTATATACGTAAATATTCTATGGTTGAAAAGAGTAGGTAAGGGAATTGAATTTTAGTTTGAGATATTTTACAAAAATTAAAGGTAATCCGCTTTAACTTATTCTGTTCGTTGTTTGAGATTTTTTTTTGTTACCCACTTTCTGTGTTATATTAAAAAATCGCAATATGTCATGTTTTTAATTATAACTTATGCTTTTCGCGTTCATTACTTTATTATTATTAAATAACTTTTGTATTTCAGTTTTAAATAATTTCATTTACATATAAATTTTTAAATTTTTTGCTTATTTATGTACATATTTCATACGGATTGGGCTTATTTTTAGTATAGGTATGTAGGTGTTTACGAGTAATATACTATTGGGCAACCGTACACTAAATACTGACCTCAATGGTGGTGTGGAAACTAAAAATTCCAGACCTTTGGTTCGAAAATACCCAATTCATGTTTCTACCGGTGTGGCAGTATTGGAAAATGTTATACAAAATGCACATTTTTCAGCGCTCTCACGAGAAAAAGAGTTTCACATCTAGTCATCTATGACCAAACTAATGTAGGAATTCTTTGTGCAACTCTTCTCATCTAAATGGTGTTATATTGTTTTTTTATTACAACAGCGCTGCCACCCATTGTGCTTTGTGCATGAATAAACCGTTCGTTTAAGACATTTGGTCATTATCTAAAAGGTGTCTGTTTAGTTTTGTTAAGATCAATGCATCTGACTTTTCTGCGGTAACACTATGATCAGGTGTTTTTGTTGTTTTTCGTAGGTTACTGCTTTAGTAGAAGTTGGTAGCTTAATCCTCAGCAGGGTGAGTTTTCTGCTCGTCTTTGATTTATCAGCTAGAGATAATTGTATAGCTCTAATCTTTTGCAACCGCAATAGTTACCTGTGTGTGGCTTGCCGCAATTGCATCATTTTGGTTTATCGGCTAACGCTTTTTTCGAATGTTTGCCAGCGCATTTCACGCATCGTAGAGGTTTTCCACAGAATTTTTTTGTATGACCAAATAATTGACATTTTTTGCACTGAGGAATTAAATTTGAATATTTTATTGGTTGAATTGGTTGTCAAAAGAAACATATCAAGCGGTTCTTTGCCCTTTCATTTTAATTTGTTGATTGTCCTAATGCGTTTAGACCTTGATTTTTGATATCATTTACAATTGATTCTGGATCAAATGAGTGGTTAAGGTTTTTACTATCACTTGTTTGTTTGCCTTCGTAATTGAATCAGGGAATATTTTCGTTAGTTAGAAATGTTGCACAAAGAGATAATCAAGAGCATCAAGCAACTACCTTCTCTACTCTATATGAACCACTATTTATAATCATGCAATATTTTAAATCCATTTGCATTATTCTCATGGCGGTCACCGTAGCCGAATGGGTTGGTGCGTGATTACCATTCGGAATTCACAGAGAGAACGTTGGTTCGAATCTCGGTGAAAGCAAAATTAATAAAAACATTTTTCTAATAGCGGTCGCCCCTCGGCAGGCAATGGCAAACCTCCGAGTGTATTTCTGCCATGAAAAAGCTCCTCATAAAAATATCTGCCGTTCGGAGTCGGCTTGAAACTGTAGGTCCCTCCATTCGTGGATTAACATCAAGACGCACACCACAAATAGGAGGAGGAGCCCGGCCAAACACCTAACAGAAGTGTACGCGCCAATTATTTATTTTTTATTTTTTTGCATCATTCTCTCGGTTTCTCTGGCAAGTTCGTCCTCATCGGTTTCATATACCATATATGGTCTTTATTTTCTGTACTTCTTTGGGATGATTGTAGTTTTATTTTTCCCTTCTGAGCGCTGTTATCTCGTTTACTAATGCATATAGGGTTATCTAATAAGGGGTGTTATTTTGATATTCAAAGAAAAATACTATTTTTTAATATAAATCATCGGATATTTATTTCATTATAAAGAGGAAGGCATGCCGTTAATAGAGGAATATAACAGGCAAATGACCACCATAACCAAGCTTACAGGACAACATCCTTTTCATGAAATTTTCCGTAACCGAATTGCAAAGTGGCTGCGCTACATATGTCCTCGATAGCCTCACGAATTCCATCTTTGATCCTAATTTCCTCATCCTTTTCATATACATTTTTTCTGTTTTTTAAATATTTATTAGGTGGCAACACAATTTAGTTCAGTGGCTTCGCAGTGTCATTTACTTGTGGTGTCGACCTCCGCTAACAGCTGTTTGCTATGATCTGTTCCCCTTCAGGGTGACGCAGTGGCTAATACTTTAAGCAGATACTTGGACCAATATAAAGCGCGAAATATAGATATGTTTTATACAATATTATTGGAAATAGTGAAATTGAAATGGAAGGTAGACGAAGAGTAACCGTTGAAGGTGATGGCCACTTTGTCGTTGTCCTTCATCGGGTTCCAAAGGGACCTAACTGTGGAATCGAGATGATAATGGGCAAGTGGTCTGATGCAAGCGATAGCACTGGTCGCCACGTTATGCTATTTATCAGATCAGCGATAGCTATTGTTATGTCAGGCGAGCTGTTGCAGTTGCCCACTACCCTGGTGGTGGTGTCGTCGTTCACAGTGCTGAATGTCGAATCGTCTATCTGCTCTGCCAATAGTTGTCCCCTACGATCGTTTGGCAGGCTTGAATGCCAAAGGTTGTGATGCGCACTGAAGTCACCTACAGCCAATCGGTTTTCACATCCGATGAGCGCACCTACATCAGGGTGATATCCTGCCGGGCAGCAGGTGACAGGGGGTATGTATATAATATAGATTTTGAGCTCGGCATCGCCTGACGGGACAGCTATACCTTGACATTCTAAAGTGCTGTCCCTGCGGTCGATGCCTTCATCAATGAGACAATACCTCACTGTGTGGTGGACTATGAACGCTTGGCCACCACCGTTGTCTCGCTCGCGATCATGTCGGTGCACGTTATATCCATCCCTGGGGATCAGAGAAGAGTTAGCGTGCAGCTTGGTTTCTTGGACCGCAGCTATTGGGATACCATGTCGGTTCATAAAGTCAACTATCTCGTCGACCTTACTCGTAAGTCCGTTGCAGTTGAATTCAAGAATCTTAAAGCTTCTTGGTAAGGCTGTTGCAACACGGTGGTGAAGGGCGCGTGTGGTTGCCTACGTTGGGCCTGCTGTGCATTGCGCTGTTATTGTTGCGACTTGATGGTGGTGGGCGGCCGCACCACGGGCGGTGGTTGCGGGTGGATAGCTCTGCAGCAGTTGGCAACGTAGTCAGTTGTCCACTCATGGGTGGTGCGCAGGCCCGAGCATCTCCGAAAATGGCACCAGCCATTGCATAAATTGCACTTGACTGATGTCAGGTTCCGAGGTACTCCGATCTGACACACGGAACAGACTGTGCGGGGCACCAAAAGCTGCTGGTTTGTCCCCGCACTGGGGTTGGAGCAGGAGGGAAGGGGATGGGCTGTGTTGGGGGGGTTGGGTTGCTCCGATAGGCTCCTTACCGTGGAGGTATGGGTTGTGGTGGCAGCTGGTAGTGTCGTCCTATCAGGGGGGGCTGTAGCCGTTGAGGCATCAGACGCCTGCTGGCGGAAGCTACTCGTGGCCACATACCGTGTGGCCCACTCCCTATGGGACTTATGGCCTGAACAGGTCTTAAGGTGGCTCCACTCGTTGCACTTATTGCACCTAATCAAGGTGGAGTTCGACGAAGTGGGGCGAAAGAAGTGGGGCGCTATACTGTTCACTAGACAGGGCTAGTTTACTGGGGCGGCAGCCCTTGGTCGGGAAAATCCCGAGTCATTCCGGTAACGTAGAATCGGCTGCCATGGGAATGTTGCAATCTATCTATGTATATGCTTATCGATCACTACGAGTGCGATATCGTCGGCGTATCCCACTATGGTTGCATTAGCGGGCATATCGATTTTAAGAATGCCATCATACATAGCGTTCCATAGGGTTGGTCCAAGAACGGACCCTTGCGGTACATCATCTGACACGCTGTAGTTCTTTGGGTCCGCCTCTGTATCATATTGCTGTACTCTCTGGCTTAAGTAACTGCGGATGATTCTAATAAGATTCTTTGGTACCGGAAGCTGCTGAGTGCATTCAAAATATTCGTCCAATTGGCCGTATTAAATGCGTTTTTTATAAATATAATATATATATAAAGTGTATCAATTGCTATAACAACCAAATTTACTTGAACTAAGGCCAACAGGAGAAATTAAAACTGTAGAACTCGCATAACAGTGACTAAAAAGTCTGATTTATAAATAAAGGAGATATGTAAGTTTCTTGAGAAAATGTTGATCTTTCTGTAAAATTCCAATATTTTTATATAAGTTTCTTTGAAAATAGCGCTCTAAAACAATATATATATATAATATAACTATATAAGTTATATATGTTACATATAAATACTAAACTTAGATACTGACGAGTAATAAAAATTAAATATTGTAAGGTAAACAGTAGTTGTAGGCATGTGCTTGTACGTAAACATTCCCTTAGCAGAGTGTGCATGTGCTTATACTTACGTAATTAGCCCTTAAGACTTAATCGCTAAGCATTCGTTGTAATTAGCCCTTAAGACTTTCTCGCTAAGCTTTCGTTGTAATTAGACCTTAAGACTTGTTGATGTACGAGTAGATGCCGTTTTGTATGAATACATATTCATTCGGTTTATCGCGAGAGACGAGCACGGTGCTATCGGTCATTTGAACAAACCATATTATCTATCCTATGATATTATATCAGAAGTGGTTTTTTAACACGTCGACACGTCAAAGTTAAAATAAAATAATGGACTCAATATATGCTGATCGGTACTCCCTGATGCAGCTGAAGGCCTGGTGCACCGCTGTGGGCATTAACGCTAGCGGCGCAAAAAATTCCCTGGCCGCCAGGTTCAGAGAACTTTCGGCAGAGGCACCAGGACTGTGTCCAGTCGATAAATGGGAAAGTCACGTAGAGGACAACGTGGAAAACAACGATCAGGACAACGGTGACAATGTACAGCAACGGCAAAGTAATACGGTTATGGAAGTCAATAACGACGAAGGAACGGGCCGCGAATACAAATATAAGCAAAGTAGCCACTGAAGGTGTAACTTTTGAAACATTGAGGGACATAATACCTGTGTACGATGGCGGTGACGGTTTCAAAGCCTGGCATAACCAGTTGCTGCATTTGCGCTAGGTACTACAAATAAACGACACTATGTTTGGTGTCATTATTCACACCAAACTAAAAGGCGCAGCCCTGGCGTGGTACAACTCAAAGCCTACGTTTGAAGATTCGAGAAGGGAATGTTGTCATCCGAGGAAAGTTTCGCCAACTACTTCAACGAAAAATGTTTGCTGGGCGGCGAACTCAATTTGGGTGATGATGAACTCGCAGATTACCTCATAGAAGGCATTCCTGATAGGCAGCTCCCCTCAGGCCAGGTTACAAAACTTCACCTCAGCCAACGACGAAGTGAAGGCGTTCCGCTCTATAAGTCCACCAGAGCGTACGGCAACAAAACAACGAACGGTCGAGGGGGTGCGGTGTTACAACTGCAATTGCTCCGGTCACTATGCTAAAGATTGTAGGAAGCCGAAGAGGGAAGCTGGTTCCTGCTTCGCTTGTGGACAGCTAGGCCATTACGCAGCGGAGTGCAAACAACATAAAAAAAAACAAGACTACGTTTGTAAGTTATTTTAAATTATATGTATTAGCACATGCTAATAGTTGCATGGTTATAGAATATTTAGTGGACTCAGGAAGCCCAGTTAGCCTGATTAAGCAAGTTCTAGTACCAGCAGGAGCAAAATTAGAAGAAGTCAAAAATGTTTACTATGGGTTAAAAAAATCCCCTTTGAATATTAGTGGAAAAACTATATGTTTTATAGTTAAATAGTGTTAAATAAATGTGTTTCAGTTGAGCTCTTAGTGGTTCCTAATGGGTCCATGGGTTATTCAGTTTTGCTGGGTAGGGATTTCATCGAAGCAAGTGACGCAAAGTTGAAGATAGGAAATGTCGAGTTTATGGATAGAGTGGCAAAAGTGGAAGTAGAAAATGTTATGAGCAATGTAGAGAGCAAAAGTAAAGTCGAGAAAATTTACAATGTCGAAAAAGTGAGTAATTTAATCTTAGCAAACGAAGTAGCGTGTGAAAAAATTAACGAAGTCAATGTAATGAACGAAGATAAAACTAACGACAATACCAACATAGGTGAAGTTTTGAGAGAAATCATAGCGATAGACGCGTGTGGTGAAACGGAGCAGTTAAGCTATAATGAAAAAACCGGATTCCAAGCGATGTTTAGAAGGATTTACGTGAACTCAAAAAGTCTCGACGAACCCCTAGTTAGAAAGGAAATACGAGTAGCGTTAGAAAGTGATATGCCATTCTCGTGTCGTCCAAGAAGATTGTCGTACAGTGAGAAAGAAGAGTTACAAAAAATAATTGACGCAAGCGAGTCTGAGTTTGTGTCACCGATAGTGCTGGTTAAAAAGAAGACTGGTGAACTTCGGTTGTGCGTCGACTACAGAAAATTAAATAAGGTAACAGTTAAATACAATTACCCAATGCTGCTTATAGATGATTTACTAGACAGATTTGCAAACAAAAAAATATTTACAAAGCTAGATCAAAAAAACGGGTTTCTGTAGAAAAAGACTCAATTAAATATACTTCTTTCACAACCCCCTTGGGGCAGTACGAATTCGTGAGGATGCCGTTTGGACTGAAAAATGCACCCGCACCATTTCAGAAATTTATTAACAAAATTTTCGCGGATATGATTCAAAGTGGAGAAGTTATAGTTTATTTAGACCATCTTATGATAGCAACGCAAAGTGCACAACAGCATTTAGAAATATTGGAAAAAGTTATGTTACGGATTGTTCAGAATAATTTAGGGCTACGACTAGACAAGTGCGAGTTTTTACAATCAAGGGTATCGTATTTAGGGTATGTCATCACAGACATTCAAGGAATTCCAGCTAACAAAAAAGGTCTTAAGGCGATAAACAACTTTTCAGTCCCAACAAAAGTTCAGGAAGTTCAAAGTTTTTTCGGCTTGCGCTCATACTTCCGAAGGTTTATAAAAGATTTTGCGACTATAGCCAAGCCTCTCCTGGATCTTACGAAAAAAGATAAAAAGTTTCAGTTCATGGAAGTAGAAATAGAATCTTTTAACAGTCTTAAAGAAAAACTTATTGCATCCTCGCTGCTAGCAATCTATGATCCGAGTGATGCAACAGAGTTCCATTGTGATGCTAGTAGTTTAGGGTTCGGAGCAATATTGTTACACAAAGAGAATGACGGGAAATTACCTTCCATGTTCTACTTCTCCAAACGAACGACCGATGCAGAATCCAAGTACCACAGTTTCGAGCTAGAAACGCTAGCGATAGTGTATACGTTTAAAAGGTTCAGAGTATACCTTCAAGGTATTAAATTTAAGGTAGTTACTGACTGCAACTCTCTTACTTTGGCACTCAACAAAAAATATATGATTCCAAGAAAAGCGAGATGGGCATTAGAATAGCAAAATTATGATTACGAAGTTGAGCATAGGACAGGCAAAAGAATGCAACATGTAGATGCACTAAGTAGAATAAACAACGTACTAGTAGACGAGCAGTAGTTGTAGGCATGTGCTTGTACGTAAACAGGCCCTTAGCAGAGTGTGCATGTGCTTATACTTACGTAATTAGCCCTTAAGAGACGAACACATTGCTATCGGTCATTTAAACAAACCATATTATCTATCCTATTATATTACAATATTAATATTTAGAGGAACAAAAACAGAAGTTTTCCTTTATTTGAAATTAAATATTTTTATTCAAAGTTATTGTATATAAGCTAATGACATACGTATTAAATTGTTGCTCGATTTTCCAAATAGCCAAGTTTGATAGGAAACCAGTTAAAACCCCTTATCAAGTTACAGGAACGCCCACTAATTTTAATGACATAGTACATATAGATATATGATATAAAGATACCATTCGGAATTCGGAGAACGTAGGTTCAAATCTCCGTAAGGCGCCAAAATGAAGAAAACATTTTTTCTAATACCGGTCGCCCCTCGGAAGGCTATGGCAAACCTCCGAGTGTATTTCTGCTATGAAAAAGCTCCTAAACAAACCAAATTATGCCGTTCGGAGTCGCCTTAAAACTCTAGGTCCCTCAATTTGTGAAACAACATGAAGACGCACACTACAAATAAGAGGAGCAGGTCTGCCAAACATCCAAAAAGGTTATAAGCGCTATTTTGAGCCGAACCTCTACAACTTGCGCAGAAATTAACACAACGATGTGAAGTGATTATAGCTAATAGTGGTGACTATACATTTTACTGAATATGTTGTGTATAATATCTAAATATTGTAAGCCCATATAATGCAATTTGTTAAAATTGAATTGGTCAACGAGTTTCTAAGTTTTGGCGGTCACGCTTCTATTAGGCAGTAGGTGATTTTGTGATATTAGAAGTGAAATCTTTTTGTCTATCATTCAAAGCACAGGAGGGGGCAAGGCGAACGAGTTTAGTTTCGGCGCATGGCCGTGCAAATTTTACAGGCATCAGCTGCCTTTATACCAATACAAACTAAATGAAAACGTTTATTACACTTAACGCACTTAAACTTGGGTTGAGACTAATCTACTTTATGTCACATAAGCAAGGTATTTTGACTACACCAATATCTGTATTCAGAATTTGATATTATTGTATATAATAAATACAATCAATACAATCAGTCACTGCCTCAATTGATATAGTCTTCGCATTCACAAAATGTAACATTATATAAGTTACTCTTAAAGTTAGGGAAAATATGACCGTTTTCACGGCCATTAAAATTTTTTTAAATTTTGAAAAAAAATATGTTGACTTCTTCATTTTAAATAATTATAATGAAAATCAGGGAAAATATGGCCGTTTAAATTAAAATTATTTAAAATGAAGAAGTCAATATATTTTTTTCAAAATTTTAAATAATTTTAATGAAACTCAGGGAAAATATGGCCGTTTTCATTAAAATTATTTAAAATGAAGAAGTCAATATATTTTTTTTGAAATTAGCATACAGTTTATTCATACATTAAAATAATATCAAATTTTTTTTTATTTTAATCATGTAAAATGGCGGATGCACACTCAATTCTTCCAGGAAGGTTGCAGCGGGGCTTCTGAATCGGTCAGCATTGTAGCATCGGCGTCAGTGACCGGAATACAAAAAAACAAACATATTTTTTGTTTATTAATGTCATAATTTCTATATGCATTAAAAAAATGCAAAAAAAAAATGCGCGGAATAAAATGCTTAAAAAAAATGAATTTTGGGGCGAATTTTCCTACTATTTGTCTTCGAAAAAATTCTTTTTTCGAAAAGTTTACAAAACCCTGTAAATTCACATAGAAAGTAATATTATAAAAAATATGTGTGCAAAATTTCAGGGAGATGGGTAAATAACTTTTCGAGTTATCGTGTACGCCAATTCGAAAAATATAGTTTTGAGAAAAACGCGTCTAAGGTTTGAATACATGAAAATTCAATGATTTTTGTGACTTGCCGATTAATCAGCAATTCCAGCGCCGGCCAAATAATTGTCCTTCTGAAGCCTCGTAGAACTCATTCTGTTCAATTAGTTGCTGTTGACGTGCCTTACGAGCTCCTTTAGTGGATATTGAGCTGAGCCGATTTCCTTGAATGACTCTGTTTTCATCCAGTTTTCCGGTGTAAGATTTACATTGTCGGCCAATTATTATATTTGAGGAGTTCATTGTTTCTAAAATCGATGTATATCCTTCATTGAATAATCCAGCAGCAATGTATGATACCATTTCAATAATTTTTGGCCCCGAATGTAGGTGTTTTGGAGCGAAACGCCAAAGGTAGTGTTGAAATTCTCATTTGCGTTTTGCTATATGCAGTTTCACTCAAGCCGTTGCACATGTCCATAAAATTAAAAAATAAATTAATCCCCTCTCTAGCGACTCCTAAAGACGCATGAAAAGTACAATTCTACGATTAGTTTCAAATCCATTATTAATAAATGGCCCTGAGTTGATATCTCTACGACCGCAACGATACAATAAAACTATTTTGAAACCCAATCCTTGATTGCCGGCCTCTTCGAATTTCACTGCTTGTTACACTCGCGACACACAACAAGTTCTGACAACGCAGTAAACACCGTAAAAAACTCATTAAATTTATAACAATGCATGTTATTATAATGAATGTCTTCACTAATAGAACTGGATAATTTTCTCGCACTTGCACTCGACTGTTCAGCTTCATCATTTTCAGAACGCCGACTTTCGTAAAATTTACGTTTATGCGGGCGTGATGCCCGAGTTGAGTTTAGTTTTAGTTTTTTAAAACTCATTTTTATATTAGGTGCGCAGCTTAGTTCTCGCTGTTTTTTTTGATGAAAATAGAACTTTATTCTGGAAAAATGGTTACAAGTGAATCATTGAAAGTATACCACATCGCTGGCCATTACTTTTTCACGTCTTTATGGTAGATCTCGTATACCGTCGAGGTAAAGCTGTTCATCTCTTGAGGCTATCCACTGTTTAAGCCATTTTTTGATGTCTTCATATGAATGGAATCGCTGGTCAGCTAGACCATGTGCCATCGATCGGAACAGGTGATATTCGGACGGCGCAAAATCTGGAGAATATGGCAGGTGGGGTAGGATTTCCCATTTCAGTGTTTCCAGGTAGGTTCTAACGGGCTTGGCAACTTGAGGCCGAGCGTTGTCATGCCGTAGAATCACTTTTTCATGCCTCTCCGCGTATTGCGGCCGCTTCTCACGCAGTGCTCGCCTCAATCGCATCAATTGAAACCGATACCGATCCCCAGTGATGGTTTCGTTTGGTTTTAACAGTTCATAATAAATAACACCAACTTGGTCCCACCAAATACATAACATAGCATTACCTTCGCAGCGTGAATATTCGACCGAGGCGACGACGTTGAAGCATGACCCCATGACTTAATTTTTTTGGATTGCTGTAATGAATCCATTTTTCATCACCCGTTACGATCCTTTTTTGCCGTTGGAGCAGTTATCCACAGGCGAAAAAACGACGTTCACCATCCCTTGGTTTGAATTCATTAGGCCAACCCAAGTCCCCTGTTTCTGAATCATTCCCAAAGCATGCAATCGCTTGGTAGTTCCTAATACTGAATCAAGCTCTTCTTCCGTATAACACGGATCCTCAATGAGCAATGCCTCCAATTCGGTGTCTTCAAAGGTTTTTGGCCTTCCTTCACGCGGACGGTCGTCAACATTAAAATCACCGTCTTTGAAGAGACGGAACCAATCTCGGCACGTTGTTTCACTTAAGATGCATCTCCACATACTTTTTGAAGCTCTCGATGCGCTTCAGCCGCCGTTTTTTCGAATGACATTTTCACAAAACCAAAAGTAAATGATACCAAAACAAAATCACTAATGTGCTTCGATACAGTTTGTTTGCCATATATCTAAGTTTGGTTTATGACGTTTAGGTTATGTTAGAATCGAATAGCACACACTGCTGGCGGCATCTATTGACAAACAGCGGGAACTTAGTTGCGCACCTAATATTTATATTTTGAAGTAGGTGTGTACTGAATGAGCTCCAAAACTAAACTGAAGAAAACTAACAGTAACACTGGATCTTGCCGGCACAAACAATCTCACTAGCAACTGTAATGCTGTATATTTACTTGAAATCTGTCAATAAAAATATTTTAAGACATCTGCTTATACAAATTTTCAATAATGGACAGGTAGAAAGGTGAAGAGATTCAAGAGACAGGTAAAAAGTCGGCAACGTAACTGTACCTCTCCAAGCGCTCGAACGCAAAGAATAGAGTCGTCACGGTTGACGATCTATAATATAAGAAATATTATACAATATATACTTACATTTACGTTCTAAACATTTTTTGACATATTCTTAAAGGATTATATTAACATTTTATGAAAAGAATTTTTTTTTTCGAAATTTTACAGGTATCTGCCCCCTTAATAAGAGCCAAATGGAACTACACTCTTACATACATCGAGAATGAAAAACAAAAAAACACATTTGGGCTTTGTTATAAATGATTTATAATAATAATAATCATAATCTATATACTTACCGGTATATTCCATATACAAAAAGGCACCATACCAACGGTTAATTGGATTTTGTTAATTCTGAACGCTTGACTCTGACGTTTTCTATTTTATTCAGGAGATAAGTTGGTGGGCTGCAGTTAATGGGGTGGGTCAACTACCATTGATTTGGGTACAGTTATTATTTAGCGTAAACGGAAGAAAGAACAAGGAAAAAGATATATGAAATAGCTTCAATAATTCCTAACAGTATTTAAAAAAATACGGACATATGCACGCCCATACGTCTTAAAAAATTAAATTTGTTCAACCTGCTTAAATGTTTCAGAGCTACAGATGGGGATAAACTGTGATATAATCTAATCTAAACTAATCAAATCATACCAAATTAAACCAAAAATTACTATTCACATGAACATGCATCAATATCCTACTTAAACCATTTTTTTTTCGGTGTATTATAAGAATATAGCAGCAAAGAGTAAACAACTGCAGGTCTTAAAAATCATACAACTTTCTTATAAATTTTAAAAATAATGTTTTGACCAAAATCTACAAAATTGAAAACATCCGGAAAATGTCGAGAAATTAAAAAAAAAATTAGAAAAAATAAAAAACCAAAGCATTGTCTGTTTGCATTTGAACAAAATAAACAAACACTTTCGGAAAGACCTAATTTTTCTATTCCAAAACAACAAAAAAAAACAAATATGTGAAATAAAATATATTAATATGCCTCGATTCCATAAACTAAAAATTAATTTTTCATAGGCTCAGAGTATAAGTGTTGATAAGTTTTGATTTTTCAGTTTAAATAATAGTCATTATAAAAAATTTGTTTATTCCAAAAAAACACATCCCTGCATTGTCCTCTTGGGCTCTGAAAAGCGAAAGAAGGGCAACGCACACACTTGTACACACACACCCTAGTAAGTAAAATAATAAATTTATAAAGAATTCAAAATAATGCATTTTTTCTTATTTCGGAATCCGCCACATATCGTCGACATACCCCGACATTTGGTCCTTCGAGCCGGATTAAAAAAAAAAATCTTTTTTGGGGAAATTTGGAATTCATAAGCTCCCTTGAACTTAAGTTTCCAATTAGTATACGAACTCAATTAGATATATTGGGTTGTAAGCCTAATCCCTTTTTGAAATAATATGGAGGACTTCAGATTAACAACTTCTGATTTGATCGAATTCGTGGAAGATCATTTCCAAACCCTATCAGAAGACGAGTCAGTTTATACTTTAGAAATCAAAAGAGTTTAACTTGATTCTATAATAGTGCCGACGAAACCATCGAATTAAACAAGAAAAAAAGGATAGATATAAAAAATGCTATCAAACGTATCTAAACTGTTTAGCTTTAATAAATAAGAATGTAGACATTCTAAAGAACCCGAACCCTACCCAAACAATTAAGGAGAAACGTTCAGAGGTCCCGATGATGGAGCTTGCACCCACAGTCCATCTACCCCCATGCGACACGGACATATTTAACGAAGATTATGTCACATGGCCTATATTTAGAGACATGTTCACAGCCCTTTATATCCAGAACCCAAGGATAAGTAATGTGGAAAGACTCTTCCACTTAAATCAAAGACCCGAAGCGAAGCACGAGAAGCAATTAGAGAAGCACCCCTAACAAACGATGGTTTCATACAAGCGTGGAAAAACTTAGTTGACCAATATGAAAACAAAAGAATGCAGGTAAATACTCAACTAAAAACCCTTTTCAATCTTCCACAAGTAACCCAAGAGATAGGCAACTCCATTAAAACCCTACAAAGAACGGTTAACAGTTCTTTGACAAACTTAACGAATCTCGGGATAGACACAATAAGCTGGGAGCCGATCTTAATATACCTTTGTAGTTCAAAACTACCTAAAGAAACCCTAGAAGCCTTGGAATACACCCTCGAAGATAACTCCACAATACCCTCTTTGGCGACTTTCGATAGTTTTTTTACCCATAAATATAAAACTTTGGAATCAGTAGGGAATTTTAAAGCTTCAGTTTCAAAAAGCCACCCATCCCACCCCAATGCCAACGTATACAAAAACCCGATAACGGAACAGTCAAGACCGCAAAGAAATTCAGAACCTAATTTCACAAAAAAAAACACTCGAAATTGACACTTGTTAAATATGCAAAAAAAAAACATTCCATAGGAGAATGCTATAAATTCCTTGCAATGAATGTAGAAACGCGTATATCTACTATCAAAAAATACGGGTATTGTTACAACTGCTTAACAATGTCGCATAGTTTCAAGGACTGAAAGGCCACAGAAAACAAAATACCCTGCTACATAGAGACTCAGTCGCTCGAACCAAATCCCCCCCGGGAGAATCAAGGGATTCAAGTTCAACTCCTGGTACCAGCCCCGATACCTCCACAAAAACTCAGACCCAAAAATAAATCCGCTAGCCTATACCAACACAATACAGTCCCCTTTATCGACAACCCAAAAGGCATTCAACCGAAATAGGAAGCAGATTTTATTAGGTACTGCCAATGGCCAAAGATTTACAGCAAGAGCACTAATCGGTTCGGGATGCGAAACTACGTTTATTGTTAAAAATCTACAGCAAAACCTCGATATAGCCACACACTCTTTGTCAGCCCAAGTTACTGGATTAAATAACGCAATTTCAGCAACACAGATGTGCGGAATCACCCTATACTCACCCTTGAACACAAACTTTAGTATATCGACGCAAGCATTCAATGTAAGCAGTATCACGGATAATTTACCTTCATACCCACTCGACCCAATGCTCTGCCTTGAAAAACTCGGTTTTACACTAGCAGATCCCCAATTCCACAAGCTTAGACCCGTGGACATATTAATAATTCTATACCCAAAAATTATACTAGGAGGAGTTAAGCGAAATATTTTAGGATCACTCCTAGCCCAAGAGACAGAATTTGGATGGATTTTGTTCGGTCCCGTACCCAGATCGTCTCAGTCCCCAAATTTAGTCTGCGTTTACAATAAAATTACCTCGGATAACATACTCACGCGTTTTTGGGAGATAGAGGAAGTTCCCAAAAAGCCGTTGGTCTCCACAACAGGCCCCACATCGAATCGAAAGACCCTCAATGACATTTTACATATTGGAACCACGCTTCAAAAGGACTCAGTTCTTCCAGTTCTAAACTGGAGGCTCTTCCGATTTGTATTCAACGCAGATATTCAAAAAATGTATCGACAGATACTTGTCGTCCCGAAACACACCCGTTTGCAAAGAATACTCTTCAGAAAATCTATTGAAGACCCAATAGAAGACTGTGAGCTCCAAACAGTTACATTCGGTATAAATTGCGAACCATATATAAATTAACACGCGCTACATTTATTTTCTCTTTTTCCTTTGCTTTTGCTACTTTTTACTTAATTGTTTAATTTAATAACACAAACAAGTCGTAGACATTGGGTAGGCAATTTATTTCTAAAGCGTGCCGGAAATGAAAATGACAGAACAATGACCTGCAAGCACTAATTGGGAAATTCTTTCCAAAGAATAAAAAATGCAATACTTGCATTAAGATTGTAAACTCATATAAAGAATAAAAAATGCGATACTTGCATTAAGATTGTAAACTTATCCAAAGAATAAAAATGCAATACTTGCATTAAGATTGTAAACTTATTATAATTAATAGAATTGTAAAAATAAATGTTTAGTCTTAATCTGGAATCCAAATAAAGCGGTGCATTAGCTCCGACCCTTTTTTAAAAAAGAAAATTCAATATTTGAGTTAAAAACTGACGCCCGAGCAGGGACCAGTCGAGAAAAAGTAAAAAGGGAAAAATACAAAAATCCCCCAACATAGTGTCAGTGTTTCGCGCTATCACAAAACAGTGTCTGTGAAAGGAAGAAACTAAAATTGACTTCCCGACGGCATCAATCTTACTTTTCTGACAGGTCATACAGGATTCCAAGAAGACTCAGGCTCTCTAGTGTCCGTCCTGAGACCGCCTCGCATTGAAGTGTTGTAGCAGGAGCCGCAGTAAGTTTAGCCGACCAAAAAGGAACTCATCCGTGCAGCCAGCGAGGGGCGAGTAGTTCAATGCTACTCTTACTGTAAGTCATCGTAATTAACTAAGTATATTAAGAGAAATTAAACCTTTTTAAGTAAATTAAAATAATAAAAATAATAACTGGAAAAATAATACAATAAATAAATAAGAAGTGACTTATGTATCTAAAATACTTTAACTAATTTTGAAACACGGAAATTCGCATATGTACGAAAAACGTGTAAATAAGTCACATTAAGACAAAACCAAAGTTCTAATTTGTAAATTAGATAAGACCACCACCAACCAAGAATAATTAAAGAAAATATTTAATAAACAAAAATAAAGTGTATTAAAAATAATTTGAAAAAATTAGGAATAAGATAAAGAAATCAAATTGTGGATCAAGACAAAATTTAAATCCAAGTCTTAAACCGAAAATAATCGGAAATAATTTGAGGAAAAATAAATTTGAACAAATTTGAGAAAAATAATTTTGACATTTCCGTTATCTAAGTTATCCCGAATTATAAGGCGTAAATAATGGCGTCCAATTGCGAAGATGAGTAATCCAAGTAATCTAATAAGACCACCGGTTCTAGGTCAAATCCCTCCGAATGCAAATCTCCAAAATGAAGAAAATAGGGGCATAGTTAGGCAAATAACAGAAGTGGTCAATAGAATATTAGACGACAGGTTAGCAGTTAGGAACGTTATCGAGGTAGACGAACCTGTTAACATAGGACCCCAAGGAATCAGTGAACTCCACAAAATTCCTGATGTTGTGCGTTCTTTGCGAGAATTTGCAGGGGACCCAAGTGAATTCGGATCCTGGAAGAAAAGTGTAGATAGAGTTCTACAACTGTACGAGCCAATGCGAGGCTCACATAAATACTTTGGTAACTTAAACACCATACGAAACAAAATTACAGGCCAAGCAGACATTGTGCTGGAATCCTACAGCACACCCTTAAATTGGACCGCGATTTCACGTTGTTTCACAACGCATTACGGCGACAAACGAGACCTAGGTACTTTAGAGTACCAATTGGCCTCACTGACTCAGGGAAATCTATCCATACGCGAATATTATCAGAAGGTTTATTCAAACCTCTCTCTGATCCTGAACAAAGTTTCTTGTTTAGGAGCCGGATCAGAACCCCGGAAACTTCTTGTAGACACGTATAGAAACAAAGCGTTGGATACCTTCGTTAGAGGTCTCAATGGTGACTTTCCGAGACTCCTAGGGATAAGAGAACCAACAGACCTTCCAGAAACTCTGCAATTATGCCTCAAATTGGAGAATCAAACCTACCGAGCAAATATCGCCAGTAGGAAACCACCTGTAAATCTGTGAAGGAATTTCCCCCCACAGCCCCACGCCGTACCGAAACCGTTTTACCCACACCTTGCTCATTGGAATCAACCAAAGCAGAGACAAACACTCCTACCCTCCTATATCCCACCTCAACAACAAGGGCACTGGCAAAGACCCCAGAATTTTTTCCCACAACAACAAAACTTCAATTCCCAACCTCGACACCCGCCACCACCTAGACATTTTGCACCAAAGCCTATGCCAAGACCTGAACCAATGGACATCGACCAGAGCATGCAGACGAGAAGGGTCAATTTCATTAATAGGCCACCACAAAACCTGGCATTTCACGGGAAAAGACCACCACCTCCAAAGCAAGATATGGAAATAAGACAACGAAACTTTAACATAGAAGCGGAACAATGCAACAGTGTTGCATACCGACAAGATTTAGAATATGCAAACCAACACGACGAAATTAGACAAGACAATTACAACGTGCGAGAAACTCTCGAACAGTACGGTACGGACGACAATGCAGCAGAGGATTTTTCGGACCTCCATTTTTTAGATTAGCAAACTCCTCACTTCCATATTTTGAATGTAAAACGAAGGAAGGAGGAAATTTAAAAATATTGATCGATACGGGCTCAAACAACAATTATACGCAACCCTCTATTGTACCCAATTCTCTCCCAAATGACCAACCCTTTTTTGCTAACACTATAGCTGGAAAAATAAAAATTACGCACCACACCAACGTAAGTTTATTAGGAATACCCGATCTAAAAATTAAATTTTTTTTGTTACCCTCCTTAAAGTCAATCCACGGCATCTTAGGCAATGACAAGAAACTTTCGGCAGTAATCCACACAAAATACAATTATATGACAATACAAGATAGAGTCAGGATTAAAATAAAACAGCAAACCATACAATCGATTAACACAATAGACATACAGACTGACCACCTAAATGACAGACAGAAGACCATACTTAACGCAATTGCGAAGAATTTTCCCAAACTTTTTATCGAACCCGAAGAAAGACTGACATACACTACGAAAGTACAAGGAAGCATAAGGACGTCCACGGACACACCAATATACACCAAATTTTATCCGTACCCTATGTCACTGAAAGTGTAAGTAGAGAAACAAATCAAAGACTTTCTACAAAATGGGATAATAGGTAAGTCCTTTAAGGTCTCCATACAATTCACCTGTATGGATAATACCAAAAAAACCAGACACATCAGGAGAGAAGAAATATCACATGGTAATTGACTATCGAAAATTGAACCTAGTAACTATATCGGACAGATATCCTATACCCGAAATAAATGGAGTACTAGCACACCTAGGAAGAAATAAATACTTCTTAGTACTCGATTTAAAGAGCGGCTTCCACCAGATTCCTCTAAGGGAATCGGATATAGAGAAGACAGCTTTTTCGGTAAATCACGGTAAATACGAATTTACCCGGCTACCTTTCGGTCTCAAGAACGCTCCTACAATTTTTCAAAGAGCTCTTGACGACATCCTAAGGAACCACATAGGAAAGAGATGTTACGTCTACATCGACGACATCATAATATTTAGTAAAGATCAGGAAACCCACTTTAATGACATCCAACAAATCTTCGATGCGTTAGAAATAGCAAATCTAAAAGTACAACTTGACAAATGTCAATTCCTAAAAACAGAAGTGGAATGTTTAGGTTTTATAATATCCGAAAAAGGCCTTAAAACAAATCCACAAAAAACTGTTGCAATAGCAAAGTTTCCAATACCTAAAACTCTTAAAGAACTCCGATCTTTTCTAGGACTTTCAGGGTATTATCGCCGCTTCATCAAAGACTACGCGAAGCTCACGAAACCCCTTAAAGTCCTCTTAAGGGGGGAAGGCGGACCAGTGTCCAAAAATCAATCAAAGAAAGTCATGGTAACCTTGAACAAAAACGCCTTAGATTCCTTTGAGAAACTTAAACGATCACCCATTGATAAAGACATAATGCTTGCATACCCCGACTACTCTAAAGAATTTGTGTTAACAACAGATGCCTCCAATTACGCAATTGGAGCCGTACTATCGCAAAACGACAAGTCAATAACTTTCATCTCTAGAACTCTTTCTAAAGCCGAAGAGCATTACGCAGCAAACGAAAGAGAAATGTTAGCGATAGTATGGGCGCTGAATTCCTTGAGAAACTACCTTTACGGTTCCGCGAAGGTTAAAATCGTTACGGACCATCAGCCACTCACTTTCGCCCTAAGCAACAGAAACCACAACAGTAAGATGAAAAGGTGGAAAGCTAGATTGGAAGAGTATGACTACGATCTAATCTACTATAAACCAGGAAAAACCAATATTGTGGCCGACGCACTCTCAAGACCGTCACAAGTATCACAAATCAATTCATTGACAGGAACGCAACATAGTGACGAAAGTTCGGCGCATAATCTTATCCCAGCAGTAGAAGGACCTATAAATGAATTCAAGAACCAAATTTGGTTCCTAAATGGCGACGAAAATAGTTACCAATTCAAAATACCCTTCCCCACATACCATAGACACATTTTTAATCAACAAGACTACGATGAACAAAATCTAATTTCAATTCTTAAACGTTATTTAAATCCCTCAGTAATAAAAGGACTTTTTACCTCAGAGCCAATCATGGGAAGAATCCAACGATTATACCCCCTTCATTTTTCTAAATTCAGAATACGTTTTACCCAAACCAAAGTCGAGGACCTTACAGACGAAGCCAGTCAGGAAATAGAAATTCTAGAAGAACACAGACGCGCCCATATGAATGCACAGGAAAATAAAATCCAACTATTACCAACTATTCCAAAAATGAGAGCTAAAATATGAATTCTAGTCAGACAATGCAAAATTTGCAAGGAGAATAAATATGACCGGCATCCAAATAAGCCACAGCTGCTTGAAACTCCCATTCCGAAATATCCCGGTGAAATAGTGCATATTGACATTTATAACACAGAGAAAAATCTAGTTCTTACTGCAGTCGGCAAATTTTCCAAATATGCCCAAGCTAGAGTAATAAAAAGCAGAGCTTCGGAAGATATTAGGGAACCTCTGAGACAGATAATTTTTGCATTCGGCGTACCAAAAATGATAGTAGTAAACAACGAAAAAGCATTAAACTCAGCCTCCTTATATTTTATGTTGGAGGATCAACTTGGAATAGAAATCTACAAGACACCTCCTTACGCAAGCACAGTAAACGGGCAGGTGGAACTATTCCACTCAACCCTCTCAGAAATTGCGCGCTGCTTAAAGGCGGAACGAATCCATAGAACATTCCTGGAAATTTTGGACAGATCGGTAGACGAGTACGATTGCACAGTTCACTCGACAACAGAGAAGAAACCGATAGAAATATTTTTTGGACGCAGGGTTTCTACAAATCCTGACCAGTACGAGAAGGCCCGGCAGGAAAATATCGAAGCACTTAGGAAAAAACAAGGAAAGGACTTAGAAGTGCACAATCGGAAGAGGACCCCAATGAAAACATATTTGCCAGGTGACATTATTTACGTGCGAATAAATAAAAGACTAGGCTAAAAACTTACTAACAGATACAAAAAGGAAATAGTAAAGGAAGACAAATCTAGTGTAGTTATAACAGAAAAAGACCGAACCGTACACAAGAGTAATATTAGAACTTAACTCATCTATTGCTTTCAGATTAATAATACCACTCGCCACAGGCGAGTTCCGTATCCTCGATTACACAAATTCACAACTAGCAACCTTTGATACAGGATGGACCAAAATACAAAATGGGACCTACAAATCATACATACAATAGACACAGACGAATACCAAAGGACTTTGAACGAACTCAACTCCACGATAAGACACAAAATAACTTCCGACAATTCCTTTCTCCCCTTCTTGCACCATGAAATGTCCGAAATACAAAGTTTCCTAAGTAGACTAAAGCCAAAGGTAAACCAGAGATCCATAAACGCAATTGGTACCGCCTGGAAATGGCTCACAGGGAGCCCGGATCACGCAGATCTCGTTATGTTAGAAAATCATATAAACAACTTAATTGAAAATAACAATAACCAATTAATAATAAATAGAGCAATGAGCGGAAGAATAAATAATATAACGGAAGTGACAAATAAAAATTTAAAATATTAAGGAAGATGTTCGGCATGATATGGCCGTAAACGTTAAATTTAAGCCACAATCAATAAAAGATGAAATAATAAATATCAATTATGCAATACATTGGGCCGAAGTTGGCATTGTAAATTCATATATATTTTCTAACGTTGAAATGAAACTAATAAAAGAAGTTATTGAGAAAAATAATATTTCCATCACTAATATAGAAGAGGCATTTGAATTCAGTAACGTTAAGATAGCCTCTAGTAATTCTAAGATTGTGTACTTAATTGAAATCCCAATAACTGACAACAATTTTTGCGAATCCCTATTAATAAAAGCAATAAAGAAAGGTAATATTGTAGATTATATAAAATACCATTTGAAAAAATTATAAGATGTCAAAATAAAATCTTTGGAAAGAAAAGCAACTGTAAAGAACATAATCAAATTAAAATTTGTACAAAGGAAAATATCCACATGCATTCCTCATCTACTCAAAAGCCGATCGCCTAACTGCATTACGATTAACAACCAACACATTCCCGCTGTCCTAGAAGTCCTCCCAGGAATAATACTTTTAAATCGATTTAACGACACCGTTCACATCGACAAAGAGAAGATTAACTTAACTGGATCATTCGCAATTCAGTACCATAACTTCACCATTATAATGAACAACCAAACATTTCAGTCTAAATAAATCTCTAGCGGAAAACCCCTTCCTGCAGTTCTACAACCAAATGCAACACTTACGGCCGAAGAAGAATTGCTAAGCCTGGGAATGATGAAAGAACTTCACCTAAAAAACATAAACTATATCGAGACTTTAAAATATAAAGGGTTAACAACATCAATAGTTAATTTAGGGATATCTGGTATAACTTTAACTCTAATGGCAATCGGGGTACTAAAACTAACTTCAACGAAAGGCCCAAAGCGAGGGGCCAAACACGTCTCCGTTGCAAGAGGTAACAGTTAAAAATTTCCAACAACCCGAACCACATCCTCAAGATTATCCTACTCAGACGCACGAGGACGTTCGTTTTTAAACTTATAGCCATTCGAATCCTATTAAAGCTAGCCGATGATGTCAAAAATACGCAATCTATTGCATCAAATATTCTCCGAAAATAAATGTACGAAAACGATGTCTTAACTTAGAGCCGATATATTATAATATATCCACGAATCATAAAATCCGGCATTATCCACCCCGAAAATGGCACAATTGTCGCCCAAAACACTGCACTTCTTCTTCTTCTTAATTGACGCTATAACCGCTTACGCGATTTTGGCCGAGCTTAACAAAGCGCGCCAGTCGTTTCTTTCTCGTGCTAACCGGCGCCAATTGGACACACCAAGTGAAGCCAAGTCCTTCTCCACCTGATCTTTCCAACGCAGAGGAGGCCTTCCTCTTCCTCTACTACCACCAGCTGGTACCGCATCGAATACTTTCAAAGCCGGAGTGTTTGTATCCATTCGGACGACATGACCCAGCTAACGTAGCCGCTGGATCTTTATTCGCTGTGCTATGTCTATGTCGTCGTAAAGCTCATATAGCTCATCTTTCCATCGCCAGCGATATTTGCCTTTGCCAATGCGCAAAGGTCTAAAATTTCTGCGCAGAATCTTTCTCTCAAACACTCCAAGCGTCGCTTCATCGGATGTTGTCATCGTCCAAGCTTCTGCGCTATACGTTAGGACGGGCATGATGAGAGTCTTGTAGAGTGTTAGTTTTGTTCGTCGAGAGAGGACTTTACTGCTCAGTTGCCTACTTAGTCCAAAGTAGCACTTGTTGGCAAGAGAGATTCTACGTTGGATTTCAAGGCTGACATGGTAATCGGTGTTAATGCTGGTTCCTAAATAAACGAAGTCTTTTACTACCTTGAAATTATAACAGGCGACAGTGACGTGGGTGCCGATACGCGAGTGCGAGTGCAAAGCCGTATTAGTTTTTGGGGATAGCAAATTCAGACATCGCGGCATACAGATAACTCCTCTTCGTACTGTCGAATGCAGCTTTGAAATCGACGAAAAGATGGTGTGTGTCGATTCTGCTTTCATGGGTCTTTTCCAAGATTTGGCGTATTGTGAATATTTGGTCGATGGTAGACTTTCCAGGTCTAAAGCCACACTGATAAGGTCCAATCAGTTGGTTGACGGTGGGCTTCAGCCTTTCACGCAATACGCTCGCTAGAACCTTATAGGCGATATTTAGAAGACTTATCCCGTGGTAATTGGCACAGATTGCCGGATCGCCCTTCTTATGGATTGGGCAGAGCACACTTAAATTCCGCAGGCATGCTTTCATCCGACCATATTTTGCATAGGAGGTGATGCATGCACCTTACCAGCTCCTCGCCGCCATGTTTGCATAGCTCAGCCGGCAGTCCGTCGGCGCCTGTGGCTTTGTTGTTCTTTAGCCGCGTTATCGCTATTCTCACCTCGTCATGGTCGGGTAGCGGAACGTCAATTACGTCGTCGTCGATTGGGGTATCGGGATCCCTCCATAATTTAAGATTGCTCTGGATGTCAGTCACCAGTTCGCCGTCTTTGTTCTTACAGGCAAACGCCCCGGTCTTAAAACCTTCTGTAAGCTGCCGATCTTTCTGATAGAATTTTCGGGCGTTGTTCCTGTTGGCCAGCATCTCAAACTCCTCGCACTCACGTATTTCGGCCTCTCGTTTCTTCTGTCGGATAATACGTCTCTCTTCCGTTTTCAGCTCTCTGTAGCGATCCCACATGGCTCGCGTTGCGCCCGATCGCAGCGTAGCTCCATAGGCGGCATCCTTGTTTGCTGCGGCAGCATGACATTCCTCGTCGTTCCAATTGTTTTTTCGGGCTCGCCGGAATCCGATTTCTTCTTCGGCGGCGGTACGTAGGGAACGAGAAAAGTTGCTCCATTGCTCGTGCATGCCGGTTTGTTGGGCAGTGCTCTCTGAGAGCAGGAGTGAGGGTCGAGTGGCGAATCTTCTGGCTGTCTGTTGTGATTGCAGCTTTTCGATGTCGAACATTCTTTGCGTAGGTAGATGTACGTTTTTTGCTGCGCAGAGGCGGGTGCGCAGTTTGGCTGCAACAAGTTAATGATCCGAGTCGATGTTGGGTCCTCGGATCGTACGTACATCTAATACACTTGAAGCGTGTCTTCCATCTATCACAACATGATCGATCTGATCTCGCGTTTTTCTATCAGGGGACAGCCAGGACTACCATGTTTCGGGCCCCGGCGAAGTCGATCAGCCTCTGTCCGAATTTTCCGACTGTGGGACCAAAAATTCCTTCCTTGCCCATCCTGGCGTTGAAGTCGCCAAGCACGATTTTTATGTCGTGGCGGGGGCAGTGCTCATACGAACGTTCCAAGCGCTCATAGGGGGAATCTTTGGTCGCATCGTCCTTCTCTTCCGTCGGGGCATGGGCGCAAATTAGCGATATATTAAAAAAACGGGCTTTGATGCGGATTATTGCGAGACGGTCGTCCACCGGAGTGAACGACAGTACTTGGCGACGAAGGCTCTCCCCCACAACAAATCCGACACCGAATTTGCGCTCCTTTACATGGCAGCTGTAGTAGACGTCGCAAGGTCCTATGGTTTTCTTGCCTTGCCCCGTCCATCGGATCTCTTGGACGGCAGTGATGTCAGCCTTTACTCTTACGAGGGCATCAACCAGTCGGGCAGAGGCACCTTCCCCATTAAGGGACCGGAACCTTATTTCGTTTGCAGGGGTCGTCATCAGTATAGGGAAGTCTCATCCGAGGCTTATTTAATATTTTCATTCGGAAGATTTTTAAGTGGCGGGTGAACGGGTGTTCGGAAGCTACCCAGAGGATACGTGGGCTAGTCCCGGACAATGTGAGCTGCCTGAACCATATGCAGAAGAATCGTCCTGGCCACTCCCAAATTAATGGCGATCAGTAACTTTCCGCACTTGCGTGGACTTCTACACGTGGAACCATCTTCCCTTTGCAGCTAGGAGACACAGAAATGGCTGTCATTCCTAGGGCGTTCAAATTGGACCCCTACTTTTAGGTGGGTCTATAACTCCACCTTACCGTCTATACTGTATTATTTGATTGTCTTAGTCGCGCTTTGCTAGTAGAACTCGATGTAGAACTTGGCAAATTGGCTTTATGGCTCCTGTATCTATTCGATATTTCACGGTAGCAGACTTTCCGAAATCGCCGTTGAATAGATACCCGAATTTCTCCAGAAATCTCTTAGCTTTCGTCCTCTCTAGCCCTCTAACTTCCTGCAACCAAGTTCTTATGAAATTAGAGAATTTTTTCTTGCTTTTTGGAGTTCTTCCCTTCCCTGTTGTGGCCCATTGCAGTTTACTATGCCTTCTAGATACCGGCGCTTCCCTATAACAGCTCCTTTAACCAAAACAACTGGTGATTTCAAATTGCTTAGGACCCTTACTGGAACCCTCTTCCCTTTTCCGTCTTGACTAGTGTTCTTCTTACGATTATGTATACTTTTTCCTAAGCAGCTTCTGTCCCACAACCACCTTCCCCCTTAGCCCATATGGCTGCTTTCGATTTTGGCGGAATCCCTTGACGGTGACTTAGGGTTACCTTTCTGGACTGTACACTTGGTTCATACTCCGTGCTCACGGGTATCTCAATATGCTGACACGACAGAACCCTTTTACCCAAGTCAAGGGAAATCCCTGCAGCAGAAACAAATCTACGCCAATTATATCTTCAACCGAGATTTCAGCCAGTAAAAATGTGTGAATTACTGGGAAAGCTGCAATAATGACTTTGCAAACTACGTTTCCAGTTATCGTAGCCCTCTCTCCTGTAGCTGTCCGGAACTTGTGCTAACCATGTAGAGCATAACCATTTACCAAATCTGACCGGATGATCAAATTCGTTGCACCGGTGGTCAGAGTAAGCACCTCGGATCGGCCATTTACAGTTCCCCTTATCGTCAAGTTTTTGCTTTTCCGTCCAATTTGCGGGACAGGGACTGCGGCGCATTCACTTGTGGAAACCAATTCTCGCCATTTGAGCTAATTCATTTTAGTTTAACGGCTGGTTTCATTTTTGGTTGGCTGCGTAGTATACTGCAATTTCGCACCATATGTCCAGTTTTGCCGCAGTTGTAACACTTTAAATCCGAGTTTCTTCTTGTAAACTGAGGAAAGGTTCCCCTTACTACATACTTTCCCCCACTGAGGAAGGCTCATCAACATCAACACAATGGACTCTGTGCACTGGCTTGCTCAAGAGAGCTGCTTTTTCCTGTGCCAGTGCAAATTACACTGTTGCAGCAAACGTCCCCTCCGGTGCTGAGTATGATGCCCTTTTAGTGTCCGGATTTCGTATATATATATATATATAAATTATATACATATCATATATATATATATAATTGAAGAGTACACCCTTTTTGGGTGTTTGGCCGAGCTCCTCCTCCTATTTGTGGCGTGCGTCTTGATGTTGTTTCACAAATGGAGGGACCTACAGTTTTAAGTCGACTCCGAACGCCAGATATTTTTTATGAGAAGACTTTTCAAGGCAGAATTACACTCAGAGGTTTGTCATTGCCTGTCGAGGGGCGGCCGCTATTAGAAAAAACTTTTTCTTAACTTTGGTGTTTCACTGAGATCCTAACCTACATTCCTCTCCGAAATCCGAATGGTAGTCATGCACCAACCCATTCGGCTACGACGGCCGGATCTTGTATACCTCTTATAATTACCTGTCACTTCATATTTTCAACGAAGTCAGCTGCTTCTTTCGCATACGCTAAATGTGACAACCGCTCAATCTCTGTTGCGTATTCTTGCAAGCTCTCATTTGTCTTCTGAAAGCAATTCGTCAGTTTCATCTGAAACATTTGTTCCCTGTGGTCACCCCCGTAGTTCTTTTGCTGCTATCAGACGCTCGTAGCTATCCCGATCAGCTTCTGGAACTGCCTGCACTACTTCGGCGGCGGAACACTCGAGAGAGAATTTTTCTGCAGTACTACAGTGATTTGTTATTGCTGTTGTTTCGAATTGGAGCTTAAATATCGGGAATGGTACAGTGCCGTCGAAAGATAGTGCTTTTACTTTCGAGCCATTGGTTAACATATTCGGAAGATTTAGTTGTAGGTCACAGACGCGAGCCTTCACTGCATTTACCTCAGTCTCAATCGTTCACAGTTTCGACGTTATATTAATCGTTTCTGTTTCCAATTTGGATATACATGTATCCAGTTTTTCCAGCTGCGCATTTATATGCGACATTTGAGACATCTGTGCTGAGATTTGTGATTTGTGTTTCCGTTTGCAAAAACCGCAATGGCATTTCCAATGACTTGTTGCCAGTAGCTAACAAGCCACGCTATAACAACTCCTTCTTAAGCTGCTGAATCTTGAATTCGCTCAACTTTGCCATTTTCGTGATCCTGTTTTTGGGACCTCTTTTAACAATCCCATTTCTGATACCAATTGTTTCGAATTTTCTTCACGTTAAAATCCAAATGAATCTTTCACAATAACTCCTCTAAGTTCGATCACTGTCAAATTAAAGTCACAAATTAATAGCAACACACTTTATTTACTTTATTTCCACACTTTACTTTAAATGTACCGGTTCACCTTTAGACTGAATCGCTCTATTACTATCGTTTATTAGATTACAAGTTCAACTTCTAACTAAATACCCTATGCGCATGCACCTTCGCTTATATACATGTGCTTAATAACTAACGTAATTTCTAGATCTAGCCGCTCCTATCTTCTGGCGAGTACTGCTTATAAAACCTTGTCTGTGCGATGTAGTCATATGTCGCCTTCGTGTAACTCATCTAACGGTCGACCAGAAACCGTGCTCTGTCTCGCTATCTGCCGTCGTCATCAAAGCTAATTTATGTTTTTGTTTTGGCATCCCGTTCGCTAAATTATAATATGGGTATGAAAGAAATGGTATTTTCGAAAGATTCACTTCAACATTATTTTTATCTATTTTTCCCCGTCGTGTTAGTGAATTTATTTTTCTTCGAACAGTCGAAAGTAAAGTTTATCAAATTTGATTTCACAGCGGCTAAGATACAAAATTTTATATTTGAATACGTGTTCGTATGCAATGAGTCAAGTTTTACCAAGTGGGCCACCCAAAGTTGACTTGTCATTTTCTTATATGTCATTGAACGATTTTTAAAGTAAACATGGTGCACTTTATTGTCACAATGAAATTTTGTACACAAATAGTTTATGATCGGAATAAAAAAATTGGCCAACTTTTCTAGACGGTTGCCACCTGATAAAAAATTAAGTTAAGTTAAATTAAATTAACATCTTCAATCAAATACCGCAATACAGGTATGAAATGAGAACATGTTTATGAGAGCTTAATTTCGAAAATATTTTTGCTGAGTAGTGCCCTGTTTATAAAAAATAAGTTCTAATAAAATTAATAAAATAACTGATATTTACATAATGGTTGTCCTATGAAAGTGTATCTTTCAGATATAGTTTTAAATAGGGTTGCCGCCTGTTATAAATTAAGTTCAATAAATATAATAATTTATAACAAGTAATTAAAATAATTCAGTATGGATGTCAAATTAAATAAATTTAAGAAAGCTTAATTTTGGAAGTATGGAAGATTAATTTTTCGAATAGGGTTTGAAACTACTCAATGCTTGCGGCCGGCGTAGCCGAATGAGTTGGTGCATGACTACCATTCAGTCGTGCCCGCGTTAGTAGCGCCGGTCGTCCCTCAGCAATCAATGATAAGCTCCGAAGTATATTTCTGGCAAGAAAAAGCTCCTCTATCTTCCGTTCGCATGTCGCATAAAACTGCAGTCCCCTCTATTCGTGGAAAGCAACAAGACGCACACCACAAACACCCAATAAAAGGTGTACGCGCGAATTAAATATATACAGTAGGGAGCAAAAGTGTTTCCATAGTTGAAATTCTCAACTTTGTGGGCCAATAAAATGCAAACGAATGAAGCAAATCAAAAAAACCTTTTGTTCTAATAATATGTCTTTAATTCTTAACAAATTTCCGTACATGATAAAAACAAAAAAGACCAAAACAACTTGCATGTGTACAATTGATAATGAAATTAATATTTTGTCCACAGACCCTTATTAGCTATTACACCTTTTATTAGGTTTGGCATACTCTCGGCCAACTTCTCTATGGTTTCTTTTGGAATTTGGTTTCACTCCAGTTCTACACGCTTCCAAAGATCGTCTAGGTTGGATGGCGCTGATTGATATTGCCCAAACCGTCGCTTCACGATTGACCACAGGTTCTCAATCGGATTGAGGTCGGGACTTTGAGCTGGCCACTCCATCAACTTAAAATTTTAGCTTTTTAACCATTTGCGGACAATTTTGGCAGTATGCTTCGGGTCCCCATCTTGTTGAAAAGTAATTTCCTCTTCGGGATATGCACACTTGTCCAGAAAATTTGATAGTTGGGTTTGCAAAATATTTCGGTAGTCTTCTTTTAACATTATACCATCAATTTTTTGTAATGGTCCAATGTGCTACCAAGTAAAGCATCCCCAAACTTTGACATTGCCTCCTCCATGCTTGACGGTTTGCTTCACATGGTATTTTTGAAGCTTGTCGCCGGGCCTATGCCAATAGTATTGCTTGCCATCCGACTGAAAACGGTTGAACTTGGATTCATCTGACCAGATAACACGTTTCCAGTCATCTAGAGTCCAGTTTCTGTGTTCCCGGGCAAATTTCAATCGAGCCTTGGCATTCTTCTCGGATAGAGCTGGTTTATTTTTTTTCATACTTGCCACATACCCAATCTTAGCCAGTGCTCTTCTAGCTGTCCACCGACTCACGTCTTTTCCTATGTCCATAGATGCTTTCTTTGGTGTTAGGAACTTATCAGATCTCATTTTCGACATCATTAGTCTGGCGTCAGAGTCTTTTAAGAGGCGTTTACGGCCTTTAATAATGTTTTTGGGTGCAACATTTCGTCTTTTTTGGACCTTGGACACCGCTGAATGGGAAATCTTAAGCTGATCTGCAATAGCACGAGTCGAACAGCCACTTTCAGTTAGGTTAATAGTACTATCTTCGACATCAGACGAAAGCTTCTTCATTTTTTCGCGGTATATATATATATTAGACTAATTACTAAAATCAACAAATCTGCTTCGAATAATAAGAAACACGTGATTTTCTGGATCATATATGCGAAGAATGAACAAACAAAACACATAACGGTAAAACTGCATGTCTATTGCTGAAAAGAGAATTAAGAAATCAAACAAAAGTAAGAATAACGGAAAGTGCAAAATTGTACACATGGGAGTTGTTTTGGTTTATTTTGTTTGAATATTTTACTGATTCTGTTTTCTTTTTATCATATACGGCAATTTGTTGAGGTTTAAAGACATATTATTAGAACAAAAAGTTTTTTTGATTTGCTTCATTCGTTTGCATTTTATTGGCCCACAAATTTGATAATGTTAACTATGGAAACACTTTTGCTCCCTACTGTATATATATATATTTCTATGTGTTATGTATAAAAAAGGACATTTTAATAATGTATATAAGGCAATTATTAAGTTTTAACTGATAGTCCCTAGATCAGTCATGCCCCACAATATATAGTACGAGCGAGAAATTAAACTTTTTTCTATGTTTTGCTAAAATTTTGTTATTTAAAAAATGCTATATTCTACAAACTTCTGACTTTCCAACCATCCAGAGCTCATTTACATGACTTGTCATGTGAAGTTAAATAAAGTTAAAAAACAGACTTTGCGTTTTTCGTTTTGGTTGCTTAGCTTATTTTGACATTTGTCTGAAACGTATTTCCAAATAAACTATTATTATTATAAAGGGTGATATTTTGAGATCTACAGAAAAGTTTTTCAAAAAAACACACGTAAAATTCAGAAAAATGCATGATATTTTTATTTAAATCGATAGTACAGTCCATATAAATTATTGTTTGAAGATTATTTCATGCAAATGCTCACCGCGACCGCGCTTCAAATGGTCCACCGCTTAGTCCAATTTTGGCATACTCTTTCCAATGTTTCGGCCGGTATCTCACATATAAATGCTTTATTGATGTCTTCCAATGACTTAATTGAAGCAGGCTTGTCTGAACAGACATGAGCTTTAACATAGCCCCACAAAACATAATCTAAAGGCGTTATATCGCACGATCTGCGTGGCCAATTGACAGCTCCCTAAAGTGAAATAAAATGCTCTCCGAACTCGCCTCTCAACAAATACATTGTTACGCGTGCTGTGTGGCATGTGGCACCGTCTTGCTGAAACCACATGTCATGCAAGTCAAGCTCTTGCATTCTCAGCTCACCATTCTAAGCTCACCATTCGCAGTTGCGTTACGATTCGCAGCATCTTTGAAGAAGTACGATCCAATGATACCTCCAGCCCATAAACCGCACCAAATTGTGACCTTTTCTGGATACATGGGAAGCTCTTCCAAATCTTCTCGCTGATCTTCACTCCAAAATGGAAAATTCTGCTTATTTACGTACCCATTGATCCAAAAATGAGTTTCGTCGTTGAACACAATTTTTCGATAAAAAAGTCGATCTTCGGCCAACTTTCCAAGAGCCCATTCACCAACAATTCTGCGTTGCGGAAGGTCGTTCGGCTTCAATTCTTACACCAGCTGTATTTTGAAAGGCTTCACACCTAAATCCTTTCGCAAAATTTTCCACGTAGTTGAGCAGAAGCCGAATTGCTGCGAACGGCGACGAACCGATAATTGACGGTCATCATTAACACTGGGTGATACAGCTGCGATATTTTCTTCAGTTCGAACTCTACTTAAGCGTGTTGGTGGTTTGATGTCCAATAATGTAAATTTGGTTCTAAATTTAGTCACAATAGCACGAATAGCCGCTTCAGTGGGTCGATTAAACTGACCATAAAATGGAAGAAACGCGATAAACTTTCTTAACAGAACACGCATTTTTATAATAAAATTCAATGATTTGCAAGCGTTGTTCGTTTGTAAGACGACTCATGGTTTAATTGTAGACCAAACTGAAAATGTTTGACAGTGAAACAAACCACGAAACGGGCGTCAGATGTTTAAACCAACTGTTTAAAAAGATAATAGCTAAAAAATCACCCGTTAAATTTATGAACAACATATTTTTTTTATGGAAATTTACATAAATATGTTAAAAACTATTTATTAAGGAATATACGACAATGACCCAAATAGTGGTCTGTCGGAAAAACGCAATTAGATTGTTATTGAAAGCCAAATTTGTTCTGCTCCTGAGAATATACTAAATTTGTCCGATATTTCCTCGGCTGTCCAAATCACAGAGTCTGTATTCTTATAGACCTTTTCGATGAAATTTACCATTTTAAGTGAAATGCGCAATTTATGCAATTTGTTAATGAAAAAATGTCTTGGAACTGTGTCAAAAGCTGCTTTGAAAACTGCAAAAAATTCATTTTTTTCTTCAAATTTTATGTGAGGGATTGATGTCACATTGTACATGTTGTCCGCTGGGGAGTACTTTTCCGAAAACAATTTTTGAATCGCTCGAATAGTATGCCCATCATAATTTTAGCAATGCAGTTCATGAAAGATGTACCTCTATAGCTTGTAACTTCGTCCTTATTACCTTTCCTTAAGATTGGGAATATGTATGGCACTAGCAGCAACATCTACGTGTCCATTTTTATATTAGACTTAGTCTTGCCATTAGTTCTGTTAGAAATTAAGTCAGTTATAGATGTGAAATATAATATATTGTAGCTTTTAATGAAGTTAGTTTAACTTAATTATGTACAATAACTATTTAAAAAAGAAACATTTTGAAATTTTTATTCGAAATGGTCAACATTTGCTTTTACACAAGCCTTCAAATGATTTGGCCATTCAGCTATTACAGCACGCACGGTTTGCATGGATATTGACGTCGCTGCTCGAACCAAATATTGCTAGAGATTTTCCAAATTTTTGTGAGGTCAATTCTGACCGCAAACTGTAGACCAGTGAATTCTAATCTGAGCTTCCAGACGGTCAATCTTCTGCGACTATGAACTCAGAAATTTTGGTTTTTAAGCCACTGCTGGATGGGTTTTGTCTTATGGGCTGGAGTGGAATCTTGCTGGAAGTTGCAACGCTCTCCATTCAAGAGAGTACTGCTCACGCCTTCTCAGACATCTTCCTGGTACACTTTTGCCCCGATCTTAACTCCCTTTTTCCCAGAAATAAAGAGATGTAACGCCTTCCTTTTTCCCGTGTGGAGTTGCCTGATCTCCCATCGGGCGCGTCCCAGGTGGTGGATAGGGAACCCCTGGCATCGCACGAGTGGCCTTCCCTGATGGGGTGGGTTCAACAATCGTGTGATGACTCAAAGTTGGCATAGAATCAGGGTGCCATCCGCGAACCAAACTGGGTAGGGAGAGGCCCGAACAAAAATCATCAATGGTAATGGAAAATAAACAGGATATTACTCCAGGTGGAATCCACACAAGTGGCAATCCACCCGCTTCGGCGGCAGGGGCATGGATTCTGGACGCCCCAACCATTACCCAAGCCTCTCAGCTCTACGAGCGAAAGCGCATCCTGGAGGAGACGGGGGTTGCTATCGCAATCTCCTCTCCTTCAGAGTCTGAGAAACGTTTCCCTGTTTCGGAGGGCCTGAGTTGTGAGGTCCCTTCGGCGGCTGCACGACCTCCCAAAGAAGCCGGGAAATCGAAGAACGTGGCAAGGAGGGAGAGAAGAAAGCGGCGGGCAAGGCTCATGCGGGGGAAATCCTCATGTGGCTCTGCCGGCCCTTCTGCGTCTGTTTCTTCCAAAAGACCTCGGTCAGCGGAAGTGACACCCACGGAAGCTACCGAATCCTCGGTGGACACGGGCGTTCCCAAGTTGTCTCGCTCTCGAGGTAAGCGGAGAAGGACGGTGGCTGAAAGCAGCACACCTCCCTGCCCTGCGGTTGCCGCCAATGGCTGAGCCACGACCCCCTAAGGTACGAGCGCGGTCTTGGCGCCAGTCAATGTGGCGGGAAAAGGTTCTGCTGAGCCACGTCCCTATCGGCGCCTCGACAAAATGTCCATAACAGCTGTCTGCCCTGCGAAATCTTCGTCAGTTGAGGATCGGGAGCTGGACCTTCGCCCAAGCACATCCAAGGATGCGGCCAAGCCATTCTATAGCGAGAAGGCTGCAGGCCCACGACCTTTGGCTGTGATTGGAAAACTGGCGCTCGACCATCAGCTGACTGATGCAGAAATCGAATACTGCAAAAGTCAGCTGATGCGTCAGGTTATTGCCTCCGGTCCTGAAGCCAACGCGAAGGGCTATGAGACAAAAGACGGCATCATAGAGGTGACGTGCGCGTCTCTGGCCAACTTCGAGTGGATCAGGACCGTGGTCAATAACGTGCCCCCCATGGGGACCACTCGCTTCGCAGTCTACAGCGAGGAGAGTGTACCCCTCAGGAAGGCCATCTGCTGGATTCCGTTCCAGACCTGTCTACGACGGATGTCCTAGCCTGTCTACGTGCTCAGAATTCGGGCATCAACACGAGGCTTTGGCGAGTCCTCTCGTACACCAAGAGGAAAAACCGGGAAGGAAAGGAAGGGGCTGCTCTTGTGGTGCGAGTGGATGAGGCCAGTGTTGATGTCATGGGATCATGGTATGGGAACCGTCTGAGTCTCTTCTTTGGGACGGTCAGCTTCCATGTCTTTCCCAAATGATTGGCTCGGACGGTTCCTGTAGCTATCGTCCCTTGACGGTGACGCAGATTAACTTGCAGCATTCCAGAGCCGCCACTGCAATACTAGGTAGAAGGCTTACCCAGCTGCACACATTACCCCACATAAAAGCAGTGCAAGAGCCCTGGGTCTTTAGGGGCCGTCTCTGTGGCTTAGGTGCGCTGAAAGGGGCCACGTTATTATATGACAGGAGTTCGAGTAGACCTAGGACCGGTCTTGTAGTATCATCCCCTCTCATTGTGACGGGTCTTGAGCAATTCTGTTGCCAAAAACTAGTAGCGGCTGAGGTGTGTTACAGTGGTGGACGCGGATGGTTGAAGTTTGTGATTGCATCTGCTTATTTTCCTTACGATGCTCTGGAAGGGCCACCTCCCGGGAAGGCCACTAGTATCGTGAGGTTCTGTGAGCGGCGCAATCTGGGCCTCATCCTATGTTGCGATGCTAATGCCCAGCATGCAATCTGGGGCAGCAGCAAGTGCAATGGACGGGGTTCTCGACTATTCGAATTTATCGCGTCCTCTTGCCTAGACATACATAACAAGGGCACACAGCGAACGCAGGAGGTGATTGATCTAACCCTACCAAACTCAAAACTTGGGTGGTCAATCAAGAACTGGAGAATCCTTGCCGAAGATTCGTGCTCGGACCACAGGTACATTGAGTTTCAGTGTGGCGAGGAGGCACAAATGCCACTGCCTTCTAGAAACCCAAGAAAAACAGACTGACAGAAGCTTAGGGAGGCGTTGCGGGACCTTGACGTTACGCCACCAAGACTTCGAAAAGAACAGGCCATTGAGGCGGCTGTTGAGAAACTCAACGCTGCCCTAACTGAATGCTTTGAGTCAGCCTGTCGAATTCGACTTCACCCTAACCGGACTCCCGTTCCTTGGTGGAATCGAGAGCTCCAGATGTTGAGGCATGAGTCGAGAAAACTTCTAAACCGGGCCCTCAAGACTAACCTTGCAGAGGACTGGGAGCGATACCGTAGTGTTCGGAAGAACTACAAGAGGCTTATTCGGGAATCGAATAGAGGCTCATGTAGGGAACTCTGCAGCGGTATTGAATCTTTGAGTGACCCAGCGAAATTGGTTAGGATCCTGAAAAGGGACCCACTGCAAAGCTGGGGTCACTTAGGAAATCTGATGGCTCCTTCACGGAGCGGAAAAGTGAGACATTCAGCTTGCTGATGGAATCTCACCTTCCGGGTAATCAGATAAGCGTCAGCCGGCAACAGCCCTTATTGATAGAGGCAGTTGTCAGAGCTGCTACACCTTCTCGGCGTGACTGGTACGTTGCCAGATCTGTGGTGAATGAGACCGCCATTCGATTTGCCATCAAATCTTTTGGCGGCTACAAGTCGCCCTGACCAGATGGCATAAGAAGGAAGGTGCAGAGTCCGTGACAGCAGCCCTGACGAAAATCTTCTCGACATGCCTGGCACTGGCTTACATACCACGCTCTTGGAGGATGGTGAGGTTCGCTTTCATCCCAAAGGTTTGAAAAGACGACTACACCAGCCCCAAAAGCTTTAGACCCATCAGCATGACCTCTTTTATGCTGAAAAGTCTCGAACGACTGGTAGAATTGCGCATACGTCAGAAATCGCTGAAGGCTCACCCTCTGTGGAAAATCCTGCGAGTCGGCACTGCAAAACCTTGTTGCTAGGGTAGAGCTGGCCATCGACAGGAGGGACTACGCTATGGGTATCTTTTTAGACATAGAGGGGGCGTTTGATAATGCCACTTTTGACAGTGTGTGTAACTCTGCTAGTAGGCACGGCGTAGACCGGGTGCTAGTAAATTGGACTCGTTCGATTCTGGCCCAAAGAATCGTTTCGGTGCGAGCAGACGAAGATCTGTTGATGTCATCTGGGGTCAATAGAGGCTGCCCCCAAGGCGGTGTGCTATCTCCATTGCTCTGGTGCATGGTAATCGATCCTCTACTCACCACCTTAAACGATTCGGGAGTCTACGCACAAGCATATGCGGACGATGTTGCCTGTTTGGTAACAGGCCCTTTGCTTATGAACATCTGCAAGAAAGTGCAGAAAACTCTTGGTTGCAGAAAACTTGGTGCTGTGCGAATGGGCTATCGGCAAATCACACCCAGACTGGTTTTGTCCTCTTTCTAGAAGGAGGAAGCTTGATGGACTCGTTCTGCCTAAACTAAAAGGAGTCACAATCCAGCTATCCAAGGAAATTTAATATCTTGGAGTAATCCTCGATAGTAAGCTCCTATGGAAATCACACGTTGAAACAAAGGAATCCAAAGCACTGACAGCTTTCTGGCAGTGCAAAGGTGTCTTTGGGCAAACGTGAGGTCCTTCCCCTAGCAAGGTCATATGGATCTATACGGCTATGATAAAACCCATTATCACCTATGCATCAGTGGTCTGGATGAATAGACTCTCCCTAGTGGGAGTCAGGACGACCTTATCTAGACCACAACGCACTGTGGCCATCTGTTGCACCGGAGCTTTTCCGACTACTTCAGGCCCGGCATTAGATGCTTTGATTGGTTTACCACCACTTGATGCTTTCATCCAAGGAGAGGCCTTGAAGGCCATCTGCAGACTGAAACACAATGGGAACTGGTACGGCCCCTGTCCGGGATTAGGACACAGAGAAGGCATGAACGTCGATCCAACGCTTCTCTCCATGCCCCTTGACTCCATGCCATCAAGAGTCGTACTTGAAACGAGATACAGTGTAGTGCAACGAGACCTCAGACTCCTTAGCTAAGATGGGCTCTGAGGCCAATTTCTTTGGCCCAGAGCCCGTTTTGCCACTCCCTTCCGCGGCCATCCCAGCCACGGTTAGGAAATGGGTAGCTACCACCCATAAGCGAGCTTGGCAGGCTCAGAGAGGCTGCAAATGGACTAAACTGACGGCCCACTTTCTGTAGGCAAAGCACTTGGAAAGGTTGGGCATCTCAGACAGTGTACTCTGCCCAGCTTGTGAAGAGGAGGATGAGACGGCGGACCACTTCCTGTGAGTCTGGCCCGCCTTCGCTCGAATCAGGTTTGAGGTCTTTGGCACTGATGTGTTAAGAAGCGACCATCTTGGCTCCTTGGCACCACAAGATCTACTCAGATTTCTTCGGAGATCGGGTAGATTTAAAGGAAATTAAAAGGGAATCCAAGTGTAGTACAATGGACTTAATTAATGTCTGAGTGCTGCACTGGCTAGTTGTCCCGACAAAAAAAAACAAAAAAAAAACGCCTTCACAAAACACTCCCCACCAAACCATTACGAAGGGTGGACGGTTGCCACGCTGAACCTTAGGAACAACATTTTTTGTGTCTTTAGAAGTTTTAGCATACATTTTGTGGTTTTGCTCATAAAAAACTTCTTCAAAATTGAGAGCTTTCTCATCTGTGGCCAAAATATTTTGATGACCGTCGACCGCGTGTCACCGAAGAAGCTGCTTGCTTATGTCGAGTCTAATTTTCTTCTTGTCGAAAGATGACCAGTTGAACAACGGAATTCGCTGGAGATCATCTCTAATTAGTCTGGGCATGGATCTGGTCGATACATTAATTTCCCTCGACATGATTTCTGCGAACTCTTTCTCGAGCGAGTTTTATATCTGTACTGCTTCCAACCACACGAGGACTAGCATTTTTTTTCTGTCTGTCACTTAAGACGTTTCGGAAAACGATTGATCGTTCGGTAAACACATATTCTCGAAATATGAAGTTTTTTCAGCAATTCGTAAATCTCACTTGCACTTTTACCACACTTATTTAATGCAATCACTGCAATGCGATTTTCTTTAGCTCCCAACTTCATTGTTAACAAGCAAAGTTTGCCACGAAACTGAGTAAAATTAATGAGTAGGCAATGCATACGAACAAAAGCAAAAATAACGAAACACTTTTCTGCAAATTTGTTCTCGCCGTAAGCAATGTAAAATTAGTCACAGAATTTATGACAAGACTAAGTATATTCTGCATTATTAAAAATATCGTACAAGATCCTATCTAAGCCCGGAGCTTTTCCCGACTTTGTTTTATGAAGCACTTGGAAGATTTCTATTGAAGAGGTCGGCTTATCGAAAGTAGCATCCGAGATTGGTAACGATATATACAAAATATATTTATCCGTTTGGCCTACTGACGTCAAGGTCCGCCCTTTCAATTTTTTTCAAAAGGAAGATCGTCCAGGCAAAATATATTAATTTAGCCAATTGCGATAGTACATACTTGTGCATCACTAAGTCATTTAATCATATATTTTCAGAATATGGGTGGCATTCGTACCAAGTCGAAGACAATTCACACCCGTAGTTCTCATTTAGATTTTGACGTTATCATTTTTGCTGAAACCTGGCTCAATTGTAACTTTTTTGACGATGAATATTTCGACTCAAACTTATATAATCCTAAGGCCTTTTGGCGACTTGTTAAATCTAAAAAGTCAAACGCTGGAGTCCCTTCTGCGGTTCGCTTTAATCACAAATCAGCGTCTACTCCTGTAGACGTAGCCAATTTGTTTGCCGATTTTTTAAATCTAATTTCACTAGTGATGATACATGCTCGTTTTCTCCTTGTCATGATAATCCATCTTCATCTTTGAATTTTGGCTATTTAAACCGTATTTCTCTGGACATTGAGAATGGGATTTTGGGTTTAAAACCTTCTTCGCAGACTGAGAAGGATGGGCTGTCCGTAACTTTTCTTAAAAACTGCCCGGCTATTGTCATTCCTCTCAAATTAGTTTTTAATAAATCTCTATCTTCGGGAGTTTTTCTCAACCTTTTGGATAATCACAACTATCACCCCTATATGGCCCATCTCGAAGCTTTCTATGATTTCTAAACTTTTGGAATGAATTTTAAAGGAAAAAATGTACTTTGCAACTAAGAGCTTAATCTCGCCCAATCAGCATGGATTTATCTCGGGTCACAGTTTTCAACCTGGCTGCTTTTGGTGAATACTGCTTTGGAACTTTTGCTGAAGGTTTTCAAGTCGATTGAGTTTACACGGACTTTTCTAAAGCATTTCATAGAGTGTCTCATACAATTCTATTACGTAAATTAGCCTCGCTTGGTTTCCATTCTGTTTTCTTTCAGTGGTTGAGATCTTATTTATCCGATAGACGATGTATGGTAACGATTGAGGGTGAATGTTCGGAACCTTTCATTGCATCTTCAGGGGTGCCACAAGGCAGTATTTGAGGGCCTATTCTCTTCGTTCTATTGAAATTTTTACCTGTTTTCCATTTGCCAACTTTTTTTTGTATGCTGATGATTTTAAACTATTTTAGGCGATTAGAAAAAATGAGAATGTTTTTATGTTGCAAACGGAAATTAATGCGCTGGTGCAGTAACTCTGGCATCTCTCTAAATAAATGTTTTCCATTTGCCAACTTTCTTTTGTATGCTGATGATTTTAAAATATTTTAGGCCATTAGAAAAAATGAGAATGTTTTTATGTTGCAAACGGAAATTAATGCGCTGGTGCAGTAACTCTGGCATCTCTCTAAATAAATGTTTTCATGTCTCCTTCGCTAAATCTCAAAAGGTTTTCCAGGCATCTTACAGCATTGATAATACTTTACTTCAATCTGTTCATGAATTCAAAGATCTAGGGGTGATCTTTACATTCACATTAACTTTATTGTGTCCACTTCTTACTCAGTCTTAGGTTTCATACGGCGTAATAGCTCGATGTTCTCGGACCCTTACACTCACAAATTACTTTTTACTTTCTTTGTTCGCTCTAGATTAGAATATGCAAATTTTCTCTGGAGGCCTTGCCACCAATTTGCTACTGAGAGAATTGAACGTGTGCAGAAGGGATTCCTTAAATATGCTCTCAGGTCGTTAAAATTCTCAAATCCTATCCCTTCCTATCATCCAAGGTCTATACTCTCACTGTCTTTTGTTTTTAGTGTAATTAAAGGAGAAGTGGACTGTTCATCCCTATTACGTTGCATTTACTTTCATATTACTACTAGCAGAGAATGTTAATGCAATGAGAAGGTGCAAATGTTACTGTGAGCTTTTTTTAGTACAATTGAGATTTGAAAGATTTGTAGTAAGGTCATTTAGCACACCGAGTTTATAGACACCTCACTGACTTTTGCCCACACAAAAATTAGAAACACCACACATTTTTCACCTCAACACACAACACATTTCTCACCTCGACATTAAACCAATTAAATTTTTACTATTTTCGTATTTTTGAAATAATAAGCGAATACGTAAAATTTATTACATATTTTTTTTTTTTCAATTACATTAAAAAAAAAACGATTTAAAAATAAAAATTTATAAAAAAAGGTTTGCGCCGGGAATTGAACTCGAGTCTAACATGTGGCGAGGAAAAATAGGCGGTGCGTTTATTTCTTCGACTGCTTATTTTTTGACCATTTTGTTACTTTTGAAATGATAAGCGGATTCATAAAATGTATTACAAATTTTTTTACGATTACATTAAAAAAAAAAAAATTTAAAAACGAAAAAAAAAATGTGTGCCGAGAATTGATGGCGAGTCACGTGGGGAGGATAAATACGCAGAGCGTTTATTTCTGCGCCTGTGAACAAAAGGTTTTGTGCATGCGCGCGACGCGAATAAATTTTAATAAAGTTCTGAAAGTAATTCATGAAGTTTTTCATTACACACATATGTACATAAATGAACGTATACTTTATATGTAAATAAATGATGGTATATGAAATATACATAAGTACATAATATGTATGTACATGTCAATAGGAGGTATTTGCATTCAGAAAAAAAGAACGGTTTAAGATAAATCAACACTTATTTTAAATTGTATGTCAATTTATAGTTTATGTATTCGACAGCATTTACATACATATGTATGTATGTACATTTGTATATGAAAAACAATAATGCACAAGCGCAAGAACATCATATCACATATGCAAGTATGCCCAAATAACCTTGACTTATGTATGTACACATGTCATACCACATCACATTCTTACAAGAAATCAAATACACATGCGCACTAGTGAACGAGTTTCTTCCTAACAAGTGCAAAAACAATTCTGCTCTATGTATGCATATATACCGACTTTATGTCCTAGCATATATACATACATACATATATACCTACAAGCCTTCTAAACTTCCTACAAAATAATTGTATTCATATGTTACTACATCCATGCACGTTCATACATTCAAGCATACATATACATATGCGCGAGCACAGCGCTCCCTTCTTGCTTCCGTGTACTTTTGTCTTTCACCAGTCGATATTCCTAATATTGTACTTACAAAAACACAATACTTTGATAGACGCAAAAGCAACAGCAAGCATAACGCGATGGCCGCTTTGCCACCACACATTCTAAAATGTTCTAGAACACAACAAAAACACATACCTCACATGCGCATGTCGCCCAAAGCTAAAATCTAAGCCTAGCGACTACAAAAACAAAATACATTCGTAGACGCAGTCGCAGCGGCCATGATTCTATCAGCGACGGCGCTGAACAATTTAGATCAAAAACAAAAAGTTCATTCATAAGTTAGAGCTCATATTTCAATTTCATTCATAAACGAGCCGCCCATATGCCAATTTTCGCGACCATTCGAAAATAGTCAATATTGGAATATTTCGCGTGGAATTATTTGCCAATATTTGATAAATCTTAAATTTTTGTCATGTCGAGTGGCCGCGGCTCCGTATGTATGTATGCACCCTTATATGTATGTAAATATGTCTTCTAACTGTGCGACAGTCGCGAGTTAATGCGACTTCCAGCGAATCACACATTGCTGTCCGCAAAGCCGCATATATGTACCTTATGATCAGAAAGTACCGGGAATGTTTAAATTAAACAAAACAGAGTTAAATTTAAGGCAAATTTATATTATCTCCTTCAAAATTTGACCCGCCTGAAGCAACACACATGTGCCAACGTTTAACCCAGTCCTCCAAACACCCCCGGCAGGCCGATTTGTATTCTCTTTGATCAGTGCGATGGCGCGTTATCATCATGCAAAATCTGAGAAATGTTTGCTCACATTTCCGGGGGTTTCCAACACACAGCATCTCTCTAAGGTTTCAAAACGGATAAATAATATTCTCTATTGACTGTCTGGCCCGATGGAAGGTACTCATGGTGGACTATGCCTTGGCAATAGAAGGAAACAGTCAACATCACCTTCCCGGTTCTTTTTGCTCATAGGGTATACATATCCCATCTTTTCACTGACGGACAAGAAGACGGTCGCAGTTGCTGTTTTTTATATGCATACATTTTGCGTTCGTTGAAGGTTTGTATACATTTGTATACATATGCGTGTATGCGCGTTTGGCTTTCTGGATGCATCCATGGATATTAGAATATTTTCTCATCAATATGTGTATGTAAGTAGTTCAGATTTGACTGAAGAGATTAAATATAGGAATGCATATTCATATGATTGCCTTTATGGCTGTTTTACATATAAATTAATTCAAAAGAAGTATGAATAATGTTATATAGAAAATAAATTTCTAAATAACAGGTATTAGAAAAACCTGAATACACTATTTTAAATCAATTCTAATTAAACCAAATATAAAAAATGAAATATCGAACAAAAAACCGCGTACAGGATTTGAACCTGAGTCAAACTTGAGACTATGTACCGCACACACAACACGTCTTTCACGATTGTGCTAATCTATAATCACTAACGAACTTTTCTAAATCACTCATTTATTCGATTCGCAGTTTTATATGCACATATTCTGCGTTAGTTGAAAGTTTGTATGCGTAATTATATGCATATGTATGTGTGTTTGCGCGTTTGGCTTTCTGGACGGATATTAGAATGATATTTTCTCATCAATATAATTTGGATTTGATGAAATAGATTATAGACATATGTACATATTTTCTGTTTTGATTGATTTATATAAAAATCAGGTCATATCCAGTATGAACTAATTATTTTATACCGAAAAGAAATTTCCATTTATAAAATACAAAAAAAACAGTATTTTAAAAAAATTTTAATTAAAATAAACTCAAAAATTTTACCAAACTTTCCTGGTTTGAATTGTAAAATAAAATGTGCAAGAAAAAAAAATATGACTTCAGGACTTGAACCTGAATTAAATACGTGCCAAAAAACAAAACGAATAACTCCGCCGACTTTAGCTTCTGCACCACAAACTAACTGCCGCGCGGCCTTCTTAATCGCAAATTTATTCGCTTCGATTTCCTTAGTAGTGTGCCGAAAAATCTTATGAACTTCCTCAGTAGTATGGTAAACGCAGAAAAAATCTGAATTTCTGTCCTAGCGTGGTAAGTAAATATAGAAACCCTCCACTCGCGTCACTCGCGTGGTAAATATCTGCAATTCGCCACTCGTGAGCAAAGTTGAATTTGAAATGACCTTATTATGAATCTACAAATTAGAACTCGAAAAAAGCTCGTTTAACATTTGCTCCTTCTCATTGCATTAACATTCTCTGCTACTAGATCGTTACGCAATACTTATCCATTTCATCTTAAATTTCTTAACACGAATTATGCGCGTAATGCTCCTATTGCCCGCGCTTTACGAAAATTCAATGAGATCTCGAGTTCTATTCCGCTTGACTTTTCGGTTTCAAAGAATGAATTTTATAAATTCCTGAACTCTTTTTTCTAATTTATTTAATAATTATAGTACAATAGTATAGTAGTAATTTAAGCTCATATTAGATCTAAGTGGTCTGTAAAAACAATAATTATGTTTTAGACTTATAATAAACGAAATAAGTGCTTTACGACGACATAGACAAAGCCCAGCGAATACAATTGCAACGGTTTCGTTGGCTGGGTCATGTCGTTCGAATGGAAAGAAATGCTCCGGCTCTGAAAGCATTCGATGTGGTATGAGCTGGTAGTAGCAGAGATATAGGAAGGTCTTCTCTGCGTTGGAAAATCAGTCGGAGAAGGACTTGGTGTTTCCAACTGGCCCCGATTAGCACGAGAAAGGGCGCTTTGTTAAATTCGGCTTAAGTCGCGTAAGCGCTTATCGCTCCAATCGAAAATAAATATAATATATGGATACGCAATTTTTAATGCCATTTAATATATTTGGTAGTATACATATAAAGTTAATTATATAGAATATAAAATTAAAGGAATATAAACTTATGTGCATAATACTCTAATTTCTGTACTTGTACTTTTATAATACTGTAACTTGTTCAACAAGAATGATATTAACATTAGCTTTACTTCAATGGCGAACGAAGCCATCTGGTGCAACATCGCCCACCATGACAGCATCATGATCCTTCAATTTCTGTTGATTTTATAGCAAGTCTGTGAATGGGGCCTTTATTTGCTCCCGCTCCGGCCTGGGACTACTGCGGCGACTTAGTCGAGCACTCATTGCTGCGGTGGAGTGTTGTGGTCAGTGGGCTCGAGGTTGCGCTGTGGATACAACCACTTGTTCCACTGGCAATTGGTAATTCCTGGATCACCATCGCCAAAACTGTTGCAAACAAGTGGCCATCTGCCGCAGTAGCGCATAGGTCCTGATTCAATATTCTTAGGGGCCGCGAGCCGAGTATCTAGTGCTTTCGAGACAGTATGGTGATTTCGAAACTGTTGGTACCGTAAATATATGGAAACAAGGTACGACTTTTGTTTGGGTGGAGAGGCGCAACTAAAAGGTAGCAGAGTGAATTCTGTAAGCAGGTCATCGACATAAAAATCTCTTTTTATGTCTTTTGAACCGAGTGGATCCATATTTTTGTTGGCATAGTTATGTAGCGAGAAATTGAGCAGACGTAGTACTGTACTATTACGGCGTTCAGTCCAAAAATTTGGGGCGCTCAGAGGAACGCCGTCTCCACACTACAATCTGAGGTGTATGTCTTCTTCGGGCATGAAAATTTCGAAAAACATTTTCGTTATTTCTGCCGTAAGTGCATATTACTGGAAATGTAAAGGAAAAAAAGTTGAATACATCCTTTTTTGAATGGTCGGCCGAACCGTCAAGATTTCATTCAACGCAATTTGAGGTATGAGTCGACGCATTGAAAACAACACGCAATTTTGCCGTCATACTTTCAGGGTGGAATGATGATTCCGCAGCAAGGGGCTCACTCAGGATCTCATTATTTGTCAGGCTCATGGCCCAACTCGGCTTATTCATTCATGAAGTTCAAATAAATCTCACGAAGTTCTGGATTTCTCAAGGTCTTTCTCCTCAGAGTCTGAAAACGCTGGGCTGCGGTTTCATAGGATTGTCCGAGTAACTTACGGCTAGTTTGAACAAGCAGCTCTACTTTCAATTCTTTTGACAGAAAAACTTCAGTTTGCTCAGGTGTGAATTTTGTGAAACTTATCTCTGACGGTAATTCTTCCATCGCCCAGGACCTCTGGGCTACGAAATCTATGATTAATATGGCATAATATTGATACGTCAAATGTTAGTATGGCATAATATGCTATTTATTGTGTGAGAAGTCGGTTGGTGGGGTATTCGCCATAAACAAACCCCCGGCCTAAAAATGTGTTTTGAAATGTTGGCCTGCTAAGACCTCGAAAAATGTTTCAGCACCAAACAGAAGATTTACTTATAACCTTATAAAATTCCAAATTAATAAGTTTTTCGATGTCTGAGATTGTAAGATCGCGACCCTCAGGCCATAAAGTTTTTAAATTCTGAATATTCTCATTTGAATTTGGGATGTGATAGTTTTGGTTGTCGTGGGCTACAGGTACGATTGACGACGAAATATCTGTTTTGGGGATCGGACATTTATTTTTCGCCAGAATGGACGACTTTGATTGACTTTGTTTCTACTATAAGATCCTCTAACTCCTCACTGGCCAGTCTTCCTCGTTAATTCTTTGATTTTCGACAGACACACCATTAGCTTCTCGCTTTAGGAGTTCAGTATGCTAATTCAATTGCCATACTGCAATTCAATTGTGTCTAACAACATTTTCTTCATGGCAACAAAATGATTTTCACAAAAGTTCTCTGGAGCTTTATTGATTTTAATTCCATGATCTCCCTACTACGATAGGGACATGGATTAGTTGGCCTTGGCTTCCTCATTTTGAGTTTACAAAATAGGTAAACTCACGAAAAAATTGTTCAAAGGACACAAAAATTTAAACAAAAATTTGTGTGAATCTGTGGCCGAAAGGGTGACTGAATAGCCTCCAGTAGGCAAGGCAGTGGTCAAGCCATGAAAATATGAGCGAACACAGTAGCACAATTGCAATGAATACGAAAGTTATTCCACAAAATAGCGAAAAACCGATTTTTTATAACTGTGTTTTATGTATTTAATTATTTTTAATTTCATTTGACTGTTTTTGTTGACATTATTTGTATGTTTATATTCACTCGTAAAACTCCATATTGGTAAAATTCGAGTTTAGAACAAGAATGGTATGGTGCATATCCGATGCACAGTGGTCCCGCTGCGTAGGAAGAGCGGTCATAGGAACTTTTGGCGTGATAAATGACTTTTTAGTACGTTTTTAAGTTGATAAATGTTTTTATTTGTTAAAAAAACATTAAGACATATAAAAAGTAACATATATAATATATAATAAGAATATATATAAGATATAATAATAATAATATATAATAAAGTAATATATAATTAATATAAAAAGTCAAAGGAAAATTAGGTACACACATTTTTTACATACAATTTTTTTGTTCCGTTTAAGGTTTTGCATAAATCTTAAATTATAAACAGTAATAGAAAAAAACATTAAATTCCGAAAGGATGAGTTAACTTATTCTTATTTATGAAAATAATAAAATATTCACTTTCCAAAAAGTTAATGTACTTAGAAATACAAAACTTTTAACTCAGTAAATCTAACACTTCTCTTGACATCATAGATTTCTTTTTACATGGTAGTTTTCGTAGACTAGATATAAATGGATCGGAATTAAGAAGAAGCCTGTGTAAAAGATCCGTGTTAGTTACAGTTCTTGAGTGCTTTCTGGTATTGTCACGTCTGAATTGTTTCACTAATTTATTACATGATTCAGCTGCCTCCTCTGATAATTCTCCAATTGATAATAAACAATGATCGATTACCTCCGACCCATGAATGAGCACTTTATGTGCATCAGTTCAGGTAAATTATACCATGAATATTTCCTAACTAGAATTTTAGCAGTGTCTAGTGCGTATATTTTGAATTTATTCGAATTAATTTTAAAACCAGATGAAAGACATTGTAGGAGATAACTACATCTGTCTATAACGTGTTTGTATATTCCTGTGATTTCAGATGATATGGTTGAATGAAGGAAAAATTTTCGTGCTGTATTTCCATCATTAGAGGTGCCACTTCCTCCACTTCGCGGTTTGTCAACTATCAAGCCTAATTGTTCTCTAAACTCCCTCTGAACGAATTCCTTTCTCTTAGCTAAAAGTGCTTTTTCCTCAGATGAACGTGCTTGCCACCTTTTAAATTCGATTCTATAAGAAACATGAATAAAGTATTCAAAAAATCTAATCCAAGAATGCAGGGGTGATAAACCAAATTCAAATCTACTGGAGTTTACTTGTTTGTTTCTACACTTTTCTACGTCATTCATTTCTTTAGGTGTCGCACCACAAATCTAACATTTACTCGTAGATGAGTCACATAGGTACAGATTAGACCCTATATCAAGCGCAGTCGCAGGTCATCGCAGCTGGAAACTATTTTTCCTTAAAGAGGACATATGTAAGAATATTTTAATGTATGTTTCATTTGTGCGAATTCGTGCGAACTTAGTTAAAGCTTTACAAACTTCTTATAAAAAAAAAAAATGGGAAATTTTAAAGTACGTATTTCGTACGGTCTGAAAACCCATCAAATAATAATTAAAAAAGATAAGAAAACGTTCAACATGTTTTACATACCTTCAACATCGATTTCCATTGTACAACAGGTCATAAACACAGAAATTCTTAGAAAAATAACACTTCCCGGAACTGCGTAAGTACGGAGCGGAGACCACGCTAACTATCACTTTTCAAATTCTCTTACTTTGAAAGGACACTTATAAGTGAAGTGTTTGTGCAGTTGAAATTTCTTTTATACTCTAAGTTACTATGACTAATGAACTAACATTTAGCTAAATATTGTTGCATAATTTTATCATGACTATTTTCATCCAATGTCCTATGGCGGAACCACTGTGCGATGGTGCAATTGGCGCATAACACTCAGAAAGGTTAAAATTAATACTTTCACTTAGGAAAAGAAGATAAAATATTTTATTGAGCTCGTTTGCAAAGTTATTGATTTGTAATATATGTAAATAATTAGTACGAGACCAGTTAATATCGCTAAGATTAAAATTTCAAGGGATACATACACATATGATTATTACCCAACCTGTTGTATACAAAAGACGCGATATTATCAACATGGGCTGTGTAATGATTTTCTAGATTAGGGGAGACCGGGGATGGTTGACTAACTTTTGGCTTAAGCTCATATATCTCTGATGTTTAATTTAATATAACAAAAACAACAATTTCTACCGATTAGTATAAATTAAGAGGATTGGTATAAAATAAAACACAAAAATTTACTAAATGATAGAAACTTTTTAATTAAAATGAACAAACTTAAATTCAAGATCCTTTTTCAGGTCATAAAGAACTTTGATAAATCTAACAAACAATCTTTAATTCTCTCACTTTAAATCTTAAAAACGAACTTAAAAATAACCATAAGTAAGATTAATTCTTTGTACTTTCTTTTCAACTTTAATTGGCGAGCTATGACTCTATTAGGCACGTGAACTGTTGTAAGTCCCGTCTCATCAACATTCCAGATATCACCTGGGGTAAGATTTAATCGTTCGTAAACTGTTTTCAAATTACCAAAAAAATCATCATCGTTTTTCTGGTTGAACGACGTAGCTCTAGACAGGCTCGTAGCTTGAGGTGATCTTATTGATAATGAGGAATGAAGTTTTAAAAAATTACCAAGCCAATCTTCGCCAGCCATTAATTTTGTTTTCCAAGATTCAGGCATAGTTTTATTATTATTTTTTGCGTATTCAAATGCAAACTTGCGTGTCTCATACGGTGTCAATCCATAATAAATATCAGCAGCCGTCTTCAAATAAGCTGTCAGTTCGTTTTCTTCGTCATCGCTAAATATCTGCCTATTTCTTATGTACTCGGCCGTGTCCAGGGACAAATCAGCTCTCGTGAGGTTAGAATTACTTTCTAACTTATTTTTTAGTTTAGTTACATAACGATGCAACGTTTTGTACGGGATTTGGTATTGCTTTGACGTGGCGTTTTTTCTTTCATTATCGAAGATAATCGCGTGGCAAGCTCTTTCTATGATATCTTTTGGAGAATTACCCCATTACCCCCAGATTTTCTTTTGTAAGTCCTCATTGTCTGTAAAAATACAACAGTAAATTAGAATGTGACAGAAGACTGTAGAGCAATTCCATGAGAGATGATCATGAAAGTAGGAGCGACTGGGGTTGGTTACTAATTAGTCAACCTGCCCCGAACAAAATTTGTCAACCAGCCCCTGACGCCATTTTGCACTTTAATTGCTCATAATATGCAAACTCTGGCACTAACATAGGAGCAATACTGCGTTAGATATAGTAGAACTATTATGTTTTTATTTGTCATAAGAACAAAATTGTTTCTAACAGATTCATAAGCACAATAACAAAAAAAATACGAGCTAAAAAAATTACTTACCGAGAACAAAAACACAACATGTGATCTCACTCACGAACGCCTTGCGACTGCCGCGGCTCACTTCGCACAAGTTCGCGGGTTATGGGGAGGCATCGATATTCATGATTGGTTGATGAATATCACGTGATTATGACGAGTTATTGTTACTTAGTCTACCTGCCCCTATAGCCAACCATCCCCGGTCTCCCCTACACTGTGCGACAGTGATTTTATACTTTTATGGAGACCTAGTACAACTTGTAGGTATAGTAAAATTAAGAAAAATGGTATAGGAGAAATTTTCAATACACCCCCAAAATCTCGTTTTATGGCCATAAAATCGTTTTCAGTAGGTTGATGTGAAGAATCACTCCTAACTTCGCCAATTTCCATCCGATTTCGAATTTGTGTTTTTTGTTCGAAAGAACAAAAACAAGCCTTTTTGACAGTGTGTTGACAATTTTTCTGAAATGACAACTGACGAGACTGTAGGCGGAAGTATTTGGAATTTTTTTATTTTTTCTCTATTTTTTCAACTTTGACATAATTTTTACGATATTATCCGATATTGAGGATTTTTTTTTAGTACACTACTGTTATAGTAAATTTAATTTTGCGTCGAATGAGCTATATTTGACTGTAATTGAATTAAAATTAATAGAGTTGTGTGAGTTTTAAGATTTTATTATTTTTTTTTTTACTAATTTGGTATGTACGTATAACTTACGCTAAATGGGAATAAGGACGTGTTTTGATGCGTTATTATAGATACATAATATTTATTGGAGTATATATGTACTGTACTGCATACAACAGAACTGGTTAAAACTTACTCACACATTTTTTTTTTCAATAGGAATATGAAAAAGCTCCCAAGTGTACCAAAGTTCACACTGTATATTGATTAACAAAAGAAATTTGTTATTATAATTTAACCTTATTAAAACGTCAAAGTTTTATTGTTTGTTTCATTGAAATTCAAGAGATATAAATCAAAACGTTGCCAGAAAAGTCGAATTTCTCAATATTCTCCGATGATGTGGCATCATCAGCCTTATCATAAACCAGATGATTGTTATTTTTATAAAACGGACGTAAACGGTCATCATTATAAAGCTCGAAAGCACATAAAGTATGCTGATCTTGCAATTGTTAAGAACCCCGTAGTCTTGGACGATATGATTGACTCAACTGCAGGGCATGAACTGAAAGAAGTTCAACTCATTGCTGATGATGGTCAAACTGATAACAATAAACCTGATGATGAAGAGTACTTTCCGTCTGGTTCTAAGTCTTCAGAACGACACATTGTATCAAATTCAGATTTTCAGGATCTTTCTCGTGATTTACTTCTATCGGGAAGACAATCAGAAACGCTCGCTTCTCGATTTAAACAACGGAATTTAGTTGATGACGACTTCAGATGAATGATGATGATCGAATTTCTTACAGAGAAGTATTCAAAACTGATGAAGAGAATGACAAATGTGCCGTGCCATGCTAAACTCCAAAGGGCCGTTTCCAATGCATTTTTAAGTTTGGAACCAGTTGTGTACTGCACCGTACTATAGCATACAGTGCTGCACTGCACAATACTCCAATAAATATTACGAGGGGCGCCTTTTATTTTTCGGGATTTGGCAACCCTGGTGTTGCAATCTGGCAACTGACAGCTGTATCGCAAAGTTTGACATTTTTTGGCTTTTACGTACTCAGAACGTTTTGAAACACCAGCGCTATTTGTGTTGTTTATAGTAACTTAAAAGATTCATCTCGGTCCAAAAATGGAATTAAATCGTGAACATTTTCGTGCGATTATTTTTTACAACTTTCGACGTGGATTAACTCAGCAACATTGCATGGATGAACTTAATTCATTTTTTGGCGATGAAGCTCCATCAAGGACCAGTGTTTGTCGATGGTATGGTGAATTCAATCGTGGTCGTAGTTCACTCCAAGACGAATTTTGTGAAGGTCGTCCAAAATCAGTTGTTGTTCCGAAAACAATTGATGCTGTGCGCAAACTGATATTGCAAGATCGTCATGTGACCTATCGTGAGATTGAGACAATCTTAGGCATTAGTGGGACCAGCATACATTCAATATTGCATAAACATTTGACTATCAAAAAAATTTGTTCGCGTTGGATCCCACACAATTTGTCAATCGCTCAAAAAAAGGCTCGTGTCGATTGGTCGAAGGAAATGTTCAAAAAATACGATCACGGGGCTTGGAACACGTCTATGACATCGTGACAGGTGACGAATCATGGATTTACGCGTATGAACCCGAAAGTGAACAGCAGTCGACTGTATGGGGGTTTCAAGATGAGCCAAATCCAACAAAAGTTGTTCGCGCACGAAGCACTTCCAAGCAAATGGTCGCCTGTTTTTTCGGAAAAACTGGACATGTCGCAACCGTACCACTAGAACAACGCAAAACAGTAAATTCTGAGTGGTATACAACCATTTGTTTAACAGTTGTCTTCCAAGAAATTAGGAAAACCAATCGCCAAAGACGGATCACTCTTCACCAGGACAATGCGAGCTCTCACACATCGGCTGAAACAACTGCATTTTTGAGCACCTAAAACATCGAATTAATGGGTCATCCGCCGTGTAGTCCTGACTTGGCACCGAATGACTTCTTTTTATTCCCGTACGTAAAAAACAAACTGAGAGGTCAACGTTTTTCGACACCTGAAGAAGCGGTTGCGGCATTCAGAATGCATGTTTTGGAGGTACCTCAATCAGAGCGGCAAAAGTGCTTCGACAATTGGTTCAAACGCATGCAAAAGTGTATAGATCTTCATGGAGAATATTTTGAAAAAACAATAAAGTGATTTTCGATGATTAAAATTTGTTTTTGTTCTCCAATCCCGACATATAAAAGGCACCCCTCGTATGTGTTTATAATGACACTTGTTATCATGTTCATGCTTCGATGCCTACATACCAAATTAGTAAAAAAAAAAATAATAAAATCTTAAAACTCACACAACTCTATCAATTTTAATTCAATTACAATCAGATATAGCTCATTCGACGCAAAATTAAATTTACTATAACAGTAGTGTACTAAAAAAAAATCCTCAATATCGGATAATATCGTAAAAATTATGTCAAAGTTGAAAAAATAGAGAAAAAATAAAAAAATTCCAAATACTTCCGTCTACAGTCTCGTCCGTTGTCATTTCAGAAAAATTGTCAACACACTGTCAAAAAGGCTTGTTTTTGTTCTTTCGAACTAAAAACACAAATTCGAAATCGGATGGAAATTGGCGAAGTTAGGAGTGATTCTTCACATCAACCTACTGAAAAACGGTTTTATGGCCATAAAACGAGATTTTGGGAGTGTATTGGAAAATTCTCCTATACCATTTTGTTTAGTTTTTCTATAGCCACAAGTTGTGGTCTCCATAAAAGTATATTTAATTGTTATTAGTTGGTATATACGAAGCTGTGTGAGCTTTACGACGATATAGACATTGCGCAGCGAATACAGATCCAGCGGCAACGTTGGCTGGGTCAAGTCGTCCGAATGGATGCGCACTCGGCCAAAATCGCATAAGCGGTTATCGCGCCAATTAAGAAGAAGAAGATATACGAAGCAATTATAAATAAAAAATTCGTAATGCGCAGACCCACGGACGCTGACACAAAACTGACCGTTAACGAGCGCTATTAAAGATACATTATATAATCCTTGCATTGCACACCAATCTCTCTCGAACGACCAGTTTCAATATCGTCCCTGACCTTGCGAAAAATAACGAACTGATTCGGGTAAAAAAATTCAGCATTATTAATATTACTGTTAATATTGTGAGCACTGCGACCTGAAAGATCTACTAAAAGGCTATTCTGTTTGCATCTTTACCTCTATGCTACTGGTTATGATTATTATTACGGAATTATGGCATGGCACCTCTAATCGATTACAGTGTTGCCCATATGCTGGTACGATCAGCAAGTTTATAGCGTTATGGTTATGCCCTATTAGAAGCACTTCAGACCAATAAGCAGGTAAGCCCTATCGAAAGTATTTGAAAAATTTTTGGCGCGACAAATTACCTGCTACTTGGACAAGAATAATCTGCTGAGTAGTTTCCAGTCGGGTTTCAGAAGTCTGCATAGTTGCTCCACAGCTATGCTTAAAATTTTTGAAGATGTTCGCTCTGCGTATGATAAAAACTACCTAACAGTGATAGTATTACTCGATTTTTCAAAAGCATTTGATACTATTGATCACAACATTTTACTGCAAAAATTGTGATATCACTATAAGTTTGGAGCATTTTCTCTGCAACTATTGTAATAAAAAGTTACCTTTCGAATCGGCTACAACAAGTTAAATGTGGTGGTAACTACTCAAGTCTAAAACCAATTACGTCAGGTGTGCCGCAGGGCTCTATTATAGGTCCAATTTTATTTTGCATTTTCATTAATGATATTGTTGAGTGTTGCCAAAATTCGTCGATTCATCTCTATGCTGATGACACCCAGATCTACCTGTCAAGGCCAATAGGTCTTATTGAAGATTTGATAGCAAGGCTTAATGAAGACCTCACTCGTATTTCTAACTGGTCCAAATCTAACATCTTGAAATTAAATGAGTCAAAGACGAAGGCGATTGCTATTTCTCATTCAAAGTATGACCTTAACTCTTTGCCGCCAATATTACTTAATGAAGTAAATATTAACTTTGATGACATAGTAACTAACCTGGGTTTCAGAATAAATTCAAGATTATCATGCGTTGACCATATAAACTTTGTTGTAAACGAGGTATATAATATCCTTCGAAAGCTATATTGTACTGCCTACTTACTGCCACGGCTATCTAAATTAAAACTTGTTAGATCACTCATTGTTCCTCATGCATCATACGCTGAATTGGTATATTGCAGGCTTGATAATAATTGGAAACATAAATTACAAATCGCTTTAAATAATGCAGCGCGTTTCGTGTTTGAAAAAAGGAAATAAGACCATATATCTATCTACTCAAAACAGATTCTCGATCATAACCTCGACTCGTATCTCAAAATACGCTCTCTTTTGTTCCTGCATAAACTAATATACACACGAAAACCATTGTACCTGTATAAAAACATTAAACAATGCCAGTGCACCCGAACATTGAATCTAATTGTTCCGACTTACACTTACTTGGAATCAGAACGCATGTTCTTTGTTAGTGCCATAAAACTATCGAATTCTATACCAACTACAATAAAGCTTATAAAACAAGCAAGGTGTCTTAAAACTGCAGTTTCTAACTAATATACTTCTAACCTTTAATCCCCCTTTCCTTCTCCCATTCCCACCATCTTTCTCTTCTTCTCACTTACTACTCTAAGTTTTAGTCTATAAGTTTATTAGTTAATATAGTTTTAAATCTAAGTACCATTTCTATGTATACCATCCTCGTATTCTAGAATCATAAGAAGATGTACTACCACAAGACTCTGTCTTACTATGTACAAAACAAATCAAATAAATTGAAATTGAAATTGAAATATGTACCACGAGGCAACAATATACATACATCGCATCGGGGTGGCTCTTTATATGCTTATGCATGTTTGAGGTGTTTTCTGATGATTTGACAGTTTTGAAGCAAGTCTTGCCCCTCACCTCGTCGTTGGATAGTTTGGTAAAATATCCCCAAACATTGCTTCGGCTTGGCGGCATTCTTCTAACGACACAAATTTCAATAAAGTTCACATTATAATAGCTTTAATACTTACTTTAACTTTAAATCAAATTTACTTAAATGATAATTCACTTTTTCCTGTCCTTTATGAAGTGGCGTCGCAAATTGAGTGGCGTGGTTTTCGTACTTCCGCGGAATTTGTTTACTCGATACCGCTCTAGAGATACTTGTTAAGTACAAATATCGAAACAAAAGTATCAAGTATAAAGTATCGGTATCAATAACGCATATACTCGATACCAACAAGTATCGATATTTTTTTCGTGTCCCTATTTATGGCTGTTTTACATATAAATTAATTCAGAAGAAGTATGAATAATGTTATATAGAAAATAAATTTCTAAATAACAGGTATTAGAAAAACCTGAATACACTATTTTAAATCAATTCTAATTAAATCAAATATAAAAAATGAAATAAAAATATCGAACAAAAAACTGTGTACAGGACTTGAACCTGAGTCAAACATGAGACTACGTACCGCATACACAACACGTCTTTCACGATTGCGCTAATCTACAATTACCGATAAAATTTTCTAAATCACTCATCTATTCGATTCGCAGTTTTATATGCACATATTCTGCGTTAGTTGAAAGTTTGTATGCATAATTATATGCATGTGTATGTGTGTTTGCGCGTTTGGCTTTCTGGACAGATATTAGAATGATATTTTCTCATCAATATAATTTGGATTTGATGAAATATATTAGATTATAGATATATGTACATATTTTCTGTTTTGATTGATTTATATAAAAGTCAGGTCATATCCAGTATGAACTATTTTATACCGAAAAGAAATTTCCATTTATAAAATACAAAAAAAAACAGTATTTTAAAGAAATTTTAATTAAAATAAACTCAAAAATTTTACCAAACTTTCCTGGTTTGAATTGTAAAAAAAAAATGTGCAAGAAAAAAAATATGGCTTCAGGACTTGAACCTGAATTATATACGTGCCAAAAAACAAAACGAATAACTCCGCCGACTTCGGCTTCTGCACCACAAATTAACTGCCGCACGGCCTTCTTAATCGCAAATTTATTCGCTTCGATTTCCTTAGTAGTGTGCCGAAAAATCTTATGAACTTCCTCAGTAGTTTGGTAAACGCAGAAAAAATCTGAATTGCTGTCCTAGCGTGGTAAGTAAATATAGAAACCCTCCACTCGCGTCACTCGCGTGGTAAATATCTGCAATTCCCCACTCGTGAAGATAGTTGAATTTGAAATGACCTTATTATGAATCTATAAATTAGAACTCGAAACAAGCTCATTTAACATTTGCTCCTTCTCATTGCATTAACATTCTCTGATATAAGGCCTATGGTATGAAAAAAAGAGGTTGTCTGTAAAGTCGGTTTACTGACGATAATTTAACGTGACAACGTCATAAGAAAATATTGATGGAATGGTTGCAATTTTAAAAACAAAATTTTAATTTTATTTGTTTGATAGATATTTTGTATGGATATAGAGGAGGAGGTAAATGGAATTGCAATGGTCAAGTTACATTTACACAAACGTGAAAATGACGAAACATTTATCAAATTCATGAAAGATATCTTCAATTTCGATTGTGCATCAGGCGTTAATAAGTCAACAACACTAAGAGGCACCATCATCGATTTGCCTTTTTCAAGACTCCTTACACTCGAAACACTCCCTTTCATTTCCTACTTTTTCTATCATCGTCCTATTCTCAACAGAGAAATGGTTCATTACCATGCACACAGGAAGAAGGCATATGCAAATACAAGTATGTGAATTTATATACCTACGTATGCTCATATACATACATATATATGCTCACTCAAGTAGGACAGAGCCAGATGTCGAACGTTGCCGAACGCGGGGGCCGATTGTGCTCTTTGGCGTTCGTTCCGCGCTCTCACTTGCAGTTCAGGCACATTAGCTTACATTTGCTTGCGTACGGAATAGATTCGTATATTTGATATGTCCATATGACTTGTATCAATCTTTACATATAGATTTGTTCTTTTTGAAAATTGCGCGAAAATATGTATATGCATGTTTATATACATATATTAGTATACAACATATCTTATAAGGTATATGGTAAATATTACCATACATTTTTTCCTTCATATATAATAAAAAATTAATAATAATAACATTAAAACAACAGGTATTAATAACAAACTTGGTTTTATTTTAAATTCTTCAAGTAAATCAAATTAATAATAATCAATCCGAAGGCATATGCAAATACAAATACGTGAATTTATATATGTACATATGCGCATATACATACATATATACGCTCACTTAAGTAGGAGAGAGCAAGATGTCGAACGTTGCCGTTCGTTTGCTTTGTTCGTTCCGCGCTTTCGCTTGCAGTTCATTCAAGGTAACGGCAATGAGCAAGGTAACGACAAATGAGCAAGGTAACGACACATTTTTTCGTGCGTGCAGCCGGCTAAATCGAATTATAAGACGTTATCACGTCAATATGGGTGGTAAAATCGTGTGAATCACCGGAAGTATACGCTGACGGAAGTGACGCGTTGCCCTTTTTCTATATTCTAGTGAGAAAAAGCACTGCCTACCTTGTGGCGCTCTTTGTAGGCAGTGCTGACGGAAGTGACGCGTTGCCCTTTTTCTATATTCTAGTGAGAAAAAGCACTGCCTACCTTGTGGCGCTACTTGTTGGTGCAAACTTGTAGGAAATATATTTTCCTTGTGGGTGCTAATTTCTAGTGAGAAAAAGCACTGCATACCTTGTGGCGCTTGTTTGTTGGTGCAAACTTGTAGGAAATATATTTTCCTTGTGGTTGCGTATTTCTAGTGAGAAATAACACTGCCCACATTTTGGTGCTTATTTCCGTTTCCTATCTAGTGCTTGTGCGTTCGTTGAGAACCTATATACATATACCAGTGATATCGTCTGAACCTTTGGAGGAGATTGTCTTCAAAAACCCTTACAATGGTTCATCTGCCAATTACACGCCAATGAACTACCGCTTAGACATTTGTTTGAATACATTGATGGCTCTACGTCTGAAAGCTTTAACGGTGAAATAGAGAAAAAATTGAAGGATTGTGTTCTCTTTCTTTCGTCAATTATAAACCAATTATATTCACACTACCAGATATATCCAGTGAAAAAGATTTAAGTACGGATCAAAAATACCTATTTGATATTTGTAGTGCTATTATAAGTTGACATTGCAACGACAGCTTAAAAAAGAAGAACCCCAAAAAAATAGCGAATAGAAGAAATAAATTTATATTTTTCCAGTAATATAGAAAAGGTCTTCATTTACTCCTTTTGCATATTAAATATATTTTTAAATATCACGGTAATCGTTCTTAAGGAGTAAACTCCAGTCGCGAGTCGGAACTGACACACACACCTCTTTTTTTTTACCTTTTTCCAAATCAAGAAGACACCTCAAACTTCAATTGAGCTGAATGCCCAGTAGCTAAAATTAGTTGTTTTTGAGTAATGAATTTTTGATTAAAAAACCTGTTTCGCACTTTTTGTTTTTTGCAAAATAAAAAATCTTCAACTACTTTTTTGCAATTATTTCTACATGAAGTCGCCTATAGAGCCACGCTGCGATCGGGCGCAACGCGAGCCATGTGGGATCGCTACAGAGAGCTGAAAAAGGAAGAGAGACGTATTATCCGACAGAAGAAACGAGAGGCCGAAATACGTGAGTGCGAGGAGTTTGAGTTGCTGACCAATAGGAACAACGCCCGAAAATTCTACCAGAAAGTTCGGCGGCTTACAGAAGGTTTTAAGACCGGGGCGTTTTCCTGTAAGAACAAAGACGGCGATCCGATGACTGACGTACAGAGCAATCTTAAATTATGGGGGAACACTTCTCGAGAGAGAATGTGAAGATCCCGATACCCCAATCGTTGACGACGGAATGACGTTCCGCTACCCGACCATGACGAGGTGAGAATAGCAATATCACGGCTAAAGAACAACAAAGCCGCGGGCCCCGACGGACTGCCGGCTGAGCTATTCAAACATGGCGGCGAGGAGCTGGTAAGGTGCATGCAACAGCTCCTATGCAAAATATGGTCGGATGAAAGCATGCCTGCCGATTGGAATTTAAGTGTGCTCTGCCCAATCCATAAGCAGGGCGATCCTGCAATTTGTGCCAATTACCGCGGGATTAGTCTTCTAAATATCGCCTATAAGGTTCTAGCGAGCGTATTGTGTGAAAGGCTGAAGCCCACCGTCAACCAACTGATTGAACCTTATCAGTGTGGCTTCAGACCTGGAAAGTCTACCATCGACCAAATATTCTCAATACGCCAAATCTTGGAAAAGACCCATGAAAGGAGAATCGACACATACCATCTTTTCGTCGACTTCAAAGCTGCATTCGACAGTACGGAAAGGAGTTACCTGTATGCCGCGATTTCTGAATTTGGTATCCCCGCAAAACTAATACGGCTATGTAAGATGACGTTGCTCAACACCAGCAGCGCCGTCAGATTTGGGAAGGACCTCTCCGAGCCGTTTGATACCAAACGAGGTTTCAGACAGGGTGACTCGCTGTCGTGTGACTTCTTTAACCTGATGTTGGAGAGCATCGTACGAGCCGCAGAACTTAATCGCTCAGGCACAATATTTTATAAGAGCGTACAATTGTTGGCGTATGCCGATGATATCGATATCATCGGCCTTAACAACCGCGCTGTTAGTTCTGCCTTCTCCAAACTGGATAAAGAGGCAAAGCGAATGGGTTTGGTGGTGAACGAGGACAAAACGAAGTACCTCCTATCTTCAAACAAACAGTCGGCGCACTCGCGTATCGGCACTCACGTCACTGTTACAGTTATACTTTCGAGGTTGTAAAAGACTTCGTCTATTTAGGAACCAGCATTAACACCGATAACAATGGCAGCCTTGAAATCCAACGTAGAATCTCTCTTGCGAACAAGTGCTACTTTGGACTAAGTAGGCAACTGAGCAGTAAAGTCCTCTCTCGACGAACAAAACTAACACTCTACAAGACTCTCATCATGCCCGTCCTAACGTATGGCGCAGAAGCTTGGACGATGACAACATCCGATGAAGCGACGCTTGGAGTGTTCGAGAGAAAGATTCTGCGAAAGATTTTTGGACCTTTGCACGTTGGCAACGGCGAATATCGCAGACGATGGAACGATGAGCTGTATGAGCTTTACGACAACATAGACATAGCGCAGCGAATAAAGATCCAGCGGCTTCGTTGGCTGGGTCATGTCGTCCGAATGGATACAAGCGCTCCGGCTGTGAAAGTATTCGATGCGGTACCAGCTGGTGGTAGCAGAGGAAGAGGAAGACCTCCTCTGCGTTGGAAAGATCAGGTGGAGAAGGACTTGGCTTCACTTGGTGTGTCCAATTGGCGCCGGTTAGCACGAGAAAGAAACGACTGGTGCGCTTTGTTAATCTCGGCCAAAATCGCGTAAGCGGTTATCGCGCCAATTAAGAAGAAGAAGGTATTTGGTAACTCCTAAAACAGTCAGGCTAAAACGCCCATTCTATTCAAAGCTCTGGAAAGTGAAAGGGTTGAAAGTCAAGGAGGAAAGGAGAGAAGAAACAGAGAGAAAGAGATTGGATATAACAGAGAAAGAGATAGCTAGTCATGTGAAAATTTTCAAAGTTCTTTGGCAAATCGGAAGATATCCTCCAATTTGAGAGAACAAATTTTACTCATTCTCATGGCATCGGAACCCAAAATTCGTAGTCTTGCTCTTGCAAGGGCAGCCCACTTACAGAGAAAATGCTCAGGGCTATCCTCTAAGCAATACAGGCAAATCGGGTCCTCAATGATTTCTTATGCTGACCCACGAGTTGTGTCCCTTAATAATCCCGACCATCTACCGAACGTCTTTTCTTCCAGTTCCGCAATTAGCCAATTCATTGGCAATTTCATATCCTTGAACACTGCGGTGTCCTGGAACCCATATACGTTCACACTTATTCCGTCTTGTAACACAATTCTTACATTCTTGAACAATCGGTGATGTTTGCTTTGCGCTCTCCATTGCCATCAGTGCGGCCTGACCGTCACTAAAGCCTCCAATCTGTCCCCATCACCTCCAAATTATCCATTCTGCTACTTTCAGAATGGCAAAAATTTCCGTTTAAAAAACTGTTGCCATTTTTCCCATAGCGTTATGATACTCACTACTATCGTTTAAGTACCATCCGGCTCCAGAACCTATTTCATTCTTTGACCCATTGGTACAGAAAACATACGTAAAATTTCTTTGAATGCATTCTGGATTACTGCATTGCTCACGCAAATGAAACTATGGGCATAAGATCGTCCATAGGTGCCAAAAACAGGGAATACTGCTCAGATAGCATCTTAAAGATTTCTCTGTGGCCTGAAGCTCCATCTTCGTGCCAGAAACCATATCTATGGAGTTTACACATTGCTTCTATTGCTTCCTGTTGTATCTTAAGATCTAAGGGGAACAAATCAAGCATAACAACCTAATAAGTACTATCGCAACCTATATTTGAAAGGCATTAGGCTCAGAAAGTCAAAATGTCTATCTTTCACGCTCATCGCCTCAAAAAGGTGCTCCATGATATCCGGGTTTAAGCGGGATGTCAGGATGTACCCCATATCATTTTTGTCCTGGACATACCAACCAAGTTTTTGCTCATAAGCACATCCTTCTGAGAACGAAATGTTTTTCCTAAAAAATTTACTTGTACTCAAAATTTCTAGAGCTAGCAACGCAGTGTCTTACTAAGGGAGCCGATTTGCCAAGTGGAAACGAGAAACCTTTTAATATTGAATCATATGAAATATCATCATTCTTAAAGGAACGTAGCAAAACAAGCGCACATACAAAAAATCATCACTATTCACTGCGACAATATTTCTATAATCCATACATATGTGCGTACATAAAAGTCGGCATACATACATATGTATATACATATGCACCTACACGCACTCGCCACAGCAAAAAGAAATATCTCCATTTGACAAAGTCGGAACAATTCTATATTGCGAAGTTAGCAATATATTATATGTACATATATGTACGTATGATACATATGTATTATATACATATGTATGTGATTTACATGAATGCGTATGTTTTAATAAATAATTTAATAACATTGTTAAAAGTAACGTTTATATTTTTATGAAGATTTTATAAAAAGTGAATGTACGGATATGCCGGTGTCAGGATTTGAACCTGGTGCCAAACATGAACGGATCTTGTAGAGGCAGTCATAGAGTAATTCATTGAAGCAATAAAGCATCGCAGCCAGAGCCGCGTTTCGAAAATTACAACTCGTGATTTCGATATGTGAGTTTAACTTACATATTACAATTAACATATTAACTTACATATTAAACTCACATATCGAACTCACACATCAACTGACCTGTAAAACATATGTATGTTGTATTTGCACCACATCATCGTCATTCCACATGGCGCCGAATTATTGTCATACTTCCCAAAAATGAGTCATGCAACCTGTTTGAGTGGAAAGGGGATGCCAGTACTGTCAAAATAATTTTTGTTCGAGATTGTGACTCTATGTTATTACTTATTCAATGCTTACAGCATTGACTTTGTTTGAGTTTTTACGTCTATTTGCAGGCATTTTTCAAAAACCAAAACTCAACCATAAATTAAAGAAAACTATTGTAATCATCTTTATAACTAAGTATATCACGTGTTATAATAATAAATTGAACTTTTAATATTATATCAAGCGTGATAGCTTTGAACTAACCGTGATGTGCACTAGCAAATTCACTTTTTAACATCCTCTTTGTAAGAAATAATAAATTAAATATTTTATATGTATTTTATATCAATGTAATAACTCCCACCGAAGCATCTGTTTTAAACGTATTGATTGTTGCGGTATACAGACGTGTTTTGGTTCGCTCCACAATTTGTGTTTATTTTCTAGCGAATCCGTTAAATTAATTCAATTTGTGCCTATTTTAAAAACATGCCTTGCACATGCAAGCAAAAAGTCGGCCGTGGTCAGCCGAAAATACAATGTTCCAAATGCAAGGAACTTTTCCATTTGAAATATGCTTACCTGTCGGAAGCTGATGCTGACTTTTTTGTGAAGTTTGAACGTGATTTTCTTTGTGCAGTTTGCACTAAATTCCGGCGAAACTCAATTCGCTCCCCGCCTCCACCCCGCAACACACCTGATGCATTGCCGCCTGCGGATGAACTGGATATTGTGATTTTGCCAGAAAAACAACAAGGACCATCTGTTTCGCCCGTTATTCAAAAGGTTAACAATAGTCAACAGAAAGACAAAGAAATGGAATCTGCGCTCATTGCTGTTGTGCAAGAATTAGCTGGGCTTAGAGCAGCGAATGGTCGTGTGCTTTCTCTGCTGCAATCTCTTTACGACGATAAGCAAATGCTACTGGGAAAGGTTGATAACCTACAATCCCAAATTCTCTCTATGAAGAGATTATTTAATAACTGCTTTACTGCAGTAAATCCTGAGGCTGTTAATGTGCCTATTTGTGCTAATGCTAAGACTAGCTGTATCTCGCGCCCTGCTAACACAACAAATCCAAAGCCAGCAACTGTGTCAACTATTTCTGCTGCCAACAGTTATACCAGAGAATGTTAATGCAATGAGAAGGTGCAAATGTTACTGTGAGCTTTTTTTAGTACAATTGAGATTTGAAAGATTTGAAGTAAGGGAATTTAGCACACCGAGTTTATAGACACCTCACTGACTTTTGCCCACACAAAAATTAGTAACACCACACATCTTTCACCTTAACACACAACACATTTCTCACCTCGACATTAATCCAATTAAATTTTTACTATTTTCGTATTTTTGAAATAATAAGCGAGTACGTAAAATTTATTACATAATTTTTTTTTTCAATTACATAAAAAAAAAACGATCTAAAAAAAAAACATTTATAAAACAAAGTTTGCGCCGGGAATTGAACTCGAGTCTAACATGTGGCGAGGAAAAATAGGCGGTGCGTTTATTTCTTCGACTGCTTATTTTTTACCATTTTGTTACTTTTGAAATGATAAGCGGATACATAAATTTTATTACAAATTTTTTTACGATTACATTAAAAAAAAAAAAATTTAAAAAGAAAAAAAAAAAAAATTGCACCGAGAATTGATGGCGTGTCACGTGGGGAGGATAAGTACGCAGAGCGTTTATTTCTGCGCCTGCGTTGTGAACAAAAGGTTTTGTGCATGCGCGCGACGCGAATAAGTTTTAATAAAGTTCTGAAAGTAATTCATGAAGTTTTTCATTACACACATATGTACATAAATGAACGTATACTTTATATGTAAATAAATGATGGTATATGATAATATACATAAGTACATAATATGTATGTACATATCAATAGGAGGTCTTTGCATTCAGAAAAAAAGAACGGTTTAAGATAAATCAACACTTATTTTATATTGTATGTCAATTTATAGTTTATGTATTCGACAGCATTTACATATATACGTATGTATGTACATTTGTATATGAAAAACAATAATGCACAAGCGCAAGAACATCATATCACATATGCAAGAATGCCCAAATAACCTTGACTTATGTATGTACACATGTCACAGCACATCACATTCTTACAAGAAATCAAATACACATACGCACTAGTGAACGAGTTTCTTCCTAACAAGTGCAAAAACAATTCTGCTCTATGTATGTATATATACCCACTTTATGTCCTAGCACATATACATATATACCTACTTGCCTTCTAAACTTCCTACAAAATAATTGTATTCATATGTTACTACATCCATGCACGTTCATACATTCATGCATATATGCGCGAGCACAGCGCTCCCTTCTTGCTTCCGTGTACTTTTGTCTTTCACCAGTCGATATTCCTAATATTATACTTACAAAAACACAATACTTTGATAGACGCAAAAGCAACAGCAAGCGCAACGCGATGGCCGCTTTGCCACCACTCATTCTAAAATGTTCTAGAACACAACAAAAACACATATCTCACATGCGCATGTCGCCCAAAGCTAAAATCTAAGCCTAGCGACTACAAAAACAAAATACATTCGTAGACGCAGTCGCAGCGGCCATGATTCTATCAGCGACGGCGCTGAACAATTTAGAACAAAAACAAAAAGTTCATTCATAAGTTAGAGCTCATATTTCAATTTCATTCATAAAACGAGCCGCCCATATGCCAATTTTCGTGACCATTCGAAAATAGTCAATATTGGAATATTTCGCGTGGATTTATTTGCCAATATTTGATATATCTTGAATTTTTGTCATGTCGAGTGGCCGCGGCTCCGTATGTATGTATGCACCCTTATATGTATGTAAATATGTCTTCTAACTGTGCGACAGTCTCGAGTTAATGCGACTTCCAGCGAATCACACATTGCTGTCCGCAAAGCCGCATATATGTACCTTATGATCAGAAAGTACCGGGAATGTTTAAATTAAACAAAACAGAGTTAAATTTAAGGCAAATTTATATGTATTATCTCCTTCAAAATATGACCCGTCTGAAGCAACACACATGTGCCAACGTTTAACCCAGTCCTCCAAACACCCCCGGCAGGCCGATTTGTATTCTCTTTGATCAGTGCGATGGCGCGTTATCATCATGCAAAATCTGAGAATTGTTTGCTCACATTTCCGGCGGTTTGCAACACACAGCATCTCTCTAAGGTTTCAAAACGGATAAATAATATTCTCTATTGACTGTCTGGCCCGATGGAAGGTACTCATGGTGGACTATGCCTTGGCAATCGAAGAAAACAGTCAACATCACCTTCCCGGTTCTTTTTGCTCATAGGGTATACATATCCCATCTTTTCACTGACGGACAAGAAGACGGTCGCAGTTGTTGTTTTTTATATGCATACATTTTGCGTTCGTTGAAGGCTTGTATATATTTATATACATATGCGTGCATGCGCGTTTGGCTTTCTGGATGGATATTAGAATATTTTCTCATCAATATGTGTATGTAAGTAGTTCAGATTTGACTGAAGAGATTAAATACATACATACATATATGAATGCATATTCATATGCATTGCCTTTATGGCTGTTTTACATATAAATCAATTCAAAAGAAGTATGAATAATGTTATATAGAAAATAAATTTCTAAATAACAGGTATTAGAAAAACCTGAATACACTATTTTAAATCAATTCTAATTAAACCAAATACAAAAAATTAAATAAAAATATCGAACAAAGAAAAGTGTGTACAGGATTTGAACCTGAGTCAAATATGGGACGATTTATTCGATTCGCAGTTTTATATGCACATATTCTGCGTTAGTTGAAAGTTTGTATGCGCAATTATATGCATATGTATGTGTGTATGCGCGTTTGGCTTTCTGGACGGGTATTAGAATGATATTTTCTCATCAATATAATTTGGATTTGATGAAATAGATTATAGACATTTGTACTTATTTTCTGTTTTGATTGATTTATATAAAAATCAGGTCATATCCAGTATGAACTATTTTACACCGAAAAGAAATTTCCATTTATAGAATACAAAAAAAACAGTATTTTAAAGAAATTTTAATTAAAATAAACTCAAAAATTTTACCAATCTTTCCTGGTTTGAATTGTAAAAAAAAAATGTGCAAGAAAAAAAATATGACTTCAGGACTTGAACCTGAATTAAATGCGTGCCAAAAAACAAAGCGAATAGTTCCGCCGACTTTAGCTTCTGCACCACAAATTAACTGCCGCGCCGCCTTCTTAATCGCAAATTTATTCGCTTCGATTTCCTTAGTAGTGTGCCGAAAAATCTTATGAACTTCCTCAGTAGTTTGGTAAACGCAGAAAATATCTGAATTCCTGTCCTAGCGTGGTAAGTAAATATAGAAACCCTCCACTCGCGTCACTCGCGTGGTAAATATCTGCAATTCCCCACTCGTGAGCAAAGTTGAATTTGAAATTACCTTATTATGAATCTACAAATTAGAACTCGAAAAAAGCTCATTTAACATTTGCTCCTTCTCATTGCATTAACATTCTCTGGTTATACATCGAATGCTACTGCTGACGCCTCCGCTGCTATCTCACACGCTGCTGCTGCCTCTGCCTCTGAGACTTTGTCGCCGTCTGTTGTGCCTTTCGTTCGCAATCGCTCTCAGCTATTGCGTCGCCCAATTGTTGCTAGTGGAGTTGACGCTCCCTCCGTTAATGTTAAGAGCGTAAATAATAATTTACCTTCGCCGATAATTGCTTCTCAACTTCCAAACTCTTCGCAGGCTTCCACTGATTCTGCCTGGGTCTCTGTTGAGACTAAAAAGAGTAAACGTAAGAGAAATCAATTACGTGTTGTTGGATCTGGTGTGAACAACGAACTTGAGGGGGCTGTACGCTATAACTGGCTACATTTGTCATCTTTTTCACCTACGGTGTCAACTGATGGCATCATTCAGTATGTTAATAAACATGCCGGCTTAGATACGAAGCATATCTTATGTTATAAGCTTATTAAAAAAGAGACAAACGCGGACTCTCTTAGGCACATAAACTTTAAGTTAGGTGTTGGTGAACATAACTATGATAAACTGCTTAAGCCTGATTTTTGGCCTGCTAATGTATCCATTCGTCCGTTTAATTTTTTAAGCAAGCAAGTAAATCAACCGCCGCAGAATTAGTTGCCTGTGCCAGGCCTAATAATCGAAATAATAGTCGAATTAAGATTTACTATGAAAATGCGTCCGGCATGCGTACTAAGGCTGAGTATGTACATTCCCTTAGTTCGCAGTTAGATTATGACATCTTCGTTCTTGTTGAGACCTGGCTAAATGCAAGTTTCTATGACAATGAATTCTTTGACCCGAACTTATTTAACGTTTTTCGCAAAGACAGAGACGCTGCAAAAACAGGGTGCTTGCACGGGGATGGCATTCTTATTGCTATCAGGTGTGACTTAAACGCATTTTTGTGCCTCCTCATGAACGGTGACTTTCTACTGGATCAGATCTGCGTCTGCATAAGTTGTCCCAACTCACAAGGCTCCTTATATCTGATTGCCTCGTATTTGCCGCCTGAAAGTTCATACGAGCTGTACAAAGCGCATGTTGACAACATAGTATATCTTGTCCTAAATAATTTAAATGACAATAATTTATGTGTGTTAGGTGATTTCAACTTGAGTAAAATATAATAAATTGGTGTGCTAGTGCCTCTAACTCTATTCTCACACCAAATAATGTAACTGCAAATCATGAATAATATTTTATTGATAATATTCTTAGTCTTAATTTATTTCAAATTAATAATTTTGTTAATTCTCTGAATAGAATCTTAGACCTTATATTTGTAAGTGATAACATAAACTACGAGATCAATGAATGTTTGAATTCCATAACTCCTAAAGGTAAGCATCATTTACCCTTAGTTGTCAAAATCGACTTTTACTGTTTTGCTACTATTGCATCTGATGTCAGGCTATCATTCAATTATTCTTTATGCGATTTTGTCAATTTCAATGACTTATTACTTGACATTAATTGGGATAATTTATTTGCTGAACTTGACACATCTAGTAGTTTTTCTGCTTTTAAGTCCATTTTGTCTAAACTCTGCTTAGAAAACATTCCGCTCAGAAAGAAAAAGCCCTATAAATTGCCCTGGTATTCTAAGTCTTTGAAAAAGCATAAAAATCTTAAAAATAATTACATATTTCAAGAAGTTTAAATCTACGAAGAATCATTTGTACTTCGTTAAATATAAGCAAGCGTTAAAGGATTTCAACGATTTAAATAAATCTCTATAACAGCTATATTACCAATACAGAGTTAAACATTAAAGCAAATCCCAAAATCTTCTGGAAATACATCCAATCTAGAAGGAGTAGTGCCAGTGTTCCCACTGGTATGTTTTTCGATAATAGCCAAGCGCGAAGCCCAGCTGAAACGGCAAACTTGTTTGCTGAATTTTTTAAATCTAATTTTGTTGACGACGAACTTGATCGCCCATCCGACTTTTCTTCTGACTTAGAGTATGTCCTGAACTTTGGAGGTCTTTGCCTCTCTTCTGAGGATATTAGTAACGCTTTAATTAAATTGAAATCATCCTCTCAAACTGATCCTGATGGACTTTCAGCAGTTTTGATAAAAAATTGTCAGGCCTTCGTCTATCCCCTGGAAATTATTTTCAACAAATCTTTATCGTCGGGGTGTTTCATTGACGCATGGAAACTCTCTTTCATTACGCCCTTCTTTAAGAGTGGCAATAAAAATGACGTTAGAAATTATAGGCCTATCTCTAAGCTGTCAACTATTTCCAAAATTTTTGAGCACGCGGTCTATGCAAAGCTGAGTTTTGCCGTTAAATCTTTAATTTGCCCTAATCATCATGGGTTTATTGCTAACAGATCTACAGTATCTAATCTCGCTGTTTTTAGTGAATACTGCATTGATTCTTTCTCCGCTGGCTTCCAGGTCGACTATATTTACACTGACTTTTCGAAAGCCTTCGACAAAGTTTCTCATAATATAGAATCTTAGTTAAAAAATTAGCTAGTCTTGGCTTTCATTCTACATTTCTGCAATGGATAAACTCTTATTTGAGCAATAGACGCTGTGTTGTAACAATCGATGGTATTTCATCTACCTTCTTTGCTGCCACCTCAGGTGTTCCGCAAGGAAGTATCTTGGGACCGCTTTTATTTGTGTTATTTATTAATGACATCAAAAGTTGTTTCACATTTGCAAAATTTTTGCTTTATGCTGATGACCTTAAGATCTTCTCAGCGATCAAGACGCAAGTGGATGCCACTAAACTTCAAGCCGATATGAATAGGCTTTACTTGTGGTGCCAGAATTCACGACTTTCGCTGAACTTATCTAAGTGTTTCCAAATATCTTACTCGAAAACATCTAACATTTTGTGCACTAAGTACAGTATCTCGGCATGTGTCCTGCAGTGTGTTAGCGAGTTTAAGGACCTTGGTGTCATCTTCGATAACAAATTCTCTTTTAATAGCCATATAAATTTTATTATATTACTTCTAAATGTTTTTCGATGTTGGGCTTCGTCAGACGGAACGCCACTAAGTTCTCTGATCCCTATACCTTTAAGTTACTCTATACATCTTTTGTTAGATCTCATTTAGAATATGCTGCTTTTATTTGGAGACCTTGTAGTAAGCAAGCTATCAATAGAATCGAACGTGTGCAAAAAATATTTCTCAAATATGCCCTTCGGTCCCTGAATTTTATTGATCCCATGCCATCATATTCTGCTCGTCTCATGCTAATAAGTCTCAAGTCCTTAGAGATTCGTAGGTCTATACTGTGTCTGTCTTTTACTCATAATATTATTACTGGAGTAATTGATTGTCCCTACTTGTTGGAATTGATTCGATTTAATGTTCCCCAGAGATCTCTTAGGAACTTCTACCCTTATTATGGGGGAAACTTTAAAACTACATATGCCAGTAATGCTCCCATTACTCGTGCTTTACTGGAGTTAAATGCCGTTCATAATGCTGTTCTTCTTGATTTCTCGCTTTCAATAACAGCATTTTTAAATCTTTTGAATTCTATATTATAGTTAGTTAGTAGCTAGTATAGTTTTTAAATACATGTAATATATTTGAGTTTAATCTAAGCAACTTTTGTATCACAGTCTGTAAGGATTGTAATTCATAGACTTAAATAAATAAATAAGCGGTTTTCAGTTTTTCTATTGTACATTCTCATTGACGATATTTAGAGCACGCATACAGTCAATATTACAATATACGAAACGCCACAAAGTTACATTAAAAGCGCTGAGGTACATTAGTAAATCATTAGAAAATTTAATATGGCGATTAAGTTTTCTTAAATTTTCTAACTATCCTTCCAATATTCTTAATCCTTTCTTATATAAAAACATTGTCCTGACTCTAACAAACACAACAGAAAAAGAATTAGCAAAATCGGTCGTTACATACATTTACTGAAAACAGCTGAGGTGATCATGTTTAACAAGCCAAGAAAACCAGCACACGATGTAATATAATACCGGTATATTTCTCTCTCCCTATGCTTTCAAAATTAATGGAAATATTACTTGACAGGAGTCTAAATCATTTAATTGATCAGCGAAATATAATTCCGGCGTACCAATTTGGTTTTCGCGCATTCGACCATAGACCAATTCCTCAGATTAATTCGAGCTATTCAAAACGCCTTTGAAGGTATGCTCCGCTGTCTTCCTAAACGTGTCCAAAGCCAGTGGCTTTCTCAATAAGATTAACACATTACTACCAACGTAATATCGCAACTGACTAAAAAACTATTGGTCAGATCGCTTTTTCCGAATCAAATACAGCGAGACATACTCCACACTCAATGAAATTAAGGCTCACGTTCCATCACATGCATTGGTTCCCATCCATTACCTACTTTTTACTTGCCCATCAATCAGAAATGCACCAAAACCACATTTGCAGACGACACGGCAATTTTGTCGGTTCGTAAAACGCAGTCTGAGTTAATTGCAAAACTGCAACTTCATCTCAACAACTTCTCTGAATAGACAAAAAGATGGATCGCAAAATTAAATGAAATTAAATCAGTACATATCGACTTTATCTACAACAAAATCAGATACATGCCATTGTATTTACATAAATGAAGTACAAACCCCAACTCCACTAAATATCTGGGTACTACTTTATATGCATACTCTCAACTCGAATGGAACGAACATGTTAAGAAAAAAAAGAAGAGTTGGAATAAAATATCAATCTAACAATCTGCTTATCTAGTGATATGCTATATAACCAGATGTTTAAACCAATATGGAGGTATGGAATCCAACTATGGGGTTGCTCAAGCACCAACGATACCTTGCAAATTACTGGTAGTTACATGTTACTATTACTGGCCGAAATCAAAATAGCCAGCTAGTTGTTTCTGGTACCAGTTAAAAATCCCGAGCGCTGACAGATTCTGTCGCACTTGGTCCTTCCATCAAAGAAGTGGTCTTAACCTTCCTCGTCTGCCTGTTTCGTAGGTTCGCCTTGATGGAGCGCCTTCGTTATACGGATGACATGGACAAGCCAACGTAAGCGTGGTTTTTTTACACGCTTAACTACGTCCATGTTCCTATATAGCCCATACGACCCAGATTTTACCGATAATTTTGCTCTCGAAAGCTCCCAAAACTTTCTCATCTGCTATGACATCATTCATGCTTCTACGCCATATAGAAAGTCAGGGATGATGAGCGTTTTGTATAGTCTCAGTTTGGTCTCTGAGAGAGAGAGAGCTCTGCTTCTCGATCGCATGAGCTATTGAATGCTCCAGGCTGACATGTAAAAGGGTATTTATGTATTTTATTTTTTAATGTCAGGCACAGAAAAGCGGTAAACACAGCATCCCACGAATCAGGCTGAATCATAAATACTTTTGCTTCAATTTCTTTTAGTAATCTGTGAAAAACATTGTTACTGAACTTTTTTCAGTAATCAGTTAAAACTATTTTTACTGAAATTTTGGTCCAGTAATCAGTATAAAAAATAACTTTACTGAATTTTTTTCAGTAATCAGTAAAAGTTTACAGGTAATGCATTTTTTTTCAGTAATCAGTAAAAAATTCTATTTACTGCATTTTTACAGCTACTGCAAAGTGCCCATATGTGGTTTGAATGCAACTTAATGAAAAGAAACGTTGTTCCGTGAGGTCAGGTTTTTATTTTTTTGATCGCAAGATTTTATTTTTATTGCCGTGTTTAAATTGTGACTAACCAAATTTAACATTTGCTAATTAAAATCTTAAATAAGCCGTGTCTGTGTGGTCAAAAGGTGGAGCGTTCTAACCAAAACAATCAATGTGCTAAGTGCAACCATTGAGCAGAGAACGTTAATGTATAGAGAAGTCTCACGAGCTACGAATAGTGTGAATTGTCAAAAATGAAGTCTTACCACCGCCGCGGTGTGGTGGAACTTTTAACAAAGCTGACTACAGCGAAGGATGGTTCCATATGTAGAAGTCCACGCAAGTGGGGAAAGTTATTGATCGCCATTAACTTGGGAGTGGCCAGGACGATTCTTCTGCATATGGTTCAAGCAGCTCACAACGTCTGGGAAGAGCCCACGTATCCTCTGGGTAGCTTCCGAACACCCGTTCGGGAGAGAGCTAAAGTGAGAGGGCGAAACATTCCAGAACTTCCAACACTGACGACGACCCCTGCAAACGAACTAAGCACTATGATTTGAGGGCATGCACCTGGAATGTCCGGTCCCTTAATGGGGAAGGTGCCTCTGCCCAGCTGGTTGATGTCCTCGTGAGAGTAAAAGCTGACATCACTGCCATCCAAGAGATGCGATGGATGGGGCAAGGAAAGAAAACCATAGGACCTTGCGACGTCTACTACAGCTGCCATGTAAAGGAGCGCAAATTCGGTGTCGAATTTTTTGTGATCGACTTCGCCGGTACCCGAAACATGGTAGCCTGTAGTACCAGATTCCAGCATAAAAATTTACACCAAGCTACCTGGCTGTCTCCTGATCGAAAAACGCGAAACCAGATCGATCATATTGTGATAGATGGAAGACACGCTTCTAGTGCATTAGTTGTCTGTACGATCCGAGGACCCAACATCGACTCGGACCATTACCTTGTTGCAGCCAAACTGCGCACACGCCTCTGTGCAACGAAAGGCATCATCTAACCACGCAAAGAATGGTCGACATCGAAAAGCTGCAATCACAACAGACAGCCAGAAGATTCGCCCCTCGACTCTCACTCTTGCTCTCAGAGAGTACTGCCCTACAAACCGGCATGCACGAGCAATGGAGCAATATTTCCCGTTATCTACGTACCGCCGCCGCAGAAGAAATCGAATTCCGGCGAGCCCGAAAAAACAATTGGTACGACGAGGAATGTCATGCTGCCGCCGAAAGAAAAGATGCTGCATATAAAGCCACGCTGCGATCGGGTGCAACGCGAGCCATGTGGGATCGTTACAGAGAGCTAAGAAAAGAAGAGAGACGTACTATTCGACAGAAGAAACGAGAGGCCGAAATACGTGAGTGCGAGGAGCTTGAGATGCTGGCCAATAGGAACAACGCCCGAAAATTCTACCAGAAAGTTCGGCGGCTTACAGAAGGTTTCAAAACCGGCCCGTTTTGCTGTAAGAACAAAGACGGCGATCTGGTGACTGACGTACAGAGCAATCTTAAATTATGGAGGGAAAAATTCTCCAACATGTTAAACAGTGACAGCTGCGCATGTCATAGAGAATGTGAAGATCCCGATACCCCAATCGTTGACGACGGAATGACGTTCCGCTACCCGACCATGACGAGGTGAGAATAGCAATATCACGGCTAAAGAACAACAAAGCCGCGGGCGCCGGCGGACTGCCGGCTGAGCTATTCAAACATGGCGGCGAGGAGCTGGTAAGGTGCATGCATCAGCTCCTATGCAAAATATGGTCGGATGAGAGCATGCCTGCCGATTGGAATTTAAGTGTGCTCTGCCCAATCCATAAGAAGGGCGATCCTGCAATTTACGCCAATTACCGCGGGATTAGTCTACTAAATATCGCCTATAAGGTTTAACACCCGCGCTGTTAGTTCTGCCTTATCCAAACTGGATAAAGAGGTAAAGCGAATGGGTCTGGTGGTGAACGAGGACAAAACGAAGTACCTCCTGTCATCAAACAAACAGTCGGCGCACTCGCGTATCGGCACTCACGTCACTGTTACAGTTATAATTTCGAGGTTGTAAAATACTTCGTTTATTTAGGAACCAGCATTAACACCGATAACAATGTCAGCCTTGAAATCCAACGTAGAATCTCTCTTGCCAACAAGTGCTACTTTGGACTAAGTAGGCAATTGAGTAGTAAAGTCCTCTCTTGACGAACAAAACTAACACTCTACAAGACTCTCATCATGCCCGTCCTAACGTATGGCGCAGAAGCGTGGACGATTTTTGGACCTTTGGCAACGGCGAATATCGCAGACGATGGAACGATGAGCTGTATGAGCTTTACGACGACATAGACATAGCGCAGCGAATAAAGATCCAGCGGCTACGTTGGCTGGTTCATGTCGTCCGAATGGATACAAAGGCTCCGGCTCTGAAAGTATTCGATGCTGGTGGTAGTAGAGGAAGAGGAAGACCTCCTCTGCGTTGGAAAGATCAGGTGGAGAAGGACTTGGCTTCACTTGGTGTGTCCAATTGGCGCCGGTTAGCACGAGAAAGAAACGACTGGTGCGCTTTGTTAAACTCGGCCAAAATCGCGTAAGCGGTTATCGCGCCAATTAAGTAGAAGAAGAAGTATTTCAATTTTCTTAAGGATAATAATATTTAACTGGTAAGAGGAACTTAAACAACCATATACCAATCATATAATTCGACAGGATTTCGTTACAAAATCAATATATTCGTTCAGCTAAATCCAACGAATATCTGCATATGAAAAATCGTTCATATGGGCGTGCAAAAGCAAACACGCATATATTATATTATATATAAATACATGCATAAAAGCTTCGACAAACACGTCATAATAAGCGGACGTCATACGAAGCATTTTGTGGAAAAAAACATTTTTGCGTAGATATGTATGTATGTATATTAATAGAAAAACATAGTCTGCTTGTGGTTTTTCCTTTTATTGTAAAAATAGTCTCTAATACTTTTGTGAATAGAAGACATCACCATGGTCAAATTATCGTTTTCAATATTGCTATTAAGAAATCGGGATAATAATTCTGCAGCTTTTAATGCCTCTTCTGCGGTGGGTAATGGTTCTTTCTCGTCACTTTCAAGTTGTTCCTTAGCATTAATGCTCTGTACGACATTGTCATCGGTGGGTTCTTCGGATTCGATAGCACTATCGATGTCAACATAATCTTTCCACATTGATGGTGCTGCTAAAGAATATGAATTTAGATTCGGTGACCGCAAAGATAAAGGGACATCATCTTCTTCATCAAATTCATGTTCTGATATTTGATTAGGTAAACCGTCGTGTCTTTCAATGAATCCTGCATTTCTGAAACAGTTGTGCATGGTACTTTGTGACGTTTTATTCCAGGCATCATTAACCATCAGAATTGCATCTAGCATCGTTATTTTTGTAGAAGGGTTGTTGTCATTAGCAACAAGACTATTAATCATTTGAGCACAAAGCTTTTTCTAAAATTCGTTTTGAGTGCTCGTATTATTCCCTGATCCATTGGCTGTAGTACTGATGTTGTGTTCGGCGGAAGGAAAGCAAATGTTATAGACTTTAAATCAGTAACATTTGGATGTGCCGGGCAATTATCAACCAGGTAATGATTTGACGCCTTTAAACCATCTGGGATTTTGTGACTTTCCCATAATGAGCAATATCTTTTTTTTCGTGCCACTCATATTAGCTGCTACCACGGGAGTTATTCAATCTTTCGATAATTTGCCTCCACTACAATTCTCATCTTTAAATTTTAATGTTTTGTCCGGCATTAATTTGTTAAACAGTTCAGTTTCATCAGCATTAAATATCTCATCATCAGAAAACTGTGCTCGTAGATTCGGCCACACAGTTGTTAACCAGTTTGTTGTTGAACTTTGATCAACAGACGAATATTCGCTGACAACTTCTCCCGCCACAATGTTATGTCGAACTTTAAAACGACTGGTCCAGCTTGCAGAACAATCGAAATCGAGAATACCAAAACGCGCGGCAATAACGTTTGCCTTTTCTTGTAGCATAGGGCCGCTGACAGGTATTCTTTTGTTTCTCATGGTTTTAAACCATTGAACTAATGCTTTAACAACATTTTCTTGTCGCGATTTTCGAAGCCTCTTCGGTTTCAAAACATTTGAATTGAACGATTGCTTAATGCGGTTCTTGTTTTTAAAAATCATTGAGATTGTCGAATGTCCAACGCCAAATTGCGAGGGATGTGCTCGATTCTCCATATTCTAATCTGCATTTTATTGCACCTCTCTCCTTAATCGTAAATGCTTTACGACGTTAAAATGGCATTTTTTTTTCACAGTATAAACACAAACGACAAACGAAATATAATGCGTGACCTTTAAGCGTCAATTACTCACTGTGATTCAAAACAAAATCGAGCCACGTGCCGAACGTCGGGAATCAACGAACATTACCGAAGGTGTTAACATGATATGTGCTTTGCAATGTGAAATACTATGCCGGTCCCTTGTCATGTCGGTCTCCTTGTCGCGGGGATGATGCTTAAGTGGTGATTAAACCCCATGTTATGGAGATTAACTTACCACGAACTAAGAGGGCAGCTCCATTCAGGAATTGGGTATCCACCCATCTGCGAAACGGCGGAATTGGGGGCCACCCAAGTACTATGTGGAGATTACCGTACCGACAACCTGTCAGGAGGTATAAAATGCATTTCTTTCTTACAATGTGGAGGCTAAACAAGGATCTCTCTGCACGAGGTAACCCACTTTCGAGAAATCCTCCGGTAGAGCAATCGACGGCCCGGGCATCGGATGTGCACCCCCCTATGACCGGAACTGACACCCAAGGTTCCGGAGGAAGCGAACTACTAGTGGTGAAACATAGTACATTGGCTATGCCAATGGAGAGCCGAGTGAGTGTGAGCGATACACCGTCGCCGAAACGATCCCAAGCAACTGAACAAGTTGTGGAGGAAGTGAAGATGGCAGACAATCTCTCAGTAGACTCAGATGGAACTCTGGTACCGAGTTAGTCTTTGACAACGGTTAAACCTGGTGTGAATAAGGTAAGTACCGGTAAAAAGAATGAAGTTATTGGAAACACGAAAGCAGGTGTTGGTCTATCCGCAAGACGGATCAAACGAAGAAGAAGACAGAAGGCGAAGAAAGCCGAAGCATCAGATAAGGTAAGTACTCAAGCTCCGTCAACTTCGACACCTGTAATGGAAACGAGAAAGCGATGCAGAACAGAGGATACCTGTAACGTTGCACTCCTCACAAGGCAAAGGCTAAGGGACCTCAAATGTCGAATGACACTCTTCCGTCAACGTCTGGTGAATCATTCGCGAGAATGGCAGCAAAGGCAATGACGGTGGAGATACATACCGACAAACAAGACGGTCTTCTGTCCAGAGAGCAACAAGACTATCTTGATAGCTATCTCTGGAAAGCTATCGGTGAGTCGAAAGACGCGCCGACTTTCGAGGGTAAAAGCATGGTGGACGGCATCGTAAAGGTGCACTGTTCCAATGCTTTTTCCCTAGAATGGCTAGAAAAGTGATGGCAAAAATTCTAGCCTGCGAAAACAGCTAGTTCATTCCTGTTGAGAGTAGCAAAGAAAGGCTGGTACGAGCGAGTGTCTGGATTCCGGGTCCTTCCGTAGTTCAGCAGAACTCCTCACACGCATCCGTGTTCAGAACAAAGATCTTGACACGACTCTCTGGAGAGTATACTCGTGCACCAGGCAGAAATCCGCTACCACTTCGGTGGCGGGTTCCCACCTGGTGCTGGGTATAGATCTTGGGTCCCTCACGGTTCTTTAGTCGAAGTACGGGTGCCGTCCTCACCTGCATCTGGGGCGAATCCATTTCCGTGTCCAGGATAAGGTGAAGGACAAAGCGTAAATATACTCAGTCTCATGACTGAAGTAATATTTACACAGATAAATCTACAGCATAGCAAAGCGTCTACGGCTCTCCTGTGCCGTGGGCATGCAAAACTGCAAACAAACCCACACATAATACTAATACAAGAACCATGGGTCAAGTTTTTTTCTGCATTTCATTTGACATTTTTCAATTTCAGAATAATTCAATTTGAACCATGGAAAGATACACCATCGAGCAACGCGTTAAAGTTATACAGGCTTATTATAAAAACGGACGTTCAAATCAAAACGCGTATCGCGCACTTCATTTTCAGTGGATTCGTCAATAAGCAGAGTTTCCGCATTTGGGCGAATGATAATCCAAGAGTGATTGCCGAAAAACCAATGCACCCACAAAGAGTGAATGGTTGGTGCGGTTTATGGGCCGGCGGCATCATTGGGCCGTATTTTTTACAAAATGAGGCCGGTCAGGCAGTTACTGTGAACAGTGTTCGCTATCGTGAGATGATAACAAACTTTTTATGGCCCGAATCGGAAGATATGGATGTGGACGATATGTGGTTTCAACAGGACGGTGCCACTTATCACACAGCTAACGAAACAATGGCTCTTTCGCGCGAAAAATTTGATGCCCGAATAATCTCACGTCGCGGCGATGTCAATTGGCCGCCAAGATCATGTGATTTGACACCGTTGGACTTCTTTCTTTGGGGTTATTTGAAAGAAAAGGTTTACGTCGATAAGCCAGCAACAATTCAAGAGCTAAAGAATGAGATAATTCGGCACATTAACGGCATAGATCCTCAATTACGCCTCAGCGTCATCGAAAATTTGGACCATCGGAAGTTGCCGCCAAGGCCACGTTGGCCATTTGGCCGATATTTTTTTCCATACGTAATTGAGCTATATTAATATTATCATAATAAAGAGAAATTACAATATTTTCCCCAAAAAATTGTATCTTATTCAAAATCAACACCGGCCCTTGAAACTTAAGCAGCCTTTATATATTATATATAATAGGCGCGTACACCCTTTCTTGGGTGTTTGGCCAGGGTCTTCTCCTCCCATTTGTGGTGTGCGCCTTGATGGTGTTCCACAAATGGAGGGACCTAGGGTACATATATAGTATATATATAATATGTATATAATTGGCACGTACACCCTTTTTGGGTGATTGGGCGAGCTCCTCCTCCTATTTGTGGTGTGGGTCTTGATGTTGTTCCGCAAATGGAGGGACCTATAGTTTCAAGGCGACTCCGAATGGCAATATTATTTATGAAGAGTTTTTTCATGGCAGAAATCCACTCGGAGGTTTGCCATCGCCTGCCGAGGGGCGACCGCTATTAGAACATACATAAAGTAATATATTAATTAACTATTCACCTACTATCAGAGAATATAAAATAATTGTTTTGAAATTTTTTCATAGTATTGAAGTGTCCGACACAGAACTTTTGTATAAACTACCTGTGCTGTTTTCTGCAACTTACTTACTTCCACTCATGCGCGCACCTAGCGCACAGGAGCTGCGCTTGTCGAGCATTTAGAAGACATATTTGCATACATGTAGGAAATGACGGACACGACGAACAGACATAATAGGAGAAAGAGCGTACAGTGTATGGCCGGACTAATACGGACAACAATGTAACGCAACAAGAAGACCGAGATTACCATACCGCGAACATACCGAACGAAGACGTTGACGATATGAACGACAGGACTGTTAGAACATTGTGAACTAAACCGCCATCAAGCGAGGAACGCACAGGAACAAATTGTCTAAGTTGAAGTAATAAAGAAATTGTCTAAATTAAAGTAAGAACAAATTGTTTAACTCGGAATCCTACAAGTGGTGTCAGAACCGGGATCGGCCACAGTGAAATTAATAAGTGCAAAATACCATATACATGCTAATCACGCCACGTATACATATGTACACACATAACTGGAGTAGCAGCGAGTGCGTTAACGGGAACGATCGCAGCAGCAGCAGTGGTAACGGAACGGAGCAGAGAGCGACTGCGCAAGTGAGCGACATTGACAGAGCAGCGTAGGCGACAACGGCAGAAAAGGGTACCGCTAATAGTAGAGTAATATAAATGCATAAGGTGCAACTCATGTAAATATACATAAGCACATATTTAAATATTATATATTATTGAACGTTATTTTTTGAATTGTTAAGCGCTAAGTGAATTAATTTAAAAATAATTTTGATTTAATTTTTAAAATTGAAGATTCGCTAGTGTTGCAAACTTATGCGAACATTTTTTAATAATCGAAATTTTTCCTACTTACATTTTTATTACACCGAATTGTTTATTATTATTACTAAATAATTAATTGTAAACTCTGCAAGACATGGACCGAGACCAAATTTTAGCATTGACGGTAGACGGGTTGAGGGAACAGTTGGAAGGGTTGGGGTTGGACACAAGCGGACGTAAAGCGACATTACGAGACAGACGCCGAAGAATCGGATTATGATGATGAAGCATATAGGCGTGGTATGCGTAGACCGACGGATGAACGTCCAACATTTACCCTTCGTGATATTGAAGATTCACTGACGAAGTTTAACGGATCAGGACAGCCTACATTTGAACATGTGGATAGAAGAATTTGAAGATAACGCAATAGCAGTACAGTGGGGAGAACCACAACGATTAATATGCGGCAAAAAATTGTAAAAGGATGCAGCGAAGCTTTTCGGTCGAAGTCAGAGCGGCATAAGCAGTTGGGGTTCACTAAAATCAGCACTGCGTAGAGAAATTGGCACAAATATTTCATCGATCGAGATACATCGTGCTCTTCGTAATCGTCGCCAGCGACAAGGAGAAGATCTTCGTGAATACCTGTACGCTATGATGGAGATTGGTAAACCGCTTAATTCAGATGACTCCAGCTTAATCGAATATTTCATCGAAGGGATCCATAACACCAAAGCAAATTTATATCAGGCGACATGAGTACAAGATCTAAAGGAGCAAATAAAGGTCTATGAGAAGGTGAGATCAAATAGGCCTTCGCCTTTAAACGCAAAACAGGCACAGCTAACATCCATGGGAAAAGTTTCAATGAGTTCTGGTGCAATAAGTAAGCGTTGTTTTAATTGCGGTGACAGTTCGCATTTTGCTCGGGACTGTCCGCGCAAGCGTTTTATATGTTTTAAATGCGTCAAGGAAGGTCATAGTGCTAGCGAATACAAATAGATATATAAAAAAAGATTCGAGCTCGAAAAGAATTCGGTAAACATTTTTAAAGATATATGTTTTAGCACATCTAATAGACGGTTTCGGCATTAATTGTCACTGGTTCAGATTTATGTTTACGTTACGACACATTGATGATGTTAAATTTAGATGTACAGTTGAACAAGGAGAGGCGGAAATTGGTAGGCATTGGTGATAGCACGCTAACAACAATCGGCAGCTTTACCATGCAGATGCAAATAGACTGCGTTTCGTTAGATATAGCGTTCCACGTGACGAGAGAACGCGATTTAAGCTACTCATTGGTAATAGGCAATGATGTCCTCAAACATGTTGACCTAATTATAAGGGAAGAAGGTGCTCTATTTCGAGAAAAGTTAGACGAACACAGTGAAAGGAAACGTGCAGGCAGCCGACATGTGATGGGAAGAGGGCGAGTCGAAGAAAGTCCCGATGACGGTGTAGCGGTGTGCAAGGCAGTGGTGATTCGATCGCTGAAGATTTAGATGCGTTTTACGCAGGTATGAAGGATGCGGCTAGAAAGCTGAGAGAGGGCCCTAACACGCAACCATTGGTGGATGAGCGTCAACGTAGGCATGCAGAGATGCGAGATGAAGATGATCACAACAGAGCGGCGCTGGGAGCGTCAAGTATGTGCACCCGCAGAACAGGGTGGTACATGAGTGTAATGCGGTAGTAGAGGAGCCTGTCGAACGAGAGCTGGCAAGCAACATCGTGGAGTTGAGAGAAGAGTTCGGAAATCTTTGTCTAATAGAGAAAATGGAGGAAGACGTACATCACGGGACGGATCTCTTGCATCTGGGTAAAGCAGAAGCAGAAACAGTGGAGAATTTAATAATGGCCTACAAGCCTGTGAAGAAAAGGATTTCACCGGTGGAGATGAAAATTTTGCTCACCGACGACAAGCCAGTATACGACCGACCAAGACGTATGTCTTATGCAGACCGGAAGAAAGTGGATGATCAAACAGCGGATTGGCTAGCGGAAGGCACTATTCAGGTCAGTAATTCAAACTACGCGTCGCCAGTTGTGCTTGCCGGCACGAAAGATGGCAGCAAACGTCTTTGCTGTGACTATCGTCGATCAAACGATAAAATTGTGCGTGACAATTTCCCAATGCCGATGATTGACGATGGTATCGAACAATTGCTAGGAGCTAATGTTTTTTCAACATTGGTTCTTGCGAACGGATTTTTCCATATCCCAGTAGAAGTAAGTTCGTCACTCATAAAGGTCAATATGAGTTCCGATACGTGCCGTTTGGAATATCTAATTCCCCCGCAGTTTTCTCAAGGTTCGTTTTTGCGGTATTAAAAGATCTGATTCAAAATAGAACGGTGATAGCTTATATGGATGACCTGATAATTCCCTCGAAGGATGAACTAGAAGGGATCAACAAGCTGATGTTGGTGTTAAAAAGGTCAGAAGCAAGTGGCCTGCAAGTCAAGTGGAACAAGTGTCAGTTCCTGAAAAGAAGGGTAGAGTTTCTCGGGTATATCATCGCTAACAATACAATTCAAACCTCGGATGCAAAGACAAACGCAATTAAAAACTTTCCTTTGCTCAACGATAAAAAATCCCTGCAACGTTTTCTCCGACTAACATCGTACTTCAGGAGGTTTGTTGAGAATTATGCCGTGCTTGCTAAACCACTTTCCGATCTGCTTAAAAGATATACTAAGTTCGTCCTTCAAGACGACCAGATAGCAGCGTTTAAGCAGCTTCAATTAGCTTTAACAAGTGCACCAGTCTTAAAGCTATACCATCCGAAAGCGGTTACGGAGGTACATACTGATGCCAGTTTGGGGTACGGGGTACGGGGTACTGCAGAAAGACTACGATGACCAGGAGTTCCACCCGATTCAATACATGAGCCGTAAGACAAAGCCGATCGAGGAGAAATATCATTCGTACGAGTTGGAGGTACTGGCAGTCATCAAGGCACTCAAGAAATGGAGAGTCTACATGCTGGGTATAAGGTTCAAGATAGTCACTGACTGTAACGCTTTCAACATGACTATGAAGAAAAGGGACATTCCACTTAGAGTTTCACGTTGGGCGATGTTTCTACAGGATTTCAACTACGGAATTGAGCACCGTAGCGGCACGAAGATGCGACATGTTGACGCTCTGAGCAGCATCTCATGCTTAATTTTAGAACATTCATTGCGACACCGGTTAAAGCAGGCACAACAACAGGATGACTGGATACGGGCTGTTCGTAGAGTACTGGAAGGGGACGACTACGAAGATTTCTATTTAACCCTGGAACACACACCCGGGTACAAATGTATCCACTTCAACTTTGAAGTGTTGTAACTTTTGAACCGCTATACCTCTATACCGCTAACTTCGGATCTAGGAAGATTATTCAGTTTTGAGTTTAAATTCAAAACTTGAACCAGATCGGACCATTGGTTCAGAAGCTAGAGCCTTCCAAACACATTATATCCGTAAACACACACCCGGGATACGTTTGTACCCCAATAGTAAAAATCCTCATAATAATAAAAAAAAACATTTTTTATATTATTTTTTTATTTGAAAAATTAAAAATATTCATTTCACACATTATATTATTGACTTTTATTATAAAAATTATAAAAATGCATCTTATATCTAAGGAAAATCATGGCAAATAGAGCAATTTGTTGATGTGACCGAATGTTCAAGACACATTGGCTTCTTACATTTGGCGCACAGCTTTCTGGTTTTTCTACGGCGTTTTTCCTCTTGTGCGTAACATAAATAGCAAGATCTGGACACAGGTTTTGGCGTGCGCGTTGCGGCAGATGTTGCTGCTGCTGTTGACACCATTGATTCCAGCGGTCGGTTGAAATATGCTTCAATAGCAATTTTAGTCGAAAAATTTCGCGTCACTTGACGATTTATGGCTCTGGCTTCAATAATGGGCATACACAATGCTTCAGCCAAGCTGCGCCGGATCTGCTTACGCTTGTTGTTTGTTCTCCAAGGCAACATAGGGTTATTCAAATCGTAGACAATGTAGGCTGCAAGAGCTGTAATGTCCAACATGTTGAAGAACATCGCTAGTGGCCATCGTTTTGTTTGTCTTTGTGTTGGATATTCCGCAAACATTTGGTCCATGCGATCAACACCACCTTTGGTACGATTATAATATTCAATTATTTCAGGTTTCCCACTGTCAGCTATTTCAGCATCATTATGCATGGTCGAAAGCAAAATTACTGCTTTATTTTTTTTGTGAACATAAGAGCACATTGTCACATTATTTTTGAAGCCAAATGTCGTTGAACCAATTGTCCTGTTTTTGTTCTGCTTCATTTCTTGAGGAATATATGATTTGTTTTTGCGCAAAGTTCCAACGATCGTGAGTTTCCAGGTGAGAAGCAGTTCTGCAACTGGCAAGGTCGTAAAACAATTGTCCATTGTAATGTTTCGGCCACTTCCTTGGTATTTGGCAGACAAATCCTTCACCACTCGTTCGCCTTGGTTCGTTTCCCTACCAGTTTCTGCTTGGCCAGTATATATTTGTCCATGCAGTGGATATGCATTTGTGGCATCGCAAATCCACCAAACCTTGACACCATATTTAGCAGGTTTTGACGGTATGTACTGCGTAAACCGTGTGCGTCCACGGTAAGGAAATAATTGTTCATCAATCGTCAAGCATGAGCTGGGCTTGTAATGTGCAGCAAAATTATTGTTCATCATCGTCCACAACTCACTGATCGGTGCTGCTTTATCAGTTAGTTGCACGAGTGTTTTTATCGTCAAATCTTAGGAACCGCAATATCGAACAGAAACGGTTGACTCCCATTGTGGCGCGATATAAAGGATAGTTTTTGACGCTCCATAAATCTCGAACATGTTCTCTATTGCTATGGTTCGCACCAGTCATAATAAGTATGCCAAAAAATGCATACAGCTCTGTTATTGACACAGGCGTCCATGACTTAGGAGTTGTGTTTGGATGCGCATTGTTGTAAGCTTTATAAGTTTCTTTTGCTAACTTATTTGTGTGGCGCATAATTATATCAGCCATTTCAACGTTCATGAAACATTTGAATGTTGGCTCTATTGACAACATTTCAGTGCATCTAGCTGGTCCAGAACGTTCTCTTATAATATTTTGTCTGAGTACCTGACGACTTACATTTGGTTCTTTCATCCACTCAGTACCATCGCGTGCAACAAATTTTTCGCCACTAGCAGGTAATTCATTATTTTCTTCTACTTCTTCTTCTTCATCGTCTTCTTCATCATCCTCATAGTCCGCATAATTAGATAATACTTCTGCGGCACTTTGCGAAACTTCAGCATCGTCATCAGCAATTTCAATGTCATTGAATTGAATTTCTTCTTCATCTTCTGAGTCAAAGTCATAGGGAGCGTCATCGTCACAAATTTCATCAAATAAAGATTGGATATATGATTCTCGCTGTTCCTCAGTTAGCCTGCATAATAAAAAAAATTAGTATATGTTTACATTGTTGCTTATTTTACATTTTTTACCTTCTATATGCTGCACTTGATAAATATTCGTTTCTTCTTGAAGTCATTTCGTATCCAGTTATTTATAGTTTCAGTTATATTTATTTTCACTTATATTTTCACTTCTTACACTTTTGAGCACCAAAACAATAATGAAAATATCAACAGGCAGCATTTATAACAACACCTCGTGTGAAAACAACCCTTGCAGCTGCATATAAAATACAAAAACCAGTTATACCAGTGTATTTGCTACCTACGTACCCATACCTTGCGCGACCTTTTTGCACATATCTTTTGAACCAGGTAGAATATTTCAATGAAATAAAAACCAAAATGTGTATTCGTTGTTACTCTACAAGTATATTATTAAAAATTATATTATTTTGTTTTGCATTTATCAGGACAACAACAAAAACAAAAACCCACTGTTGCATGTCCTGACTTTATTTGCCCATATCGCTGGAACCAGTAGGAATATTCGAATGAAACAAAAGACAAAATACTTGTTATATATTAAAATATACGTTTCAAAAAAAAAAATCATAGAAATCGGTTGAATAAGCATAAAAAAAACCGCAAAATAAGGTCCCGGGTACAAACGTATCCCGGGTGTGTGTTTACGTGGTATTTTCTGGGTGTGTGTTCTAGGGTTAAAACACGACGTTTTGTATAAAGACCCACTGAAGGAGCTCGTAGTCGAACCGTCGGCAATGGAAGAAGAGACCATCAAAGTGGCGCATAGGCAAGGTCATTTCTCAGTTAAGAGGACGCAAGATGCGGGGTAGAGGTCATACTATATACCACAACTCAATAGTAAGGTTGCCGAAGTAGTAAAAGGTTGTGTAGAATGTTTAGTGACCAATTTCAAGGCTGGGAAAAAAGAGGGATACTTGAACCCGATAAATAAAGAAGACAAGCCGCTAGGAACATTTCATATCGACCATGTGGGTCCGATGGAACCTACTAAAAAGGCATATAATTATATTTTAGTAGTAATAGACGCTTTCTCGAAGTTTGTTTGGCTCTATCCAACAAGGAACACAGACGCAGAGGCCGTCGTCGACCGATTGCAGAAGCAGTTAGCAGTTTTCGGGAACCCGAACCGAATAATCACGGACAGAGGTTCCGCTTTTACCTCAAATAATTTTAAGAGCTACTGCGAGGGCGAGCAAATCGAACATCTGCTGATAGCAACCGGAGTGCCACGCGGGAATGAACAGGTCTAGCGAATACATCGAGTGGTGGTGCCAATGATAGCAAAGCTGTGTTTGAAGAATCCTGGAAAATGGTATACGCAGATAAATCGCGTTCAGCGATTCCTCAACAGCACCCCAGCGCGCAGCACTAAATCATCGCCGTTTTTGATATCTCGTATTAAGATAGCTCGAATTTATCAATGAATTTTTTGATGATGAGTTTTTGTTGTTCAGCACCATGGCCGCTTCGGGTACGCCTATTAATGCATTTGTTCTTGAAGTCGCTTATATAAAATTTTAGCTTATGACGACATACGCATTTAGAGGAATAAAGTGAGAGCTGTTATACCGTTGGGTGGGCCATATAGCGTTTGCTTTTTGAACCACCTATTTTTTTGAGAATGGTAACACAAATGACATGTCAAATGTGTTCTTCATTTACTTAAAGGTTTGACATTTACGAAATGGGACGCTATACGCTAGAACAAAACTGGGAAATATTTCCGATATCAATTGGCCGCCTCGGTGCTGTGATTTAAGCCCGTTGGTCTATTTTTTGTGGGAAGCCGTTAAGGACAAATGCTATGCAAACCATCCAGAGACAATTGATGCTTTAAAACACGAAATCGAAGTTACCATTCATGAAATTGGAGCCCAAACAATCGAAAATGTGCTTAAAAATTGGGTTAATCGAATGGCCTACTGTAAAGCCAGTCGTGGCAGTCATTTGAACGATATTATTCCTCATTCATAAATGACAATGCACAATCTTCAAAATAAAAAAACAGTTTGAAAAAATATTGATTAGTTTTCTTTTATAGCCGATTCAAAAAGAAAATTTTACATGTCCCACCCATATGTACATGCATATGTGTATACTAATATGCATAGATTTGCTGGAAGTATAGAATACAAATATGTACGTACTAGCGGACCCTCACCCGCTTCGCTGGGTGAAAGAAAAGTAAAAATGAAAAGTGTTCTTTGTTTTTTTCTTGTTTCATCATTTAATTCATGCTCGGCCATTATTTTGTGCCTTATTCTAATAACAATGTTTTATTTATTTTAGTGACTTACTCTAATGATTGTAAACTAACAACTTATTCTAAAACCTTCTGATACACAAAATTTTTGGTTTTATTTTCATGCGGTGTATAAATATAAAGTAACGATGGTTTCCCTACTCCAGAACATCCTACATACAGTTGCCCATGTCCAAAGCATGGATAAGTTAGGTCAATTCCACATAATTGACGTGTTTGACCTTGAGACTTATAGATTGTAAAAGCAAAAGCAAGGCGAATGGGAAATTGAAGTTGCTTAAAATCAAAAGGGAAATCTGTTGAAATCATTGAAATGCGCGGAATCAAAACATCTTCTTCTTCTTCTTAATTGGCGCGATAACCGCTTACGCGATTTTGGCCGAGATTAACAAAGCGCGCCAGTCGTTTCTTTCTCGTGCTAACCGGCGCCAATTGGACACACCAAGTGAAGCCAAGTCCTTCTCTACCTGATCTTTCCAACGCAGAGGAGGCCTTCCTCTTCCTCTGCTACCACCAGCTGGTACCGCATAGAATACTTTCAAAGCCAGAGCGTTTGTATCCATTCGGACGACATGACCCAGCCAACGAAGCCGCTGGATCTTTATTCGCTGCGCTATATCTATGTCGTCGTAAAGCTCATACAGGTCATCGTTCCATCGTCTGCGATATTCGCCGTTGCCAACGTGCAAAGGTCCAAAAATCTTACGCAGAATCTTTCTCTCGAACACTCCAAGCGTCGCTTAATCGGATGTTGTCATCGTCCAAGCTTCTGCGCCATACGTTAGGACGGACTTGATGAGAGTCTTGTAGAGTGTTAGTTTTGTTCGTCGAGAGAGGACTTTACTGCTCAGTTGCCTACTTAGTCCAAAGTAGCACTTGTTGGCAAGAGAGATTCTACGTTGGATTTCAAGGCTGACATTGTTATCGGTGTTAATGCTGGTTCCTAAATAGACGAAGTCTTTTACAACCTCAAAAGTATAACTGTAACAGTGACGTGGGTGCCGATACGCGAGTGCGCCGACTGTTTGTTTGAAGACAGGAGGTACTTTGTTTTGTCCTCGTTCACCACCAAGCCCATTCGCTTTGCCTCTTTATCCAGTTTGGATAAGGCAGAACTAACAGCGCGGTTGTTAAGGCCGATGATATCGATATCATCGGCATACGCCAACAATTGTACGCTCTTATAAAATATTGTGCCTGAGCGATTAAGTTCTGCGGCTCGTACGATGCTCTCCAACATCAGGTTAAAGAAGTCACACGACAGCGAGTCACCCTGTCTGAAACCTCGTTTGGTATCAAACGGCTCGGAGAGGTCCTTCCCAATTCTGACGGCGCTACTGGTGTTGAGCACCGTCTTCTTACATAGCCGTATAAGTTTTGCGGGGATACCAAATTCAGACATCGCGGCATACAGGTAACTCCCGTACTGTCGAATGCAGCTTTGAAGTCGACGAAAAGATGGTATGTGTCGATTCTCCTTTCATGGGTCTTTTCCAAGATTTGGCGTATTGAGAATATTTGGTCGATGGTAGACTTTCCAGGTCTGAAGCCACACTGATAAGGTCCAATCAGTTGGTTGACGGTGGGCTTCAGCCTTTCACACAATACGCTCGCTAGAACCTTATAGGCGATATTTAGAAGACTAATCCCGCGGTAATTGGCACAAATTGCAGGATCGCCCTTCTTATGGATTGGGCAGAGCACACTTAAATTCCAATCGGCAGGCATGCTTTCATCCGACCATATTTTGCATAGGAGCTGATGCATGCACCTTACCAGCTCCTCGCCGCCATGTTTGAATAGCTCAGCCGGCAGTCCGTCGGGGCCCGCGGCTTTGTTGTTCTTTAGCCGTGATATTGCTATTCTCACCTCGTCATGGTCGGGTAACGGAACGACAATTCCGTCGTCAACGATTGGGGTATCGGGATCTTCACATTCTCTATGACATGCGCAGCTGTCACCGTTTAACAGGCTCGAGAAGTGTTCCCTCCATAATTTAAGATTGCTCTGTACGTCAGTCACCAGATCGCCGTCTTTGTTCTTACAGGAAAACGCCCCGGTCTTAAAACCTTCTGTAAGCCGCCGAACTTTCTGGTAGAATTTTCGGGCGTTGTTCCTGTTGGTCAGCATCTCAAGCTCTTCGCACTCTCGTATTTCGGCCTCTCGTTTCTTCTGTCGGATAATACGTCTCTCTTCCTTTTTCAGCTCTCTGTAGCGATCCTACATGGCTCGCGTTGCGCCCGATCGCAGCGTGGCTCTATAGGCGGCATCCTTTCTTTCTGCGGCAGCATGACATTCCTCGTCGTACCAATTGTTTTTTCGGGCTCGCCGGAATCCGATTTCTTCTTCGGCGGCGGTACGTAGGGAACGAGAAATGTTGCTCCATTGCTCGCGCATGCCGGTTTGTTGGGCAGTGCTCTCCGAGAGCAGGAGTGAGAGTCGAGTGGCGAATCTTCTGGCTGTCTGTTGTGATTGCAGCTTTTCGATGTCGAACATTCTTTGCGTAGGTAGATGTACGTTTTTTGCTGCACAGAGGCGGGTGCGCAGTTTGGCTGCAACAAGGTAATGATCCGAGTCGATGTTGGGTCTTCGGATCGTACGTACCTCTAATACACTAGAAGCGAGTCTTCGATCTATCACAACATGATCGATTTGGTTTGGAATCAAATCATCTTCACCTTTAAATTTGTCTTTCAAAATTGTTGCTTCAATTACATTGTTCATTGTCCGTTTCACTGCTAATCTGGTCCCATTGCATAGTTTCGGCTGATTGATATTTCGCAACATAATGATCACTGCGCCGACTTTCAATTGCAAACCATGTGGTGGAAAGCCAGGCAAATTAAGTGAATTCAAAAATTCAATTGGATAATTCACTACATCGTCGGGATTAGTGATTGAATCAATTGATTTATAGGTAACCACTTCACTGGGAATTTTAATCAAAATACTGGCATTGATTTCATTGACATCGACATTTTTGGCAGCTAATATACATAGCTCTCTCGCTTAGCCAATCTTGATTTCGATAGTTTTGTGCAATATTTGGGAATACATTTTGCACTAATTGTACTCTTGATTCTGTTACGGTACAAAAATTAGTTGGAAGTGTGATCATGCCTGTATTCTTATCAATTGGGTTTCGTCCATTTCCGATTTGCAACAAATGTTCGGAAAATTCAGCAGCTGTTGGATCATTCTGTAACTCTACACGAACATTAGTAGTTAATGTGAGTTTTTGAACATATCTCCACAGATTAGAAGATTTAAGGCACGCTCTCAATTCATCAGCTGCTGTTGATTTGGGAATAACAGGCAAAGTTTGTTGAAAATCACCGGCCAATAGAATTAGTGCACCACCAAATATGTTTGTGTTATTTCGAAAATCGTTCAGTGTTCTATTTAAGGCTTTCAGTGATTTTTTATGAGCCATCGTACATTCATCCCATACAATAAGTTTACATGTTTGTAAAACCTTTCCCCTTTCCAGAATTTTTAGAAATGTTGCAAGTTGGTTCATAATCAAGTTATTTACTTTATCTACTTGTTCTTTAGTTGGTAACAGAATAGCTCTTTCATTAAACCAAGATATTGTCTTATATATTAACTTATGTTATCAATGTCTGGATAGACATTGTTGACTAACTCTTGGATGTTGTCTATCAAAACACAATTCTCCATTGCCAACTTTTAGCAGCATCTCTGGAAATAGCCTGTTCTCACGTGAAGATGACGAAACTCTCATATTAGTTTTAAGCTCTAATTTATTGACATGCGACCAAAGGTGGGATCTTTTTAGCGAAGCGTTTATTTCGTCAGCACGTGTTCCTCGAGTCACAACTGGTAGGATTTGACGGAAATCTCCTGAGAACAGAATTGTACATTCACCCATAGGTGAATTTTTGATGCGCAAATCGCGCATTGTCCTATCCAGTGCTTCCACAGACGTTTTGTTTGACATGGTAGCTTCGTCCCAGGCTATTAATGAGCAGTCACGCATCAATTTTCCTGTATTGCTCTGTTTAGAAGCACTACAGACGCTGTTATCATCATCGGTGGCGATACATATGTACATACATATGTACATACGTCCGAAATGAAATAATGCGAGCGATTCGTAAATACATACATACATACGTCACCATACGATGTAATTCAACATTAATTAGGTGTGGTGAGATTATCGCTTAACGCCTGTTGCTTCATTCGGCTGACAGCGAACAAACACACAAACAGCTTTTTTGGAAAAAGAGTTGCTTTTGTTTAAACAATTTTGGTTAAATAACAAATATGTAAATCAATTTTTTTTTGATGCAGAACGAAAGTAACTATATCAAAGTTAAACTTCAAGAAAGTTTCATTTTAATTGGTTGATTCGTTTATGATTTATGGCCGTGAAAACAAAAAAATTATGTTTTTTTGCCACATTTTGACCGATTGCCACGCCCCCTTTATATATTTCTTCACATTATATTGATATAAACCTTCCTCTTCAATCAATCTATCTTTAAAAAAACCGCATCAAAATCCGTTGCGTAGTTTTAAAGATTTAAGCATTCAAGGGAACATAGGGACAGAAAAAGCGACTTTGTTTTATAATATGTATGTAGTGATATTGATATACATATAACGGTGGTTTTTTAGCTATTATCTTTTTAAACGGTTGGTTCGAACAGCTGACGCACGTTTCGTGTTTTGTTTCACTGTAAAACATTTTCAGTTTGGTCTATAATTTAACCATGAATCGTCTTACGAAGGAACAACGCTTGGAAATTATTGAATTTTATTATAAAAATGCGTATTCAGTTAAGAAAGTTTATTGCACGCTTCTTCCATTTTATGGTCAGTTTAATCGACCCACTGAAGCGGCTATTCGAGCTATTGTGACTAAATTTAGAACCAAATTTACATTATTGGACATCAAACCTGAAGAAAATATCGCAGTTGTATCGGCCAGTGTTAATGATTACCATCAATTATCGATTCGTCGCCGTTCGCAGCAATTGGGACTAAGCGGATGGACCATTTGAAGCGCAGTCACGGTCAACATGTGCATGAAATAATCTTCGAACATTAAATAAAAATTGTATGCATTTTTCTGAATTTTACGTGTGTTTTTTGAAAAACTTTCCTATAGCTCTTAAAAAATCACCCTTTACATATATGTATGTGCCAATATCCCAAAACTCTTGTGTGTTCTATGAAATCTCATCTAAAATTAATTTCGACTCAAAAAATTAGTAAATGGTTTCAACAAATTTGTATAGTTTTAAATTTACTAAAACGCGCACACCAAAATGTGAGGCCACTTTATAATGTATTTTGGTTCAGTTAAATGTTGTTAAAGTTACTTTGATTTTAAATGTTGGCGCATATATTACACATCTTTTATCTTTTAACAAAAACTTTCAACTTCATTTCTGGAATTAGAGAACTAAAGGCAATAACGAAATAAGGCACAATTTTATGCAAAAATATTATTCGTAGATAGCCATATAAGGAATATTTTATTAAAAAAATAATGAAAAAAAGCGAGTAGTTAGTACTTTGTTGGGCCACCTTTAGCTTTAATAACTGCTTCCAAATGTCGTTGCATACTTTTCACCAATACCGTGATTTCATTAGCTGCAATTTTCTCCCACTCAACACTTAAAGCTGTCTTAATAACGCCTTTGATATCATTTTGTGCTTTCTGATTCTCCTTTCAATTGGGTTCAGATACGGTGATTGAGGTGAATATTTAAACTGCTTACAGTGGTAAATAAACCATTCTTACACGAGGTAAAATGAGTGTTTTGGGTCATTGTCCTGTTGAAACAAGAACCCTTTAGCATTCAGTCCAAGTTTAACGGCACTATCACGCAATTTATCATCAATAGAAACCATTTTTCCTACTCCAGATGCAACTATGCACCCCCAAACCATTGCATTTCTTCTTCCATGCTTAACGATAGGAATACGATTTTTTTCAGTATGCTCTGTATTTTCTTTTCACTAAACTTTTGGAGGCCCATCTGAACCGGAAACATTAAATTGCGACTCACCACTGAATTTGACGTTTTCTCAAAAAGAATCTGTCTCTTTTATATAGCATTTGGCGAACTCCAATCTCTTCTTTCTGTTAAGATCTGAAATGTTTTGCAAACAATTTCAGACTGTTTATGGGCTTACTTTTTATGCAAAGACTCTAGAATGTTTCGGCATGGTATCGTGGAGATTTTTTTTTGGGATTTTGTGCGGCTGATGCTACTATGTTGCGTTCCGCACGTGAAGTTTTCGGCTTCCTGCTTGATGGTGATTAGCTTCCAATATACCAGTATTAACGCAATTAGCAATAACACCTTGCACCGTATAATGCGATTTTCCAATTTTTGGTCGATTTCACGCAGATACTTGTTTTCCATGTACAATTTAAAAACAATTTTACGCATTTCTAATGGTAAATCCGCACTTCGTCCCATTTTTCCACTTTCAATCGAGATAATACGCTCAACTGAAACTGACTCAGCGAGAAAAACTAAAAAATAGTATATTATTTCGTTTTCAGCAATATTAGTAAAAACACAAACGATTTTTACTGTTGCTTTTGTAGCAAGAAAACGAATAAATGTTTTGCAGCATTTTGCTACGTCTGCCTGCTTTCCTTGAAATTCCTCAGTGTGAGTTGAAAGAACGGGCGTTTTGTTTACGGCGATTCATCAGGAATGTAACATTCTTACACTGACCCAAAAAAAAATTTATTGTCACAGCAAATGTTTTGCGCAAAGCTGAAGTTTTTACGAGTACGTACTACGCAGGTTGTACGAATAAATTGTGTGACCACCGTAAATTGAATAAAACTTCGTTTATCAAGGGAACATAGAAATGTACAAGCAAATTCCTTGCAAAATGCCGTCGGCTATTCGTCAATTTGATTTCATACAGAAGCCAGAAACTGAGCAGAGCCAATGTACTTGCTCATAATTCACTGTAATCAGCTCTGAGAAGAAGTTCCCCGCTGTCGAGTTGAACGAGGTGAAAAGGTCTTCGCGGTTTCACTTCATTTTTGACTATTCACATTATTCGAAGTCCGTGAGACTTCTCATACATTAACTTGCTCAGGTGTTTATTTGTGTATGAATATCAATTTGGGCGCAGAGCTGCTTAATGTTGCCATTTGTCCGCTCATGTGCACACTTCAAAATTTCAAAAGAAATGAGAAAAATCGTAAACTTCGCCACACACACGCAACCGATTGCAAGTTGACAACTGCGCCACACACTCATCAATCTGTTGAAATTTCAACCGATAGTTTGGATCTGTTTTCTGTGTGTGCCCAACTTGAGTAATAACATGAGTCACAGTCTCGAACAAGAATTATTTTGACAGTACTGGCATTTAGGGCTCAGTTGGTGTGTGAGTTCGATATGTAAGTTTGGTGTGTGAGCTGGTTCTGATACTTGCAGCACGCTGGTGGCTACAATGTTTTATTGCTTAATTGAGTTAGTACTTACTCAATGACTGTTTTTGTAAGATCCTGGTGACGAGCATACAGTTAGTAACAGAAGTAAGTATACACCGGACACGTTCTCAATTTTCCCCCAATCGATTCCTTCAAACAACCTAAGTTATAACTATTATTATTATATTGTGTTTTATTAACATGAATGAAATACAAAAATCATATTTAATCCAAACAATGACAAAATTTTAAAAAGGAACAAAATTATAGCTTTTTATATTAAACCTTATAAAAATTCATGTCTCAAAAGTAAGTATACAGTTCATCATATTATTAATTTGTGAAATCAAAAACATAATTAAAAACCAATCCTAGTATTTGGTTGGATAACCATTAGACTTTACAATCGCTTTAAGTCGTGATGGCATTGATTTCACCAAGTTTTTAGTTACAGCTGGTGGTATTTGATGATATTCCATTCCTCTTGAAGGGCGCTTTTCAGTTGTCCTTATATCTAATCGGATATTTATGTACGTATTTGCCGCTTTAAATGTTCCTATAAATGTTCGATTGGGTTGGTATCCGGGGACTGTGGCGGTGTTTTCAGCTGTTTTCGCACATTATATAACAGCCACTCTCGTACAATGTTGGATGTGTGCTTGTGGTGATTATCCTGCTGGAAGATAAACGTTCCTCCAAGGCCTAATTTCGTAGCGATTTCTTTTAAAATATTTTTCAAAATATTTAAGTAACCATATCGGTCCATAATATTTTCGATAAATACCAAGTTTCCAACCCCGTTCGCAACCATGCATCTCTAAACCATCACAGAGCCCTCTCCGTGCTTCACAGTGCCGGTCATATTGTTTGGATCCAATTCCGCGTTAACTTTCCTCCAAACGTTTTCACGGCCATCAGATCCACAGCTACTGAACTTACACTCATCAGAAAATATGACTTGGTTCCAAAACGTTCCAAACAACACACAAACACATATATGTAAGTAGGTGATTCTTTGTAAAAACACACAAACATATATAAATGTATGAAACTGAAAACACTGGAATAAAAATTACTTCTGTTTTTGCATTTGAATTGAGCAGACGTTTGAGCTACAGTGGCAGAACCCATACACACACATATACACCATCCAGCTCCCGATGGTAACTGGCACAGCTGGTTCAGGAATGGATCTACTTATAATTACGCTAAGTATCATTATTTTTTTGGTTTCAAAAGTAAGGTGCAGTAGAAAATGAAAGTTAGCTGTGTATAATATGCATTGCCAAATGGAAGGGAATCAATTGTTGATAATCGTTACCACAGCAGAAACAAAACACATAAACATAACAAAGGCAAAAAAAAACATTAACATACTTACATACATATGTATATGTATATACAGGTTGGTTTTGGTACAGCCTACAGAATCAATTGCTGATAATTAGTGCCCATTTACACGAGGAGACAACTGGAAGGGAAACATTTTGTTCGATGGCGAAGGACGGCCGCGGAAGAGGGAAGGGAATTTGTCTCCTGTACTGGCGACACGCTTTGCTCTTCTTATTCGTATTTCCAATCTTAAAGCAATTTTTGACAGTTGCTTCATTTGTTTCCTTCTTTTGTGGGAGAAGGTTCTGAGTTATGTGTTGCTTTTCAAGCAAACGGAAGAAACAAAGATGACAAACATCCGAACACTGCTTGGGAAATGCACGATTATTTTTGCTAGTCTTCTTCTTCTTAATTGGCGCGATAACCGCTTACGCGATTTTGGCCGAGATTAACAAAGCGCGCCAGTCGTTTCTCTCTCGTGCTAACCGGCGCCAATTGGACACACCAAGTGAAGCCAAGTCCTTCTCCACCTGATCTTTCCAACGCAGAGGAGGCCTTCCTCTTCCTCTGCTACCACCAGCTGGTACCGCATCGAATACTTTCAAAGCCGGAGCGTTTGTATCCATTCGGACGACATGACCCAGCCAACGAAGCCGCTGGATCTTTATTCGCTGCGCTATGTCTATGTCGTCGTAAAGCTCATACAGCTCATCGTTCCATCGTCTACGATATTCGCCGTTGCCAACGTGCAAAGGTCCAAAAATCTTACGCAGAATCTTTCTCTCGAACACTCCAAGCGTCGCTTCATCGGATGTTGTCATCGTCCAAGCTTCTGCGCCATACGTTAGGACGGGCATGATGAGAGTCTTGTAGAGTGTTAGTTTTGTTCGTCGAGAGAGGACTTTACTGCTCAGTTGCCTACCTAGTCCAAAGTAGCACTTGTTGGCAAGAGAGATTCTACGTTGGATTTCAAGGCTGACATTGTTATCGGTGTTAATGCTGGTTCCTAAATACACGAAGTCTTTTACAACCTCAAAATTATAACTGTCTACAGTGACGTGGGTGCCGATACGCGAGAGCGCCGACTGTTTGTTTGAAGACAGGAGGTACTTCGTTTTGTCCTCGTTCACCACCAAACCCATTCGCTAGTAAAGTAGGTATAATTTAAAATATATTATGGGGCATGTTTATGTTGAATTCTAATTTTCCCCGCATTTCTAGATACTCAAGTTAATTTTAAGTTAATTATTTATGTATGAAGTATTTTTAATTTAATTTTTTTTATTCAAGTACAACTATTTATAAATATATTTAAATAAAAAAACAATAAATTATTTATTATTTAACCAGTTTGCATTTTTCATTCATATATTTAAGAAATTGTTGACGAACGTTTTCCGCTTTACATGTAAGCGCGTGCGAGAATACATATGAACCAGACGAAGCTAAAGCATTAAATGTCAAAATGTTGCCGAAAACAATTTTGCCCGTGTGGCCGCGAATGAGACATGAAAAGAGAATTTCCAGTGACTCCCTTCCAGATGTCTCCTCGTGTAAATGGGGTGTTACAGAGCTATCATAGTTCAAACCAAAATGTTTTTTGTAATGTTGTGGGGCGAAATCATACGGTGATAGTCGCCGCATATAACAAAAGAAAAGAAAAAAAAGCGAAAGAGAAAAAAACAAAAAAAATCTTTCTTTGAATTTAACAATTCGACGGAATCGTTGAAATGCTACAAAACTGCAAAGTACATTGATACATTTCCGATATACGCATTGTTTATGACACTCTGTTCTCGCTAACGGTGCAGCAGAGCCGACGAATTCTGGCGCCACCGTTTTTTATACCGACACCGCATTTGCAAAGTGTGTGTGCATTGTGGTTGTTGTTGTTCATTAAGTGACAACGCCGAAAAGTCCGGCGCCACCGATCCGCTAAGCAAAGCTGCAACGGGCAGACGATGCTAACACAAGTAACAGCCTCAGCGTTGCCGTTTTGCTAATATACAATTGTATCATTCTTGATACACTTTTTTCTAAATTTAGTGATTTGATACATAGATACTTTTTTATTACGAAATGCCCTATTTTGATACATTTTGCTTATTTCTCTTTATTTCCTTTCATTACTAACATTTTAGAAATGCTAAAATTTTTCTTTGGCAACTCTTATACAGAAACATAACCCTGATTTCTTTTCTATTTTCGGCTCAATTTTTTTTTACAACACTGTTGAGCGTATGTGCAATGTGTGTGTATGTACATATGGATTTGAATAATGCTGAAAACAGTGAAGACCGCACGGAATCCCTTACCGCATGCCCTTACCGTGCACAAAAACTCACCCCCGAGAAAAACTGCGTTCTTTTACTTACATATTTACACTATTCATCGGTTTGTGTGTGTATGTGTGTGGTTGTATCTACACAATGTTGCCATTGATATTTTTGCTTACACACTTTTTCACACACCCGCGTTATCAGTTACAATTTTTCATTGTTTAATAAACCAAAGCCAAAAACCAAAAAAATCCAAATCTATAATTAACATTATTCAATAGTATTTTTAAGCTATTTTAACAAAAATTATAATTTTTCTAGGTTTATTTTGTAAATGATTTCGAAATGTTCTGCTTGGCAACACTGTGTGGTGAGAGAGCAATCAGCTGGGTCGGAATTACGGAATTTTTTTAATAATCGTGAAATAAAATCTACGGTGCTACGATACGGAAGGAAGGAACTTTTCGTTTACATGGGGTTCTCATTAGTTTGATCAGAACAGCTGAGTTGGAATTGTGTTTACGGGCTTCCCTGTTTTCAGCATAAGTGTTCTTGGTCATTCACTGTTACTATTTGGAAAGACATGACGCGTTGAGTTTGCATAAAATGGATAAGTAAGTATTTCTTTAGTGAAAATAATAAAATGCTCAATTAAAATAACATATATTATTAGATTTGTACAACGGCTTGCAAAAAATACTAGTAACAGTGAAATAAAGTGGATTCCACAGGGAAAGAAACAAAAAACATAAAAAACGAAAGATAATTGTAAAATATACACATGCATGCACATACATCCATTTAATTTGCAAATATATTTGACCACTCGTTTAAATCTTCAACGCCCAAAGCATATGAACGTCGTTTCAGGGAAAATTGGAAGGAATTATTTCATTGGCTGGATGAACAAAATGGTAATGCATTTTGTGTATCCTGCAGGAAAATTATGTTCAGTATATAAACACATATTCAACGGCATGAAAAATCTGCTTTACACCAAAAAAACGTTAGCAGGAAGAAAAACCAAAGCACCATCGAGCACTCTCTGGTGCCAGATGAGCAAGCAAACATGATGAAAAAGGTAAGCTACGCTGAACACTCGTAAGTTATGCTTTGCGCAGTCCACAATCTACCAATGTCAGCAATGGATTCACTACCTCGAGTTTTAAAAAATATTTTTTCGGATTCAAGTATTGCAAAAAATGTGGCCTGTGCCAGAACAAAGTCGACAAATATAATTAAAAAACATTTGGCACCGAAGGCAAAGAACAAATTATACAAAAATTGGTTAGACAAATGACATATAAATAGATATTACTAAAATAAATATGGATTTTTGAAAATATCTGGTATTATTTATTTTTAGGGAAAAATAATAAACATTTTTGCAGTTAATGAGTTTGATACATTTTTTGCTTGGAAATTGATACATTTTTTTCGAAGCTCGCGGCAACGCTGAACAGCCTTTTATTGTACGAGTACGCTCATTTGCGAAAGTGATCTCGAGTGCAAAAGACATAGTCAAATTTAAAGTGTGTTTAAAATTTTTGTGACAGTTTTACGGCGGCCGCCGTAGCCGAATGGGTTGGTGCGTGATTACCATTCGGAATTCACCGAGAGGTCGTTAGTTCGAATCTCGGTGAAGGCAAAATTAATAAAAACATTTTTCTAATAGCGGTCGCCCCTCGGCAGGCAATGGCAAACCTCCGAGTGTATTTCTGCCATGAAAAAGCTCCTCATAAAAATATCTGCCGTTCGGAGTCGGCTTGAAACTGTAGGTCCCTCCATTTGTGGAACAACATCAAGACGCACACCACAAATAGGAGGAGGAGCTCGGCCAAACACCTAACAGAAGTGTACGCGCCAATTATTTATTTATTTATTTTTTAAATATTTTAAAACTTATGCAGTTTCCAAGCGAATATTGACAACAACGTAAAAGCAATACATGCAAATGCCAGATCATAATTTAGAAGCACGTTACATAAATCACGTTAACATAAATTTCATTCGATTTCAGTTCATTTATTTCAATTATTACGTAAAGAAGATCTTATCAAATGTCAAAAAGATCTACATTCCGAACAACCACAGCAAGAACATCTGCCAAACGAATTCCAAGACAAATAAGTGACAACCCAGTTTGCCCACCCAACGAAAACGCAATGAATTCTGGCAACTCCTCAGTATCACTTCCCAATTCTACATCGACTTCAAACGGAACGCCTACAATAAGCAGCATGGCCAACATCCCAACATCTTTAAATCCAACTAACATACTTGCTTTCATCAAAGAGCTACCTACCTTTGACAGAACCTCTAATCAACTGCAAGACTTCATCGTTAAGATCACAATCGATTAATGGAATTGACCAGACACCATACAGCTCTCTTCTACTAGGAGCCATCAGGAATAAAATCGTGGGTAGAGCTAATGACACTTTAAAATTGTCCGACACTGGACTCATCTGGGATGACATCAAGGCTAATCTGATTCAACAGTATGGTAACAAGAAAAGTGAATCTGTGCTTATTTATTTGCAAAACTTCCCTGATAGCTTATCTTAAGGTAAATTTTTTATGGTATTTTAAAAATAAGATCTCAATTGGCATACACTTTACAAAACACTAACTAATACTCAACTGCCAAAGCTAAGCTGTATGACGAAATTAGCTTGAATACTTTTTTAATTAATTTGCGAGAACCATTTAAAACTTTAGTAAAATCAAAAAATCCGCATAATATCAAGGAAGCCTATGCACATTAAAAAAAAATAAATAAATAATTGGCGCGTACACTTCTGTTAGGTGCTTGGCCGAGCTCCTCCTCCTATTTGTGGTGTGCGTGTTGATGTTGTTCCACAACTGGAGGGACCTACAGTTTCAAGCCGACTCCGAACGGCAGATATTTTTATGAGCAGCTTTTTCATGGCAGAAATACACTCGGAGGTTTGCCATTGCCTGCCCAGGGGCGACCGCTATTAGAAAAATGTTTTTATTAATTTTGCTTTCACCGAGATTCGAACCAACGATATCTCTGTGAATTCCGAATGGTAATCACGCACCAACCCATTCGGCTACGGCGGCCGCCTAGCCTATGAACATTGCTGTGTAGAAAAGACTTTCTATTCGCCAAAACCAAACACTAGCCGGAATATTAAAGCACAGATAACACAGTATTCACGACCCAAAAATATAAGAAACCAACCAAACAATAACCCATATTCTAAAAATACAATTATTAAACCATTACTCAGTCTAACAATAGCAAACACAATAGAAATTCATCTGTGAATCCTTTTAACTCCACAATCACACCCAGGAATCAATTACATAATATTAATGAGCAGCAATCTTCAACTGAACTTTGTAGATAATATTAACGACACAGGAATTTTTTTTCGAAATTGCCTTCGAGAATCAACAAGGTACCTAACAAAAACGAACCCACAGGTCAACACTCCCTTTTATATGGATTAATTCCATCACAAGCCAGCCCATAAAATTTTTGATAGATACAGGTTCCACAAATTCATTTGTAAGTCCAACTATAGCCAATGCCGATCGCAAAACTCTTGATAATCCTATAACTGTTCAGACAGTCTTAAGCCAGCACGTCTTTAAAGAAAAAAACATGATTCAATCACTTACAGAGTTTAAAGAACAAATGAAGGTAGACCTTCTTCTTTTTGATTTTCATCCCCATTTTAAAGGTCTATTTGGGATGGATGTTCTTAAGGAATTAAAAGCCAATATTAATCTAGTCCGTTTTTGTCTTAAAATTCCAAAATCATGTTTAAAAATATGTATACAAGAGAACCCAGTAACCGAAGTACATGTTACTCCAGCTTTATCAAAAGTTTTAGTAAACCTTCCGGTCCAGTTGAAGCAAGGTAATTTTTACAGTCAACAGACAACCAACAACAAGCACTTTTTTGTATTACCTATTTCCCTTTTTAAATTACCATCTGTTAAATTTAAGCAATAAGTAATCATTTTTAAAGTAGTATTGGAATTTTTTGTTCTCTAACCTATGCTAGATAAATATTCAATTTTGCTTTAAATTTTGTTTTTTCTTTTTTTTTGTTTTGTTATAGGTATTGTTATATACAGGCATGTTCTGAAAATCGCGCGATTTCAATTCGGATCCGAAATGGCAATTCGTACGATTTTGTTTTGGGTGCTCTGTAATTCGTCCGATTTAATTTAAATTCGAATTTAAGCTCGAAACAACTGATTTCTCTTTGACAACTAAACAAACCAAATGACAAAAGAATTCGTTGGCATAAAATACGAAATAATTTCAAAATAAACGGATTTAATTAAAAAATGATCATGTTTTTTATGGCAGCTTATGTGTTAAACGAACAGGAGCAAGATTACCAAAGTAGAATAGAAAGGCGGCGTTTAAGAAACCATTCGAATTCTCTCAGTGCACCGGATTCTACGTAAGATTAGAAATGTTTAGACTTTGTTGCATTCATTAAGTTTTTCTACTTTAAATTTGTTTCCAACTATCGCCTAAACAAGTACGCTTTTTTAGAAGTGCTCAATGAAGTAAAACATTTCATCAAAGAAACGTCCATACCTATTTTACTAAAGCTGGCAGCAAGTCTTAGGTTTTTCGCAGAAGGTTCCTATCAACGTTGGGATACAGATATTGCTATGGGTAGAAGCACAGTTTCAAAAATATTATCCGAAATGATCAATGCTTTGGAAAATGTTCTGTGTCCTAAGTGGATTAAGCTGAAAATGTCTGAAGAGGATTCTAGAAAATCAAAACTTCATTTTGTAGAAAAATTCGGTATTCCAGGAGTAATAGGGTGTATTGATGGAACACATTTTTTTTTTATTGAAATGTTATAAATTTTTTATTTACATTCCATAAAGATTACACCTAGTATAAAACTAATAAGTAATTTTCATTTCACAATTTGAAGTAGCTTAACCCTTCATTAGGCACGTGGTCTACAATCGTAGACCACTTCTTTTCAAAGTCGTGCAACTCCTTAAATTTGTGTCTTAAATTACCTAAGCTTTTTAATAGCTGTTTATAATTAATCTCTTTATCCAATTAGTGCATTCAGTGCGGGTTTGACGTGCAGTTGTAAATTTTATCAAGGTCTGAACAGTGCTGGTCTACATATGTAGACCACGTGACTAACGACGTTACTTTTTCTTGCGGCAATATTACTTGATATATTAAATATTTGAATTAAGTTCAGGTAAGTTTTGCTTATATTTTTTTTACAAAAGAGTGCTAATTTAATTAGTTTCAGATAATATTATGTCTGATTCCAAAAAAAGACGATTGGAAAGCAGCAAAAATCCTGAAGTATGGGAAAGATGGCTCTCCGAACTATCAAGTAGTCAAGAAAGTGCTATGGATGAAGAAAACGAGACGGAGGTTGACGAAGATACGTATATCAATGTGAATGCTGCTGAAGAGAGTGACCACGAGACCGAATCGGAACTAGAAGGATCAAGCGATGATGAAATTCTTTCAGACGATTCTGGTGCATCTCATCCCCAAAATTTCTATTTAGGAAAAGACAATGCCACTAAGTGGAAGAAAACCAGACCCAATTTGCAAGTTCGTATTCGTTCGCACAATTTAATCAAACTTTTGCCGGGTACGAAAAGGAAATTGAGTGCCTAAATTTATTTGTGAATGATTCGGTTATAAGAATAATAACCGTTTCCACAAATTTGTATATTCGAAAAGTACGGGTTAACTTTGAAGAAGACAGAATGAATCAAGATGCAAGAGAAACCGATGACACCGAAATTCGCGCTTTCATTGGCATTTTGTTTTTGATTGGCGCTCTTAGAAGCTCGAAACAAGGAAACGGGGTTGAATCGTGCTACCTAGCGATGAGCGAGAAACGGTTTCGATTTCTGATAAGATGCCTGCGATTTGATGACATCAATACAAGGCAGCAGAGAAGAGCAATTGATAAATTGGCGCCTATAAGAGAAGTTTCCTGGTCAACTTTCAAAATAATTTTATTGGTAGTGAGTTTCTTACTGTGTATGAACAACTATTAGCATTTAGAGGACGTTGCGCGTTTAAGCAATACATTCCTAGTAAGCCGGCCAAGTTTGGCATTAAAACTTTCGCGATGGTGGATGCAAAAACGTCTTACACTTTTAATTTGGAAACTTATGTGGGAACTCAGCCGGACGGACCATACAAACTTAGCAATAGTGCGGAAGAGATAACTCTTCGATTGGTAGAGCCAGTCGCAGGAACTAATCGCAATATTACTGGTGACAATTGGTTCAGCAGCTTAACGTTGGTGAATAATTTGCGATAGAAAAAGCTTACATATTTGGGAACTGTGAGAAAAAATAAACGTGAAGTTCCCAAAGAATTCCTTCCCAGGAAGAATCGTAAAGAAAAGTCAAGTATTTTTGGTTTCCAAGAAAATTGTACACTAGTGTCGTACTGCCCCAAAAAAACCGGTCAGTGATCCTGATATCATCTATGCACGTTGCGTTATCATGGCAATAGATGAGCAAAAAAATGATGAAAAAAAACCAATTATGATAACCGATTATAATCACACAAAAATTTGTGTAGATTTTGTGGACCAATTATGTCAGAAATATAATGTTGCAAGGAATACGTGTCGTTGGCCAACGGTAATATTTTACAATTTACTAAATATCTAATCCCCAAAATAATATAAAACGGAGTGATTTTCTTGAAAAATGCGCTTGGGAGCTCATTAGACCACAAATTGAAGTTAGATTAAAGAATCCTCGACTACCCAGGGAAATGAGGCAGCGAGCCCACAACCTTCTTGGCATCCCAGGCATTGCACCACAACCCACTCTATCACCAAGTAACTATGTCGGACGTTGTCATATTTGCCCTCGCAATATGAACAAATCATCCCGAAAGTCGTGTACTAAGTGCGGCAGATTTGCTTGCAAAAATCATATGAGAGAAAGCTGCATGGAATGTCTCAGTGAGGAAATATAAGCAGTTTTCAGAAACCACAACATATAAGTTTTGTACAAAACTTTTATTTTTTTATTCAAAGACGTGAATTTTACATATTTTTATTTTAAGTTTTACGAATAATAAAAACTCTTTTGTAAATCGTCCATTAGTTATAAGAAAAAACGTTTATGAATTGCAATAAATGTTAAAAAACACATACATTCATGTTTTTATTGAATTTACAGGAGATACACAAATATTTAAGTGAAAATATTAGTTTATATTCTTCACATTAAATCACAGAATATACTTATGAAGTATTATTAAGAAACACAAATGAATAATACTTTTAGTCATAATATTAAAATGGTCTACGATTGTAGACCACGTGCCTAACCACGTTACAAAAATCCACGTGCCTAACGAAGGGTTAAACAATATTGACAACTAAGTCTTGAAGTTTTTTTTCTTTTTAATCTTCTTTTTACAGTTGCTTCATGGCTTAGTACTGAAGCTTCTGCGTTAATGTGTTTTTTTAATTCTTCAGCATGCTTAACTGCACAGAGATGGGCTGTGTCTGAAACGGTTTTTAAATTTAAATCCTTGTGCAGATCTTCATTACGCACGTACCAGGGAGCTTTAACGATTCCCCTGATTACTCTATTTTGGAGGCGCTGTATAATGTCGATGTTGGTCTTTGCAGTACATCCCCATAATTGAAGATCATAGGTCCACACCGGCTTTAGCACTTGGTTGTAAATGAGGAGTTTATTTTGAGTTGATAGCTCAGAGTTTGTGCCAATTAGCCATTGGAGTTTTTGCGTCTTTAGATTCAGCTCAGCAGCTTTGATTTTCACGTGCTCTTTCCACTTGAGCTTTACATCTAAAGTCGTGCCTAGATACTTTGCACTATTAGCATTGGCACTAGCTGACAAAATATGAACTGGTTTGTAGATAATTTTTTTATTAGTAAAATCCACGTGAACTGATTTGGTTTCGTTTAGCTTTATGTTCCAATTTTCAGTCCATGTGACTACTTCGTCAATGGACTTCTGCAGTTTCTGGATGGATTCGTTTTCAGTTGATCCAACAGCTAAGATGCATGTATCGTCAGCGAATGTAGCTACTTTGCACATTTTCGGTACTGGAAGGTCTGCGGTAAAGAGTAGGTACAGTATTGGGCCGAGTATGCTGCCTTGTGGTACTCCGGCCAATATTTGTTTTATTTCCGAATACGCCTGCTTTTGCTTTACTCTAAAGTACCTATTTGTTATATACGATTCCAAAATGTCAGTGAACTGCAACGGAAGAAGGGCTTTTAATTTACAAAGTAGTCCTTCGTGCCATACTTTATCAAATGCCTGGGCAACGTCAAGGAATATTGCTGAGCAGACTTTATTACTCTCTAGCGCGTCTTCTATTGTATGTGTTATCCTGTGTATTTGTTCGACGGTTGAATGTTTTTCCCGGAAGCCAAACTGATGTGAGGGTATGATTTTTCTACATGCAATTATAGATTTTAAGCGTTTGGAGAACGTCAAGGAATATTGCTGAGCAGACTTTATTACTCTCTAGCGCGTCTTCTATTGTACGTGTTATCCTGTGTATTTGTTCGACGGTTGAATGTTTTTCCCGGAAGCCAAACTGATGTGAGGGTATGATTTTTCTACATGCAATTATAGATTTTAAGCGTTTGGAGAACAGCTTTTCGAATAGTTTACCCATTACTGGAAGCAGAGCGATTGGCCGGTAAGATGACACTTCATTCGGATTTTTGCCTGGTTTAGGTATCATTACTATTTCGGATAATTTCCATTGGAATGGTATATATTTCCAATCTAGGCATGCATTCATTATAAAAGTCAATTTAATTAGCGCCTTAGTTGATATATTTCTCAAAACTTCGGCGGTTATTTAGTCGAACCCTGGACCCTTCCTTAATTTTAAATTGGAAATTTCGGTGGCAACTTCATCTATACTGAAATGCTTTATTTTAACGAACTCTTGTGCAGTTGATGGCGGAGTGAAATATATTGTTTTTCGGTGCGGTTGAAAGATTTTCTGCAGGTGGTTGGCAAATACGTCAGCTTTTTCTGCATCGCTTTTAGCCCAAATGTGAATACCATTTTGCTGTTTTATTGGCGGATTATGTTGAATTGGTCGTTTGACACACGTCATCGCTTTCCAAAGCGAGAAATCACCTGTTTTTTCTGCTGATAAGTTTTTCAGAGCGTTTTTTATGATATTGTTTTTATGCTCCTGTATTTTTTCTCTGAACAATTTTGTTAATCTCTTTAGTTCAGTTTTCTTGGAGGGCACCCTTGTTGATTGCCACTTTTGTCTTACTTTTCTTTTTTCTCTTAATATTTCTGATATTTCTTGTGGATATCTTTGTTGATGGTTATCTCGTGTTTGTTTACCTGCTGGCGTGCTTATCCAAGCTGCTTTCTGAATGTGTTGTTTTATTGTTTCGTCTTCAATATCTTCTTCGTTCATAATTGTGTCGGTATTTTCCATATACGTATCGAGTTTATACTTGAAAAAATTCCAGTCGGTCATTTTATTTGAGAGTACGGGACTTCGTTCGTTAAATTTTGATTTGCCATTAAGATACATAAAAATAGGTGAATGGTCTGAGTTCAGGTCTACGCCGTCTTCTACTTGGATGATATGGTTTGGTATTTGTTTGACTACAAAGAAATCTATAACATCGGGGATTTTGTTAGGGTCTGAAGGCCAGTAGGTTGGACTTCCGGTTGAGATAATTTGGCAGCCAAGTTGTTTTGCCGCTTTCCATAGGGTCGTGAACTAGTTAGTTGTTGTTAGGCGAGAACCCCAGCGTACATGTTTCGCGTTGAAATCTCCACCAATTATGTATCTCCCATTGTAGTTTTCAAAAAGTTTTTTATAGTCTTCTGACTTTAGGTTATGTCTAGGTGGACTGTATAGCGCTATTACTGTTAAATCAGCTTCAGATAGTTTTATACAAACTGATACTGCTTGGAACTCTGTTAATCTTATTTTTTCATCCTCGAAGTGATGTATGGATTTCTTTATAATAATGAAAGAATTTGAGCCAAGATATCTTCCTTTATTGGTGCAGGTTTATTCTCGGAAAGTACTTCAGCAAAAGTTTTGCCGCTTTCGACTCTTGAGAGTTGTTTTTTTTTAAATCGGATTAGCGGCGGTTAGTGATTTGCGACCAGCAATGTTTTTATTGCGTAGTTTTTGTAAATCTTTGGCCACTTCACAACCTCTATAACTTGCTGGGTGATTTTGGCCACAGTTACAACATTTTGGTAACTCGTTATCTTGTTTAGTGCATTTAATTGTTTCGTGATCGCCAGCGCATTTGACACACTTAAGAGGCTTGCAGCAGTAGTTTTTTGTATGCATATATCCTTGGCATGATTTGCACTGTGGGATAAGTTTCGATGCTTTTAATTGTTCTATTTTAATAATACAATTAAGGATCTGTTTGATTTCATATATTTTCTTTATATCTTCGTTGGAGTCAAAGCATATTATAAACATATTCAGAGGTTCTTTTGTCTTCCACTTTAATTTTCTAAAAGCATTCGTTGCCTTAAGACCTTGATTCACTAGATCCGCAACAATTTCTTCTGGCTCGCAAGTGTGATGGAGATCTTTCACAATTACTCTTATTTTTTGGAACACATGTGGCTCTGATTAAACCTTTTGAGAATGAGCCTCTATTTTTTTACCGAAAAGGTTTTTTTGGCATAAACGCAATGATTGTAAGAATGAATTTAAATTGTGTTTCTAAAATTTAAAATTTACTTCCTTTATTTTACAGATTTGTGAAGCTGGTGACCGAGGGTCTTGGCTACTCGGAGATTCTGGTTTTGGTATAGAGCCATTTCTACTGACTCCATATAGAAACCCAGACCCAAGATCAGCAGAACACAGATTTAACCAGCAGCATGCAAAAGCACGTAACATCGTTGAGCTTGTTATAGGAGTATTAAAAAGTCGGTTTCGTTGTTTGAAAACTACCCTGCCATATACGCCGCAAAAGGTAGTGAAGATAATAAATGTTTGTTGCGCACTACATAACATATGTAGGAGTAATCAAATAGATGACATTGAAACAGAAAGTGTATTAGAAAACAATCCAATTGATGAGGAAATTGCAAAAAATGAGGAAAACAGTAGTTTATATAGTGTTGGCAGAAATATAAGAGACTCTATTGCTAGAAATTTAATATTATGAAACATAAAATTTATTCATATTAAAAGTAAATATATATATAACAGTTCAATAAGATTCTTTTATATTTATTTTTTAGTCTCTATCTCAAGCATTTTAATTTTAATTTTAACTGTTTCATGTTGCAACTGCTCCATTTTGCTCTGCCAGCATTTCATTTTGTATCTCAACAGCACGACAAAGTCTTCGAATCTCTTCTCTTTCATCTTCCTGCGATTTTGCAATCTTGTGTTGGTTTTCGCAAATGTTATCTAAAGTGGTGGATATTTTCTCCATACAAGTAGATTGCGTTGCCATACACGTCTGAAGGCTGTCCTGCGTTGACACTCGTGGCCTTTTGGCAGCTCTCGGGGTAGCCACCGCTTCCCTACTTGTTTGGGGACGTTCTTCCTCAGATTCGATAGCGCTATTATTTTCTTCTGTCCCAAAGCTTCTAGAATGGTTTATTCCCTCAACGGCTGTAAAAATTCCACAAGTTCTTGCAACACATTCTTCGTTGCTCGTCAGTACATGCTTATTAAAGGGTCCACCTCCTGTTGCCCTCGATTCTAGATTGTTATGGGCAACCTTTTTCCGAATGCACCCCTTCCAGTCAGACCACATCTTGAAAAAAGACAACTCAAAAATATTTATTTTAATATTTGACTAAATACTTACTCTTTTCCATCCATTAACATCTTTTTGGGGCGGCCCTTCTGCATTTAGTAGCGTCGACAGCTCTTTCCACTTTTCCTCAACAGCAACTCTGTCGCCCTTCGAAAAACTCTTCGCCAAATCTGGATGAGATTCCATAAACTCGACTAAAATTAGCTCTTGCTTGGAGTTCTTGTGTTTTCCCCTAAAAGTTTTTGAATAAGTTTTAAATATTTTAAATAAACACTTTTATTTACATAAATATATGCAGTTATTTTGAGTAAATACTCACATTTTGATAAATTTATTTCAACAAACAGTTTATAAGAATGCCACAAACCGCTAACGTTTAAGTTACCGAAAATTTAACTGGAAAATTTTAACGATTTCGATTTCCAGAACACGGTGACAAAACGATTTGCTGATGTTCGAAAAACAAAAACGAAAACGGAACGATTTACAGCACATGTCAAACGATTTGAAAACGGAAAATGCGAAAATATTCCTCGAAAACGATTTGCAGAACATGTTTGATAATCTTCGTTTTCCCAATTTCTTCGATTGTGGTAGTTTGCGCATTTGTTCATTTTGATGATTTGTTAGTCGTTGTATATGCTTGATGCTGTATTTTCTAACTGTGTCATCTATTGTGCCGATGTTGAGGTCGCTGTGGATCACGTCGTTTGGTATATACCAGCCTGCTTTTGTTATTGTTCGAAGTATTTTAGAATTCGTCCTCTGAATTATTTTGATATTGGTTTTTTTGCTGTGCCCAAGATTTCATTGCCATATTTCCAAATGGGTGAGATTATAGATTTATATATCACTACTTTGGCCGCCGTAGCCGAATGGGTTGGTGTGTGATTACCATTCGGAATTCACAGAGAGGTCGTTGGTTCGAATCTCAGTGAAAGCAAAATTAATAAAAACATTTTTCTAATAGCGGTCGCCCCTCGGCAGGCAATGGCAAACCTCCGAGTGTATTTCTGCCATGAAAAAGCTCCTCATAAAAATATCTGCCGTTCGGAGTCGGCTTGAAACTGTAGGTCCCTCCATTTGTGGAACAACATCAAGACGCACACCACAAATAGGAGGAGGAGCTCGGCCAAACACCTAACAGAAGTGTACGCGCCAATTATTATTTTTTTTTATTTTATTCGTCTTCGAACTTTATAAAAAAATGTCGGTTTTCCAGATTACTTTTGAGAATGATGAAGTGATTCAGTAGTGATATTTCGCTTAGCTTGTGCAGTAGTCCTTTAGGCCACACCCTGTCAAAAGCTTTTGCAATATCCAGGTAGACAGCTATGCATAACCTTTTATTTTCCATATCAATTAATATTTTGTGTACAACTCTATGGACTTGTTGCACAATTGAATGCTGTTGTCTAAATCCAAATTGATGGTTTGGTATTAGATTTTTTTCTATCAGAATTTTGTCTAATCTGGCAAAGAGTATTTTTTCAAACACTTTTGAAAGAATGGGCAAGAGACTGATAGGGCGATATGATGTCGTTTCTGATGCACTTTTACCTAGTTTTGGAGATTACCGTTATTTGTGCAACTTTTCAGAGGCGTGGGAAGCATTGTGTCCTTAATATGCTGTTGAATATCTGTTGTACATATGTAATTGCTACATCAGGTAGTTCTTTTAGTATTTTACCATTTATTAGACCGTAGCCCGGTGCTTTTTTAGTGTTCAGATTTTTCAAATGATATCTGATTTCTGCTGAGGTTGTCATTTTCGTTCTCTTTTGTATTTACATTTTGTTCAATGTGCTGATTGTCTTTTTCGTTTGAGAATATTGTTTTAAAGTGTTCAGCTAGTGTTTTTGCCTTCTCTTTATTGGTCTTTGCCCAAGTTCCGTGTTGTGTTTTGAAGGGAGGTTTATGTGGAACTGCTTTGACTAAGTTTTTAGTTGCTTTCCATAGAGAACAATTGTTAACTGCCGTGGCCCCCAAGTTATGTAGTATATGTAATTCTCAAGCTTTTTATCTTGGTGTTATTTTAATAATGTTTTTAATTCAGTTGTTGATTTGTTAAGTTTTGCTTTTAGTTAAGTTTTATCTTCAGGATGTTTAGTAGTTTGCCACTTTTTACGGAGTTTCCTTTTTCGTTGAATTTTTTTTTTTGATATGTATTGGAATAGACTCTTTTTGAGGATGGAATCGTTGAAAAAAGCTATTGCTGAGTCAATCTCGTTTTTCGTTTTTAGTGAAATATTTATAGTCAATTGTGCTTCCACACTTTGTCGAAAATAATTCCAGTCTGTTTTATTATTATATAGTCCTCTAAAAGTTTGTTGGTGCAGAGTTCCCAGAATTGTCATTAGAAGAGGTGAATGATCCGATGTATCTCCACACATGTCTTAATGGTGAGATGGGCTTGGGGAATATTTTTAACAATACATAAATCAATTAAATCTGGTGGTTTTTTGATATCTGTAGGCCAGTATATCGCCTCTCCGGTGCTTATGAAGTGCCCATTATTTTCTCTTATAGCGTATAGTAATTTTCCGCCTTTCGAAGTGGTTAACCTTGTCCCCAAATAGAATTTTTTGCATTGTCGTCACCTCCAGCGATATATCGACTTCCTAGTCCGTTTAAACCGTCCAGGTATTGATCTTTTGTGTTATTGAATTTTGGCGGATATTGTTATTGGTCCATTTGAGCTATTTATTGAAACTCTCGTGTCTTGTATGTTATTTTTTCTATAACCATCAAGTTCGTGGTATTTAATTGTTTTTTTGATGATTATTGCAGTTCCTCCGTAAGCCTTGTTATCTGGGTGATTTGTGTAGTGTACTATATGTTGTAATTGGGTATATTTAGAAAAGTTTTATGAGTTGCATGAGTCTCGGATATTAGCATAATATCAATTGCTATGTCTAGAATAAAAGTCTTTAGTTCTAGTTCGTGGCGGGTAAGTCCGTTTGCGTTCCAAATTGCTATTTTTATTTTACTTAGTGCGACCATCTAGCTTCGATACCAGCATGGTTACAATGTTCATCATGGTGGTCATTTGTGACATCAATTGTTTCACCATAGTTTTAAGTTCAGTTAAATCATCGTTACTTGATGTGGTACTATTAGGGTTGTTAAATTCTTTTGTTAATGTTTTCGTTGATGTTGCTTGTGCATAAGAAACGCCAGGTATAAGGGTTTGATTTGTATTAGTGCCGAGATTTTCCTGGTGATGTTCATTATTGCCTTGTTCTTGTGCAGCGTGAATTTCTTTTTTGCGTAGTGTCGGATATCTTTGTATTTGGAGTTTTTTGTAGATTTCGCAGCCTCTATAATTAGCTGTTTGGTTTTCGCCACAATGAGCACATTTAATTTGGTCTGTTTCCGTTTTGTTCTTAATTTTACACATATTTGTCTTGTGTTTGCCAACACATTTAACGCAGACTGGATCTACCATACAGTAGTTTTTGTATGTCCGTGTCTCTGACAGTTTGTACATTGAGGAATTGTTCTTTTTTGACGCGGTGGCTCAAAACTAATTTTACAGTGGAATAGATGAGTTATACTGTATATGTCTTTAATGTTTTCGTTTAATTTTAGTTCAATTGAAAATAGTGACAGAGGTTGTTTTATTCATGAAGTGTTTTTAATTTGTACGTTGTGAATATTTGTTGTTTCATGACCTAGTTCAAAAAGTTCGTTTTTTATGTCTTCAATAGGAGTCGAGTGATGCATCTGTCGTAAAAAAACCTTGTTACGCTTTTGGTCTAAATGTATAAAATTTTGTTTTTTTTTTGTTTTAGTAAGTCTATTATTTTTGTATAATGTGTTGTTTCTTTCGGTTGGATTTTAATTTCGTTTCGGCTAAGATCTTTTATTTCAAATTTAGTATTTGGCAGGGAATTCAATGCATTTGTTAGGGTACACACATTTTCTACATTTTGTACATATATTGGTGGCGGTTTTTGCGCACGCTGAGTTACTTTCTGGCTCATTGATATTTGGCTCATTATCTACATCCAAGAGATCGAACCTATTTGTTGAAGCTGGGTTGCCTAACCAATACTCTTGTAGAGTTGTTTGTGTAGGGCTTTGCATTTTGTTCTTTGGTTTTTTGTTATTATTTGAGAGTTCGAGTTCATTTGGTGATTGTTTAGCTCGGTTTCTCTTTAACTGTGATTGCACAAAGTCTTTTTTTTCGGTTTGCATTTGCATTCTTGTATTGTGCGTTGCTGTTGATGACGATGCGATCAGTGTAGTGGGTGCGTTACATTCAGCACTGCGTGTTGCGGTTTGAAAGAGAGTTGAAGGTGCATGGATTGGTTTAGCAGAAGTGGATGAAGCTGTTCTTGTTGTTGAGTTCAGAGCTGTTGCTGATGTAGTGATAATGGAGTAGTGAATACCTGTTGCTGCCGTGCATGATGTTACTGCTGCCTCTTGCGGATAGTTGAAGGGCGCCAAGTATTTAGATATATCAGAAGGATTATACGATTCCGCTAACGGTTTTAGCAATATGTTAATTATAAAAGTTAACACGCTGCAGTCGCATTTGTTGCGACGCTCCCACGGCTGCTCGCTACACGTGCCGCAGTGTCAGCATATTTCAATTTCGCAATGCAATGCAACAGGAGACGTTACCTGTTGCACAATTACATTCAATAACGCACCCGTGGGAAGTCAAGGCCAAGTCCGGTCTCAGACAAATTACACAACGACTGCGCCGCAGCTGGGGAAGGAAGGTGTAAAGTAAGCGACCGTCACCACGTCCAGTCAGTGGAGTTTGAGACGGGTTCCGGGTTAGCTGTATTAGATTAAGTAATTTGTGTAGAATAAAAATAATTGTGAACTATCAAAAGAATTATAAGTGTTTCTTTCCTGGGCAGCTGGCCCTTAATTTTTTTTAGTGTAACGGACTCAAGATCCGTAACTGGCGCCCGAGCAGGGACCCAGGAGTGTTAAAAGTGAGAGTGGATGAAATAAAAGAAAGTGTATTAAATAATAACAAAAATAAATAAAAAATCGATTGGCAAAATTAAAAAAGTGAAAAAGGGTTTTTGATAAACCTGCTCAGCAAAAAACTAAAGGATCATAGGGCGTAAGGCCAAGGAGAGCTACAATACGCTGAACATACAATAAAGGCGCTGATGAAACTAGAGTGTATCCTTGCGTAAGTTGACTTAAGCATTTCCTTTTATATTTTCTTTTAAAGATGGAAGATTTGAGGGCCACGGTAACAAATTTAACGGGGGCAGTTAACGCCCTGCTTGAAAAAATGAACACCATCGAAAGACGGGTATCCCGCCTGGACTCAATAAGCTCCAGGATGTTTACACCAACCGCCAATGACCAGACGGAACCCAGTGAAGAGATGGTAGCACAAGCCCCTAAAACGGAAGCCGACATAAGGGACATCAGTCGACTCCCTGACTGTGTCAAGGAGCTGCAGATTTTTGATGGGAATCCTGTCCACTACGTGTCCTGGGTGCACTCGGTAGAAGTCATCCTTTCGGACTTCGAGGTCGTGAGGGGTAAGCCCCTATATCGGGCAATTTTACAGCACATTAGACAAAAGGTGAGGGGTGCTGCTGATTCCGCACTAATTTCATATAACATTTTCGATAGCAACTGGTCGAAAATCAAAGAGTGCCTTTCTCTGCACTATGCAGATAAAAGGGATATTCGCACCCTTGAGCACCAGTTGCATCAACTTCAGCAAAAGGGAATGAGAATTGATGAATTCTACGCGAAGGTGAATCATCAATTCTCTCTCATAATTAATAAGATAAAAACCGAGTCCTACACGGACGAAACAGTAAGAGTTTTAGTTGAAACTTACCGCAACCGTGCGCTAGACGTATTCATACGCGGGTTGAATGGGGAAATGTCGAGAATGATGCTTATACAGCGTCCTAAAACATTGCCGGAAGCTTACTCGGCATGCTTAGAGATCCAAAACGTCGACTTTAGAAATTTTACAATTCATTCTTCCACGGCTAGCAATCGTGTGGTGGTGCCCATAAACAACTTACCGAGCACCCCTTACTCCCCAAATAGGATCAAACCTCCACAATTGCCACCAAAACCTATATTACATGGCACGCTCAAGAGCAGCGTGCACAATACCCAAAAAATTATCGTCCTTTTTCAAGAGATGACATCCAAAGTTCCACGTCGCGTCCGCCAGTTGAGAGGATGGAGGTTGATCCTTCAGTGCAGACACGCAAAGTAAACTATATCAATCGACCCAATCCTTTTAAACGTAGTGCGAGGTCTGAAAATCTCCCACGGAAGCAACAAAGGCTGTATCACACTGTGCAGGAGGAACGCGAGGAGCAGGACGTCAAACAGCAAAGTCTGTATCACATAGCTCAAGGGGTGAGCGAAGAACAGGATGCCAATCAAGAACCTAGCAATGACGAAGAATCTGAGGATTTTCTGTCCTCCGGCCATCTAGCGTACCATACCTAGAATATACGATGCCGGATGGCCGCGTTTTAGATTTTTTAGTAGACACCGGTGCCAACAAAAACTTCATTAGACAAACCATTACGAAAAAAACGACTCCGGTGCAGAAAATTTTTAGTGTGGCATCTGTGGGGGGTACTGTGCCAATAAAAGATAAGGTACAAGTAAAATTATTTGAAAGCATTGGGAACTCCACTGAATTTGATTTCTTTGTATTACCTACTCTAAGTGGATTCTGCGGGATCATTGGGGACGACACCTTGAGAGAATTAGGTGCGGTAATTGATAGGAAAAATAACTTACTAAAAATAGGGAATTACAAAATTCCACTCAAGGCACGCACGTCTTACCATGTCAATTTTACAATAGGCAAGGATTTGCCTCTGGGAATTCATCGGAAGGTCGAAACCTTATTAAAAAAATATTCGGAGCTCTTTAAACCTTTAAATGGCAATGAGCTCGTAGAGACAAACATCCGTGCTGAAATAAAAACATCAACTTCCGAACCAATATACAGTAAAAGCTACCCGTACCCAGCGTGTATGAGGGACGAAGTTGAAAAACAAGTGAATGAGCTGCTTGAGGAAGGTGTCATCCGGCCTTCAAAGAGTCCTTATAATTCACCAATATGGGTAGTGCCTAAAAAACCAAAGGCGAACGGGGAAAAACAGTACCGAATGGTGATCGACTACAAACGACTAAATACAGTGACGATCGCTGACACTTACCCAATTCCTGACATAAACGCGACCCTTTGCAGCCTTGGACAGGCGAATTACTACACGACAATAGACTTAACGTCTGGATTCCACCAAATACCAATGAAAGACTCGGACATCTCTAAAACGGCTTTTTCTACGATGAACGGGAAATATGAATTCCTCCGTTTACCGTTTGGTCTAAAAAATGCGCCCGCTATTTTCCAGCGAATGATAGACGATGTGTTGAAGAAATACATTGGCAAAATTTGCTATGTCTACATCGATGACATCATCGTATTTGGCAAAGATCCAAACGAACACCTGGATAATGTTGAGAAGGTTTTTTCAAGACTCCTAGAAGCGAACTTGAAAGTTAATCTTGAAAAAACATGTTTTTTTGAAAAAGAAGTCGAATTTCTTGGCTATATAATTACTCCCGAAGGAGTACGCGCTGACCCTAAAAAAGTCGAAGCAATTAAAATGATTTCACCTCCAGAAAACCTGAAGGATTTAAAGAGTTTCCTTGGTATGACCTCATACTATAGGAAGTTTATTAGGGACTATGCCAAGGTCGCTAAACCCTTGACCAACCTCACACGAGGGGTAAATGCACAGGTAAAAGCCAACACCTCTAAAAAAGTAAAAATTGAGCTTGACGAGAAGGCTCTGGAAGCTTTCCATGATTTGAAACAACTCTTAGTGTCTGCTGATGTCTTAGCCTTCCCAGATTTCGCCAAACCCTTCAACCTGACGACAGACGCATCGAACTACGCTATTGGTGCGGTTCTATCACAAGGGGTGATAGGCGAAGATAAACCTATAGCGTATATTTCGCGATCCCTGAATAAGTCAGAAGAGAACTACGCCACGAATGAAAAAGAGCTCCTCGCTATTGTTTGGGCACTTGACAATCTACGTTCCTATGTGTATGGTGCAAAGAAAATTAAGATTTACACAGACCACCAGCCGCTGACCTTTTCAGTGAGTAATCGCAACTACAACGCAAAGCTCAAGCGATGGAAAGCTCGAATAGAGGAGTATAATTGTGAAATAATTTATAAACCAGGAAAGACGAATGTGGTCGTCGATGCACTCTCCCGTCTTAAGACGGAAGTGAACGCACTCACAGACTCAATCGTTGCTCAGCCATCGGGTACTGTAGCTGACGCACCATCTGATACAGATACTGCATCGGAAGGTACTATGCATTCTGCCGAACAGGATAGCTCAGACCTCATACCACACGTAGAAGCACCCATAAACGTGTTTAGGAACCAAATAATACTTAGGCAGGGGGCGAGTTGCGAATGTAGCGAAGAACCGCATAGGGGCTATAAAAGATACTTTATTACGATGCCCATACTAAATTGTGCAAACCTGGTGCCTCTTCTCAAAAAGAATCTTAACCCAAACGTAATAAATGGAATTAAAATACCTGAAGGTTCAATTCATAATTTGCAAAATGCGTATGTTAATAACTTCAGTAGATACAAAATCAGGATCACGCAACGCATAGTAGAGGATGTAACGATTGCTGATAGGGTATTCAACATAATCGAGCAAGAACGCAAACGTGCTCATCGAAATGCTCGCGAAAACAGGGAACAAATCCTTGAAAAATTCTATTTTCCAGCAATGTCCAAGCAAATCAGAGAGTATGTTAGTCAATGCGAAACATGTAAATTAAATAAGTATGATAGGCACCCTTCAAAACCGTATCTTCAGCCAACCCCAATTCCTAGTTATCCGTGTGAGATCCTACACATCGATATTTTCGAAATAGAGCGACAAAAATATTTGAGTTGCATCGATAAGTTTACAAAATTTGCCAAACTATTTCCAATAAAAAACAAATCTTCCACCCATTTGCGAATAAAACTAACAGTTGCGCTGCACTACTTCACAGTGCCACGGGCTTTAGTTATGGACAATGAGCGCGGATTTTTGACACCACTTGTATTAAACTATATTAGATCCTTAGGAATAGAGGTTTACCAAACGCCAACGCAGCGAAGTGAGGCCAATGGTCAAGTCGAGAGATTACATTCCACTCTGATTGAAATATATCGCTGCCTTTGCGTTGAGTTTCCTAGATTAACACCCGAAGAGCGCGTTGCCATAACGGTAGACAGGTACAATAATACAATACATTCGGTAACAAAACGAAAGCCCGCTGATATTTTCCTTAACAGAACTGCGAGAATAAATTACCAAGAATTGACAAACTTTAGGGAACATACTAATGATGACGTAAAAGCCCTTCTATTACACGAACAAGAAAGTAGAAATACAAGACATAATAAAACTCGCTCGCCCCCTCGCAATTTTCATAGTGGTGATGAATTATTTATCGCCAATAAACAAATTAAAAGCAAAAAGAAACCGCTTTATAAAAAAGAAGCTGTCGCTGAAAATAGAAATGCGACAATTATCACGCAAAGTGGGAAAAAATTCCACAAATCAGACATAAGAAATGTCTAGTAATATAAAAAAATACTAATGTTATCCAAAGTGGGTAATCCCACACACAAATGAGACAAAAAAATGTCAAGAATATTTCAACCAACATGGGTCAAGAGACAAAAAACTCATGCATAGATCCTTAAGTCCCAGGCGTTTGGGTACGAATTTTGTTTGTATTCGATCAAGTCATATTGGTTCAATTCCAGTTTACTCGATGGTTCGAGTGACGACAATCGAAGTGGTTCAACTCCACCAAAAGGCTATGGCTTTAATTGACGTGAAGTCACTCGTGCCATGAGTAGGCCATTTGCAATCATTAACGCTTATGGCTAAAAGGGATAACCGCGAGCCTTCCAATGTCATCTGAGTTTACGTCTGTATTCCTATGGTAAAAAAAAAAAAAAAAAAAAAAAAAAAAAAAGAACGACAAATAAAATTGTGCCATGGCAAACAAAAGCGATGGAAATATGAAAGGTTTAAGACCATAGAAATAAAACTGCATGAATTGCACACGAATAAACGCTATAAAGCGCAAAAAGCAAAAAGAAAAAAAAAAAAAAAAAAAAAAGGGGAAAGCATTCCTAAAAGAAAAAATAAAGAATCACTAACTCGCTAACTAAAACTAATAAATGAAACTAACTTATTAATCTACAGAAACTACTACAATTCCAAAAGGATAAAATTAGTCTAACTTACTAACGTTTACTAATGAAACTAACCATAGTAATAAAATACTAAAAAATAATTGTCAAAGAAAGTTCCACTCTTAACATCACTTCCCGAGTCCTCACGAACTTCCGATAACCCTTACCCTACCAGACTCCACTCACTAGTAATAGTATTAGAAATTTAAAGCCTTATTACTAAGTTTGATTGCCAATGAATGGAGAAATGTTTTCGAAGGTTGTAACTACAATAAATTTCAAGTAGCTATAATTAAGTTTAAAAATCAATTGCATTCTATTTAATTGTTTAATTGGTATTTACGTTTAAATTTCCCTCTTTTCGTAATTTCCAACCAAATGTGTAAACATTACTTAAGAGAAATACTAGTGTTTTAGTCTAAATTCAATTTATAAAATGTAAACTGTGTGGAAAATAAACTAGGATTAAGTTAACACTTTGTAATTTAATTTGTAGAATCTGCCTCTGTGCAAACGCACAAGCATATGTTGTATTCAACCTAGATTCCCCTGTTCTAACTGTTCGTGATGGGTACGGCTGGATAATCAACGGACACTTCAAACTGGTCCACATCATCGACTTAATGCGCTACGAGAGGGTTGCAAACCGGCTAGAATATGAAACTGCCAGGACGAACGAGACCGATCCAATTACAGATGTCACCATTTATCAGTTACAAAAAATTCGAACTCAACTTGAAGAGCTGAAGGGTCCTACAGCCAAAAGACCAAAGCGTTCAATCAACTGGATCGGGTCAGCTTGGAAGTGGATTGCTGGCTCACCTGATGCTTTAGACTGGGATGAAGTCCTGCGGAGCCAAAATGAAATAATAGACAACAATAATTTACAGTATAAGGTAAACTCTGAAATTTTCAAAAAAACTGAAGAGTTATTACAGGTCGTGAACGGGATTGCAACGGCCACAAATGACGTCCTGGGACGTACCCACCAAGCCAAATTTTCACAGGAGATACAGCACAAATTGATGATTCTCAAGGATGACGTTAGTGAATTAATACGGGCATGTCAAATGGCCAAAGCAGGCGTAGCAAACAGCAATCTTTTGAATAAAGAGGAAATAAATAGCCTAATAAGCGAAATCGAAGTCCTTCCGTATAGTAACGTCGTCGAAGCCATCGAATATAGTGAACCATCAATCTACACGAACGGCACTCTTCTACTTTACGTGCTGTCCATGCCAAAGGTGGCTCAAACGAGGTTTAATCACTTGATCACACGCTCTATTTTGAAGGATGGTCATAGAGTTGATCTGAAGTACAAGACAATCTTAATTAATAAACAGCTGACATATGGTATTAAAAATAGCTGTCTCCACCTCGCCACCGCCATGGTCTGCAAGCAGGAAGCCCTAGATTTATTGTCCGAAGATGAATGTCTACCACGTCTACTCAAGGGTGGGCAAACAAGTTGCCGCTACGTAATTGGCACGGAAACAACGGTTGAGGTGCTCAAGGAGGACACAATATTCTTGGATAATTTCAACAGCAGCATATGGTCAGGTAAAACACATAAACACTTGTCTGGCTCTTATATCCTGCAGATGGAGAACGAGACTATTACAATAAATAACCAAACCTACTGGAGTACTAGCAGCTCAGGCGTGCAGGTGCTCCCACCCGTGTTGTCCACCATAACGAATAGAAGCCTGGCTGTGGATCTCAATCTCGTCCACGAGATGACCTCCGGAAACATACGACTCTTGGGTTACCTGAAAGATAAAACCAACTGGTTTGCAACATCCGAAGCCCTAGGACTTATTTTGCTAATGGTCTTCATTTTGCTAATTTGGAGAAAGCTAACAACTGGAGCAAAACTTCCTGAGCTGAATATGTCGATACTGCAATCAAGTTCTCGGAACCGACCAAAAAAGGTCACCTCTCCAAATCATGATCTGCGGGACGCAGATCTTTAGAGGGGGAAGAGTTAACACGCTGCAGTCGCATTTGTTGCGACGCTCCCACGGCTGCTCGCTACACGTGCCGCAGTGTCAGCATATTTCAATTTCGCAATGCAATGCAACAGGAGACGTTACCTGTTGCACAATTACATTCAATAACGCACCCGTGGGAAGTCAAGGCCAAGTCCGGTCTCAGACAAATTACACAACGACTGCGCCGCAGCTGGGGAAGGAAGGTGTAAAGTAAGCGACCGTCACCACGTCCAGTCAGTGGAGTTTGAGACGGGTTCCGGGTTAGCTGTATTAGATTAAGTAATTTGTGTAGAATAAAAATAATTGTGAACTATCAAAAGAATTATAAGTGTTTCTTTCCTGGGCAGCTGGCCCTTAATTTTTTTTAGTGTAACGGACTCAAGATCCGTAACTTAAATAAGTCCCTCGAAGATCAGGAACTGTATTTAGAACACCCATACCCTATGATCAAAATCATTTTGTTGAAATATTCAATATAACTTCAGAAAATCAGAATCCTCAAAATGTCCACAAACACGTCACCACATTAAAAGCAGATAACCTTAACTCCGAAGAAAGAATTGCATAAATGCAACTTTGCAGTAAATATACAGACCTTTTCTATGACGCTAATCAAAAATTAACATTCACCAGAGATATTATGCCTTATATACGCACAACTGACGATACGTCAATCTTTGTCAAATCCTATCGCTACCCTTACGCCTTAAAGAAAGAAGTAAAAGACCAAATAGAGTCAATGCTAAACCAAAATAACTAAAACCAGCTATTCACCTTGGAGCACCTCAGTTCAGGTAGTTCCAAAAAAATCGATCCCTAATGAAACAGAAAAATGGAGACTAGCTTTAGATTATCGTAAACTCAACGAAAAAACAATTTCAGACCGCTATCCCGTTCCAAATTTAAATGATATTTTAGACCAACTTGGTAAATCCAATTACTTCTCAACTCTTGATTTAGCCAGTGGATTCCACCAGATTGAAATGAACCAAGAAAATAGAAATAAAACAGCCTTTAGAGTCGAAGGTGATCACTTCGAGATCGTCCGTATGCCGTTCGGGTTGAGGAATGCACTTGCAACATTCCAAAGAGTAATGGACCATGTCCTTGGAGATTTTGTAGGTTCCATTTGTCTCTTTAGTATAACCGGACGACATAATAATTTTTTCGACATCTCTGCAAAGACACCTGCCTGATATTAGACAAGTATGATATTTGATAGTATTTCAAGTATGACATCCAATGTCATACACAGTAATCACGCAATTTATTTGTACATCCTGCGTAGTACGTAAAAACTTTAGCTTTGCGCAAAACATTTGCTGTGACAATGTATTTTTTTTGGGTCAGTGTAGGAATGTTACATTTCTGATGAATGGCCGCAAACGAAACTCCCGTTCTTTCAACTCACACTGAGGAATTTCAAGGAAAGCAGGCAGACGTAGCAAAATGCTGCAAAACATTCGTACACTCTCAGTTCAAGATATTCTTGCTACAAAAGTAACAGTAAAAATCGTTTGTGTTTTTACTATATTAATATTGCTGAAAACGAAATAATATAGTTTTTTTTTAGTTTTTCTCGCAGATTGAGTTTCAGTTGTGCGTAATATTTCGATTGAAAGTGGCAAATTGGGATTTACCATTAGAAATGCGTAAAATTGTTATTGAATTGTACATGGAAAACAAGTCTGCGTGAAATCGACAAAAAATTGGAAAATCGCATTATACGGTGCAAGGTGTTATTGCCAATTACGTTAATACTGGTATATTGGAAGCTATCACCATCAAGGTGGAAGCCGAAAACTTCACGTGCGGAACGCAACATAGTAGCATCAGCCGCACAAAATCCCAAAAAATAATCTCCACGATACCATGCCGAAACATTCTAGAGTCTTTGCATAAAAAGTTCGCCAAATGCTATATAAATGAGACAGACTCTTTTTGAGAAAACGTCAAATTCAGTGGTGAGTCGAAATATAATGTTTCCGGTTCAGATGGGCCTCCAAAAGTTTAGTGGAAAGAAAATACAGAACATACTGAAAAAAATCGTATTCCTATCGTTAAGCATGGAGGAGGAAATGCAATGGTTTGGGGGTGCATAGTTGCATCTGGAGTAGGAAAAATTATTTTTAGCGATGATAAAGTAGGCAATAATCTGTATTTAGACATTTTTAAGAATGATTTGCCGTTAAACTTGGACTGAATGCTAGAGGGTTCCTGTTTCAACAGGACAATGACTCAAAACTCTCAAATTATCTCGTGCAAAAATAGCTTATTTACCACTGTAAGCAGCTTAAAACTCCACCTCAATCACCGGATCTTAACCCAATAGAGGATGTCTAGGAGCTCTTAGAAAGGAGAATCAGAAAGTACAAAATAACATCAAAGGCGTCATTAAAGACAGCTTTAAGTGTTGAGTGGGAGAAAATTGCAGCTAATGAAACCAAGGTATTGGTAAAAAGTATGGAACGACAGTTGGAAGCAGTTAATAAAGCTAAAGGTGGCCCAACAAAGTACTAAATACTCGTTTTTTCATTTTTTTTTTAAGTAAAATATTCCTTATATGGCTATGTACGAATAATATTTTTGCAAAAAATTGTACCTTATTTCGTTCTTAAATATTGAATAAATATGTTATTCTTTACGAATATATCAAAATGTTCTTCGTTTGTATACATCGTGCTAAGTATCAGTTGTATCTGTTTATAACCTGTGAGTGTACGAATAAATTGTGCGATCACTGTAACTTCCTTCCACCAGTCGCCCAACAACTCTGCGGTAGAACGACCACATTCAACACTTACCGAACCTATAGAATAAGCACAGAATTAAAAAAGAAAGACAAGCATACAAACAAACACGAAGAAACTCTTCTCACATACAATAACGCTATATGTACATCCATATATAAAATTTACACCTTTTCAGCTCTTTTCTGGACGCACACATATATTTGAACAAACAATTAAATACTACACTAACCATGAATATTTACAAAGATTAAATTTCTTCCAATCAAAATTATACCAAGAGGTAAAAGAAATGTTACATACAAATAATCTGGATAAACTTAATGAAGCTAGGAAATCCGTAGCACCCATATCCACCAATGGTAGCATATTTAGGAAAGAAAATCGTAGAAATAATTTAACAAAAAAGATTCTGCAAGCTACTAAATAATGGTGATACTCTTATCACCACACGCTCACAAAAAATTCATAAATCTAAAATAAGGCGAACAACGTAATAATAATAATTATTATAATCTTTGGTTTCAACATATGTTACTCATTGTACTTAAACTTATTGTAAACAACATATACCGCATGACATATGTATGTATGTATATCCCTTTGTGTTGTGTTGGTCTCACTAAGGATCGCTAATTATGCCCAATCCGCATAACAAAAATTGGCGGTATTTATCTGGACAACCTGTTCCTAACCATCCGCTTCATTTTGGGGAGGGAGGAGGTGCCAACCCAACACCCTTGCCATTAGTTCTCTGGAACGGAACTCAACAACACACAAACACATATAAATGTAAGAAACTGAAAACACTGGAATAAAAATCACTTCAGTTTTTGCATTTGAATTGAGCAGACGTTTGATCTACAGTGGCAGAACCCACACACACACACCATCCAGCTCCCGATGGTAACTCACGCACTTGGTACAGCAAAAATATTACGATTCACAAAAGCTGCCCAACAAATCCAGCGCACGTTCATAGGTACAGCATTGTGTCAAAAATAGTGAATGATGAAGCAGTTAGAAGGCCGAAAAAACCGAGTTTTCCAGAATTTTTTCTGAGAAAACAGCTGTTTGTGTGCTGCGTTCATTGCATCATTTTATTCTAATTCCTATTACTCACTCATATGTACATGCATTTTGTTCATTCCTTTTTATCATCTCTTTGCGTAAAGTCGTGTATTTGATTATCGGAAAAAGACTACAGGTTATGAGCCCAGCGCGTGCCCAACGCGTGAGAAGTAAAACTAAAATTCCTTGGAATATTGTGGGATTTAAGATGGAAGAAATTAAAATCAACAAGCTCGAAATTGAGGACGGTTGGACCTTATGGGAGTTCCAGATAAAGGTGGTGCTTAGAGTTGGGGCCTTTGGGAACTTGTAAGTGGAGCTGTAACGCAACCTGAAGCTGATTGTGAACGTAGCTAATCAAGTTAAAGACAAAGGCGATAATAAAAAAAAAGGAAAATGTTTCCTTTGCAAAAAGCGTGGTCATTGGAAGCGAGACTGTGCAAATAAAGAAAACGGCAAAAATACACTCGGATGCTTTCCATTGCCTGCCGAGCGGGGACCGCTATTAGAAAAAACTTTATCTTAATTTTGGTCTTTCACCGAGATTCGAACTTACGTTCTCTCTGAATTCGGAGCGGTAGTAACGCACCAACCCATTCAGCTACGGCGACCGAATTAGTAATAATCTAGTAATTAATCGAAGGAATGAACAAAATAAATTTGTTTAACAAAATGGCGGTTTCTCAAAGCAAAAAATCGATGTTTTATCAAAATTTTGGACTTAAACGGTTTATAAATAAAAAATTTAAATCGGTGAGAAAAAATCTTCGATTAATTACTTGAAAACATATTTAAGAAGCTCGTACTTAAATTTGAGACTAATCGGCTTAGTTGTTTTCGAGTAATGTTGTTCACCGACCTTGAAAACACCATTTTGAGAAAAACGCTTTTAAAGTTTGAAAGCACTTTACAAGCGCTTCGAAACGCTATTTAAAATTTACGTGTAACTTTGAAAATATTTATCGAAACGATATAAAATTTTCCCGGTGTATTCTTAAATATACTATGTACATTTAGAAAAAGAAATCGATTTTTTGAAAATTCTAATTGTATATATCCCTTTAAAAGAATTGTTTCATAATTTACTAAACAACTTTTTAGGTCTTTACCGTGAAGTAGACAATTATTATTCCACATATGAATTTTGATGTTCAAGAGGAAAAGTTTGTAATACATTTTACTGTGGGCAAAAAGTAAGGTGAATTTGGTTGTAAAATGAAAAATCTTTATTTATTCTTGTAAATCAATTTCATCCCCTTCAAAATAATCCCCTCTCGATGAAATACACTTAAGCCAACGATTTTTCCAATCCCCGAAACATGCCAAACAGTCCATTTCTGGTATAGCCATCAGCTCCTTCTTCGATTCAGCTTTTATCTCCTCAATCGACTCGAAACGCGTTCCCCGGAGTGGTCTCTTGAGTTTTGGGAATAGCCAGAAGTCACACGGAGCCAAATCAGGCGAATGCGGTGGTTGCGGAACGAGTGCAGTGTGAGACGGTGCGTTAGCGTGATGCAAAAACCAAGAGTTGTTGGCCCATAATTCTGGTCTTTTTAGACAAATTGCTTCACGTAAACGACGCATAACGCTCAAATAATATTCCTTATTAATAGTTTGACCAGGTGGAAGGAATAGTGCACCACACCACGAAAATCGAAAAAAACTGTCATCGTGACCTTTATTTTTGAATGACTTTGACGTGCTCTTTTCGGTCTGGCCTCGCCTTTAGCACGATATTCGCTTGATTGGTCGGTTGTTTCAGGATCGTAAGCATAAATCCCAGTCTCATCTCCCGCAATAATGCATTTGAGCTTGTTGTGATAGTCTGAAAGCATTGTTTCACACACATCAATGCGACGACTTTTTTCCAAGAAATTGAGAGTTTTCGGTACCAAACGAGATTTGACTTTTTGTAGGCCCAAATGGGCTTGAAAATAGTTTTCACAGATCCTTCTGATATTCCGATCATATCAGTAAGGTCTTTAACAGTCAACCGACGATTTTTGAGCATTAACTCCTTCACTTTATTGACGTGTTGGTCATCTGTTGACGTCGATGGTCGTCCGGAGCGCTCCAAGTCATCAACACGTTCTCGACCCTCTTTGAAGTCTTTGTACCACTTATAAACATTTTTCTGCGACATGGTCGAATCACCAAATGCCTTCTGCAACATGCTAAACGTTTCCGCAGCCGAAATTTCATTCCGCAAACCAAATTTGATGGCACTTCTCTGCTCAATCCAATCAGACATTGTAAAAATCGAAAAATGCTCTCTTGGTCGTTTGGTAAACAGAAGCGTAAATATATAACTGATAATGACATTCACATGAAAGTTGGCCCAGATGTTATTAACAGTGCTGCTAACTCATGAAAAAATAACTAGAGCGAAATTTTTAATCCCGCGAAGTTTGACAAATAAATTGACCTTACTGTTTGCCCACTGTATTAGTTAACATATTTAGTTAACAAAAGTTAATGAAGTAAAAAAAAACAAAAAAAGGAAAATAAAAAGGGATTGCAAAACAAAATATGGAGGCAAAATGGAGGAAGATTTTCTTTCGGAGATATATGAAGATTCATTATCAAATATCGCTGAAAATTAAAGTGACAGTGAGAATTCTGATATTCAACCTATACGAAAAAGAGCAGATGCGTTAAGTCTGCTGCCATCGTCGTCAAGTGAAGAAGAAGTAGAAGTTGAAGAAAGTGATAAAGATTGGTCGGATTTTGATCTAGAAAGATTGAAGGAGCTTCTGAAAATCTTTACAAACAATCCTCAAAGCATTGCCGATGTAACATCTTTATTCGTTGGGGAGGACCTAATTGAAAAAGTCGTTTACGAAACAAATCAATATCATAATGCAAATATGATAGCTTAAAGTATACAAAACATGAACATGGATGTAAATTGGTCGATGTCACAGTTTCGGAAATGAAAAAAGTATTTGGTCTTATATTACTTATGTGATTAGTAAGAAAAATCAAAATATATAATTATTGGTCGAAACATTAACTTTTAGAAACTCCAGTTTTCGGTACTACCATGAGTAGAGATCGGTGTTTACGAATTTGTTATTTCCTACATTTCTCCGATAACTCAACTGCTTATTCAACGCAAAACAGGTTAATAAAAGTGCAAAAAATTAAATATTATTTTATCAATAAATTTAAAAGTGTATACGAATTCGCAATCAAAAATTAAATATCGCGATTTCATGCTGAGTTGAGTGAAAAGTTGGATAGAGGAAAGCCCTGATATATCACATTCTAATACCGAAGAAGCAATTAGTGAAAATTTTGAAGAACGGTAAGACTGTAAAAAAAAGATGTCGCGTATGTTATTCGCACAAAATACGTCGAGATACGTCATATACGCTGTAAAGTTCCCCTACATATTGAAAAATGTTTTCAAGCATACCATACAAAAAAAGAATAATGAATTATAATGAAATGAAATGAAATTTGGAAATTATTGAGAAGTATGCTTATAATAAATAAAAAAAAAAATATTTTGAAGTATAATTTCAAGCCCTACAGGAATATTAATTGCATAAAAAGTTATAGCAATTTTTCTAAACCTATGCGCGATTGTAGCAATTGACAATAAACGGCCCCGTACCCACAGTAAACACAGCCAGCAACGCCCTATCGCGGATGTGTTAAATCTATACTAATATTATAAAGAGGAAAACTTTGTTTGTTTGTTTGTTTGTTTGTTTGTTTGTTTGTTTGTTTGTTTGTTTGTTTGTAACGAATAGGCTCAAAAACTACTGGACCGATTTTAAAAATTCTTTCACCATTCGAAAGCTACATCATCCACGAGTAACACGGATTACATTTTATTTTGGAAAAAAATAGGGTTCCGTAAGATATTTGGATTTTTCGGACACAAACTGAAAAAAATCATATATATAAAATAAAGTCAACTTTTTGTGTGTGTTCGCTAACCGGCCGCGTCTGCACCGAATTAAACCAAACTTACCCACATTGTTAAGAAGGTATTGAAGATGGTTTCCGTATAGTTTGGATACCTATTGGTGGATAGGGCTCGAGATATAGGTCAAAACGTGGACCCGGGTAACCTTCGGATGTGTATGTACAATATGGGTATCAAATGGAAGCTGTTGGTGAATGCTTTAGTACAGAGTATTTTTCATGCCGCTCCGTGACTAGGGTCTCGAGATAGAGACCAAAACGTGGACCCTAGAATATGTTTGTACAATATGGATATCAAATTGAAGCTGTTGGCGAATGCTTTAGTACGGAGTATTTTTCATACCGGTCCGTGACTGGGGTCTCGAGGTATAGGTCAAAACGTGGACCCGGGTAACCTTTGGTTGTGTATGTACAATATGGGTATCAAATGAAAGCTGTTGCTAAGTTCTTTAATACGGGGTAATTTTCATACCTATTGATGACTAGGGTCTCAAAATATATGCCAAAACGTGGACCCGCCGTGTCTTTGAACCGAATTAAACCAAACTTACACACATTGTTAAGTAGGTAATGAAGATGATTTCCGTATAGTTTGAATACCTATTGGTAGATAGGGTCTCGAGATATAGGTCAAAACGTGGACCCGGTAACCTTCGGACGTGTATGTACAATATGGGTATCAAATGGAAGCTGTTGGTGAATGCTTTAGTACAGAGTATTTTTCATGCCGCTCCGTGACTAGGGTCTCGAGATAGAGACCAAAACGTGGACCCTAGAATGTTTTTGTACAATATGGATATCAAATTGAAGCAGTTGGCGAATGCTTTAGTACAGAGTATTTTTCATACCGGTCCGTGACTGGGGTCTCGAGATATAGGTCAAAACGTGGACCCGGGTAACCTTTGGTTGTGTATGTACAATATGGGTATCAAATGAAAGCTGTTGATAAGTTCTTTAATACGGGGTAATTTTCATACCTATTGATGACTAGGGTCTGGAAATATATGCCAAAACGTGGACCCGCCGTGTCTTTGCACCGAATTAAACCAAACTTACACACATTGTTAAGTAAGTATTGAAAATGGGTTTCGTAAAGTTTGGTTGGAGCACTGGCAACGGGTACAGCGTTCTTTTGAACCAGCCATAATGTCGCTTACTTTTTTAACGCTTGGGGCGGAACTGAACTGTCAAATTGACAGTGTGAGTTACAATGGGTCAATATTTCTTTCTGATTTGGATGCCATAAGGAAAAAACGTAAGTGCAACATGTAAAAATTGTTTGTGAATTTTTTTGGAGTGGATTTTGGAACAGTGAATAATTTCTTACGAAATTTGAGAATTTAATGTGAAATCCGAATGAAATTATGTGTTCGTGAAAAAAAATTTTTTTCGTTTTTTTTTTTTGAAAAATATAAATGGATACTGGTTAAAAAAGCTCCAATGCTTAATAAAACATATAAATTGAAACGAAAAATTCATGGATGATCAGGAAAAAAGACGATTGTTTATTCATATGCGTTGATTTGAAATTTAAAAACAATCTTCTTTTTTCCTGATTTTCAACTTATATTTTATATTTACTCAAAAACAAATAGAAAAACAAAAAATATTGTTTATGCCAAAGCGCTTGAATAAAGAATAAAGAAATAAATAATACGAAAATCATATATTTTCTGTTCTAAACCATATCTATTCTATTTTAGTGTGCCCAGCGAAGGGGGCCGGGTTTGCTAGTATATACATATATTTGGCACTTTGGGCTTCATCCAAAGGCTGAATGTATGTACAGGAACCTCCAAATAAGCCGCATTCTGAATCCAGAGTAAGTTTCTTACTTTGCAGATATATACATATGTTTTAGTGCATTTCTTATCAATTAGAGAACTACATACGTAAAAGTAATATACTAATTACAATAATTATTTCCTACAATTAGAGAACATAAAATAATTGTTTCGAAATTTTCTCCTGGTATCGAAATGTCCGGGACAGAACTTGTTTTATAAGCTACTTGTTGTTGTCTTCTGCATTTTACTGTACGGTCATGAGCGCACTTGGCGAACAAGCAGCTGCGGTTGTCGAGCATTTAGAAGACATACATATTTACATACATATAAAGGTGCAAACATAATATTCACGGTTTACCGAATATTGCCAAATATTTCTTTAACAAATATTCCAGTAATGTCTATTTTGATTTGGTATGCTGAATTTTAGATCTAAATTTTCGTCCTTGTTGAGAAAAATTGGCATATGGGCGGCTCGTTTTGCTAGTAGAAATATGAGCTCGAACTTATCAATGAATTTTTTTTGTTCTACATATATGTATGTATATAAATATGTATATAATTTTTAAATAGTTAAAACTGTTCAGCGCCGCCACGACTATTTTAGACTGGAATAATAAAAAAAGTGGCCTATGTGAGGTTGTACATATATATGTACATGCCTATGTGTATATAAGCATTATTTTGCTGGGAGTTCAGAACACAAATATTTACGTACAGAGGGCTAGGGCATCAAGTGTGCATACGCACATGGCAGGTCAGTCCATAAGTTCGTGCGTATTTTACCCATAATTTCACTTTTGTACGATTTTCGCATACAAAAAATTATTCGCAGAATATAACGGAAGTATTTATATTTTCTTTGATATATTGCGCATTCAACAGATGATTTTAATCGCGGATAGAAGCACGTGTTGTTAAAAAATAAAATGAAATCTTCGAACGCGTATAAGAGACATATTTTGTATTTTTTTTATAAAAGTGGTAAAAATGCAACAACTGCTACTGCAGAAATAAGCACTGTTAACGGAGAGGATACCGTGAGTGTAAGGACTGCCCAAAAGTGGTTTTCAAAATTCTGTAGAAGCTGAGCCAAATTTCACAGTCGATATGATAGCTCAGAGGTTAAATGCATCGCATGGAACAGTTCACAGGCACCTGGTTTAGTTGGAAAAGGTTCAAAGCAGGGAAAAACGGGTTCCGCATAGACTTTCCGTCGCCAACCTTCAGCAGAGAGTGAATGTGTGTTCTCAGCTGCTGCATCGGCTTGAAAATGAAAGGTTTTTGAACCGTATCGTTACTGGTGATGAAAAATGGGTCCTTTACAATAATCCTGTTCGCAAACGCTAATGTTTAGATAAAGATGAAACACACCCCTATAGATGGCCTTCACCCCAAGAAGATTCTCCTGTATATTTGGTGGGAAATGACCGGTACTGTTTATTATGAACTTCTGGAACCAAACCAGACGATAACTGCTGATTATTATTCCCATCAGCTATCAAACCTGAAAGAGGCACTCAACAATAATCGACCGTCTTTAGTGAATAGACGCAAAGTTTTGTTTCACCATGACAACGCGAGACCTCATACCGCAAGGCAAACATTAGGCAAGCTGAACGAGCTCGGATGGGAACTAATGCCGCATCCACCAAAATCTCCGGATATTGCACCTTGTGATTATTCCGTGGACTTCAATCCCATGTGAGTAACAAGAACTACTCCTCAAAAGAAGCTATAAAAAGGGATATCGAAGCGTATTTTGGCTCCAAGGATAAAAAATTTTTTGAGCATAGAATTTAAAATTTGCCTAAACGTTGGGAAGACATTGCAAATAATTAAGGGAAATATATTATTGATTAATAAATATTTTAAACATCTTTTTCATTTCATAAACTTTCGGTTGTCAAGTGAAGATAGAAATACGCATGAAATGCCTTGCAAAATGCCGTCTGCAATTCGTTGTTGTTGTTGTTGGAGCAGCATAAACATTCCCCCTAATGCTGCTTCTGCGCCTATGAAGGTATTTTGTTTTTGTAAGTATAATATTTGGAATATCGACTACGGGACGGCAAATTCCATTAAGTATGTAATAAATAAAGGACATATATTTTATTAACCCTTATAGGTAAATTCAAATACATACATGTATGTTATATGTACATGTATGTATAGATATAAGTCAATATTAAGTAAAATCTTAAATTTCTTGAGATATAAGATTCTCTAATTCTATTTGGAGCATAGGACGTTTAGTGGTAATGTAAGGTAAGTATTAAATTATCTACTTTCATCCGACGTAAATATTTAAATAAATTATTTTTTTATAAAAACCCAACAAAAATCAAAAACAGACATCTCAAAATTTGTCCATAGCATTAGAAATGAAACATTAGTGCGTACATACAAAGGTAGGCATGAATATATCCTACAAGACAGCTGACTATCATATAAGAACTCGTATTATCATCATCACTATCCTCATTAAACTACACATTTTCGTTCTAACCATGGGAAAGTTCTGATAGTTTCCCCTTGTAGGTGTGATATTCTATCTCTCTTTTACCAATAGAAAATATATCAACTATGCTCTAATCATTTTTATTCTTACAATGTAATAACTGCTGACAAATAAACTCCTCATTGTTGTCGTCACAAATTTCTCAACACTAAGAATCAAACTTCTCATTTTTGTTATCAAAAAGTAATCAACACTGATGACAAAAACGCTTCATTTTCGTTATCAAAAAATATTTTATTTAGAAATGTATATAATTAATATTTTTTTGTATTCATTGGAAAACTCTTACATTTCAATTCGGTTTTTCATTCACCGAGGTTCGAACTGACGCATCTTCAAATGTTAGCCAAGCATTTACTAATTCGGCTTTAACGACCATACATCAAGTGCAACAAAATTTCAAAATAGTACTTTTTTCAGTGCAGCCACATTAATAAGAATACAAATAATAATGTGCATGTATTAGAGACTAATAAAATAATTGTAAATGGATTGGAATTTTTGCCGAAAGTACTTAGCACCGTCTTTTAGGATATGATGTATGTATGTATGCACATACGTTTACAGTACGTTTGCTGAGTGCGCAGGCAAATACAAATAGACACCGGATTTACTTCGTGTCGATTTTTTTTTGTGTATAATACATATAGTATGTACATATATCTATATGTGTGTATGTACAGTCTGTGTCAGAAGAACAGAACCCGTTTTTTTCTTGCAACTTCAAGATATATTTCGTTCTGCTTTTTGCTGCATAATAGTCCCACTCAAGGGCTACGGCGCCAGTGCTAACTCAGGTTAGTGTCGTTCGAAACTTTCCTGTAAACGCAACAAAAACAAAAATTAATGAGAAGTACACGAAGAGTTTAGCGGCGATATTTTTATGCACTTATTCGAAAAGGCCGAATAGATGTGAGTATCAACACCATCGAACGTCCACTGAGGAAATCATATCCTACCGTCCCACAACATCAAAACCACTGTTCTCAGAAAAACACATTGAGAAATAACAAAACAAGAAAATGGCGTCACAGTATTGAACTGGCCTTCCCAGTCCCCAGACGCCAAACCCATTAAAAATGTGTGGGTAACTATGAAAAAGCATCTTGCCGGAAGGCCAGTCCATGATTTAAAGCAACCCGCGAGTTAAGTTCGCAAAATCTAGTCCTGTTTGTCGATGAACTGCGCAGAAAAGCTTGTTCAAAGCATAAAGAAGATGCCAGGCTATTTCCACAACAATGACGACTACACGGCTTATTCAGTAATTGCCACACGTAGTTTTGTACATACTTTCATGTAGCACAATTTTAAACATATATATTTTATACTTCATGAATAATCGCAGTTCTTTTTTTCTTACACAGACTGTACCGCAGTCACAATGGGTGCTCGCAAAAGTCATTAAACTACATCCCAGCGCATCCGCCCGGGGACATACCTTGCCCTCCTCGAGCTCGCATTTGGCTGCCAGTGATGGACCTAAGCGGAGCAGACGTACTGAAATACCTTAAATCACACAATCCTGCGGTGCCGATGGACGACTGGGCAAACGTCAAAGCCGAAAAGCCCCAAAAGAGCAGCGTGCCATTCGTTCTACAGATTAACGATGAGTGCCTACCAGTACTCAGAAAATCTGACAACAAAATGTGGTTTGGTCTTAGAAAGGCCAAACCAAAGCAGACAGAAATGAAAATGAGGACGACCCAGATGAGGTCGACAGCAGCACACAGCTAGAAAAGCTCTACCTAGCTGAAGACGACAACCAACCCGATGCCTAAAGCCATACAGGTGAATTTGCAGCACTCGAAATGTGCCACAGAGGACTTGGATGTTTTCCTCAGTGAGGGAGACTTAGAGATTAAAGGGTTCCAAGCCAACAACAGCAACAACAACATATTCTAAACTAAATCAGACGGTAAGCCCCGATCATGCATTGTCTTTAAAAAACACTTAAAAGCTTTTCTGTGTTCTAATTTTAGTACTCCTGATTTTACTGTGATGAAGGTGGAGTTGCAGAAATCGGTAATATACCTGGCAACAGTATACCTGCCACATGATAAACCGGCGGTGCCAGACGAAATGGCTCAGTTCCTATCAACACTAGACAACACGGACAAACTGTTGATGGGCTGCGACGAAAGGATTGAGTCACTTTTTGACCTCTTACTAAATACCAACCTCGACATATGCAATGTAGGGACCCCCAACCTATACTTTCCCTAGCTCGGAAAACTTTCCAGGCTGAGAGGAGTTCTTAGAAATTACTTTATGCACAAACAATAACTCCCAAATAGTCACAAATTGGACGGTATCTGACAAGAAATCCTTTAGGACCATAGTTGGACTCTCTTCGATGTCAATCTCAAGCTTGAGACACCGATCCCATATAGAAACCCTAGAAGAACAAACTGGCACACATTCCGTAGAGTAACCCAGTCTAAACTTCATCATATAAATAAACCATAACGTCAAGTAAAGACTTAGATGAGAAAGTAAGCGCTTTCGAAGCTTCGTTGACGAAAGGGCTTGAAGCCTCATGTCCCACCACATATGGCAAAACAACTTATCCAACCTGGTGGATTGAAGATTTAAGTCAACTCAGGAAAATAACAAGAAAAATCTTCAACATCTGCTACAAACGCCAGTACTTCAAAAAATACAAAGATTGCCTCAGGGAGTACAAGAAAGCGCTTAAAAAGTGGCTCAACCAGGGGCTTGGAGAGATTTTCGCAGCTCTATCGAATCAACCAAAGATATGGTCAGACTAGGTAAGCTCTTATCCAAAGAACACACCTGTCCTTCCTTCTTGAGGAAAGAGGACGGAGAATGGACAAAATCCTTGGCCGATACACTAGAGTATCTTATAAACTCACATTTCCCAGGTAACACTGAATAGGTATATTGAGAATAATAGTAACAGTGTTCAAACGACCAACTTGTCATCCAATACAATCAACCACATCATATCCCAAGATAGAATTCTATATGCGATGAAAAACCAGACAATTCCGTGGCTGTAGGTCGTTTTCAAAAAAAGCCTTATGCTACAGCGTATTCCAAAAAGCTGGAGGAGGGTTAAGGTGATTTTTATCCCCAAATCTGGTAGACGTGGTCATAATACAGCGAAAGACTTCAGACCCATCAGGTTATCCTGCTTTATTCTAAAAACTCTCGAGCGATTGTTGGATGTATATCTCAGAGAGAAGTTTGCAAGCACAACGATTTCATCATCCCAACATACCTACCTCAAAGGAAAATCTACATAGACATAGAATACAAACAATACTCTCTAGGTGCCTCCCTCGACATAGAGGGGGCGTTTAACAATGTTAGCACAAGATCCATAATTGAGGCCCTTAATATGTTCGGCAGCAGCACGGTAAAACGCTCTGTCCCCCTCTCAGGGAGGGGTCTTATCCGCCCTGCTGTGGTTATTAGTTGTCAACAGTATCCTTACCAAGTTCAACCGAAATGGGATTAAAGTACTGGCGTACGCGGACGACATAGTGCTTATGTTTTCAGGAATATTTACAACCACAATCAGTGAGATTATGGAAGGAGCTCTGGTTTTACTCAGCAATTGAGCCACAGACTGTTATTTAAGTGTAAACCCAAGGAAAACGGTACTGATGCTATTCACTAAGAAAACCAAGATACCAAACTTTATTCTCCCAAAACTAAATGGCGTTAGTCTTACGTTAACCCAACAGGCAAAATACCTAGGGGTTATCTTAGATCCCAAACTCAGCTCGAGGTCCAACGTAGAATACAGGGTAAAGAAAGCTAATTTAGCAGTTTACACGTGTAAGTGAATGTTGGTTAAAAAATGGGGTCTCTAACCAAAACTATAAAATTGGTTTTACAAGCCATTGTAAGGCCAATACTATCATATGCGGCACTGGTCTGGTGGCCCGCAACAGAAAAGAAATACAACGAAATCAAGCTGAACAAGATACAAAGAACAGCGGGTATCTTAACTACAGAAGCGCTTAGCATCAGTCCTACTGAACCGCTCAATGTGCTAACTCATCCGCTACCATTAGATTTACATATGAAAACAATCGCCGCCTGCAGCGCGGAGAGACTCATAGACATAGGAAGCTTGACAACAAGGTCGTACGGTCACAGTAATATCCTCCTACAGAGACCCTCGCTGCTCAAAAACAGATCAGACTACACAGTCCCCGACCTTAACTTCATGAAAGGCTTTACGGTACGTTAACCATCAAGAGCCAAATGGAACAAAGGGAAGGTCATTGGGAGATACGACATTGAAATACACTGACGGTTCTAAGATGAACTATGGTGTGGGAGCTGGCTTCCATTCGGAGCCACTCAACCTATCTGATTCAATTAGACTTCCTGACTATGCCAGCGTGTTTCAGGCAGAACTTCTAGCGATCAGAGAGGCATGCAAATCACTAAAGCTCTACAAGGAAGTTGGTTCAAGAGTAGCTATCTTCTCAGACAGGCAAGCAGCTATCAAGGCCTTAGACTCCAACTCCATTTCATTCAAGCTAGTCTTACAGTATAGAGAGGAACTAGAATTGCTTAGTCATCGGTTTGAAATTACTCTGATATGGGTTCCCAGTCATAGGAACATACGGGGTAATGAGATAGCGGATGAGCTAGCAAGAAAAGGTTCGAACTAGAAACAGCAGAGGCAGTGGCAGTCTCCACTGCACTGAGCACAATAAAAGCATCCATTGCTTCACACTATCATGCTTTAGCCGAAAGAAGATGGAAGCAACTAACTACATGTATTACAACAAAAAGCACATGACCGTCGTATAAAATCCAAAGGACGAATGATCTGTTAGGATGCTCTCGGGCAAACATCTCTCGCATCACTGCAACCCTTACAGGCCATTGGAAAGTAGGCGATCATGCAGCTAGACCCAACCTAACCTTCAGTCCTATCTGCAGAAGCTGTCAAGCCGAAGGGGCGAAGGAAAGTCTTTTCCACTACTTATGTGAATGTCCAGAGCTAGGTAGGGCACGACTCCACTTCTTCGGTAAGCCCTTCTTGCAACAAATTGATGAGATCTCAGAGATAAAGAATTTGCTGCTATACTTGGACCTCACTAAATGGATTGGACTTAGAAAAAAAAACACATCATCTTATGAGGACAGTGGTAATAAACCGGTGCTGGTCACTAATTAGGATTATAACAGTGGAAATACTCAACCACTTCAACAACTGGCCTCTTCTTTTCGCCAACAATTAGCAAGTGGCGAATAGATGGAGCAACTGGTACAAATGAACATATGTCGGCAAAGCCTCTTCCCGCTGCCTTAAATTACATGTATTAGTACAGCAGTGCGGTATACCAGTCTAATGAGCTATAGCCATATACGCTGCCGGCGCATTTTACTGGGTAACTTTGTTGTTGCTTTCAACAAAGTCATCGTGTAAGGCCATCATTAGGCCTTACTGCCTTACCAACACATGTAACTATTTTCTACTCAACAGTTCTTCTGTTGGAAGTGACGGATAAAGTTTTGATTAACTGTACCAACGTTTTGCCTCTCTTATTAGTACAGTGTTTTCATTTCGGATTTCCTTGTACCGGTGCCAAGAAGTATCCGTCAAATTTACAGGTTCGAATCTCCGTGAAACACCAAAATGAAGAAAACGCCCACACGCTTTTGGGTATTTGACCAAGCTCCTCCTCCTATTTGTGACGTGCGTCTTGATAGTGTTTCACAAATGGAGGCACCTACAGTTTTAAGCCGACTCCGAACGGCAAATATTTTTTATGAGGAGCTTTTTCATGGCAGAAATACACTCGAAGGTTTGCCATTGCCTGCCGAGGAGCGACCGCTATTAGAAAAAGCGTTTTCATCATTTTGGTGTTTCACGGAGATTCGAACCTACGTTTCTCCAAATTCCGAATGGTAGTCATGCACCAACCCACTCGTCTACGGCGGCCGCAGAGTTATAGTAGCCGCTTTTTGTTTTTGCAACAGTTAGCCACTGATTTGAAACGATCAGCAGAGGATGATAACTTAATAAAAATAGCAAATAGTCTGTTTGTATATATACATATATGTAATTTCTCCGGCAGACGTATTTTAAAGTCATTGCTGTTTGTTCACTTAAATTAAACATATTGTAAATATTTTTTTGGAATACCCTTATTCTAATAATAAAATTATTCAACACTATTTAAGTATCTCTTATATAAGTATATTTGATAACACTGAAAATTGATCTCTTACTTTGTTTGATTCTCTATATTCATAGACGTGGTATTGGTGTTGCTTAAAAATAATCTATAAAATAAAAGACAATCTACAAAGTAAATATAAATAAAATACTACTGTTATTTATTTAATCGCCAAAATTAGTTTTCCAACAGGTTATGGGCTCAGTCTATGCCAATTTAAAGAAACTAGATTTATACAGTTTATTGTGAAATTATTCCACGTGCGCACTTTTGCATACATATATATTTTTTTTCTTAACAGTGTTTGTGTTTTATAATAAAAAAAATGGAAAAGAATAAGGACAACATTAAACCGTTGAATAACGAGAAATGTTCAGTATGGAATTTGCCGAATTAGATGTGCTCAAGGTTGTTGACGAAGCCATTCCACGTGAAATCAACGATTCTTGGAAAAAGGCAGAAATATGCGCGAAAAGCATGCTTAGTGTAGGCGCTAAAGGACATTGAGTATGCAAATGTGAGGACCGGCAACAATGCTGAAATTCTTTTACCTGCGACCCTACACAAAAAAAAAAACATGTTGCTGGCAGCTGTGATGGTCCCTTCCCTTTCCCCCGCCCTTCACCTTGTCCAAGCGTTATTGCGTCATAGCCCTCGTATTAGTCAGTAGAAAATACTTCATGGCGCAGGACGGTTTATTTTTTCGTAATCACATAATTATTTTAGCTAAATTTTCTTATAATTCAGTGTTTTATTAGTGTTTTGTTTAAATAAACACATGGACAATGTCTTTAGAAGTGATAAATATAAAGAAACGAAAACTATACGAAATTTCGTGTTTGTTTTGTGAAGAAACGAGTAATTTAGTGATGAATCCAAAACCACAATCATTTATAAATATTCAGAAAGCAGCAGATGGGAGAAAAGATGACATTAGAGAGAAAATTAAAAATAATGCAGACTTTAATGAATACAAATGTACTTGGCATCGAACTTGTATGGCAAGTTGAATTAGCGAAGAGAAGATAAGACGTCGAGATTTGGCACTACAAAAGCAGGAGAATGTTTATATTTCTACCTGCTCTGCAGAAGCTAGTGTGTCAGGTACTCAAGGCACCCGAAGGACATCAAGAACAAATTTAAAATTTAATAAAGATCTAAAATGTTTAATCTGTGGCAAACAAACAAGAAATAAAAACAAAACACTTTATGTGCGCTCCGAAATGTCAGCAGCGGAACAAATCTTAAATACTGCCCGAAAAAAACAAGATGATGTTTTTACACAAATTGGCACTTGCCAACATCCAGCCGATTTATTTGCAATGGAAGTAAGGTGTCATAAACACTGTTATCGTGATTATCTACGACTACCAAGAAACTCAGCAACTCCAGCAGGTAGACCTCCAAATAAAATACCAGATGACATTCTTATAGAGGCATTTGAGAAGCTGATTAATGAAATAAAATATAAATTAACAACTCACTCTTTTGAAGTGTCATCATTAGCTAAGCGACTAGCTGAACTCACTGACATAGAAGATGCAGTTGTAGAAAATCGTTATATTAAATCACTACTTATAGATAAGTATGGTGAAAACGTTTTATTTTCATATCCAAATGATCGATCGAAATCATCATTAGTGTTTATGGGCAACATACCACTGGATCAAGTCATTGAACATATTCGTACCATAACTTCAACAAACTCCATTGTTCAAGTGGCAAAACAACTTCGTAAAGAAATAATATATTAAGTACTGAAGTAATACCAAATGGGTTTTTATGTGATGAAGTTTTAATTGAACAATTTTTAAAGAAAAATTATTTACCGAATAATTGGCAAATTTTTATGCAAGTGCTAAAAATAAAAAATTAAGTGAAAATTACAATCGACAAGCGTTATCAGTGTTTCATGATATATACTTCACGATTACTGAGAAACCGACTCTAAAGCATATTGCTTTAGATCAATCTATTCATCATTTGACTCGATCGAAAAATTTAATCAATTATTAAAAGCATTAAAAAACATCGATAAAGAAGTACTAACGTCAATTGTGTGTGCAGATATAGACAGAAAATTACTTATTCCTATAAATAGAGTTCGAGATTCGTCGTTATTTCTTCATGGAGCTATAGATAATAATGATTTCAATGAAGAAATGTCTATGGTTTGAAGGTTCTTATAAGAAAAAATACATTTCAGGGTGTCATTTAGCTGCTCAATCCCTTGGCGAAAACATTTCTCGTATTTTGGCAGCATTATACTCTCTAAGTGGTTGCGATTCGACTAGCAGATTGGGCTAAAAAAAAAAAAATAGTTTAAAAGCTGCATCGTTGGATTTTGTGCAAAATGGTCTAAGGCGTTTAGGAAATCCATACCTAACAGTTGACGGAATTAGAAACCATTTGCACCTATCTTTTCTCAAAAAAAAACATTCGTCTTATCGGGAAGTTCGCCCGAACAAAATTTCACTTCAAATCAGCTGATATACTCTATTGTGAATTGATTGCGAACAAATTATTTACTTTCTACTGTGCTAATTTCGTAAGCAAGCGTATATTTCCTTAAAATAGAGTAAAAATATACCTCAAAATTTTCTAGAAATATGTATAGTATTGCGCTTAGGTTATTATTGAGCGAGCGTGAGGAAAATGTGAACGTGAAAGTGCTCAGGAGGCGATTAAGGGACAATCCCTTTTGGTGCTAAGTGATTCAATGTGAGATAACAAAAAATGCGAATGGGAATTTGCAATACTAACTTCATTTCTTATTTTTCAGGTTTCGGGAATATTACAGGCTAAACAAGCCGGCATTTAAGTATTTGCTAGATGTCCTTACTAACTCCTTGCCACCATTGAAGCAGAAATTCGGAATTCCACCTATTGTAAAATTGAGCGCATGTTTGCGATTTTTCGCAGAAGGAGGACATCAAAAAGGCGTTGGGTACGACCATGAAGTGGACCTAGCTCAATCTTCTTTCAGTGAAGTACTGACAGAAGTGCTGAGTATTTTCGAGCTACTACTTTGTCCACAATGGATAAGTTGGCCCACTTTAGTTGAACAACGCCAAATAGCACACGATTTTTTTACAAAATACGCAAAGCCAGGAGTTATAGGATGTGTTGACGGAACACACATTAACATAATATCCCCTTCAAAAAACATTGATCAATTTAACAACAGAAAAGGCAAATGCAGTTTGAACGTTATGCTCGTAAGTACTATATTCGTAATTAAAGTTAAAGTAAGAAATAAATATGTATACATAAATGGCTTTTCAGGTATGCGATAGTAATCTGCAGATTCGTTTTATAGATGCGACAAATCCTGGTGCTTGCCACGACGCCTTTATATGGAACTTAAGCAGCTTATGACATGAAATGATAGGAAAATATTTGCAAACCCACAACAGAGTTTGGTTACTAGGTAACAGATTAAAACCAACGAAGAGCATATATAATTTCAAACTTTTCGGGAGACGCTGGGTACCCGCTAGAGCCGTGGCTACTTACTCCATATAGAACACCAGAAAATAATTCAGCTCAGGCCAAATTTAATGAAGTACACACACGTTGCGAAATATAATCGAAAGAACAAATGGTGTTCTAAAAAACCGATGGAGGTGTCTGTTAAGCGCTAGAGAGTTGTACTATGCTCCTGTAAAGGCAGTAAAATAATTAACGTTTACGCTGCGTTCCATAATATTTGCAAAAAGTGATCTACATTTTTCTAACCCATCTGCTAATGGAGAATTCAATCAGATTTCCATGGCAGATAATCAACAAATTGTCGAAGTCAACAGTAACTATCTGGCAGAGTGTCAGCGCATTCGTACAGATATTGCAAACACTTTTATTACATTAAATATTTTGGCAGATATGAAAAACTAGCTGTGCCAATATTTTAGTTCGCCACTGTATTTAAAATAATAAAAATCAGTCTTACTTAAATTATTTTTAGTCTTTGGATTGGCGATTTCGCAAAATTTATATTTTTAGTTCCTTTAATTCTAACGTCCTTCGATTAGTTGCAATTAGGTTTTCGATTTCTATTTTACGCAAGTTTTCCAATTCTAAATTATGTCTTTCCATTTCATTTATTGTACAAAGTTTTTTTTTTCATTTTGATCGGATAAATGTTCTAATGTAAGATATATCTTTTTTGTGCCGTATTGCATTTCTTTATTGTGCGTCTTCATCTCTTCCAAAGTTTCTCTTACTTTAGTGCATAGTTCTTGTTGTGTTTCCAGCTCTTTTATGACCAATTCACTACTTATTTGCTTTTTGGGCTTCGTTGCACTGTTTGGCTGCTCTTTGGTGAATATTCGCTTTCATGCTGAGGAACAGGAGGTTCAGTAACCCACGCGCTACTACCAGGAGCTTCTTCATCCAAAACAACAATTTCTGACAAGTCTTCCGTATTAGGATTGACCCTTGCTTTTTTTGCAGGCAAACCATAGCATTGGGAAGTTTCAATGCCATCAACAGATTCTTTAATATCTAGCAGTTGGTATATTGCCTCTTCTGCACTCGAAAAAGTCTGTGTTCTATTGGGTCAGCCTCCTGTTCCTCTTTCATACATTTTGTTGTGTGAAGCCTTCTTGCGTACGTAGCGTTTTTGGTCAGTCCATACCTAGTTAATAGATAGCTTGTGAAAATAATCAAGCTTTATAAACATAACTTTTTACCTTTTTCCACTCAAACTCAGTCTTAACAGGCGGGCCTACGTTATTTAACGCCAAAGTAAGCTGCTTCCAGAATTCGGCCACCTTCTGGCGATTTTCTTTCACAAACCCTCTTGCAATATCTGGGTTTTGCAGCATTTCATCCAACAGCCTATCAGATTGCGATTTATTTATTGATTTACTCCTAAAAATAAGAGTACATATATTTAAAAAATGTCTATTGCTTAAAAGAAAAAAATACTTACATTTGAATTTTTTCATGTTCGCCTGCAAAACAAAAGTGAATAAATTTCTGTTTCCCGCTCGTTCATTTCGCCCGAATAAAGAGCTGCCAATAAGGCGAAATATTTTTCGAACACGAAAAATACCATGCCGATAAGGCGAACAAAAAAGGTGAAATTTTTCGGGTGAAAATATAACTCGCGATAAGGGCGATTAACTGCTGATGAATTTCGCTATAAATTAATTTGTCAAAATATCGGCTTCGGCTTAAATTTATTAAAAGTACAATAGTTTGCACATCAGATGCTCTACATTTACATTTGTTAAGAGCTTCAGCACAAACATATATACGGATAAATTCTGACCAAACAGTACTACAGCCTATTGATTACACTTTATTAGGCTATGAAAAAAAGATGGTAAATTGTATCCACTACAATTGACGAAGCGACCATTACCGGAATTGTTAATTCAACCCTGCAAATGTACATCTAATTGTCAAACACAGGCTTGTTCTTGCAAAAAGTTACAACTAAATTGTATTTCGTTGTGCAAATATATTAATAATAACTGCCAAAATAAAAAAGATTAATTATTTGTATTTTTTTGTATGACTTATGTTAAAATGTGATTTTTCCTATTAAATCATTTTTTATCAAAAATATGTGTTTTATTTTTTACTCTTTTTTATTGACTAACTAAAATTATCTTTAATCATAAGAAATAGTTGTACTTTACGAGTATCACTAAAACAATCATTGAAATGGTTTCAAAGCACTTGTTCAGTCCATTTACTTGAGTACTAAGGGGGTGGGTAAAAATAAAATGGACCATCAAATCTCCCGGCAACATCCAGAATCATAATCTGCAAGGTTTTCTGAGTTCAAAACTATTTATAGAATGCGGTCCTCACATTTTGCACACCTAATTAATGATGAATCATTATTTATCATTTATTGCAGTAGCGAAAGAGGGCGAATATATATTTGCTACAAAGTGTGGAATTGTGAGGCTACAAAATGGATACAACATAACACTAGAGGATATGTTATATTGAAAGGAGGCAAAAGAAAACCTAATGTTAGTTAAGCGTCTCCAATGGTGGAGTATCGATTTCAAAGAATGGAGTAACCATTCTTAAAAATTCAGGTACGTTCAACAATACACCTGTTGTAAAATTCCAAGTATACAGTGTAGATGCAAGGAATAATTATCAATTATGGCATGAGAGGTTAGGTTATGTGAGGAAGGGTAAATTATTTGAAATAAAGAATAATGATTTATTAGTGACAGCAATATCTCAGCTAATTTAAAAATGTCAGATGAGATATGTGAGTCATGCGTGTTTGGAAGGCAGGCTAGGTTACCTTTTAAGCAATCTAAAGACAAAAATCACATTAATCGACCCTTGTTTGTAATACATTCAGATGTTTGTGGCCCAATTACACCAACAACATTGGATGATAAAAATTATGTAGTGATCTTTGTAGATCAATATACACATTATTGTGTAACCTATTTAATAAAATTTAAATCAGAAGTTTTCAACGTATTTAAGGAGTTTGTTGAAAAGAGTCAAGCTCATTTACATCTCAAATTTGTCAATTTGTATATTGACAACGGTAGAGAATACCTTTCAAATGAAATGCGTGAGTTCAGTGTGCAGAAAGGGATAAGTTATCATTTAACCGTACCACATACACCCCAGTGGAATGGTGTTTCGGAGAAAATGATCAGAACCTTGACAGAAAAAGCTCGCACTATGGTAAATGGGGCAAAATTAAATAAAAGCTTCTGGGGTGAAGCTGTACTTACTGCAACATATTTGGTAAATAGGATTCCAAGCAGAGCACTTGATGATAATAAAATGACCCCATATGAGATGTGTCACAATCGGAAGCCAAATTTAAAGTATCTTAAAGTTTTTGTTTCAACTGTATATGTTCACAATAAGATTATCATAAAGCCACAAAAATCATATAAAGCCATTCTTATTGGGTATGAGCCCAATGGCTACAAATTGTCGGATGTGATTAAAGAAAAAGTTATTGTTGCTAGAGATGTTGTTGTTGATGAGACAAACCTTATTTATTCTAGAGCAGTTGAAGGTGATAAGCCAGAAGTCCTGAAAGAGAGTAAGGAAAGTAAAAATGAGAAATTCCTGAACGAAAGTAAGGAATGTGATTAGCCTAATTTCCGGAATGATAGTACGGAAGGTGATAAATCAGAAGTCCTGTACGGAAGTAAGGAATGACATCAGCCTAATTTCCGGAATGATAGTATGGAAGCTGATAAACCAGAATTTCTGAATGAAAGTAAGGAAAGTAATCAGCTTAATTTTTCTAATGAAAGCAGAAAAGAAAGCAAACTGATCTCCTGAATGAAAGTAAGGAAATATATATCCAGAATGAGAGTAGGGATTGTGAGAAAACTGATCAATCAGAAAATTGTTTTGAAAAGAAAATTCATCTGAAAGTAGCAACCAGAAAAATTGAAAGCCTAAGCGCTAAGTCTCGAATATCTTACAATGAAGATGATAATAGCCTGACCAATTGTGTATTAAATGCTCACATAATTTTTGATGAAATTCCAAGTTCATTTCAGGAAATAAAACTCAGAAATGATAAATCTGCTTGGGAGGAAGCAATAAAGACAGAGTTGGAGGCTTATGAAATTAATAACACCTGGACATTTACAAAGAAGCCAGTAAATAAGAATATCGTTGACAGTAGATGGGTATTTTCCATTAAATATAATGAACTAGGAATTCCAATTAAATATAAAGCTAGACTCGTTGCAAGAGGATTTACTCAAAAGTACCAAATTGATTATGACGAGACGTTTGCTCCTGTTGCAAGAATTGCAAGTTTTAGATCCACTCTAGCATTAGCAGTTCAATATAATTGAAAAGTTCATCAAATGGATGTTAAAACAGCATTCCTTAATAGTATTTTAAATATGGAGATATATATGCAACCTCCTCAAGGCGTGCCATGCGATGCAGGAAGTATTTGTAAATTAAATAAGGCAATTTACGGACTTAAACAGGCAGCTAGGTGCTGGCTTCAGGTGTTTGAGCAAGCATTGAAAGAATGTAGCTTTGTAAACTCTCCAGTAGATCGCTGTTTATATATCCTCGACAAAGGTGACATAAAAGGAAATATTTATGCATTGTTATACGTTGATGATGTAGTGATAGCTACAGAAAACATGGAAAGATTGAATAATTTCAAAAAGTTCTTGGTTAAAAAATTCAGAATGACTGATTTAAATGAGATACTATATTTTATAGGTATCAGAATATAAATGAATCAAGATAAAATCCTTTTCAGTCAATCTGCATATATAAAAAGAATTTTAAATTAGTTTAACATGGATAATTGAAATCCTCTTAGTACTTCCTTACCAAGTAAACTGAATTATGATTTACTTAACTCAGATGAGGAATGCAATGCCCCATATCGGAACCTAATTGGATGCCTTATGTACATAATGCTTTATACGAGACCAGATTTAACTACTGCTGTAAATATCCAAAGTTGATATAGTAGCAAAAATAATAATGATAATAATGAGTTATGGCAATGCTTAAAATGAGTTATAAGATACTTAAAGGGAACCATTGATATGAAACTTATTTATAAAAAGAATACTTTGTTTGAAAATACACAATTTGGTTATGTATACTCTGATTGGGGCGGCAATCAGATCGATAGGAGAAGTTCAACGGGCTATTTATTTAAAATGTTCGATTACAATCTAATTTGTTGGAACATAAAAAGACAAAGCTCTGGCGCAGCTTCATCAACTGAAGCTGAGTATATGTCCGTATTTGAAGCTGTGAGAGAAGCTTTGTGGTTGAAATCTCTTTTTATTTGTAGTATTAACATTAAATTGGAAAAGCCAATTAAAATTTATGAATATAACCAAGGATGTATTAGTATAGCAAACAACCACTCATGTCATAAAAGAGCAAAACATATTGATATCCAATATTAATTCTCTAGAGAAAAAGTTGAGAATAACGAAATTTGTGTTGAGTATATATCCATAAAAAACCAATATTCACCAAACTGCTACCTGCTGGGCGATTTGCAGACGTTCTGCGCTCTCACTCGTTTCTGCTTTTCAATTGTTACAGCTGTAGATACTTCTTTGCCGACCACCCCTTTACCGACTGATATTGTCTGTGCAGACATAAGGGTGACACTTAAATTGTAACATAACTAACATCTTACATTCGACCACCCTGCTCGTCATCTGTCTCAGATGACTCTTGATCGATATCGTCCTCGTCTTATTCGATGTAACGCCATAGCTTCATGTAGTCGGCACTGGTTGAAGTTTGCTGCGGGCCCTGAAATTCAGCGGCTTTTTTAACGTCATACCTATCGTTTCTTTTCACCTTTACAACTTCGTAGGGACCGATGTACTTGTTCGTCAGCTTCTTTCCCGTTACAAATTGAGTGACTTTGATGGCTACTAAGTCCGACAACTGATAGCCATGCTGCCCCTTGCGCTTCTTATCATAGTTGATTTTATAAGTCTCCTGTGCCTTTTGGATTTGTGCTCTGACTTCTTCACGGATTTTATTACGTTCGTCTTGCAATCCCTGCAGCAACTCCTCCTGTAGAATCTTTAGAAGTTCGGTATCTGTTTCGTTTCTCATCTTTACTCCGAACATAACTTCGAATGGCGTAAATTTTGTAGATGAGTGAATATGTTCATTAATTGCTCGCTGCACTTGAGATGTGTATTGATACCATTTTGACGGCTCTGCTGCTGAGTTTTTTGCTAATACCGAAATAATGACGCGATTGACTTTTTCAACTTGCCCGTTACCTCTCGGAACACCTTTTGTCGTTTCAACGTGCTCGATCTTTGAATTCTCACAGAGCTCTTTAAAAAGTTTGGACGTAAATGCTGTACCTTTGTCACTAATTATACGCTGCGGGCAACCGAAAATTGCTGTCCTGGATTCGATATGTTTGACAACTTCTTGTGCGTCTGTAGACTTTGTGGGATATAACCAGGTATATTTTGAGAATGCATCGACTATAGCAAATATGTATTTATACCGTTTTGATGTGGCATCTAGTGGACCCAAATGGTCGACGTGTAACGTAGAAAGTGGTATGTCTCCCTTATCTATGCAATGCAAAAGACCATCCTGCTTACCCAGCTTTCGGTTCCTCGTAATGCACTCGATGCAGTTTGCGATTATTTGATTAGCTTTCCTTTCAAGGTGTGGTATGTATTGTAATAGTCCTGCCTAATTGCGTGAATCGTTTTCTGAGAACCCATATGTCCAAAGTTGTGTGCGTTTGTAATGATTTCTTTTTCCATGCTTATAGGAACGGCTAGTAGGTCCTGCCCATCGACTTGCTTATAGATCAGCTTGTTTTTCATTTTGTAGTCGGCGTACTGCTTATATTTAAGGATCTCTGCAACTGTTACCAAATGGTCGTCTTTTTGCTGTGCTCTTCGGATTTGTACGTGCACCTCCGATGTTACTGTCATAACAGGGAAACGACTTAAGCTGTCAACATGTTTCATTCTGTTAGCTTCACGATGTTCTATAGTAAATGAATAGTCTTGTATGGCCTCTGGTGACGGTCAAGCATTGTTTGACAAGAACTTTATATGTGTGCGTGTCGGGTGCTTGACGCTAATATCTAAAATTTTTGATTTTTACCGACAACAAGTATGTGTGACACGACGCCACCCGACTGCACTAACACATACAAAGCTCAGTCAAGCATGCTGTATCGTCACCAGAGCCCAGTAGATACATCAACCACTGGACAACCTCGCGTGGTATATCTTTTTTCGTGCTTGTCTGTTTGAACGCCGCGCAGTCAGCTACGAGAGTGAGTTCTATGCCCATAAGATAGTGACGCATCTTTTTCGTGGCTAAATGCGCTGCCTTTATTTCCAAAAAATAGCTATGCATTTTTTCTTCATGCGACGATGTTTTCTTGCTCCAGTAAAAAACAGGATGCCATTTGTTGTCGTGTTGCTGCAAAAGCGTAGCCCCAAATCCTTTTTTGGATGCATCAACGTGGAGCTGTGTTTTGGCATTCTGCTTATATATCTTCAAAACTGGTTCTGCTGCAAGAGCCGCCTTTAGATTATCGATTGCTTGTATCTGCACGCCTGCTATCTTAAATTCAGCATCCTTTTTGAGCAACTCTGTCAACGGTCTGGCTAATACGGCATAATTTTTAATGAATTTTCGAAAATATCCAGTCAGCCCAAGGAACGCCTGAACATCTCTTAGATTTTTCGGCAACGGAAAATTTTTTACAGCCTTTACTTTCTCTTGTCCAGGCCAGACACGCCCGTCTTCGACTTCGTGGCCTAGAAACGTTATTTTTGTTTTTAAAAATTGGCATTTTGACCATTTTATTTATAAACCATGCTGCTCTGCTCTCTTTAAAACTATTTCCATGTTCGCTAAGCATTGCTCAGCTGTTCCCTCAAAAACAACAATGTCGTCAACGTAAATTTCCATAATGCCATTATTTATTAATTGTTGAAAAATATAATTAATGAAGCGCACAAAAACTGCCGGCGAATTACAAAAGCCAAATGGCGCTCTATTGAATTCGTACAGCCCTTCCTTTGTAACGAACGCCGTGTATTTGCGACTGTTTTCATCTATTTCGACGTGGAAAAACCCATTTTTTAGGTCCATCACGGTAAAGTATTTGGCGTTTTGTATTTTTTCAAGGACTTCTTCTACGACTGGTACTGGAAACCTATCTTTTAGAACCAATGTGTTCAACTTGCGAAAATCTACGCACAGCCTGTAACAGCCATCCTTCTTTTTAGCCAACACGATTTTGCTAGCAACCTCAGAAAATGACTCGCGTATTATGTCCTGCTGTAACCATTCGTTTACTTGCTTTCGCACCACTTCTCTTTCTGGTGCTGATAAACGACTTGGACTTTGACGGAAGGCGATATTGCTGCAGTTTGGTACAATTTTCAGCTTAATGGGACAGCTCGACTGGACTTTCGATGGCTTATAGTTGTCTATCAGCTTCTTTACGGCTTCTCTGTACTTCGGTTCTACGTTGATTTCCGGATTATGTTCAACTACGTTGTAAACATTGTAATCGTTTTTCTCGCCCGCTTGTGCAAAAGTGTAACAACCAGCATTTAAAGTCACGCTGAACTTTTTCAAAAAATCGTAGCCTACAATTACACTAACATTTATCGTCGTATCGGGAACAAGAAGAAACGTGTGTTGTGTATGCAGCCCGTCGACGTTAACTTCAGCGTTAAACTCACCCAAAACAACTGTTGCGACATTTCCCAAACCGAACAACCTAGTAAAACTTTTTTTCAGCGAACATCTACTATATTTTGCATCGAAAACGCCTTTACTCATCAGAGAGACATCAGATCCAGTGTCCACCAAGCAGGATAATATCTCGTTGTTGATTTTCATCTGTTTAATTCGCTTTTCATCTATCACAACATTAACACTTTGTTTTACAGCAACACAGTCTTTGGATGTATGGCCGCTGCCATTGCATCTGAAGCACTTGGTATCTTCCCTACATTCGGCTCTTTTGTGTTGTGTTGAACCACAATTAAAACAGCGCAGCGGCTTACGATCGGCGTTGTTAAAGTTTTTATCGTGTTGCGCCTGTGTATTTGCTGAAGAACGACGTTTATTTAGCATTAAATTTCTATTTAATGACATTATTAATTCGTACGCTTTTATTAATTCCTTATACGATGTTGCACTGTAAAGAGGATATTTCCTGTCCTCGCGAATATCTACACCGTCAGCTATGTACGCAATTACCGACTCTTCTTCAATACAGCCAAGCGCTGCTATTTTTCGCATTTGTAAAACATACTCATGGAAATTTTCGGAAATTAGTTTTTTACGCGTCGCCAACTGTTTATGTACTTCAGCGCTGCTTAGTTTTTGTTCAAACTCATTTAACAACGCTACGCAAAGAGAATCATATATTAGTTCGAAACTGTGATTGTTTCTAAGAACAAAGCTGCTGCGCCTTGCATTTTATTGCGTGCATTTACATATTTCTGCTTACTATTCAGCTCATATGCTTCCGAATTTTCATCAAAGTTATTCAGCCACTGCCTAATCGGAATCGATACCCCATCGAAACACGGTATGATTTTCGCGAAGCTCTCAACTGAGACGCCGCATCCATTGTTTCGATCATTCTGGAGAATTCTTTCGGCTAAAAATTTCAAAATATCGTCGTTACTGCTGTTGTTTTGCTTGTCGTCGCCCTCCATGTGACTGCGCTCTTCACGTTTGTACTCGTTGGTCGCTTCCGCCATCTGCACGTTTTCGCAGTCTGATGCCGCACTTTCCCCTGTCTGGTCTGCTTCTTGGACAGCTCTGCGCCTTCTGGATGTTGACATTCTCGGTTTTATTTTTTAATTTTTCGATGGTTGAGCCCCCATGTAAGACAAAATGAATCTTTATTTTGTTTATACGTACCACGTAAAATGTTAGGTTAATACGTAAAATGTAAGATTAAGAAAAATTACTTTATTTAATGTAGATTAATATGCAAAAATGTAAGCTTAACAAAAATTCGACCTCCAGCTCTGATGTTCACCCATAGATAACTAGATGTGAAACTTATTCATTTTGAGAGAGAGCGCGCCCATGAGGACGTTTCAAAACTTGGCAGCACTCACACATTATGGGATTTTGAACAGCTGATAGGCGAAATGGCAGACTGCCAGAAGAAACGCGCCGAAAATAACAGACGAAAACAGTTCGTTTTTGCTTAATGGAGAAATGACGTGTTGAAATGTTTATAATTAATTGTCTTAAAATTAATTCAATTGAAATGTAATAATTTGAATTTAAGTGAGTTTGTAGAATCCAAAGCTCGTTATATCCTTTTCGACTTCTACTTTTAATTAGTCTTATGTACATAATGTAATTTTATTGAAAACTGTGTGTTGGTTTATGTAAATTTGTATATACGTAAATATTCTATGGTTGAAAAGCGTAGGTAAGGGTACTGAATTTGTGTTTGAGATATTTTACAAAAATTAAAGGTAATCTGCTTTAACTTATTCTGTTCGTTGTTTGAGAATTTTTTTTTTTGTTACCCAATTTCTGTGTTATATTAAAAAATCGCAATAAGTCATGTTTTTAATTATAACTTATGTTTTTCGCGTTCATTACTTTATTATTATTAATTTACTTTTGTGTTTCAGTTTTAAATAATTTCATTTACATAAAAATTTTTAAATTTTTTGCTTATTTATGTATATATTTATTTATTTATTTAATTCAATTAATAGTCTAAAAAATACAGTATTTCTTACAGACTATGAAAATAGGTTAATGCTAAATCATTAATCAAAGTAAAATTAAACTTATAATTAACTAGCTTCAATTGTAATGAGTAAAAGAAAAATATAAACTTTCTTATACCTTAAAGAGGAGGATTATTCATTTTAGTAAGATAAGAAAATACAAAGTTTCTTACAGACTACATAGAACTAAGAGTATTTATATTATATATAAATAGAAATAATTAATAAAATCAGAGCTTAGAAAACTAAATGAACAAAATATACTCGGTAATTATTTAGAATTCTTAGAAGGAAAAAATTTTTTAATTGGGATTTAAATACATGTTTCGCCCTGGAAAAGTCTAGATCCAAAAGGGAGGCGAGATAGTTATTGTCAGACAGCATTCTAACAAGAGGCGCTTTGGAACTATATAATGTCCTCCTAACGCCAACATGACAAATTTTGACACGGCGAAAGTTCCTGCAAGGAACATTAAAATGTATTCTTTCTAGAAGAAACGGGCAGTCAATTAGTCCATTAACGAGATCGAAGATAAAAGAATACGGATTGTGCTTATTTTTAGTATATGTAGGTGTTTACGAGTGATATAAGGCTATTGGGCAACCGCACACTAAATACTAACCTCAATGGCGGTGTGGAAACTAAAAATTCCAGACCTTTGGTTCGAAAATACCCTATTCATGTTTCTACCGGTGTGGCAATATTGGAAAATGTTATAAAAAATGCACATTTTTCAGCGCTCTCACGAGAAAAAGAGTTTCACATCTAGTCATCTATTGGCCTCTGGCGACGATCCAGCATGCTTGTCCAGCAGGCTTATATGTGTGCGTGTCGGGTGACACTCGTACTTGCTTCGTGTCACACATACTTGTTGTCGGCTTTTGCTTGATGAAAATCAAAAATTTTAGATATTAGCGTCAAGCACCCGACACGCACACATATAAGCCTGCTGGACAGCATGCTGGAGCGTCACCAGAGGCCATATGGTTCACCAACGTTCTGCGCTCTCACTCGTTTCTGCTTTTCAATTGTTACAGCTTTAGATACTTCTTTGCCGACCAACCCCTTAACGGACTGATATTGTCTGTGCAGACATAAGGGTGACACTTAAATTGTAACATAACTAACATCTTACATATATACACCAAAGTTCTGAATTCTAAGAGTTTTTTTATTTTTGTTAAACAAGAGAAACAATTGAATTCTTAATTTGTTAATTGAAACACACATGTTTTGTTTATATGATAAAACCTATATACAAGATAATGATCTGATCGGTTTTTCAGGGTTTTCCCGTATCCTTGCAGCGAATGCTGGATCATTTAACACTTCGCAGAACGCATACCAACCACTCTAGCTTAATAACTGAATATTTGGTTTTGTTTGTAAACTTAATAATAATGTTATTTTCAAATTGTTATATGTTATTCAAATAATAACATTATGCAACACTATTTAAGTATCTCTTATGTAAGTATATTTGGTAACACTGAAAGTGGATCTCTCACTTCCTGTTTGATTCTTTATATTCGTAAACGTGGTATTGGTGTTGCTTAAAAATAATCTATAAAATAAAAGACAATCTACAAAGTAAATATAAATAAAATACTAGTGTTATTTATTTAATCGTCGAAGTGAGTTTTCCCACAATTCTTGCAAAAAATAATTGAATCTATCTATGTATGTATCTATATGCTATTATTTTGTTTTACATATGTACACATCTAAACATCTAAGCATGCTGGTAAACTCCTTCAGTGCGATCTTGATTATCCGAATAAAAAACAAATCTCCTTATTTAATGAAAATGATTGGTTCGCCCGTACGATTTTCATAATTTTTATTTATCTTTAAAAAATTATCTTTTGAAACCGTTATATCTAACTACACCTGATAAAACGTTGTGTAAAATGGGTGATAAATACTAATCTCTGTTCAAAATCAACACATATTGTGTCCAAGCAATTCTATGAAAGAAAAATCTCCAACAAAGTTTTTAGCAAAATAGGGTTTTAGCAAGCAAAGGGTTTTAAGTGCGCTGTGAAATTGGTTCCGCCATAGCAAACTCTATTTAAAATTGACAAAAACGTGATTACCGCTTTTTAGTAGATTTTCAGATGATTGCACAAAATATTCCCATACATATTTGGATAGTGTTGCAATTATGATAAACATATTGTTTCTTTACAGTATTTCAGGCCTTTCTTAATAGACAGGTATAGTTTAAAAAGTAAGTTGGTTAACAATTTTCTAAGGCCCTTTACTTAATCGAAATCTTGTTCTAAATTCGATGTCTGTTTTCCAAAAAAGGGCTATCTACATATGCATGTACTTATGTGATCATTGTGTCGAGCCAAGATGGTTTGAAATTCGAATTAAATACGATCTACAACGTAAACATTACTTGGTCCATAAAACACATTTATCAATTATCAGTCCCTTAATTCCAAGACCGTCAGATTTAAATAAATTTCATAATTTTCACCATTTCGTAATTTTGTCCTTACAAATAGATATGTATGTATTTACTCGTATGTATGTAAGCTCATACAAATATCATCATTCTTAAGGGAAAGTAGAAAACCAAACGGACATTCAAAAAAGCATACACTATTCACTGCGACAATATTTCCCTCATCCTTTTCCCATATAAAAAATAACCCATACTTATGTACGTACATATAGGTAGGTGAAATGGTAGAAGTGCACCTGGCACTCCTCAAGTAGCACTCAAGCGCCGTTTTGATACCTTTATGAGACCTCCAACAGGCGGATATCAGGCTGTCGAAGAAAGGAGATCCCAGTGACCTTAGTCTTCTAGCTGCCAAACCCGGACATTTACAGAGAAAATGCTCTACAGTCTCCTTCTCTGAAAGCTCCCCACAGCTTCTGCAATGGGGGTTAAATGGTAACCTTAGCTTTTCCGCGTGTGTGCCGATCGTCCAGTGGCCGGTAAACACAGCTACGAGTTTGGAAATTTGAATGGAGAGGAGTCCAAAGAACTTTCTGAGTCCTTCGTGTATCGTATTGGGGCCAAAGGGTTTTCCAATTAGCACATGAAGAAATGGAGCTCCATCTTTTCTGCGCTTTAATGAGAAATAATTTGTGAAGTTCCCTTTAACAACTGTCAGGGGGATGCCGATGAGGGGTAGGAGGTCTCAGAGGCCAATCCAGTCCCCTTCCTGCCAAGCTCATCTGCAACTTCATTTCCCTCTATGTTCCTATGCCCTGGAACCCAGATCAGAGAAATGTTACCTGCACACCCAAGAGATTTGATCTCTTCTTTACAGGAGTTTACTAATTTCGTTCTGCACCAAGGCGTCGTCAGAGCCTTAATCACGGCTAGACTATCGGAAAAAATGTTAATATTTCCCTCCCTCCCGCGTTCCTTAAGCATTTTGCATGCCTGCAAGATCGCAAAGACTTCTGCTTAAAAACACTAGCAGTGTTCGGCAGTTTAAAGGAGATAGATAAATTGGCTGATTTAGAGAAAACCCCTGCTCCGGCTTTCGGTTCCATCTTGGAACCGTCAGTGAAGACAGAGGTGCAAGCTTCGGTGCAGATTTTCCCCTCGATCCAATCCTGCCTATTTGGAAAGATTGCTCTAGCACGACCTTCAAACTCTAGTTTGCGGATGGAGAGATCTGTTCGAAGCTCGGAGAAATACGGTGTTAACTGCCCGAAAATGCTACCATGTCCCCTTAGAGATTGTCTCCAGGGGCCAACTTCCTTTAACCTGATTGCACTTTGAGCTGCGATGAAATGACGGAAAAGTCGATGGGAAGTAAGTGCAAAAGGACATTCAGGGCAGCACTGTGGCAAGTTTTACATGCTCCGATGATGCCAATGCATGCAGTCCTTTGCACCCTCCCCAGTTTAGTGATATTATAGCCCTTCCAAAGAGCTCCCCACCAAACCAAGCATCCATACGCTAAAATTGGCAAACCTCTGCGTTGTACAGCACGACCTGTGGCTAGAGTCCCCATTTTTTACCGAACATAGATTTGCAGGAGTAGAAGGCTGTACTTTCCTTCTTTACCCGATTTTCAATGTGTAGCTTCCAATGGAGTTTGGAGTAAAGTATCACAATAAGATACCTAACTTCGGATAAGAGCGGGAGCATGTTGTTGTTTAATTTGGGAAGTCGAAAGAGTGGAGGTTTATATTTATTAAAAGCACCTTCTATGTATATGAAGAGCGCTGAAGTTAATTGCATGCCTTACAGACCTCGTGTAAGGCTGATTCCGCAGATCTCCCTTAAAGGTAAGCGTGTTGCTCTGGAAATAATTTGGATTCGATGTGCTCTCGGATATGATAATCAATCAATCTTTCAAACACTTTTAGGATAAATGAGGTCAGACATATAGGCCTAAAGTTCTTGGCCGAGTCGTGACCCCTCCTCCCTGCCTCGGGTATTAAAACAACCCTGATTTTCTTCCAGTTGGCGGTAACGTGATTAAGAGCGATGCACGCCAAGTAGATTTCTTGCAGGACAGGAACCACCGAGGTACTGACAGAATGGTTTCCAGGGAAACATCGAGTAGCCCTACCTGTCGACTCGTGTCGACAATGTCACGTGGGGTAATATAATTTTCCGGAAAGTGATTATTCACCAGGATATTCAAAAATTCTTCTGCAGATTTAGCCCACCCCCAGTCTTCCCGTTTTACAAGAGTTCTGCAGGAGTGATCTCTCGAAAGGATATTGCTTAGCCTGGCAGAATGCTTCACGGATTCAATGCACTCTCAGTACTCCTTTCAAGAGTGGCGTTTTGTATATTTAATGGATTTTTTGTGTTCATTCAAAATTACACGGTAATTTTTAAAGTTTTTAATTTGGTAGCATTCGTTAAAAACCCACCTTACCTTCTTTTTGAAGTCGGTGAGCGTCCTGCTGCACCAGGGAGAAAAGTCTTTCTTGATAAAAGATACTGGACAATCCACTTTGAATGCCGTCTGATAGGATCGCTGTATGTGTTCCACCTGCTTGTCCAGTTCATCACTGGATGAGTAGGAAAAAGTTCGCCTGTTCAATTTATTATTGAAAACCCTATTGAACAGAGACCAGTCAGTTCTTTTAGGGTTCCTGTGGGGAGATATGGTTTCCCGTGCGAAATTGATTTCGAAAAGGATCAACCTGTGATCCGAAAAGGAATTTTTCTGAGAAATTTTCCAATTATCAACCCTAATGGCAGGCGAACTAGTCGAAAGAGTGATATCAGGAACCTCCTCCTAACAGTTTGATGTTTACGATGCTGGATATACAAACGTGGGGGTGTTGCCCTTGTTTCAAATAAGAAGATTTCGACTTATAATGAAATCAAAAAGAGACTACCTTCGATCATTTATCTCGCTGCTTCTCCAAATGGTATGTCTCGCATTGGCGTCGCATCCGATGAGGATGGCCTGACGTACATATACATAAGTCGGCATACATATATATTACATTAGGCCGGGTCGATTTGTGGGGAGGCAAAAAAATCGCCCATTGCTCTGTGAAAATCATATTCTAGGGATAAAAAAAAAGAAACTTTGCTGAAAGAACCATACCTCTAAAACGAATTCCGCGGCCTCGGCGGCACACCTCCAAAGACCACCAAATGCAAATAGTTCCTTATCTAAAGGGTGGTTAAGTTTCAAGGGCCGGTACTGCTCTTGAATAAAATACAAGTTTTTTAAGAAATAATTGTCATTTCTCTCTACTATGATAATATTGGTATGGTTCAATTATGTATGAAATAAAATATCGGCCAAATGACCGCCGCGGCCTCGGCGGCACACTTCCATCCGATGGTCCAAATTTTCGATGAAGCTGCGGCATAATTGAGGTTCTATGTCGTTAATGTGCCGAATTATCTCATCCTTTAGCTCTTGAATTGTTGCTGGCTTATAGACGTATACCTTTTCTTTCAAATAACCCCAAAGAAAGCAGTCCAACGGTGTCGTTGACGTTTACGGCTCACATTCAACATCGGCCTTTGAAAGTCTTCCACTTCCACCCACTCCTGCTGTTGACGGTGACGACCCTGCATTCTTTTTGGCTACGCTATCATTATCCGGATTTTATCGTTGAGCTGGTGGTTGCGGCATTCTGCCACCTGAGAACGTTGGGGTGAAACTCAGCAGAAATGACTGGTGAGCCAATGCCATGACTGCCCCCTTCCCGTTAAACTCCTGGAGAGCCTCGGAGTATGTTCCAAAGTCGTCGCCGTTGGGTTGGTAGTGTAGGTGCAGTTGAGATGACTCCCGCTTTGCGACCGACGGACACGTTCGAGCCTTGCATAGCGGTTGTGAGTAAGGACCGTCATGAAACATAAATACCAAAAACCGCAATAAAAACCAAAATCAGAACGCATAATCAAACCCAAAAACTTTAGGCGACAGTTGGGACTCGGAGCCGAACCCCAAAGTCTCTTCACTTATGGAAAGAGGGACGGAATCGCCTTCTCTAACCAGCTCGAACCTGGCGGTAGACGCAAGGGCAATACAAGTAGGGACGGAAAGGTCTCGGAGTCGACGCTCAAAGCTTTATCTGTGCATGGCTCTGGGGGAAGTCGGAATCGGCTTCGAGCACCATCCCAGGGGGTGTGAGCGGGAACCCGCTTCCTGTAATAAGACAGTCGCTTGCGGAGCCGCATGCGGCTCGTGGTGAGGTAGGATTGGAGATGATGGCCAGTACCAGCAAGGCGTCCTCCCCAAGCTTTCCCGGGGATTCGGGGACTTCTCTTCCGGGCTCCTGTGTTGGGCCTAAACGGCAGTCAGGACAGAGCAGGAGAGCCTTCTCTGAACAGCGCATATCCACAAAAATCCTGTAACGCTACGGCGGCCAAAATGCTTTACACGTCCCTGAGAAGTATTTACGGAAGTTTGAGTGGGCCAGGATGGTACTCAGTGGGGCAGAGAATGGATGCGCGGAAAGATAGGGTGCGAGAGCACCGCCATTGGATTCGGCATTGAAGCGGCAACGCCTTTTCGGCAAGCGCCGAATCTGCTAAATGCCGTGTCCTCGGGCCTCTCGCTGAAACTAAAGGGGTCATTACCTATGGTTTCGAGAAGGTTTACCAGACCAATGCCAGGGAGATGTCCCTGCAGTTCCGGAAGTGCTGGGAGGGGATAGGTCCACGCTAGAGAAAGCTCCCATTGGGATGGATGTGGAATCTGTCATGTCGGATGGGGGTGGGGCTGACGACGCCCACTCTCTAGCGGTATCAGTCTTTAATATCGGGTGGGCAACTGTTCGACAGGGCGGAGAAGGTGGGACTTCTGGCCTCGGATAGTGAGGACGCTGACCCCAGGATGTTGGAGAAGATTATTAAAGATGAAGAATTTTATTGTAATAGAGGTAAGGACCCAACTTTCATTGCGACGGTTAGATAGGAGGTTTTGGACCTCTCTTTGGCCTCTTCTATATCGAATATCTGATTAGAGGTGCACAGCGCTCCCTTTTTTCGGATCACAGATACATCCAATTTTCTCTGAATGAAACCAAACCGAATAGATCCTCCTACGGGAACCTTAGGAGCAGGGACTGGGACCTATACTGCAAAAACCTTCAGGTTTTTCTTTCGGATGCGCCGCAAGGAAATGTGTATCTCTCGGAAGAACCGATATATGAATTGCTGGCGGCATTCACTGCTGCGTGTAACATAGGTCTCGAAAGCACTTGTCCACTAAGACCGCCTCCCAAAAAGGAAAAGCCGCCTTGCTGGACAACCGAACTCACGGAAATTAGGGTTTCATGAAGGCGGCTCTTTAATAGAGCCAGAAGAATTAAGTCTCCCTCGGAATGGGAACTGTACAAAGTAGGACTAGGAATCTACAAGCCCGAAATTGGGAAAGCGAAGCGAGACTCATGGAGGAGATTCTGCGAAAGCGTGGAAGGCTGTCATGAGTCAGCAAGATTCAGACGTATTTTCTCGAGGAATTCCACACCTATGGGATACCTGAGAGATGGTTCGGGATGCTGGACGATGAGCAGCGAAGAGACACTCAGGTTGTTCTGACGCCCATTTTTCGACAAATCCGGAGTCCTGTAATATCGGCTGGGATCGGGTGCATAGGACTCCACACGCCCACTGGCGCTGGCTGAATAAGCAACGCCTGGCTTGGGCGATTGACTCTTTCAAGCCCTTCAAATCACCTGGGCCTGATGACATTATACCTGCTTAACTGCAGAAATCTGCTGAGGTATCATGTTGTTGGCTTCTTCCCGCAAGCTGCGAGAGGCTCTGAGATACTCTGTGAGATACTTACTCAAGGCAGATAAGATGTCATATATCCCTAAGGATATCAGACCAATCAATTTTCCTGATGAAAACCCTTGAGAGGCTGATTGATCTGCACATAAGGAGTGAAATTCCTCGGGGGCGTTTATCGTACACTCAACATGCCTACTGTAAAGGCAGATTGGTAGAGTCTGCCTTGCATACAATTGTTAAGTGCATCGAGGAGTCCCTCTATCAGAAGGAGTTCACTGTGGGCGCCTGCCTCAACATTTAAGGAACTTGTTAGCAATGCCCTCCCGGAAGCAATCACCAGGTCTGAGGTTAAACTTGGAGCCGGAATCGAACTTATTAAGCCTATCCACCAGATGCTTAGCGATAGAACGATCGTGGCAAAATAGGGGATACCTCTCTTCGCCGGCAAGAGAACAGAGGCACTCCGCAAAGCTGTGCTCTCTCTCCACTAGTCTGGATTGCCGTACTAAACGACTTGCTGAAGAGGAGGGGCTGCAAGGTGATTGCCTACGCAGGTGGCGTGGCACTTATTGTGAGAGAGATATTTTTAAATACTTTGAATCCTTTGAAGACGGAGCTCGTCTAATTTACGAGGAAATATAAAATATCTAGAGTGTTTCTCCCCTCAATAGCGCTCGTTCCTTTGGTGCTCTCTGACAGGGTGAAGTACCTGGGACTTATCCTTGACAGAGGTCTTACGTGGAAGCCAAACATTGAGGAGAGAATTAGGAAGGCAACAGTCGCCTTGTTTGGGGCGCTATCGGCAAAAGATGGGGCCTCTCGCCTAAAGCAACTTTTTGGCCTTATAACACGATTATAAAACCAATCTTCGGAGTTCGGAGTCCTTGTCTGGTAGAACTCGCTAGACAGGATGTCATCAGTCAAGAAGCTGGAGAGGGTACAAAGGTCTGCCCTCATTTGAATCGGTGGAGCGCTCCGTACCACTCCTACTCTAGCGCTTAACGCTTTGCTGAATGTGGTACCCGTGGACATTGTAGGAAAACTACCGCTGCACGTGTCGCTATCACCGTAAGGTAGACCTAATCTGCGGACACTCTAGCATTCTCAAAAATTTAGAGTTCAACCCCACGGTGCTGGATCATTGTACACCCACGCTAGTTCCAAGCGGATCTTTTTTCACTCATATTGTCTTAAGGGATGAGTAGGTGGGGTGTAAAATTTGGCGGTAAGGCATACCAAACATGTTCAAGGATGGCTCCAAATTGGATGGAAAGGTTGGTGGGGGAGTATTCTGTAAAGAGATTCCCATCTAGCTCAAGTTCAGGCTTCCGGACCACTGTAGTGTTTCCCAAGTGAAGGTAGCCGCAATTAAGGAACCAGTGGATTGGTTTAACATGTACACCGATGGCTAAGGCAATTAGGGCCTTGGGCTCCGAATGGGTGTTCGGAAACTATCCAGAGGATACTTGGGCTAATCCCGGAAGGTGTGAGCTCCTTGAACCATTTGTAGAAGAATCGTCCTGGGCACCCCCAGGTGAATGGCGATCAGTAACTTTCCCCACATACGTGGACTTCTACATATGGAGCCATCCTCTATAACTTAACGAAAAGTTGCATGCGAAAGCAAGAGCAAAGCTATCCAGCAAGATTCGCCACAAGAAAAACTGTAGTTTACATTAGCTTACATTTGCTTGTGTATATAATAATTTGTTCATTTCATATGTCCATATGATTTGTATGCATGTTTATATATATAATATGTAGGTATAAATCCTCATTATTTAAATTCCTTAAGCAAATCAAATTCCCTCACAGGGACATGCTTAATTACCAGCCACTCAGAAAGACGGTATATGCAAATTCAAATATGTGAATTTATTTGCGGCTGCACGCACTTGGCACAGCAAAAATATTGCGATTCGCAGAAACGGTCCAAGGAATCCAGCGAAGATGCATATGCACAGCATTGTGCCAAAAATTATGATTTATGAAGCGTTAACAAAATTGTTTCCTAATTTACTTAAAGAACTATTTAGGTTTTTACTATGAGGTAGTACATTACTATTCGATATGTGAATTTTAATGTTCAATAGGAAAAGTATGTAGTACATTTCAGAAATAAGAATGCATATTGACTGAAAGATATTCGTGATACAATTTGAGACTTTGGTCTCCGTTTTTATGAACAATACTTATACTAAGAAGACATATTACGGAACCGCGACCATTCGACATGACAAATATTCACGAATCACCAAAAAATTCGATAAGAAATATTTCAGTATCACTATTTTTGAATGGTCGTCTGTGATTTCTTCAATCTTAGTTAAAGCATTTTTTTATTGTTGAGAAAAATTGACATATGGGGGGCTCGTTTTATTGATGAAAGTACTTTGCTCCTAGAAATATGAGCTCGAACTTATCAATGAATTTATTTTTGCTGTGAGGTACAGTATTTGAAACCGCCGCGATTATGGGTGATTTTTTAGCTATTATCTTTTTAAACAGTTGGTTTAAATAGCTGACGCACGTTTCGTGTTTTGTTTCACTGTCACACATCTTCAGTTTGGTCTATAATTTAACCATGAATCGTCTTACAAAGGAAAAATGCTTGCAAATCATTCAATTTTATTATAAAAATGCGTGTTCAGTTAAGAACTTTTATCGCGCGATTCTTCCGTTTTATGGTCAGTTTAATCGACCCACTGAAGCGGCTATTCGAGCTATTGTGACTAAATTTAGAATCAAATTTACATTATTGGACATCAAACCACCAACACGCTTAAGTAGAGTTCGAACTGAAGAAAATATCGCAGCTGTATCGGCCAGTGTTAATGATGACCATCAATTATCGATTCGTCGCCGTTCGCAGCAATTGGGCCTCTGTTACTCAACAACGGGGAAAATTTTGCGAAAGGACTTAGGTGTGAAGCCTTTCAAAATACAGCTGGTGCTAGAATTGAAGCCGAACGACCTACCGCAACGCAGAATTTTTGGTGAATGGGTTCTTGGAAAGTTTGCCGAAGATCCACTTTTTTATCTAAAAATTGTGTTCAGCGACGAAGCTCATTTTTGGATCAATGCGTACGTAAATAAGCAGAATTGTCGATTTTGGAGTGAAAATCAGCCAGAATAATTGCAAGAGCTACCAATGTATCCAGAAAAGGTCACAGTTTGGTGCGGTTTATGGGCTGGAGGTATCATTGAACCGTACTTCTTCAAAGATGTTGCGAATCGTAACGTAACTGTGAATGGTAAGCGCTACCGTGAAATGATATCCAACTTTTTTTGCCCAAAAGGCAAGAGCTTGACTTGCAGGACATGTGGTTTCAGCAAGACGGTGCCACATGGCACACAGCACGCGAGGCGAGTTCGGTGAACACTTTATTTCACGTTCGGGACCTGTCAATTGGCCACCCAGATCGTGCGATATAACGTCTTTAGATTATTTTTTGTAGGGCTATGTTAAAGCTCATGTCTATTCAGACAAGCCTGCTTCCATTAACGCATTCGAAGACAACATTAAAGCATTTATATGTGAGATACCAGCCAAAACGTTGGAAAGATTATGCCAAAATTGGACTAAGCCGATGGACCATTTAAAGCGCAATCGCGGTCAACATTTGCATAAAATAGCCTTCAAACTTTAAATTATATGGACTGTACTATCGATTTGAATAAAAATTGCATGCATTTTTCTGAATTTCACGTGTGTTTTCTTGAAAAACTTTCCTATAGCTCTTAAAAAATCATCCATTATAATCATGGCCGCTCCGGTTGCGCTTATGAATGTATTTTGATCATACAGTAGCTGGTCTTAGAATTTTAGTTTTGGAAATACACAATGTAGAGGCATTAAGTAAGTGTGTGCGAATCTGTATACAAGTTTTGAAATTATAATTAATTTGATGTTTTTAAAATATAGTTAGAGCTTTTAGCTCTTCTCTATTTCACTTCAAACTTCAGACTGAGTATACACTCTCAATACTTTCTTATTACAACTTATTTGCCTAATTAAACTTATTAGTAAATATGATAAATGCTCCCATTGGTAAAAACGATACGTATACGTGTGCATTTCCGTTGGTAAATACGATACGATACGAATCATTTCCGGCACGCTTTATCATTTTATGCTGACCTAATGTCTGCTTACAATTTTGTTAGTAATGAGTTCACTCGAATTCTATCGGAAAGTAATAAATTGAATTTGAGTTTTACTGGTGTTAACTCCGCCGCTTTTAAAAACGAACGTCTTTGTTTGTCTGCACATGGTGGTGTATTGATTGGTCCACCCGTGGAAGCGGTTCAGGTTGTTCGTGATGCTCTAGAATTACTTCTTGCAACGGCATGTGATTAGAATCGTAAAAGATATTCCGAAATTTGCCAAAGATGCTCTTAGTCCTTTGCTTTTGAAATTCTGAACATTTTTTATGTTTTTCAAGGGAAGTTGCTTCATCATTTCAAGGTTTCATATTTCTTCTTCCGCTGTTTCTATAGCGCTTGATTGTAATATCGCAGGAAGGGGCGTACTACCTGAAACTTCGAAGGATGAATATGTTTGGTTGTCTATTGTAATTGTAGAACTGTGATATTGTAAAACAAATGAGCCGGATAGATTGACATCTTCCTGGACATTCCCATGGCAGCCGGTTCTACGTTACCGGAATGACTCGGGTTTTTCCCGACCAAGGGCAGCCGCCCCAGTAAACTAGCTCTGATTAGTGTACCGTATTCCACCCCCAATCTCTCGTCACAGGAGCAATCCCTTGCAGCACGTTTGCTCCAAATACTTCTCTTCAGGGCTGGCGTCGAACCCAACCCTGGACCAGAGGTATTTTACTGCTGCATCTGCCATAAACGGCTCCACCCAAACTCCACCTCGGTTAGGTGCAATAAGTGCAACGGGTGGTGCCATCTTGAGACCTGTTCAGGCCTTAAGACTCAAAGGGAATGGTCCACAAGGTATGTGGGCACGTGTTGCTTCCGCCATCAGGCGGCCCTTGCCTCAACGGCACTACCGTCTTCAGTGCCGGCACTTCAAACTGCCGCCACCAACAATACCTCAACGGTAAGGAGCCCTCAGGCGCAACACAACTCCCCCACTGACCCACAACCCTCCTGCTCCTATCCCAGTTCGGAGACAAACCAGCAGCTCTTGGTCCCTCGCACCGTCTACTCCATGTGTCAGACCACGGTTCCTGGGAACCTGACAACAGTCCAGTCCAATTCCTGCAATGGCTGGTGCCACTTTCGGAGGGGCTCTGGCCTGTGCACCACCCGTGAGTGGACACGCGACTTCGTTGCCCCCAGCTGCAGAGCTTTGCACCCGCAACCGCCCCCTGCAGCGCGGCTGTCCGTCAAAGTCAGGCTACAACAACTTTTGCGGAACGCATAGCAGGACCAACGCAGACAACACCACGCGACCCCCACTCCCGAGATACGATCACACCCCCGAGGAGTTTTAAACTCTTACAACTGAACCGCAACGGACTTACGAGTAAGATTGACGAGATAGTCAATATCAGGGGGCCATGAAACCACATGAAAAAGCTGGGTCCATTGAGAGTAGAATATCTCACCAAAGCCCTTCAACTTGTCTATGGCCACCCTCATCGTTCCTGATAAGAGGAAAGTAGGGAGAGTGGCCCCACTACTGAAGCCTGGCCATTGATGGCCTATGCTCCAAAGTAAACGACTACCTCGCCCGCCTTTCTCGCTTCTTCACTGCGAGGAACTTACAACTCTCCCCAGCTAAGTCCACGGCGACCCTTTTCACCACCTGGGCAAAGGAGGTCCAGCTACAACTCAAGGTGAAATTCGATGGCACACAAATTCCGACGGATAACAACCCCAAAATATTGGGAGCTACCTTTGACAGCTTGCTCTGCTTCTCGCGCATACAACCGCTATTGCAACTAAAGTACAGAATCGCAACAAGGTTCTCAAGTCGCTCGCCGGCAGCACTTGGGGCAAAAACAAGGAAATGTTGCTGTCGACTTTTAAAGCAATAGGCCGACTGGTTCTTAACTATGCTGCGCCTGCCTGGTCGCCTGGGACCAGCGATTCGCAGTGGACGAAGCTTCAGACCTACCAAAACACTGCATTAATGACCGCGAGAGGATGTCCTATGACGTCACCGATACAACACCTACACGGTGGGGCCTTTATGCTGCCTGTTAAGGAGCATAACAAATTGCTCAGTAAGCAGTTTCAGCATGGGGTGTTACCGCAGGCCTCACCCATGCAGACACCTGCTTGAGCCTGAGCAACCTCCCAGGTACATCAGGAGGCATTTCCTCAACTACGCGGACGAGATCCTAGACAAAACAGACAGACAGCTACTGGATCGGACAGTGTACAGACAGGCCATAAACGACATTCATCGCGAGACTCTGATGCCGTTAGCGGAGTCCAACCACCACCAATCGCAGACGAAGAGGTCCAACTTCCCCGAGAGTCCCTCGTAACTTTGGCACAATTACGTTCTGGATACTGTAGCAGGTTAAACTCCTACTTATCCAGAATCGACATCGACATACTAATCATATGTCCAGCATGTGAAGGCACCCCACACGACACTAACCACCTTTTCACATGCCCCATCAAACCCACTCATCTAACACCCCTCTCCCTCTGGACCCAACCCGTCGAGACTGCTAGTTTCCTGGGCCTACCGTTAGATGAGCTAGACGAAGACGACCGGTGATTACACTACACGGACAGAGCAAAGTTACTGCTACAACAACAACAACATCTTCCTGGTCTTTGCGAACTATTCCTTCGTAGTGGTTGAAAAGTATGACGTTGGCGAAAATTTCTTCGACTGTAGGAATGTGCTGGTTGTTTATTAAGAAGCAAATTATTGAAAAGATGGCAAAAAACTAAGTCACCTGACAGCAAAAGAAAATTAAACCTAGCTACAAAAATTCTGTAAGACACTTTAAAAAAAAGAATAACATAGAAATCGAAAACTATTTGAATAACCGGACTCTCAACCAAGATACAAATTACTCTTTATGGAAACGTAATAAAAAAATTAAGAACCCAAATAAAAAGTTAACCACCATTAAAGATGACAATTCATGGACGGTTACAAAAGAGGAAAGGGCAAAACTTTGGCAAATTATTTCCAAAAAGTTTTGTCAAATGACGAAGAAAAGAAAATCCCCAACCGAGACAACTTCCATCATGGTTTTACAGAAATAAACAGGGACCAATACACATGAAATAATAACTTGCATAAAAAAAAGGAATAAAACATAAAAAGGCACCCGGATGTGACATGACAAGAGGAAAAGCATTAGCGGAGCTACCAACCAACGCACACATATTGTATATATTTTTGTGAAACGTTTTTAATGCAATGTTTCTCTTCCAATATTTTCCGAAACTCTGGAGAGTGGCAGATATTATTGCATTGCCAAAACCGGGTAAAGATCCAACTACCGTTTCATCTTAGAGACCAATAAGCTTACTACCGACAATATCAAAAATTGCTGAAAAATTACTGCATGATCGACTAAGCCAAATTCTGAATAAAAAACGTATAATACCAAATCATCAATTTGGATTTGGAAAAAAAGCATTCCATTATCCAACAGAACCATAGAACTACATATAAAATCCTATCAGACCTTGAAGTCAATCGTTACTGTGTGGCAATATTTTTGGACGTAGCAAAAGCGTTTGTGGCACATAGGCATTCTCCACAAAATAAAAACAATTTTTGAGTACTATCTCATCATAAAAAGCTACCTACCCGACTGAAGTTTCTATGTTACATATGACAATCAACCTTCAGATATTCATCAAATAACAGCTGGAGTTCCACAAGGAAGCATTCTAGGGCCATGTTTTGTTGACTGCAGATATACCACCTCCTGACGAAACTAATTCATCAATTGCTACGTTCGCAGTCGATACAATACTATTGACATCAGACAAAAGCTTAACTATCGCTACTGAAAAACTACAGAGATACGCAGTTAAGAAATGGTTTGATAACTGGTGCCTAGAACTAAATGAGGATAAAACCGTACAGGTTATACATATATACTATCAAAACAAAATTTACTGCAGTTTCAATTGCATAAATTCCAAATAAATGGCAAAGCAATTACAATAGAAGCATCTACTAAATCATTCATTCTACTTGGGAATTCACTGGAATAAATTGGAATCGCCACATTAAGCAAAAGTGTAAACAAATAAAAGAAAAACTTCGACAACTTCATTGGTTAGTCTGCACCAAATATAAACTGTTAGTGTACAATACAAAACAATAATTAAACCAATCTGGCTATTTGGACTACAGGTGTGATGAACTGCTAGCAAGACTCATATAACAAAAATCCAACGACAACGATCGAGAATGTGTATTATTTCGTTTATTTTAACTTTTGGCACTGGCTATTATGCGATGTATATAAATCCAAACTATCCTATTGTCAACGACAAATGGCAAGCCTGGTATCAACGACAAATGGCAAGGCTGAAGGATAGAAGTAGGGAGTAGCAATCGAGGAAGAGTTTGGTGAAGCAGCTTGCGTTTTCCTTTGTAACTGAATTTTCGAATTTTATTATTTTTAACAGTTTCATATAACAATAAATATATGAGAATAAATATTTAACAAGTCAGGCAAACAAATAAGATCAGAGAGTACGAATGCGATTTTAGTGAACGAATAAAGCTAGCAAAATACAAAGAGGGTGAAATAAAATTATTAGAGAATACTGCTTTCTACGAATGAAATATTTTATTTTACAGACACAATGATCAAAATAAATACGCTAAAGGTGATTCAGTTGAATACACTGCTACGGGCTAATGGTTTGCCAACGACAGGTTTGAAGACAACCAAGATATCAAGGCTTCAAGAAGCCTTAGGCGGGGATGAAATAGATCCATCGGAGCTCGAAGATGAGGGTGTGGAATCAACAAATGATTTAAGAATGCAACTCAACAGCTTGAGAGAAGCAATGGCAGGGTTGACGTCAGCAATTGGCACAATGAATGGTAGTTCGCCACAGGTGCTAAACAATAACCCAAATCAACAAACATCCAACGTTAATGACGATGTTGATCAAGTTTCAAACGAGTCAACCTGGGAGTCAGCTGATGATTTACGTAGAGTGTCGTATCCAAAGTGACGATTCAAGACATGATCGATGTAATGCCTGAATTCGATCCACTCAAAAGCTCAACATCACCAACGCAGTTTTTAATCCGAGCTGAGCAATTGCAGAAATGTCACGGTTGGAAAGAAGAAATGATGTTGATCGCAGTTCAGCACCAAATGAAAGGCATGGCCAAACGTTGGCTGGATGCACAACCGGTGTTTCAGTCCTGGTCACAATTTGTTAACGCATTCAAAATCGATTTTCCATCAACACATAATGCAGCTGAGGCACATAAAATGCTTATGAGGCGCAAACGGAAAAACGGCGAAGACTATGTGGAATATTATTATTCTATGCTAACCATAGGTCAACAAGGTTTGGTGGATGATGTTTCCATCAATACACATATAATTAGTGGTCTCAACGATGGTGCATTAACAAAGGCACTGGCAGCAATGAGTTTTGGTACATGTAGCCAATTGTTACTTGCACTCAAGAACTTAACGATAACCAGTAGTATATCAACGACATCTACTACTCCAACCCAGCAAATATTGAAATCTGAAACGAAATCTAATTCGAAGCAAACGCAAGTAAAGTGCTTTAATTGTAATGAGCACGGTCATATTGCAATCAAGTGTCCGCAACCGCAAAAGAAGGTACGTTGTACTGTATGTACTAAGATAGGGCACGAAGCCAAGAACTGCAACAAGAAACCAACAGTTGTAGAGATTGGGAACCACAATGAAAGCGATGAAGCACCGCCAGTCATGAAAGTGGTTGAGTTAAATGGAAAGGAGTTCGAAGCTTTTATTGATACCGAATGTATGTATGAACGAATGTATGTATAAGTTATTTATTTCATCCTTAAACGCTCTTCCCGCTTCTTGTGTTGCCTCATCAGTCATTACGTTGCTCACTTCTTGGCTATGACCAGACATAGACATTTGTGATATATTTTGATTAGCGTCGGGGCTCTATTCACGTTGTCACGGAATTCACTTAAATTGTGTTTACTTTGTGTGAGTATCTTCATCTTGTTCTGCAACATATATACAGGTCGTTGATCAGCATAGGTATAGTCCAATCTATTCCTGATTGCATTAAAATTAAATATTGTTTTATGGTTGGTCAACACGTCAGCTGCTGCACCTTGTATTTTAGTCATTATAATTGATAGAGCTTCTACGTATATGTTGGAACTCCTATGATTACTAATTCCATCCATAAGTCTAGAGACATCTTCTCTCCAAACGCGGTATTTTGAAATGGTGCCGTCAAATACCGATAGTGCTTTAAAAACGTCCAGGATGATATCGGTAGGATTGGTATAAGTTATTTTGACTGGTTCCAATCGTTCAGCTGCTTGTGGAACCATTGCTGGATTAACTTGGATCTGATCTACCCGAGCTCTTAATGTTGCATTTTCTGCTTGGACACTCTGAAGCATTACTTGCAAATTGGCCATCTGCTGAATCATGGTGTTCATTTCGATTTGTTCCATAACGTCAATGGTGTCCAAATTTCTTCGTGTATTAAGTTTAATACGTTTCTCCAAATATTTTCTCATATACTCCTTTCTATGAGAATTAGATTACTGTGTTTATTTTATTAAGGAAAAAAACACGAATAGTTTTTCTATCACTAAATTTTTTATTTCTTTGTTCCCTGTATTTTCACTTCTTTTTCTTACAGTCTTTAATTTTTTTACGTAAGACTTTGCCCTTTATTATGAAGGATTATGTATGTATGTCCTTGCTGCGACAAGGATGAATATTTTTTGGTCCACTCACTGGAGCATCAATGTATGATTCTTGGATCTTTTTATTTTTATGAATTTAATTTTAGAGTAGTTCTTAACACTATGTTAATACTGGACTGATTGCCAATATATTTGGCACTCGTATTTACACTTATACCTCATCTTACTGTTTTAGGTACACGACTTGTATATTAGTTTCTTTGTTTGCTGTTTAGGAAAAACATGTTTTTCTTTTGTTGTTCTTAACATATGTTTATCTTTTACTATTCTTAAAATGCATATGTATGTTTATCTTTTGTTATTCTGAAAAAATGATACATATGTTTATCTTTTGTTATTCTTAAAATACATGTGTTTGGATTCGTTCAGCCCTGCACGATTATACTTTGAATTTACTTAACTATTTTTATTTATTATTTGTGAATGAAACCATTCCTTAACATGCTGGGGCGCCAGTTTTCAAATTATAATTAAATTCAGACTGACTATACACTTTCAATACTTTCTTATTACAACTTATTTGCCTAATTAAACTTGTTAGTAAATATGATAAATGCTATGTTTGCATTTCCGTTGGTAAATACGATACGAATACCTTTTCGTTTCCGGCACGCTTTATCATTTTATGCTGACCTAATGCCTGCTTACAATTTTGTTAGTATCGAGTTCACTCGAATTCTATGGGAAAGTAATAAATTGAATTCGAATTTTACTGGTGTTAACTTACATACATATGTATATACGAATATGCATTGTTCGCTCATCATAGAAACATCTCCATACATATATTGTCCCAACATATCTATTCACATGTGCATACACACATATGTATGTATATGTAAACGCATACGGTTTAGATGAATTTTTTTTTGCATATGGTAGGAATTTGTTTGCATATGTTTGTCTATTTACTCTTGAATTTTTTATATGGAGATATGCATATGAGCTATGTTGTAAATAACATAAAATAAATGTGGATTGTAGATGTTGTATGTATTCAACACTTTGTAGTATATGAGTATGCATAATAAATTAAAAAGTAGAACATAATGTTGAATACTAACCCTTGATGTAAATGAATGGTTTACAAAGTTAATTCAGTTAATTTTTTATGTGGATATTTTGAAAAAATTGTGAAAATACTCTTAATATCAATACAATTTAGTTAATTATATACTTAAAATTTCACATTAATGCATTTAAACTCATGTATATACTTAGAAACAATTTATTCATCTCACAAGAAATAATCCATTTGCGCATGTAAAATGCCGACTGCAAATAAGCTAGAAAGAAAAGTGTACAAGTCTGCTGTTATTCTATTTTGCCTAACACCAAATCATGGCATTTTACGTTCCAATGCAAACGCTATATTTAATTCTGTTGACTACGCTCCGCTATGTTAACTCTCGTATGGTAACTTTTCCCCAGTCGTGTTGAAATATTGAAAATTTCTGAGCCGCGTTTTGTTGGCATTTGACAATGGGCAGGCCATTCGTTCCTGAGCCTTCTCTATAAATTTACGTTCTCTGCCATGTTAAACACACTCACTAACGTATCGTAGTCCCTTACCGCAGCCCATAGGGTACACAAAATTGAGCTTAACGTATGCTGAAAACAGTCACCGACGTAAACGCTGTCCCCTGTCAGCTATTACGATCAAACTAGTGAGAGCCCCATGTAAATGAAAAATTACTTCCCTTCCGTATCGTAGTATCGTAGATTTTATCGCAGGATCTTTGAAAATTCCTCTCAGGATTGCTTTCTCACCACACAGTGTTGCCAAACAGTACATTTCGAAATCATTTACAAAGTAAACTTGGAAAAATAATATTGAATAATGTTAATTGTAGATAAATGAACTATTTTCATTTGTTGGTTTTTGGCTTTGGTTTATTAAACAATGAAAAATTGTAACTGATACTTAACTAACTGCATTCTTTTAATTACATATTTACACAATGCATCGCTTTGTGTGTGTTTGTGTTTGGTTGTATCGACACAATATTTTTGCATACACAGTTTTTCTTACATCCGCGTTATCAGTTACAATTTTGAATTGTATAATAAACTAAAGCCAAAAACCACCAAGTGCAAATAGTTCATTGAGCTTAAGCTACATTGTGTTTAAGCTACTTTTATACAAATTGTAATTCTAAGTTTATTTTGTAAATGATTTCGAAATGTACTGTTTGGCTACACTGTGTGGTGAGAGAGCATTCAGCTGACACGATTCTACGGAAATTCCCAAAATCCTACGATAAAATCTATGCAACTACGGAATTCATTCACATGTGGCTCTCATTAGTTTTATCGTATCAGCTGACACGGGCCTGCGTTAACGTTGGAGAGTGTGAACAGCATAACGGCCGTCGTGGTGTGGTAAAACTTTTACCAGAGCTGATTACAGTGAATTCTCTCTTTAGGAGAGAACGTCTGTCTTTAATATATTGGCTCTGCACAGGTTTTGGCTTCTATAGGAAATCAAATTGGCGAATGGCCGACCACATTTTGTAATGCATTTGATTGCGCATTTCTATGACCCCTTGATATTTAAAAAAGAAGAATTTAAGCAAAATACAAAAACGAACCCACAATTTGGCGCTTACGTTTTAGTACATTTAAAACTTTATACCAATTTGGTGAACACTTTTGCTAATTTTTTGTGTTGAAACTAGTTTCAGACGAGAATGCATAGAGCGTACAAGTGTTTTGGTATATTGATACATATATATTAATAAATATATATTGTTAGTTATGTTTGTACCAAAGATCAATTGCATCTTTCATTCCATAGTGTTACATACAGATGTATTTATGCACTGAAGAAACCATGACCTACCTCACGACCCATCGCCTTCTTATATTTACATGCTATAATTAGGGAGTAAATACCCGAATGATCGAATTCCTGCCTAAAAAATGCTAAAACAATTCTCTTTTTGATATGCTTGTATCATATATAATATATTTGTATATGCGTATGCACACTTGATGCCCTATCCTATGTACGTACATATTTGTATTCTGAACTTCCAGCAAAACAATGCTTATTAGTATACACATATGCAATAGTATACACATATAACCGCACGCGGGCTGAGCTTAGGCTACTGTGGGGGTCCGCAAGGTGGCGGATAGCTGAACGGCGTATAGATATGTAGGTTAGCTGCGAATACTAAATAAGCAGTTCCCGATCAAAAACGGCAGAAATGGAGGGCATAGTTGAGAAGGATATTCTGCTCGGTGAAATCTCTGTGACAGGGCGAGTCGATACCGCCCAGAAATAAGTGTCGCCCAGAAATAAAATCCTCAAGCGTCTGACTCAAATTGAGTGGCTTCTTAGGCAGCGTCTGCCTCTATGTTAGGAGCGGCTGAATGAGCACCTGTCAGTAGGTCTAAAATGATATGGGTAGGATCCCTGAATAATAAAACATGGATGGATGTTAAAGTTACGGTGCAGGGTGTAAAAAGCCCAGTGCCGGCGGTTTTGAGGAGTGAGCAAGCAGGCTCCCGGCCGTCGATATCCAACGACCGCAATGATGGTGGTGCACTTGGCTAACGTATCGGATAACACTACAAGGAAAATAGATAGTCCAGTTATAAATCTCTTCCAACGGGCATCAAAGCTGGCACGAACCCCGGAGAAGACATCACCTATGGTGCGTGATGTAAGGTCAAGGTCATCTCCACCCGCCTTAAGCGAAAATAGACCTGTAGAGACACCAGTCCAAGCCGAACGGGACTACCTTTCTAAACTAGGAGAGAGCATAAACAAACTCTCTGAATTGATGCGATATCCACAGCGCTCGATTAATAATATCATGCGGGACCTTCTTAGCACTATTACGAAGCTGCACGCATGTGCTAAAGTGGAAAACGCAGAGCTAAGGAAGAAAGCTAGCCAGAATCTGGTGACCAGAAAAATGGTCGAAGCAACACCAAAGAAGCCACGTGAGGATAACTCTACACGGCGAAAGACGCCCCCAAAAAGGAGCAGAAAATCGCAAGAACTGGCCCGAAAAGCTGACTTTATCACGCCCTGTGACAAAGATAAGAGCCCAGCTAAAACTGTGAGATTGGAAACCCCAAGAAACGAGAACTGGGTGAAAGTCAAGTACAAGACGCGAAAGAGCAAAAACAAATACAAGAAGAAGATGAATCCCACTCCGAGACCTGATGCCATAGTTATCACAAAAACTGGCAACTTGTCACATAGCGACATATTGAGGGCGGTCAAAAAAGATGATGGTCTCCAGCAGCTTGGTGAAAACGTGTCACGAATCAGTAAGAAGCCAAAGGAGAGATACTGCTGCAACTTAAAAGAGCACAAACTGGGCGTGTCCGAGAATATAAAGAAGGGATTGCTAAGTTACTGGGAGATCAGGCGGAAATAAAAGCGCTAACACACGAGCAGTCACTAGAAATACGGGACCTAGACGAAATAACTACGAAGGATGATATAGTCGATGCCATCCGCTCACAAGTCAAGGAACTAAGTAACTTCAGCAAAATCTCAATACAAAATTTAAGACCGGCATATGCAGGTACCCAAACAGCCGCTATACGCCTTCCAGCGCTAGAAGCAGGGTACTTATTGAGCGCAGAAAAAGTTAAGGTTGGATGGGTTGCCTGCAGAATTCGTGAAAAACTGAACCTTACGAAGTGTTATAGAGGCCTAGAATATGGACATACAGTAGGTTCTGTTTTTATGCGGTAGATACGTTCCGCAAGAAACAGCATAAAAAAAAACAGCATAAAAAAGCTACTAGTTCTATAGTAAAACTATAGATACGTTTCAAATGCTAAAACCGCATAAATCTGAAATAATGTAATAAAATCGCATAAAAAAGGGCACTAGTCCTATATTATTACAATAGATACGATCCATAGACCGCATGAATCTGAAATAAATAAATAAAATCGCATAAACAAAATATTGTACCTTTGAAAATTATATCTTTATATATCTTCCATACTTGTAGGGTTAGCATTTCTGATGTAATCTGTGATGATTTTTTTTTGGCTGGTTTAGAATCTTGTTTATATGTACAATTCGCGATAGCTCGACATGCATTTTGTAATTTAAAAAAAAAACCGCACTATTTCAAAACCGCATAAAAAAAAGCCGCATAAAAACAGAACCTACTGTACTGCAACTAAATGTACAAATTCTGAAGAGAGGAGTGAGTGCTGGGAAAGGTCACTTGGCCATAAAGATGAAAATAATGAATCCGAAACAAAGTAAAGGAAAGAACCAGCCTGCTAAAAAAGCCCAGACAAAAGGAAGATCGAAATCATGGACGAGGAGATTTTTAAGCTTATGCTAAACGCTCATCCAACTAACATAAACGACGCGAATGAGCAAGCTCAACTACTGGTAACACAACTGACTAAAGCCTGTGATGCTGCAATAATCAGGAAAAAACAAACTTACATACGGATGAGGCGCTTGCCACAAATCTAGATGTCAATACCAAAGAAGCAGAGGAAGAAGTGAAAAAGAAAGGCTGCGGGAAATTTTCAAAATGAAACGCAAGGGCCTCAAAATTGCGATTAAAAAAAGCAAGGCTTCATGCTTCAAAGATCTTTGTGCCAAAGCTGAGGAGAATCCGGGGGGGGGGGGGGGGGGTTCATTTAAATTGGTGATGTCTAAGATTAGTGGTTGCAAAGGAAAAGCGCCGACTTGTCCTGTTATCTTAAAAAAGGTTGTGGAAACCCTTTTACCAAGACAAAAAGATGAGCAAGAATACAAACTACTAGCAGACGCATTATTTATTACAGATATACCTACTGTCACGAAAACAGAGGTAAATACAGCCTTGGGTCGTTTTGGAAACGCTAAAGCTCCAGGACCAGATGGAATGCCTAACGGAGCTCTTAAATTCACACTGAAAGAAGATGCAAAACCCTTCACGGAGACGTATCAAAAGTGTTTTCGAGATGGTGTCTTCCCAAAACTTGGAAACAACAAGGGCTTGTCCTTTTGCCGAAACCTAATAAGCCGCTGGGTCAACCAAGCTCGTATCGACCCCTCTGTATGATTGATACGATGGGCAAAATTTTAGAACCGCTTATTGCTGATCGTTTGGAGCAGCACCTTATTGAAACAGAAGGCTTGTCCGACAACCAATATGGTTTCCGCAGGGAGCGCTCGACTGTTGATGCAATAAAAAAGCTTACATCAATAGCGGAAAAGGCCATTGAAGGAACAAGATGGATGCATGGTACCAAGGAGTATTGGGCCGTCATAACATTGGACGTAAAAAATGCATTTAACTCTGCATGCTGGTCCCACATTATGCAAGCTTTAGGGAACCTGGACACGCCACCATATCTATTGCGTTTGATAAAAAGCTACCTGTCGGATAGAATACTACTCTATGACACAGACGAAAGAGTTAAGCAATATAGAGTAACAGGGGGAGTACCGCAAGGCTCTGTGCTGGGCCCTCTATTGTGGAATGTCCTCCACGACGGAATCCTCCGCATCCCAATACCAAAAACAGTCCATTTAATCGGACTCAAACCTACAGCTTGCGGGCCAAAAAACTGAAGCAGTTTTGATCACAAGTAGAAAAAAATTGAGAACATCACACTAAGCATAGACGGGCATAAATCAACACCCAACCGTACCTGAAATACTGGGGAGTTATGATTGATGCACGCTTAAAGTTCTAAGTGCACATTGAAAAAGCTTGTGAGAAAGCAGCACGGGTAAACACGGCGCTATCTCGAATAATGGCTAACATAGGCGGGCCAAGCTAGAACAGAAGGCTACTACTGGCAAAAGTTACCCAATCCATTGTAATGTATGCTGCACCTGTGTGGGGACAAGCGTTAAAATACGAAACATACGGCAAGAGTACAAAATATCTGTTTCGACTAAACGCTATTAGAGTCGCAAGCGCTTTTCGCACTGTATCCCATGAAGCTATAGGGGTAATTTCTGGCAATATGCCCCCAGATATAATGACTCTGGAAAGTAAGAACATATACGCAAAGAAATCAGATTCGAGAGTCTATCTAAATGGCAAAGACGCTGGAATATAACAACCAAAGGGAGATGGACACACCGGCTCATTAGTAATGTGCAAGCATGTCGATAGAAAACACGGTAATGTCGACTTTTGTATGACGCAGTTCCTGACAGGACATGGTTGTTTTAGAGAATTCCTCTACAAGTATGGCCATGATGATGGTGTTATGTGCTCATTTTGTGCCAAGGCTAATGAAAATGCGGAGCATGTTTTCTTTCACTGCCAAAGATATAGTAAAGAAGGAGATTTTTTGGAGAACCGAATAGCAGAACCAATAACACCGAACAATGTTGTTCCACACATGCTACAATCTAAAGAAGTATGGGATTGTATCAAAAAATTGTCAGCGTTCCTACTCAATGATTTGAGACAAATGGAGAGAAGGCGAAAAAGCGAAAGGGTAGCACTAAATAGCTGAAATTCCATATTAGTAGGTGTAGTAACTTTTCCTGTAGTAGTAGATTTAGTAACTTACGGTTGTACTGTAAGACCACTTTCTAGATAAATTTATTTGGATGCAGGTAAACTGACGATACCACATATAGAAACTTACCTTTCTGGGGTATGGACAGAGACATGGTGGGTTGGGGAATACTGTCATGACAGGGGTAGCTCTCTCATCAGATGACCTAAACAGTGTGTGGTAACAAGCAGATGCTACTTTCGACGTATTGCATCAGGACAATAACGGACGTTGAGTTTAGTGCTCAAACCGCCTCCCGACGAATACTTAACGGTTGTACCGGGGGGATCGGTACTTTGACGGTAGGAGGTGTAGTTCGGGTTAAAGTCCCACACTGGTGGGGTTAGGCTTTCGATGCTTCCTCCTCATAAAAGAAAAAAATATAACCGCACACACAAGCCCCTCACTTTATTCCTGTAAATACGTATGTCGTCCAAAGCTAAAATTCTATGTCTACCGACTACAGGAACAAATGCATTAATAGGCACAGCCGTAGCGGCCATCATTCTAGTTGCCATGGCGTTGAACAGTCTAAAATAGTCGTGGCGGCGCTGAACAGTTTCAACTATTCAACACAACAAAAACCAATTCATTGATAATTTCGATCTCATACTTTCATTCATAAAATGAGCTGCCCATATGCTAATTTTTCTCATCAATGACAAAAATTGCCATCTAAGAATGAAGAAATCAAATCAAAATAGTCAATACTGGAATATATCCTACAGAAATATTTGCCAATATTTGGTGATTTTTGCCAAGTCAAGTGGCCGCGGCTCCGTACATATGTATGCACCAATATATGTATGTACGCATGAGCATACAGTAAGTTGCAGAAGACAGCAACAAGTACCTTATAAAAATTTCTGTCCTGGACATTTCGATACTAGGAGAAAAATTCGAAACAATTGTTTTTACTCAACTGCTGTTTAATTTGACCAGTTGAGTATATTTCTGTTAACTTTTGGTGAAAAATATGTCTGTGAGAACCACGCGCGCAAAACGAGTACCCCATAAAAATTCCATGTGTTCCCGTCATTAAGACCTCCCTATACGTTAACGTTCTCTGGCATAGATAATACGGTACGAAAATCTTTCAGTTTGAATGAGAGCACGCCCACGATCTCATTTCAAAACTTGGCAGCATTCACACATCTAGGCAAGGCGCATTCATTAAAGGTGGTGGCACTAGACCAACAACAATGTTTTATACGTTTGATTGTCAAATCAGAGCATTGGCAAAGTAGTAAACAAGTAATGAATTAGCCTTGTTTCATTCTGTGCTGGCAGGCACATGTACACGGCGAAAGAAAAAAATCTAACCAGCTGATTCACCGATTCCGCCTTGCATCATGGGTTTATGAATAGCTGATAGGCGAAATGGCAGCCTGCCAGAAAAACGCTCCAAAAATAACTGACGAAAGCAGTTCCTTTTTGCTTAACGGAAAAATGCCGGGATTGAAATGTTTATAATTTTTTATTTTTTTTTTATTGGCGCGTACACCCTTTTTGGGTGTTTGGCCGAGCTCCTCCTCCTATTTGTGGTGTACGTCTTGATGTTGTTCCACAAATAGGGGGACCTACAGTTTCAAGCCGACTCCGAACGGCAGATACTTTTATGAGGAGCTTTTTCATGGCAGAAATACACTCGGAGTTTTGTCATTGCCTGCCGTGGGGCGATCGCTATTAAAAAAATGTTTTTCTTAATTTGATGTTCCACCGAGATTCGAACCTACGTTCTCTCTGTGAATTCCGAATGGTAGTCACGCACCAACCCATTCGGCTACGGCGGCCGCCGTAAAATTTATTAAGTTGAAACTTAATAATTTAAATGTGGTTTTAGAATTCTCCAAAGCCTCTTATATCCTGTTTGGCTTTTACTTTTAATTCGCCTCGTGTAGATATATGAGGTCATTTTACATATAGCGTTTTTCAGTAAGAGCGCTTCAATTTTTGATCTTTTTTGAATAAAACCCAAACGGTTTGACTTTTTTAACTAATTTTTTTTTTATTATCGAGTTTGAACATGTACATTTAAGTATGAAATTCGATTTCTTTTGCATCGCCACCGCGTACACGTTTTACGAAGTCCAATCGTTGAACCCAATTTTCGACTACTCTTTTGCATAAATCGGCCGACATTCCAGCAATTTCGCGTTCAATATTGGCTCTGAGCTCACAAATCGTCGCCGGCTTGTTACTGTAGACCAATGACTTCACATAACCCCAAAGAAAATAGTCTAGAGGCGTCAAATCACACGAGCGCGGCGGCCATTCGACCGGTCCATTTCTGGAAATAATGCGCTCATCGAACTTACTCTTCAACAAATCAATTGTAGCGTATGCTGTGTGGCTTGTGGCCCCGTCCTGTTGAAACTACATGTTGTCTAAGTCCATACCATTCAATTGCGGCCAAAAATAATCGTTTATCATGTTGCGGGATCGATTTCCATTCACAGTAACGTGGCGATCGTTCTCGTCAACGAAAAAATATGGGCCAATTACGCCGCCGGCATGTAAACCGCACCAAACAGTGATTTTTTCGGGATGCAACGGTGCCTCATGAATCACGTGTGGATTGCTTTCTGCCCAGTAATGCATATTTTGCTTGTTGACAAAGCCATTGAGCCAAAAGTGAGCTTCATCACTGAAGATGAGTTTTTGGAAAAAATCTGGATTAAAGTAGCAGCAACAGAACGATTATTTTCATAAAAAATTTGCACGATTTGCAATCGTTGCTCAAGTATGTAGCGTTCCATGATGAAATGTATACTAATGAAGTTTACAAATGACAAGCGAAAAATAAAAAATATTGCGTCGTTCGCCCTCCCTATTGGAAAAAAGTTGAAGCGCACCTATTGAAAAACGCGTTACATGTAATTTTATTGAAAACTGTGAGTTGATTTATGTCTGTAATTTGTATATCTGTAAATATTTTATGCTTGAAAAGATTTGGGCTTGAGATATTTTTCAAGCATATCTTTATTTACTATTTTTAAGATATAAAAAATTAAAAGGTTATATGCTTTAACATATTCTGAAACAACCAGTGTTTTACATTTTGTAACCCTCTTTTAATGTTTTATTAAAAAATCCTAATAATTATAGGTATAAATAAATAGATAATGTTCTTCGTGTTCATTACTTCATTATTATTAATTTAATTACTTTTCAATTGAGAATAATTTCATTTATATTACAATAATTTTTGAACTTATGTAAATAAATATTATATTTTATATGCTATGACTACGCTTATTTTTATTATAGGTATATATTAAATACTAACTTTGATGGCGGTGTGGAGACTGAAAATGAGCATTTTGTTTAAAAAGTACCCATTCAATGTTTCTTCCGGTGTGGTATTACTAACGAATGTTATAAAAAATGCACATTTTTCAGCACTCTCACGAGAAAAAGAGTTTTGCATCGAGTCATCAATGGTATTAAGATAGCTTCTACAAAAATTGTAGTATGGAAGTCCTAACCTTCTGGTTACCTATCAAACAGTGACAAGTTAATACACTTATTGTAACTTCTCTATTAAATCGCAACAGGCGTTTTGAGCGACCGCTGTTCTATTTCGGCCATGGTTGTTTGCCGAAGTTCTACAGGGCCCGCCATCTATCGTTACGGATTTGAACTAGGTATTATTTGAAGAATGGTAACACTTAGCTGTCATCTGATTTGACAGAAAATAGTTTTATTCTTCCGTTGATCAAAAATGGTTGTGTATACGCTCAAAGAACGCTAGGAAATATTGCCACATTATTTTGAAAATCATGGTAATGTTGCAGAATGTGTACGAAAATTACGTACGACAATGGGAAGAAGAAATTCTGATATCGTTTCGGCGCCTCGGAGCTGCGATTTGACGCAGTTGGATTATTATCTTTGGGGTGCCGTCAAAGATTAGTGTTGTGCCAACAATCCAGCAACAATTGATGCACTGAAGACCAACATACGCGATGTCATAGCTGAAATACAGCCGCATACAATCGAAAATGTGTTGAAAAATTGGACCGATCGTATGGGATGGTGCATAGCTAGCCGAGGCAGCCATATGAATGAAGTTGTGTTCCATCACTAACCGGAAGGATTGTACTTCAAAAATATTGAGTAGTTTCTTTTTTATAGCATTTTTAATTCCGTATAGTTATATGGCGGGCCCTATATTTACCATGTTGATGGTTTCTCTATCTATTAGTAATTTACAAATGGCTATGGGAATACATACATATGCATCAACGTTTTATACAATTGAATATTCTGTTCTAGCAAGTCATTTAGGAGCTTAAAACATTCTACGAGTATGACTGTTTTGACGAGTGTATTCTAGATTCAAGCACTTTTATCGTTGCTTGACTGTCTAAGTAAATTATGACTTCATTTGTTGATAATACTCCCGTCTTTAGCGCTGTAAGCCTTTCTTTTATAGAATAAATACACTGCAATGATCAGGTAGGCTAAATAATTGGTTAACAACAAGTTTAACAGAGTAAACCGGTCCACCTACTTTTTTTTTGAGCCATCTGGATAGCTGATTATGACATTTTCGTTAAAAAATAAGTCTCATTCCTCTTTTGAAGGAAGCGCCGTGATAAAGGATTTATTTAAGTTAATGTCCTTGGTCTTTCCGAATGTTGCAAGATGAGGTAGGTTGAGCATAATATTTAGTTCCTCTGTAAGTGTAGTCCTTAGGACCCCGCAGATGCAAAGACTGGCCATTCTTTGTACATGTTCTTTTTGATACTTATATATTTATTTTCGAAAGCCAGCCACCATATTAGTATACTGTAGGGTAGGATTGGTCTTACTATCGCTGTGTAAAGCCAATGTACGATAAAAAGGGAAAGACTCCAACTTAATCCAGTTAGCTTTTTGCAAGAGTAGAGTGCTATTGTAGCTCTTTTTACTCTCTTTTCGGCATTAGACTTCCATCTGAGTTTTCTTTCTAATATTAGTCCTGAATAGCGGATAGCGTACCACCATTCGTTTTTGACTAGTTTTCAATAGTTTTCACAAGGTATATGGGAAATTTCCCTCTTACTGCAATAGCAACGTCATCCCTATACGCTAGAATGTGCTGTTCCCTCTCCCCTAGTCTCTTTAAAAAGAAGTTTAGTTCCAGCACCCAGAGAAGACCACATCGCTGACTCTTTTCCGGATTTTTTTGTCTCCTAGGATTGCGAACACAAATCTGCTCAAGCTACCAGTGGGTATTGTTGCGTGTTGCGAGATACTAGGCTGGGTTCGCTTGATACTAGCTTTAATATATGATTCTATGGTTCTTTCTAAAGCTTTTGGTAAAATTGAGAATAGGCTAATTGGCCTGAAATCCTGGGGTGTTATATGTGAGCTTTTTTCTGCCTTAGGAATAATGACAGCTGTTATTTCTCTCCCAAAGGATGGCATGCATTTGAGCTTCAAAGTACCTTTGAATATAACAGTTGATCACTCCATACTATAGCTGAGTGCCTTTTGTATTTGAGCCGGGGAAAATCTGTCTGGATCCGGGGCTTTAAATATTTAAAAGTGTTCATTGCCCAAGTTATCCTAGTTTCAGTGACTATATCATCAATGGCACAATTAGATTTGTGTATTCGATTTTTTACTGATACGTTATGAGGATTCGTTGATTGGAAAGTGTGTGTCCACTAGCATCTTTAATATCTCTTCGCACGAGGTAGTCCAACTTTTGTCCGGTTTTTGGGGGTATCCGGAGGAATAATGACTTTATGTTAAGATTTTATGCAGTCTAGATGTTTCTGTGCTTCGTTTGGTTTGCCCACAGAACGTTCTCCAACCAGACCTTTTCGCTTTCCTAACTTATTTTTTATATGTTATTAATTTTATTTAGTAGCAGTGCCCGTCTTTACACTCTCGTGGTGCGTTTGATATATTAACTGTTTTCTGTAATCAATTCACAAGGTTGGTAGGCCTTCTGACCACCAGGGCGGTTTTTCCTTATACTTAACTATGGGACAGGCTTTATTTAGCGCTGTTCTACTTATTTTGTTCGTAAGGATTTGTTCTCGTTCATCCAATGATTTTCATTTATCAATGGTGATATTATGGAAATTAGGTAGTCTTTGCTTATGTTCCTTATGGATTCCTTGCTCTGTTACTAAACTTATTAAAAGCTTACCTTCCAAAGCATAAGAGAGCCACTATGATCGTCGATATTCGACCTCCCCCCTACGGTATGGTGCGAATTGGCGTAACCTCCTGGGTGTGCTCCGCAGTCTTTCACAAGCGTTCTTATAAGTGATGGCAGGGGATCAGTGTTGTCGCCACCAAAATAAAATGAGGTCAGCCAGAACTTGCTTCCGCTCACTTAAAACTAAACGTGGTAGTGTCTGTATTACTGAAATTTTGAATCATAAATATATTAAGTTGTGGTTTTGCAATTATACATGCCCATATTATATCTTCACAATTTGTCTTATAAAATTTATAACCAGAAGTTATCAAGCCCCAGATTTCGCCATCCTGTACCCATGGTTCCTGGATGAGGACTACGTCCGGCTGATCTTCTGCCAGATGATCCAGCAAGGCAAGGAAAGCTTCCTTACAGTGATGTAGGTTAATTTGTAGAAGATATAGAAGATCCATCCGATGTTAGCTTAATGCCTCGATCTTCCTCTGCGATTACTCTGCGCTGTTTCTTCTATGGTCTATTTTGACGAATTTCCACTCCTGCGTTGGAGTATCTGGATTGCAGGCCCGAATAAACTGCATTATCCCCTCCACGTAAGGAGGTATTGTTACAGTTGAAGGTAACTAAACCCTTGCGCATGGCCTGGACGGGAGGTACTTCCAGTGTAAAACCACCAACTTGGCTTTCGGGTACACTTCGTGAACTTTTGTTATACAATTGTACCGATCTCCCATCGGCACAAAGCTATGATTCATATCTGACTTTAGTGCTAGTCTAAACCTTCGCACGCAGGTGGAGGACTGCAGTTCTCTAGAATAATTTTCAGTGCCACTTTCGTTAGGTCAGCCTCAACCCATTTCCAGTCGGCTTTTGTAATTATGCATTCAGGATGGTTTTCACCCAGAACTCCTATGATGAAACGTCTTTTGCGATCTCCGCAAAGGATTTTTTTGGGTATCACGCCTATAGTTTACTTTAAGCCAGAGTCAGAAATGCTTGCTTTCGCTCTCTCATTGGCTTTCTTCGGCATCTGTGTGAGTTCACGCTCTTCAAGTTGCGTATTTGTGGATTACGAACCGTTACTAATTTGCGGCTGTGTTAGTCGCTTTATGCTGCTGATGAAATTCCCCAGATTTTTAATATCAAGGCCTGCTATGTCGGCAGGCGTAGGATAGAAGTGAGAAAAAATCTTAGTCCCGCGAAAGCGGGGCAGCTAAGCAGAAGGTGCTGAGATGATTCCACCTCATCCGCCGTACAGCTACCACAGAAAGGACTCGAAGTAACTCCGAGTCTCAGCGCATGTATTCCCCGTGGAAAGTGTCCCGCGAGGACGCCCACGAATTTTGATAGCTGAGATTTTGTCCTCCTCAGAATATGCCAAGAACGCCCGATACACCCACGACCAGAAGGATTTCGGGACTTTACACGTTTGTGTACTTGCCCACCGTTCGCTGAGTTGACGCAAAGCCCATTTTTCCAGAAGTGGAGCGCAGGTTGTCAAGAGGACCCCGAGTCTCTCCTTTCGCGGAGGAATGCCTCACAGGTCCTTTGGCTGGCCAAGTCGTCCGCCAGCTCGACCAGGTACCCAGGTTAGCATTATATTCAAAAGTTCGGAAGCAATTGAAAGGGAAACCAGGCATTCCCTGACCAGTTTCAAGTGCATCATAAAATAACCCAGGGCCGTAATTTCCGCTCCGCTATCGGAGTAGATGTTTACCTTCTTAACTGATCTACTTGATAAGTAGACAATCAGCTACTTCTTTAATTTCGGCTACCTCTGCTTGGATCAGTTCTTTGGGAGTTCTTTGCAGAATACTCAACCCTACCGTCAAATTTCGAGCCACCCGTTAACCAAGCCCTGTCCCCAAGTGTTGCACCTGCTCCATTCCTCCCGTGATGGAATATGGGTGGAAGAAATCCGTTTGGACTAAGCAAAGTCCGTTGTCGGGTGATGAACCCAAAGTTTCTGAGGATACTTGAGGGTCCGTAAGAGAGGTCGAGTCTGAAGCTCAAATCTCTCAGCCTAATTGTAGTACATGCAGCGACAGTTTTGTTCGCAATGTCTACAGGTACCACATTTAACATTACATTAAGCGCTAGAGTGGGAGTAGTTCGAAGTGCACCACTGATTCCAATGAGTGCAAACTTTTGAACTCTCTCCATATTCTTTATCTATGTCATTCTCTCCAGTGAATTCCATCAGAAAATGACTTTATTATGGTATTATAGAGCCAAAATACAACTCTAGGCGAGAGGCTCTATCTTTTTCCAATGGTGGCCTTGCATCCATATCGGGCCATTGTTGCCCTCTTTACTCTCTCCTCAACGTTAAGCTTCCATGTTAGTTTAGTATCTAGGACTAAGCCTAGGTACTTCAACTTTAAGGGGAGTTGAGCTCGGGTTATTTTATAGTTTCTCGGGAATAGGACGGCCTCCATCTTAAAAGGGTTCCTCGACGGGCCGGAGTCCGCCACCCATCGAACAACTACGTTCAGATATCCCTTCATCAAATCGTACAGGGTATCTACAAACTTTCCTTTGCCATTAAGTGCCATGTCATCCGCATACGCAATTGATAACAGTAACCCAGAGAAATGATGACGAGTACCCTTGTTTAAAAGGTCGAAGTTTCACGTTTGGGGCCATAGCGCAGGATTTAATACCATTTCATATAAAGATGCGTTAACACCCAGTTTAAAATTCACCATCTTAAGTAAAGATATATCGGTTTCATTCTTGATGAGTTTGAAAAAAGATAAATTGTCTTTGTCAATACCAGAATTTTTAAAAACAAAAGACAATATATTTTCGTCAGTAACGGTGGACTTAAAGGTAGAGAAGTGTAGCCATGTTTTTGAGACAAATACACCCAAATCTTTGCTACTATTCTGGCCGATAACAACACTACGCTTTTTTTTATTTTTACTCTTCTTATTTTGCACTTTTTCCCATTGTGGTTGAGCGAACGACCGAGGCGCTGTAACAGTGGTCACTGATTTGAGAGAAGCATTAGCAGTATTAAAAATTTGTATTGCACTAATTCTCATAATTGGCGCGGCAACCGCAGAGCTCAGCCCATTGCTTAAGCATTGAGTTAAGTTATTACTTACTTACTCAATGGTAGAACTTCTTCTACAAACAAATTAGGAGCTTTAGATGTGGATGATGAAAAAGAACTTGCCCACACCGGAGTTCGTGTTCAAGTGGATTATTTGCAAATATGTATCCAATTACACCACATGCTAAAAGAAAAAGGAACAAAATTGTATACAATTAGGCCAAAAAGTGATAGAGGGCTTAAAGTAGTTGTTCCAAATATGCACTCCCCTACACCCAGAAGAAATCAAAAAAGAACTAAACGAAAAATACCACAAAGTACTTAACATAACTAATATGTATAATTAGGGACACAAAAAATATATTGATACTTATTGGTATCGAGTATATTCGTTATTGATACCGATATTTTATACTTGATACTTTTGCTTCGATATTTGTACTTAAAAAGTATCTCTGGAGCGGTATCGAGTAAAAAAATTACGCGGGACTACGTGAACCACGCCACTCAATTTGCGACGCCACTTCATAAACGACAGGAAAAAAGTTAATTATCATTTAAGTAAATTTGATTTAAAGTTAAAGTAAGTATTATTATGTGCACTTTATTGAAATTTGTGTCGTTAGAAGAATGCCGCCAAGCCGAAGCAATGTTTGGGGATATTTTACCAAACTATCCAACGACGAGGTGAGGTGCAAGACTTGCTTCAAAACATGCATAAGCATATAAAGAGCCACCCCGATGCGATGTATGTATTTTGTTGCCTCATGGTACATATGTGCCCAAAACAAATTATGTTATGTTTTATACTTTTTTAATGCAACAGAAACTGGAAAACAACAAACCACTTTTACAAGAGATCTTGATCTGCTGAGTCCATCAAGACATGAAACTGAGCCGCAACCATCAACAATTTTATCAAAAAAATCTGCTTTGGAAAAATTTGTAAAAGCTCATACACCACTTGATGCCGAAAATGACATCTATGCGGAAAATATATGTGAGTCACCTAAAAAAAACAGGCAACTGTCCATTACACAATCAATGGAACCCAAATTTTCGTATTCGGATGGCGGAAAAGATCATTTAAAACTCTGCAAGTTGTTGCTTTACTTTATTTGCGCCGACAAAAGACCATTTGATATCGTAAAAGGGCGTGGATTTAACAAATTGATGAAGAAAGCCTGCCCATCATTTAAAATTCCAAGCGTTGATTCGCTAAAAGCTCAATTGGATGATTTTTATACTATAATGCATTCTAATATTCAAAGCACATTTGAAAATGTAGCTCACGTGGCACTAACATGTGATGTTTGGACCGAGATGATGACTGTTACCAGGTATTTAGGAGTTACTGCTCATTTTTTGCATAATGATAGTCTTACCTATGTCTCGTTGCATAGCCACCGTTGCTCTAGATGAAAGGCATACTGGTGAATACATAGCTGCAAAATTGAATGAAATTTGTACAAGCATGTACATCAATACAGAAAAAATATCTGCGATAGTGACAAACAACGGCGCGAACATAACAGCAGCTACAACAATTTTTCTTGGGAAAAAACATCACTTGCCTTGCTTTGCCCATACACTAAATCTCATCGCTGAATCTGCAATGTCAGTTAATGACTTAAATTTATTAATAAGCAAAGTGCGTGACATTGTAAAATACTTCCAGTGTAATTGTCAGCGATGCGTTACGAGAAAAGCAAGCTCGCTCTCAACCTCTTAAATTGATTTTGGATGTAAAGACACGGTGGAATTCCGTTTATTATATGCTCCAGAGATTTATTGAGCTAACTCCTATAGTATATCAAGTCTTAATGTTGAATGTTAAAGTACCGCCCACACTCTCAGCTTTAGAAATTCAAAATATTCAAATATTGATGAGTGTTTTGAAACCACTAGAATATGTTACCAAAGAGCTGTCGGGTGAACGATATGTGACTATAAGCTAAATTATACCGATTGTGAATTACCTGAAGGCGCAGATTAATGATGTATATGTGCCTGTAGGTGAGGACTACGATGATATGACAGTACTACATACGGTAAAAATAGAATTTTTTTTTTTTTTTTTTTTTTTTTATGTCCCCATTTATTTTATACATCTGTTCTTTGACATTAAGTATGTTGTTTAACAATTTGGTCAGGATTTATATACATCGCTTAATGGCCAGTGTCAAAAGCGATAAAATTAAAATAAACAAAATAATATACAATTAAATAATAGGACTATGAATAAGTTCGTTACGGTTTTACAACAGATGGCGTAACTTGATTATTATTCCATCGATCCACATTTCCAAACATTCATTGGAGAGCTACTGTCGTAAGGCACAAACGTCAGTATAAGTTTTTTATTTGAAGCGTAAACAACAATATTTTTACCACACTTGAAAATGTCGAATTTCGTGCCAAATAATGTGTTTTTGCGGGGAATTCTTCTTCATTATTTTAATATGAAGAAAAAAGCAGCCGAAAGTCATCGTATCTTGGTGGAAGTTTATGGTGAGCATGCTCTATCTGAGCGAACGTGCCAGAAGTGGTTTGCACGCTTTAAAAGTGGTGATTTTGGCTTGGAAGACGAAGAACGCGAGGGTGCGCCGCCAAAGTTCATGGATACCGAATTGGAGGAATTGCTCGATCAAGATCCGGCTCAAACGCAAGAAGAGGTTGCAAAAACTTTGGGAGTTGATCAATCAACCATTTCCAAACGTTTAAAAGCCATGGGAATGATCCGAAAGGTAGGCCATTGGGTGCCGTATGAATTGAAGCCAAGAGACGTTGAACGCCGTTTTATGGCATGCGAACAACTGCTTCAACGGCACAAAAGAAAGGGTTTTTTGCATCGAATTGTGACTGGCGATGAAAAGTGGGTCCATTACGACAATCCAAAACGTCGGGCAACGTATGGATACCCTGGCCATGCTTCAACATCGACGTCGGCGCAGAATATTCATGGCCTGAAGGTTATGCTGTGTATCTGGTGGGACCAGCTGGGTGTTGTGTATTATGAGCTACTGAAACCGAATGAAACGATTACGGGGGATGTCTACCGACGACAATTGATGCGTTTGAGCCGAGCACTGCGAGAAAAACGGCCGCAATACGCCGATAGACACGACAAAGTTATTTTGCAACATGACAATGCTCGGCCACATGTTGCACAAGTGGTCAAAACATACTTAGAAACGCTCAAATGGGATGTCCTACCCCACCCGCCGTATAGTCCAGACCTTGCGCCATCCGATTACTATCTCTTCCGATCGATGCAACATGGCCTGGCTGACCAGCACTTCCGTAATTACGATGAAGTCAAAAAATGGATCGATTCGTGGATTGCGGCAAAACCGACCGAATTTTTCACAAAGGGAATCCGTGAATTGCCAGAAAGATGGGAAAAAGTAGTAGTAAGCGATGGACAATATTTTGAATATTAAATTTGTAACCATTTTACGTCAATAAAGTTTCAAATTTCGAAAAAAACCGCACGAACTTATTCATAGTCCTATTAATATACAATAATACAATACAAGTTTCACTTTACATTACATTTTACAACTATTTTTAATTATTTTTTTTTACATATTTATGATTTTTTAGCATTTATCATACTTGGTCGCTTGGTCGGGTTCTCTTTAAACGCCTTTTCCCGTTTCTTTCCCTTTCAAGAAGTTTGTTAATTTCTGCATTACTGTGTGTGCGTATTTTTTCAAAGTGCCTTGTTGTTATCTTTTTGATTTCTTCGTCCACTCTTGCTATATTAAAAGTCCTGTGGATGTCATCATTTTTTGTGTACCTGTCAGACATGGTCAAAATTCGAAGAATCTTTGATTGCTGTCGTTGGATTTTTTCTATATGAGCTTTTTTAGCCGTTTCCCACACCTGTAATCCATATAGCCAGATTGGTTTCATCATAGTTTTGTACACTAATAGCTTGTTTTGTGTAGTGAGCCTGGATTCAGAGCAGACTAACCAATGAAGTTGTCGAAGTTTTTCTTTTATTTGTTTGACCTTTTGCTTTATGTGGTGATTCCAATTTAGTTTGGAGTCCAAGTGAATTCCCAGATATTTAGTAGTTGATTCTATTGTAATTGCTTTATCATTTATTTTAATTGGAACTGCGGTAAATTTTGTTTTGTTAGTAAATATAACCTGTACGGTTTTGTCTTCATTTATTTTTAGGCACCAGTTATCAAGCCATTCCTTAACTGTGTTTGTGTATCGCTGCAGTTTTTCAGTAGCGATAATTAAGCTTTTGTCTGACGCTAATAGTATTGTATCGTCTGCGAACGTAGCAATTGAAGAATTAGTTTCGTCAGGAGGTGGTATATCTGCGGTGAATAAAACATATAGTAGAGGGCTAAGAACGCTTCCTTGCGGAACTCCAGCAGTTATTTGATGAATACCTGAACATTGATTGTCAAATTTAATATAGAAGTTTCGGTCGGTTAGATAGCTTTTTATGATGAGATAGTGGTCAAAAGGTAGCATTCTTTTTATTTTGTTGAGTAAGCCTTCATGCCACACTTTGTCAAATGCTTTAGCTACGTCCAAAAATACTGCGTCACAGTATCGATTGTTTTCAAGGTCTGATTGGATTTTATTTGTAATTCTATGGATCTGTTGAATAGTCGAATGTTTTTTTCTAAATCCAAATTGATGATCCGGTATTATACGTTTTTCGTCTAGAAGTTGGCTTATCCGATCATGCAGTAATTTTTCAGCAATTTTAGATATTGTCGGTAATAAGCTTATTGGTCTATATGATGACACGGTAGTTGGATCTTTACCCGGTTTTGGCAATGCAATAATCTCTGCCACTTTCCAGAGCTTCGGAAAGTATTGTAAGCGAAACATTGCATTAAAAACGTTTCGCAAGTGTATATATGCCTTGGTTGGTAGCTCCGCTAATGCTTCTCCTGTTATCATGTCATATCCGGGAGCTTTTTTATGTTTTATTCCTTTTTTGATGCAAGCTATTATTTCGTGTGTATTCGTCCTTTTTATTTTTGTAAAATCATAGTGGAAGTTATTTTGGTTGTTGATTTTCTTTTCTTCGTCATTTGATAGAACTTTTTCGAAGTAATTTGCCAATGTTTTCGCTTTTTCCTCTCTTGTAATAGCCCATGAATTGTCATCTTTGTTTAGTGGTGGTTGATGTTTTATTTGAGTTTTTAATTTTTTAGTAATATACATTTCCATAAAGAGTAGTTTGTATCTTGATAGGGGGTCAGATTCTTCAAATAGTTTTCGATTTCTTTGTTATTTCTCTTATTTAAGGTATCCTTAAGAATTTTTGTAGCTAGGTTTAGTTTTCTCTTGTCGTCAGGTGCTCTAGTTTTTTGCCATCTTTTTCTTAACTTTCTTTTTTCTATTATTTGATTTTTAATAGTAATGTCAGTTGTTGATGTATTTGTTCTATTTGCTTGCTTTGGTGCCGATCTGATCCCTGCTTCTAGTACTACGTCATTAAAATAGATAATGGCATGTTCAATGTCAAGTTGCGTTTTTAATATCACATTTGGTATAAGTTGATCGTCAATATGGTGGCGGAATTTTTCCCAGTTGGTTCTGTCATTAAGTATGCGAAAAGATGTATCTATAGATTTTATATGACTTACATATTCAAGTAATATCGGCGAGTGGTCAGAAGAAAGTTCATAGCACGACTGAATTGTCAATTGGTTATGGCTTATGTTTTTGGTTATGCAGAAATCGATCAAGTCTGGAGTTTTCTTTACGTCATTTGGTCAATAGGTAGGTTCTCCGGTACTTATAAATCTGCAATTGTTTTTATTAATTGCGTTAATAAGAATACGCCCCTTTTTGTTGGTGAGTTTTGAGCCCCAATCAATGTGTTTTGCATTGAGATCTCCAGCTGCAATAAATCTATTGTTAAGCGTCTTTATGTATTTGTCATATGGATCCGAGTTTATTACGTGTCTAGGTGGACAGTATATGGAGGAGATAGATACTGGTCCATTTTTGTCATAGATTTGTACTGTCGTGGATTGAAGATAAGGCGTCGAATATTGGAGTTGTTCATTGTGCGTTATGCTTGATTTAATAATTATTGCAGTCCCTCCGTGGGCTCTTCCATCAGGATGGTTTGTCACATACACTTTGTATTTAGGAAATTTCAGAAGACTTTTATCAGTGAAGTGTGTTTCTGCAATCAATGCTATGTCAATATCTTTTTCTACTAAAAATTGTTTCAGTTCTAAATAGTGCTGTGTTAGTCCATTTGCATTCCAAATTAGAATTTTAATTTTTTCAGTTTTGTCCATTCATATTCTTTAAAAGCATTGTAATTATATTCATCATATTTGTCATTTGGTTGACTAGGGATTTTACCATGTATTTAAGCTCTTCAATATCATTGTTTTTTTCAGATCTGTTAATCAGTTCCTGCTCTGCTTTATGTTCCCTTGAAGAAGATGCTACATCAGCGTAGCTTACTCCGGGAATTATGTTTGTTACGGCTGTTGTTATTGGTGTATTATTTTTATTTGTATTTAATGTTGGTTCTTTACTACGCAGAGGTGGAAATCTTTGTATTTTAAGTGCTTTATAAATTTCGCATCCTTTGTAGTTGGCGGTATGCTTACCTCCACATAAAGCGCATTTAACTTCCTTTATTTGGTTTTTGCATTCCATTGAAAGATGTCTATCAGCGCATTTCACGCAAACTGGATCCCTTGTACAATAATTTTTTGTGTGCCCATATTTCTGGCATTTCGTGCACTGTGAAATGTGCGCTTATGGTGAGGTACTTCAAAAATGACTATGCAGTTCATTAGCTTGTTTATATTGTAAATGCCTTTGTTGATATCACTTGCTTGTAGTTCGATGAAAAATAATGGTAGTGGTTTTTTTGTTGATCTTTGTATTATATTAGTAATGTTAAGTACTTTGTGACCTTTTTCGTTTAGTTCTTTTTTCATTTCTTCTTGGTTTGTAGAGTGGTGCATATTTCGAAAGACTACCTTAAATCCTCTTTCACTTTTTGGCCTAAATGAATACAGATTCGTACCTTTTTCTTTTAGCATGTGGTGTAATCTATACTAATATTATAAAGAGGAAAACTTTGTTTGTTTGTTTGTTTGTTTGTTTGTTTGTTTGTTTGTAACGAATAGGCTCAAAAACTACTGGACCGATTTTAAAAATTCTTTCACCATTCGAAAGCTACATCATCCACGAGTAACACGGATTACATTTTATTTTGGAAAAAAATAGGGTTCCGTAAGATATTTGGATTTTTCGGACACAAACTGAAAAAAATCATATATATAAAATAAAGTCAACTTTTTGTGGGTGTTCGCTAACCGGCCGCGTCTGCACCGAATTAAACCAAACTTACCCACATTGTTAAGAAGGTATTGAAGATGGTTTCCGTATAGTTTGGATACCTATTGGTGGATAGGGCTCGAGATATAGGTCAAAACGTGGACCCGGGTAACCTTCGAATGTGTATGTACAATATGGGTATCAAATTGAAGCTGTTGGTGAATGCTTTAGTACAGAGTATTTTTCATGCCGCTCCGTGACTAGGGTCTCGAGATAGAGACCAAAACGTGGACCCTAGAATATGTTTGTACAATATGGATATCAAATTGAAGCTGTTGGCGAATGCTTTAGTACGGAGTATTTTTCATACCGGTCCGTGACTGGGGTCTCGAGGTATAGGTCAAAACGTGGACCCGGGTAACCTTTGGTTGTGTATGTACAATATTGGTATCAAATGAAAGCTGTTGATAAGTTCTTTAATACGGGGTAATTTTCATACCTATTGATGACTAGGGTCTCAAAATATATGCCAAAACGTGGACCCGCCGTGTCTTTGAACCGAATTAAACCAAACTTACACACATTGTTAAGTAGGTAATGAAGATGATTTCCGTATAGTTTGAATACCTATTGGTAGATAGGGTCTCGAGATATAGGTCAAAACGTGGACCCGGGTAACCTTCGGACGTGTATGTACAATATGGGTATCAAATGGAAGCTGTTGGTGAATGCTTTAGTACAGAGTATTTTTCATGCCGCTCCGTGACTAGGGTCTCGAGATAGAGACCAAAACGTGGACCCTAGAATGTTTTTGTACAATATGGATATCAAATTGAAGCAGTTGGCGAATGCTTTAGTACAGAGTATTTTTCATACCGGTCCGTGACTGGGGTCTCGAGATATAGGTCAAAACGTGGACCCGGGTAGCCTTTGGTTGTGTATGTGCAATATGGGTATCAAATGAAAGCTGTTGATAAGTTCTTTAATACGGGGTAATTTTCATACCTATTGATGACTAGGGTCTGGAAATATATGCCAAAACGTGGACCCGCCGTGTCTTTGCACCGAATTAAACCAAACTTACACACATTGTTAAGTAAGTATTGAAAATGGGTTTCGTAAAGTTTGGTTGGAGCACTGGCAACGGGTATAGCGTTCTTTTGAACCAGCCATAATGTCGCTTACTTTTTTAACGCTTGGGGCGGAACTGAACTGTCAAATTGACAGTGTGAGTTACAATGGGTCAATATTTCTTTCTGATTTGGATGCCATAAGGAAAAAACGTAAGCAACATGTAAAAATTGTTTGTGAATTTTTTGGAGTGGATTTTGGAACAGTGAATAATTTCTTACGAAATTTGAGAATTTAATGTGAAATCCGAATGAAATTATGTGTTCGTGAAAAAAAAATTTTTTTCGTTTTTTTTTTTTGAAAAATATAAATGGATAATGGTTAAAAAAGCTCCAATGCTTAATAAAACATATAAATTGAAACGAAAAATTCATGGATGATCAGGAAAAAAGACGATTGTTTATTCATATGCGTTGATTTGAAATTTAAAAACAATCTTCTTTTTTCCTGATTTTCAATTTATATTTTATATTTACTCAAAAACAAATAGAAAAACAAAAAATATTGTTTATGCCAAAGCGCTTGAATAAAGAATAAAGAAATAAATAATACGAAAATCATATATTTTCTGTTCTAAACCATATCTATTCTATTTTAGTGTGCCCAGCGAAGGGGGCCGGGTTTGCTAGTCTGTTATATATTTCTAAATTTTCTTCTTGAACGCGAACTTCGTTATTTGCTAAAATTTTTAGAGTGAAGCTGTTATTTGCTATTTCATTTAAAGCACTCTTTAATGTTTTTATGCATTCTACACCTTGAACATATATTGGCGGTGGCTTATTATGTTTTTCTTTTTCGTCTTTGTTTAAATTTTGTGACAGTGAATCTTTAAATTGCCCACTGTTTGCAGTTTGAGTAAACTCTTCTCCATGATCCACATCTAAAGCTGCAAATTTGTTTGCAGAAGAAGTTCCACTCAGCCAGTAGTCAATGTTGCTAGCAGTCAATGTTGACACCTTTGTGGGTGAGTTTCGTGCTTTTTTAACCACAGGTTGCTTTTTTAGTGCAGCTGATTGTATAGACGCTGACAAATGGGTCGCTAGCAGTAGTTCTGTTGATGCAGTTGTTGTTGTTGTAGAATTTAAAGAGACGGTTGAACAAGTTGTAGATGTATTTGTAGTCGTAGTAGGTGGCATACCAGTTGTGCTCACGCATGATGCAGAGAATACGGGACTGCTGATATGAGAACTTATGCTCTCTGCGCTCCATGGCGATAATGTAGAGCGCATATTGTTGTTAAACAAATAGAACGCCGATTCGGATGCATTGAAGAAAATTTCAATTTCTTGTTTACTGGATCCGAGACTCAAAAATATCCCTTTTAAAGACAAGTTAGCTTGTGCGAAATCAACTAAGTTACTAAGACAATATATAACATCCAGTTCAAGTGTTCACTCGAGTGAAAATGAAAGAGATTCTTCCATAGAATCGGCATACGATTTTTGGAGTCACTATAAGAAGTTGGCGCACATGTCATCATGTTCTGCAATGAACGTTACAAATAATGACGAATTAAGTCGGTACCTTTCTGTCCAGGTTTCGCCGCTCTCTATCGACCCTTACTATACAACATGGCAAAGAAGTATTTGGGAATTCCTGCGACATCTGTGCCCTCTGAACGTTTGTTCTCTAAAGCTGGGAGTACTGTGACAAAAACTCGCAACCGACTTTCACCGAAAAGGCTTGACAAGCTGCTGTTCCTAGGGGATTGTACGGAGGAGGAGTGGGATATTTAAAAATAATGTAAAAAAATAGATTTGGCGCAAATAAATAAATACTCGATACCTTGCAACATCGATACTTAAGTTCCGATATTTTAATGAGTACGATGCTTTTCTTTAGATACTACTCATGAGTACATGATCGATACTTTACATTCGATATCGTGTCCCTATGTATAATACAAAGAACAACAAAAAAACCAGTACCATTATTTTTCATCGAACAGCAAGCAAATGATAACAATATAGACGTTTACAATATTAGCATGCTAATGAACTGCATAGTCATCTGTGAGGTACCTCACTATTTCACAGTGCACGGAATGCCAGAAATATGGTCACACAACAATTATTTTTCAAGAGATCCAGTATGCGTGAAGTGCGCTGATTAACATCTAGCTATAGAATGCAAAAACCAATTAAAGGAAGTTAAATGCGCCTTATGTGGAGGTAACCATACCGCCAACTACAAGGGATGCGAAATTTATAAAGCACTTAAAATCCAAAGATTTCCATCTCTGCGTAATAAAAAAACAACATTATGTTTATAAAAATAATACACCAAAAACAACAGCCATAACGAACATAATTCCCGGAGTGAACTATTCTGATGTTGCACCTTCTTTAAGGGAACATAAAGCAGAGCGGGAACTGACTAACAAAACTGAAAAATCAATGATATTGAAGAGCTAGGCAACCTAGCAACCCTAGGCAACCAAACGGCAAATATGATTTATATAATTACAATGCTTAAAGACATGGTGATATTCCTAGTCAACCAAATGACAAATATGATGAATATAATAGGACTATGAATAAGTTCGTGCGGTTTTACAACAGATGGCGTAACTTGATTATTATTCCATCGATCCACATTTCCAAACATTCATTGGAGAGCTACTGTCGTAAGGCACAAACGTCAGTATAAGTTTTTTATTTGAAGCGTAAACAACAATATTTTTACCACACTTGAAAATGTCGAATTTCGTGCCAAATAATGTGTTTTTGCGGGGAATTCTTCTTCATTATTTTAATATGAAGAAAAAAGCAGCCGAAAGTCATCGTATCTTGGTGGAAGTTTATGGTGAGCATGCTCTATCTGAGCGAACGTGCCAGAAGTGGTTTGCACGCTTTAAAAGTGGTGATTTTGGCTTGGAAGACGAAGAACGCGAGGGTGCGCCGCCAAAGTTCATGGATACCGAATTGGAGGAATTGCTCGATCAAGATCCGGCTCAAACGCAAGAAGAGGTTGCAAAAACTTTGGGAGTTGATCAATCAACCATTTCCAAACGTTTAAAAGCCATGGGAATGATCCGAAAGGTAGGCCATTGGGTGCCGTATGAATTGAAGCCAAGAGACGTTGAACGCCGTTTTATGGCATGCGAACAACTGCTTCAACGGCACAAAAGAAAGGGTTTTTTGCATCGAATTGTGACTGGCGATGAAAAGTGGGTCCATTACGACAATCCAAAACGTCGGGCAACGTATGGATACCCTGGCCATGCTTCAACATCGACGTCGGCGCAGAATATTCATGGCCTGAAGGTTATGCTGTGTATCTGGTGGGACCAGCTGGGTGTTGTGTATTATGAGCTACTGAAACCGAATGAAACGATTACGGGGGATGTCTACCGACGACAATTGATGCGTTTGAGCCGAGCACTGCGAGAAAAACGGCCGCAATACGCCGATAGACACGACAAAGTTATTTTGCAACATGACAATGCTCGGCCACATGTTGCACAAGTGGTCAAAACATACTTAGAAACGCTCAAATGGGATGTCCTACCCCACCCGCCGTATAGTCCAGACCTTGCGCCATCCGATTACTATCTCTTCCGATCGATGCAACATGGCCTGGCTGACCAGCACTTCCGTAATTACGATGAAGTCAAAAAATGGATCGATTCGTGGATTGCGGCAAAACCGACCGAATTTTTCACAAAGGGAATCCGTGAATTGCCAGAAAGATGGGAAAAAGTAGTAGTAAGCGATGGACAATATTTTGAATATTAAATTTGTAATAATTACGAGTACAATGCTTTTAAAGAATATGAATGGACAAAAATGATAAAATTAAAATTCTAGTTACGAAACCAAATAGACTAACACAGCACCATATAGAACTAAAACAATTTTTAGTTGACAAAGACATTGAAATAGCTTTTATTGCAGAAACACACTTCACTGACAAAAGTCTCCTGAAATTTCTTAAATATAAAGTATATGTGACAAACCATCCTGCTGGAAGAGCCCATGGAGGGACTGATATAATTTGAAATAAAACATAGCACACAGAGAACAATTCCCGAGAAAATTTGACGCCTTATCTTCAATCCACGGCAGTACAAATCTATAACAAAAATGGACTAGTATCTATTTCATCTAAATATAGTCCTCCTAGACATAATAAACTCGGACCGATATTATAACTACATAAGGCCGTTTCACAATAGATTTATTGCGACTGAAAATCTCACTGCAAAACTCATCGACTCGGGCTCAAGACTCTACTTATATCAAATCTGATATTAGAATCGTAACTTGACGTTGAACATGCTATTATCCATTTCATCAACGTAGTCCTAGAAGCATCGGCACCAAAGTAAGCAAATAGATCAAATACAGCAGCAACTGAAATTTCTCTTAAGAAGCAAATTATTGAAAAGATGGCAAAAAACTAAGTCACCTGACAGCAAAAGAAAATTAAACCTAGCTACAAAAATTCTGTAAGACACTTTAAAAAAAAGAATAACATAGAAATCGAAAACTATTTGAATAACCGGACTCTCAACCAAGATACAAATTACTCTTTATGGAAACGTAATAAAAAAATTAAGAACCCAAATAAAAAGTTAACCACCATTAAAGATGACAATTCATGGACGGTTACAAAAGAGGAAAGGGCAAAACTTTGGCAAATTATTTCCAAAAAGTTTTGTCAAATGACGAAGAAAAGAAAATCCCCAACCGAGACAACTTCCATCATGGTTTTACAGAAATAAACAGGGACCAATACACATGAAATAATAACTTGCATAAAAAAAAGGAATAAAACATAAAAAGGCACCCGGATGTGACATGACAAGAGGAAAAGCATTAGCGGAGCTACCAACCAACGCACACATATTGTATATATTTTTGTGAAACGTTTTTAATGCAATGTTTCTCTTCCAATATTTTCCGAAACTCTGGAGAGTGGCAGATATTATTGCATTGCCAAAACCGGGTAAAGATCCAACTACCGTTTCATCTTAGAGACCAATAAGCTTACTACCGACAATATCAAAAATTGCTGAAAAATTACTGCATGATCGACTAAGCCAAATTCTGAATAAAAAACGTATAATACCAAATCATCAATTTGGATTTGGAAAAAAAGCATTCCATTATCCAACAGAACCATAGAACTACATATAAAATCCTATCAGACCTTGAAGTCAATCGTTACTGTGTGGCAATATTTTTGGACGTAGCAAAAGCGTTTGTGGCACATAGGCATTCTCCACAAAATAAAAACAATTTTTGAGTACTATCTCATCATAAAAAGCTACCTACCCGACTGAAGTTTCTATGTTACATATGACAATCAACCTTCAGATATTCATCAAATAACAGCTGGAGTTCCACAAGGAAGCATTCTAGGGCCATGTTTTGTTGACTGCAGATATACCACCTCCTGACGAAACTAATTCATCAATTGCTACGTTCGCAGTCGATACAATACTATTGACATCAGACAAAAGCTTAACTATCGCTACTGAAAAACTACAGAGATACGCAGTTAAGAAATGGTTTGATAACTGGTGCCTAGAACTAAATGAGGATAAAACCGTACAGGTTATACATATATACTATCAAAACAAAATTTACTGCAGTTTCAATTGCATAAATTCCAAATAAATGGCAAAGCAATTACAATAGAAGCATCTACTAAATCATTCATTCTACTTGGGAATTCACTGGAATAAATTGGAATCGCCACATTAAGCAAAAGTGTAAACAAATAAAAGAAAAACTTCGACAACTTCATTGGTTAGTCTGCACCAAATATAAACTGTTAGTGTACAATACAAAACAATAATTAAACCAATCTGGCTATTTGGACTACAGGTGTGATGAACTGCTAGCAAGACTCATATAACAAAAATCCAACGACAACGATCGAGAATGTGTATTATTTCGTTTATTTTAACTTTTGGCACTGGCTATTATGCGATGTATATAAATCCAAACTATCCTATTGTCAACGACAAATGGCAAGCCTGGTATCAACGACAAATGGCAAGGCTGAAGGACAGAAGTAGGGAGTAGCAATCGAGGAAGAGTTTGGTGAAGCAGCTTGCGTTTTCCTTTGTAACTGAATTTTCGAATTTTATTATTTTTAACAGTTTCATATAACAATAAATATATGAGAATAAATATTTAACAAGTCAGGCAAACAAATAAGATCAGAGAGTACGAATGCGATTTTAGTGAACGAATAAAGCTAGCAAAATACAAAGAGGGTAAAATAAAATTATTATTAGAGAATACTGCTTTCTACGAACGAAATATTTTATTTTACAGACACAATGATCAAAATAAATACGCTTAAGGTGATTCAGTTGAATACACTGCTACGGGCTAATGGTTTGCCAACGACAGGTTTGAAGACAACCAAGATATCAAGGCTTCAAGAAGCCTTAGGCGGGGATGAAATATATCCATCGGAGCTCGAAGATGAGGGTGTGGAATCAACAAATGATTTAAGAATGCAACTCAACAGCTTGAGAGAAGCAATGGCAGGGTTGACGTCAGCAATTGGCACAATGAATGGTAGTTCGCCACAGGTGCTAAACAATAACGCAAATCAACAAACATCCAACGTTAATGACGATGTTGATCAAGTTTCAAACGAGTCAACCTGGGAGTCAGCTGATGATTTACGTAGAGTGTCGTATCCAAAGTGACGATTCAAGACATGATCGGTGTAATGCCTGAATTCGATCCACTCAAAAGCTCAACATCACCAACGCAGTTTTTAATCCGAGCTGAGCAATTGCAGAAATGTCACGGTTGGAAAGAATAAATGATGTTGATCGCAGTTCAGCACCAAATGAAAGGCATGGCCAAACGTTGGCTGGATGCACAACCGGTGTTTCAGTCCTGGTCACAATTTGTTAACGCATTCAAAATCGATTTTCCATCAACACATAATGCAGCTGAGGCACATAAAATGCTTATGAGGCGCAAACGGAAAAACGGCGAAGACTATGTGGAATATTATTATTCTATGCTAACCATAGGTCAACAAGGTTTGGTGGATGATGTTTCCATCAATACACATATAATTAGTGGTCTCAACGATGGTGCATTAACAAAGGCACTGGCAGCAATGAGTTTTGGTACATGTAGCCAATTGTTACTTGCACTCAAGAACTTAACGATAACCAGTAGTATATCAACGACATCTACTACTCCAACCCAGCAAATATTGAAATCTGAAACGAAATCTAATTCGAAGCAAACGCAAGTAAAGTGCTTTAATTGTAATGAGCACGGTCATATTGCAATCAAGTGTCCGCAACCGCAAAAGAAGGTGCGTTGTACTGTATGTACTAAGATAGGGCACGAAGCCAAGAACTGCAACAAGAAACCAACAGTTGTAGAGATTGGGAACCACAATGAAAGCGATGAAGCACCGCCAGTCATGAAAGTGGTTGAGTTAAATGGAAAGGAGTTCGAAGCTTTTATTGATACCGGAAGCGTATGCTCTTTAATTCGCGAATCAGCAGCAGATGGCATGCAGATACTGGGAACAAATAAATGTTTCACAGGATTCGGCGGGTCTAAAGTGCAAGTGACGAGACAAGTCAATGTTGTTGCAAATGTTGATAACGTTCAGTGAGAGATAACGTTGTACATTATCGCGGATAGCCTGCTGCCCTACGACATTTTATTGGGTCGCGACGTTTTACAAAACAATGGGTATCACATGGTTGTAGACAAAGGCGTACTACATTTAGACGAAATAAAAATAAATAATTTTAATATATCCAGCGATTTATCGGAAGAAGATAAGAGCAAGGTACGTAACCTTTTAGTTGATAAGCAAAATTGTTTTGCCGAAGATATAAGCCGAATTGGCAGATGCAAAAGTGCACAAATGACGATAGAGGTAACCAAATCAGGTCCTATACTTAGTAAGATATATCAAGTCCCTTTTTCACAACGCCCTGAGTTGTCGAGAATTTTGGCGGAGCTGTTGGACAACGAAATTATAAATCCAAGTAGTTCACCTCACGCAGCTTCAGTACTTTTGGTAAAAAAATCTAATGGCGAAAATCGAATGTGCATTGATTACCGCGCGCTTAACGAGGTCACAGTTAAGAAGAATTACGTAATGCCAATAGTGGAAGAACAACTCTCGCGCCTCTCAGGGAACAAATATTTTCCCACATTGGACACATAACCGGAGGTTATTACCAAGTACCGATGAACGAAGATTCAAAAAAATATACAGCATTTTTAACTCACGAGGGTTTATTTGAGCATAATGTTATGCCTTTCGGTCTGGTAAATGCTCCTATGGTTTTCCAGGAAATAGTTGTTAACTTAATTAAGTCATTGCAATATCGTGATAAGGTGGTAAGCTATGTTGATGAGGTTATCATAGCCACGAAAACCGTCGACGAAGGCATCATGGTCCTTAAAGAGTTTCTGGAAGCCATCAAAGCTACAGGTTTAACACTTAGACCATCCAAGTGTACGTTTATGGCTCAGCAGGTTCAGTTTTTGGGTCACGATATAAATAGCGACGGAATACGTCCAGGTAAAAATAAAACGAAGGTTATCGAGGAATATCCAAAACCGACTTCGACCAAAGAGGCACGACAATTTTTAGGAGTAACGGGTTATTTCAGAAAATTTGTTAAAGAATATTGTATACTGGCTCGTCCGTTAACGATGTTGCTGAAAAAAAACGTAGAGTTTGTGTGGAACAAAGAACAGAACGATGCCTTTGAAAAGCTGAAAGCGATGATAATTACAAAGCCAGTACTAGTAATGTACGACGCAACGAAAACCCATGAGGTGCACACGGATGCAAGTTCCATAGGATTGTCCGGGGTGCTATTGCAAAACGACAACGACACTGATTGGAAGCCTGTGTTTTATTTTAGTAGGCAATGTAATGAAGCAGAAAAACATTTAATGAACGTCAACTGAAAGATGATTACACTTTGCAAGGTCAACGGTTATATCGCAAGGTCAACGGGAATAAGCTACTAGTAGTCCCAAAAGGCGTGAAGTGGCGTATGACAAGAGCGTGCCACGATTAAGCAGGTCACTTCGGGTTGGACAAGACTTGTGAACGGTTATCTAAAGACTTTTGGTTCGCTCGTATGCGACAATACGTAAAATCTTATATTGCATAGTGTCCAGAATGCTGCATCAATAAAGTAACAGGAGGGAAGAAAGAAGCGCAGCTACATGTAAGCAAGGTGGTACCAATACCATTTCGTTGTGTGCACATAGATCATTTGGGGCCATTCGTACGAAGCAAACACGGTAATTGCTATATTCTTGTCATTGTCTGTGCTTTCACTAAATATGTAGTTATACGAACATTGCGGATTATATGACGATATACGGATGTCCAACGCAAATGGTTTCGGACAGAGGCACAGCTTTTACTTCCAAAGAGTTTCAGAACTTCGTCGAACGATACGACATACGTCATACGAAAGTAGCAGTGCGCACGCCTCGTGCCAACGGTCAAGCAGAGCGTATTAATAAGACCATTTTGTCATCACTTAAATGCAGTACGAAATCCGACAAAGATTGGGACGAAGCGCTACCCCAACTTCAATGGTGCTTAAACTCCCAAAATAATACGACGACAAAGCAGAGTCCAAAAAGTATAGTTTTTACCTACAAACTTCGGGATGTTACCACCAATCGGTTAATTCAAGCAGTACAAGACGAACGGGATGAGGACACATATCAATACGAAGACTTCCGAATGAAAGCAGTGGCCGAACGAATCGATGCCGACAGGGCCAAATGGAAGCAGCGGTTTGATTCAAAACATCAGACACGCAGACAATACAACGAAGGAGACTTGGTAGTGGTTGATTATGTACCCCAACCCACTGGTACCTCACACAAGCTTGATCCGTCGTTCAAAGGACCATATATGGTAACTAAAGTTTTACCCAATGACCGCTACGTAGTAGAAGATCTGCCAGATACTACAACTTGGCGAAAACCTTACGCAGGTGTATTTACAAATGAAAACATGAAACCGTGGTGTATTCAAGGTTTAGTAGATGATGATTTCGATGATGAGAAGTCAGGTCCTGATATCAACCGAAATCACATCGATGACAACGACCGCAGAGAATCGTCCGGAGATACGATCAATCAGGAAAGGCCGAGCTGTCAACGACAAATGGCAAGCCTGGTATCAACGACAAATGGCAAGGCTGAAGGATAGAAGTAGGGAGTAGCAATCGAGGAAGAGTTTGGTGAAGCAGCTTGCGTTTTCCTTTGTAACTGAATTTTCGAATTTTATTATTTTTAACAGTTTCATATAACAATAAATATATGAGAATAAATATTTAACACTATCTAATATGGGTGTCTTAACTTTGTAACCTTAATTGGGTTGGATATTATGCACATACATATATATTGGCGATGCTGACATAAGCCAATGGGAAAATTCTTTTCACAAAACCTAAGGCGATGATTGTTGCCAAGTAAATGGTTTTGTATGCCTAATCCATCGTTAATACCCTCACTAACGCAGTATTTGTATTTCGCCTAGCCATAATTTGGTTTATTAATTTTAACAACATATTATACTCCTCTAACAACAACAACATATTATAAAGGGTGCTTAAATTTCAAGGGCCGATGTTGAATGTGAACCACACCTAAATGCCAAGTTTTTTTCTGCACTTCATTTGACATTTTTCAATTTCAGACTATTTCAATTAGAATCATGGAAAAGTACATAATCAAGCAACGCATTAAAGTTATTCAGGCTTATTATAAAAACGAGCGTTCAAATCAAAACGCATATCGCGCTCTTCGTGATTTCAGTGATGAGGCACATTTTCACCTCAGTGGATTTGTCAATAAGCAGAATTTCCGCATTTGGGCGAATGATAATCCAAGAGTGATTGCCGAAAAACCAATGCACCCACAAAGAGTGACTGTTTGGTGCGGTTTATGGGCCGACGGCATCATTCATTTTTCCAAAATGAAGCCGGTCAGTGAATAGTGTTCGCTATCATGAGATGATAACGAACTTTTTATGGCCCGAATTGGAAGATATGGATGTGGACGATATGTGATTTCAACAGGACGGTGCCACTTGTCACACAACTAACGACGCAATGGCTCTTCTGCGCGAAAAATTTGATGGCCGAATAATCTCACGTCGCGGCGATGTCAATTGGCCGGCAAGATCATGTAATTTGACACCGTTCTTTGGGGTTATTTGAAAGAAAAGGCTTACGTCGATAAGCCAGCAACAATTCAAGAGCTAAAGCATGAGATAATTCGGCACATTCACGGCATAGAACCTCAATTATGCCTCAGCGTCATCGAAAATTTGGACCATCGAATGGAGGGGTGCCGCCAAGGCTGGGGTGACCATTTGGCCGATATTTTGTTCCACACGTAATTGAGCTATACCAATATTATCATAATAAAGAGAAATGACAATATTTTCCCAATAAAATTGTATCTGGTTCAAAATCAACACAGGCCCTTGAAACTTAACCACCCTTTACTACTCCTGACCTTTGAAGTTCATCATCAGCTTAATCTTTTGGTGGAAAATACTGCTTTACTGGAATATCCCGAATGTGTCTTCATTGTGTTTGATATTTGTCGGTAGTAGATATAGGAATATTTGATTGATATTTAGGTTTCCGGTCATCTATGTTGGATGCGTTTATAATTTTATCCACTTTCTTTGTGCTTATATGCAAAGTTGCGAGATTTAGGACCATTTTAATCGCTTTAGTAGGAAGCTCGATTTTTCCTTATCGCGTCGATCTCCCTGCCTTTGGGATGAGGCTTAAGTGGTGATTTAGCCCCATGTTATGGAGATTAACTTACCACGAAATAAGAGGACAGGTAGGCGGGTTAACTGGAGAGTATACTCGTGCACGAGCCAGAAATCCGCTACCACTTTGGAGGCGGGTACTGGGTATCGATACGGATGCCGTCCTCACATACATCTGGGGCGAATCCATTTCCGTGTCCAGGAAAAGGTGGAGGACAAAGCGAATATATACTCAGTCTGATGACTGAAGTGCTATTTACGTAAATAAATCTGCGGCATAGTAAATCATCTACGGCTCTCCTGTGCCGTAGGCATGCAAAACTGCATGCAAACCCATACAAAATACTAATACAAGAACCATGGATATGCCACAAGCGTATCTGTGGTCTAGGGGACATGCCGTGGTGACAAATACTTCATTGTGAATGGAATGCGAGACTACGAGCATGTATTATCATGCTAAGGTTGATCGAACACACCATGTTACAAGAACTATGCTCCAGAGATATCGTTGTTGCAAAAATAAAGTACTGGAAGAGTGGGAACAGTGTCGAAACTATAATAGTTTCGGCCTACCTACCCTACGACTCTTTACATCCTCTTTACAACCTCCTTCGAGGGAGCTAAGAGAAATAGTCAAGTATGCAGAATCCAATAATCTGGGGCTAATACTGGGCTGTGATGCAAATTCACAGAACATTGTGTGGGAAAGCAGCAAATGCAACCCCAGAGGTCTCAAGTTACTGGATTTTATCCTCTCACCTGACTTGGTCATTTAAAACACTGGTAACAAACCAACTTTTGTGAGCAAAAGGAGACAAGAGGTGATTGATTTAACCCTTACCAATAGGTCAGTTGGAAGCCAAATCAACCGATGGCGAGTTTTGGAAGAGGACTCTCTTTCTGATCATCGTCTTATCGAATTCCGACTGGGAATTGACACAATATCAAAACCTTCCGGTAGGAATCCTCGAAATGTGGACTGGGACAGGTATGGTGAGCTTGTAACAGAGCAATTTCCAAACCTGAAAGAACTAAAATCAATAGAAATTATTGAAAATGCTACTGAGAAATTAGAAAGTACTTTAATCAATTGCTTTGAGGAACTGTGCCCACTCAGGCAAAGTAGATAGGGGAAAGCGGTTCCATGGTGGAACCCTGAACTGTCAAAGCTTCGTGTATGGTCCAGAAAACTTCTTAATAAGGCCTTAAAGACCCAAACAGAAGAGGACTGGACCAATCATCGACTTCCACAGAGAGAATATAAGAAAAAAGTACGGAAAGCCAAACTTGAATCTTATAGAAATTTCTGCAGTAACGTCGAAGAAATGAGGGAAACAGCGAGACTTTGTAAGGTCCTTCGTCTAGACCGCTCAGTAAGGCTGGGCTCCATTCGAAAACCTGATGGTTCATACACAATTTCCAAATCGAAAACGTTTAGTGCTCTACTCGAAACGCATTTTCCGAGTACAGCTGGTATATTTCTAGTCGAATAGTGACAAAAGAATCGATAAGGTTTTCCTCGTCTTCCTTTCAGAACTTTAAGTCCCCTGACCTGACGGAATATATCCAGCAATGCTTAAAAAATGAGGAGACAGGCTGATTGAGGTCCTGAAAAGGATCTTCACAGCCTGTCTGGCACTTGGTTATATACCATCCATGCCCTAGCAAACAGTTTTAAACCAATCAGTTTGTCATCGTTCGTGTTGAAAAGTCTAGAACGAATAGTGGAGAAACATATTCGAGTGTGGATATTGCCGAGAAGTCCACTTTGTAGAAGTCAGCACGCTTACCAGAGTGGAAAATCATGTGAATCGGCCTTACACAATCTTGTTAGCAAGATTAAAGCCGGGCTAGAAGCTAACGAATACACAATGGGCGTGTTCGCGGACATTGAGGCGGCTTTTGATAATGCCACTTTCGGCTCAATATGTTCTTCTGCTGACCGACATGGAGATAACCAAACCATTGTAAAATGGATATATACCATGTTCTCTGAGAGGGTGTTAACAGCTGGTGAGAACAGTGATGAATTAATCACCGTCAGGTCCCACCAAGGATGTCCCCAAGGGGGTGTTCTTTCTACGCTGGTACTTGGTCGTAGACTCTCAACTAGTGGGGATGCTGGAACCCGGTTTTCATGTCCAAGCATATGCGGACGATGTCTGTGCGCTAACATCGGATAAATCCTTAAGGAGGCTTTGCACGAAAGAGCAGAGGATTCTTCACAAAATCGAGGACTGGTGCATGAGACAAGGTCTTTCCGTTAATCCGAACAAAACAACCATAATCTTGTTTACGAGAAAAGGGAAATTGGATGAGCTCAGTCTTCCAACACTAAAAGGTGTGACACTTGGTCTTTCTGAGGAAGTTAATCTAGGAGTAATCTTGGATAAGAAGTTGCCTTGGGAGACACACGCGCACGGTGAATAGCGCCCTAAGGATTTTTCAACAATGCCGCAGAGCCTTTGGTAAAACCTGGGATCTAAACCCTGCTGTGGTCCTATGGATATACACAGCACTTATCAGACCAATCATCACTTACGCCTCGGTAGGCTGGTGGCGACGGAGCATGGTTAAGTCCACACTCCGGGAACTATGCAGGATGCAAAGAATTGTAAGTTTATGCATTATGGGTGCCATGAGTACAACCTTAGGTGTGAAGCCTTTCAAAATACAGCTGGTGCAAGAATTGAAGCCGAACGACCTACCGCAACGCAGAATTTTTGGTGAATGGGCTCTTGGAAAGTTGGCCGAAGATCCACCTTTTCATCCAAAAATTGTGTACAGCGACGAAGCTCATTGGGTACGTAAAGAAGCAGAATTGTAGATTTTGGAGTGAAGATCAGCCAGAAGAATTGCAGGAGCTATCAATATATCCAGACACAGTTTGGTGCGGTTTATGGGCTGGAGGTATCATTGGACCGTACTTCTTCAAAGATGCTGCGAGTCGTAACGTAACTGTGAATGGTGAGCGCTACCGTGAAATGATATCCAACTTTTTTTTGCCCAAAATGCAAAAGCTTGACTTGCGTGACATGTGGTTTCAGCGAGACGGTGCCACATGCCACACAGCACGCGTAACAATGGACTTGTTGAGAGGCGAGTTCGGTGAACATTTAATTTCACGTTCGGGACCTGTCAATTGGCCACCCAGATCGAGCGATATAACGCCTTTCGACTATTTTTTGTGGTGCTATGTTAAAGCTCATGTTTATTCCGACAAACCTGCTTCAATTAACGTATTGGAAGACAACATTAAAGCATTTATATGTGAGATACCGGTCGAAACATTGGAAAGAGTATGCCAACATTGGATTAAGCGGATGGACCATGTGAAGCGCAGACGCGGTCAACATTTGCATGAAATAATCTTCAAACATTAAATTATACAAACTGTACTATAGATTTAAATAAAAATTTGGAAAACTTTCGTATAGCTCTTAAAAAATCACCCTTCAGAATGAAGGCCGTTACGGCTGCGCCTATTACTGCATTTGTTCCTGTAGTCGCTAGGTATAGAATTTTAGCTTTGGACGACATACGTATTTACAGGAATAAAGTGAGTGCAAGGCGAGTCTACCAACGATCTAGATCAACAATGTTCCCCGTACAAGGCAATATACGAGACTACGCTTTTGTAAGAATCTGTGAAGGTGACCAAAATGTGCAATTAATAAACAAAGAAAAACTCCTGATGATCATCAAACGGATCAAGAATGATAAAGCTCCAGGTCCGGATGGAATCCTTAAAAGTAACAATTCAAAGTCATACCGACATTTTTATAGATCTCTACAATACAGGTCCAAAAGGCCTGTCTATCATCCCGACAATTTCGACGCTGAACGTTAAAACGCCATCAATACGGCGAATTGGAGCAAAATTATAATCGGGCTTCATAGTTTCCACATTCCAATATACATTCATGGTATTGTCGCCAGTTACCTTTGTGACAGAAACCTGCGCTGTAAAACCAATGCTGGTGTAAAAGAGCACAAAATAACTGGCGGAGTTCCACGAGGCTCAGTCTTGGGCCCCTTGTTAATTAACATTATGTACGATGGAGTTTTGCGCCTCAATCTACCTCAAGGTCACAAATTGTAGTATTTACTGACGACATTGCTGTTGTGGTCGTGGTTAAATTACTCCAACAAGCCGAAGAAACATCTAACCAAGCTGTCCGCATGGTAAAGGAATGGTTGTGCAGCAGTGGTCTAAATCTTGCGGACCTTAAAACTGAAGCAGTATTAATTAGCTTCAGGAAGATTGTTGAGTCGACCAATATATTCATCCATTCATTAAGTACCTGGGTGTAGGCTTAATTTCAAAGAGCACTTGGCGTATGCGACCAGCAGGGCAGCAGAAGCAGTAACTGCGCTAACGCGATTAAGGATGAAAATCAGAGACAAAACTGCAGGATACTACTTAACGATGTTGTCTCATCGATGCTGTATGCAGCTCCACCATGGGCGGAAGCGAAAAATTACAGCTCATATGTGAACTGAATGAAATCAGTGTATCGATTTAGTGCCCTCAGAGTGTGCTGCACGTTTGGCACGGTATCGGAAGATGCCATTGGGGTTATACCAGGACTACTGCCAATCAATTTAATGGCAAAAGAGTGTGCTGAACTTTAAGAAAAACAAAGCTACTTCGGAACTGGGGACAGTACGCAAGGAAGCGTAGCTTGCGTTCTTGGCAGGAAAAATGGAGTTCGTCCCTCAACGGACGCTGGACGTATCGTTTGATTCCCATAATTTCCAAATGGGTTAACCGTAAACATGGACAGCTAGATTACTATCTGACCCAAATACTGACAGGACATGGGTACTTTAAGTCCTATTTATATGGGTTTAAGCACGAGGACGACCCGTACTGTTTTTATTGTGCACCAACTGCAGACGACGCAGAACATGTTTTGTTTGTCTGTCCGCGATTGGCGTTCGAAAGGGAGGAATTAAACACTAGGGTGGGGAAGCCAATTACGGCTGATAACAGGATGGATATTATGATAAAGTCAGAAGAACATTGGCCCGCTGTATGTAATATAGCAAAAATAGTAGTCTGCAAACTACGTCGCGCTGAAAAACAGCGCAGTTCTTCATGGAGAGGCAATAGGCCGCTCCCCTTCCCGTGAAGCACTACTTAACGGTTTTCCCGCAAGTCTCACACTTTCGGCTTTCAATGCTTTGTGCCACCTCCATAAAAAAAGCATACATATGTCTACGAGTATATTAATAAACATTGTTTTGCTGGGAGTTCAGAACTTCAGTTCAGTTAGGTACATAGGCTAGGGCAAGAGGTGTGCATACGCACCTACAAATATGTACATGCATATGCAAAAGATAATAGTTTTAGCATTTGTTAGGCAGGAATTCGATCCTTCGGGTATTTACTCCGTAATTATTGCATGTAAAAAAGGCCAGCCGCACTATGTGTGAATATTTGAAGTGAAACTTTTTAATTTCTGAATTAAATTCAAATATTTTAATCAGGATTGGAATGATTTTTTATAAAATTACATACAATAATAGTGGATAATATTATTATTCATTTATTTCTGAAATTTGTACATTAGTCGGGGCTTCAATAGCCTTTACATTTTGTATTGATAGTGCAATAGCAGCAGTGGATACAATCGGTTTGTGGTAACTGAAATAGGATATATATGTTCTTAACCCGATTGTGTCGATATAGCCGAAAATAGGTATCTATCGTTGTTCCTGTTTTTGTTGTTGAAATATAACGGCCATTACTCATTTGTAATTCAGTTGATGTTCTAAAAACTCTATTAATTTCATGGAAGTGTCCGATGCAAAATTTACATTGAAATCTCCTGTTAATATGAGAGGTCGCGTTGAGGAAGAAGTTTACCATCATCACGAGTGTATCTTAATAACAAACCATGTAAAAATGCGATAATATCGTTGATATGTGAATTCGGAGTTATGCAAACACCTACAATTACTATGTTTTGTCCATTTATCGCACGGCACACAGAAATTCAAATGTCACCGACATCTTCTGCTATAGCTGCATTTGATGTTGACTGTACAGCGGTAAATCGTAAGTGTGGTGTGAGGACATTCACTGTATCATTTTTGTTGTGGTAGATAGGGACTCCTCCGATTTGAACATTACTTCTTTTACACTGGATGATGCAGTTAAAATTCGGTAAATTGATTTCCTCCTCCCCACGCAACCAAGTCTCATGAAAAACTACCAAATTGCATTTTTCCATAACTGGATTCAATTCGTCAGTAGCATGAGCACGTCGACTTTGACAATTAAAAGAGTATATCGACAATCCTTCTCTTTGTTGTATAAATTTAATTATTTGGGGATCAAGAGTTGCCAAACAATTCATCGACAGTCTTCGAAATTTTGTTTGCAATGATGTCGTTGTTGTTGATGGTCTCCCGCCATGGTAGAATCTCAAATCATCATTGCGTGTAAAAATAAACAATCCATCAATGGATGTAACACGTGACAGTGCGACATACACTTGCGATTATGACTTATTTTTATCGTATTCATAGACTGTTTCAGATATGTACCGCCCTGAGATTTGTGTATGGTACTGGCACATGTACAAACTACAGGAAAATGTGTACGTTTTACATTTATAGTTTTATTGTAAATTTAATGGTATTGTGGCTGATCGTCTAGCTATCGGTACTGCTGTTTTACTGACGACTACGAAGCACCGCACAATGCGGAGAAAGAGAATAGCTTGTATGCCGTAGGCTTATACATTTCGTGACGGTTTTTCATAAGGCTAGGTCTTGTGTCGCGGCCTTGAAATTATACTCTGACGCACGTAGAGAAGTTTTACTTCAAAAATATGATAAGGCAATAGGAATAGGAGATAGGTCATGGCTGCTGCAGTGCATATGTATACATATGATTATAACACTATGAGATTTCAAGATGCCATTTAACTATTGTACAAATATATGTAAGTAACATAATATATACATATGCACATATGTATAACAATATACCAAACAAAAATGAGCAACAATTTTCATCAAATTTGTATAAAGTTTCAAATTTACTAAAACGCTCGAGCCTAAATGTGAGGTCGTTTTATAATGTATTTTGTTGAAATCTTCTTTTTGAATTAAAACAACAAACTTTAAAGTTACTTTGATTTTAAATAATGGCGCGCATATAAGGCATTTAAACATTTTTGAAAATGTAAATTGAATAAAATTTCGTTTATCAAGGGAACATAGAAATTCCTTGCAAAATGCCGTCGGCTATTGGTCAATTTGATTTCCTACAGAAGCCAAAAACTGCGCAGAGCCTATATACTGAAGAGAGAATTCACTGCAATCAGCTCTGTTAAAAGTTTCACCACACCACGGTGGCGGTTCCTTTTTGACAATTCACATCATTCGGAGCTCGCGAGACTTCTCTATACATTTACGTTCTCTGGACAGTGGTACATAACTTACTTACAACCTGTTGTCTAGGACTGGCTTTGACCTTGACTTCCAACGGGTGCATTATGGAATGCAGTTGGCAATGTGATGAAATTAAATATCTCCTGTTACACTGAAACATACGACGCTATAAGATTTTGCTAACACGTGTAAAGGGCAACATTTTCTTCTTCTTAATTGGCGCTATAACCGCTTACGCGATTTTGGCAGAGTCTAACAAAGCGCGCCAGTCGTTTCTTTCTCGTGCTAACCGGCGCCAGCTGGACACAGCAACTTAAGCCAAATCCTTCTCTACCTGATCTTTCCAAAGCAGAGGAGGCCTTCTTCTTTCTCTGCTATCACCAGCTGGTACCGCATCGAATATTTTCAAAGCCGGAACGTTTGTATCCATTCGGACGACATGACCCAGCCAACGTAGCCACTGGATCTTTATTCCTGCGCTATGTCTATGTCGTCGTAAAGCTCATAGAGCTCATCGCTCCATCGTCTGCGATAATCGCCGTTGCCAACGTGCAAAGGTCCTAACATCTTACGCAGAATCTTTCTCTCAAACACTCCAAGCGTCGCTTCATCGGATGTTGTCATCGTCCAAGCTTCTGCGCCATACGTTAGGACGGGCATGATGAGAGTCTTGTAGAGTGTTAGTTTTGTTCGTCGAGAGAGGACTTTACTGCTCAGTTGCCTACTTAGTCCAAAGTAGCACTTGTTGGCAAGAGAGATTCTACGTTGGATTTCAAGGCTGACATTGTAATCGGTGTTAATGCTGGTTCCTAACTAAACGAAGTCTTTTACAACCTTGAAATGATAACTGTCAACAGTGGCGTGGGTGCCGATACGCGAGTGCGCCGACTGTTTGTTTGATGACAGGAGGTACTTCGTTTTGTCCTCGTTCTTTGTCCCATTCGCTTTGATTCTTTATCCAGTTTGGAGAAAGCAGAACTAACAGCGCGGTTGTTAAGGCCGATGATGTCAATATCATCGGCATACGCCAACAATTGTACGCTCTTATAAAATATTGTGCCTGAGCGATTAAGTTCTGCGGCTCGTACGATGCTCTCCAACATCAGGTTAAAGAAGTCACACGACGGCGAGTCACCCTGTCTGAAACCTTGTTTGGTATCAAACGGCTCGGGGAGGTCCTTCCCAATTCTGACGGCGCTGCTGGTGTTGCAACGTCATCTTGCATAGCCGTATTAGTTTTTGCGGGGATACCAAATTCGGACATCGCGGCATACAAGTAACTTCTTTCCGTACTGTCGAATGCAGCTTTGAGCTCGACGAAAAGATGGTGTGAGTCGATTCTCCTTTCCTGGGTCTTTTCAAAGATTTGGCGTATTTGTGAATATTTGGTCGATTGTAGACTTTCCAGGTCTAAAGCCACACTGATAAGGTCCAATCAGCTGGTTGACGGTGGACTTCAGCCTTTCACACAATACGCTCGCTAGAACCTTATAGCCACAGATTGCAGGATCGCCCTTCTTATAGATTGGGCAGAGCACACTTAAATTCCAATCGGCAGGCATGCTTTCATCCGACCATATTTTGCATAGGAGCCGATTGGGGTATCAGGATTTTCACAGTCTCTCCAACATGCGCAGCTATCACTGTTTAACAGGTTCGAGAAGTGTTCCCTCCATAATTTAAGATTGCTCTGTACGGCAGTCACCAGATCGCCGTCTCTGTTCTAACAGGAAAACGCCCCGGTCTTAAAACCTTCTGTAAGCCGCCGAACCTCTAGTAGAACTTTCGGGCGTTGTTCCTGTTGGCCAGCATCTCAAGCTCCTCGCACTCACGTATTTCGGCCTCACGTTTCTTCTTTCGGATAATACGTCTCTCTTCCTGTTATAGCTCTCTGTAGCGATCCCACATGGCTCGCGTTGCGCCCGATCGCAGAGTGTTTCTATAGGTGGCATGCTTTTTTTTCTGCGGCAGCATGACAGTCCTCGTCGTATCAACTGTTTTTTCGGGCTCGCTGGAATCCGATTTCTTCTTCGTCGGTCGTACGTTAAGACCGAGAAATGTTGCTCCATTATTCGTGCATGCCGGTTGGTTGGACGGTACTCTCTGAGAGCAGGAATGAGAGTCGAGTGGCGAATCTTCTGGCTGTCTGTTGTGATTACAGCTTTTCGATGTCGAACATTCTTTGCGTAGGTAGATGTACGTTTTTTGCTGCGCAAAGGCGTGTGCGCAGTTTGGCAGCAACAAGGTAATGATCCGAGTCGATGTTGGGTCCTCGGATCGTACGTACATCTAATACACTTGAAGCGTGTCTTCCATCTATCACAACATGATCGATCTGGTTTCGCGTTTTTTTATCAGGGGACAGCCAGGACTACCATGTTTCGGGCCCCGGCGAAGTCGATCAGCATCTGTCCGTTACCGGATGTTTCATTGTGCAGGCTGAATTTTCCGACTGTGGGACCAAAAATTCCTTCCTTGCCCACCCAGGCGTTGAAGTCGCCAAGCATGGTTTTTATGTCGTGACGGGAGCAGCGCTCATAGGATCGTTCCAAGCGCTCATAGAAGGAGTCTTTGGTCGCATCGTCCTTCTCTTCCAACGGGGCGTAGGCGCACATTAGCGAGTTGTTAAAAAAACGGGCTTTGATGCGAATAAGTGCGAAATGCTCGTCCACCGGAGTGAACGACAGCACTTGGCGACGAAGTCTCTCCCCCACAACAAATCCGACACCGAATTTGCGCCACGCAAGGTCCTATGTTTTCCTTGCCTTGCCCCGTCCATCGCATCTCTTGGATGGCAGTGATGTCAGCCTTTACTCTCACGAGGACATCAACCAGTCGGGCAGAGGCACCTTCCCCATTAAGGGACCGGACATTCCAGGTGCATGCCCTCAAATCGTATTCCTTATTTCGTTGCCAGGGGTCGGTTTTAGTGTTGGAAGTTCTCATCCGAGGCTTTGTTGCTGTTTTCATTCGGGGGTTTTTTAAGTGGCGGATCCCAAACCCAGCGTACAACCAGCTATCCTAGAATCCGTCGCCTTCTCACGTTAGCTCACTCCCGAACGTGTGTTCGGAAGCTACCCAGAGTATACGTGGGCTAATCCCGGACTTTGTGAGCAAGGGCAACTTTTTATTGCTGTAAATAAAACATAATTTGTATAAAAGACTTGAAATTTAAAATAAATATAAAAAGAGGTTAGAAAAACAAACCAAGATACCCTCCATATTTATTTTATATCATAAAAAAGCATATTCGTATGTTATCGTAGGTATATTTGGATTAGTAACAAAATCTGTTTAAACAAATTGCCACATTTCTCTTATTACATATATGTGCATGAAATATTTAAGCAAAAGCTCAATGTGACCGAATTCTTATATACAAGAATTATATATATATAATCATATCCCTAATCCCATTTCGATGGGTCGTTCGTGTCCGGCCAAATCACTTGTTGAGGATTTATGATTTCTTTATGAAACTACTGCACGGTGCATGTTTTATACCATATGTTTATGATAAAATATTATTAAAATAAAAATTTTTATCAGATACCTTATGAATTTAGTTTAATTTTCTACTGGCGTAATATAGTAGAAATAAGCGCCGAACGCGAACGACATGGGATTAAGGTACTAAATAGAACGACATGGAATTGTGGGCTATATCAAGGACACCAACCGCCTTTACTTAGAAGTAACTAAGATTGGCCAAATATTTTACAATTTCTACAATATTTATAGTGGCCTATTTTCATGCTGCGACAATGTGTTTATGAAATTATGTATGGTCGTTGGGTGCGATTATGCTGAGCTGGTCTTCTGACAGTATGTAGCCTAGTTTCAAGTGGCTGTTGTGTTTACGCGGTGTGTGCCAATCAAATGGCGAAATAACTGACCGAGCCATCCGCCGCATAAAAAATGATCTCAAAGTCAAGCCTTACAAAATCCAAAAGGAGCAAAAAGTCAGACTTGAGAGGGAAGGAGTTACTTCGATTGGCCGAAGGTGGTCATTTTCCGAACATTGTGTTTTCTGATGAGAAAATTTTTGGAATTGAGCAATTCGTAAACTCCAAGCGATAGGGTTTATTTGACTGACAGTTCATACGAGAATTTGAATCATCGAAAATTCTGAAAGCTCGAGTGAATCAAGAATGGCTAAAAAACAACGTACCAAACTTCATAACGTGCACACACAATGGCTCTAAAATTTACCAGACGTGAATCCGATGAATTATTCTCTTTGGGCCATTTTGGAGAGCAAGGTCCAAACTAAAAGTTTCACCAGTCTCGAGGAGCTGAAAAAAGCCATTCTCCGCGAGTGGGCCAAAATATCTGCAAGTCACATTCGGGCAGCTTGTGATAAATTTCTGAACCATCTCAAGCCCATAGTCAAGGCAAAAGATGGTCATATCGGGCAAAAGTAAAAGGTGGTTAAATTTCAAGGGCCGCTGTTGAATGTGAACCACACCTAAACGCCAACGACACCGTTGGACATCTTTCTTTGGGGTTATTTGAAAGAAAAGGTGTACGTCGAGAAGCCAGCAACAATTCAAGAGCTAAAGGATGAGATAATTCGGCGCATTACCGGCATAGCACCTCAATTATGCCTCAGCGTCATCGAAAATTTGGACCATTGGATGGAGGTGTGCCGTTGAGGCCGCGGCGGCCATTTGGCCGATAATTTGTTCCATACGTAATTCAGCCATACCTGTATTATCATATAAAAGAGAAGTGATACAAATTTCCAAAAAAATTGTATTTTATTCAAAAACAACACCGGCCCTTGAAACTTAATCACCCTTTAGATAAGGACCTTTTTGCATTTGGAGGTCTTTGGAGTTGTGCTGCCGAGGCCACGCGGCCATTTGGCCAATAATTTGTTCCATGCGTAATTGAGCTGTACCAATATTATCATATTAAAGAGAAATGACAATAATTTAAAAAAAAAATTGTATTTTATTCAAAATAAACACCGGCTCTTAAAACTTAACCACCCTTTAAATTGATTCTTAATTTTGTATTATTTTCACACAGTTTTTACTTTAAATTGAATAAAAGTAATTTTCCAAACTAAATTATGGTTACACTTCGAGAGCCGGGTCCTCTAGTTCATATATGTAGTTAACTTCTTCATCCTTTTGATTCGAATTCTCCGGACTATGTTTATGTTTATATATAACAACAGTAACAACTATTATTATCATAATTATACTTATGATAATTTACTATGAATTTCAAGTTGAAAATGCTTCTTACATTTGATTTATTGTCTTGTATTAGACTGTGCGACAGTGAAATTATACTTTTATGGAGACCTAGCACAACTTGTAGGTATAGTAAAACTAAGAAAAATTGTATAGGAGAAATTTCCAATACACCCCCAAAATCTCATTTTATGGCCATAAAACCGTTTTTCAGTAGGTTGATGTGAAGAATAACTCCTAACTTCGCCAATTTCCATCCGATTTCGAATTTGCTTTTTTAGTTCGAAAGAACAAAAACAAGCCTTTTTGACATTGTGTTGACAATTTTTCTGAAATGACAACTGACGAGACTGTAGACGCAAGTATTTGGATTTTTTTTATTTTTTCTCAATTTTTTCAACTTTGACATAATTTTTACGATATTATCCGATATTGAGGATTTTTTTTAGTACTCTACTGTTATAGTAAATTTAATTTTGCGTCAAATGAGCTATATTTGACTGTAATTGAATTAAAATTAATAGAGTTGTGTGAGTTTTAAGATTTTATTATTTTTTTTTTACTAATTTGGTATGTAGGTATAACTTACGCTAAATGGGAATAAGGACGTGTTTTGATGCGTTATTATAGATACGTAATATTTATTGGAGTGTATATGTACACTCGTCAGAGAAAGTTAACGTACACGGCCCGGTACGGACTTTTCTTGGCTCTGAATGATAAGATTCTTTATAAACAAAACTTTTTTTAATTTCAATACCATCACATAATATTGAGTAATCATTCAAATGTAATTTTAATAGAAAAACTGTGGCAACTCTTGATTTAGCGATTAATATTTAAAAAATGTGGCATTACCACCGCAGAAAAAGTTAACGTACAGCACAAAGCACGGGGCTTCCCCTATTACGTTTTAAACAAAATTGAATAAAAAGCATTTAAGGTGTATATCTAAACTATTTTCTAGCTAGTGCGTGTAATATTCAGCAGTTTTGTAAAATGGCTCCAAAAAGAAAAGCAACAAGCTCCGATGAAAGGGATATCATCATAAAACTATGGAATGAAGGGAAATCTTTACGCGAAATTGGAAAAACTGTAGGAAGGACTCATTCTACAGTCCAAGGAGTTATCAAAAACTATAAATCGACAGGCTCCACAACTTCCAAGCCGCGTTCAGGACGCCCTAGTACGCTTACTGATAGAGAAAAACGCCATATTATTAATGAAGTTCAAAAAAATCCAAAACTTACGGCTTCAAAAATTGCAAAAGACGTTGAGGAAAGGTTTCAAAAAACCATTTGCAGTGATACTGTGTGTAAAATTCTAAAGAAAAGTGGCTATCATGCCCGAGTTGCACGCAAGAAACCGTTTGTGTCATTTATAAACAGACAGAAACGTATTGCTTTCGCCAAAGAACACATCAGCAAGCCCCTAGATTTCTGGGAAAAGGTATTATTTTCCGACGAAAGCAAATTCTGCATATTTGGAATTACGGGACGAAAACTGGTATGGCGAAAACAAGGAACAGCTCTCGACAGACAGAATCTTGCTCCAATTGTTAAGCACGGCGGCGGAGGCGTAATGGTATGGGGGTGTATGGCATATAACGGAGTGGGTAATATTGAATTTATAGAATCAACTATGGATAAGTACAGATATTTGGATATTCTGAAATCGAACTTGAGGCAGAGTGCTACCAAAATAGGCTTAGAGAACGGATTTGTGTTCCAACAAGATAACGACCCTAAGCACACTGCAGAAATAGTTAAGCTCTGGCTCCTGTATAATGTACCCAAACAATTGCATACACCTCCACAATCACCAGATCTCAATCCTATTGAGCATCTTTGGGATTTATTAGAACGAAAGATTCGGCAGCATAACATAACCTCAAAAACAATGCTGAAGGACGTAATTACTGAAGAATGGGGCAAAATTACGTCAGAGGAAACGTCAAAGTTGGTCAAATCTATGCCAAAACGTTTAGCAGAAGTTATAAGACGTAGGGGATACCCTACAAGCTATTAATAAGTTTTATTATTTTATTTACTAATTTTTATTTTAAAGTTATGTACAGTGTACGTTAACTTTTTCTGAAGTATTTTTCATATGATTTTTGTTTTTATTATTACTTTGAAACTGAATTTAAATTTATGCTTTTTAAATCATCTTGTGCTAAATGACTGAACTCTAACCTGTAAATAAAGTACACATTTTTTTTATTCAATCCAAATATAAATACATTTTTTATTCTTTTTTAATGAATGCATGCAGTGTACGTTAACTTTTTCTGACGAGTGTATACATAAGAGTACACTGTACTGCATACAACAGAACTGGTTAGAACTGACGAAAATATCTGACATATTATAGCACATTTTTTTTTTCAATAGAAATATGAAAAAGCTCCCAAGTGTACCAAAGTTCACACTGTACATTGATTAACAAAAGAAATTTGTTATTATAATTTAACCTTATTAAAACGTCAAAGTTTTATTGTTTGTTTCATTGAAATTCAAGAGATATAAATCAAAACGTTGCCAGAAAAGTCGAATTTCTCAATATTCTCCGATGATGTGGCATCATTAGCCTTATCATAAACCAGATGATTGTTATTTTTATAAAACGGACGTAAACGGTCATCATTATAAAACTCGAAAGCACATAAAGTATGCTGATGTTGCAACTGTTAAGAACCCCGTAGTCTTGGACGATATGATTTACTCAACTGCAGGTCATGAACTGAAGGAAGTTCAACTCATTGCTGATGATGATCAAACTGCTAACAATAAACCTGATGATGAAGAGTACTTTCCGTCTGGTTCTAAGTCTTCAGAACGACCCATTGTATCAAATTCAGATTTTCAGGATATTTCTCGTGATTTACTTCTATCGGGAAGACAATCAGAAACGCTCGCTTCTCGATTTAAACAATGGAATTTAGTTGATGACGACTTCAGATGAATGATTATGATCGAATTTCTTACAGAGAAGTATTCAAAACTGATGAAGAGAATGACAAATGTACCGTACCATACTAAACTCCAAAGGGCCGTTTCCACTGCATTTTTAAGTTTGGAACCAGTTCCGTTGTGTACTGCACCGTACCGCACCGTACCATACCTTGCAGTGCTGCACTGCACAATACTCCAATAAATATTATGTGTTTATAATGACACTTGTTATCATTTTCATGCTTCGAAACGCATACCAAATCTCGTAGTAAAAAAAAGAAAAAATCTTAAAACTCACACAACTCTATTAATTTTAATTCAATTACAGTCAAATATAGCTCATTTGACGCAAAATTAAATTTACTATAACAGTATTTATTAAATTAAATTTACTATAATAATATCGTAAAAATTATGTCAAAGTTGAAAAAATTGAGAAAAAATAAAAAAAATCCAAATACTTGCGTCTACAGTCTCGTCAGTTGTCATTTCAGAAAAATTGCCAACACAATGTCAAAAAGGCTTGTTTTTGTTCTTTCGAACAAAAAAAACAAATTTGAAATCGGAGGGAAACTGGCGAAGTTAGGAGTGATTCTTCACATCAACCTACTGAAAAGCGGTTTTATGGCCATAAAATGAGATTTTGGGGGTGTATTGGAAATTTCTCCTATACCATTTTTCTTAGTTTTACTATACCTACAAGTTTTGCTAGGTCTCCATAAAAGTATATTTAATTTTTTTTTTTGGTCACACAGTGTTATTTGATCGAACGTATTTTTTTTTAATTTAGCTTGTGCTCATATTTTACTCTTACGGTTTTTTCTTCTATGTTCTCTATATAGTTCAAAAAATATTAATTATTAATCTTGATTGAACAGTTATTATATTTAATTAAAAATTTTCCATTTATGCTTAATTAATTTGCATCACATGTTTGGTTAAATAGTAAATGTATTGCATTATAGGTAATTGTTTTTATATCTATTAACAGTATTCCAGTTTCTTTATTTTATGTGAGTTTCTTTTTAAAATACAGTGACTTTAGTCCTTAAGCTGCTTACTTTCTTCTATTTTCGTAAGTGAATATTCTTCTAGTTTTTCTTCTATCATACTCGTATTATCTTCATTAGGCATAGGAATTATTGCTCTTATTTTTACATTTTGGAAATTTTTGGTACTTTTATGCTAAATATTAAATAAGAATTATTAAAGATTGCTGTTCTTTGTTGTAAATATATTGAGATGTTTTATTCCATATTTGGCTGATATAATATTTCCTTGTAAATGTTCAATTTTGTTTTTTTACATTGTTTATTGTTCTAAATAAACATTTTGTATATCTTCTTCATCATTAAACTTATTTATAGAATTAAACTGTTTTCAATTTGGTTCCGATCGTTTATAACTATTTCTTTTAAATTTTAGATGAACTAAAATAATTATTAATGTGAATTTTTTGGTTGAATGCCTCGTTTGTTTATAGGAGATGGTTTTGTGAAGTTTGTTTCCTCCATTGTGCCAAAAATCCTTTTCGACATAGTGCCTACTGCATTAACTAATCCCCGTTTTTTCATAGAGGTATTTCTAATAGGTGTATAAAATGATATTAAGTTAGCACTGAAGGCCCTAGTAGCCAGTGTGCTTATTAAGTTAGGGTTATACGAGTATTGTATATATATCCTATAAATATTAATAATAAGTTATTGACACTTATTTCTTACTTCTAGCAATTCCCTTTGAAGAACGAGTATGCCTTATGATTCAATTCCATTAAAATTACATTGCGCGTCATTCTTTCGATAGAGTTTTCTATTTGTTTGATGCCAATTATATGTGCTACTATGTTGCTGTCTTAAACTACTTCCTGGTCTCTTATTTGTAAGTCAATTAAGCCGTTTTGGTCACTTATTTCCGTTAATATCAGTCATCTCCTTATCGGTTGTACCCATAGTAGTATCACTATTACTATTGCTCGCAATTTCTGTAAATTTCAAGGGGTTTTTAATGTTACAAGGTGGCATATTTCCAGAATTTTCTTTCTTACATCTGGGTCGTTCTTTATGTCTTACAGCTTTATAATTTTAAATGAAACCTTCTTTTCTAAATTCTTCGTAATCTTCCCGATTTTTGTTTAACTTAGATATCAATCACTTTGTTTTAGTGTACTTGAGTCGGAATAAACATAATAATCGAATGAAACCTTTCTTTATAATTTCTGATAGCTTTTTGAACTAATTGTTTTATTGGTAAGTGTTTATTGAATTTGTATAACACTTTAAACTTTTCTAATATTGTGTTGCGGAATCTTTCAATATCTGCGTTTTGTGTATGATTGTTAGGTGTTGTCAAATGTAATGAAATATTTTCCCTAATTAAGTATTCTTTTATACCTGTAGCCTTGAATTCGTTATCTGCAAATATCTTTTGCGGTTTTCCAAATTTGGCAAAATTATCTTCTAACTGTTCTATAATGGTTACATGATTTCTGTCATTTAATGAGTATGCTGCTCCGTATTTGAAAAATTTATATATCACGGTAAAAAAATTGAATCTCTTAATGACAATCCCTTAATGACATAGGTAACGGAAGGCGAAAGTAAACACAAGTGCGAAAGCGAAACATAAAGTGTGTCGAAGAAATTTTTTTACTTGAATTAATTTTTTGTTGGTAATTAATTATTTGGTGGAAATTAAAAGTTGAGTACATAGCTACGCAAGCTACACCCACAAATGTAACTATATATAACAAGACCATTCGATTGAACTTTAAGAACGAAAGAAACTGCGAAAAAACAATACTGCAAAACGGCAACTTCTTTCTCCAAAGGCTCCAAAGGCTCTGTCTATGAAGGCCAGATCTGCTTCAGATACGCATATTTAACAAGTGCTACTAACCTGAATAGGAAACGAGAGCTGGGAGCCAAGTATGTAAATCTTGCTCCGACAGCTTGAGGACTTGGTTCTATGGACATAACCTCTCAACGAGAAACATCATTCAGCCTGGAAGTATGCAATGAACACCACCACTAAATACTTATAGCGGACATGTTACCCGGCGATCCAAAAGAATGCTGGTAGAAATCTCACCAGATGCAGAAACGAGGTCGGTTCGAAGCTTAGATGTGGCGGAGTTAAGACGGCTTATGAAAGATTTGCTAGAGGAAAATTTACAAAATTTAGCCACGAAAAACGATCTATTAATAGTACCTGCAAATGTTGATGACCTAACTGAGAGAGTTAAGGTTTTAACTGATGAAAACCAAGCGTTGGTTTCTGAAGTCAATGTGCTGAAAGCCAAAATGTAAGGCGAGAAGACTGAAAGGAATAGAAAAACAAGCGTTTCCTGAAAAAGTTGTAAAAAAGATCTGGAAAGAATCACTGGGCCTGGAAGCAAATACAATTCGGGTCCTTAAACTTTTATACGAACGAGGCAATAAGATGGCAGTTAAGGTGGAATACTCAACAGAAGCAGCGGTTGGAGCAATCTTTAAGAACATAAAAAAGCTGGCGGGATCTACTATTTCCGTTTAGAAGGAAACAGGTACTACTTCAACTTAAAGAGAAATTCGTAACATTGATGCAACGCTTAAAATTCAATTAAATTGGAAAGCAGGATGGAAATTGAAAATAATGGTTTAGATGGGATAAACACAAAATATTGGTGAGTGGCGAAGAGAAGGCAACAAAAGTATTAAATAATATCTATGGTAATACATTTGACGATACAAATCCCAATTTTAATAATTTACTATTGAAAATAAAAGAACATTAAGTAAACTCAAAAAAATAAGAAATTGTAAAACTCGAGAATTAAATAATCAAAAGAGAATTACTTATAAAAACAGAAACAAATGTAGAAGTGAAGAGTTCAAGACTAATCTAAATATACTCTCGTATAGCGTACATGGTGTGTAAAACAAATCATTGCAATCTGAATTTTTTCAGTATATCAAATATTTTGATATTTTCATAGGAAGAGTTGTATGCAGTGTAAAAACAAACTTAGAAACGCTTCACTATCAATGGTTTTTTAAAACCCTGACTGGTGTAGATGTATTAATATTTAAAACCAAAGCTGATGAATTTACACTGATTTCCACATATACATATAAGACAAGCTGAGTGGCGGAAAGAAATAAATAATATTATTACACTTTTCTTAGAAGATAATACATATTATTAATCCCATTCTAATTGGTGATTGAATGCGCGATTTGCACGAAGTTAATATTCAAGATCTCCAAGAAGCAATAGAACAGTCGTCGATAAGGAACCAAAGGAAATCAAAAAGGTAAGGCAAGAATGAGTGGTTTAACAAAGAATGTGAAGAAGCAGGAATCTCGTAATTTCAAAGCTTAGGTGTTCTTAGAGAAAGCTATAATGAAACAAATAAATTGTTATACTTCAAATCAAATAAATATTTTCAAGAAGTATGTAAAAGGAATAGAGAAGAATGATATAACAGGCTTATAGAAGATATTAACAACATTAAAGATAGCGCTAGCTGGTGGAAATTTACCATATCAACGCATGAACTTAAGCCCTACTGCTAATGACAAGAGAATTTTTTATCCACATAACTTCTACGCTCACGATCTCCTTGAGACAATTTTCTCACCAGACGAAGTTAGATCTGTGCTAAACAAAGTTTAATTAAACAAAGCCCCAGGGATTGATTGATAGAATTATTTACGAGTTCTTAAAAAATGCCCTCGATACTTTCATTACGGCTATGGCAAGTGCTTACACAAATCTTTACGAAAAATGCAAAGTAGAAGAACCAGCGTAGTTTTTCCTATCTTCAAAAAAGCGGATCCTGTCCTAACAGGAAACTACAGAGGAATTTCATTTTGAACTGCATTGCTAAAGTTATGATGGACATAATTAAGGAAAGAATAACCTCTGGGACTGAACGGAAAAGTATTTTAAACGAGTATCAAGCCGGCTTCAGAAAGAATTACTCCACAGTCGACAATATATTCAATTTAGCCGCTGTTCTCCATTCGGATAAAAGAAGAAAGTTTACACGTATTTTGTCGACTTTAAAGTGGCGTTTGATAGAATATCAAGAAATGCCTTGATATATTATATAAGCTGCACCATATTGGTCTTGCAACGAAACTAGTGACGTTTCTAGAAAATATATACAGCGATACAAAGGCAGTTGTATGGAATGACTCAGAAATTTCAGATACATTCAAAACAAACTCAGGCGTCAAACAGGGGTGCTTATTGTCGGCAATACTATTAGCCCGGGAACCAGGGGTCAATTTTGGACTGCGTTTTATGCCGTTAAATTCTTGACTATACTTGTGATTTAGCTTTCATGAATAACGAAAGTGAACGTCAGCTGATTGTGTGATTTTGACTTTATCATTTCATGCCGACTGATTTTAATACTGAAGGCAGACGCCATCCAATGGTTGACGTACGTGCGTGGGATGCTGCGAAACATTAAAAATTCCGCACGCCGCCGAGATGTATGAACGCAATGATACATTATTGCTTTGGCTGACGGTCTTCCCACCGCTATAAACGCAGCTGATCATCATTATTATATTTTCCTATGTGTCCAAAATTATGTAAAAAAATTTCAATCGGCGTAAAGTAGTTTTACTTTTAATTTATTTTACAAGTTCGCCTGTTCAGCTGACGTATTTTCCCCCCTCTACGGCGCGGCTGACTATTTTTTTTATTCTACTAAATGTTAACAATACAGAAAAAAATTTCAGCCAGTATTAAATGAGTTCTTAAGAATTTCTTTTCGACACGTACCTACCGCTAATGGACCAGCTGACGGTTGGTTTCATCATCCATTGGATAGCGTCTGCCTTCACTATTAAAATCAGTCGGCATGAAATGATGAGGTCAAAACGACCCCTGGCTCCCGGACTATATTTGCTCTTTACATAAACGACTTACATGAAAGCTTAGAAGGTGGTTTAAACATAGAAGGGAAAAATATTAGACTTCTAATATATGCGAATGATATCATTTTGTTAGCGGATCACAGAGGAAATTTAAAGAGCTTGTTTAATAAAAACCATGTCATCTGGTGAATAGATAACATATAATCAGAAACCTGGGTAGAAGATGCAAAATTGCTTTTAACAAATCACAACCAAACAAGGATGAACGTGTACATACAAAAGGCCTTAAGTACTAGTAGGATATATGAGGAAGTATATTGGTCAAAAGGTCTGGTTTATTTAAAAAAATATGACTTAAGATCAAGTATGTGGATAATGAGGGCTAGAAGTGACATGGTAATTTTAAATAACAACAGATTTGACACAGAAAATAAAACTTGCTCAATGTGTAATTTAGGCGAGCTTGAAAACATACTACATTTCCTGGCGCGCTGCCCAGGAATAAGAGAATATACTCGTAGAAGTCTTTTTCGGAAAATTTACCTTAAATTATTCACAACTGATTGAGGTTCTCAGTGAGGAAAATTATAATTGGGATAAAATTTTGCGTTTTATTGAATATGCTTTTAGAGACAGAGATTACTTAATAAAAGAGTTTAACTGGTTTTAAAAACCGTAAACCTAATAATTGTTTTGCATGAAAAATAATTATGGTAAATATTTTTTTCTTAATATTAGAATAAGTAAATTTCCAATTTTGAATATTTAAGTTTTATTTGCAATAAATACCATTACTACTACTACAACTAATGACAATCGGATCGATGTGAATAATTTCGTTATTTTTTGTTGGCGTTTGGCAACTAGTCCTTAAAATGGATGGCGCTTCAGTTGCATACGTATACATTGCCGCTGATTTATAATACAATTTCGATAGATTTTTAAATTTTGAAACTTTAGTGAGTAGGAGAGTGCTTATAAGTGTTTGGCATAAGCCTGCATGGATCCGCTATTGGTACAGATCTTGCAAATAATCGAATGAGACTTTGGAGGACTGAAGTGGAGAAGGCGAAAGCCGCAAATTTCGGTTGTCAAAAATCTTCGTAGCTAGTTCCTCCCCGTGGGCGCGGATTCGGCAATGGGTACCATTATCTGCGTTGCTTGAGGTTAGGTTTAACCAGATCCACCTGATTCCAATGTGGACAGATGACTAACTTTACATGTTATCCCAAGGGGTGGTCGGTGGGCTAATACAAAATCATTGTTAATGAGGTTCCGGGCGGTTAGGAATAAAACGCTATGGGTTGGAGAGCCCTGAAATAAAAAATCATATGGAGGTAGATAAGGGTAGCACATGGGTTAGGATATTAACTCAAACGTCGGTGGGAGAAGAGGCTGCTACCACCGGCGGAAACAGTGAAGATAGAAGCTGCATCGCCATACTCACACTGTGTCGCCACAGCGACCACTCCTATACTATAACGGGAGCAGGTTATAGTGATTGTATCACTACTACCAACACAAACACGAACACCAAAATCGCTATGCTGAGTGCGGGTGTCATAATTCCAGTAGACTCGGACTTGAAAAGCACAGCTAGCGTAAATACCGCAGAAGAAGATGCTTTACTGCACACTCGATGGTGCCATTTTGGACAGTACGAAAGGGCCTTGAGTAAAGCCAAGCCCAAAGTTCGCCAACAAGGTAGAGGAGCAGATGGAAGTAAAGAGGCGATCTACAGAAAGCGAAGGGAAGATGCGCAACACGAAAAGAAGGTGTAAAGGCGACGCTGTAAAGCCAATCGCGAATCACTCAAAAAGAGACAGTGAAGAGTGGCGGCAGTCAATGAGGTGGTCAAAAAGCATTTGACCGTGGTGCTTACTGATCGCACTAACCCGTTGGGTCAGATAACGCAGGAGCAAAGGACGGTAGTTGAGATGAAACTACTGGAGGCTCTATCCGCGAAAATTGACGCTGATCCTGGCGTAAAAATGGAGGCCAAAACTACATTACCTCACACCTCAAAAAACGCAGCCCAACAGATAATAATAAAAACACGCTGAAAACTGAGGAGTGGAGAAGGATCTCGGCATAGAAGGCACCCTCGAAACCGACCTTAATCTACAAGAAGTGAAGGAGGGTGAGCTGGAGCAGGTATCCGACCCCGTGAAGGAACCGAAGCCTGATGCTGAAGGTCCTTCAATTAAATCTCCACAAAAGTAAGGAAGCCTCAGTAGTTGGCCTCCTTCAGAATATAGAAGGGGCCAACTACGATATGGCTCTGGTCCAGGAACCATGGATTGGTTTGGCAAACCTGGTGTTTGGACTAGACAAACAGGATTGGAGCAGTGATACTCGAAAAGGGTATGTTAATACTTTAACACTAATATCTCCACAAATGACTTGACAGTAGTGACAATCAAGGACTGCAAGAATGAAGCATTACTTCTTGAGTTCTGCTACATGTCACACGAAAAGGAGGCACCACCGGACGAGTTTCACAGACTGTTCGAGGAAGCCGAGCGAAGGAAGCTAGCTCTTGTCGTCAGCTCCGATGCAAACTCACATAATCGCCTCTGCGGAAGCTCCGACCAAACGATAGAGGGGAGTCCCCATTCAATTTTATTTTACAAAGTAGTCTAGAAGTAGCAAACCGTGGTGAGGAACCAACATATATTGAATCCACCTCGAAAAATGTTCTAGACTTAACCTTTACGAATACCCTTACGATGGAGGAAAATTGGAAAGTGTTATAACGCCATCTTTCTCTAACCACAAATACATACAATTTAGAATAACATTCACGCCCATGCTAAAGAGCAATACCTTCAGAAATCTTAGAAATACAAACTGGGATCTGTTTAGGAAAGTGCTATTTCCAAAACCATTGAGACCTCGCAGGTTTAGCTCATGTGTGGAACTGGAAGAGAGTGTTAGAACGGTAACAAGGGCACTTAATAAAGCACATCACCCAGCCTGCACTCTCCTACGCTTAAAACGCAGATCAAACATACCTTGGTGGACCAATATAATGCTTTACGACGAACATACAAGAAAGAGGTACGTGGGCCAAAAGAGAATCATGGAAAGACTTCTGTGGCAACATAGAAAGTACAAACGAAGCGGCTAGGCTGAGGAAACTGTTATCGAAACATTCCACCATGCTAAATTTAATTCGCAAAACTAACGGAGACTGGACTGATAGTTGTGAAGAATCACTACAAGGGTGCATAAACTACTTGGATCTCAAGCCCTTGAGAGATAATGTAGCAAACATCACGGAAGAGTTTACTACAACGCAAAAAATAGAATGGCCATTAAGCACATTTGAATCGCCAGGCATAGACGGAATTTATCCAGCCATGCTCCAAAGGATGAGCGATCTTTTGGGTTCCATGGCTAAAAGCGATATACACGAAATGTCTGAGGCTTACCTGTTATCTAGAGAGAAGCGAGGGTTGTGTTTATACCGAAAGCATCTAAGAACTACCCTATACTCTCAAAGGAATATAGGCCCATTAGCTTGACCTCATTTCATTTGAAAACGCTTGAGAAAATCCTTGACGCACACACCAGAGAAAATAGGATGTCAGACTTTACATATATCTAAGGCACAATATACTATACTTAATATCTAAGGTACATATAATATATATTACTAAAGACAGATCCACAGAGACTGAGTTACTCTCACTAGTGTTAGTTATAGAGAAAGCTCTAGAGTACAAGGAATATGTTTTAGGAGTATTTCTAGACATTAGTGGAGTATTCTACAATGTGTCGAGAGAAGCCATTTTAAAAGGCTTAAATACAACAAATACAGAACCCGCTGTTTAATCATGGATAAAGAACCTGTTAGGTTGTAGAATATTAAGGGCGGAATGCAATAAATGCTGATAAAACGGATATGATACTCGAATGATTTACTCGAAGGTACAGGATCCCCTATTGGCAGCCCCCGAAGCTAAACGACGTGGAACTAACTCTATACTAACTATACCACACAAAGTACCTTGGAGTAATTTTGGATAGCAAAGTATCATGGAAGTATATATTATACAGTATATTAGAGAGGAAGAAAAATGCCAGTTATGCCCTATACGCATGTAAACAGATGCTGGGAGTTACATGGGGTCTATCTCCTGCTATAATGTATTAGTGCTACTTTGCTATAGTAAAGCCAGTATTACTATACTGTGTTCTGGTATGGTTGACTGCGCTAAGAAATCTGACATATAAAAAACCTATGGAAAGTATTCAATATCTTGGTGCACTCTGCACCACAGGTGTATTGAGAACTGCTCCAACGGGAGCGCTTGAAAGAATTTCAGAAATGATATTGCGGCGGAAAGCTGCAAAAATAGCATTCACAAAGATATCAAGCCACACCGAAATAAATATATATGTCGACAGCCAAGCGGCGATAAAAGCAATAAGCTCATACGAAATTGCATCTAATAATGTTCTAAAAAGCAGAGAAACCATAGAGAGACTAGAGGGCTTTGTAGGAAACGAAATTGTAGATGAGATTGTCAAGAGCGCTGTTTACATACCATTTGAACAAGAAAACGACATACTGAAACCTTTAAATACGATATAAAGTGACATCGCTGTGGACATGAAAATACGGATAGGCCGGAGGTGGAATAACCCAGGCACTTGCAAAACCGCGAAAATCATGTGTACAAAGAATGCAGATAAATACGTCCGATTTGTACTAGCTCTTTGTCCAGAAAAGAAAGCAGAACTATCGTAGGTATGCTGACAAGCCACAATTTGCTAGCGATGCACGACTACAAGATAGGAATTACAAACAACGATAGCTGCAGGTTTTGCAATGAAGTGGATGAGGGGAAAATGCTGGAACACCTTTTATGTTCTTGCCCTGCGTTAGCTAGAACCAGATTAAATGGCTTAAAAGCTTTACAATATGAGAAGTTAGAATGCCTCTCACGTTTAGAGCTTCAGAGTTTTCTTAGATTGGCAAAAGGCGCAGACAATACATCAATACAAGATGTCTACTACAAAGAAACGTAAAGGTCTAGTTCCATCTGGTAACACTAAGGACCAATAGTTCCATGTGATGGCTTTGAGCCAGCCAGGTCAACCTACCCTTTTCTTGGCATTTCTGTTAGGTTCAATCGTCTAAATATTTTTATTATTTGTGATAATTATTTGAGTTTTGTACGTATTAAAAATTTCTTCTGGAATGTAAAAATGGTAATTTAGATTCTCTTCGACTGAATGCACTGTTGCCATGTTTGCTCTCTCGTCTTCGCCATCTTCTATATTTAAATATAGTCCATTATTTTTTCATTTTTCAAAGCAATTATATCATTACCTATGTTATCTTCTCGGTTTTCTATCCTACTTAGAAAACCGCCTACTTGATTTTCGTTATATTTTGAGTATTCAATATTAAAGCCTAATTTTAGAAGCCATCTCTGATGTCCTGGCGACATATCGTTCTCCCTATATTTAGCATGCAAGAATTTAATTGGTAAATGATTTGGGATAATCTTAAATTTTCTCCCATAAAGATAAGGTCTTAAGTAATTCACACTCATAAAATGGCTGAAAACTGTTTTTGTCGGACGCGGACTAATTTCTCTCGTGTAAAGTTCTTAATATAAAACATATGTATTGGATGACCTTCTTGTGAAAGGACGCCATAAATTGCATAGTTAGCTTTTTGAAATCTGGGTATCTTAGAATTTTGTGAGAACAAATAAGTGTTTTCAATTTTTCAAACGCTTCTATGTAGTATGGTCTTCTATAAGTAGGCTCTCTTAAATTTCTTTTTGCATTTTTTGCAAATATTCTGTTATTGGTTGAGCTACTTTAGCATAATCTCTAATAAATTTCCTATAGTATCTTGTAGTTCTCAAAAAACTTTTAATTTATTTCTCCGCTTTCAGTAACGTTAAAGTTTGTATTATATATGTATATAATTGGCGCGTACACCCTTTTTAGGTGTTTGGCCGAGCTCCTCCTCCTATTTGTGGTGTGCGTTTTGATGTTGTTCCACAAATGGAAGGCCTACAGTTTCAAGCCGACTCCGAACGACAGATATTTTTATGAGGAGCTTTTTCATGGCAGAAATACACTCGGAGGTTTGCCATTGCCTGCCGAGGGGCGACTGCTATTAGAAAAATGTTTTTATTAATTTTGGTTTCACCGAGATTCGAACCAACGTTCTCTCTGTGAATTCCGAATGGTAATCACGCACCAATCCATTCGGCTACGGCGGCCGCCGTAAGTTTGCATTACTTTGATTTTATCAGGACTCGGTTTTATCCCGTCTTCCGGCAATATGTGTGCTAGAAATTCTCTCTCCTTTTAATAAAATTACATTTGTCTACTTGGATTTTTAATTTTGGTCAAAAGTCTTAAATATGTCTGTTATGGCCTTCACATGTTCTTTGAGTGAAGTGCTGAAAATGAGAATATCGTCAAGATAAACTATGGCAAATATTAAATTCACAAATGCCGTCTTTTCTTTATGTTGTTCTTTAATGATAATCTGATGATATCCCTTGGCTAAATCGATTGTCGTAAAATATTGGACTCTACCTAGCTTATCCACAATTGAGTTTATATTTGGAAGTACATATTTATCGTTCATTGTTTGTTCATTTAATTTTAAATAATCTATATTATTACAATTCTGTATTTTTGTTTGCCGGAGTTGTATTTTTTCTTTGGCACTATTACACTGTGCAACAAATTCAGGTTAGCAAAAATTAGGTCCATTCTGAGAGTGGCGGGTGAAAATAGAGGCGAAATTAGAAGACCTGTATCGCGCCGTTTTTTTATGTTAGTTCGAATTTTTTTTTAAGCGGCCTTCGAAGTTCGAAATCGGAGCAAAATTGTTTATATGGTTTTTTGGCTATAACTCGTCGACTAATTGATATTTTTGCAATCTGTAAAAGCCAAATTATTGCTAGAGACCTGTGCAACAATTACAATTTTTGAAAAAATTGATTTCGAAAATTTTTGTGGTACTTATGAAACAATATACTGAAAATCGGCATTTGACTGCAAACTTCGAAGGCCGATTAAAAAAAAATTCGAACTAACATAAAAAAACGGCGCGATACGGGTCTATTTTCACCCGCCACTCTCAGAATGGACCTAATTTTTGCTAACCTGAATTTGTTCCACAGTGTTATCAAAGGCCTTGAATATCGAGACTGACTTTACCTAATTATACCTTGCTCTTCCATTTCTTTTATTTCTAGTCGTGCTTCAATTTCGTGTTGTGGAGGATATCTATACAGCTTGGAATTTGTTTGGGCATTTGTGGTTGTTCTAATTTCTTGTTGTATCTCCATACTACTTGTCAATCGATCGCCTTTTAAAAAAATTGTCCTTTAAGCCTTTTCAGAATTTTTTCAAATGTTCGGTATTAATTCCGCCAATTTCATTGCTTCTAACGCACAAATTTGACTAAGATTATAGGGGCTAGTTAAAAACTTCCTTTCCATCTGATTTAATATTACAATATTATATTTTCTTCCATACATAGTTTTGCATTTAAGTAGTTGAGTAAATTAATGCTGATTATAAATGTGTAATTTCTTTCTTTCAAAGATGCTACTCTCCATCTAACTCTTTTCTGGTAAGTTAAACTCATCTGGAGCTTTTGTGTGAATTTCCTGGTTTACTCTTTTACGTTCAAAATCTTGTATATCATTACACACAACTTATACTGGCTCCTGTATCTACGAGAGCTAAATATTTCTTATTATCGATCGTTATATTTATTTTGGGTAAGCATTCCGAGGCTAGTTGGTAAACAAAAATGAATTGTTTCTCCTTCTTTCTTAACATAATTTCTTGAGGGTCCTGCCTGGTGTGTCCATCAGAGCATACCAAATTTTGACCATGCTGCGAAATAGGGTGTCTTGCTACTTGAGGCCTCTTCGAACTTTGTTCAAATTTACCAATTACTCAATATTACTAACCAGACCAGAAACTTATGGGAACTGAAACTATGTCCCATAAGTTTCTGGTCTGGCCTAGGTTGATTCACCCGACTTTGGTGTGAATTTGGCCTAGGGTGTTCTAACTGTTGCTCATAACTTAGTCAAAAATGAACCGATTTTAATAATTTTGTGTTCAGAATGCAGAAACAGTTGCAAAAAAGTAGTCGAAAATTTTTTTGTTTGCAAAAAACAAAAAGTGCGAAACATGTTTTTTACTCAAAAAGTCATTACTCAAAAACAACTAATTTTAGCTACTGGGCATTCAGCTCAATTGAAGTTTGAGATGTCCGCTTGATTTGGAAAAAGTTAAAAAAAAAATACACTTTTTGAAATATTGAATTTCGAAAAAATTTCAATTTTTTTTTTTTTGCAAAATAAAAAATTTTCAACTACTTTTTTGCAATTGTTTCTAAATGAAATCGCTCGTGTAAGTAATGACGATCATTTTGAACACAAACTTATTAAAATCGGTTCATATTTGACTAAGTTATGAGCATTTAAAAAAAAATTTCTTATATATTATAATTAAAAAAAATCGATTTTGAGCCGAAAAACAAAATTGCCGATAAATCTTGAAAAAAAATTTTTGCCGGCGAACAAAAAAATACGTGTCTCATTATTTTGACCAGAGCAACATATTTGAGTTACATCGAAATCGAAGAACCTGACCCGAATAGCCCGCTTGAATTGAAATGGAAAGCACCAGTTGTCATTTTCTCTGTTCGGATATCTATATCGTTCCGATCTATTACCGTCTTTATCCGCCTCATGAGTTCTCTGTCCGGGATCTTGACTGTAATTATTGCTTTTACTATTATTTCCATATTTTTTATGTTTTACTGCTTTACTTGTCCTTTATTTCTTCTAAATTTTTTGAACTACCTTATGCAACTGTCCTCATATCGTATTCTGTTCATAATATTTTATGTATTAATACGGAGAGCAAAATTTTGTCGTATCTTTTTTTAGTGTTCATAGTCAGAGAAAAAAGTTGAAACATATACCAACGGATAGCATATGTGGAGACGGTTTGCACAATGTATTAAAATAGATACATAATTAATCACACTATTTTACCTGTATTATGAAATATCATGTGGTAATATGTATCATGATATTATGTATATGTATCATGATATAAAAGTTGATGAAACAACTGGAAACCTATATATATTGTGAATCAATACTATAAAAAATTTGATTCAGAAATGATGATGGTCATGGATTAATTAATGATTGTTTTTTATTATGGTTTTTCAAAAATAACAAATTTTTTGAAATACATGAAATTAAATGTTTCCAATTCATGAATAAAAATAAATTATGATATTTGAAATACACAAATATAGGATCGCTTAATACAGGTAAAATGGGATATTTTTCACATTTAATTTTACTACATCTATTCACATATATCATGTAAAAAGGTTTAACATAAGCTATCCATTTATATATGTTTCAACTTTTTTCTATGACTATAAATACTAAAACAAGGTATGACTAAATTTTGCTCTCCGTATTTATATAACGTCGATATTTCGATGTACGGGCGATCCTAGTATCTATTATTGCCCCCTTTCTTTCCTCGTATATTTTGTGCCTTGTGTCATTTCTTTTGCAGTATTCACTGATAAACTGTCTATATTCGTCAATGTTCATCTTTATAATATATTGTAGAATTAATTGGTCTGCTTTATATTTGATATTATGTAGCTCTACTGCTAATTCAATAACTGTAATTACCTTCACATACTGTATTTACCTATTGCTAATTCAATAACTGTATTTAACTACCTGTATAGTTGGTGTGGCTCGGTGTTAGGTCGGTATCTCACCTTGAGTGCATCCTTGATTCTATCGCAATTGTCCGTTTCTGGGATATTGATGACTACATTTTTAACTTCACCTCGTATAAGTTGGTAAAATACTGCCCTCACGGCTTCCTTCCTCAGCTGCTTAGGAATGAATTAATCGTGACGTCTCGTTTCCCGTCAAGGATTTTAAATATCCGCTGTTTTAATTATTCTTTCTTTTATATTAGCACTCGATTGCCTTACTTGTAATTCCAAATACGCTGTTCATATTTGTTCGCGCTGCTGTTCCCTTCTAGTGAGTTCTTCTACTAGTTCTACCACGGGTATATGAGGCTGCTCATTAGCAATTTTTCTTTCGTGTTTGTGAGGTGTTTGTTTGTGCATCGTAACACTTTATTAATTTTGTTCATCTGCACTTACTGTACTTTCCTGATCTCTTTGTGGAGTATAGGGATTGTTATATATATATTATACGGCTGTTTTTAACTATAAATGTTCACTGCACTTTTTCTGGTGTCTATTTTAGTTTTTTTTTTTTTTGTTGATTTAAGGGAACCCGGTGGTCTAGAGTACGAAAATTTCCCCTATTTTCACTATTTTTTTGCCATAAAAAATAAAAAAAAAACTATATTTCAACTCTTCGTGTTTATTACTACATCTATTGAGCATACAAGAATTTGTATTTATTTTTAAAACAATATTATTATTTTAAAAATGCCGCTGAAGATGACCCCGTCGTAAAATCGGATCTGGACGGCGTAGGTGAAGATTCAAGAAGATTCTTAATCAGAAAGAGTGCAATTATGGCCGGAACTAGAACATATCGAAAAAATTAGAAATTAACAAAATGCCGCGCTTTTGAAAACAAAGTTCGTAAAATCGCGCCTTTTTTCACTGATTTCTTTGTGTAAAAAATAGGAAATTATTTAAATAAAATTATGATTCTAGTTCCGACACTTATCCATACATGTTGTGAACAACATATTCAAATTTCAAGTGATTCGGTTGAATATTTTTTTTTATTCCCGCCGTGCCAAAAAAGTAGTTTCGAGATAAATGATTTTATAGCTAGACCTATGAGGAGCGCGCGGACCGCTCTCTACCTAGTTAATGGGCTGTAGAAGTTATAATATTGGGAATTTCCGCATGAAAATTTCACAGTATATTCTTCAGATACTATACTTTCGATATATTGAAAAAAAAACGATTTTTTGAAAATTTCTACACCAGCGGGTTCCCTTAAACAGTAAATGTAGGGTCTGGTCAACGCCTTATTGTTGGCTACAGATTCAGTTAGGTGTTATTTGTACTAGACAGGACATATAAAAATCTAATATATATTTATTTTTTTCGAGCGCAGTTAGAATCACTGGATCCTGGATAAGGATATTTACCTTTTGTTTACGAAGATCCTAACGACTGCACCAATTATGTTTTTTCGTCGCGTTCGAGCGATTTTGAAAAATATATTCCAGGTTTATATAAAAGACTGGTTTTGGCTTTTGAACAAGACTGCATTATTTTACCATATTAACTCTTATTTATAATTTGATTATGGCTAATATTGCTTATTTTCTAGTTATGTTGTCTAGTTTTGATTGTTATGTTTATAATATTTATTGCTCAATACTTAAAGTAGGTTTCGCCTACTATTAATTATTGCATTAAACTGTTTATTTAAGTCAGAATACTTTGCTGATTGTATACTTTTTATCAAGTCATCATATTTATCATAGTTCATTTATGTAACTCATGAGATTGTGCAGAGCTGGCCTTCTGCCACTTTGCGGAAGCGTTCTGCTGTGAGTTGTCGAATTTCTGATGGTAATCATATTTCGATCATCATATGCGCTGTTGCAATCGTATTTCTAGCAACGTGTGCGGTATTGATTCATTTTGGGTTGACTCTTGATGTGGGTTTGGGTGACATGTCTGCGTTGTGATCGCATTTCCTACGACTTGTGGGACTGCTTCTTGAGTGCTCCAGTGCAGATTTAATACTACTGCTAATTTATGGGGGATATTCATATCACAGGTGATTTAGGTGGTGTTGGCTTACCCTAAGTTAACTCTTGCCCTCTTAAGTCGATTGCCCTCAATCGTTATTTCTCGTGAAGGAAAGGTGCTAAGTTATTCTTAGTTGCAGAAAAGGACCTGTTGTTGCTTTTGCAGTGTTTTGTGGTGATTACAGTTCAGGCGATATGTTATGTTATGGCTGAGAGGGTAATTTTACAATCGCCTCCGTCTCGCTAAAACCCCGCCAGGTCTTCAAGTACGTTCGATGCTACGTCACCATTGAGATGATAATACAGGCTCAGTTGCGATAACTCCTGACTAGTGTCTGATTCTGGCTCTGGACACAAGCTCCCATAAGGGCTCATGTCAATCCTCGCGTGGCCTCCCTGCACCTGTATAGACAATCACGGGTATTATTTCTAAGACAACTGTACATCGTGCAGAGATGGCGGCTTGAAGTGAACACCCTAAAAATACAAAATGGAAACTTAACCCCAGAAACAAAAAACAGATAAGAAACCGCTGATGACCGAAATTTGTTCGAAAGAAGCACCAGAGTACTGCGATCTCCAGTCCTGAGCACACCTCAATCATCAAAAAAGGGCAAAGGAGATTACGGTGGCTCCTGAAGGGAAGCCTAACAAATCGATGCATCGAAACAGCCACACAATACTCCTATACAAACCGGACTACTGCCGCACTATTACAGTTCTCCAAAACAGAAGTACGTACAAAAAATTAGAGCTGTCGAAGAAGAATCCCTTACGAAATCCAAAAGGGCAATAAATAAAATGAAGTTTGCGTCAGTAAAGCAAAAGAACGTCAGCATGGACATAAAAGACGGAGTATCAGAATTGGAAGAAATGTTCGATGTAATGGGCACCTATTGACGAAACTGGATGACTGCAGAAAAAGGAACAAAAAATAATACCGAGAATAGTGTAACCGAAGATATACGAGCTACCATGGTGTCCAAACCTAGCACATATTAGGCGAAACGAGTAGCCACAAGTCCACACTCACTCACAACACGCAAACATAAATGGCGAAGACGGTCAATAGCAAATTGTTGGAGAAAAAAGGTGAATTAGAAGTGCTGCTGAAGTGGGTCCAAAGATTGGCCCTAAAGCACCTAATACGAAAAAAGGAAAAAAACTGTTAAAAGCAAGACTCAATCGGAAGCTCTTCTAATCTGGCCCGCAGAATTACACAGCTACGAGGATGTTCTCAGAAACCTCCGTAGCAAAAAAAAACCTGGCGACGCTAAAGCTAAAATAAAAACCGTTCGTAAAACAAGAGCGGGAGCAATACTGGTTGAGCTAGATAAAGGTGGACAGAACAAGCCCACCTTTTACGATGCACTTAGAGCCGCTCTACAGGGATCGGCTGTTATTACAGATCTTAAACGGAAAACTACGGTAGAGGTGCGAGACTTAGATTCTCTTACTACAAAGGAAGAAGTGGTAGAGGATCTAAAGACGACCCTCACTATAACCACGAAAGGGAGGCGTAAGCTTGTCAGCACCAAACAGCAGAGAACAGGTTCGCGATTACGCTTCTCACAGGAAAAAGCCGACATTCTCCTCAATAAGTCATGCACAAAAATTAGCTGGGTAAACTACAGAATGCGGCCCCAGCTAAGTATCAAGCGTTGCTTCAAATGCTTCAGCCCAGGGCCCCTAACATGGAATTGTAAAGGGCCAGACAGGAGGGACCAAGGTGTCGTCGTTAGAGCGGCGCAAGAGGCCATAAATTCAGAGAAAACGAGGTGTGTTCACAAAGTATCGCGAATTTTGTGTTTTCTCAAAAATTATTTATTTATTCATTAATATCTATTTTGTCCCCTTTAAAGTAATCCCCATGAGACGTCCGCTCCTCCTTCGATGCCGTCTTTATCTCGTCAATCGTAGCGTAGCGTCGTCCTTTCATGGGCCTCTTCAGTTTCGGGAACAAGAAAAAGTCACAGGGGCCAAGAATCACAACTCGATTAGTCATATACCGGGATCGGGAAAATGTACGGTTTATGAAAGTCAAAACGTAAAATAAATATATCACATCTGATAGCAGAAAATAATAGAGACATTGTTATAGTCCGTGAGCAATGCAAGCAAAAAAATACCGGCAACTGGTTGGACATAGCCGAACTGAGAACGTGACTGTCACCGGAAATACACCTGAGCCAGACGAACCGGGCAAGCCTCTGTAGACGCAGAATCATACAAGAGTGGAAAGAGGCAGCTAAAGGCCGCTATTACAAGTAACAAGAAAACAAAATGGGAGGAACTCCAGCCAGACCTAAGTAGGGATCCCTGGGGACTTGGGTACAAGATTGTGGTGAATAAACTGGGAGCCAGGATACCTATGTACACCAGCCCGAGTACGATCGACTACATCGCAAAATAACTATTTCCAAGTCACCAACCCAGAGAAGGCATTGAGTGTCAAATAAACGACAGAAGAGCCTCCAATATTCACCAGTGAGGAAATCTAGTCAGCTGCGAGCAAGCAGTACCGGATGGAGTACCCGCCGAAGTCCTCAAAGAGATCACAAGAATGCGACCGCAAGTCTTATTAGACAAGTACAATGCCTGTTTAAGAGATGGAATTTTCCCAGAAATCTGGAAAAGGCAGCAGCTCGTGCTAATAAGCAAGGGGAAAGGGAACCCGATCCTGCAATCAGCATATCCGCCATTTTTAATGCTCGACACAACAGGCAAGCACGTTGAAAGATTGATCAAGCCTCGACAGGCCGCTGCCATAGATAACGTCGGAGGAGTATCAGAAACCGCGGCTTTAGACGCGGAAAGTCTACAATAGGTGCTATTTAAACTGTCATAAATAGCGTAGGAACAACGCAGCAGGCCAGTTTACAATCCATACAACCGCGACTGCATTTCAAATGGTCCATCCACTTAGTCCAATTTTGGCATACTCTTTCCAATCTTTCGACCGGTATCTCACATATAAATGCTTTAATGTTGTCTTCCAATGCGTTAGTTGAATCAGGCTTGTCTGAATAGACATGAGCTTTAACATAGCCCCACAAAAAATAATCTAAAGGCGTTATATCGCACGATCTAGGTGGCCAATTGACAGGTCCCGAACGTGAAATAAAATGTTCACCGAACTCGCCTCTCAACAAGTCCATTGTTACGCGTGCTGTGTGGCATGTGGCACCGTCTTGCTGAAACCACATGTCATGCAAGTCAAGCTCTTGCATTTTGGGGCAAAAAAAATTTGGATATCATTTCAGGGTAGCGCTCATCATTCACAGTTACGTTACGATTCGCAGCATTTTTGAAGAAGTAAGGTCCAATGATACCTCCAGCCCATAAACCGCACCAAACTGTGTCTGGATATATTGATAGCTCCTGCAATTCTTCTGGCTGATCTTCACTCCAAAATCGACAATTCTGCTTATTTACGTACCCTTTGATCCAAAAATGAGCTTCGTCGCTGTACACAATTTTTGGATAAAAAAGTGGATCTTCGGCCAACTTTCCAAGAGCCCATTCACCAAAAATTCTGCGTTGCGGTAGGTCGTTCGGCTTCAATTCTTGCACCAGCTGTATTTTGAAAGGCTTCACACCTAAATCCTTTCGCAAAATTTTCCACGTTGTTGAGTAACAGAGGCCCAATTGCTGCGAACGGCGACGAATCGATAATTGATGGTCATCATTAACATTGGCCGATACAGCTGCGATATTTTCTGCGATTAAACTGACCATCAAAAGGAAGAAGTGTGATAAACTTTCTTAACAGAGCACGCATTTTTATAATAAAATTGAATGATTTGCAAGCGTTGTTCGTTTGTAAAACGATTCATGGTTAAATTATAGACCAAACTGAAAATGTTTGACAGTGGAACGAAACACGAAACGTGCGTCAGCTGTTTAAACCAACTGTTTAAAAATATAATAGCTAAAAAATCACCCTTTATTTAGGCATAAGACTGAACTCAAGACTAGTTTTCTGGGCCCAAATAAAGCGCGCAGCAGAGAAAGCCGCGAAGATGACATCCCTACTGAGTAGTCTGATGGCAAACATAGGGGGTCCAACCCAAATAAAACGGGAAATAATGATGGCTACCACACTCTATGTTCTCTTATACGGAGCTGAAGTGTGGGCAAATGCGCCAAAGGCAAAGCAAAAAAATTTCCAGCAACTGCTTACTAGTCACCTGTCGTTTTCGTCTAACTCATATACAGACCCAGAAAGCGTGTACTGTCTCGCTATCTGCTGTCGCCATCAAGGTTAATTCACGTTTTTGTTTTGGCCTCTTGTTCGCTATTGTTGCCAGTTGGTTCGCGAAGCTTCGCGATTGTAACAATAGTCTATTTTACACGTATTCTAATTTCTATTACAATTTTAACTTTAATGATTTTAGCTTATACGGATGAGGCAGTGTGATTTACAATTTTTCAGTCTCATTCTTAATATTCCTTGTGTTGCGAAAGGTTACTTTGGCAACCCATTTCGCATTTTCTCACCTCTCTGTTTTTCTCATTCGCCAATCAACAGCTGTCAAAGAGAACCAAGCTTTCTTTTCGATTCTAGACGTTGACGAAAGCGCATGGACGCGCATAAAAACAATTGTAAGACACATACAATATTTTCACTTATTAATTGTAAACTTATTGTTTATATAAACTTATTGTTTTAATAAAGTTTTCAGCCTTTCTAAACAAACGGAGTCCTATGTACTGCACCAGGGCTTGCTAAAAGGGAATTTAGCCGCGTCAAACTGCCGTCGTCAACATTCTGAAAAAATTGACTTTAAAGAGATTTTCGTTTAATAAGCTGTAAAAATGGAGGATGTTTCTAAAGCTGCATCGCCACGGGGAAACGCGGATGCTGATACAAGAAGCGCAGTCGAGGGTTTATTAGATGAGGCTGACAAAACTGGCCATGCTGTGACAATTGGCACCGAAACGCCTACTGCCGACACCGCGCCAGATCGACACGCATCTACACCTGTTTGTCAAACTCCACCATTTGCACCCCCCTGCACTTCAGGCACCTCCGGGATACGCATGTGGCGTTCCACAACCTATAGAACTGCAATGCAACCAAACTGCAAGTATAACGGGAACACACATTCCATCGACCACATTCAATGTCGTCCCTAACCTTGCTAACGTGATGACATTTCCGTATACTTCGACTACGAACGGCATGACGACCATGCTGCCCAACTTAACCTCAAGCAGCAATACGGTCTCGGCTATGTCTTCATCTCAACCCTTTTCTGCATATTCCTCAATGCACAGTTTGCACAGTTTGCCAACATCGGTTGCTTCAGGATTTTCTCACCCAAATGTTAACCCTAACTTAAATATGCCTTATGGAGGGTATCCGACCGTTACTAATCCGTACAGTTACTCTACGACAGCCGACCTAAACTTGACTGCGGCACATATAGCTAGTCGTCAAGTGCTTTCGAAAGATCTGCCAACCTTTACAGGTAGGCCTGAAAACTGGCCCGTATTTATTACTAACTACGAGCAGTCTACTATACGGTGCGGATTCACGGACCAAGAAAACCTTATTAGGTTGCAGAAATGCTTGAAGGGCCAAGCATTAGAGGCAGTTCGTGGTAGGCTTATGGTGCCGTCTACGGTTGGATTGGCCATTAATACACTCCGCATGTTGTATGGTAGACCAGACGTAATTCACCAAGTAATGCTGCGTAGGTTAAGGGAGGAACCATCTGTAAAGCCAGACAAATTAGAAACCTTAGTAACACTTTTATTAGCGGTACAAAATTATCGCGCTACAATGCAGGCGGTCGGTCTAAACGATTATCTAAATGATCCAGTGCTATTAAACGATCTGGTAGCTAAACTGCCATGTAACCAAAGGTTGAGTTGGGGCCAGCAATGTATGTCCCTGAGACGCGCTGACATTGCTGCATTCGATGATTGGCTTTTCGGTCTAGCCATGTGCGCTAGCCAGGTCACTTCCATCCAGACATCAGCGATATCATCGTGTAATAGCAACGTCGAAGCAAAAAAGGGAAATCGCGAATCACTAAAGGGCAGAATAATGATTCACGATGTAGTTGCGAAAAATAACGAGCAGAGTGAAAAGTCGATAAATTGCCTGAAATGCGGTGCGAGCCATACGCTGTCCGATTGCTATGAGTTTCGTGCCCTATCGCAAAGTGACAAATGGAAATTTGTACGGGAAAATAAACTCTGTTTACGCTGCTTCAAAAGTCATTTCATTCGTCGATGTAATTCGAAAAGGTGCTGTAGCGTAGATGATTGTAGAATGGCTCACCATCCACTGCTTCACAATGGAACTTCGTTGGCGATTGGAAAACGACAACAAGCAACATTATACCACGAGTTGGGCACAGCTGCTGATAAAGAAACGCAAAGGGCGCTTTTCAGGTATGTGGAGGTTATTTTACATAGCGGTACCAAAGCAATACGTACATTCGCCCTTATCGACGAAGGAGCCTCCTGTACGCTAACTGAGTCTCAATTGGCGAACGAGCTTGATTTAGATGGGCCAGTTGAATCGTTATGCTTGCGTTGGACGGGAGAAATTACTCAAAATGAGGCAAATTCCAAATTTGTCAATCTTTACGTTTCACCGATTACATTACCCTCTCAAAAATACAGGCTTCGAAGCGTTCGAACCGTTGCTAATCTACTACTTCCTCAGCAGTCGCTGTTCACGCACACATTAAGGGTCTGCCGATTCGACCCTATAATAAAGCAAGAGCGCGAATTTTGATAGGTTTGGACAACGCTAAAATAGGAATCCCTATCGAAATAAGAGAAGATAGGGGATCCGACCTTATTGCCGCAAAGTGCCGACTAGGATGGAGTGTATATGGGCGCGATAAAACTAACTGCGCTGAACAACCGAGAATATTGCATACCTGCGAATGTGATATAATCAGAGACGATCGTATGGACCAGCAACTGAAAAAATATTTTTCTATTGATGCCATCGGATCATATGCACCAATTAAGCCGTTGATATCTAAAGATCATGAACGCGCTCTTCAAATCATGGAAAAGACCACGCGCTTTATCTCCGCTGAAAAGAGATGGGAAACCGGGTTACTTTGGAAGCACGAAGCTGTCGAGCTTCCCGATTCGCTGCCTATGGCAATCCGGCGACTCTCGTGCTAAGAAAGTAAAATGAAGCGTGATTCGTCAATTCGTCAATTTCTTATAAACAAAATACATGATTATGAGAAAAAAGGGTACGTACGTAAGTTGAAAAAAAACGAAATAAAATATAGCGCTAGGTCTTGGTATCTCCCTATATTTACTGTTCTCAATGCCAATAAAAAGAAAACTCGATTGGTTTGGGATGCTGCAGCAAGGGTAAAGGGTGTCGGGCTCAATGATATGTTGCTGAAAGGGCCCGATCTACTAAAGTCTCTACTGGGGGTACTGCTCCGATTTCGCGAACGACGTTTCGCAGTTTGTGGAGATATACGCGAAATGTTCCACCAGATTAAAATTATAAAAGAAGATCAAGTGGCGCAAAAATTTCTTTGGCGAAACGATGGCTCGTCTCGCGACTATGATATCTACGTGATGAGGGTTATGACATTCGGCGCTTAGTGCTCGCCTTCCTTGGCGAACTACATAAAAAATCGTAACGCTCACCGATTTGCTGATCTTCATCCCGACGCCGAACGGGCCATCGTTAGTAACACATTTGTTGACGATTGGCTTCAGAGTGCAGACTCTGAAAATGAATTGGCTCGTCTAGCAACTAAAGTTCGTTGGGTTCATCAGGAGGGCGGATTCCAAATGAGAAACTGGAAATCTAATTCCAAACACGTACTATTTTCATTAGATGCTGACGACGTTCCAGCCGCCAAATGTTTTGAAGAGCCAGAAGCCGTTATAGAAAAGGTACTAGGGATGTGGTGGCTGCCAGTTTCGGATGAGTTAACATACATTGAAAATTGTCCAAGGGAAGTTTTTAATGAAAATACGATCGTGTCGAAGCGACAAATTTTGCGCACAATAATGACGATTTTCGATCCTATGGGCTTACTCGGTTTTGTCATTGTACAGGCAAAAATTATTTTACAAGATGTCTGGCGCTCCGGAGTAGGTTGGGATGAACCGATTAAAGAAGAAGAACGTTGCAACTGGTTTCGTTGGGTAAAACGCATTCCTGCGATCAACGGCATAAAAATTCCCCGTTGCCTTTCACTTACCAGCGAAAACCAAAATAATCAGTTGCACATTTTTGTAGATGCAAGCATAAAAGCCTACGCTGCGGTGGCCTACATCCGGTCAGAAGTAGGTTCGCAAATATCTTGTTCACTTTTGGCTTCGAAAACTCGCGTTGCGCCATTGAAGCCCACTTCCATACCCAGGCTGGAGCTGTTAGCTGATGTTTTGGGACTTAGGCTGGCAAATGTTCTTAGCTATGAACTGTCCATTACAGTAAATCGCAGAGTATTCTGGACAGACTCCAAAAATGTGTTGTTTTGGCTGCGATCGAGCACAAGAAAATACCATCAATTCGTGGCGCTGAGAATCGGAGAGATCCTCGAGAGTTCTGCTATTAGGGAATGGAGGTGGCTGCCATCTGGTGAGAATATTGCGGACGAAGGCACTAAATGGAGCAGCAACCGAGAATTCGACGACAACCAAGGCTGGTTCAGTGGACCTAAATTCCTACTAGAACGAGAGTCAAGCTGGCCAATTATACAATTTCCAGATGATGACGAAGAGACAGTTGAGGTTCTACAGCATATGGATTTCGCTAACAACTCATTGGGTACGACCGCAGAAATAACCCCGGATGTAAAAAGATTTAGTACATGGGAGAAGCTTCGCAGTGCGCATCGATTTGTTTTACGTTTTCTACGATTGGTTACGAAGGGAAAGCCACGTTCTCAGTTTCTTCAAAAGCTACTCAACCCAGACAACATAGAGACAGCAGAGCTTGCAATTATGCTTAATTTCAAAGCGAGGTGTTCCATGAAGAGATCTGTCGTCTGCGTAATGGTGAGGAAATTAATCGAAAATCTTTTCTTTTCAAGTTCTCGCCATACTTAGACCAGATTGGCCTGCTGCGAGTAAAAGGTAGAATTGATGCTGCTGAGGGTGTTGCCATTAATGTCAAGCGTCCAATAATCCTGCCACGCAAGCACGACGTAACGCGACTACTCGTCGACTTCTATCACAGGAAATTTCACCACCATCACAACGAGATCGTCGTCAACGAGATGAGGCAAAGGTTCTGCATCTCCGCCTTAAGAAGGCTGGTAAAGGCTGCCGGAACCGTAGGGCTTCTCCACAACCTCCTCAAATGGGAGATCTGCCAATGGAACGTGTGTCACCTTTTACCAGGCCGTTCACCTTTACAGGGGTTGACTATTTAGGACCAATGGACGTTGTAATTGGCCGCAGGCGTGAAAAACGGTGGGGTGCTTTATTCACATGCCTTACCACCCGCGCAGTTCACATTGAAATCTCACCTACTTTATCTACCGAGTCGTTTTTGCTGATTTTTAAACAATTTGTGAGTCGCCGTGGAGTACCGAAGCGAATTATATCGGACAACGGCACCAATTTTCGCGGTGCTAGTGTACTTCTAGTAAAAGAAATTGAAAGAATATCGTCGGATGATATAGAAAGGAAATACCCTGAAATTGAATGGATTTTTATTCCCCCCGCTTCACCATATATGGGAGGGTCATGGGAGCGCATGATACGTTCTACGAAATCGATTCTAATGGACATTCTACCAGATTCCGGTATGCGAGAGGAGGTGTTAAGAGCCGTTCTAGCCGACATCGAAAACATTTTAAATTCAAGGCCACTGACGTACGTGCCGCTTGATTCAGCCGAAGATGAAGCTCTTACGCCAAACCACTTTCTGACGGGACACTCTAGTGGTATTCGAGAACTAACAGATAATACCAACTCTGGATCGGCTCTACGGCAAAACTTTAAAATTTCTAGCCAGTTGGCTGACCAATTTTGGAGACGCTGGGTTAAGGAGTATCTCCCCTGTCTTACCAGGCGAGCAAAGTGGTATCAGCCACCAGCAAACCCAATCAAATTGAACGACGTGGTGGTCATCGTAAACAAAAACTCCAAGAGAAATTCGTGGCCGAAAGGAGTAATAATACATATGAATTTTGGTAAAGATGGCCAAGCTCGTAGCGCAGTAGTCAAGACAGTAAATGGGTTATGTACACGACCGATAGTAAGGTTGGCGAAATTGGACGTCGAGGTTGAAAAACGTGGGGTAAACGTCATGCATAAAACCGCATAAGACTTACGAAGGGGGGTGTTGCGAAAGGTTACTTTGGCAACCCAATTCGCATTTTCTCACCTCTCTGTTTTTCTCATTCGCCAATCAACAGCTGTCAAAGAGAACCAAGCTTTCTTTTCGATTCTAGACGTTGACGAAAGCGCATGGACGCGCATAAAAACAATTGTAAGACACATACAATATTTTCACTTATTAATTGTAAACTTATTGATCGTTAAATAAAGCTTTCAGCCTTTCTAAACAAACGGAGTCTTATGTACTGCACCAGGGCTTGCTAAAAGGGAATTTAGCCGCGTCAAACTGCCGTCGTCAACACCTTGGAAGGGTGTTAAATAACTGAAATCCTTTATAAAAGAACGAGTTATGTGCCGCTGTGGTATTCTAGACTAAGGTAGTATTTTTGTGCATGCTTTACATATTCAACTTTATTCGCTAGATGAGCTAAAACATCACCATTTGTGATTTTGTACATCATCATTAAGGGGTTATATTACAGTGTTTATTTAACCATATTAGCATTCCATGCATTATTTTGACCGGTGTTTAGTTGTTACATTTGATATGTAGGATGGTTGAAAAGTATTCAAAATGTAAATATAGTGTTTCATTCGGTGCACCTTCTCAGTAAAAATAACATTCAGTTTTAATTCAAATTGGCTGCTCATACTTATTTCCATCATATATGATTTCTGTTCGTTTAATTTTAGTTTATTGACTTTGCGCCATAAATATACTTGTTGAATGGCAGTGTTATGATACTTTGAAATATCATACTTTCGCATTCAGTTTCCTTTTGTCTTCTGCATGTGCATATTAAGGTGGCTGTATACATTACTATTTTACAATGTTTTAAAACGTTTTCAAACAACATGTAGTAAAGCACCTAGGATGGAACCTTGCGACACTCTTATTTCTACTTTTCAAAAACCAGAGGCGGATCCATTTACTTGGGTTCTTTGAGTTTTTTTGGTTAGATAAGAATTGAACCATTTTAATTCATTATCTCTTATTCCATACATGTTTTGTTCCTCTGACAGCATTTCCATTTCTCTTGTTTAAAAAGCTCTTTTAAAGTCTTTTAGTTTGTCTTTCAATACTTTTGCGTTATTTATTAGGTAGTCAACTAAGGCTTCAAATAAGCCCTTCATTCTAAAAGGAGTTTCGAGGGCCGGTAATTCTTTCCAGATATTGTTCCAGCTGTTTTTTGACAACCTTCTCAATCAGTTTTTCTAAAGATTTTAAGTCATTGATTGGTATGAACTCGTCGCATTTGTCTGTATCTTTAATTTTTTTTATAGGCGTTGTCACTGAATCTTTCCGCGATGTTGAGAATTCACTTTTGAATAATATTCTCTAACATTTATTCTACCACTCTTGGTATTAATTCATATTTATTAATCTATGGTTCAATGGTTACTTTAATTTTTACATGTGTAATCTAGTTTTAAGCTTAAATATTGTAAAAATAACTTATGGTTGTATGTTTGACTCAACAAATAAATGAAATAAATAACTATTTGGAACTGGTAGAGTTTCATTCTTCAGTGATACCAATTTTAGTTTCTAAATTAAGGGACTCCTAATAGAAGTACGAGCAGAATTCTACTATTTTAGTAATATTAGCCCTTTGAGTTCGAATGAAAACTCAACACTGTGTTAGAAGACAAAAGCTCATTGCGTAAAATCAAAGATCTTACAGAACTCGAAAGAAGCATTTCAATATATCATCAAAAATTTGTGGGTAATTTTGTACCACTCGCCCACAATTGAAGAAAAATTTAATGACTTTTTATTATTTAAAAAAATAATATCATATAATAACAATTCATTTTTACATACATATGCAGGTATGATATATTCTAAATAATGTTCATACAGAGTTGAAAAGTTTATATTACGACAAAATATAACAATAGTTTTTAGAAAACCGCGATACGCCATTAAAAAACCATCACGGGTAATACATTAATCAGGAATTTTTCTATTAATTCCTTATGGAGATTTTTCGTGACCAATTTTTTTTACTTATAAGAGGAGAGATCCATCAACCGGGAGTCTTACACCCATAAAGTACTGCACCTATTTTCTTCGTAACCAAACAACTTTTCTTTATAAAGGGTGAGCAGATAGTAGTGACGATTTCTCCAATTGTCATGCTTCAGCACCGGTCAAAGTTAGCAATAACATCTAGTTGTCCAATTATTCAGTTAGATTTGCATTTTATTATGCATCGCTTCGCGCTCGAGCAACGTTTGAAATTATCAGAAAATGTTATCGGCATATATGTACATACGTGTGTATGTGATATGACATGCGCAGGACATTCATCATATCGTGGACAAGTTGAACCCTACATCACTAAACTTAAATCAGTGTTACTCTGTCATGGCAAACCAATCTTCTTCCGTAACGAGATTAATTTTTGACTCAGCGGCTATGTTAATAAACAAAATTGGCATTATTCGAGCACAAACAAACCACAAATAGACTTATTCCATAAAGACTTACTATTTTATGCGGGACAATGCACGGCGGTGGATATGCTTTTTTGAAATGAGAGAAGAGATAACATCGGCATAAAGCGATGTTAACCCAATTTCTGTGACCAGAGCTCGAAAGCATCTCTATATCCGAGCTGTTGAACCACGGTAAGATGACGCTACATGCCATACAAGTAACGCAACGGTCGAAGTTGTGAAGAAAACAGGATCATCTCTCGGCGGGTGTTCATCAATTGGCCGCCGGACTCTCGCAGACTACGTCAAGTCCTTAGTCTTAGCTAACAAACCAACTACTTTGGACGAGCTTTATTCCAACATTGGAGACACTACTGCCGGAATACGCCGTACATATTGGACAGTCACCAAAAATTAAATCGATCGCTAGAACTACTTCTAGCAAAGCAGAGGCGGTTATTTGAATGATGTGCTTTTCTATAAATGATAGCTAGAATGTACATATGTGTGTTCTTGCTAAATATAAATTATATAAACACAATGTGGAATCGGTGTTCAGCGAACAAATTAAACGAGTTGCAAGCCACAGAACAAAATAGTTAAATATAAACTGGTTAAAAACTATTTAATCTAACCCAATCTTGAACAAAGTATTGCAGAAAATAAACCTTATAATTTTCGAAATCATTCTCAAATGACTCTGAATCCTATTTAGACTCGAAGGAGATGAGGAATAAAGCTAGAATCTATATCTCACACCGGCGTTGTTGTATTTAAATTTATTTTTTTATCATTATAGGGCCCAGAGAACGAATAGGCCAGCATCAATTTCATTAATTTTGTTTCGTCGGCAAAATAACTTTACTACTATGACTGCGTGTACATACGTTGTTACTTTATTCAAATAATTTTTTCTTATACCCTAATAATAATAATAAATTTATTAAAGTAAAGATTTTTTCTATCTAAGTTCAAAATAAAAATTAAACATTCATACAAAAACAACAAATATTATATGGAAAGGCAAATAATTAATTATTAAGGTTTGTACTAATGGTACTCTAACCTTGAAGTTTTACCGTTACTATGAAAGTTTTTAGTTCGTAGGTACATAGGTGTTATATGGATTTGAAAAATACCTATGTACAGCTTTACCTGTAAACACGTATTAATCAGTAGAGGTATCAAAATTTTAAAGCCATTTTAATATTTATCATTCATTTGAGCACATACGAAATTTTATTTCGATCTGTCATTCCATTCTTTGTTTAAAAGCATTTGAGATTGACGTCGCGGAATTTGGCCGTGGTCGTAAAAGCGTTGAACGTAAAACAGTGCACAGTCAATAAGTGCAGCAACACAAGAAATCATTGAGCAGTTTATGATATTGTTTGCGAAAAAGTTTAACTAAGCGCGAAATCGCTAATACCACTGGAATCTCACATGAATACATGCTCTGTAGTTTACGTGGAGAATTACATATGAAAAAGCGGTTCGATAAGTTTGTGCCGCATTCGTTAAGAATTTAACAAAAAGTTGTGGTACATAAATATGCACCATTCGGAAAATTATTACAGAGATGGCATAAAGCTATTAAAATATCGTTGATATTGAGTGAGATTATATTGAATAAAATACTAGTTCCATTTAAAAACTCTAATTATTAAATTTTTGCTTACATTTCATCTGATTTATTCATCTAAATTAATATCTTTCTAGTAGAAAGCTTGTCATTTCATCGCTTACTTTTGCTCGATTCCTTTGTGCTCGATTCCTACAATTTGCTTCAATTAAATTTCGGTTGTAATATATGTATATACGATTGATTAGTTATAGTTGTTTTCACAACGCTCTTATTATGCATTGATTGCTTGAAGCTAATTGTTCACTTTGAAATTCTTTTGCATTTTATAAAGCACTTGCACTTTCCCAGGTAGTTAGTATTCGTTTGTTAAAGACTTGACTTTGTATTGTTATTAGCCAAAACAAACCACTTGCGTTTATAAATATATATTTTATTATATTTTCGGTTGGGTTACACTCGACTAAACTTTACTATTATCAGAGTCTAACGCATATCAATATTTTTAGTTGCCATTTAAATCACATCGACTAATATTCAGTTTTCATCTAATAAATGCGATCGAATGTTTTCACCTTTCTGTTGGTTATCGTTTAATAATTTATGCTGGAATATGGCTACCTTATTTCTGCTTTTGGTGTCCAATGCGCTATATGCGTGCACACGTGTGCGCCTGATAACGTGTTAACGTTTTATGTTCGAGTGTCGGATGTGCCTACAACTTCAAATCTATTGGCGGATATTAGACTGAATAGGTCGGCTTCGTTGTCATTACCTCGCCTCCATTGCTGTATCGCTTTATCTTAAAGTTCGGAAAAGTGTTATGTTCATGCACATATGCATGTATTTCACCTTAAGCCTTGTTCATGTGTATATGTGTGTAAAATGTAGTTCGCAAAGCAACAGTAGTCGACTGAATGAAATTGAAATTAGCAGTAGAGCAGGAGTCAGAGTGGGCGGCAGGCAATGTTACCGCAACGTAAATCAAGCTAAAAAAATGGAATGACTTGACTGTAAACATATCAGCTAATGCGCAACAATGTCCCTACAGAAGAGGTCATATTGATTTTGATGAGAAATTGAATCCTGCTGACTTTTATACTTAAATATTTAGCTATAATTATATTCAAATCAGTCGGCTGTTAGTTGTTAACATTGTTTGTTTTTATGTGGCATGAAAATAGTCAATCTCTGAAGTTTTGAGAAGGTTCGATTTCTAAGAATCTCATATATGTGTTTTTTTATTATCTACTAAAAACCTGCCCAAAGTTAGTTCATAAACTTGTAGTAATAAATGCTTGCAGGCTAAGCTGCAGTGCTTCGCAATTAGTAAAATGCAACCAGAGTTAACTAATTTTTTGTCGTAGAGAAATTTGTCTTACACTCCTAAAAAACATGAAGTTGTCAGCGCTTAGTTTAGGATGTAACATGCCCCTTACTCAAACGCCCCAGGATATGTAATTTCTTACAAGTTTTCCACCCGACGTTTAATAATAATAAATCTTGGCAAAAAAGAGAGCCCAATACGACAGCGAATGGAGAGAAAATAGAAGAGTAACGGCTTTCGTCGAATATTACCCTTAAAATAAACCCGTTTGCCTTTCCATGTATACCCAAAGCAGTGTTGCCACTTTACCACAATTGTGTTAGATATACCGGATACATAATTAATCTTATTTTCCGAAGGATGATAGAATACAAGGTTTGGTCATCCAAAGCAAAATTCTGAATGTAATTTTGGCTGATGTCACGGGGATATCGTCAGCAGAATTGGGCCTGTTTATTTCACACGTATTCTTACGCTATTCCAACCAGTCGTTATTCAAACGTCATTGGGCATTGACTTTCTCTTATATCATTAACACACTCCCAGTTTTTGCCGACCTCTGTCATAAGCAAACCGTTATCATAATCCCTGCTACATCAGCGCATCAGCTGATTCTGTTTTGTATGCATTAATGCTACATTTTGTTTCAATATTTAGTATTAGTTACAATATATTATATTGAAAATTTGTCAAAATGTTTACAAATATTCTACCATAATGTTAGATATCTACCAAAGCTTTTTTTAATAAACTACCACTAATTTGGTTTCTGAAGGCACAACACTGACTCAAAACAGCTCGCTATAATTTCATCGCAATCGGATGAAAAGTTCAGGAAAAACAAATTTGTGAAACAACGAACAGAAAACGATAAGACTGTATAAAAATAAAAATAATAATGCATATTAGAATACATAAACCAACACCCACTTTTCAATAGAATTACATGTACAGTTTGTCAAGAATATCTTTGCATAGTGAAGAAAAATTTAAAATTTTAGCTTTCGTCGAGAATTCCAACAACAAATAAAAAAGCAAACAAAAAATGTATACGCACATTCTATTACACTGTGGAACAAATTCAGGTTAGCAAAAATTAGGTCCATTCTGAGAGTGGCGGGTGAAAATAGAGGCGAAATTAGAAGACCGTTTTTTAATGTTAGTTCGAATTTTTTTTTAATCGGCCTTCGAAGTTCGAAATCGGAGCAAAATTGTTTATATGGTTTTTTGGCTATAACTCGTCTACTAATTGATATTTTTTCAATCTGTAAAAGCCAAATTATTGCTAGAGACCTGTGCAACAATTACAATTTTTGAAAAAATTGATTTCGAAAATTTTTGTGGTACTTATGAAACAATATACTGAAAATCGGCATTTGACTGCAAACTTCGAAGGCCGATTAAAAAAAAATTCGAACTAACATAAAAAAGCGGCGCGATACGGGTCTTCTAATTTCGCCTCTATTTTCACCCGCCACTCTCAGAATGGACCTAATTTTTGCTAACATGAATTTGTTCCACAGTGTTATTGTAAGGCGTTTTTCAATAGGTGCGCTTCAACTTTTTTCCAATAGGGAGGGCGAACGACGCAATATTTTTTATTTTTCGCTTGTCATTTGTAAACTTCATTAGTATACATTTCATCATGGAACGCTACACACTTGAGCAACGATTGCAAATCGTGCAAATTTTTTATGAAAATATTCGTTCTGTTGCTGCTACTTTAAATCCAAATAATTCCAAAAAATCATCTTCAGTGATGAAGCTCACTTTTGGCTCAATGGCTTTGTCAATAAGCAAAATATGCGTTACTGGGCAGAAAGCAATCCACACGTGATTCATGAGGCACCGTTGCATCCCGAAAAAATCACTGTTTGGTGCGGTTTACATGCCGGCGGCGTAATTGGCCCATATTTTTTCGTTGACGAGAACGATCGCCACGTTACTGTGAATGGAAATCGATCCCGCAACATGATAAACGATTATTTTTGGCCGCAATTGAATGGTATGGACTTAGACGACCTGTGGTTTCAACAGGACGGGGCCACATGCCACACAGCACACGCTACAATTGATTTGTTGAAGAGTAAGTTCGATGAGCGCATTATTTCCAGAAATGGACCGGTCGAAAAACTGTCAGTAATGGTTTGGAGTTGTATATCACCAATGGAAGTGGGTGAAATCAAAATTTTGGATGAAATAATGACCAAGGAAGTATATTTTGATATTTTGAAAAACGAATTGACTTCCAGTATTAGAAAATTCGGCTTTGTTGACCCGGAAAATTCGAACAAATTTAAATACAAATACTATCAAGATACTGATCCTAAACATAAATCTTATTTATGCAGGTCCTGGTTACTCTACAACTGCACCAAAGTTATTGATACTCCCGCCGAAAGTTCCGACACTAACCCAATCAAAAATGTGTGGGTTCGTTTAAAAAGAAAAGTAGAAAAAAGATCGCCAACTAATAAAACTGAATTATTAAGATTCATCAGAGAAGAGTGGGAAAAAATAGCATAGGAATATGATATTCCGAAACTAATTAAATCAACTAAATAATTTTTCAGCCCTTTCACATTCCATGCCATTTGCAAATATACCCAAATGAATGAAATTCCCAGAAAATAACTGCATTTTTTGTTGTTTTCATCAGTTTCGACACTTTTTAAATAGAGTAAACATCGTTTTTGTTGTTGTTTTTGTAATGTGTGTTTTTATTTAATAACTGTTGGCGCCTAATAGTCGTAGACAAGTACAGTAATGGAATTTGTGTATACATTTTTTGTTTGCTTTTTTATTTAATTCTCGATCAAAGCTGGAATTTAAAATTTTTCTTCACTATGCAAAGATATTCTTGACAAACTGTAAGTTATTAAAATTTATTCAGCTAAGTGTGCTTGAATTTGATAGTGCTCTCATAGAAAACATATTATAACGCTTATATGTACAGACGATGAATTAAAAGTAGAACACCAAAAGGATATAAAAGGCTTCGAAAATTTCTAAAATCGCACTTTAATTTGAATTATTACGTTCCAAATGAACTTACTTTAAAACAAATATTTACAAATATATAAATCGGGGTATTTTTCCATTAACTTAAAAAAGAACTGTTTCCGTCAGTAAATTTTGGTTCCTTATTTCTGGCAGCCCGCCACTTCTTCTATCAGCTGTTTACCAGCCCAGGGATTGCCATTGCTTAGAAGTTTCGCCTCTTAATATCTATGTTTGGCTGTTTACGTGCTTCTGCCATTTCTCGTGTTAACTTATGTTAGGTATGCCTTAATTTTATTTAATTTGTTTGTTATTGTTCTTATTACATCATCATTCTTGTTATCATCTTATTACATATCTATGTACCAAAAAACGCAATTCTTTTTCTCGTGAGAGCGCTGTAAAAATGTGTATTTTTATAGCATTCGTCAGAAATGACACACCGGAAGAAACATTGAATACCAGTTTTTTAAACAAAAATTGGGAATTTTCAGAGTCCACATAACCATTAAGGTTAGTATTTAGTGCACGGTTGCACAGTAGGCTTATATCACCCGTATACCCTACGTATAATAATAATCAGCACAATTAGTATAAAATACATAAATAAGCCATAAGTAAAAAAAAAAAATCAAAATGTGATATTTAAATGAAAATTTTCACAATTGAAATACATAAGTAATATAATAATAATAAAGTAATGAACACGAAAGTCATAAGTATAAGTAAATACATAAAACATTGCAATTTTTAATATAACAAACGGTGTAAATAAGTTAAGTTGGTTAAGTTAAGTTGATTAACTTTTAATTTTTTATAATGTAAAAAAAGTTAACAAAAGTATGTTAAATATATCAAACACAATTTCAATTCCCTTGCCTACGCTTTTCAACGCGAAATTTTCCATTAACGTAAAAACGAACTCTTTTCGTTAGTTAGTTTTGATGCCTAACTTCTAACAGCCTGCCTTTTCGACTATCAGCTGTTAATCAACCCAGGGATTGGCAATGAGGCCAAGTATTGAAACGAGTTCCTGTGCGCTCTCTCACACAAAATGAAAGAGTTTTGCATCGTAATATGTATGTTTGGCTGTTTGCGCGCTTATGCCATTTCTCGTGTTAACTTATGCTGAAAACAGTGAACGCCGTAAACGCAATCCCCAGTCAGCTGTTACGATCAAACTAATGAGAACCCCATGTAAATGAAAAATTCCTTCCTTCCGTATCGTAGTATCGTAGATTTTATTTCACGATATTTAAAAATTCCTGTCAGCTGATTGCTCTCTCACCAAACATTGTTGCCAAGCAGTACATTTTGAAATCATTTACAAAATAAATTTTAAAAAAATTATTTTTTTCAAAACAACTTAGAAACACTGTTGAATAATGTTAATTATAGATAAATGAACTATTTGCATTTGTTGATTTTTGGCTTTGGTTTATTAAACAATGAAAAATTGTAACTGATAACGCGGATGTGTGAAAAAGTGTGTAAGCAAAAATATCAATGGCAACATTGTGTAGATACAACCAAACACATACACACACAAACCGATGTATTGTGTAAATATGTAATTAAAAGAACGCAGTTGTTCTCAGGGGATGAGTTTTTGTGCTTGTTAGGGGCTGCGGTAAGGGACTGCGTACGGCGTTCACTGTTTTCAGCATTATGTTAGGCATGCCTTAATTTAATTTTATATTTTTGTTATTTTTTTTTTTACAATATACCGTTCTCTTTTTGGTATGTGCCATTCATTATTTCCATTCCCGACTATTTATATAATTCAAAGACAAATCGCCGCCTATTATATAATATTCCAATCGATGGATAACGTTATGAGTGATTATAAAATTGTTGTTGACTATAAGATAGAATTTTTGAGTTATTTACATTAACCAGGATTGCAACCACCATACATACTGCCATTCAACGCTCAGGCGCCACGAAAACCCACCTCCTTCACGCAAGCCATACTCCTACGTCGAGCATTAGGGCTGACAGTTACACATTTGGTGAGGCATTTTTAAACGCAGATCTTGTTCATATTTAAATTGACGACGTTTTTGTTTTTGCCACAACACTACTTGTTTATAGCTTAACACGTTTTTCTACGCAGTTCTCAATAAACCTAGAACTCCACACTGCACGCTCTCAACAATTTTTAATACATGCAAACTCTGTGGGTGAGTATAGGATTTACTTTTACTCGCAACCATGCCAAAAAGGTGTTTCAATTAGATAGTACATGGTCCGGCACTCGAAATGTAACCAACTGCGGACCGCTCGCGCACCTGATGCACGGCATCAGCCATCTCGTAGTTGGCTAAAGGACAGTCCAAAGTATTGTTTACAAGCGCATGGATGCATTTTGCCGAGAGGAAACGCGAAAAAAGAAAATCAGTAATGGATTTCAAACGTAATAGTGTGATTGCATTATATTTGCCTGGAAAATCACAACCAGCGATTATTCGTGAGCTCGAGCACCTTAAAGTAAATAAAGATTTTGTTTATCGCACCGTTACTCATTACAATGATACTGGTAGCATCGGGACACGTTATGGAGATGGTCATCAAAAGACACGTAAATGGTTCAAAAAGTGAAGAAGCGACTTGAGCGAAATCCCCGACGAAATGCCAATCAAATGATGAAAAAACTGAAAATACCTGACCGTAGTATCCGCCGCATACTGAAAAATTATCTCAAAGTCAAGCCTTACAAGATCCAAAAGGCGGATGATTTCACAGCAAAGCAGCAAAAAGCCAGACTTGAGAGAGGGAAGGAGTTATTTCGCTTGGCTGAAAGCGGCTAATTTCCGAACATTGTGTTTTCTGATGAGAAAGTTTTTCAAATTGAGCAATTCGTAAATTCCCAACGATAGACTTTATTTGACCGACCGTTCATACGAGAATTTGAATCATCGATTGGCCACCAGGAGCCTGCACCCGCCACAGGTAATGGTTTGGTTTGGTGTAACTACAGACGGGCGTTTTCGTCGAACCTGGCGTCAAGGTAAATGTGAAATATTATCAGGAAAGTATTCAGGAGGTTGCTCTAAAGCCGTGGGCAGACAAACAGTTTGGTCGCTGACCATGGACGTTTCAACAGGACTCGGCACCGTCGCACAAAGCTCGAGTGAACCAATGGCTAAAAACCCACGTTGCGAACTTTGGAACGTCGACACAATGACTCTCAAATTTACCAGCTTCGAATCCGATAGATTATTCTCTTTGGGCCATTTTGGAGAATAAGGTCCGAACTAGAATATTCACCAGTTTCGAGGCGCTGAAAAAAGCCATTGTCATCGAGTGGGCCAAAATATCTGAAAGTCACATTCAGGCAGCTTGTGATTAATTTCTTGACCGCCTCAAGGCCATAGTCAAGGCAAAAGGTGGTCATATCGAGCAAAAGTAAATTGATTCTTAGGTTTGTATTATTTTTACACATTTTTTACTTTGAATTGCATACTTTTATTTCCAAACTAAATTTATGACCTTTTTAATTCGTTACTCTTCGAGTGCCTGCCCCTGAAGTATGCACAATAAACAATGCTGTTAAGCTCTTTCGAGTAGAAAGGCAAAACCGAAAAGCACGGTCGCCACGAAGCGACAACTAACGACATGGGTGGAAAAGTCCTCGGTCTAACACATAGATGCTATAAGTTTTATTGCATTAAGGGGTTAGGGGTAGTCAGAGGCCCGAAAAAATGATGATTTTCTCGAATTTTTTTTTGCTACTTAATTAATTTATTTAACAAAAATAAAAACATAGCATAAAAACATCATGTTTTAACTTGACTTCACCAAAAAGAAATTAATAATTGCAAAAGTTATCGCTGTTTGTGTGAAGCCCGTTTCTCCAGAAGTCCCTTGCGGTGAACATCAAAAGTCCTTGCAGATTCATCTAAAACCAATCGGATGAGAAAAATTATTTTTATTGATAGATAATCTCGAGCCGGATCGAAGCTTTTTTTTTTTTTTCAAAATGAACAAAATGGCGGCCTCAGAAAATTTTTTCCAGATTTTAGAAAAAAAAACCAACAGTTAATTGTTAAAAAAAAATCGAAATTTTTGAAAAAAAAAAAATCCTTCGATCAGGCACAAGTTTTTTATGTTTTTCAAAAGCTGTATAAATTTTATTGAAATCTACGTAGCGGTTTTTAAGTTACAGTGTTCACCAGTTTGAAAAACATAGTTTTGAGAAAAACGCATTTAAAGTTTTGCTATCGGCTCCGGACCGGCCGAGCGCCCTTTGTTAATTGTTGAATAACTTGAAAAGTATTTGTCGGATTCACTTCAAATTTTTACACAATATTTTTAAAACATTATACTTTAAGAAAATGCAAAAAAAAAAAATCGATTTTTTGAAAATTCTGACTACCCCTAACCCCTTAACTTCTTTTTCAGTTAGTACTGCTTCTTGATGGGGAAAAATACTGTTAAAGCAAAGCAATGTCTTGAAAAGTGTTATGGAGACTCCGCTTCATCAGAAACAACAATAAATCGATGGCTTGCTGACTTCAAACGTGGTCGAAGATGCACAACGCAGTGCATGTTCAAATGATGTGGTAATACCAGAAAATATCAAAAAAATCCACGAAATCGTTTTTAATGATCGAAAAGTGAATTTGCGGGAGTTAGCTAACATCGTAAGGATATTTGACTATTCGAAAGCTCTATTGAAAGAGGGTGCTCACTATTGACCAAAAACAAGAACGTGTTGATGATTCTGAGCAGTATTTGGCCAAGTTCAAACGTAATAAATCGAAATTTTTGCATCGATATGTGACAATGGATAAAACATGAATTCCTCACTTCACTCAGGAATCAAAAGGATCGTCATCTGAGTGGACAGCAATTGGTGAACCTCGTCCAAAGCGCAGAAAGCAAAACAATCGGCTGGAAAAGTTATATTAAATAAAAATAAAAATAAAAATAAATAATTGGCGCGTGCACTTCTGTTAGGTGTTTGGCCGAGCTCCTCCTCCTATTTGTGGTGTGCGTCTTGATGTTGGTCCACAAATGGAGGGACCTACAGTTTCAAGCCGACTCCGAGCGGCAGATATTTTTATGAGGAGCTTTTTCATGGCAGAAATACACTCGGAGGTTTGCCATTGCCTGCCGAGGGGCAACCGCTATTAGCAAAATGTTTTTATTAATTTTGCTTTCACCGAGATTCGAACCAACGACCTCTCTGTGAATGGTAATCACGCACCAACCCATTCGGCTACGGCGGGCGCCTCAAAGGTTATGGCCTCAGTATTTTGGGATGTTCGTGGTGCAATATTCATCGACTACCTTGCGAAGGGAAATACCATCAACAGTGAGTATTATATAGCGTTATTCGAGTGTTTGAACGTCGAAATTGCAAAGAAAGGGTCGCATATGGAAAAGAAAAAATTTTTGTTTCATCAAGACAACGCACCATGTCACAAGTCAACCAAAACAATGGCAAAACTACATGAATTGAACGTCGAATTGCTCCCACATCCACCGTATTCATCAGATTTGGCTCCCAGCTACTACTGGCTGTTCGCAGGCCTAAAAAAAATTTTCGTTAGTAAGTAATGTATCGCTGAAACTCAGACCTATTTTGAGGCAAAAGATAATTCCTTATTCAAAAGTGGTATTGAAATGTGAGAGCGGCGCTGGAGTGATGGAAATTATTTACGTTGATGAATAAAGCTGATCTTAAGCAAAAAAAAAAAATTAGATCCGGGACTTTTCAACACATAAAGGTAATGTATATGTAGTTAGCAGAGGGACTCAGTAGGATATAAATTATAAAGAATGTTGAAATTGTGGAGAGGACAAAACTTAAATAGAAGCTACTGGCTGTTGAGATTGTTGGACCTCATATACCATATTCTCCGAAATTCCGAAGATGGTAAATTGTTTTACCTTCTAACAGAATAGATGCAAATTTGTAAATATTTGTTTGGAGTTTGTCGCGTTAAATTAGATGAATAGTGAATATATTGCTCCTTGAATACACTATGTATTATTTGTGAATTTTTACAAATATAAGTCCTTGTTCCTTTGATTCTTCAACTTTTTAAGGTCTTTGGTGTAGTGGGAGTGTGTGAGTTCGAATCGGTTGAAGCGCAAAGCTACTGCGAAAAATTTCAAAGATATTTATTAGAAAAATAGGAAAGCACTTATAGATGCTTTTTGAACTGAAAAGTGGTTTCTAATCTGGTATTAAATTTATTAATATTTCTACTTCTAAAATCGAAAAACTTCGTATTATTGGAGGAAACTGGGCTGAAGTTTAAAAATTCTAAAGCTATGGAAGAATAACGTAATTCATTTCAGAAGCACGATTTGGGAAATTGAATTGAATTAAATGAAAATTTAGGCACTCGTTAAAAAAGACGAGATCTAAAGTACTACTTAATTTAATAATGAGAAAGTTTATTTAAATAAGATAAAAAGGCGTTCAAGTAAATTGATATAGTGAGAAAGATTAACATTGGTCGGTGTGATCACAGATGATGCAAAAAAAGCGCGCCTCATTTTTATCACAAATAGATTTTTATTAGAAAAAGATTCAACACTACATAACATAAAAAATAGTTTACCAAAGTTGCAATAAATGGTAGTTGTATCAAGCAGAAAATACGGATTCTCCAGTACGTAAAAAGAGGAGAGGAGATGATGTAAAAAACGAATATGATCAGTCGCTATAGTCAATACAACGGCTTCACCTCACCCGGTCCCACTGACGCCATGAAATGAGTGGGCATTGGGCAAAAACCAAAATAAAAAAAAAACCTAAGAAAAACGTTTAAAAAAAAGCGGAACAGAAAGAATGAGATATGAATGATATTATCTCAAGTAAAAGCGTAACTCCACAAATAACTCCGAGCTCAGTGAGGTTGCACAAATTTGAAAACATAATTGTTTTTATAGATTCAATATATCTTATGGAAATTATGTATGAAATATCACATCAGATAAATTTCCACCATTTTTCTCGATACAAAGATTGGCTCTTTTTTACGCGTTTTCCAATACACCACATAATGTTTCTGGTTGAAGGTTCAGTATTTCGTCTCGAATATTTTGCTTCAACTGTCTAATAGTCTCCTGTTTATTAAGGTACACTTTCTCTTTTAAATATCTCCATAAAAAGAAGTCGGGCGCAGTCAAATCTGGCGAACGAGGTGGCCAAGGGAAATCTGAGTTTTTGCAAATCAGACGATCGCCAAAAATTTCACGCAGCAGGTCCATAGTTTGCCTAGCAGTATGCGCAGTTGCTCTATCATGTTGAAACCACAAATTGGGATACTGCTCTGCCATTGGCCGCAAAAAGTTTTCATTCAATGTTCTGTAAGAAGCTCCTCAAATCGATTCCGGCGTTTCATCCTCATTTTCGAAGAAATATGGACCGATAACTCTAGTGGCCATAACACCGTAACAAACAGTACATTTAGACGGGTGCAACTGATATTGGTTTGTTACCCTTGGATTTTCAGAGCCCCACAATCCACAGTTTTGTTTGTTGACATAGCCATTTAAATGGAAACGCGCTTCATCCGCCATATGCCGATATGTACGCTGCGTTAAAACAATTGATCGTTGACAAGAATAGGAAAACTCGATAATTTTAACGCGTTGTGTTGTACTGTAGGGTTCCATAATAAATTTCCAACAATTCAATTATAACCTACAAAAAGAGAAAAATAAAGATGTGAAAAAATAAAAAAGTTATTTGTGCTTAAAGGGGGAGCCTGGTTTATAAGGTCAAAAAAATCAATTTCTTTTTTTCGTTTTAAGCGATTCCTAATATATTTCAGAATATTCACACAAATTACAGAGCCTAATTCTCAATATTTCCGTAGATACAAAGCCAAAGGTAGGCGAGCGTTAAGTAGTTACGCTGTGACCGGACAGCTATAGTACAAACTTTATCTTCTTTTCTCGACTTTTCATTTTTATGATTTCTTTGAATTGGCGTACATGAATGAAAAAAACTAATGAACCTTTTGAAATGAACCATAGCTTGTTCCCTTCAGTATTAAATTCTCTTCTATTTCAACTAACAAAATAGATAAAAAAAATTTTTTCAAGATTTTTATACCAAGTTGAAGTGAATTTTTTTTTTACAGAAAGGAATTTTTTGTTTAAAACCTCCAAAACGTTGAAATTTTGGAATTTCTCACAGTTTTCTTAGTTCATCTAGAATAAAAAATCATGATAATTAGAAATCCATTTGAATTTTTTGCTTTAGATAATAATTACGAGCTGTATCTTGTACGCCAGTTGGAAACTCCAGCGTTGCAGCGCTCTACTAATTTCTATGTTAAACATTTTTTTCAACTTATTTTAACCAGTACAAAAATTTTTTATATTCGTACTTTTTTAATGTTCATTAAGAGATAGAAAAAACTTTACAGTGATAAATTAATTTTTTCCTTAACAAAAAAAAATCGCAAAGAGATGCAATTTTTAGACCTCTTAAACCAGGCTCCCCCCTCAACAGTAGTAGGTCTTATTTGGCCCACCCTGTACTACTGAAGAGCGTATGGTGCGATCAAAACACTGCGTCCTTTACGCAGACGCGCTTGGCTCGACTCAGCCGCGACGTGACTAAAAACGTTTTTTTTTCTTACTGCGCATGCCAGACATGTTTGGATAATTTACATTTAATTTATTAACGCAGAAAAGCGAAAACTAATAGTTTTTAAGCGATTTTAATTGTTGTATTTTCGGAATTAAGCCCTTGTGAAAAAACGTAAATGAAGGAACATAAGTTCCTACTGGCCATACAATTTCTCCAGCTTACTGTAATAGTCTCTAAATTTTCAAGAGTCATCTCTTTTAATAAGTTTAAAACAAGACAGATGATAACTAATGATGATTACACATGAATGCCAATAGCAGCAGGAACAGTAGGGTCAACAACAAAAGTACTAATATCCCCGGTTAACCAAAATTTTACTTGTCACAACAGCATTCGTTGACCTTTCAATCATGTTATTTTGTGAATGTAGATTAGTATTTTCATTGTTATAGACTAAACAGACGGTGCGTTAATCGCGATTAACGATTTAATTCGGAATTAAGTCCAATTACTGCGGATTGACAACTATGTTAGACTTAATTCTCATAATTTAAGTGGATTAGGGGAATTTTCGGCCGCAACATTCCCGAAAATTTGCAGTTAATCTCTGATGCGAATGAAAAAGAATGAAACTTAACAACAAAAAAAAAAACAAGAAAGACTGGACGCAAGGCTAGTTTCCTCTAACACGTTCGAAACATTAGATATTTCGGAGCAGTTTCAGAAATCGCAACTTAATATATAATCAGAATTAAATGCGCCGGTAATCCCGATTAACGCCGCCATCTGTCTAGGATATTAGTAGGTTTAGTAGTTTATACGCGTTAAGGTGCATTTAATAAATTGAGTTTCTTAAATAAGAAGGATATTGTAGCAATGAGATTTGTTGACGCACTCAAGCAGTTATTATAGATAAAAACAGTGTTTTTGGTTTTTGATGAAACTATCAAATGAATCAATAAATTCCAAGTTTGCACAGTTTTTATGAAGGACAGATTTACAGATTTTGCATGAAACAAGAGACCCGACACTACATAATGCAAATAAACAGTCGGTGCTGATATAATTTCTCTGCAAGGACATCACCAAGGAGAATAAAAATTCAAGGTTTACCAAAAACTAGTGTATGGCCCTATTAGCTAATATGTCTTAAAAATGTATAATGAAAACAAAAATATTTCTTATACAGTTTTGGCTTAACAGTGTCCATTCTTGGTTCTTAAGAGGCCAAGTCTAAGCTTTTAAAAAAAATTATTTTAACAGCAAAAATAAATACTTGAAAAAAAATAATGAGTTATGTATATAAGCTCTATCTTTTTAAATAAAATATTTAACAATTTAATATATAATATATAAAAAAAAACTTCAAACCATGCCTCACAATGGGGAGGTTTCAGAATCGTTTGTGGTAAATCAAGGTACATATAAGACTGGACTGTCTATTAAGTCCTACACTTTCTTTTTATATCTAAATGATTTTCTCCCAGAAGGGGTCAAAGAACGCAATTTCTTAGTTAGATTATGGTGGTAGTCGGTCTGTATGACCAACTCACTTAGACCTTACGGGTCCGTTGTGATACCACTGTGTCACACGGGAATTTAATTTCTTTAGCTTCGTAAAACCCTTTTGTAGCCCTATGGAGCTAAAGATTGCTCCTCCAATTCCACGCCGGATAGTTCCGTAAGAGAATTGAAAAAGTATCTACCTAGAAAACCCGATTTTAGCAAAGGAAGTGTCTAACTATTTCTTCTCTTTCTCATTCATTGAAGAAAACTCTTAGTCTCATGGAAAGCCTGCCAAATAGACAATGGCCTGTTATACAAGTCACGACCTTCGAGAAAGGCTAAACAGTTCTTTGTCTTTTTCTTATTTATTCGCAGCCACAGTAGTCTAACTGTTACGCATGTGCCTTCATCTCTCCATGACCTATTGGCCTCTTGGATAATGTTGTTTTTGATTATTAGTTTGCTCGTGGTCATAGTATCGCAATGGTACTTCTATCACTAAGCAGTTGAAGAGTAGTTCTTTTCTTGCCTAGCTCATCGGCTTTAGAAATTCCCTCAATATCTCTGTGCATCGGAACTAATACCATTTAAGGCTGCCCGGCATTCCTGTGCAACCTTTGACCTTAATATAGCCGCATACATTGGTTTAATGGCCGCCTGGTTATCCGAGAATACATATATTTATTGTAGTTTTTGTTAAGGCATGCGTATTTAGACACGTATTCACTCTTTTGTAGCTAGAACTTCCGCCTGCAGTAGTCTGGTAGACGAACAGATAGTTCAAATCCTAATTCCCTCGAAAATACTCCATAGCCAACCACATCGTCTAGCTTGGAATCATCTGTATAGAAATTTAACTCCCCACTTCTCCATGACTTTGACAAACGCCACTCTCTTCTTGGCGGTATGCTCGCTGTGAAGAGTCCTGTCGAAAGTCATTTTTTTATTGTTTGTGATTATTCAGAGTGTGCAAAATTGAGGCGTAGGCAAACCCCCGGTCTTTACATATTTTTAAGTCTAAGCCGAGGCGCGACCACGTGTTTTCCTAAAAGATTTAGTCCAGGCAAGCTCATTAGCACTTCTAGGGCTTTGTTTGGAGTAGTCCTTAAAGCACCGTAGTTGCATAAAAAAGCTCTTCTTCGGTCCTTACTCATGATTTTAGTTTAACTCGCCCTTTCAGCAGATGTTCTAGTATACCGAAAACTGAGAAACAAATTAAAAGTTTTTCTGGAATTCCAGGATACTATACGAATTTTATAAGATTAATATCTTAGGAAATTCAAATAGCCCATTCTCTAAGTAGGATAGAAAATCAAGAAAATAACATATGTATCATAAAAGGAAGGAAATGACGATAGTAATGAGATAACTACTTTGGAAAATGAAAAAAATAATAGAATTTGTTTAAATACAGTAGATGACGAAGATGAGACATCCAGCATGGCAACAGTGCATTCAGCCGAAAAAAATACAGTTTAGGGATACATTCTAGTCTTTCAAAACTGAGAGCAACCTGGTAGCACAGTCTAGTTTTCGAGAGATCCGCACAGTAGCATAGAAGATGTTCTAGGGTTTCTCTTGCACCCGGCTCATTACATTTCCGGCATGCATCTTTAAAAATTAGATTTATCTTATAAGCATGCGCTGCAACTAGGTATACTTGTTAGTATACCAACTAAAGTTCTGCAGTTCCTTCTATCGAACGATATGACCGATTTAGTATACTTGTCATCATATGCGTGTTTACACCTGATCCTGGCAACTTTGCAATTGGTTAAGACATCTGTCTTTCGCCTTTCTTAACATGTGCGTCTCTAGTTTTTTTTTAATTGTCCGCAGGGGTTTAAGTACCCGACTTATTTGATCCCCTACAAATCTCGCGCCTTTTTTAGCTAGCCGTCCACTATCTTATTTCCCTTTATGACGTTATGCTCCGGAACCCAATATACCCGAAGCCTGCAATTACGAGCGAACTTGTTAATTTTTTCCGTCATTCATAGACATTTTAATAGACAGTATAATTATATATGTACTTATATAAAACGACGGCCGCAGTAGTCAAATGGATTGGTGCGTGGCTACCGTGAAACACCAAAATTAAGGAAAAGTTTTTTCTAATAGCGGTCGCCCTTCGGCAACCCATGACAAACCACGAAGTGTGAAGGAGCTCCTCATAAAAAAAGAGGTTGTCTGTAAAGTCGGTTTACTGAAGATAGTTGAACGTGACAACGTCATAAGAAAATACTGATGGAATGGTTGCATTTTTCAAACGAAAATTTTAATTTTATTTGTTTGATAGATATTTGGTATGGATATAGAGAAGGAGGTAAATGGAATCGGAATGGAAATGTTCAAGGTTCCTGAATACTATAAAATTTGAAATGTGCCAGTTAATGAATGGAATGATGCATTGTTGCTCTCTTAATCTCTTTGCTGCTCATTTATTGCATATAAAGGCGATAGCTCGCATGTTTGTTGTTAATTTGTTTATACATTTTTAAGTGAGTAAAGGCGCACACTCATTTGGCTCTTGGGCCAAAGTGCGTTATACACATACGTATATATCCCAGCAAAACCTGCGTGCCCGAAACTCTAACACAATTACACTTTTTTATTTGTTAATATACAAACACATACATATGCACGCAGGTTTTGCTGGGGCGTCACCGAAACTCTGACACAATCGACTTTTCTTTGATTCTCCGTCACCTTTGGAAAATGTGTAAGCAGTAAGCAAACTTCATTCATATATTTTTTCTCATTTTTGCATCAATAGAAAAAAAAAAACAAAAAAAAACGGCAAGTGGCTGTCAAAGCAATAAGTCAAAAAGATATCTTTTCTCTCTTTTTGATATCAAAGTAGGCCGAGAATCAAATTGTCAACCTTTGGCAAATGTGTAAGCAGTAAGCAAACTTCATTCAAATATTTTTCCTTATTTTTGCATCAGTAAAATTAAACAAACGCCGTAGCCGAATGGGTTGGTGCGTGACTACTATTCAGAATTCACAGAGAGAACGTCAGTTCGAATCCCGGTGAAAACACCAAAATTAAGGAAAACTATTTTTCTAATAGCGCTCACCCCTCAGCAGGCAATGGCAAAACACCGAGTGTATTTCTGACATGAAAAAAAGCTCCTCATAAACATATCATAAAATAAAAAAATAAAATAACTGTATAAAAAAAATTTTTTCTTGTGATTCGAACCAAGGATTTTGGATCGGAAGCTCACATTGCTAGCCGCTCGGCTATCGCGGCATGCTGTCGGCGCTGGCCTAAAAGTTATTTAGGTCGTCGCTACGTGTATATGTAATATTCGTAGCCAAGAGTGTCGCTTTTTTCGTTTCACTTTTTCTCAAATCACTCCCAACGATTCTAAAGAAGTTTTCACTTCAAAAATTTCTTCCTTCCGTATCGTAGTACCGCAGATTTAATTTCACGATTTTTACCCAGTGTTGCCAAGCAGTACATTTCGAAATCATTTACAAAATAAACTTAGAAAAATTATAATTTTTTTTAAAATAGCTTAAAATTACTGTTGAATTATGTTAATTATAGATAAATTACCTATTTGCATTTGTTGGTTTTTAGCTTTGGTTTATTAAACAATGAAAAATTGTAACTGATAACGCGGATGTATGAAAAAGTGTGTAAGCAAAAATATCAATGGCAACATTGTGTAGATACAACCAAACACATACACACACAAACCGATGTATTGTGTAATTATGTAATTAAAGGAACGCAGTTGTTCTCGGGGGTGAGTTTTTGTGCACGGTAAGGGACTGCGTACAGTGTTCACTGTTTTCAGCATTAGACTTGTATTATTGTATAGCAGCTGTCCGGACACATCGCTTATTCAAGTAGGAGAGAGCCAGATGTCGAACGTTGTCGAACGCGGAGGCCGATTGTGCCTCTTTGTCGTTCATTCCGCGCTCTCGCTTGCAGTTCAAGCCTCAGAGCAAGGTAACGCCGCATTTTTTGGTGCGTGCAGCCGGCTCCATCGAATTATAAGACGTCACGTCAAAAATATCTGCTGTTCGATGTCGGCTCAAAACTGTAGGTCGCTCCATCGCCAGCGCCAACTTCCTGCTCCGTTTTTGATCCATTGGTAAAAACATTGATTGTGCGACTTTGCAGAAGTTAGCCTTTGCGCCATCCATACTCTTCGATAGCAGTCTTTAGCGGTTTCCCAAAACTCGTAACTAGATCCATATAGTCTGAATTGTCATTCCCAGCAATAGAGCTATGTGCGAAGGTTTTAGAGGTAAGCTGATCGGTTGTTTGTAGCCTCACAGCCGTCACCTAAAGCGCAGAGAATCGTTGAACTTTTACCAATGGCTTGAAATATGTCTTCTTCTTAACCGCCTTCCACAACACCAATATGGTTTTTAAGAGTGGGTGAGAGCCCCATGTGCTTCCGAGCATCATTTTCCAAGCACCTTCTCCTCAACATTGGATTTCCACGACAATTTATTGTCCACTATTACGCTTAGGTATTTGGTGCAGGAATTCAGCGATAAGGCGACGACGTCGAGCGAGGGTAATGCCCATGCTGGAACTTTGAACATCTTCGTTTTTTTCAGCATTGACACTCAGACCAGCATTGCTAGCCCAGTTGTGTATTGGTTTAGGAGCGTCAGTTATTGGCGCGTTTAACGTAGGTAGACACCTCCTTGGGGATTCCTTTTATGTTCTTCCCTCGTTAAAATGGTCTAATTTCATTTTACCTCAATCCTTTTGCAGTTCAGGAGACTTAAAATCCAATGATATATGGCAGGTGCCATTTCTACACCATTAAGGCTATCTCAGATAGCATTAGTTGATACATTGTTGAATGCCCCAGCAATGTGCAGAAATACTCCTAAAGCATATTCCTTATATTCCAATGCTTTTCCAATGTTCAAGATCAGAGTATGTCCCCGTGGATCTGCCCTTAACGTACGCGCGTTGTGAAATTGACAGCCCGTAAGAACTTAAATTATCCCCTATATGGTTTGCCAAAAGTTTTTCAAAGATTTTGTGAATGAATGACGTAAGCTGGCGTCTTTTACCAGCTTTGGGTATAAAGACAACTCTCGCAACTCTCCAAATTGCCGGTACGTAGTTTAACTTCAAACATCTCTCGTAAATATTCTTCAACCATGTTAAGCGTGAAGCTTTTTGTATCATGGCCGGAATGATACTATCTGGTCCAGGCGATTTGAAAGATTTAAGTGAATTGATTGCCCAATGAAGTCACTCCGGCTGGATCCGTATTGCGTACATCAACACAGCCTGAAGAGTGGGTGCTAATGAGATTTTCTAGAAATTTTGCGCTATTTTTGGTCCATGTACCATTTTCCTTTCTGACAAGGTTAGGTACAGAAAGATGCTTTGACAATAGCTTTCGAGCCCTTGCCACTTCAAAAGTTTGTTTTATACCTGCGCAGTAGTCCTTTTAGGAGTTTCTTTTGGCAACACGGATTCCCTTTTTAAAAAGTGTAAGTACACCTCAACTAGCCTTGCCATAAATGCTGTGACAAATTTTATAATGCATACGGCGAGAAACAATTCGCTGGTTAAAGTTCCATTATTTTTACTTTTGTTCGTATGCATTCTCTACTCATAAATTATACTCAGTTTTGTGGAAAACTTCGCTTGTTTGCATTGGAGTTGGGAGCTAAGGGAAATCGTTTTGCAACGTTTGCACTACAGAAGTGTTATAAAAGTGCAAGTGAGATTTAGGAATTGCTGAAAAAACTTAATAATTCGAGAATGTTTGTTTACCGCACGATCAATCGTTTTCCCCAAACGTCTGGAATGACACACAGAAAAAGAAGTGGTCGTCCACGCGTGGTTCGAACCAGTGCACCCATAAAAGTCGTTCGAGAAAGAATTCCCAGAAATCCCCTTAGAAAGCACAAAGTTATGTCCAGGGAATGAATCATGAATGTATCGACCAGATCTTTGTCTAGACTAATTAGAGATCATCTCCACATGAAAGCCTTCCAAACAGCTCCTTCAGTAGCATGCGTCCAACGGCCATGAAAATATTATTTTCACAGATGAGAAAATTTTCAGTATTGAAGAAGTTTTTAATAAGCAAAACGACCACCGCCAGAGTAAGTAAGGGTTTGGCGAGGAGTGTCTTTTGAAGGCATTACATCTGTTCATTTCTGAGAAAAAGGATTCGTGAAGCAGTTGAGCAGTACTCTCTTCAATAAAGAGCGTTGGGTCTTCTAGTAAGATTCCACCCAGCAATGTCTAAAACGCAATATTCCTGAGTTCATAGCCGCGGAAGATTGGTCATCTGGAAGTCCCGATTAGAATCCATTGAACTCACAGAAATTTGGAGAGTCTCAAACAGTCTTTGATTCCAGCAGGGACGTCAATATCCGTGGAAATCGTGAGTGCTGAATAGGTGAAGGCATGTGTAAAAGCAAATGGTGACCATTTAGAATGAAAATTAATTTTTTTTTTAATGTTTACATGATTAAATAAAACTAGCTTTATTAAAAAAAGTATTATAACATCATATTTATAACGGAATTAACTTGTAACAGAACTTATGGCAGAACGAAGTTCCTTCAAAATAACTTCACATTCTGCCAACCTCGCTATCTTAAGGGTTTCGCGAAGATATTGCCTTCTAGCGCCCAGCTCCTTGTTCAACCGAGGTAGCTGAGGATAACGTTTTTTTCTTGATGGTGGGCAAGATATATTGTATATGTTAATAAAGGCTTTTTTGAGCCTGCTAATCAAACCTTCGACATCTTCATGAGAATTTATCGGTGTATTTCTTGCCATTTCCTTTGTCAGAATCTTCCCATAGAGACCCCAGTTAGTGTTTCTGGGATTCTTCAGAACTTTGATAATTTTTGTGAAATGGAAATCAATATTAAAGCTGATGTATTTATGATCTGAGATTGAGGGTTCTTCCAGAACCTTTCAGGCTCTGATCATAGCGTTCTCATAATTTAAGAGAGTTATACCGAGAACGTTTCTTGAGTTAGGGCCTACGAAAGCGGTTCCTCGCCTTGATTTATAAGACTAAGCCTACTTTGAATAATGTAATTAAGTAGTGACTCTGTCGTTGATATCGGTACTTTGTCATACTGTGTGATGGGTATTGGTGTCAGCACCAATGACAAGGTCATTCTTTCTTACACCGGCTATTTCTACCAGCTCTCCAGACGGTGTTTCTTCTTCATGTGGCAAATAACGGGACGCCAGGAGTAGGCTACTGCCACTTTCCTTTGTTTAGATCATATGTGGGGAGTGAATTGTGAATATAAGAATTAATGCCTTTTTTATCAGTATAACAGTTCTTAGCCTAGCCACTACATTCGATATGTAAGTAATGAGGTTTGGTGAGCTTAATCCGGATACCACGTTGCCCGAGGCTAACCATGGCTATTGTACAAGGGCCACGCAGTAACTTCACTCCTCTTAAGTAAGGAGAAGCTTGGCTGAGGCTAGTTTGCTGCGATGACGATTAATGTGTAGAAACTTCAGCATTTGCCTCTGGTGCTACCGCGGGGTTGGTTTCCATAGCCGTTGCACCCGCTTCTTCTCCTTCGCGAAGATTTAGAGAAAAAGTAAAGATTTACTCCAATACGGGGTCCTTCTCAATTTCCTCTGCCGCGTGTTGTGGATCTTGTCCTTCGGATGCCGCTTTTTGAAGCGAAGGTACACGCTCGCCACACCCCACGACATTTTCCCGAAGCGTAGGTAGAAAATATACTCGGCCAGCTTGCAGATTTTGAGGATGTAAATTTATCCTTCGCCTTTAGCCAGCTTGATGACTTTGAACACCTTCCAATCACTCGTTCGCTCATCTGGATTTTGTCGCTGTAGCCACTCGAGAGATAAGGACCTTCACTTTGGGCAGAACCGGAGTGCTGCTACGGTCTACCACTTCTAGGGATGCACCATGTCATAGACCTTGGAGAGTTTTAACAGTCGGCTCATAAATACATTTAAGAATTTTAACGATGGCATTGGAGAATCTGGTTCAGCTTTAATTTTTGCGTTCATGGCGTGCAGTAGTTTCATCTCTACTTCCATACAATTGCCTTTGACATTTGTCCAAGATCATTGCTCTCGTCAATAAGTGTCACGATCAAGTGTCATTTAGCCAGCAACTCTGCCATAGCTGCCTTAAACGTGGACGCTATAGCTGTAAAAAAATACAAGAGAAATTAATCGAAATGCTGTCCAACAATAAGCAAATTCAGCATAAATTGTACAATGAGAGCGCCAGATATTGAAGCCGAATCAGTTAAGCAGACATTACTTCTCCATGTTAAAGAGTGTATATACTCGAGTGTACAAGAGACCTACAGTCAAATAAAAAATAAAATTTATTTCCCAAAACTTATGGAATTAATTCAGATAGTAAAGGGCTCTCCAATAACAGGTGTTATGAATAATGGATTGGGCTATCGAGAGTTGATTAACGATTTTTTATAGTCGGAATTGAATGGTATTGATCTGGACAAGACGGCGCTACGTGCCACACAAGCAACGAAATCATTGATCTTTTACGGGAAAAGTTTCCGGACCGTGTAATCTCTCGAAGATATGATCGGAATTGGCCACCGAGATCTTGTGATTTTACACCTTGTGATTTTTTTCTTTGGGGCCACGTGAAAGAGAAGGTCTACGCCAACAGCCCAGGGTCGATTCAAGACCTCAAAGATGTATTTCGTGGGGCTATCGAGGACATAGGGCAGCCACTTTGCAATTCGGTTATGGAAAATTTCATGAAAATGATATTGTCCTTTAATCGTGGTCGTGGTGGTCATTTTCCTTCTGTTATTTTCCATTATGAATGGCATACCTTCGTCTTTATAATGAAATAAACATCCGATTTATATTTGATTTGTATTAAAAAATAGCATTTTTCTTTGAATATCAAAATAACACCACTTAGTGGAGGACCCTTTAGTTAACCAATATGAAGTTTGCCAGGAAATAAAATATGATAGGAAACCAATAAAACTCCAATTTAAACTTTAAACAGAAACGTCGTCAAAACACGGAGCAGTACTCACTAAATGGCAGAAATAATGAAATCATTATAGAACAGTTAGAAGATCATTTTGGCAATTCGAAAAACCTCAAAAGAGATTACAGATAACGAACTCAAGGCTACAAGAATAAAATGATACTTAATACAGGACACACAGCCGTTGAAAGATTCCACACAAAAAAAATAAAAATTAGAGACAATTATAGCTGTTCAGCCACCGAGCTTTTTTAGTAGCTACTGGTTTTAGAATTAATTTAAAACTTTTCTGTTCGTAAAGCTTTAAGATCCCACAATTTTGCCTGTTGACGAAGCCACCGAAGTGGAAATGGTCCTCATCACTCAAGATGATTTTTCAATGGAGTTCCGGATAATTTTCATACAGTTCAAAGACCCAATCAGCAAAGACACGACGTTGCTGATGATCGGCTGGCTTGAGTTCTTGTGTTAGATGGAATTTATAAGCCTTAAGCCCCAAATCTTTATGCAAAATATGGTGTAATGACGTTTGTGGAATGCCTAATTCCAAAGAACGACGAGGAGTGGACAAACCTGGGTTTTCTTCAACACTTTCGGCTACAACAGCAATATTTTAGGTTGTTCTTGAGCGACGGGCACAGGTTTTATTCCACACATCACTAACTTGTCGCAACAGATTGATTACGGTATTACGGTCCGACAAGGAGCTTCACGATTGTCCAAAAATATTCGAGTTTTACAAACCGTCTCTACCAAATTTTCACTATTTTTATAGTAAATTTTAATAATTTCAATGCGTTGTTTAAGCGTGTATCGTTCCATTTCTATTAATGGCGTAGTTTCTACTCAAATATCAAAAAATTACAGCTTCAAAAGTGACATCTACCGAAATAGGGTATATTCAAAGTAACTCCTGTTATTGGAAAACCCTTTATAATGTATATATATATATATGACAATGTAAGGCAATACGAATATTAGAAAATGACAAATATGTATGTGATAATATGTATTAATATAACGCAAGTACAAGCAGAGAAAGTAAATTCATAGAGTCCCGGCCCGTTCCTCATTTTGGGCTCTAACCAAACCCGGGTAAGAAATACAACTCAGAAATTACTTCACTACAAGTTAACAGTAGGAAATTAATTAATATGGCTGCCGGAGAGAAATGGAGAGGGAGAGAATTGAATTTCCATCGTTAAATTCGAAGAACACACTCGAGCTTGACTTGTTTACAGTAGCACAGAAAACGATTACGAAAATATGGGAAATATATTGTATTTAGACGAATTCTTACCTCTATTTACGCGGAAGTCTCTATAATAAATTAGGTTAGGTTATATTGGCTGACCATTTTGGTCCATAGCGATACCAGATCAGAGTCCTTCACACGAGATGCGCGAACTGTTCGGGAATTTTAGGAGTCGTTCAAGCTACAGTTCAGGGATACATTCTAGTCTTTCAAAACTGAGAGCAACCTGGTAGCACAGTCTAGTTTTCGAGAGATCCGCACAGTAGCATAGAAGATGTTCTAGGGTTTCTCTTGCACCCGGCTCATTACATTTCCGGCACGCATCTTTAAAAATTAGATTTATCTTATAAGCATGCGCTGCAACTAGGTATACCTGTTAGTATACCAACTAAAGTTCTGCAGTTCCTTCTATCGAACGATATGACCGATTTAGTATACTTGTCATCATATGCGTGTTTACACCTGATCCTGGCAACTTTGCAATTGGTTAAGACATCTGTCTTTCGCCTTTCTTAACATGTGCATCTCTAGTTTTTTTTTTTAATTGTCCGCAGGGGTTTAAGTACCCGACTTATTTGATCCCCTACAAATCTCGCGCCTTTTTTAGCTAGCCGTCCACTATCTTATTTCCCTTTATGACGTTATGCTCCGGAACCCAATATACCCGAAGCCTGCAATTACGAGCGAACTTGTTAATTTTTTCCGTCATTCATAGACATTTTAATAGACAGTATAATTATATATGTACTTATATAAAACGACGGCCGCAGTAGTCAAATGGATTGGTGCGTGGCTACCGTGAAACACCAAAATTAAGAAAAAGTTTTTTCTAATAGCGGTCGCCCTTCGGCAACCCATGGCAAACCACGAAGTGTGAAGGAGCTCCTCATAAAAAAAGAGGTTGTCTGTAAAGTCGGTTTACTGAAGATAGTTGAACATGACAACGTCATAAGAAAATACTGATGGAATGGTTGCATTTTTCAAACGAAAATTTTAATTTTATTTGTTTGATAGATATTTGGTATGGATATAAAGAAGGAGGTAAATGGAATCGGAATGGAAATGTTCAAGGTACATTTATTTGTACGCATAAATACAATTATGTCAATTTTTTTTTACAATGTACATAGTGGTTCTGCAAAATGAGTCGTCGTTCGAAACAATTTAGAAAAAAATTTCATAAAATTCTCTGAACGAAGAATCATTTTAAATTTAGAAATACTTGAATAAAATTTTTTGTTTCATTTCTACTCGACTGTTAAAATTTGATTTTATTATTTTATATGTAATTGCAAATTTAATTGTAATTTGTTGAAAGAAGAGTTGTTTACACCAATTTCAGTTATGCTTTCTGTTTCTTTTAATAAAACTTTGCTCACTTCCTAACCGGTTGTCGATTCGCGTTCAACTACTGAATACTATAAATTTGAAATGTGCCAGTTAATGAATGGAATGATGCATTGTTGCTCTCTTAATCTCTTTGCTGCTCATTTATTGCATATAAAGGCGATAGCTCGAATGTTTGTTGTTAATTTGTTTATATATTTTTAAGTGAGTAAAGGCGCACACTCATTTGGCTCTTGGGCCAAAGTGCGTTATACACATACGTACATATGTGCATACAGGCATGTGTATGTGTGTATGTAGTTTCTCATAGGCTTTGAATTATGCTGAAAACAGTGAACACCGAAAACGCAATCCCCTGGCAGCTGTTACGATCAAACTAACTAGACGCGATAGAAGTGAAACCTTCCGTAAAACAAACTGAGAGAGAATGAGACGAAAGCAGCATTAGGAGCGGGATAATTATAAGTTCATTATAATATTGCTATAAAGTTCATATTTTATTTTCTTCATTTTATTATTATTCATCCCCAATGTTATCAATTTCAACAAATGATACGAGTGGCTTATGATAGCTAAAATATGATACAAATGCTTTGGCTTCGATATTGTCAACATGTCTTTGAAATACCGCGTCAATTGTTGTTTTTGATCGTGTTGTCGATTCAGTGCGATTGTTACACATTTTTAAATTGAATGTTGTATTGAGAAAGTCAATTAAAGGAACCGCTGTGTCCAATGCAAAATTTACGTTAAAATCGCCACTTAAAATCATTGGAACTTTATTGTAATCTTTTCTAAGTATCCGCGATACTTCTGGTGTATACTTTATTAAATTTTCGTGAATGAATTCCGTGATGCTATTTATTGATTTTTTTTTCTGTCGATATTCACGACACTTTTCTGCATTATTTTTCGGCATAATTGCGGTAAATATTTAAAAATGAAAATATTTACGAATATAAAAATACACACGCGGTTGCTATTATGAGCGTCCCCAGCAAAACCTGCGTGACCGAAACTCTAACACAATTACATTTTTTTGAATGTTACAAACACATATGCACGCAGGTTTTGCTGGGGCGTGACCGAAACTCTAACACAATTACACATATGCACTCGTATTTGTTTGAAAATCGACTTTTTTTTTTGGTTCTCCGTCACCTTTGGAAAATGTGTAAACAGTAAGCAAACTTTATTCATATATTTTTCCTCATTTTTGCATCAGCAAAGTTAAACAAACGCCGTAGCCGAATGGGTTGGTGCGTGACTACTATTCAGAATTCACAGAGAGAACGTCAGTTCGAATCCCGGTGAAAACACCAAAATTAAGGAAAACTATTTTTCTAATAGCGCTCACCCCTCAGCAGGCAATGGCAAAACACCGAGTGTATTTCTGCCATGAAAAAAAGCTCCTCATAAACATATCATAAAATAAAAAAATAAAATAACTGTATAAAAAAATTTTTTTCTTGTGATTCGAACCAAGGATTTTGGATCGGAAGCTCACATTGCTAGCCGCTCGGCTATCGCGGCATGCTGTCGGCGCTGGCCTAAAAGTTATTTAGGTCGTCGCTACGTGTATATGTAATATTCGTAGCCAAGAGTGTCGCTTTTTTCGTTTCACTTTTTCTCAAATCACTCCCAACGATTCTAAAGAAGTTTTCACTTGAAAAGCTCCTCATAAACATATCATAAAAAAAATAAAAAAATAAAATAACTGTATAAAAAAATTTTTTTTCTTGTGATTCGAACCAAGGATTTTGGATCGGAAGCTCACATTGCTAGCCGCTCGGCTATCGCGCCATGCTGTCGGCGCTGGCCTAAAAGTTATTTAGTTCGTCGCTACGTGTATATGTAATATTCGTAGCCAAGAGTGTCGCTTTTTTCGTTTCACTTTTTCTCAAATCACTCCCAACGATTCTAAAGAAGTTTTCACTTCAAAAATTCCTTCCTTCCGTATCGTAGTACCGCAGATTTAATTTCACGATTTTTACCCAGTGTTGCCAAGCAGTACATTTCGAAATCATTTACAAAATAAACTTAGAAAAATGATAATTTTTTTTAAAATAGCTTAAAAATACTGTTGAATTATGTTAATTATAGATAAATTACCTATTTGCATTTGTTGGTTTTTAGCTTTGGTTTATTAAACAATGAAAAATTGTAACTGATAACGCGGATGTGTGAGAAAGTGTGTAAGCAAAAATATCAATGGCAACATTGTGTAGATACAACCAAACACATACACACACAAACCGATGTATTGTGTAATTATGTAATTAAAGGAACGCAGTTGTTCTCGGGGGTGAGTTTTTGTGCACGGTAAGGGACTGCGTACAGTGTTCACTGTTTTCAGCATTAGACTTGTATTATTGTATAGCAGCTGTCCGGACACATCGCTTATTCAAGTAGGAGAGAGCCAGATGTCGAACGTTGTCGAACGCGGAGGCCGATTGTGCCTCTTTGTCGTTCATTCCGCGCTCTCGCTTGCAGTTCAAGCCTCAGAGCAAGGTAACGCCGCATTTTTTGGTGCGTGCAGCCGGCTCCATCGAATTATAAGACGTCACGTCAAAAATATCTGCTGTTCGATGTCGGCTCAAAACTGTAGGTCGCTCCATCGCCAGCGCCAACTTCCTGCTCCGTTTTTGATCCATTGGTAAAAACATTGATTGTGCGACTTTGCAGAAGTTAGCCTCTGCGCCATCCATACTCTTCGATAGCAGTCTTTAGCGGTTTCCCAAAACTCGTAACTAGATCCATATAGTCTGAATTGTCATTCCCAGCAATAGAGCTATGTGCGAAGGTTTTAGAGGTAAGCTGATCGGTTGTTTGTAGCCTCACAGCCGTCACGTAAAGCGCAGAGAATCGTTGAACTTTTACCAATGGCTTGAAATATGTCTTCTTCTTAACCGCCTTCCACAACACCAATATGGTTTTTAAGAGTGGGTGAGAGCCCCATGTGCTTCCGAGCATCATTTTCCAAGCACCTTCTCCTCAACATTGGATTTCCACGACAATTTATTGTCCACTATTACGCCTAGGTATTTGGTGCAGGAATTCAGCGATAAGGCGACGACGTCGAGCGAGGGTAATGCCCATGCTGGAACTTTGAACATCTTCGTTTTTTTCAGCATTGACACTCAGACCAGCATTGCTAGCCCAGTTGTGTATTGGTTTAGGAGCGTCAGTTATTGGCGCGTTTAACGTAGGTAGACACCTCCTTGGGGATTCCTTTTATGTTCTTCCCTCGTTAAAATGGTCTAATTTCATTTTACCTCAATCCTTTTGCAGTTCAGGAGACTTAAAATCCAATGATATATGGCAGGTACCATTTCTACACCATTAAGGCTATCTCAGATAGCATTAGTTGATACATTGTTGAATGCCCCAGCAATGTGCAGAAATACTCCTAAAGCATATTCCTTATATTCCAATGCTTTTCCAATGTTCAAGATCAGAGTATGTCCCCGTGGATCTGCCCTTAACGTACGCGCGTTGTGAAATTGACTTAAATTATCCCCTATATGGTTTGCCAAAAGATTTTCAAAGATTTTGTGAATGAATGACGTAAGCTGGCGGCTTTTACAAGCTTTGGGTATAAAGACAACTCTCGCAACTCTCCAAATTGCCGGTACGTAGTTTAACTTCAAACATCTCTCGTAAATATTCTTCAACCATGTTAAGCGTGAAGCTTTTTGTATCATGGCCGGAATGATACTATCTGGTCCAGGCGATTTGAAAGATTTAAGTGAATTGATTGCCCAATGAAGTCACTCTGGCTGGATCCGTATTGCGTACATCAACACAGCCTGAAGAGTGGGTGCTAATGAGATTTTCTAGAAATTTTGCGCTATTTTTGGTCCATGTACCATTTTCCTTTCTGACAAGGTTAGGTACAGAAAGATGCTTTGACAATAGCTTTCGAGCCCTTGCCACTTCAAAAGTTTGTTTTATACCTGCGCAGTAGTCCTTTTAGGAGTTTCTTTTGGCAACACGGATTCCCTTTTTAAAAAGTGTAAGTACACCTCAACTAGCCTTGCCATAAATGCTGTGACAAATTTTATAATGCATACGGCGAGAAACAATTCGCTGGTTAAAGTTCCATTATTTTTACTTTTGTTCGTATGCATTCTCTACTCATAAATTATACTCAGTTTTGTGGAAAACTTCGCTTGTTTGCATTGGAGTTGGGAGCTAAGGGAAATCGTTTTGCAACGTTTGCACTACAGAAGTGTTATAAAAGTGCAAGTGAGATTTAGGAATTGCTGAAAAAACTTAATAATTCGAGAATGTTTGTTTACCGCACGATCAATCGTTTTCCCCAAACGTCTGGAATGACACACAGAAAAAGAAGTGGTCGTCCACGCGTGGTTCGAACCAGTGCACCCATAAAAGTCGTTCGAGAAAGAATTCCCAGAAATCCCCTTAGAAAGCACAAAGTTATGTCCAGGGAATGAATCATGAATGTATCGACCAGATCTTTGTCTAGACTAATTAGAGATCATCTCCACATGAAAGCCTTCCAAACAGCTCCTTCAGTAGCATGCGTCCAACGGCCATGAAAATATTATTTTCACAGATGAGAAAATTTTCAGTATTGAAGAAGTTTTTAATAAGCAAAACGACCACCGCCAGAGTAAGTAAGGGTTTGGCGAGGAGTGTCTTTTGAAGGCATTACATCTGTTCATTTCTGAGAAAAAGGATTAGTGAAGCAGTTGAGCAGTACTCTCTTCAATAAAGAGCGTTGGGTCTTCTAGTAAGATTCCACCCAGCAATGTCTAAAACGCAATATTCCTGAGTTCATAGCCGCGGAAGATTGGTCATCTGGAAGTCCCGATTAGAATCCATTGAACTCACAGAAATTTGGAGAGTCTCAAACAGTCTTTGATTCCAGCAGGGACGTCAATATCCGTGGAAATCGTGAGTGCTGAATAGGTGAAGGCATGTGTAAAAGCAAATGGTGACCATTTAGAATGAAAATTAATTTTTTTTTAATGTTTACATGATTAAATAAAACTAGCTTTATTAAAAAAAGTATTATAACATCATATTTATAACGGAATTAACTTGTAACAGAACTTATGGCAGAACGAAGTTCCTTCAAAATAACTTCACATTCTGCCAACCTCGCTATCTTAAGGGTTTCGCGAAGATATTGCCTTCTAGCGCCCAGCTCCTTGTTCAACCGAGGTAGCTGAGGATAACGTTTTTTTCTTGATGGTGGGCAAGATATATTGTATATGTTAATAAAGGCTTTTTTGAGCCTGCTAATCAAACCTTCGACATCTTCATGAGAATTTATCGGTGTATTTCTTGCCATTTCCTTTGTCAGAATCTTCCCATAGAGACCCCAGTTAGTGTTTCTGGGATTCTTCAGAACTTTGATAATTTTTGTGAAATGGAAATCAATATTAAAGCTGATGTATTTATGATCTGAGATTGAGGGTTCTTCCAGAACCTTTCAGGCTCTGATCATAGCGTTCTCATAATTTAAGAGAGTTATACCGAGAACGTTTCTTGAGTTAGGGCCTACGAAAGCGGTTCCTCGCCTTGATTTATAAGACTAAGCCTACTTTGAATAATGTAATTAAGTAGTGACTCTGTCGTTGATATCGGTACTTTGTCATACTGTGTGATGGGTATTGGTGTCAGCACCAATGACAAGGTCATTCTTTCTTACATCGGCTATTTCTACCAGCTCTCCAGACGGTGTTTCTTCTTCATGTGGCAAATAACAGGACGCCAGGAGTAGGCTACTGCCACTTTCCTTTGTTTAGATCATATGTGAGGAGTGAATTGTGAATATAAGAATTAATGCCTTTTTTATCAGTATAACAGTTCTTAGCCTAGCCACTACATTCGATATGTAAGTAATGAGGTTTGGTGAGCTTAATCCGGATACCACGTTGCCCGAGGCTAACCATGGCTATTGTACAAGGGCCACGCAGTAACTTCACTCCTCTTAAGTAAGGAGAAGCTTGGCTGAGGCTAGTTTGCTGCGATGACGATTAATGTGTAGAAACTTCAGCATTTGCCTCTGGTGCTACCGCGGGGTTGGTTTCCATAGCCGTTGCACCCGCTTCTTCTCCTTCGCGAAGATTTAGAGAAAAAGTAAAGATTTACTCCAATACGGGGTCCTTCTCAATTTCCTCTGCCGCGTGTTGTGGATCTTGTCCTTCGGATGCCGCTTTTTGAAGCGAAGGTACACGCTCGCCACACCCCACGACATTTTCCCGAAGCGTAGGTAGAAAATATACTCGGCCAGCTTGCTGATTTTGAGGATGTAAATTTATCCTTCGCCTTTAGCCAGCTTGATGACTTTGAACACCTTCCAATCACTCGTTCGCTCATCTAGATTTTGTCGCTGTAGCCACTCGAGAGATAAGGACCTTCACTTTGGGCAGAACCGGAGTGCTGCTACGGTCTACCACTTCTAGGGATGCACCATGTCATAGACCTTGGAGAGTTTTAACAGTCGGCTCATAAATACATTTAAGAATTTTAACGATGGCATTGGAGAATCTGGTTCAGCTTTAATTTTTGCGTTCATGGCGTGCAGTAGTTTCATCTCTACTTCCATACAATTGCCTTTGACATTTGTCCAAGATCATTGCTCTCGTCAATAAGTGTCACGATCAAGTGTCATTTAGCCAGCAACTCTGCCATAGCTGCCTTAAACGTGGACGCTATAGCTGTAAAAAAATACAAGAGAAATAAATCGAAATGCTGTCCAACAATAAGCAAATTCAGCATAAATTGTACAATGAGAGCGCCAGATATTGAAGCCGAATCAGTTAAGCAGACATTACTTCTCCATGTTAAAGAGTGTATATACTCGAGTGTACAAGAGACCTACAGTCACATAAAAAAAAAAATTTATTTCCCAAAACTTATGGAATTAATTCAGATAGTAAAGGGCTCTCCAATAACAGGTGTTATGAATAATGGATTGGGCTATCGAGAGTTGATTAACGATTTTTTATAGTCGGAATTGGATGGTATTGATCTGGACAAGACGGCGCTATGTGCCACACAAGCAACGAAATCATTGATCTTTTACGGGAAAAGTTTCCGGACCGTGTAATCTCTCGAAGATATGATCGGAATTGGCCACCGAGATCTTGTGATTTTACAACTTGTGATTTTTTTCTTTGGGGCCACGTGAAAGAGAAGGTCTACGCCAACAGCCCAGGGTCGATTCAAGACCTCAAAGATGTATTTCGTGGGGCTATCGAGGACATAGGGCAGCCACTTTGCAATTCGGTTATGGAAAATTTCATGAAAATGATATTGTCCTGTAATCGTGGTCGTGGTGGTCATTTTCCTTCTGTTATTTTCCATTATGAACGGCATACATTCGTCTTTATAATGAAATAAACATCAAAATTTATATTTGATTTGTATTAAAAAATAGCATTTTTCTTTGAATATCAAAATAACACCACTTAGTGGAGGACCCTTTAGTTAACCAATATGAAGTTTGCCAGGAAATAAAATATGATAGGAAACCAATAAAACTCCAATTTAAACTTTAAACAGAAACGTCGTCAAAACACGGAGCAGTACTCACTAAATGGCAGAAATAATGAAATCATTATAGAACAGTTAGAAGATCATTTTGGCAATTCGAAAAACCTCAAAAGAGATTACAGATAACGAACTCAAGGCTACAAGAATAAAATGATACTTAATACAGGACACACAGCCGTTGAAAGATTCCACACAAAAAAAATAAAAATTAGAGACAATTATAGCTGTTCAGCCACCGAGCTTTTTTAGCAGCTACTGGTTTTAGAATTAATTTAAAACTTTTCTGTTCGTAAAGCTTTAAGATCCCACAATTTTGCCTGTTGACGAAGCCACCGAAGAGGAAATGGTCCTCATCACTCAAGATGATTTTTCAATGGAGTTCCGGATAATTTTCATACAGTTCAAAGACCCAATCAGCAAAGACACGACGTTGCTGATGATCGGCTGGCTTGAGTTCTTGTGTTAGATGGAATTTATAAGCATTAAGCCCCAAATCTTTATGCAAAATACGGTGTAATGACGTTTGTGGAATGCCTAATTCCAAAGAACGACGAGGAATGGACAAACCTGGGTTTTCTTCAACACTTTCGGCTACAACAGCAATATTTTAGGTTGTTCTTGAGCGACGGGCACAGGTTTTATTCCACACATCACTAACTTGTCGCAACAGATTGATTGCGGTATTACGGTCCGACAAGGAGCTTCACGATTGTCCAAAAATATTCGAGTTTTACAAACCGTCTCTACCAAATTTTCACTATTTTTATAGTAAATTTTAATAATTTCAATGCGTTGTTTAAGCGTGTATCGTTCCATTTTTATTAATGGCGTAGTTTCTACTCAAATATCAAAAAATTACAGCTTCAAAAGTGACATCTACCGAAATAGGGTATATTCAAAGTAACTCCTGTTATTGGAAAACCCTTTATAATGTATATATATATATGACAATGTAAGGCAATACGAATATTAGAAAATGACAAATATGTATGTGATAATATGTATTAATATAACGCAAGTACAAGCAGAGAAAGTAAATTCATAGAGTCCCGGCCCGTTCCTCATTTTGGGCTCTAACCAAACCCGGGTAAGAAATACAACTCAGAAATTACTTCACTACAAGTTAACAGTAGGAAATTAATTAATATGTCTGCCGGAGAGAAATGGAGAGGGAGAGAATTGAATTTCCATCGTTAAATTCGAAGAACACACTCGAGCTTGACTTGTTTACAGTAGCACAGAAAACGATTACGAAGATATGGGAAATATATTTAGACGAATTCTTACCTCTATTTACGCGGAAGTCTCTATAATAAATTAGGTTAGGTTATATTGGCTGACCATTTTGGTCCATAGCGATACCAGATCAGAGTCCTTCACACGAGATGCGCGAACTGTTCGGGAATTTTAGGAGTCGTTCAAGCTACAGTTCAGGGATACATTCTAGTCTTTCAAAACTGAGAGCAACCTGGTAGCACAGTCTAGTTTTCGAGAGATCCGCACAGCAGCATAGAAGATGTTCTAGGGTTTCTCTTGCACCCGGCTCATTACATTTCCGGCACGCATCTTTAAAAATTAGATTTATCTTATAAGCATGCGCTGCAACTAGGTATACCTGTTAGTATACCAACTAAAGTTCTGCAGTTCCTTCTATCGAACGATATGACCGATTTAGTATACTTGTCATCATATGCGTGTTTACACCTGATCCTGGCAACTTTGCAATTGGTTAAGACATCTGTCTTTCGCCTTTCTTAACATGTGCGTCTCTAGTTTTTTTTTTAATTGTCCGCAGGGGTTTAAGTACCCGACTTATTTGATCCCCTACAAATCTCGCGCCTTTTTTAGCTAGCCGTCCACTATCTTATTTCCCTTTATGACGTTATGCTCCGGAACCCAATATACCCGAAGCCTGCAATTACGAGCGAACTTGTTAATTTTTTCCGTCATTCATAGACATTTTAATAGACAGTATAATTATATATGTACTTATATAAAACGACGGCCGCAGTAGTCAAATGGATTGGTGCGTGGCTACCGTGAAACACCAAAATTAAGAAACAGTTTTTTTCTAATAGCGGTCGCCCTTCGGCAACCCATGGCAAACCACGAAGTGTGAAGGAGCTCCTCATAAAAAAAGAGGTTGTCTGTAAAGTCGGTTTACTGAAGATAGTTGAACATGACAACGTCATAAGAAAATACTGATGGAATGGTTGCATTTTTCAAACGAAAATTTTAATTTTATTTGTTTGATAGATATTTGGTATGGATATAAAGAAGGAGGTAAATGGAATCGGAATGGAAATGTTCAAGGTACATTTATTTGTACGCATAAATACAATTATGTCAATTTTTTTTTACAATGTACATAGTGGTTCTGCAAAATGAGTCGTCGTTCGAAACAATTTAGAAAAAAATTTCATAAAATTCTCTGAACGAAGAATCATTTTAAATTTAGAAAATACTTGAATAAAATTTTTTGTTTCATTTCTACTCGACTGTTAAAATTTGATTTTATTATTTTATATGTAATTGCAAATTTAATTGTAATTTGTTGAAAAAAGAGTTGTTTACACCAATTTCAGTTATGCTTTCTGTTTCTTTTAATAAAACTTTGCTCACTTCCTAACCGGTTGTCGATTCGCGTTCAACTACTGAATACTATAAAATTTGAAATGTGCCAGTTAATGAATGGAATGATGCATTGTTGCTCTCTTAATCTCTTTGCTGCTCATTTATTGCATATAAAGGCGATAGCTCGAATGTTTGTTGTTAATTTGTTTATATATTTTTAAGTGAGTAAAGGCGCACACTCATTTGGCTCTTGGGCCAAAGTGCGTTATACACATACGTACATATGTGCATACAGGCATGTGTATGTGTGTATGTAGTTTCTCATAGGCTTTGAATTATGCTGAAAACAGTGAACACCGAAAACGCAATCCCCTGTCAGCTGTTACGATCAAACTAACTAGACGCGATAGAAGTGAAACCTTCCGTAAAACAAACTGAGAGAGAATGAGACGAAAGCAGCATTAGGAGCGGGATAATTATAAGTTCATTATAATATTGCTATAAAGTTCATATTTTATTTTCTTCATTTTATTATTATTCATCCCCAATGTTATCAATTTCAACAAATGATACGAGTGGCTTATGATAGCTAAAATATGATACAAATGCTTTGGCTTCGATATTGTCAACATGTCTTTGAAATACCGCGTCAATTGTTGTTTTTGATCGTGTTGTCGATTCAGTGCGATTGTTACACATTTTTAAATTGAATGTTGTATTGAGAAAGTCAATTAAAGGAACCGCTGTGTCCAATGCAAAATTTACGTTAAAATCGCCACTTAAAATCATTGGAACTTTATTGTAATCTTTTCTAAGTATCCGCGATACTTCTGGTGTATACTTTATTAAATTTTCGTGAATGAATTCCGTGATGCTATTTATTGATTTTTTTTTCTGTCGATATTCACGACACTTTTCTGCATTATTTTTCGGCATAATTGCGGTAAATATTTAAAAATGAAAATATTTACGAATATAAAAATACACACGCGGTTGCTATTATGAGCGTCCCCAGCAAAACCTGCGTGACCGAAACTCTAACACAATTACATTTTTTTGAATGTTACAAACACATATGCACGCAGGTTTTGCTGGGGCGTGACCGAAACTCTAACACAATTACACATATGCACTCGTATTTGTTTGAAAATCGACTTTTTTTTTTGGTTCTCCGTCACCTTTGGAAAATGTGTAAACAGTAAGCAAACTTTATTCATATATTTTTCCTCATTTTTGCATCAGCAAAGTTAAACAAACGCCGTAGCCGAATGGGTTGGTGCGTGACTACTATTCAGAATTCACAGAGAGAACGTCAGTTCGAATCCCGGTGAAAACACCAAAATTAAGGAAAACTATTTTTCTAATAGCGCTCACCCCTCAGCAGGCAATGGCAAAACACCGAGTGTATTTCTGCCATGAAAAAAAGCTCCTCATAAACATATCATAAAATAAAAAAATAAAATAACTGTATAAAAAAATTTTTTTCTTGTGATTCGAACCAAGGATTTTGGATCGGAAGCTCACATTGCTAGCCGCTCGGCTATCGCGGCATGCTGTCGGCGCTGGCCTAAAAGTTATTTAGGTCGTCGCTACGTGTATATGTAATATTCGTAGCCAAGAGTGTCGCTTTTTTCGTTTCACTTTTTCTCAAATCACTCCCAACGATTCTAAAGAAGTTTTCACTTGAAAAGCTCCTCATAAACATATCATAAAAAAAATAAAAAAATAAAATAACTGTATAAAAAAATTTTTTTTCTTGTGATTCGAACCAAGGATTTTGGATCGGAAGCTCACATTGCTAGCCGCTCGGCTATCGCGCCATGCTGTCGGCGCTGGCCTAAAAGTTATTTAGTTCGTCGCTACGTGTATATGTAATATTCGTAGCCAAGAGTGTCGCTTTTTTCGTTTCACTTTTTCTCAAATCACTCCCAACGATTCTAAAGAAGTTTTCACTTCAAAAATTCCTTCCTTCCGTATCGTAGTACCGCAGATTTAATTTCACGATTTTTACCCAGTGTTGCCAAGCAGTACATTTCGAAATCATTTACAAAATAAACTTAGAAAAATGATAATTTTTTTTAAAATAGCTTAAAAATACTGTTGAATTATGTTAATTATAGATAAATTACCTATTTGCATTTGTTGGTTTTTAGCTTTGGTTTATTAAACAATGAAAAATTGTAACTGATAACGCGGATGTGTGAGAAAGTGTGTAAGCAAAAATATCAATGGCAACATTGTGTAGATACAACCAAACACATACACACACAAACCGATGTATTGTGTAATTATGTAATTAAAGGAACGCAGTTGTTCTCGGGGGTGAGTTTTTGTGCACGGTAAAGGACTGCGTACAGTGTTCACTGTTTTCAGCATTAGACTTGTATTATTGTATAGCAGCTGTCCGGACACATCGCTTATTCAAGTAGGAGAGAGCCAGATGTCGAACGTTGTCGAACGCGGAGGCCGATTGTGCCTCTTTGTCGTTCATTCCGCGCTCTCGCTTGCAGTTCAAGCCTCAGAGCAAGGTAACGCCGCATTTTTTGGTGCGTGCAGCCGGCTCCATCGAATTATAAGACGTCACGTCAAAAATATCTGCTGTTCGATGTCGGCTCAAAACTGTAGGTCGCTCCATCGCCAGCGCCAACTTCCTGCTCCGTTTTTGATCCATTGGTAAAAACATTGATTGTGCGACTTTGCAGAAGTTAGCCTCTGCGCCATCCATACTCTTCGATAGCAGTCTTTAGCGGTTTCCCAAAACTCGTAACTAGATCCATATAGTCTGAATTGTCATTCCCAGCAATAGAGCTATGTGCGAAGGTTTTAGAGGTAAGCTGATCGGTTGTTTGTAGCCTCACAGCCGTCACGTAAAGCGCAGAGAATCGTTGAACTTTTACCAATGGCTTGAAATATGTCTTCTTCTTAACCGCCTTCCACAACACCAATATGGTTTTTAAGAGTGGGTGAGAGCCCCATGTGCTTCCGAGCATCATTTTCCAAGCACCTTCTCCTCAACATTGGATTTCCACGACAATTTATTGTCCACTATTACGCCTAGGTATTTGGTGCAGGAATTCAGCGATAAGGCGACGACGTCGAGCGAGGGTAATGCCCATGCTGGAACTTTGAACATCTTCGTTTTTTTCAGCATTGACACTCAGACCAGCATTGCTAGCCCAGTTGTGTATTGGTTTAGGAGCGTCAGTTATTGGCGCGTTTAACGTAGGTAGACACCTCCTTGGGGATTCCTTTTATGTTCTTCCCTCGTTAAAATGGTCTAATTTCATTTTACCTCAATCCTTTTGCAGTTCAGGAGACTTAAAATCCAATGATATATGGCAGGTACCATTTCTACACCATTAAGGCTATCTCAGATAGCATTAGTTGATACATTGTTGAATGCCCCAGCAATGTGCAGAAATACTCCTAAAGCATATTCCTTATATTCCAATGCTTTTCCAATGTTCAAGATCAGAGTATGTCCCCGTGGATCTGCCCTTAACGTACGCGCGTTGTGAAATTGACTTAAATTATCCCCTATATGGTTTGCCAAAAGTTTTTCAAAGATTTTGTGAATGAATGACGTAAGCTGGCGGCTTTTACAAGCTTTGGGTATAAAGACAACTCTCGCAACTCTCCAAATTGCCGGTACGTAGTTTAACTTCAAACATCTCTCGTAAATATTCTTCAACCATGTTAAGCGTGAAGCTTTTTGTATCATGGCCGGAATGATACTATCTGGTCCAGGCGATTTGAAAGATTTAAGTGAATTGATTGCCCAATGAAGTCACTCTGGCTGGATCCGTATTGCGTACATCAACACAGCCTGAAGAGTGGGTGCTAATGAGATTTTCTAGAAATTTTGCGCTATTTTTGGTCCATGTACCATTTTCCTTTCTGACAAGGTTAGGTACAGAAAGATGCTTTGACAATAGCTTTCGAGCCCTTGCCACTTCAAAAGTTTGTTTTATACCTGCGCAGTAGTCCTTTTAGGAGTTTCTTTTGGCAACACGGATTCCCTTTTTAAAAAGTGTAAGTACACCTCAACTAGCCTTGCCATAAATGCTGTGACAAATTTTATAATGCATACGGCGAGAAACAATTCGCTGGTTAAAGTTCCATTATTTTTACTTTTGTTCGTATGCATTCTCTACTCATAAATTATACTCAGTTTTGTGGAAAACTTCGCTTGTTTGCATTGGAGTTGGGAGCTAAGGGAAATCGTTTTGCAACGTTTGCACTACAGAAGTGTTATAAAAGTGCAAGTGAGATTTAGGAATTGCTGAAAAAACTTAATAATTCGAGAATGTTTGTTTACCGCACGATCAATCGTTTTCCCCAAACGTCTGGAATGACACACAGAAAAAGAAGTGGTCGTCCACGCGTGGTTCGAACCAGTGCACCCATAAAAGTCGTTCGAGAAAGAATTCCCAGAAATCCCCTTAGAAAGCACAAAGTTATGTCCAGGGAATGAATCATGAATGTATCGACCAGATCTTTGTCTAGACTAATTAGAGATCATCTCCACATGAAAGCCTTCCAAACAGCTCCTTCAGTAGCATGCGTCCAACGGCCATGAAAATATTATTTTCACAGATGAGAAAATTTTCAGTATTGAAGAAGTTTTTAATAAGCAAAACGACCACCGCCAGAGTAAGTAAGGGTTTGGCGAGGAGTGTCTTTTGAAGGCATTACATCTGTTCATTTCTGAGAAAAAGGATTCGTGAAGCAGTTGAGCAGTACTCTCTTCAATAAAGAGCGTTGGGTCTTCTAGTAAGATTCCACCCAGCAATGTCTAAAACGCAATATTCCTGAGTTCATAGCCGCGGAAGATTGGTCATCTGGAAGTCCCGATTAGAATCCATTGAACTCACAGAAATTTGGAGAGTCTCAAACAGTCTTTGATTCCAGCAGGGACGTCAATATCCGTGGAAATCGTGAGTGCTGAATAGGTGAAGGCATGTGTAAAAGCAAATGGTGACCATTTAGAATGAAAATTAATTTTTTTTTAATGTTTACATGATTAAATAAAACTAGCTTTATTAAAAAAAGTATTATAACATCATATTTATAACGGAATTAACTTGTAACAGAACTTATGGCAGAACGAAGTTCCTTCAAAATAACTTCACATTCTGCCAACCTCGCTATCTTAAGGGTTTCGCGAAGATATTGCCTTCTAGCGCCCAGCTCCTTGTTCAACCGAGGTAGCTGAGGATAACGTTTTTTTCTTGATGGTGGGCAAGATATATTGTATATGTTAATAAAGGCTTTTTTGAGCCTGCTAATCAAACCTTCGACATCTTCATGAGAATTTATCGGTGTATTTCTTGCCATTTCCTTTGTCAGAATCTTCCCATAGAGACCCCAGTTAGTGTTTCTGGGATTCTTCAGAACTTTGATAATTTTTGTGAAATGGAAATCAATATTAAAGCTGATGTATTTATGATCTGAGATTGAGGGTTCTTCCAGAACCTTTCAGGCTCTGATCATAGCGTTCTCATAATTTAAGAGAGTTATACCGAGAACGTTTCTTGAGTTAGGGCCTACGAAAGCGGTTCCTCGCCTTGATTTATAAGACTAAGCCTACTTTGAATAATGTAATTAAGTAGTGACTCTGTCGTTGATATCGGTACTTTGTCATACTGTGTGATGGGTATTGGTGTCAGCACCAATGACAAGGTCATTCTTTCTTACATCGGCTATTTCTACCAGCTCTCCAGACGGTGTTTCTTCTTCATGTGGCAAATAACAGGACGCCAGGAGTAGGCTACTGCCACTTTCCTTTGTTTAGATCATATGTGAGGAGTGAATTGTGAATATAAGAATTAATGCCTTTTTTATCAGTATAACAGTTCTTAGCCTAGCCACTACATTCGATATGTAAGTAATGAGGTTTGGTGAGCTTAATCCGGATACCACGTTGCCCGAGGCTAACCATGGCTATTGTACAAGGGCCACGCAGTAACTTCACTCCTCTTAAGTAAGGAGAAGCTTGGCTGAGGCTAGTTTGCTGCGATGACGATTAATGTGTAGAAACTTCAGCATTTGCCTCTGGTGCTACCGCGGGGTTGGTTTCCATAGCCGTTGCACCCGCTTCTTCTCCTTCGCGAAGATTTAGAGAAAAAGTAAAGATTTACTCCAATACGGGGTCCTTCTCAATTTCCTCTGCCGCGTGTTGTGGATCTTGTCCTTCGGATGCCGCTTTTTGAAGCGAAGGTACACGCTCGCCACACCCCACGACATTTTCCCGAAGCGTAGGTAGAAAATATACTCGGCCAGCTTGCTGATTTTGAGGATGTAAATTTATCCTTCGCCTTTAGCCAGCTTGATGACTTTGAACACCTTCCAATCACTCGTTCGCTCATCTAGATTTTGTCGCTGTAGCCACTCGAGAGATAAGGACCTTCACTTTGGGCAGAACCGGAGTGCTGCTACGGTCTACCACTTCTAGGGATGCACCATGTCATAGACCTTGGAGAGTTTTAACAGTCGGCTCATAAATACATTTAAGAATTTTAACGATGGCATTGGAGAATCTGGTTCAGCTTTAATTTTTGCGTTCATGGCGTGCAGTAGTTTCATCTCTACTTCCATACAATTGCCTTTGACATTTGTCCAAGATCATTGCTCTCGTCAATAAGTGTCACGATCAAGTGTCATTTAGCCAGCAACTCTGCCATAGCTGCCTTAAACGTGGACGCTATAGCTGTAAAAAAATACAAGAGAAATAAATCGAAATGCTGTCCAACAATAAGCAAATTCAGCATAAATTGTACAATGAGAGCGCCAGATATTGAAGCCGAATCAGTTAAGCAGACATTACTTCTCCATGTTAAAGAGTGTATATACTCGAGTGTACAAGAGACCTACAGTCACATAAAAAAGAAAATTTATTTCCCAAAACTTATGGAATTAATTCAGATAGTAAAGGGCTCTCCAATAACAGGTGTTATGAATAATGGATTGGGCTATCGAGAGTTGATTAACGATTTTTTATAGTCGGAATTGGATGGTATTGATCTGGACAAGACGGCGCTATGTGCCACACAAGCAACGAAATCATTGATCTTTTACGGGAAAAGTTTCCGGACCGTGTAATCTCTCGAAGATATGATCGGAATTGGCCACCGAGATCTTGTGATTTTACAACTTGTGATTTTTTTCTTTGGGGCCACGTGAAAGAGAAGGTCTACGCCAACAGCCCAGGGTCGATTCAAGACCTCAAAGATGTATTTCGTGGGGCTATCGAGGACATAGGGCAGCCACTTTGCAATTCGGTTATGGAAAATTTCATGAAAATGATATTGTCCTGTAATCGTGGTCGTGGTGGTCATTTTCCTTCTGTTATTTTCCATTATGAACGGCATACATTCGTCGTTATAATGAAATAAACATCAAAATTTATATTTGATTTGTATTAAAAAATAGCATTTTTCTTTGAATATCAAAATAACACCACTTAGTGGAGGACCCTTTAGTTAACCAATATGAAGTTTGCCAGGAAATAAAATATGATAGGAAACCAATAAAACTCCAATTTAAACTTTAAACAGAAACGTCGTCAAAACACGGAGCAGTACTCACTAAATGGCAGAAATAATGAAATCATTATAGAACAGTTAGAAGATCATTTTGGCAATTCGAAAAACCTCAAAAGAGATTACAGATAACGAACTCAAGGCTACAAGAATAAAATGATACTTAATACAGGACACACAGCCGTTGAAAGATTCCACACAAAAAAAATAAAAATTAGAGACAATTATAGCTGTTCAGCCACCGAGCTTTTTTAGCAGCTACTGGTTTTAGAATTAATTTAAAACTTTTCTGTTCGTAAAGCTTTAAGATCCCACAATTTTGCCTGTTGACGAAGCCACCGAAGAGGAAATGGTCCTCATCACTCAAGATGATTTTTCAATGGAGTTCCGGATAATTTTCATACAGTTCAAAGACCCAATCAGCAAAGACACGACATTGCTGATGATCGGCTGGCTTGAGTTCTTGTGTTAGATGGAATTTATAAGCATTAAGCCCCAAATCTTTATGCAAAATACGGTGTAATGACGTTTGTGGAATGCCTAATTCCAAAGAACGACGAGGAATGGACAAACCTGGGTTTTCTTCAACACTTTCGGCTACAACAGCAATATTTTAGGTTGTTCTTGAGCGACGGGCACAGGTTTTATTCCACACATCACTAACTTGTCGCAACAGATTGATTGCGGTATTACGGTCCGACAAGGAGCTTCACGATTGTCCAAAAATATTCGAGTTTTACAAACCGTCTCTACCAAATTTTCACTATTTTTATAGTAAATTTTAATAATTTCAATGCGTTGTTTAAGCGTGTATCGTTCCATTTTTATTAATGGCGTAGTTTCTACTCAAATATCAAAAAATTACAGCTTCAAAAGTGACATCTACCGAAATAGGGTATATTCAAAGTAACTCCTGTTATTGGAAAACCCTTTATAATGTATATATATATATGACAATGTAAGGCAATACGAATATTAGAAAATGACAAATATGTATGTGATAATATGTATTAATATAACGCAAGTACAAGCAGAGAAAGTAAATTCATAGAGTCCCGGCCCGTTCCTCATTTTGGGCTCTAACCAAACCCGGGTAAGAAATACAACTCAGAAATTACTTCACTACAAGTTAACAGTAGGAAATTAATTAATATGTCTGCCGGAGAGAAATGGAGAGGGAGAGAATTGAATTTCCATCGTTAAATTCGAAGAACACACTCGAGCTTGACTTGTTTACAGTAGCACAGAAAACGATTACGAAGATATGGGAAATATATTTAGACGAATTCTTACCTCTATTTACGCGGAAGTCTCTATAATAAATTAGGTTAGGTTATATTGGCTGACCATTTTGGTCCATAGCGATACCAGATCAGAGTCCTTCACACGAGATGCGCGAACTGTTCGGGAATTTTAGGAGTCGTTCAAGCTACAGTTCAGGGATACATTCTAGTCTTTCAAAACTGAGAGCAACCTGGTAGCACAGTCTAGTTTTCGAGAGATCCGCACAGCAGCATAGAAGATGTTCTAGGGTTTCTCTTGCACCCGGCTCATTACATTTCCGGCACGCATCTTTAAAAATTAGATTTATCTTATAAGCATGCGCTGCAACTAGGTATACCTGTTAGTATACCAACTAAAGTTCTGCAGTTCCTTCTATCGAACGATATGACCGATTTAGTATACTTGTCATCATATGCGTGTTTACACCTGATCCTGGCAACTTTGCAATTGGTTAAGACATCTGTCTTTCGCCTTTCTTAACATGTGCGTCTCTAGTCTTTTTTTAATTGTCCGCAGGGGTTTAAGTACCCGACTTATTTGATCCCCTACAAATCTCGCGCCTTTTTTAGCTAGCCGTCCACTATCTTATTTCCCTTTATGACGTTATGCTCCGGAACCCAATATACCCGAAGCCTGCAATTACGAGCGAACTTGTTAATTTTTTCCGTCATTCGTAGACATTTTAATAGACAGTATAATTATATATGTACTTATATAAAACGACGGCCGCAGTAGTCAAATGGATTGGTGCGTGGCTACCGTGAAACACCAAAATTAAGAAACAGTTTTTTCTAATAGCGGTCGCCCTTCGGCAACCCATGGCAAACCACGAAGTGTGAAGGAGCTCCTCATAAAAAAAGAGGTTGTCTGTAAAGTCGGTTTACTGAAGATAGTTGAACGTGATAACGTCATAAGAAAATACTGATGGAATGGTTGCATTTTTCAAACGAAAATTTTAATTTTATTTGTTTGATAGATATTTGGTATGGATATAAAGAAGGAGGTAAATGGAATCGGAATGGAAATGTTCAAGGTACATTTATTTGTACGCATAAATACAATTATGTCAATTTTTTTTTACAATGTACATAGTAGTTCTGCAAAATGAGTCGTCGTTCGAAACAATTTAGAAAAAAATTTCATAAAATTCTCTGAACGAAGAATCATTTTAAATTTAGAAAATACTTGAATAAAATTTTTTGTTTCAATTTCTACTCGACTGTTAAAATTTGATTTTATTATTTTATATGTAATTGCAAATTTAATTGTAATTTGTTGAAAAAAGAGTTGTTTACACCAATTTCAGTTATGCTTTCTGTTTCTTTTAATAAAACTTTGCTCACTTCCTAACCGGTTGTCGATTCGCGTTCAACTACTGAATACTATAAAATTTGAAATGTGCCAGTTAATGAATGGAATGATGCATTGTTGCTCTCTTAATCTCTTTGATGTTAATTTGTTTATATATTTTTAAGTGAGTAAAGGCGCACACTCATTTGGCTCTTGGGCCAAAGTGCGTTATACACATACGTACATATGTGCATACAGGCATGTGTATGTGTGTATGTAATATAGTTTCTCATAGGCTTTGAATTATGCTGAAAACAGAGAACACCGAAAACGCAATCCCCTGGCAGCTGTTACGATCAAACTAATGAAAACCCCATGTAAATAAAAAATTCCTTCCTTCCGTATCGTAGTACCGCAGATTTAATTTCACGATTTTTACCCAGTGTTGCCAAGCAGTACATTTCGAAATCATTTACAAAATAAACTTAGAAAAATGATAATTTTTTTTAAAATAGCTTAAAAATACTGTTGAATTATGTTAATTATAGATAAATTACCTATTTGCATTTGTTGGTTTTTAGCTTTGGTTTATTAAACAATGAATTGTAACTGATAACGCGGATGTATGAAAAAGTGTGTAAGCAAAAATATCAATGGCAACATTGTGTAGATACAACCAAACACATACACACACAAACCGATGTATTGTGTAATTATGTAATTAAAGGAACGCAGTTGTTCTCGGGGGTGAGTTTTTGTGCACGGTAAGGGACTGCGTACAGTGTTCACTGTTTTCAGCATTAGACTTGTATTATTGTATAGCAGCTGTCCGGACACATCGCTTATTCAAGTAGGAGAGAGCCAGATGTCGAACGTTGTCGAACGCGGAGGCCGATTGTGCCTCTTTGTCGTTCATTCCGCGCTCTCGCTTGCAGTTCAAGCCTCAGAGCAAGGTAACGCCGCATTTTTTGGTGCGTGCAGCCGGCTCCATCGAATTATAAGACGTCACGTCAAAAATATCTGCTGTTCGATGTCGGCTCAAAACTGTAGGTCGCTCCATCGCCAGCGCCAACTTCCTGCTCCGTTTTTGATCCATTGGTAAAAACATTGATTGTGCGACTTTGCAGAAGTTAGCCTCTGCGCCATCCATACTCTTCGATAGCAGTCTTTAGCGGTTTCCCAAAACTCGTAACTAGATCCATATAGTCTGAATTGTCATTCCCAGCAATAGAGCTATGTGCGAAGGTTTTAGAGGTAAGCTGATCGGTTGTTTGTAGCCTCACAGCCGTCACGTAAAGCGCAGAGAATCGTTGAACTTTTACCAATGGCTTGAAATATGTCTTCTTCTTAACCGCCTTCCACAACACCAATATGGTTTTTAAGAGTGGGTGAGAGCCCCATGTGCTTCCGAGCATCATTTTCCAAGCACCTTCTCCTCAACATTGGATTTCCACGACAATTTATTGTCCACTATTACGCCTAGGTATTTGGTGCAGGAATTCAGCGATAAGGCGACGACGTCGAGCGAGGGTAATGCCCATGCTGGAACTTTGAACATCTTCGTTTTTTCAGCATTGACACTCAGACCAGCATTGCTAGCCCAGTTGTGTATTGGTTTAGGAGCGTCAGTTATTGGCGCGTTTAACGTAGGTAGACACCTCCTTGGCGATTCCTTTTATGTTCTTCCCTCGTTAAAATGGTCTAATTTCATTTTACCTCAATCCTTTTGCAGTTCAGGAGACTTAAAATCCAATGATATATGGCAGGTACCATTTCTACACCATTAAGGCAATCTCAGATAGCATTAGTTGATACATTGTTGAATGCCCCAGCAATGTGCAGAAATACTCCTAAAGCATATTCCTTATATTCCAATGCTTTTCCAATGTTCAAGATCAGAGTATGTCCCCGTGGGTCTGCCCTTAACGTACGCGCGTTGTGAAATTGACTTAAATTATCCCCTATATGGTTTGCCAAAAGTTTTTCAAAGATTTTGTGAATGAATGACGTAAGCTGGCGGCTTTTACAAGCTTTGGGTATAAAGACAACTCTCGCAACTCTCCAAATTGCCGGTACGTAGTTTAACTTCAAACAACTCTCGTAAATATTCTTCAACCATGTTAAGCGTGAAGCTTTTTGTATCATGGCCGGAATGATACTATCTGGTCCAGGCGATTTTAAAGATTTAAGTGAATTGATTGCCCAATGAAGTCACTCTGGCTGGATCCGTATTGCGTACATCAACACAGCCTGAAGAGTGGGTGCTAATGAGATTTTCTAGAAATTTTGCGCTATTTTTGGTCCATGTACCATTTTCCTTTCTGACAAGGTTAGGTACAGAAAGATGCTTTGACAATAGCTTTCGAGCCCTTGCCACTTCAAAAGTTTGTTTTATACCTGCGCAGTAGTCCTTTTAGGAGTTTCTTTTGGCAACACGGATTCCCTTTTTAAAAAGTGTAAGTACACCTCAACTAGCCTTGCTATAAATGCTGTGACAAATTTTATAATGCATACGGCGAGAAACAATTCGCTGGTTAAAGTTCCATTATTTTTACTTTTGTTCGTATGCATTCTCTACTCATAAATTATACTCAGTTTTGTGGAAAACTTCGCTTGTTTGCATTGGAGTTGGGAGCTAAGGGAAATCGTTTTGCAACGTTTGCACTACAGAAGTGTTATAAAAGTGCAAGTGAGATTTAGGAATTGCTGAAAAAACTTAATAATTCGAGAATGTTTGTTTACCGCACGATCAATCGTTTTCCCCAAACGTCTGGAATGACACACAGAAAAAGAAGTGGTCGTCCACGCGTGGTTCGAACCAGTGCACCCATAAAAGTCGTTCGAGAAAGAATTCCCAGAAATCCCCTTAGAAAGCACAAAGTTATGTCCAGGGAATGAATCATGAATGTATCGACCAGATCTTTGTCTAGACTAATTAGAGATCATCTCCACATGAAAGCCTTCCAAACAGCTCCTTCAGTAGCATGCGTCCAACGGCCATGAAAATATTATTTTCACAGATGAGAAAATTTTCAGTATTGAAGAAGTTTTTAATAAGCAAAACGACCACCGCCAGAGTAAGTAAGGGTTTGGCGAGGAGTGTCTTTTGAAGGCATTACATCTGTTCATTTCTGAGAAAAAGGATTCGTGAAGCAGTTGAGCAGTACTCTCTTCAATAAAGAGCGTTGGGTCTTCTAGTAAGATTCCACCCAGCAATGTCTAAAACGCAATATTCCTGAGTTCATAGCCGCGGAAGATTGGTCATCTGGAAGTCCCGATTAGAATCCATTGAACTCACAGAAATTTGGAGAGTCTCAAACAGTCTTTGATTCCAGCAGGGACGTCAATATCCGTGGAAATCGTGAGTGCTGAATAGGTGAAGGCATGTGTAAAAGCAAATGGTGACCATTTAGAATGAAAATTAATTTTTTTTTAATGTTTACATGATTAAATAAAACTAGCTTTATTAAAAAAAGTATTATAACATCATATTTATAACGGAATTAACTTGTAACAGAACTTATGGCAGAACGAAGTTCCTTCAAAATAACTTCACATTCTGCCAACCTCGCTATCTTAAGGGTTTCGCGAAGATATTGCCTTCTAGCGCCCAGCTCCTTGTTCAACCGAGGTAGCTGAGGATAACGTTTTTTTCTTGATGGTGGGCAAGATATATTGTATATGTTAATAAAGGCTTTTTTGAGCCTGCTAATCAAACCTTCGACATCTTCATGAGAATTTATCGGTGTATTTCTTGCCATTTCCTTTGTCAGAATCTTCCCATAGAGACCCCAGTTAGTGTTTCTGGGATTCTTCAGAACTTTGATAATTTTTGTGAAATGGAAATCAATATTAAAGCTGATGTATTTATGATCTGAGATTGAGGGTTCTTCCAGAACCTTTCAGGCTCTGATCATAGCGTTCTCATAATTTAAGAGAGTTATACCGAGAACGTTTCTTGAGTTAGGGCCTACGAAAGCGGTTCCTCGCCTTGATTTATAAGACTAAGCCTACTTTGAATAATGTAATTAAGTAGTGACTCTGTCGTTGATATCGGTACTTTGTCATACTGTGTGATGGGTATTGGTGTCAGCACCAATGACAAGGTCATTCTTTCTTACACCGGCTATTTCTACCAGCTCTCCAGACGGTGTTTCTTCTTCATGTGGCAAATAACAGGACGCCAGGAGTAGGCTACTGCCACTTTCCTTTGTTTAGATCATATGTGGGGAGTGAATTGTGAATATAAGAATTAATGCCTTTTTTATCAGTATAACAGTTCTTAGCCTAGCCACTACATTCGATATGTAAGTAATGAGGTTTGGTGAGCTTAATCCGGATACCACGTTGCCCGAGGCTAACCATGGCTATTGTACAAGGGCCACGCAGTAACTTCACTCCTCTTAAGTAAGGAGAAGCTTGGCTGAGGCTAGTTTGCTGCGATGACGATTAATGTGTAGAAACTTCAGCATTTGCCTCTGGTGCTACCGCGGGGTTGGTTTCCATAGCCGTTGCACCCGCTTCTTCTCCTTCGCGAAGATTTAGAGAAAAAGTAAAGATTTACTCCAATACGGGGTCCTTCTCAATTTCCTCTGCCGCGTGTTGTGGATCTTGTCCTTCGGATGCCGCTTTTTGAAGCGAAGGTACACGCTCGCCACACCCCACGACATTTTCCCGAAGCGTAGGTAGAAAATATACTCGGCCAGCTTGCTGATTTTGAGGATGTAAATTTATCCTTCGCCTTTAGCCAGCTTGATGACTTTGAACACCTTCCAATCACTCGTTCGCTCATCTGGATTTTGTCGCTGTAGCCACTCGAGAGATAAGGACCTTCACTTTGGGCAGAACCGGAGTGCTGCTACGGTCTACCACTTCTAGGGATGCCCCATGTCATAGACCTTGGAGAGTTTTAACAGTCGGCTCATAAATACATTTAAGAATTTTAACGATGGCATTGGAGAATCTGGTTCAGCTTTAATTTTTGCGTTCATGGCGTGCAGTAGTTTCATCTCTACTTCCATACAATTGCCTTTGACATTTGTCCAAGATCATTGCTCTCGTCAATAAGTGTCACGATCAAGTGTCATTTAGCCAGCAACTCTGCCATAGCTGCCTTAAACGTGGACGCTATAGCTGTAAAAAAATACAAGAGAAATTAATCGAAATGCTGTCCAACAATAAGCAAATTCAGCATAAATTGTACAATGAGAGCGCCAGATATTGAAGCCGAATCAGTTAAGCAGACATTACTTCTCCATGTTAAAGAGTGTATATACTCGAGTGTACAAGAGACCTACAGTCAAATAAAAAATAAAATTTATTTCCCAAAACTTATGGAATTAATTCAGATAGTAAAGGGCTCTCCAATAACAGGTGTTATGAATAATGGATTGGGCTATCGAGAGTTGATTAACGATTTTTTATAGTCGGAATTGGATGGTATTGATCTGGACAAGACGGCGCTATGTGCCACACAAGCAACGAAATCATTGATCTTTTACGGGAAAAGTTTCCGGACCGTGTAATCTCTCGAAGATATGATCGGAATTGGCCACCGAGATCTTGTGATTTTACAACTTGTGATTTTTTTCTTTGGGGCCACGTGAAAGAGAAGGTCTACGCCAACAGCCCAGGGTCGATTCAAGACCTCAAAGATGTATTTCGTGGGGCTATCGAGGACATAGGGCAGCCACTTTGCAATTCGGTTATGGAAAATTTCATGAAAATGATATTGTCCTGTGGTCGTGGTGGTCATTTTCCTTCTGTTATTTTCCATTATGAACGGCATACCTTCGTCTTTATAATGAAATAAACATCCGATTTATATTTGATTTGTATTAAAAAATAGCATTTTTCTTTGAATATCAAAATAACACCACTTAGTGGAGCACCCTTTAGTTAACCAATATGAAGTTTGCCAGGAAATAAAATATGATAGGAAACCAATAAAACTCCAATTTAAACTTTAAACAGAAACGTCGTCAAAACACGGAGCAGTACTCACTAAATGGCAGAAATAATGAAATCATTATAGAACAGTTAGAAGATCATTTTGGCAATTCGAAAAACCTCAAAAGAGATTACAGATAACGAACTCAAGGCTACAAGAATAAAATGATACTTAATACAGGACACACAGCCGTTGAAAGATTCCACACAAAAAAAATAAAAATTAGAGACAATTATAGCTGTTCAGCCACCGAGCTTTTTTAGCAGCTACTGGTTTTAGAATTAATTTACAACTTTTCTGTTCGTAAAGCTTTAAGATCCCACAATTTTGCCTGTTGACGAAGCCACCGAAGAGGAAATGGTCCTCATCACTCAAGATGATTTTTCAATGGAGTTCCGGATAATTTTCATACAGTTCAAAGACCCAATCAGCAAAGACACGACGTTGCTGATGATCGGCTGGCTTGAGTTCTTGTGTTAGATGGAATTTATAAGCATTAAGCCCCAAATCTTTATGCAAAATACGGTGTAATGACGTTTGTGGAATGCCTAATTCCAAAGAACGACGAGGAATGGACAAACCTGGGTTTTCTTCAACACTTTCGGCTACAACAGCAATATTTTAGGTTGTTCTTGAGCGACGGGCACAGGTTTTATTCCACACATCACTAACTTGTCGCAACAGATTGATTACGGTATTACGGTCCGACAAGGAGCTTCACGATGGCCCAAAAATATTCGAGTTTTACAAACCGTCTCTACCAAATTTTCACTATTTTTATAGTAAATTTTAATACAATAATTTCAATGCGTTGTTTAAGCGTGTATCGTTCCATTTTTATTAATGGCGTAGTTTCTACTCAAATATCAAAAACTTACAGCTTCAAAAGTGACATCTACCGAAATAGGGTCTATTCAAAGTAACACCTGTTATTGGAAAACCCTTTATAATGTATATATATATATGACAATGTAAGTCAATACGAATATTAGAAAATGACAAATATGTATGTGATAATATGTATTAATATAACGCAAGTACAAGCAGAGAAAGTAAATTCATAGAGTCCCGGCCCGTTCCTCATTTTGGGCTCTAACCAAACCCGGGTAAGAAATACAACTCAGAAATTACTTCACTACAAGTTAACAGTAGGAAATTAATTAATATGTCTGCCGGAGAGAAATGGAGAGGGAGAGAATTGAATTTCCATCGTTAAATTCGAAGAACACACTCGAGCTTGACTTGTTTACAGTAGCACAGAAAACGATTACGAAGATATGGGAAATATATTTAGACGAATTCTTACCTCTATTTACGCGGAAGTCTCTATAATAAATTAGGTTAGGTTATATTGGCTGACCATTTTGGTCCATAGCGATACCAGATCAGAGTCCTTCACACGAGATGCGCGAACTGTTCGGGAATTTTAGGAGTCGTTCAAGCTACAGTTCAGGGATACATTCTAGTCTTTCAAAACTGAGAGCAACCTGGTAGCACAGTCTAGTTTTCGAGAGATCCGCACAGCAGCATAGAAGATGTTCTAGGGTTTCTCTTGCACCCGGCTCATTACATTTCCGGCACGCATCTTTAAAAATTAGATTTATCTTATAAGCATGCGCTGCAACTAGGTATACCTGTTAGTATACCAACTAAAGCTCTGCAGTTCCTTCTATCGAACGATATGACCGATTTAGTATACTTGTCATCATATGCGTGTTTACACCTGATCCTGGCAACTTTGCAATTGGTTAAGACATCTGTCTTTCGCCTTTCTTAACATGTGCGTCTCTAGTCTTTTTTTAATTGTCCGCAGGGGTTTAAGTACCCGACTTATTTGATCCCCTACAAATCTCGCGCCTTTTTTAGCTAGCCGTCCACTATCATATTTCCCTTTATGACGTTATGCTCCGGAACCCAATATACCCGAAGCCTGCAATTACGAGCGAACTTGTTAATTTTTTCCGTCATTCATAGACATTTTAATAGACAGTATAATTATATATGTACTTATATAAAACGACGGCCGCAGTAGTCAAATGGATTGGTGCGTGGCTACCGTGAAACACCAAAATTAAGAAAAAGTTTTTTCTAATAGCGGTCGCCCTTCGGCAACCCATGGCAAACCACGAAGTGTGAAGGAGCTCCTCATAAAAACAGAGGTTGTCTGTTAAGTCGGTTTACTGAAGATAGTTGAACGTGATAACGTCATAAGAAAATACTGATGGAATGGTTGCATTTTTCAAACGAAAATTTTAATTTTATTTGTTTGATAGATATTTGGTATGGATATAAAGAAGGAGGTAAATGGAATCGGAATGGAAATGTTCAAGGTACATTTATTTGTACGCATAAATACAATTATGTCAATTTTTTTTTACAATGTACATAGTGGTTCTGCAAAATGAGTCGTCGTTCGAAACAATTTAGAAAAAAATTTCATAAAATTCTCTGAACGAAGAATCATTTTAAATTTAGAAAATACTTGAATAAAATTTTTTGTTTCAGTTTCTACTCGACTGTTAAAATTTGATTTTATTATTTTATATGTAATTGCAAATTTAATTGTAATTTGTTGAAAAAAGAGTTGTTTACACCAATTTCAGTTATGCTTTCTGTTTCTTTTAATAAAACTTTGCTCACTTCCTAACCGGTTGTCGATTCGCGTTCAACTACTGAATACTATAAAATTTGAAATGTGCCAGTTAATGAATGGAATGATGCATTGTTGCTCTCTTAATCTCTTTGATGTTAATTTGTTTATATATTTTTAAGTGAGTAAAGGCGCACACTCATTTGGCTCTTGGGCCAAAGTGCGTTATACACATACGTACATATGTGCATACAGGCATGTGTATGTGTGTATGTAGTTTCTCATAGGCTTTGAATTATGCTGAAAACAGTGAACACCGAAAACGCAATCCCCTGGTAGCTGTTACGATCAAACTAATGAGAACCCCATGTAAATAAAAAATTCCTTCCTTCCGTATCGTAGTACCGCAGATTTAATTTCACGATTTTTACCCAGTGTTGCCAAGCAGTACATTTCGAAATCATTTACAAAATAAACTTAGAAAAATGATAATTTTTTTTAAAATAGCTTAAAAATACTGTTGAATTATGTTAATTATAGATAAATTACCTATTTGCATTTGTTGGTTTTTAGCTTTGGTTTATTAAACAATGAATTGTAACTGATAACGCGGATGTATGAAAAAGTGTGTAAGCAAAAATATCAATGGCAACATTGTGTAGATACAACCAAACACATACACACACAAACCGATGTATTGTGTAATTATGTAATTAAAGGAACGCAGTTGTTCTCGGGGGTGAGTTTTTGTGCACGGTAAGGGACTGCGTACAGTGTTCACTGTTTTCAGCATTAGACTTGTATTATTGTATAGCAGCTGTCCGGACACATCGCTTATTCAAGTAGGAGAGAGCCAGATGTCGAACGTTGTCGAACGCGGAGGCCGATTGTGCCTCTTTGTCGTTCATTCCGCGCTCTCGCTTGCAGTTCAAGCCTCAGAGCAAGGTAACGCCGCATTTTTTGGTGCGTGCAGCCGGCTCCATCGAATTATAAGACGTCACGTCAAAAATATCTGCTGTTCGATGTCGGCTCAAAACTGTAGGTCGCTCCATTGCCAGCGCCAACTTCCTGCTCCGTTTTTGATCCATTGGTAAAAACATTGATTGTGCGACTTTGCAGAAGTTAGCCTCTGCGCCATCCATACTCTTCGATAGCAGTCTTTAGCGGTTTCCCAAAACTCGTAACTAGATCCATATAGTCTGAATTGTCATTCCCAGCAATAGAGCTATGTGCGAAGGTTTTAGAGGTAAGCTGATCGGTTGTTTGTAGCCTCACAGCCGTCACGTAAAGCGCAGAGAATCGTTGAACTTTTACCAATGGCTTGAAATATGTCTTCTTCTTAACCGCCTTCCACAACACCAATATGGTTTTTAAGAGTGGGTGAGAGCCCCATGTGCTTCCGAGCATCATTTTCCAAGCACCTTCTCCTCAACATTGGATTTCCACGACAATTTATTGTCCACTATTACGCTTAGGTATTTGGTGCAGGAATTCAGCGATAAGGCGACGACGTCGAGCGAGGGTAATGCCCATGCTGGAACTTTGAACATCTTCGTTTTTTTCAGCATTGACACTCAGACCAGCATTGCTAGCCCAGTTGTGTATTGGTTTAGGAGCGTCAGTTATTGGCGCGTTTAACGTAGGTAGACACCTCCTTGGCGATTCCTTTTATGTTCTTCCCTCGTTAAAATGGTCTAATTTCATTTTACCTCAATCCTTTTGCAGTTCAGGAGACTTAAAATCCAATGATATATGGCAGGTACCATTTCTACACCATTAAGGCAATCTCAGATAGCATTAGTTGATACATTGTTGAATGCCCCAGCAATGTGCAGAAATACTCCTAAAGCATATTCCTTATATTCCAATGCTTTTCCAATGTTCAAGATCAGAGTATGTCCCCGTGGATCTGCCCTTAACGTACGCGCGTTGTGAAATTGACTTAAATTATCCCCTATATGGTTTGCCAAAAGTTTTTCAAAGATTTTGTGAATGAATGACGTAAGCTGGCGGCTTTTACAAGCTTTGGGTATAAAGACAACTCTCGCAACTCTCCAAATTGCCGGTACGTAGTTTAACTTCAAACAACTCTCGTAAATATTCTTCAACCATGTTAAGCGTGAAGCTTTTTGTATCATGGCCGGAATGATACTATCTGGTCCAGGCGATTTTAAAGATTTAAGTGAATTGATTGCCCAATGAAGTCACTCTGGCTGGATCCGTATTGCGTACATCAACACAGCCTGAAGAGTGGGTGCTAATGAGATTTTCTAGAAATTTTGCGCTATTTTTGGTCCATGTACCATTTTCCTTTCTGACAAGGTTAGGTACAGAAAGATGCTTTGACAATAGCTTTCGAGCCCTTGCCACTTCAAAAGTTTGTTTTATACCTGCGCAGTAGTCCTTTTAGGAGTTTCTTTTGGCAACACGGATTCCCTTTTTAAAAAGTGTAAGTACACCTCAACTAGCCTTGCCATAAATGCTGTGACAAATTTTATAATGCATACGGCGAGAAACAATTCGCTGGTTAAAGTTCCATTATTTTTACTTTTGTTCGTATGCATTCTCTACTCATAAATTATACTCAGTTTTGTGGAAAACTTCGCTTGTTTGCATTGGAGTTGGGAGCTAAGGGAAATCGTTTTGCAACGTTTGCACTACAGAAGTGTTATAAAAGTGCAAGTGAGATTTAGGAATTGCTGAAAAAACTTAATAATTCGAGAATGTTTGTTTACCGCACGATCAATCGTTTTCCCCAAACGTCTGGAATGACACACAGAAAAAGAAGTGGTCGTCCACGCGTGGTTCGAACCAGTGCACCCATAAAAGTCGTTCGAGAAAGAATTCCCAGAAATCCCCTTAGAAAGCACAAAGTTATGTCCAGGGAATGAATCATGAATGTATCGACCAGATCTTTGTCTAGACTAATTAGAGATCATCTCCACATGAAAGCCTTCCAAACAGCTCCTTCAGTAGCATGCGTCCAACGGCCATGAAAATATTATTTTCACAGATGAGAAAATTTTCAGTATTGAAGAAGTTTTTAATAAGCAAAACGACCACCGCCAGAGTAAGTAAGGGTTTGGCGAGGAGTGTCTTTTGAAGGCATTACATCTGTTCATTTCTGAGAAAAAGGATTCGTGAAGCAGTTGAGCAGTGCTCTCTTCAATAAAGAGCGTTGGGTCTTCTAGTAAGATTCCACCCAGCAATGTCTAAAACGCAATATTCCTGAGTTCATAGCCGCGGAAGATTGGTCATCTGGAAGTCCCGATTAGAATCCATTGAACTCACAGAAATTTGGAGAGTCTCAAACAGTCTTTGATTCCAGCAGGGACGTCAATATCCGTGGAAATCGTGAGTGCTGAATAGGTGAAGGCATGTGTAAAAGCAAATGGTGACCATTTAGAATGAAAATTAATTTTTTTTTAATGTTTACATGATTAAATAAAACTAGCTTTATTAAAAAAAGTATTATAACATCATATTTATAACGGAATTAACTTGTAACAGAACTTATGGCAGAACGAAGTTCCTTCAAAATAACTTCACATTCTGCCAACCTCGCTATCTTAAGGGTTTCGCGAAGATATTGCCTTCTAGCGCCCAGCTCCTTGTTCAACCGAGGTAGCTGAGGATAACGTTTTTTTCTTGATGGTGGGCAAGATATATTGTATATGTTAATAAAGGCTTTTTTGAGCCTGCTAATCAAACCTTCGACATCTTCATGAGAATTTATCGGTGTATTTCTTGCCATTTCCTTTGTCAGAATCTTCCCATAGAGACCCCAGTTAGTGTTTCTGGGATTCTTCAGAACTTTGATAATTTTTGTGAAATGGAAATCAATATTAAAGCTGATGTATTTATGATCTGAGATTGAGGGTTCTTCCAGAACCTTTCAGGCTCTGATCATAGCGTTCTCATAATTTAAGAGAGTTATACCGAGAACGTTTCTTGAGTTAGGGCCTACGAAAGCGGTTCCTCGCCTTGATTTATAAGACTAAGCCTACTTTGAATAATGTAATTAAGTAGTGACTCTGTCGTTGATATCGGTACTTTGTCATACTGTGTGATGGGTATTGGTGTCAGCACCAATGACAAGGTCATTCTTTCTTACACCGGCTATTTCTACCAGCTCTCCAGACGGTGTTTCTTCTTCATGTGGCAAATAACAGGACGCCAGGAGTAGGCTACTGCCACTTTCCTTTGTTTAGATCATATGTGGGGAGTGAATTGTGAATATAAGAATTAATGCCTTTTTTATCAGTATAACAGTTCTTAGCCTAGCCACTACATTCGATATGTAAGTAATGAGGTTTGGTGAGCTTAATCCGGATACCACGTTGCCCGAGGCTAACCATGGCTATTGTACAAGGGCCACGCAGTAACTTCACTCCTCTTAAGTAAGGAGAAGCTTGGCTGAGGCTAGTTTGCTGCGATGACGATTAATGTGTAGAAACTTCAGCATTTGCCTCTGGTGCTACCGCGGGGTTGGTTTCCATAGCCGTTGCACCCGCTTCTTCTCCTTCGCGAAGATTTAGAGAAAAAGTAAAGATTTACTCCAATACGGGGTCCTTCTCAATTTCCTCTGCCGCGTGTTGTGGATCTTGTCCTTCGGATGCCGCTTTTTGAAGCGAAGGTACACGCTCGCCACACCCCACGACATTTTCCCGAAGCGTAGGTAGAAAATATACTCGGCCAGCTTGCTGATTTTGAGGATGTAAATTTATCCTTCGCCTTTAGCCAGCTTGATGACTTTGAACACCTTCCAATCACTCGTTCGCTCATCTGGATTTTGTCGCTGTAGCCACTCGAGAGATAAGGACCTTCACTTTGGGCAGAACCGGAGTGCTGCTACGGTCTACGACTTCTAGGGATGCACCATGTCATAGACCTTGGAGAGTTTTAACAGTCGGCTCATAAATACATTTAAGAATTTTAACGATGGCATTGGAGAATCTGGTTCAGCTTTAATTTTTGCGTTCATGGCGTGCAGTAGTTTCATCTCTACTTCCATACAATTGCCTTTGACATTTGTCCAAGGTCATTGCTCTCGTCAATAAGTGTCACGATCAAGTGTCATTTAGCCAGCAACTCTGCCATAGCTGCCTTAAACGTGGACGCTATAGCTGTAAAAAAATACAAGAGAAATTAATCGAAATGCTGTCCAACAATAAGCAAATTCAGCATAAATTGTACAATGAGAGCGCCAGATATTGAAGCCGAATCAGTTAAGCAGACATTACTTCTCCATGTTAAAGAGTGTATATACTCGAGTGTACAAGAGACCTACAGTCAAATAAAAAATAAAATTTATTTCCCAAAACTTATGGAATTAATTCAGATAGTAAAGGGCTCTCCAATAACAGGTGTTATGAATAATGGATTGGGCTATCGAGAGTTGATTAACGATTTTTTATAGTCGGAATTGGATGGTATTGATCTGGACAAGACGGCGCTATGTGCCACACAAGCAACGAAATCATTGATCTTTTACGGGAAAAGTTTCCGGACCGTGTAATCTCTCGAAGATATGATCGGAATTGGCCACCGAGATCTTGTGATTTTACACCTTGTGATTTTTTTCTTTGGGGCCACGAGAAAGAGAAGGTCTACGCCAACAGCCCAGGGTCGATTCAAGACCTCAAAGATGTATTTCGTGGGGCTATCGAGGACATAGGGCAGCCACTTTGCAATTCGGTTATGGAAAATTTCATGAAAATGATATTGTCCTGTGGTCGTGGTGGTCATTTTCCTTCTGTTATTTTCCATTATGAACGGCATACCTTCGTCTTTATAATGAAATAAACATCCGATTTATATTTGATTTGTATTAAAAAATAGCATTTTTCTTTGAATATCAAAATAACACCACTTAGTGGAGGACCCTTTAGTTAACCAATATGAAGTTTGCCAGGAAATAAAATATGATAGGAAACCAATAAAACTCCAATTTAAACTTTAAACAGAAACGTCGTCAAAACACGGAGCAGTACTCACTAAATGGCAGCAATAATGAAATCATTATAGAACAGTTAGAAGATCATTTTGGCAATTCGAAAAACCTCAAAAGAGATTACAGATAACGAACTCAAGGCTACAAGAATAAAATGATACTTAATACAGGACACACAGCCGTTGAAAGATTCCACACAAAAAAAATAAAAATTAGAGACAATTATAGCTGTTCAGCCACCGAACTTTTTTAGCAGCTACTGGTTTTAGAATTAATTTACAACTTTTCTGTTCATAAAGCTTTAAGATCCCACAATTTTGCCTGTTGACGAAGCCACCGAAGAGGAAATGGTCCTCATCACTCAAGATGATTTTTCAATGGAGTTCCGGATAATTTTCATGCAGTTCAAAGACCCAATCAGCAAAAACACGACGTTGCTGATGATCGGCTGGCTTGAGTTCTTGTGTTAGATGGAATTTATAAGCCTTAAGCCCCAAATCTTTATGCAAAATATGGTGTAATGACGTTTGTGGAATGCCTAATTCCAAAGAACGACGAGGAATGGACAAACCTGGGTTTTCTTCAACACTTTCGGCTACAACAGCAATAGTTTAGGTTGTTCTTGAGCGATGGGCACAGGTTTTATTCCACACATCACTAACTTGTCGCAACAGATTGATTACGGTATTACGGTCCGACAAGGAGCTTCACGATTGTCCAAAAATATTCGAGTTTTACAAACCGTCTCTACTAAATTTTCACTATTTTTATAGTAAATTTTAATAATTTCAATGCGTTGTTTAAGCGTGTATCGTTCCATTTTTATTAATGGCGTAGTTTCTACTCAAATATCAAAAAATTACAGCTTCAAAAGAGACATCTACCGAAATAGGGTCTATTCAAAGTAACTCCTGTTATTGGAAAACCCTTTATAATGTATATATATATATGACAATGTAAGTCAATACGAATATTAGAAAATGACAAATATGTATGTGATAATATGTATTAATATAACGCAAGTACAAGCAGAGAAAGTAAATTCATAGAGTCCCGGCCCGTTCCTCATTTTGGGCTCTAACCAAACCCGGGTAAGAAATACAACTCAGAAATTACTTCACTACAAGTTAACAGTAGGAAATTAATTAATATGGCTGCCGGAGAGAAATGGAGAGGGAGAGAATTGAATTTTATCGTTAAATTCGGAGAACACACTCGAGCTTGACTTGTTTACAGTAGCACAGAAAACAAACTATGTGACATATCACGCTGAAATTTGCTAAGCTTATAACAGTCCTACCATCCAACAAAAAATTTATTTTTGCCATATGTCATCCGCGGACCCTTTTCATTGATAACGTCTCGTTATATTTGAGCAGAAGGTATATACGAATACGCATGGCTTTGCTCAGAATAGACACATCTCCCCATGATGGAAAGAATAATAAGATGGCGCCTTTCGTGGTCCCGTTACTTTGCGCTCAGCGAATTTGGCAACTAGTTACGTGATTTTAGCTCCAGTATGGCCAGATTACCATTTTCGTAACTTGATTTAGCATTTTTTTTTTGTTATTTAGTTTCGGAGTTTTAGTTCTTTCTTCATGACATTTTTCTAGCTGTTCGAATTAAAATGTCATGTTTATAATTTTGTAAAATATACATTTTTTAATAGTTATTTAAATAATTCACTCAGTTTTATTTAGCTTTACTTTTTTTTAATATCTGGTGGCATTGCCCGCGACTGCATTTGTTGTTGGTGTTCTTCTGCTTTCGGCAGTCAAATCTCTCTCTCGCTACTGCAGTGTTGCCTAGCTTTGGATATAAAAACACACTAAAATGCTCATTCAAAGAAAATAACCCAACAAATTTTTATTGAATCACTTAAAGAACTTTGTATGCGTGACAAATTGTCTTTAAAATGTGCGTTTTTTTAAATAAATGTGTTATGTTTATGTACAATTTAATTTATGAGGTTTTTTTGTTACGCGATACTCTTTTGTTAAGGGAACGACTTTTTTGCTATATTTGAAGTTATGTAACTAGATAAGGTACTCTTTTTGTAAAAATGTCAGTATGGTATCTTTAGTATTTTCTGGTATTTTCTTGTTTATTTTTACAATGAATATAACTCTTAATGTCCTATGTCTCACTAAGGATTGATGACCGGAAGAAACGATTACACCTCTATGGTTTTAATTCGCATTCAATAAATTCAAAGGCTTTTTAAAACGTGTAAAAAGGTTTTCAATCTTAAGAAGAGTTGAGAGAGGGGCATTTAATATTTTTGCATAACCTTAAATGGAGCCAAAAACTAAATTTGCACTTTGAAATGATCAAATTTTATAAGAGTAAAAAAATTTTCATTAGCACTAAAATCTTCTTAGAGTGACCTTGTTTAACCTTTTTTTGTTTAATAATATAGTTTGTTTTTTAACTTAAAGTTTCGGTAGCTTTAAATTAAAAAAAAGAAACAAACACGAAACGTAAAAATTTTTGCATTTTGGGTATAAAAAAGCACTAAATTTATTGCAAAGAGCAAATGGTTGGCAATACTGCACAACTCAGCAAACGTGGCGTCACGTACGCTCTGATGGGCGCAATCTTCTTTCTATCATTCTTGACATCTCCCTACATAGATTGTCCCAACATATGTATTCATATATGCACACATACATATGTATATGTAAACGCATAGGGTTTACATGAGATTTTTGCATACATTGTATATTAGAAATATGTTTGCATATGTTTGTCTATTTGCTCTTGAATTTTTTATACTATCTCACAGAAATAAGTATATGTGCAAAGTTTTTTATACCGATATTTTTCTTGATAGTAACGGTACCTTTATTACAAATTTGTTTTGCGAGATTTGGTTTTATATGAAATAAGTATTGTATGTGCAATCAGAGATCAGTATTGATTTTTCACGCATAGAGAGCAAGTTATCAAAAAATGTTGTGTTATTTGCATTGATATCAAAAAGAAAAATGTTAGTAAACAGATTACTTCTTTTGAATAAAGAATAATTGAATTATTGATAGGTTAATCTGTAGAAAGCCACGTGGAAGACATTTATCCGAGGAAGAGCGTGGCTGATTAAAGGGCTAAGCGAAAGTGGCAAAAGCATTCATGAAATTACTGCTAGAGTAAATCGGCATAGGAATACCATTGGCAACTTTCTTAAAAATCCAGAAACATATGGTCAACTCAAACGAAGTGGCAGGCCAACTAACATTGACAGCAGATGCAAACGAGAAATTCGTCGTCTGGCTGCTCAAAAAGAAAGGTCTTGCAAGTAAATTAAACACCATTTAAGTCTTAAGGACACCGATAGACGAATACATAAAATTTTGGTCGAGGACGGAACATTTAACCTGTTAAGTGACTAAGTCGTATATATGCGTCAATTTCAAAAGTTCATTTTATAGTTAAAGTCGTATATGTGCGTCATGCTGAAATTTTGCTGATATTTGCTGATATTTTGACATTATAAAGTAAGCATGAACACTGAATTTCCTGATAATCGTTATCATAATCGTTGAGACCCAACGCGCACGGTGAATCCAATATTTGGCTGAAAACCGGTTTTGCATCGACAGTCTTCGCTTGAAATTAATTCAGCACAGTAAATCGAGCTGTCTAAGAAAAACTAATCGCTTAGTAGGTTAAATATTGGTTTTGGGAGCCGGTAACAAGACTATTAGCACGCCACATTAAGGCTGGTGTTGCATTTGCCAAACAATCTAACGAATTCCGAAACGTTGTATTCTCGGACGAAAAAAAGTTCAACTTAGATGGTCCAGATGGTTGCCAGAAATATTGGCGGGACCTTAGTCAACCAGGGCAAACGCGTCATAAGTCTCCAATTTGTTTTATTCCGACAAAAACCAACGCAGAATTCTATGTTGAAATATTAGAGGATGTTTTCATTGAATTTACGAGAAACATATACGGAGACGATTGGGTGTTCCAGCAAGACAACGCCCCAATCCATACGGTTCCTTTAACTAAGGCCTTCCTTTCGTCAAGAAAAATTTCAGTTCTGGATTGGCCAGCACTAAGTCCCGATTTAAACCCAATTGAGGACCTCTGGGGAATATTGTTGGCCCGTATTTATAAAAATGGTCGGCAGCTTGAGACGACCAAAGACCTTAAAGGTGCCTTAGTGGAAGAGTGGGATAAGATAGGTGATTCAACTCTTCAAAACTTGGCCGACTCTATGCCTAAACGTATAAATGATGTCCTTTCTCAAAATGGAAAACATATTAATTATTAGAAAACCGAAAGTTACAGACCGTTGTAAAAAACTTAACTTCTCTTTTAATTTTATAAGTTTAGTCAAGTTGAATTTTTGTTGCATAATTTTTTGTTCCTATTTTTCCTAAATATATATTAAATTATTGATTAAACCTTTCTGTTTTTCATGTGAAAGTACCCGTGCACATATACCTATTTCTTTGAAGTATGTAGATATGCATATGAGTTGTGTTATGAGGCAGGTCAAGATTTTTTTCTGTCCACATGAATATGGATGGTAGATGTTATATATATAGTATTCAACACTTTGTAGTATACTATGAATATACATAATAATTTAAAAAGTACAACATATTGTTGAAAACTAACCCTTCAAGTAAATAAATGGTTTACAAGTTAATTTTTATGTGGATATTTTGAAATAATTTTGATAATACACTTAATATCAATACAATTAAGTTAATTAGATACTTAAATTTTCACATTCATGCATGCATATACTTAGAATTGATTTATTCATCTCACAAGAAATAATCCATTTACGCATGCAAAATGCGGCAAATAAGCATGAAAGGCAAATGTACAAGTCTGTTTGTTACGCCAAATGGCTTATAATTTTAATTATTAATTTAATTTTATATAATATAATATTTAATTTAATTTTAATCAATATTATCATAATTTGTTAAATTCCATAATTTCTCGTAACTTATCAATATTAAGCTTACTGGTTTCTAAAAATACTGTTTAATTTTTGTATATGAATTAAAAAATAGCACTATATATGTATAAGCACCTATATCACATAACGTTACATAGCAATACATATTTACTCAAAATACATAAATTTGAACTTAATCCGTTAGGCTAAGACACTATAAAAATTTGAACTTAGGAATAAATAAACCAGTTGTAAAGTTACACCGAACGCGCTCGCATTTCATTTAACAGGCAATTATATTCGCGCCTTTCCCACGTAAAATTAATTTCTCATCTTAAAAACGCTTAAGATTTTTCACTGGTGTTATTTTCTTTTGCCTAACAGCAAATCATGGCATTTGACATTTCAATGCAAAGGCTTTATTTTATTCTGTTGAATTGAAATTATTTCCAAATACAAAAAACAATAAACATATAAAAACCAAAAGTGCTAATTAATAGTGCAATAGGGCACGTTTTATTTTTTTGCAAGTCCGTTTTCGTTTTCGCAATCCAAAGACAGCAGTATCAAGTCTCTCTCCAAGTAAGGAGATGATGGAATTGAAATCATTAAAGCGCCAGCGAACTGTTGCGAAAAATAGTATAGTGCGCATAAAAACGGGTCTCCTCGAAAAAACAATGTCGTTAGATCCAATTGAATTGGAGCGTCGACTGGACATTTTGAACTCTCATAGCGATAAGCTTATGAAGTGTCAGTCGAAAATTGAAGAAATCGATGAGGAAGACATAGCCCGTGGGGACTTAGAGGACCTAATAGTGGAAACTAAGTCAGTTATAAAATCTATTCTGGCGAGAAATAAATCTATCTTTTGTTTCACCTCACAGCTCGCGACTACCGAAAATGTCGCTACCTAAATTTGAAGGGGAATATTCAGAATTTAAAAATTTTATGAGTCTGTTGGAGAGTTTAGTGCACAACGAGCCTACAGTCACAGACATTGAGAAATTTAATCACTTGGTTAACTCTCTGTCTGGTGAAGCTTTGGGAACGGTAAAGGCCTTCCAAATGTCGGACGAAAATTATTCGAAGGCGTTGGCTAGTCTCAAAAAAGTTTATGACAATAAATGCTTAATATTTTTCGACACAATTTCCAAACTTTTTGAACTGCCAACTATCCCAAAGCCATTTGCGCTTTCATTGCGCACAATGATTGATACAGTGTCGGATGTTGACGACTCGTTGCTGTCAAAAGTTGACCCCGTTACTCGGTCAAAGTGGGAGGAACAGTTGGATTATGATAAGCTGCCATTATGGCGTGAGTGTGAGGCATCATTAAACAAACGCTACCAACATTTATCGGCCGATGAAGCCTCAACGTCCAGGCTAAAGCCATCAATCAGTCACAGCATACAGAAGCCCCACCTTCATGCGGAAAGGACAAAAGCTGCCTTAGTGACTTCAAATATAAAACAGCCGGTGTGTCCACACTGTAAATCAAAGGATCAGAGTATACCTGCGTGTCCTACTTTTAAAACTCTCTCTGCTCACCAGCGATTTGAGTTTGTTAAATCAATCCACTTATGCATAAATTGTTTGCGAAAGGGGCACTCAGTTTCAAAGTGCAAAGCGGATCGGTGTCGTGTTTGCAACCTTTCGCATCACACGCTGCTGCACCAGTACCCTGTATCCTTTGCAACTGCACCCCAACTTTCGACCCCGCATGCCATGCACACGACGAGTGCGCCCGATCGGGTTATGTTGGCTACAGCCGTAGGCAACGTAAAAGGTAGCTCCGGAGAGTACCTTCCTGCACGAGCCTTGCTGGATTCTGGATCCCAGCTGAATTTCATGACAGAGGATTTGGCGCGGAAATTACGAATTCGTCGCGAAAGTACGACCTTAAATATTATCGGCATCGGAAATGCAACCAAAAAAGTAAGGACGAAATTAAATACGTTTGTAAAATCGCGGGCCAATAATTATGAGTTTTCGGCACAGTTTTGGATAATACGATCCATTTCAGCCAGCCATCCAGATCGTAACGTAAATATTAGTAGCTTGAAAATTACTAAAAGTATTAGCTTAACCGTTTGCACAAATATGCATTTAAGGCGGACATTACTAAAATGTACCGCCAAATTCTCATGCACGAAGAAGACAAAAACTTTCAGCTTGTAGTGTGGAGACGGCATCCCTCTGAGCCACTTCAAATCTTTCGACTTAGCACCGTAACATACGGCACTGCGCCTGGTCCATTTCTCGCTACAAGGTATTTACAAATGCTCTGCGATGCCAATACAAATATATATCCACTCGGCTCAAAAGCCATAAAAAGAGATTTTTATGCAGACTACCTGCTTACAGGAGCCGATAATTTTGAATCTCTAGATCTTATTAGAAGTGAGGTAGTTAAAATTTTAAACTCGGCAGGATTTAATTTATCTAAGTATTTTTCAAATCATCCATCATTTTTCGATTGTGAGAGTTCTGAGAGGGCCTTATACTTCAATCACACAGGCTCCACAAAACACTTGGAATCCATTGGTTGCCGAAGGAAGATTTGTTTCGGTTTGTCTTAAATGACAACTTTACCAGTTTACGAGCCACTAAGCGAAACATATTATCAGTTTCGGCTCGTTTTTTCGATCCTCTGGGTTTACTTGCCCCACTAGTTACCAAAGCAAAAATCTTATTGCAAGAGCTTTGGCTGCAAAAACTAGATTGTAATGAGTCGATTCCGTTGCGCCCGACACCAGCTGGGAAAATTTCAAAGGCAATCTACTGCAGCTACCATCAATAAGCATTCCTCGGTTTGTGCATACCGAGTCGAGTGCAAGCAGTCAAATTCATGGCTTTGCCGACGCCTCAATACGAGCGTATGGCTGCTGTATATACACACGCAGCCAATCGGGTGGTGGAACGAAATGTACGCTGCTTACTGCAAGAGTAGCTTCGCTGAAGACTAAATCTCTTCCGCGTCTAGAGCTCTCGGCAGCCCACTTGCTGGCCAAACTATGGTCACGAATAGCGCCAATGTTGAGTCGGCCAATTGAACATATAAACCTTAGGACTGACTCCGAAATTGTTTTGCATTGGATCAAAATGCATCCATCTGTACTACAGACCTTTGTTGCAAACATAGTGTCCGAAATCCAAGAGTTGACGGATAAAGCTACTTGGCGACATGTGCCAACTAAGCAAAATTCTGCGGAACAAGTGTCTCGGGGTTGTAACGTGGACGAATTGAATAATTCTATCTGGTTTAGCGGTCCACAGTTCCCCCTAGCAGACCCTGCGTTATGGCCAACAAACACCCACTTCCAGCTCTCTCCAGAAAACGAAGCATTAGAGAAGAAACGGAACGCAACAGTTTTAGTTGCTCAAGCAAATGAATCGCATCCAATTATGGAACTCACCAAAAGAGTATCTTGTCATCAAAAACTGTTTCGTATTGTCGCTTACATATTAAGATGGATAAAACGCATTAGAAACCCATCTGCGACATTCACACAAATACTGACGGCTGAGAATATTAAATTAAGCTTCCTCAAAGTCATCCAGGTGGTTCAACATGTTGAATACGGTGAAGAAATTATGAAACTCACCAAAGGTACCACCCTACCCTCAAGTTTTCAAAAACTTAATCCGTTTTTGCACAACTACTCGGAATTGTCGCTCTCGTTTAATTTACTCCAAGTAGGAGGCCGCCTATTAAATGCGCCTCTCCCATATGATGCCAAGTTCCTACTGCTTACGGTACCTACATTTTCGAAATCACCACGCTGAAGCAAAGGCATTGGTAGCGCTTCTTCGAGACCGCATTTGGCTGGTCAATGCTCGAGAAGCTTGTAGTCGTACCGTTCGAAACTGCACACACTGCTTTCATTATAAGCCGAAGCTGCAAACCCAAATAATGGGAAATTTGCGGAAGCCGATTGGCTTCGTGCACTACGACCCTTTCTAATATGTGGAGTATATTTTTGTGGTCCCGTATATACTACATTAAAAATACGACGCACACCCCGAGGCAGTACATTTAGAACTAGAATCAGAGTTGTCTTCTAATTGTTTTATTTTCGCCCTAAAAAGGTTCATTGGACGCCGAGGAACGCCGCGGAAAATATACAGCCACAACTCCACCAACTTCGGCGGCGCCGATCGCAAGCTTCGCGAGCTGAGGGATGCTTTCGAGGCCCAACAAACGGAAGTGCAGAAATACGCAACGGGCGAAGGATTCACTTTCGCCTTTATACCACCCAGGGCGCCGCACTTCGGCGGGTGATGGGAGGCGGCAGTTAAGTCCGCCAAACATCTTCTCGTGCGCGCAATCGGCAACGCGCTGCTCACCGCCGAAGAACTGCAGACGCTGCTCGTCGAGGTCGAGGCCGTACTCAACTCGCGCCCCTAGGTACCACTGAGTCAGGACCGAACGATGGAGAGGCCCTAACACTCGCGCACCTACTAGTTGGGTGCCCCCTTCGAGCGCTGCCCCCAGCCCAAGTATCGATGGACCCAATGCGTTGCTGCGACAGATGGCAACTTGTCTGTTGTCTCAAGCAACAGTTTTGGCGACTGTGGTCCAGGAACTACCTTTTGGGTCTTCAACAGAGGAGCAAGTGGTGGCATCCGGAGCGCAACCTCGAGCTGAACGACCTCGTCCTGGTCCAGGAGGACAACACACCACCGCAAATATGGGTGCTCGGCCGCGTCGCCGCAATCTTAACAGGGCAAGATGGCAAGGTCCGCGTAGCAGACGTGGCAACCAAAGCGGGCGTAATTAAACGCCCCGTTCACAAGCTCGCCGTACTTCCATCAGACGTTGAAGGACAATGAGCCTGTCAAGGTGGCCGGTGTTACGCCAAGTGGCTTATAATTTTAATTATTAATTTAATTTTATATATTTAATACAATTTTAATCAATATTATCATAATTTGTTAAATTCCATAATTTCTCGTAACTTATCAATATTAAGCTTACTGTTTGCTAAAAATACTGTTTAATTCTTGTATATGAATTAAAAAATAGCACTATATATGTATAAGCACCTATATCACATAACGTAACATAACAATACATATTTACTCTAAATACATAAATTTGAACTTAACCCGTTACGCTTAGACACTATAAAAACTTGAACTTAGGAATAAATAAAGTTACACCGAGTTGTAAAGTTACACCGAACGCGCTCGCATTTCATTTAACAGGCAATTATATTCGCGCCTTTTCCACGTAAAATTAATTTCTCATCTTAAAAACGCTTAAGATTTTTCACTGTTGTTATTTTCTTTTGCCTAACACCAAATCATGGCATTTGACATTTCAATGCAAAGGCTATATTTTATTCTGTTGACTACGCTCCACTATGGTAACTCTCTTCTGTTAACTTTTCCAAGGCCGTGGTGAAATAATAAAAATTTCTTACCCGCGTTTTGTTAGCATTTGACATTTAACCTGCTCATTCTTTCCTGAGCCTTCTCTATGAATTTACGTTCTCTGGTACAAGTACAAGAGTTAAGGTGACCAGATGTAACGAGTAAAAAATATTGCAATATATACTAAACTATGATATTAAACAATACAAATAATCTACAATAAATTTTGTACATCAGGTGCTGCTCCCAACAATAGTGTTATACGAATAAAATAAAAACCTACCATTAAATCGGCCGCCGTAGCCGAATGGGTTGGTGCGTCACTACCATTCGGAGTACGTTGGTTTGAATCTCCGTGAAATATCAAAATAAAGAAAAAGTTTTTTCTAATAGCTGTCGCCCCTCGGGAGCCTTCAATATATAAGCACCTGATGTGCAGGATATATTGTAGTTTAATTGTAGATTATTTGTATAGTTGAATATCACCTTTGAAGAAGTACGGTCCAATGATACCTCCAGTTCAAACTGTGACTTTTTCTGGACACATTGGTAGCTCTTGCCATTCTTTTGGCTGATCTTCACTCCAAAATCGACAATTCTACTTATTTACGTACCCATTGATCCAAAAATGAGCTTCGTCGCTGAACACAATTTTTCGATAAAAAAGTGGCTCTTCGGCACACTTTCCAAGAGCCCATTCACCAAAAATTCCGCGTTGTGGTAGGTCGTTCTTGCACCAGCTGTATTTTGAAAGGCTTCACACCTAACTCCTTTCGCAAAATTTGCCACGTTGTTTAGTAACACAGGCCCAATTGCTGCGAACGGCGACGAATCGATAATTAATGGTCATCATTAACACTGGCCGATACTCGTACAGCTGCGATATTTTCTTCAGTTCGCACTCTACGTAAGCGTGTTGGTAGTTTGATGTCCAATAATGTAAATTTGGTTCTAAATTTAGTCACAATAGCACAATAGCACGAATAGCTTCAGTGGGTCGATTAAACTGACCATAAAATGGAAAAAGCGTGCGATAAACTTTCTTAACAGAATACGCATTTTTATAATAAAATAGAATAATTTGCAAGCGTGGTTCGTTTGTAAGACGATTCATGGTTAAATTATAGACCAAACTGAAGATGTTTAATAGTGAAGCAAAACACGAAACCTGCGTCAGCTGTTTAAACCAACTGTTTAAAAAGATAATAGCTAAAAAATCACCCGTTCGTTTAATTTATAATATTGTAATATTTTTTACCCGTTACATCTGGTCGCCTTAATTCTTTACTTGTACTTGCATTATATTAATACACATTATCACATATTTGTCATTTTCTAATATTCGTATCGATTAACGTTCTCATACACATATACATATTATATATTATGTAAGCTGTGATATGTAACGACCACGTAATTTCTAAATTGAAAAATAAATTATAATGTTTTACGAAAAGAAAAGTTTTAAATTAATTCCAAAACTAATAGCTGCTAAAAAGTTTGGTGGCTGAACATTTTGGTCACCTCGGCGTGATTTTCGCGTGTTTTACTTGTGGACCACCGTTCCTACAATAGGAAAAGTGTAATTGGGTGAAGTTCAATGCTCAAACTAAGCTCCCGGAAATTCGTCAAAGAGTCCTAGTATCCATGAATAATCGAATCCACATCTCGCTTTCCGAAACTTTTTGAGCTCATCATCGCTGACTTGCCTATGTAGCGCTCTCTGGCCTCACGAGCTTTCATCGTCACTGGAGTGGACTACTGAGGTCTATTTTATTTCAAGTCCGGAAGTCGCAATAAGCCACCCCAGTAATGCTATATCAGCGTCTTCATCTGTTTTGCAACCAAGGCCGTGTGGACGGAACTAGTGAGGGACCTTTCAACTGGTGCTTTCTTGGAGGCTCTCAAGCGATTTGCGGCCAAACGTATGCGCTAAAATCGAGTTGAGGGACTTAAACGCCTCCTTCTATGTAAAATCGAAAAACAGTTGAATTCTATAAATAATTTTATTTATAAAGAACAAAAACATAATGTCTATTTCGATCAATTTATTGTACAAATATACAATTGTTGAAAAGCAAAATCGAGCATTCACAAGTGTTTCTTGAAGGTTTTTTTATGCTGAAAACGAATATGACCTTGAAAATGCTCCAGCACGTCAGGATTTTTGGCAATTTGAAGTTAAATAGTCAAAAAATGCAGATTTTGGTCATTTGTTAAATTTTTTTTTGAGCAAGGTAAAGTTTTTTGGAGACTTTTAGATATGCAAATTCAACCTCTCTAAGTCTCTAACGCCCCTGTAAAGGGCGAATTCAAAATAGTATAACTTTTTTTATTTTAATCGCAAATATATTTTTAAAATTGATTTTAAAGCTGAAGACTAGTACTTTGCGATGCCGTTGTGGAAAATTAAAAAAAAAAACTTTACCTTGCTCAAAAAAAAAATGTTTTTAAATGGCCAAAATCTGCATATTTTGACTATTTAACCTTAAATTGCAAAAAATCCTGACGTGCTGGAGCATTTTCTAGGTCATATTCGTTTTCAGCATAAAAAAACCTTCAAGAAACACCCATAGCCGTTTTAGAAACTGTACCTCGCAGGACTGTGAAATATATCCGATACATTTTGGTACATAAACTTTATTTTTACTTAATTGTAAAATGTGAAAAATTGATGGGTGCTATAGCTTTCTAATAATTTTTTTCGTAATCAGGACACCAAATTACAAAGTAATTAGTTAAAATTATCGAAAAAGTTTTTTGGTTGTTGGCCTGTGTTATTAATTTTCGAATTATGTTCTTTATACTTGTAGAAGAAAAACCCGTAAGAGTAAAATATGAAGACTGGCGAAATTTAGCAAAAAAAATTACGTATGACCAAATAATAAAATACAATAAATCAAATAAAAGAAGGATTTTTAAGTTGAAATTTCATAGTAAATTATCATAAGAGGTAATATCATAAAAGGGGGAGAAGTTACATATATACATAAATTATTACATATACGGATGACTTGATTAAAAGCATCCAATCAGCAGTCTTCTGACCTAAAATAAGCAAGTAGCTCCACAATAGCCATTGTAAGTAGGTTAGAGTAACAATTAATAGTAAGCGAAACCTACTATAAGTATTAATATTAAATATTCTCAATACAACAATTTTATTGTTTTTTAAAATACCAAGCCAGTCACTCAATTTTCACAAGCATGTAACTTCTCTTAGTTGTGTTTGTGTTTTGCTAGTTTGTTTTGTATTGCAAAACGAGCTGATGTCAGACTTGTCAAAATAGCGAAAAATAAAGTAACTGTTTTTTAGGGGCGCCACCTTAGATACTGAATTACCTTGTTTTAAATTAGGCTTAAGATCGAAACGGCATGTCAAAGGGATGTAATCTTTTTAGTCGCTGTGTTTCTTCGCTGTTGTCTAACAAGTTGATAGCGTGAGCGTTAGGATGACAGTGTAATCTATTTATGTGTGTTCTGCTATATTTTTTATTTCATCTATTATAAGTATGTACCTATATATATTTGGCGCGTATACCCTTTCTGGGTGTTTAGCCGAGCTCCTCCTCCTATTTGTGGCGTGCGTCTTGATGTTGTTCTACAAATGAAGGGACCTACAGTTATAAGCCGACTCCGAACGGCAGATATTTTTTATGAGAAGTTTTTTCATGGCAGAAATACACTCCGAGGTTTGCCATTGCCTGCCGGGGGCGACCGCTATTAGAAAAAACTTTTTCTTAATTTTAATGTTTCACCGAAATTCGAACCTACGTTCTTTCTGAACTCCGAATGTAGTCACGCACCAATCCATTCGGCTACTGGTAATTTAAGTCCTTGTATATGTGCGTACTTTTGACATACCACGGAGCATTCGCTATTAGTCGGAGTGTTTTTGGCTGATAACATATCTACGTTCGATTTGTTTGCAGTAACCCAGAATACCAAATTAGGAAACAAGTTGTAACATAGTCTTGTAAAGAGAAAATTTGCTATAATATATTAATTAGTTTATATTTCGGACTGAGCAGCCATTACATTTTACGAGTTTTTGTTTTTATTTGAGATCTTTCAGCTATGTTGTGTTTTTGCCATATTAGTCTTCTCTCTAATCGTAGTCCGAGATACCTAGCGCTACTGGATTTTGGAGTAATAGTTTGGATAAGACTGACACAGAAGATTGATTTTGAGACATTTACCGAGATGTTCCATTTACGAAGCCACGTTTTTAGTTCGTTTAACTGCGTTTGAACATTTCCAGAAGCATCATTAGCCGAGTGGGAAGAAGAAAGAATGCCAGTGTCATCCGCATAGGTGGTAGCTGAAAATTATGTAAAGCGTTGGGCCAAGTACTCTGCCTTGTGGAACTCCGGTAGAGAGAATTGAGTAGAATTGTATCTTTTTAGTTTATATAACAGTATTGAAAGCCACACTTTGTCAAACACTTGCTGTATGTCCAAAAATATTGCGATACAATATTCTTTCTCTTCCAAGCGATCAATTATGGTTTAAACAACCCGATGACATTGCTTAGGCGTACCGTGCGCCTGACGATTAAGAATGAAACTTCCTATTGAAAAGCAAAACTAAAAATAACAAACGTTTCTTGCGAAGTGTTTTAATTGTTCAACCATCAATATTGGATTGACCAGGGACTTTGAGTTTTTATCCGTGTATTATAATTTCAGTTTTGCCCAAGGTTTATCCATAGGACAAGGACAGTCAAGATATGATTCGATACTCTGATGGTCTCGAGTAAGGTTGAAAGACTCAAAAGTCTCTTTTCGATTGTTGGTAAAAACGAGTGATTTGCTTGTATTTGATCTGCATTATGTGTTGTCGGCATCTTTTAAAGAAACCTATCTTATTGGAGGTGGTTTTAAGAATTTAGTTGGTCTCTCTCATCCACATCATTAGCATCAATAACCGCTTGTAGCCGACGTGGCATAGAGACAACTAAATTTGTCAGCTCTGCAGATGCTATACTGTTTGATTAGGACTGTTGCGATTTGAAATTTCTCTTAAATATTGAATAATATTTAAATCTAGGCTTTATGGTGGTATGTTTAATTGGCTTAGTGCATAACAAAGCAGCCAATCCTTAATAGCATGTGCCCTGTGTGTTGGATCGTAATTTTTTTGGAAGAACTGCACCAAGCTCCAAATTATCCACCGAAGGTTTCCAATTATGTTCAGTTGCTGTAAACAAAACTCCACCCCGTTTTCTTTATGTGCTTTGACGAACTCCAAGTGAAGTTAACGGTTTTTTTGCGTGGTGATCTATTTTGGAAACCATTGTTGTTGAGACTTCTTCTCTTAAGTGGAGACATATTTCTAATGTTCGGCTAATTTTGTAGCACAAACTTTTGGATTTATGCCTACTTCTTTGAGAATCAAACTGATATCCCTGCGAGATAGATAGAACCAATATTTTTAGAGTTTTTACAATGGTCTATATTGATGGTGGACTAAAGTTTAAAATTTTAGAAATTTCACCATATACATCTCTTTTTCTGCGCACAACCTAAAGGGTGATCAATTTAAAGGTATCGGATTGTAAATTGAAATTAAACAACGTAAATTCTAATTGATTGGGCAATCTTTATTATTTTTGTGTAGAACCATTCCTGGAATTTATTTGTAATGGATAACCTATTTCAAATGTTGGCGCAACAGGGTCGTAATTCGAACAACCGTAAGCACGATTCGCTGTAGCCTCAGTACCTCAACCGAAGCATTTAGACTTTAAATACCTCCACAAATAAAAGTCCAAATATGCAATATAACACGATCTTGGTGGCCAATTCAGTGGACCGAGAGAGAGATCATCACGAATTTCTACTTCCGCCATTAAAAAGTCGTTTATTATGGTGCGATAAGGTTCGCCATTCACTGTTACATTGGTCCCAGCCTAGTTTTGGAGAAATATGAGCCAATGAGTCCTCCAGCATAGGTTGCACCAAGCGGTTGTTTCCTATGAATGTAATGGCTTCGGGTTGTTCTTCAACCCAAATACTGAACACCACATGTTGACCTGAGTTCGAGGTAAGCGCTTTTCACAGATCGTCGATTTTTGTAATACAATTATATTACGATTTATAAACGTTGTTGAGACGTAAGTCTTTCCATGATGAAATGGAGCAGTCACGCGCGATCTGCCAAAAAATCCTATGGGGAAAAGGGACCTCCAACCTGATTCCCCTTTATGCATAGATAGTGTAAAATGGTTCAAACAGTGCGCTAAATAAGTGGTGACAGTAATGCAATCAAGTTTTCGGCCAGTTGTATTGCAAAATTCCAAGGCAAGTTGTCTCTTACAAAAACCACTGCAATAAAGAAACACGTTCCAAGTACCGTATTAAAACAAAAAACACAAAGAAAACGTTGTTCCGTGGGGACGTGTTTTTATTTTGATTGCCATGTTTGAACTGTTTATTTTCTTTACTTCTATGTATGCAGTTGGGAGATAGTGACTCTTTATCATTTGCTAATTTGAATCGACATCATACGGTGTCTATGTGGGCAAAAGATGGAGCGTTCTCACCAAAAAATTCAATGTGCGAAGTGCTACGTTTTATTTCATATTGCTTGCGTAAATATTTTACCAGCTACGATCAGCCATTCTATTCCAAAGTTTGTGCTGCAAAACGCCGTGGCTCCATTCGATCGCCACCTCCTCCCGTCGTTCTAGATAACAGTGTCACTATTGCTGCCACTAACGAATCGGGCGCCTCTAATTATGGAACTTTCTCTATGCACAGAAATAATGGGCATATCCTTGAGCATTACCAACATATTTTAAGGAAGACTGAATCGCTTCAACCTGAGCTACACATACTGCAGAGCAAGCATTGCATTGCACTGAAAAACTAATGCCGTCGATCAATGTGCTCACCAAACAAATTAATACTTTGCGTACCGACGTCAAAAAACGTAAACTCATAAGAACTCTCAGGAACGAATGGTCTGCCCATTGTCAAATGCCAACAAAACGCGGCTAAGAAATTCTTATTATTTCACCACGGCCTTGGAAAAGTTAACATAAGAGAGTTAACATAGCGGAGCGTAGTCAACAGGATTAAATATAGTGTTTGCATTGAAATGTAAAATGCCATGATTTGGTGCTAGGCAAAGTAAAATAACAGCATACATGTACATTTTTCTTGCATGCTTATTTACGGTTATAAGTACATACGTTTAAAGGCATGAATGTGAAGTTTTAAGTATCTAATTAACTAAATTGTAGTGATATTAAGTGTATTATCAAAATTATTCCAAAATATCCACATAAAAAATTAGCTTAATTAACTTTGTAAACCATTCATTTACATCAAGGGTTAGTTTTCAACAATATGTTGTACTTTTTTAAATTATTATGTATATTCATAGTATACTACAAAGTGTTGAATACATATAACATCTACCATCCATATTTATGTGGGCATGAAAAAAACTTGACCTGCTCATAACACAGCTCATATGCATTTCTACACTTAAAAAATTCAAGAGTGAATAGAAAAACATTATAGAGCGGGGGCTGTATGGAGTTGAGTGTGCAAAATGTGAGGACCGCATTCTATAAATAGTTTTGAACTCAGAAAAGCTTGCAGATTATGATTCTGGATGTTGCCGGGAAATTTGATGGTCCATTTTTTTTTTACCCCACCCCCTTAGTATTCAAGTATAGTGCAGGCGCTAAAGGACATTGAGTATGTGAGGACCGGCAACAATGCTGAAATTCTTTTACCTGAGACCCTACACAAAAAAAAACATGTTGCTGGCAGCTGTGATGGTCTCTTCCCTTTCCCCCGCCCTTCACCTTGTCCAAGCGTTATTGCGTCATAGCACTCGTATTAGTCAGTAGAAAATACTTCGTGGCGCAGGACGGTTTATTTTTTCGTAATCACATAACTATTTTAGCTAAATTTTCTTATAATTCAGTGTTTTATTAGTGTTTTGTTTAAATAAACACATGGACAATGTCTTTAGAAGTGATAAATATAAAGAAACGAAAACTATACGAAATTTCGTGTTTGTTTTGTGATGAAACGGGTAATTTAGTGATGAATCCCAAACCACAATCATTTATAAATATTCAGAAAGCAGCAGATCGGAGAAAAGATGACATTAGAGAGAAAATTAAAAATAATACAGACTTTACTGAATATAAATCTACTTGGCATCGAACTTGTATGGCAAGTTGCATTAGCGAAGAGAAGATAAGACGTCGAGAATTGGCACTACAAAAGCAGGAGAATGTTTCTATTTCTACCTGCTCTGCAGAAGCTAGTGTGTCAGGAGTCAAGGCACTCGAAGGTCATCACGAACAAATTTAAAATTTAATAAAGATCTAAAATGTTTAATCTGTGGTAAACAAACAAGAAATAAAAACAAAACACTTTATTTGTGCTCCGAAATGTCAGCAGCGGAACAAATTTTAAATACTGCCCGAAAAAGACAAGATGATGTTTTTACACAAATTGACACTTGCGAACATCCAGCCGATTTATTTGCAATGGAAGTACGGTATCATAAACACTGTTATCGTGGTTATCTACGACTACCAAGAAACTCAGCAACTCCAGCAGGTAGACCTCCAAATAAAATACCACATGACATTCTTATAGAGCCATTTGAGAAGCTGATTAATGAAATAAAACATAAATGAACAACTTACTCTTATGAAGTGGCATCATTAGCTAAGTGACTAGCTGAACTCACTGACATAGAATATGCAGTTGTAGAAAATCGTGATATTAAATCACTACTAATAGATACGTATGGTGAAAACGTTTTATTTTCATATCTAAATGATCGATCGAAATCAACATTAGTGTTTATGGGCAACATACCACTGGATCAAGTCATTGAACATATTCGTACCGTAATTTCAACAAACTCCATTGTTCAAGTGGCAAAACAACTTCGTAAAGAAATATTAAGTACTGAAGTAATACCAAATGGGGTTTTAAGTGATGAAACTTTAATTGAACAATTTTTAAAGAAAAATCATTTACCGAATAATTGGCAAATTTGTATGCAAGTGCTAAAAATAAAAAATTAAGTGAAAATTACAATCGACAAGCGTTATCAGTGTTTCATGATATATACTTCACGATTACTGAGAAACCGACTCTAAAGCATATTGCTTTAGATCAATCTATTCATCATTTGACTCGATCGAAAAATTTAATCAATTATTAAAAGCATTAAAAAACATCGATAAAGAAGTACTAACGTCAATTGTGTGTGCAGATATAGACAGAAAATTACTTATTCCTATAAATAGAGTTCGAGATTCGTCGTTATTTCTTCATGGAGGTATAGATAATAATGATTTCAATAAAGAAATGTCTATGGTTTGAAGGTACTTATAAGAAAAAATACATTTCAGGGTGTCATTTAGCTGCTCAATCCCTTGGCGAAAACATTTCTCGTATTTTGCCAGCATTACACTCTCTAAGTGGTTGCGATTCGACTAGCAGATTAGGCTAAAAAAAAAATAGTTTAAAAGCTGCATCGTTGGATTTTGTGCAAAATGATCTAAGGCATTTAGCAAATCCATACCTAACAGTCGAACAGTCGGAATTAGAAACCATTTGCACCTATATTTTCTCAAAAAAACATTAACTGCTGGTGAACTTCGCTATAAATTAATTTGTCAAAATATCAGCTTCGGCTTAAATTTATTAAAAGTAATGTGCCCATCAGATGCTCTACATTTACGTTTATTAAGAGCTTCAGCACAAACATATATATGGATAAATTCTGACCAAACAGTACTACAGCCTATTGATTACACCTTATTAGGCTATGAAAAAAAGATGGTAAATTGTATCCACGACAATTGACGAAGCGACTATTACCGGAATTGTTAATTCAACCCTGCAAATGTACATCTAATTGTCAAACAAATGCTTGTTCTTGCAAAAAGTTACAACTAAATTGCATTTCGTTGTGCAAATATATTAATAATAACTTCCAAAATAAAAGAGATTAATTATTTGTATTTTTTGGTATGACTTATGTTAAAATGTTCTTTTTCCTTTAAATCATTTTTTATCAAAAATATGTGTTTTATTTTTTACTTTTTTTTTATTGACTAACTAAAATTATCTTTAATCATAAGAAATAATTGAACTTTATCACTAAAACAATCATTGAAATGGTTTCAAAGCACTTGTTCAGTCCATTTCCTTGAATACTAAGGGGGTGGGGTAAAAAAAAAAATGGACCATCAAATCTCCCGGCAACATCCAGAATCATAATCTGCAAGCTTTTCTGAGTTCAAAACTATTTATAGAATGCGGTCCTCCCATTTTGCATACTCAATGTCCTTTAGCGCCTGCACTATTAGAAAAAACACAATTCCTAATACATGCAAATAACTCATCTAAACCGTATGCTTTTACATATACATATCTATGTGTGTATGCGCATATGAATATATATGCATGTCGGGACAATGTATATACGTAGATGTTTCTGTTGTGTGCATAACAATGCATATTCGCATATACATACAGTTAGTAACATAAATAAGTATACAGGAGCCTGATGTATGGAATCGTTTGACGCTAACGCGTTTGTAATCAAAATAGTTTACACGTGGTAATTGTGTACTGGGACAAGCTTTCCTATGCGCCTTAATTTAGCTGTAAATTTATGTGACAAAAATTAGTATACAGCAAACGATTCTTCAGTTAGCATAACATTTACTTTTACGTATTGATTAAAAAAGTTAAAGCTATTAAAAGGAAATAATTAAAGTGAGTATAAAAATTTAGGGCACCAAAAGGAAAAGAGCTTTCTGATGATTTAAAGAAACTGATTTTAATATATCACAAGGAACATAAATCATTGCGAGAAATCGGTCGTTTGATAGATAGGAGTTTTGCTACAGCTCAAACGATTGTGAATATATATAAAAGTGCGGGAAGCACCACTAATAAAGAGCGTTGTGGGCGTCCGCCGCTCTTAAATCCCAGGAAAAAAGCTTAGTCGTACGAAAAATCAGGACAAACCCTAAAAGAAGTGACCCAAAATTTAAATATGAAGTAGAAAATGAGACTGGAAAACAATTTAGCCCCGTAAGGAAAAAGCCCTTCTTGAGTAGTGTTAATCGGAGTAAACGGATTTCATTCGCAAAAGATCATGAAAAATATGACCAAACGTTTTGGAACCAAGTGATATTTTCTGATGAGCGTAAGTTCAGTATCTGTGGATCTGATGGCCGTGAAAAATTTTCGAGAAAAGTTAACGGGGAACTGGATCCAAACAATACGACGGGCACTGCGAAGCATGGAGGGGGCTCTGTGATGGTTTGGGGATGCATGACTGCGAACGGGGTTGGAAACTTGGAATTTATCAAAAATATTATGGACCGATATGGTTACTTAAATATTTTGAAAAATATTTTAAAAGAAAGCGCTACGAAATTGGGCCTTGGTGGAACGTTTATCTTCCAGCAGGATAATTACCTCAAGCACACATCCAATATTGTACGAGAGTGGCTGTTATACAATGTGTGAAAACAGCTGAAAACACCGCACCAGTCTCCGGATACCAACCCAATCGAACATTTATGGAAACATTTAAAGCGGCAAATACGTAAACATCCGATTAGAAATAAGGAGCAACTGAAAAACGTTCTTCAAGAGGAATGGAATAAAATACCACCAGCTGTAACTGAAAACTTGGTGAAATCAATGCCATCACGACTTAAAGCGATTGTAAAGTCTAATGGTAATCCTACCAAATACTAGGATTTGATTTTAATTATGTTTTTGATTTCACAAATTAATAATATGATGAACTGTATATAGTACTTACTTTTGAGACATGAATTTTTATAAAGTTTAATATAAAAACCTATAATTTTGTTCCCTTTTAAAATGTTGTCATTATTTGGATCAAATATGACTTTTGTATTTCATTCATGTAAATAAAACACAACTTTGTTATAACTTAGGTTGTTTGAAACAATCGGAAAATTGAAAACGTGTCCGGTGTATACTTACTTCTGTTACTAACTGTATGTACATATAACCGCACACAGTCACTTTATGGCTCTACATGCGTATGTTTCCTAAACTAAAATTCTAAGCTTAGCGACTACAAGAACAAAATATTATTATTATTATTATAAATTAATATGTTTACAGCACTAGCTACCAGGGCTATCGGCTAAGTCATTACAAGAAAAAATTAATGTAATATATAGTAACTTATTGTATCTTATACACTTATCTCTTAAATTAGATAAGAACAAAATACATTCATAGGCGCAGCTGTAGCGGCCATGATTATTTACCCGCGACGGCGCTGAACCGCTGAGCTAAACTACATTTTTTCAATTCAAATTCACATTGTGTTTTTGCATGCCACTCTCCCCTCTCATTTCTCCCCGGCAGCCATATTCATTAATTTCCTACTGTTAACTTGTGGTGCAGTAATTTCTGAGTTGAATTTCTTACCCTTGTTTTGTTAGCGCCCAAAATGAGGAACGGGCCGAGACTGCGCCTTCTCTATGCACTTACGTTCTCTGCCGACATCAGTATGAGCAATAGCAAAACTCCGTCTGATACGATAACTTACGCCGGTGCAGCCGCTACTTCATCTAATTATATATATACAGTTAGAATTTTCAAAAAATCGATTTTTTTTTCTCAATGTACATATATTTAAGAATACACACAGAAAATTTAATATCGTTCCGGTGAATATTCTCGAAGTTACACGCAAATTTGAAAAGGCGTTTCAGAGTTCTTGAAAGTACAAGGCCGAAGCGGCAGCGCTTACCTGGTACGCTGTCTCTTTTGTGCACCTGCCTATTGTAAATGTTCCCTTCTAATGTATTTAGATGCGTAAAGCAACAGTCTGTTATTGTTTTTTTTTGTACCTGAAAGGTAAATTTTTAATTTTTAAGAGTGATAGTCAGTATAAGCAGCTAAGCCAAGCAGTAAACTTGTGAGTTCGTTCATTTTTTTTCTGTAATTTTTTCGTGAAAATGAAGTCTTCTAGAGAAATGAGAAAATCTCTTAACATACGTAAGTCGAGAACGAAAAAGCGTGTGTTTTTTAGTATATCGCAAAAGAAGATAAGCAGCGCGTGAACATTTCCGATCTCAGAGCGCGTGAGAACACCCAAGATGGAAGAATGGCCCGCAGACAACATCAACTCGAGTTATTAGAAGCTGCCGAAGCGGCGAAGGTTGTATTATATGGTCCTGGAATAGACATCCCCATGTAAGTTACAAAAAAAATATATCCTATGTAAAGTGCTTTTCAAACTTTAAACGCGTAATTAACCCAAGATTTTTTCTCACCGATAAATATTTTTTATTAACAATTTAAGCCCGACATTTTGGTCAAAAATCGATTTTTTTTTTGAGAAACCTTCGATAAAATACTAGATTTATTATTACTTTAACGAAATCTGTTTGGTTTTTTAATTTCAGGGGATCCAGTTCAGAGATATAGTGGTCACCGTAAAACGTCTTTTTTGGTGGGAGTTCCCGGAGATCAGCTGTAGCTGCTTTCCAAATAAATATTTTTACTAATACTAAGTCTTAAATACAATTAAAAGATAACATAATATGTGTGCAAATATTTAGATCAATAAATTTAAAAGTTTTCTCAGATAAAATTCTGAAAAATTCGCTGTTTTTCGGCCTTCTACGAGGGGTGCCTTTTATATTTCGCGATTTGGCAACCCTGGTGTTGCAATCTGGCAACTGACAGCTGTATCGCAAAGTTTGACATTTTTTGGTTTTTACGTACTCAGAACGTTTTGAAATACCAGCGCTATTTGTGTTGTTTACAGTAACTTAAAAGATTCATCTCGGTCCAAAAATGGAATTAAATCGTGAAGATTTTCGTGCGATTATTTTTTACAACTTTCGACGTGGATTAACTCAGCTACAATGCATGGATGGACTTAATTCATTTTTTGGCGATGAAGCTCCATCAAGGACCAGTGTTTATCGATGGTATGGTGAATTCAATCGTGGTCGTAGTTCACTCTAAGACGAATTTCGTGAAGGTCGTCCAAAATCAGTTGTTGTTCCGAAAACCATTGATGCTGTGCGCGAACTGATATTGCAAGATCGTCATGTGAGATTGAGACAATCTTAGCCATTAGTGGGACCAGCATACATTCAATATTGCATAAACATTTGACTGTCAAAAAAATTTGTTCGCGTTGGATCCCACACAATTTGTCAAGCGCTCAAAAAAAGCTCGTGTCGATTGGTCGAAGGAAATGCTCAAAAACTACGATCTTGAATTTACGCGTATGAGCCCGAAAGTAAACAGCAGTCGACTGTATGGGTGTTTCAAGATGAGCCAAATCCAACAAAAGTTGTTCGCGCACGAAGCACTTCCAAGCAAATGGTCGCCTGTTTTTTCGGAAAAACTGGACATGTCGCAACCGTACCACTAGAACAACGCAGAACAGTAAATTCTGAGTGGTACACAACCATTTGTTTAACAGTTGTCTTCCAAGAAATTAGGAAAACCAATCGCCAAAGATGGATGACTCTTAACCAGGACAATGCGAGCTCTCCCACATCGGCTCAAACAACTGCATTTTTGAGCACCCAAAACATCGAATTAATGGGTCATCCGCCGTATAGGCCTGACTTGGCACCGAATGACTTCTTTTTATTCCTGTACGTAAAAAACAAACTGAGAGGTCAACATTTTTCGACACCTGAAGAAGCGGTTGCGGCATTCAGAATGCATGTTTTGGAGGTACCTCATTCAGAGTGGCAAAAATGCTTCGACAATTGGTTCAAACGCATGCAAAAGTGTATAGATCTTCATGGAGAATATTTTGAAAAACAATAAAGTGACTGTATATAACGCCATAAATGACGGTTCGCATGAAGTTTCTCTTCGTTGCCGTTTGGCTACAATTGTAGCCAATTTGCAACATTTAAAATTGAAAGCTATAATGCTTCTTAAATGGCTACAATTTCATAGTTACAATTTTTTTCAATATAAAAAATTAGAAAACTAACACTTTATATATAAAGGCACAGAAATAAGGTTGGGTTCATACCTTAAGTGCATATATAAACCAATTGACACTGTGTATATGTTTAGCTATCTCTCTTGCGGAATTTCTCTTTGGTGACATTGTTTGCGCGCAGTCATCATAGATGACGCAGTCATGCTATGCACATGTCAAAATTAGGAAAGAAGTTATGTGAAGCTGGAAGTGCGTGGTAGCTGATTTTAAAGTGAAATGGATAAGTAAGTTTATATAATGATAATATTAAATCAACAACTTTTGCCAATGTCATAAATGTATTTGATATTTTACTTTTTGGGTGCAGTGAAACAGAAACAAGAAGAATATCGATAGACTCATTTTTAGATGCGAATACAGAGCAGATGAACAAAATTGTGAAAAACGCTGAACTCACAATTGTAATGTTTTTGATAGCACACAACTTACCTTTCCTGCTAATGGATGTCTTTCCTGGTCTTTTAACTTAATGTTGCTGGGATTCAGAAGTGGCAAAACGTTTAAAATGCGCCAGAACGAAGGACCTCATTTCGAAGTTAAAATCATGTAAGTTTTTGAACATCATCGACGAAACCACAGATGCTTTAACTAAAAAGTGCTTAGTGCTAGTTGTGAGATATGTTGGAAGCTTTATAGTACGCGATCGCTTCGTAGTGTTTGAAGTTTTAAAAAATTTCTTCCATAACAACAACATTCCCCTCAAAAACATCATTGGTTTGGCTACGGATGCTGCCAATATAATGACTGGACATTTATCAGGTTTGTTTGAGGCAGAAACAAATATTTTTTATTTGAAGTGCACTTGTCATTCTTTGCATTTGTGCGTAAGTTATGCCTGTAAAAACTATCCGTAGGCGTCGATTGGTTATGCCGAAATATATAGTTTTTTTTCGCACAACCCTAAGCGAGTGCACGATTTTGCAGATTCCAGGACTATTGGGACGCATTAAAACTTTTTTTTTATTAGTTGTAAATTAGAAGTAAGTGCAGTTCGATTTGTTCAATTGGCTGAAAAAATGAACAACGATATACAAGTTTATTTCTGATTTCTTTCGTACGTGTTGCCTCTAATAAGCAATTTGAATAAAGAGTTTCAGCCGGAACAAAGTCGTTTGCCATATCTTTACTCAAATTTTAAATCACATAATATCTTAATTATGAGCAATTTTATTGTATTAAAATCAAAAATTGTCATTGGTACAAAAGCAGAATTTTTGCTATTGAAAACAAAGGCAACACCAGAACAAATAAGTGATATAAAAGGACAAATTTTACATTGAACTTTTAGATCAAATCAAATTAAGAATTGATTTCACGAGAAAGGACTTGGAAATTTTAAAAATAATAACCTGTATCCAGGTTCTATCAAACAATGACACAAGGACAGGTCCGCCGTACTTTTGCGAAAAAAATTTGTAAAAGTGATTCACTATTTTACGGTCCCGCGGGTAACGAACGAGGATTCGTCACCCCTCTAGTATCTAATTATGTAAGAAGTTAGGGAGTCAGGCTTTACCAGACCCCCATTCAAAAAAGTGAAGTAAATGGACAGGTCGAGAGGCTTCATTCCACTATTATTGAAATATACCGCTGTCTGGAAAGGGAATTACCCAACACCAGCCCCATGGAGTTACTATACATAGCCGCTGATCGATACAACAATTCAATTCATTCCATTACGAAGCATAAACCGAGCGACATATTTTTTAACAGGGTGCAAAGAATAAACTACCAGGGGTTAAGAAATTTTCAGGAAAAGGTTTTTAATGAGGTAAGGGGTCAAATAAGAAAAAATCAGGGATCAAGAAATTCTCGAATAAATAGAAAACGGGACTACCCTAAGGAATATTCGCAGGGCGATGTGGTGTACGTAAGGAATAGACAAATAAAAGGAAAACAACGGCCACTGTACAAAAAGGAAGTCGTAGGAAAAGATAATAGGGTCACGGTAACAAAAAACAATGGGAAAAGGATCCATAAGACTCAGGTAAAAAATATATGAAACCGATCTTTCCTTTCCTTTTTTGACGGATTTTTTCCTTCGCTGGCTCGTACAAAAATTGAGTGATAATTAAAACCCTTTAGAAATAAAAAAAAAAAGAAAACATTTTTTTTTACAATATATGAAACAAGTTTTTATTTAAGAAAAAAGAGAGAAAAAAACTGTTAAGGAAAAAAGACAGGAAAAAGGAAAAAAACACGCCAAATATATTCAAATAATGTAAGGCGTTGTAAATTGTAAAAAATTTCTTTTGCCATACTTGTAACGCTCCTCTTTTTCTAAAGCCACTTGTTTTAATATAAAAAAAGTTATCAAAAATGAAACAAACGATGAAATGCTTTTTCTCCCTTTTCCTTTCAAAGGATATTCTAATTAGGAACAAGTTGCTTTCAAGAAAAGAACACGCGCAACTGGCAATATTAACTTAAGGCTGAAACAAAAAGTTACCGATTTTTGTTATGTTATTTTGTTGCCACACCAAGAAAATTTTTAAATTTTTATCGAAAATTTTATCAAGCTAGATTACTCATAATCCCCTGCGTTTGCGGATTCAACATCTTCGGCTACGATGCCCATTGGTAGCGATAAATCAAGGTCAAGGCTGGATAGTAAATGGCCACTTTAAATTGATACAAAAGATCGATTGAATCTCTTCAGTGAAGCATTGGGGAAATTCGAAACGGCTGCAGAAGGCATGAAGAATGACGTCGCAAAATCCTTTGCGGCATACAACTTGAACACATTAGTCAACGCCTCGCCGAACTTCGAGCCACTAAACTCCGTAAAATCCGGTCAATCAATTGGCTTGGATCGGCCTGGAAATGGGTTGCCGGCTCGCCTGATGCAACAGGCTGGGACACAATCCTTAGAAGTCCGGATGATGTAATCGCAAACAACAACCACCAATTTAAAGTAAATGAGGAAGTCTTCAATGCCACTCGGGAATCTATGAACCAGATCAATAAGATGACACGTTACGTGAACACCATTGGGAAAAAGGTTGGCACTACGGCTGCTAAAACCGTACTGCTTAACCGTATACAGATCCTCAAGGAAGAGATAAGTGAGGTAGTACGCGCGTGTCAAATGGCAAAGACGGGCATAGTCAACACCAACCTCTTAAACCCGGTTGAGTTACATCAGTTAATTTCTGAAGAAGAGGCTTTACCCTATCAAAATTCCATTGAGGCAGTAGAATATGCGAAACCCTCTTTATTTTCAAACGGCTCTCTGCTGATTTATGTACTCGCAATCCCTAAGGTCAGAACTGATGAATGCCGCTTTCTAGTGACGATAGCCGCGGTTCATGCAGGTATGAGGGTAGTTGCAAAATACACGAAAACGTTAGTCAGCCAGGAAGAAACGTACGGCATAATAAGTGAATGTCCTTTGATCAAAAATTCAACGATCTGCGAGATGAGCCATTTGCAAAGATTACCCGAGGAAGGATGCCTGGCACGTCTAATTAAGGGGGGTGATGCTGAATGCCACTTCGAACCTGAAAATGGAGAAACTATCTAATTAATTAGTGAAGGTACATTATTTCTAACCAACTTTCAGGGGACTGTTCGTAATGATAATCGCAAGAGCGTCCTTAACGGCACGTTCCTCATCCAGTTTAGCAATGAGACAATTTGGGGGAAGAACGATCCTTTTCTAACAGAGCATCGCAGAGCTCGCAGGTATTGCCAGCAGCGGTTACCAACGTGACAAGCCAAGGATTTAAACCAAGTCTAGAATATGTTCACGCGTTGAGCATGACGAATATCAAACATCTGGGCAAACTGGGCCAGAGATTCCATGTCTCTTTGGCTGTTGACGCCTTTTTTATTTGCGTATTGGCCGTGGTCTCCTACTGGATTTGGATAAAGATAACAGCAAGCCTTGATCTCCCTCCGATACGCCACCCTACCATTCTGATGCCTGTTGCTACCTACGCGAAGGAGACACCCGACGATTCCCGGAATACGCATGTCAATCTGCGGGACACAGACATTTAAAGGGGGGACAGTTAACACCACAGTTAACTCGCTCACCTGCAGCAGAAGCACACATGTCTATTGAAATATGCTGACAGTGCGTCTGCCTAATGCAACGTGATCCACACGCGCATCCGGCAGACAGTAACTTCACCTGGAATACACAACATCGTGGGAACCGCTATGTCAGCAGGGTTAGGGTAGGAATAAGGCTAGCTTAAGTATAAAAGGACCTGAGTGTGGCGCTGCGCGGGTAGTCTTCAACCAGTTAAGTGGCTTGTTATACAAAATCTAATAAAGTGTACTGTTCAAACATATTTAAGGGAGAATTAATTCCAGGATCCCGAAAGTGAGTATAACCTAACGGGGCAAGTGGTTGGCCCGCAACTTTAAATTTTTAAACGATGTCTTGCGGGACACGTTAACTGGCGCCCGAGCAGGGACCTGCCTTAAAGGAGGCAGGCCATAAAAGAATCTCATAAAGCGAAAAAAAAGGAAAAAAGCCTGAAAGGCAATGAAGTGAAAAATTAAATGCCTTGTTTTATAAAAAGGCTGCAATAATAAACAAATTTAAAATAATTCTCTATTACGCAGGGAATCGTACTAAAATCCCTGACAAATTGGTGGGCACCGTGAAACATTCATAGTGCGAGGTTCGACTCCTCGTCAGAAGTGAATGAATGAAGTGAAAAATTAAATGCCTTGTTTTATAAAAAGGCTGCAATAATAAACAATTTTAAAATAATTCTCTATTACGCAGGGAATCGTACTAAAATCCCTGACAAATTGCTGGGCACGGTGAAACATTCATTTGTCAAAAAACAAAAAAGAATGCAAAAAGATGCTTGAGAAAAATTACGTATTTTAAATCTGTGGCGAATTGGTGGGTGCCATTTGCACAAGGTTCGACTCCTTGGCCGGATTCGTAAATATCAAGAAAAAAGGAAAAATGTTAATTTGCTAGTGTAATTACCGCCACGTTCATAAGTAAATTGGGTAACGTCAACGATCTCGGCATGATAAAGCAGCTGCAGCCAAGTGACTGGATACGCCCTATCTGGGTGCACGTTGTCGTTCACATGGGAACACGCCAACTATTTCTGGCCTCTGGCAGCTAAATTAGAAGTTTTTTAGGCTTCCGAGAATCGTGTGAAGGAAGCGTCCTAAGTAGGTTGCCTGCAATCTGATTGTAGGACGACTAAAAAGGGTTCCCGCGTCCCTTCCGTGACCTTAACCAATAAAATAAAGAAAATTTAAGAAAAATAATTGACAAAATACTAAAACTTTCCGCATTTCTAGCTCAACATTTTGGAGTTTCCCGAATATCTCGATGCAACCAATCAGCCTGTGAGTTGAAATAAGCAAAAGGGAATAACAAGTGCGATAGAAATAAGCGAAAGTGACAGAAGCAGCGAAGGAGAAGGAAAAGGTTTTAAAAGGAGTGAAACTAAAGGTCGGTGAACCAATTTACTTTATTATGGATTCCTTGACTCAATCGGTTACTGAGTTAAATGGCTCCGTGGGCGCGCTCATGGCTGAGCTGAAAAAAGCCGAATACCGCATTCGCCAGCTTGAGGCAGTGTCCGCGGGGGCACCCGTGGCAGCACCAATTGAAATTCTTCTATGGGGCCGGTTTATGAGGACGACTTAAAGGAGATTGGTAGATTACCGGATACCGATGATTATAAAATCATCAAGGCAAGACCTCTATATAGGGCCATCCTTAAAAGCATTAGGGAGAAAGTTAGGGGAAACGCTGATTCTGCTCTAATTTCGTACAATATTTCCGAGGTCGACTGGCCAGGGATAAAAAACTGCCTGTCGCTACATTATGCAGATAAAAGGAACATACGCTCAGGTTAGATGAGTTTTATGCCTGCGTGAACCATCAATTTTCTTTAATTATTAACAAATTAAAAACTGAAAATTATTCTGCGGAAACTGTGGGTGCTTTAATGGAAACGTACCGGAATCGAGCGCTGGATATCTTCATAAGAAGGTTAAATGGCGACCTTTCTCGATAATAGTTCAAAAACCGCGATCGCTGCCTGAGGCGTACACGGCTTGTTTGGACATACAAAATTTGAATTTCAGGAATCAACTAGTGCATGGAGGGGTAAATAGAAATACGGTGACTGCTCCCATGAATACCATAAGTGGGGATTCTAAGCCTCATCCATCTGTTTCGAAGTTTAACGGTAACTTTCGGCCCGCAGGAAATGATTATAAGTTCGGATTTAGGCCGCGGAGTGGTTCCTTCCAGAATCGCACATTTACCCGAAAACCGGAAATCTATCGACCAGTGAAAAAAATGGAAGTAGATCCTTCTGCACAAACTCGTCGGAGTTTCTCGAATAAACACCAGCAAGGATTCTCGTTTAAAAGCAAACTCGGCTCAGATAATTACCCCCAGAAACAGCAGAGGATGTTCCATATGGAGGCAATTGGTGAAGAGTATGCCCAAGTAGTAGGGGATAATGTGGAAGACCAGGTAAATTTTATGACAGGAGCCTATCCAGCTTACCTTACATAGAGTATGTGGGTAACGACGGCACTCCCTTGAAATTCCTTGTAGACACTGGCGCAAATAAAAATTTTATTAATTCAACCCTTTCCCTAAATAGTAAGACACTTAGAAAGCCTTTTTTCGTATGTTCAGCCGGAGGGCGCAAAAAAATTGTTGAGGAAGTTAGTGGCAGATTTTTCCAACGCGAGTTATGGTTTCTATAGACTCCCCAGTTATGGTTTCCGTCTATTTTTTGAAACCTCGAGTTGCGGCCATAACCCCTTTTAATATCCTTCCTCTAAATAATAAATACTTTTTATTAAGTTTATGGAAACTTTTATTGCAAATTTTGATTACGGAGTTTCTGCGACTTTTGCCAGTCGCCCTTCGCGGTTCAGCCACAACTGGCTTTTCTTAGATCTTTAGGTCTTAAATATAGCCTTAGTATATACATATTTAGATTGTAAATATGTGTGTTTGTGATGTTACTCAGCACCATCCAAATAGTCTACTTTTTGTTTAGACTTGCAGCAATTGTTTTACTGTGTGCTCTTATTTCACTCAAGTATGTTTTGCATACTTGAGTGTTGACACCAGTATGTTTGTTATCTGCATATACGTATGACTTCACGTCATTCGTATATGCAATGAGCGGATTATACTTAAGCATATACATATTTATGTATATTTATATTTCTAACTCTAAAGTGCTGAGTGGCATTCCTAAGGTTCATTTTACAATCATAAATTTTATTGGAATATGATTGTTTTCTTTTTCACTAATACTCATTTTACAATTAAAATATGGTTCTTTTCTTTTTGATAATTTTATGTGTGGGAGCGGGGCCATTCCACATAACTCCCCCACCGTTAGAGTTAGAACTCTCCTGAGTTCTTTCATTAATAAGTACATTTTGTTTGGGGTTGGTTTCCATTAACATAATTCCCCCTTCATTATAATTCTTTTTATTAACAACTTTTACTTTTATATTCTTCCTTTTCCAATATACAATTATTATAATCAATAAGAGCAATAAACATATTGCTACTGTTACATTCATACCATATGAAACATTTTTATGGTATTTTAATTCTTTAATTTCTTTAATGTTTTCCATATTTTTTTCTTCAATCATTTTAAACTTTAATTCCTGTTCGTAACTTTGGTTTAACATTTTTACTGGGTAGTGGAATTTTTCTGCAAATTCCACTTTATTATTTTCAAACATTTCATTATTTAATTCGATTTTACAATTTGTAAACGTAATCAGGAAATTATTTTTTAATACGATATTTCTATTGTCACAATTTTGTTTTAAGATTGTTTCATATGCATTGACGATCAATATCGTATCGTCATCAATGTTTAATATTTTAGTTTTATTATTTATTTCAAAAGAACAATCATTTTCAAATATACAATTTCTACTTCGTTTTAGATCTTTCAAGGCAATGTCTTTCTTATAACTTAGATGGATGGACGTTTTGCAATGGATTAATTCGGAAATATGGTTGGTCCTTATGTCTTACTCTTTTGTAATTTTTTATGGGTCCTGATTCTCTGTATTCTGTATACTCTTCTCTATTGCTATTATGTTTTGCTATTATTTTTCTTTTTGTCAAATTAATTCTATCTTGTAATATGGATGGGCCAATGCTATCTTTGGCGAACCTTGGAGAACATTTGATGGTTGAGTGATATCGATCATTATAGTTCGCTATAACGATCTGCATCCTCATTTCCGTTGAAAGACTTGTATCGTCAATTCCTGTTAATTTCTCCAACAGGGTTGAGTGAAGTCTCTCAATGTCTGCGTTACCAGTGTGGTTATTGGGTTTTGTTAAATGGACCTCAATATTTTCAGTATTTAAATATTGTATCAATTGTTCTGCTCTAAACTCATTATCCATTATTACTTTCTTCGGTTTTCCGAATTTCGCGAACTGTTCTAGCAATATAGTTTTCTTTGACCTCCAATTCCTATCAGTTATTATATATGCTGCTGCAAATTTGGTCAATTTATCTATTGTCGTAACAAACGAATGTTTGTTGAAATGAAATATATCAATATGGATAACTTCGTTTTTATCCGTAGGGGTTTCTGTCAAATTGAACTTAGGTTTTATAGGTTTTCTATCATATTTTATTTGTTGGCATTTTTCACAGTTATTTATTATTAACTGAATATGCTCCCTGAGTTTCGGATAAAATATTTTGTCTTTCAATGTATTAATTGTTTCTGCAATGCCACTGTGCATCGACTCCTTACTGTGATACAAAGAGATTTGTCTATGCAGTTCTTCTTCCTGCGATATCTCTGTTGCTCTTTTTGTACATTTTATGAATTCCAGTTTGCTATTACAGGAGAACATGGACATCAACAACAGTTGAATTTTATGATAATCTTGCTCTTCAACTTCAGAAAATATTCCTACCTTACCTTTCCTAATGTGCCTTTCAAATATAGTTCTTAATATGTTTTCACTATTCAGTGGGTCAACCTCGATTATTTTCCTACCATGCGATATCTTAATTTCAGCTTCAGGGCTATATGTTATTATAATTTGTGTCTTATATTTATTAACAATCTCTTCTTTTATAGCCAAATGTTCCAATAACTCTTCCTTTGCGGAATGTATCGTATCGGAAATTTCAAAATTCGATTCTTTATCATTATTTTCATTTATATCCTTAGATGCCATTAAAATTTGGTAACCTTTTGCAAGATCAATAGGGCTAAAGTACTGTGCTTTGCCCAACTTGTCTAAGATTCCATGAATATTTGGCAAGGGATACTTATCGTCAATGGTTATTTGATTAAGCCTACGATAATCAACCACTAAACGAAACTTTTTATTTCCGGACTTATCTTCTTTTTTCGGAACTATTATAATAGGAGAGCTATACCTACTCCTGCTTTTTTGAATTATACCCTGCTTTTCCAATTCTTTAATTTGCCTGACCGCCTCCTCTTCATGTTTCGGAGGTAACCTATAAATTTTTGAATTTATTTGTTGGTTTGTGACCGTCTTTACTTCATGGACCACTGATTTTGTATTAGTCAGTGTGTCCCCATCTTTAAAAATTAATTTTTTATATTTTTTTAGCAATTTTTCAACTCCTTTACGTTCATCTGATTTTAGATGATCAAGTTGAATATTTTGCAATTTCCCAGACTCCAATGCATAAACCTGCTCTTGGATCGTCTTTGAGAGGAATGGTATTTTTACACCATTAAGGAGTTCAATTTCCTCCTTTTCTATATCAATTACCTTGACATTTTTAAATATAAAGTCATTTCCCAACAACAAATCGTATGGTTTATCAAAATCCATCTTCACCCACTTTATTCTAGCCTTGGCAACATATTGAAACTCTGATGGGCACGGAGAACTAACTCTTTCATTTGTGCCCTTAATATTACCATTTAAGGTACTCACTATTATGTTATTTCCTTTAATAACCGGTAGATTATATTCATCGAAGGTTTTCTTCTTCATAATACTAATTGTAGATCCTGGATCCAGCAAAGTTAAAAAATTTTTATTGAATAACGTCAATGTTATTAGAATTTTATTCTGACCACCCGAGGCTAGTTTGTAAAAACTCTTCGTTTATGTTTACAGCCTCCCCTTGACTCGCAGCATCGACGTCCATGGGTTGAGGGCCATTTGAACGCCTTGTTTGCTGAGATGTATTAAGTCTATTTGGAGTGTTTTGTGGTCGATTGTTTAATTGTTGGCTACCTTGCCTATAATATTGGCCTTGTTCATATACAGGACGGCCATTTACCTGTTGCGAAATACTTTGTCTATTATTTTGTCGTGAAAAATTGGGTGCACGGTAATTGTTTTGAGCAGTGCTATTTTGCGAACGGCTGCTATACCTGCCTGAATTATTGGCTTGCGAATTGTTGCCGTTATTATGCCTAAAATTGGCATTCTGTCTAATATTATTATTATTATAAACAGGGCGAGGATTAAAATTTCCAGACTGTCTGTTTATATTTTTGGATATGAGCATTGGATTCAGGTTTCCAGCATCCAAGCCAATAAAATTGTATATACAAGCCGACATCTGCGGCCATGACACTATGTTTCTTATGGTGCAAGCAAACGTACCTGCCGCCAATTGTTTTATTCTTTGAATGAGCATTCCCGTGAATATCTCCTTCATCGCATCACCATTTTCACTTAAAACACTAAATTCGGTGATATTATCAATTATATCCCTAGCTTTTTTATTAAGTTCACTTATACTCCCTATTTTTAAATGTGTAATGTCGTTCGTTATCGACATTTGGTCTTTAGTTGACCGAAAATGTTGCTTTAACTTTGTTTTACACTCCTCCCAATTTTCTGGTGGGGTCAGAGAAAGAAAATTTTTTGCTGATCCTGATATCTTAAGATCGAAAACTATTCTATACACTAGGTCCTGTTGCTCTGGGTAGTCCCCCAAAATCCTATCAATTGTTTGAATAAAATAGGGCAACTTCTTTGTGTTGCCTTCAAAAGGATGTAGATATTTTAAGTCTTTCTCCACCTTTTGTCTTAAGGTGGTTCTTTGATATATAGCATTTTGCTGCAATAGTTGCGTTATCGCTACTAAACAAGCCTCCATATTTTGGGCCATTTACTTTTCGAATCAACAAAGGAGTAGAAAAAATATATATTTTATAATTCAATTTTTTTTTATTATTATTGATTTGCTTTTACCGAACTGGCATACGTCACATGCCTGATTATTAGTTTTTGCTTACTTGCTTCGAGAAAATTTCTTAATTGATTTAACGTGCCCAAGCATTAAGTACGCTTGCTCTATTTTTTTTCTGCACTGGGGCTCTTTCCACAATATTAAACATATTAAACCTGTTTCTATTAGTGCGAAGATTATTGCCCGCAAATCGATTAACCATCCTCCTGAATCTTGTGGCACTAGGATCTACCTCCGTGAGGGTTGGCCATTCAATCATATTCTTATCCTGGCGTAAATTACTGTACGTAATTTTTTTTTTTTTTTTTTTTTTTAACTAATTATAAACCTCTTTAAATTTGACACATTTTCTATATTTTTTTTTTTGTTTCTTTTCCTTTTACTTCGTATTTCTTCTATGTTTCATATTTTCTCTTTACATTAACAATTTTTCACAAAAAAAAAAAAAAATTATTTTTTCACTGTCGTTTTCAAGTATCATAACTTTTCGCAAAATGTTAAAAAATATATGTATCACTAGCTACTTACATAGACTCCTTTCGTCAATGGATGGATCAAAATTTTCAGGATCTCTGCTCTGCTTGGTCTTCACTTATTTGCTGTGGTTTGGTTGATGTTTCCGGAGTGCTCACTGGTACTTGTTGAAATTGTTATTCTGCTGCTGTTATTTTGCTGCTGTTGTTTTGCTGCTGATGTTACTGCTGTTGTTTTGCTGCTGATGTTGCTGCTGTTGTTTTGCTGCTGATGTTGCTGCTGTTGTTTTGCTGCTGATGTTGCTTTTGCGTTTGATAGCGATCAAGGAAACAAGCGACCTCTTTGATGACAGAGATATCTGTTGCTGCTGCTTCTTTCACTGCTATTTTATAGTGCAGTTTTTAAATTTTTATGTGTAAATGCTTTCCTTCTTTAAAGATCCCTTAATAAGCAACCACCGTAGCCGAATGGGGTGGTGCCATCCGTATCGCGACTGCGCCAGTTATGGTTTCTATAGACTCCCCAGTTATGGTTTCCGTCTATTTTTTGAAACCTCGAGTTGCGGCCATAACCCCTTTTAATATCCTTCCTCTAAATAATAAATACTTTTTATTAAGTTTATGGAAACTTTTATTGCAAATTTAGATTACGGAGTTTCTGCGACTTTTGCCAGTCGCCCTTCGCGGTTCAGCCACAACTGGCTTTTCTTAGATCTTTAGGTCTTAAATATAGCCTTAGTATATACATATTTAGATTGTAAATATGTGTGTTTGTGATGTTACTCAGCACCATCCAAATAGTCTACTTTTTGTTTAGACTTGCAGCAATTGTTTTACTGTGTCCTCTTATTTCACTCAAGTATGTTTTGCATACTTGAGTGTTGACACCAGTATGTTTGTTATCTGCATATACGTATGACTTCACGTCATTCGTATATGCAATGAGCGGATTATACTTAAGCATATACATATTTATGTATATTTATATTTCTAACTCTAAAGTGCTGAGTGGCATTCCTAAGGTTCATTTTACAATCATAAATTTTATTGGAATATGATTGTTTTCTTTTTCACTAATACTCATTTTACAATTAAAATATGGTTCTTTTCTTTTTGATAATTTTATGTGTGGGAGCGGGGCCATTCCACATAACTCGCGCGGGAAACTATACCTTTGTAACCTTTTACGTACTGCCGGGTCTCGTTTCCTTTGATGGTATTATTGGCGATGATATCCTAAAGGAACTGGAGGCTATAATAGACCTCAAGGAAAATGTGCTAATTTTGAATCCTTATATTAGAATTCCCCTTTTACAAAAACCTTCCGGACAAATTAACCAAATTTCCCGATAATAACATTTCAACTAGGGCACAGGAAAAACTGCAACAAATCATTAAAAATCACGAAAAACTTTTTGATCCGATAAGTGACAGGGAAATTGTCGATACTACAGTGAGGGCGGAGATTAGAATGACAACGGCAGAGGCAATTTACACTAAGAGTTACCCATATCCTGCCTGCATGAGGGAGGAGGTTGAAAGGCAGGTCGAGGAATTGCTTGATGAAGGCATTATTCGTCCTTCGAAAAGTCCATACAATTCCCCAATCTGGATTGTCCCCAAAAAGCCAAAACCTTCGGGAGAAAGGCAATATAGAATGGTGGTTGACTTCAAGCGCCTAAACGCCGTAACAATTGCTGACACATACTCCATACCAGATATAAATGCAACTCTTGCCAGCTTAGGCGCTGCTAAATACTTTACGAGGATTGATTTAACTTCCGGGTTCCACCAAAACTGCGTTCTCAACGATGAATGGAAAATTTGAATTTTTTAGGCTTCCATTCGGACTAAAGAACGCCCCTGCCATTTTTCAACGATGTGATGATAGACGATGTACTTTAAGAATATATTGGGAAGATCTGCTACATGTATATTGATGATATTATAGTTTTTGGCAAAAGTGAAGAAGAGCATCTAGAAAATGTTAGCACGATCTTTGCAAGGCTTCTGAGTGCAAACCTAAAAGTTAATCTGGAAAAAGCCCATTTCATGAAGACTAGCGTAGAATTCCTTGGTTATGTCATCACTCCTGACGGGATTAGGCCCGATGCAAAAAAAGTAAGAGCCATTCAGGAATTGGATCCTCCCGAAACGCTTAAGGATCTGAAGCGTTTCCTAGGAATGACGTCGTACTACCGAAAATTCATTCGGGACTATGCAAAGGTGGCTAAGCCATTGACTAATCTAAGTCGAGAAAGGTAAATTTAATTTAATTTGACTACGGATGCTTCCAATTTTGCAATAGGCGCTGTCTTGTCCCAAGGTGATGTTGGAAAGGATAGGCCAATCGCGTACATCTCTCGTTCGCTAAGTAAGACAGAAGAAAACTATGCTACAAATGAGAACGAAACGCTGGCCATTGTATGGGCATTGGATAACCTGCGTTCCTACTTATATGGCGCAAAGAACATTAAAATGTATACCGATCATCAGCCGCTGACTTTCGCTCTAAGAAACCGAAACCATAACGCGAAGTTAAAAAGATGGAAGGCCCGGATAGAGGAATATAACCACGAGTTAATCTACACACCCGGTAAATCAAACTATGTGGCAGATGCCCTATCCAGGATGAAGTGTCGAAAGCAGGACACGACAGGACTTCATGTGTTGACTAGTGTCAGAGATTCCGTCATAGAAATGGTTAGTGAGGGAGCAACCGATACATCCAGAACAATGACAGCCGCTAGAGGCTCTAGCACCGCGACCGCAAGTGAAATAGAAACCGTCCACAGCGCTGAACAAGACGCCTCCGATCTAATAATTCATGTCGAGGCACCCTGGCATGTTTTTAAGAATCAGCTCGTGATAAGAGAGGGACGGGAACTCTTTAGTGTTGAGAACCCACACGAGGGTTACACTCGCCATTATGTGACTCTAGCCGATATAAACCGGTTAACTCTAGTAAGGATATTGAAAGAGAGGCTACGTCCAAATATAATCAACGGTGTCAAAATTCCTGAGAACAGGCTACAGCTTCTCCAAGATGTGTACCTCGAACACTTCCTTTATTACAAAATTAGGGTAACGCAAAGATTGGTAGAAGATGTGGCGAATGAAGAAAGAATTTGTAGAATAATAGAGGAGGAGCACAGGCGGGCTCATAGAAACCACGTGGAGAATAAAGGACAAATTCTGGAAAGGTACTACTTCCCCAAAATGGCGAGCCTGATAAGAAGCTTCACTAAAGCTTGCGAAATATGCCGGGTAAATAAATATGACAGAAATCCTCTCGTCCCAAAATTAAAAGATACTCCGATACCCAAACATCCGTGCGATATCCTGCACATTGATATTTTCGAAATTAGCGGGGAGAAATTTTTAAATTGTCTAGATACATTCTCCAAATTTGCGAAGTTTTTCCACATTAAGGACAGGTCGGCCGTACTTTTGCGAAAAAAATTTGTAAAAGTGATTCACTATTTTGCGGTCCCGCGGATGATAGTTACAGATAACGAACGAGGATTCGTCACCCCTCTAGTATCTAATTATGTAAGAAGTTTGGGAGTCAGGCTTTACCAGACCCCCATTCAAAAAAGTGAAGTAAATGGGCAGATCGAGAGGCTTCATTCCACTATTATTGAAATATACCGCTGTCTGGAAAGGGAATTACCCAACACCAGCCCCATGGAGTTACTATACATAGCCGCTGATCGATACAACAATTCAATTCATTCCATTACGAAGCATAAACCGAGCGACATATTTTTTAACAGGGTGCAAAGAATAAACTACCAGGGGTTAAGAAATTTTCAGGAAAAGGTTTTTAATGAGGTAAGGGGTCAAATAAGAAAAAATCAGGGATCAAGAAATTCTCGAATAAATAGAAAACGGGACTACCCTAAGGAATATTCGCAGGGCGATGTGGTGTACGTAAGGAATAGACAAATAAAAGGAAAACAACGGCCACTGTACAAAAAGGAAGTCGTAGGAAAAGATAATAGGGTCACGGTAACAAAAAACAATGGGAAAAGGATCCATAAGACTCAGGTAAAAAATATATGAAACCGATCTTTCCTTTCCTTTTTTGACGGATTTTTTCCTTCGCTGGCTCGTACAAAAATTGAGTGATAATTAAAACCCTTTAGAAATAAAAAAAAAAAGAAAACATTTTTTTTTACAATATATGAAACAAGTTTTTATTTAAGAAAAAAGAGAGAAAAAAACTGTTAAGGAAAAAAGACAGGAAAAAGGAAAAAAACACGCCAAATATATTCAAATAATGTAAGGCGTTGTAAATTGTAAAAAATTTCTTTTGCCATACTTGTAACGCTCCTCTTTTTCTAAAGCCACTTGTTTTAATATAAAAAAAGTTATCAAAAATGAAACAAACGATGAAATGCTTTTTCTCCCTTTTCCTTTCAAAGCATATTCTAATTAGGAACAAGTTGCTTTCAAGAAAAGAACACGCGCAACTGGCAATATTAACTTAAGGCTGAAACAAAAAGTTACCGATTTTTGTTATGTTATTTTGTTGCCACACCAAGAAAATTTTTAAATTTTTATCGAAAATTTTATCAAGTTAATATAGATTACTCATAATCCCCTGCGTTTGCGGATTCAACATCTTCGGCTACGATGCCCCATTGGTAGCGATAAATCAAGCTCAAGGCTGGATAGTAAATGGCCACTTTAAATTGATACATAAGATCGATTGAATCTCTTCAGTGAAGCATTGGGGAAATTCGAAACGGCTGCAGAAGGCATGAAGAATGACGTCGCAAAATCCTTTGCGGCATACAACTTGAACCACATTAGTCAACGCCTCGCCGAACTTCGAGCCACTAAACTCCGTAAAATCCGGTCAATCAATTGGCTTGGATCGGCCTGGAAATGGGTTGCCGGCTCGCCTGATGCAACAGGCTGGGACACAATCCTTAGAAGTCAGGATGATGTAATCGCAAACAACAACCACTAATTTAAAATAAATGAGGAACTCTTCAATGTCACTCGGGAATCTATGAACCAGATCAATAAGATGACACGTTACGTGAACACCATTGGGAAAGAGGTTGGCACTACGGCTGCTAAAACCGTACTGCTTAACCGTATACAGATCCTCAAGGAAGAGATAAGTGAGGTAGTACGCGCGTGTCAAATGGCAAAGACGGGCATAGTCAACACCAACCTCTTAAACCCGGTTGAGTTACATCAGTTAATTTCTGAAGAAGAGGCTTTACCCTATCAAAATTCCATTGAGGCAGTAGAATATGCGAAGCCCTCTTTATTTTCAAACGGCTCTCTGCTGATTTATGTACTCGCAATCCCTAAGGTCAGAACTGATGAATGCCGCTTTCTAGTGACGATAGCCGCGGTTCATGCAGGTATGAGGGTAGTTGCAAAATACACGAAAACGTTAGTCAGCCAGGAAGAAACGTACGGCATAATAAGTGAATGTCCTTTGATCAAAAATTCAACGATCTGCGAGATGAGCCATTTGCAAAGATTACCCGAGGAAGGATGCCTGGCACGTCTAATTAAGGGGGGTGATGCTGAATGCCACTTCGAACCTGAAAATGGAGAAACTATCTAATTAATTAGTGAAGGTACATTATTTCTAACCAACTTTCAGGGGACTGTTCGTAATGATAATCGCAAGAGCGTCCTTAACGGCACGTTCCTCATCCAGTTTAGCAATGAGACAATTTGGGGGAAGAACGATCCTTTTCTAACAGAGCATCGCAGAGCTCGCAGGTATTGCCAGCAGCGGTTACCAACGTGACAAGCCAAGGATTTAAACCAAGTCTAGAATATGTTCACGCGTTGAGCATGACGAATATCAAACATCTGGGCAAACTGGGCCAGAGATTCCATGTCTCTTTGGCTGTTGACGCCTTTTTTATTTGCGTATTGGCCGTGGTCTCCTACTGGATTTGGATAAAGATAACAGCAAGCCTTGATCTCCCTCCGATACGCCACCCTACCATTCTGATGCCTGTTGCTACCTACGCGAAGGAGACACCCGACGATTCCCGGAATACGCATGTCAATCTGCGGGACACAGACATTTAAAGGGGGGACAGTTAACACCACAGTTAACTCGCTCACCTGCAGCAGAAGCACACATGTCTATTGAAATATGCTGACAGTGCGTCTGCCTAATGCAACGTGATCCACACGCGCATCCGGCAGACAGTAACTTCACCTGGAATACACAACATCGTGGGAACCGCTATGTCAGCAGGGTTAGGGTAGGAATAAGGCTAGCTTAAGTATAAAAGGACCTGAGTGTGGCGCTGCGCGGGTAGTCTTCAACCAGTTAAGTGGCTTGTTATACAAAATCTAATAAAGTGTACTGTTCAAACATATTTAAGGGAGAATTAATTCCAGGATCCCGAAAGTGAGTATAACCTAACGGGGCAAGTGGTTGGCCCGCAACTTTAAATTTTTAAACGATGTCTTGCGGGACACGTTAACTGGCGCCCGAGCAGGGACCTGCCTTAAAGGAGGCAGGCCATAAAAGAATCTCATAAAGCGAAAAAAAAGGAAAAAAGCCTGAAAGGCAATGAAGTGAAAAATTAAATGCCTTGTTTTATAAAAAGGCTGCAATAATAAACAAATTTAAAATAATTCTCTATTACGCAGGGAATCGTACTAAAATCCCTGACAAATTGGTGGGCACCGTGAAACATTCATAGTGCGAGGTTCGACTCCTCGTCAGAAGTGAATGAATGAAGTGAAAAATTAAATGCCTTGTTTTATAAAAAGGCTGCAATAATAAACAATTTTAAAATAATTCTCTATTACGCAGGGAATCGTACTAAAATCCCTGACAAATTGGTGGGCACCGTGAAACATTCATAGTGCGAGGTTCGACTCCTCGTCAGAAGTGAATGAATGAAGTGAAAAATTAAATGCCTTGTTTTATAAAAAGGCTGCAATAATAAACAATTTTAAAATAATTCTCTATTACGCAGGGAATCGTACTAAAATCCCTGACAAATTGGTGGGCACCGTGAAACATTCATAGTGCGAGGTTCGACTCCTCGTCAGAAGTGAATGAATGAAGTGAAAAATTAAATGCCTTGTTTTATAAAAAGGCTGCAATAATAAACAAATTTAAAATAATTCTCTATTACGCAGGGAATCGTACTAAAATCCCTGACAAATTGCTGGGCACGGTGAAACATTCATTTGTCAAAAAACAAAAAAGAATGCAAAAAGATGCTTGAGAAAAATTACGTATTTTAAATCTGTGGCGAATTGGTGGGTGCCATTTGCACAAGGTTCGACTCCTTGGCCGGATTCGTAAATATCAAGAAAAAAGGAAAAATGTTAATTTGCTAGTGTAATTACCGCCACGTTCATAAGTAAATTGGGTAACGTCAACGATCTCGGCATGATAAAGCAGCTGCAGCCAAGTGACTGGCTACGCCCTATCTGGGTGCACGTTGTCGTTCACATGGGAACACGCCAACTATTTCTGGCCTCTGGCAGCTAAATTAGAAGTTGTTTAGGCTTCCGAGAATCGTGTGAAGGAAGCGTCCTAAGTAGGTTGCCTGCAATCTGATTGTAGGACGACTAAAAAGGGTTCCCGCGTCCCTTCCGTGACCTTAACCAATAAAATAAAGAAAATTTAAGAAAAATAATTGACAAAATACTAAAACTTTCCGCATTTCTAGCTCAACATTTTGGAGTTACCCGAATATCTCGATGCAACCAATCAGCCTGTGAGTTGAAATAAGCAAAAGGGAATAACAAGTGCGATAGAAATAAGCGAAAGTGACAGAAGCAGCGAAGGAGAAGGAAAAGGTTTTAAAAGGAGTGAAACTAAAGGTCGGTGAACCAATTTACTTTATTATGGATTCCTTGACTCAATCGGTTACTGAGTTAAATGGCTCCGTGGGCGCGCTCATGGCTGAGCTGAAAAAAGCCGAATACCGCATTCGCCAGCTTGAGGCAGTGTCCGCGGGGGCACCCGTGGCAGCACCAATTGAAATTCTTCTATGGGGCCGGTTTATGAGGACGACTTAAAGGAGATTGGTAGATTACCGGATACCGATGATTATAAAATCATCAAGGCAAGACCTCTATATAGGGCCATCCTTAAAAGCATTAGGGGGAAAGTTAGGGGAAACGCTGATTCTGCTCTAATTTCGCACAATATTTCCGAGGTCGACTGGCCAGGGATAAAAAACTGCCTGTCGCTACATTATGCAGATAAAAGGGACATACGCACCTTGGAGCACCAGCTGGGCCAGTGGTCTCAGGTTAGATGAGTTTTATGCCCGCGTGAACCATCAATTTTCTTTAATTATTAACAAATTAAAAACTGAAAATTATTCTGCGGAAACTGTGGGTGCTTTAATGGAAACGTACCGGAATCGAGCGCTGGATATCTTCATAAGAAGGTTAAATGGCGACCTTTCTCGTATGATAATAGTTCAAAAACCGCGATCGCTGCCTGAGGCATACACGGCTTGTTTGGACATACAAAATTTGAATTTCAGGAAACAACCTGGGCATGGAGGGGTAAATAGAAATACGGTGACTGTTCCCATGAATACCATAAGTGGGGATTCTAAGCCTCATCCATCTGTTTCGAAGTTTAACGGTAACTTTCGGCCCGCAGGAAATGATTATAAGTTCGGATTTAGGCCGAACTGGTTCCTTCCAGAATCGCACATTTACCCGAAAACCGGAAATCTATCGACCAGTGAAAAAAATGGAAGTAGATCCTTCTGCACAAACTCGTCGGAGTTTCTCGAATAAACACCAGCAAGGATTCTCGTTTAAAAGGAAACTCGGCTCAGATAATTACCCCCAGAAACAGCAGAGGATGTTCCATATGGAGGCAATTGATGAAGAGTATGCCCAAGTAGTAGGGGATAATGTGGAAGACCAGGTAAAATTTATGACAAGAGCCTATCCAGCTTACCTTACATAGAGTATGTGGGTAACGACGGCACTCCCTTGAAATTCCTTGTAGACACTGGCGCAAATAAAAATTTTATTAATTCAACCCTTTCCCTAAATAGTAAGACACTTAGAAAGCCTTTTTTCGTATGTTCAGCCGGAGGGCGCAAAAAAATTGTTGAGGAAGTTAGTGGCAGATTTTTCCAACGCGCGGGAAACTATACCTTTGTAACCTTTTACGTACTGCCGGGTCTCGTTTCCTTTGATGGTATTATTGGCGATGATATCCTAAAGGAACTGGAGGCTATAATAGACCTCAAGGAAAATGTGCTAATTTTGAAACCTTATATTAGAATTCCCCTTTTACAAAAACCTTCCGGACAAATTAACCAAATTTCCCGATAATAACATTTCAACTAGGGCACAGGAAAAACTGCAACAAATCATTAAAAATCACGAAAAACTTTTTGATCCGATAAGTGACAGGGAAATTGTCGATACTACAGTGAGGGCGGAGATTAGAATGACAACGGCAGAGGCAATTTATACTAAGAGTTACCCATATCCTGCCTGCATGAGGGAGGAGGTTGAAAGGCAGGTCGAGGAATTGCTTGATGAAGGCATTATTCGTCCTTCGAAAAGTCCATACAATTCCCCAATCTGGATTGTCCCCAAAAAGCCAAAACCTTCGGGAGAAAGGCAATATAGAATGGTGGTTGACTTCAAGCGCCTAAACGCCGTAACAATTGCTGACACATACTCCATACCAGATATAAATGCAACTCTTGCCAGCTTAGGCGCTGCTAAATACTTTACGAGGATTGATTTAACTTCCGGGTTCCACCAGGTTCCAATGAAAGAGTGTGACGTACTAAAAACTGCGTTCTCAACGATGAATGGAAAATTTGAATTTCTTAGGCCTCCATTCGGACTAAAGAACGCCCCTGCCATTTTTCAACGATGTGATGATAGACGATGTACTCAAAGAATATATTGGGAAGATCTGCTACGTGTATATTGATGATATTATAGTTTTTGGCAAAAGTGAAGAAGAGCATCTAGAAAATGTTAGCACGATCTTTGCAAAGCTTCTGAGTGCAAACCTAAAAGTTAATCTGGAAAAAACCCATTTCATGAAGACTAGCGTAGAATTCCTTGGTTATGTCATCACTCCTGACGGGATTAGGCCCGATGCAAAACAAGTAAGAGCCATTCAGGAATTGGATCCTCCCGAAACGCTTAAGGATCTGAAACGTTTCCTAGGAATGACGTCGTACTACCGAAAATTCATTCGGGACTATGCAAAGGTGGCTAAGCCATTGACTAATCTAACCCGAGGAGAAAACGCCCAAATAAAGGCTAACCAGTTGAGAAAGGTAAATTTAATTTAATTTGACTACGGATGCTTCCAATTTTGCAATAGGCGCTGTCTTGTCCCAAGGTGATGTTGGAAAGGATAGGCCAATCGCGTACATCTCTCGTTCGCTAAGTAAGACAGAAGAAAACTATGCTACAAATGAGAACGAAACGCTGGCCATTGTATGGGCATTGGATAACCTGCGTTCCTACTTATATGGCGCAAAGAACATTAAAATGTATACCGATCATCAGCCGCTGACTTTCGCTCTAAGAAACCGAAACCATAACGCGAAGTTAAAAAGATGGAAGGCCCGGATAGAGGAATAGAACCACGAGTTAATCTACACACCCGGTAAATCAAACTATGTGGCAGATGCCCTATCCAGGATGAAGTGTCGAAAGCAGGACACGACAGGACTTCATGTGTTGACTAGTGTCAGAGATTCCGTCATAGAAATGGTTAGTGAGGGAGCAACCGATACATCCAGAACAATGACAGCCGCTAGAGGCTCTACCACCGCGACCGCAAGTGAAATAGAAACCGTCCACAGCGCTGAACAAGACGCCTCCGATCTAATAATTCACGTCGAGGCACCCTTGCATGTTTTTAAGAATCAGCTCGTGATAAGAGAGGGACGGGAACTCTTTAGTGTTGAGAACCCACACGAGGGTTACACTCGCCATTATGTGACTCTAGCCGATATTAACCGGTTAACTCTAGTAAGGATATTGAAAGAGAGGCTACGTCCAAATATAATCAACGGTGTCAAAATTCCTGAGAACAGGCTACAGCTTCTCCAAGATGTGTACCTCGAACACTTCCTTTATTACAAAATTAGGGTAACGCAAAGATTGGTAGAAGATGTGGCGAATGAAGAAAGAATTTGTAGAATAATAGAGGAGGAGCACAGGCGGGCTCATAGAAACCACGTGGAGAATAAAGGACAAATTCTGGAAAGGTACTACTTCCCCAAAATGGCGAGCCTGATAAGAAGCTTCACTAAAGCCTGCGAAATATGCCGGGTAAATAAATATGACAGAAATCCTCTCGTCCCAAAATTAAAAGATACTCCGATACCCAAACATCCGTGCGATATCCTGCACATTGATATTTTCGAAATTAGCGGGGAGAAATTTTTAAGTTGTCTAGATACATTCTCCAAATTTGCGAAGTTTTTCCACATTAAGGACAGGTCGGCCGTACTTTTGCGAAAAAAATTTGTAAAAGTGATTCACTATTTTGCGGTCCCGCGGATGATAGTTACAGATAACGAACGAGGATTCGTCACCCCTCTAGTATCTAATTATGTAAGAAGTTTGGGAGTCAGGCTTTACCAGACCCCCATTCAAAAAAGTGAAGTAAATGGGCAGATCGAGAGGCTTCATTCCACTATTATTGAAATATACCGCTGTCTGGAAAGGGAATTACCCAACACCAGCCCCATGGAGTTACTATACATAGCCGCTGATCGATAAAACAATTCAATTCATTCCATTACGAAGCATAAACCGAGCGACATATTTTTTAACAGGGTGCAAAGAATAAACTACCAGGGGTTAAGAAATTTTCAGGAACAGATTTTTAATGAGGTAAAGGATCAAATAAGAAAAAATCAGGGATCAAGAAATTCTCGAATAAATAGAAAACGGGACTACCCTAAGGAATATTCGCAGGGCGATGTGGTGTACGTAAGGAATAGACAAATAAAAGGAAAACAACGGCCACTGTACAAAAAGGAAGTCGTAGGAAAAGATAATAGGGTCACGGTAACAAAAAACAATGGGAAAAGGATCCATAAGACTCAGGTAAAAAATATATGAAACCGATCTTTCCTTTCCTTTTTTGACGGATTTTTTCCTTCGCTGGCTCGTACAAAAATTGAGTGATAATTAAAACCCTTTAGAAATAAAAAAAAAAAGAAAACATTTTTTTTTACAATATATGAAACAAGTTTTTATTTAAGAAAAAAGAGAGAAAAAAACTGTTAAGGAAAAAAGACAGGAAAAAGGAAAAAAACACGCCAAATATATTCAAATAATGTAAGGCGTTGTAAATTGTAAAAAATTTCTTTTGCCATACTTGTAACGCTCCTCTTTTTCTAAAGCCACTTGTTTTAATATAAAAAAAGTTATCAAAAATGAAACAAACGATGAAATGCTTTTTCTCCCTTTTCCTTTCAAAGGATATTCTAATTAGGAACAAGTTGCTTTCAAGAAAAGAACACGCGCAACTGGCAATATTAACTTAAGGCTGAAACAAAAAGTTACCGATTTTTGTTATGTTATTTTGTTGCCACACCAAGAAAATTTTTAAATTTTTATCGAAAATTTTATCAAGCTAGATTACTCATAATCCCCTGCGTTTGCGGATTCAACATCTTCGGCTACGATGCCCATTGGTAGCGATAAATCAAGGTCAAGGCTGGATAGTAAATGGCCACTTTAAATTGATACAAAAGATCGATTGAATCTCTTCAGTGAAGCATTGGGGAAATTCGAAACGGCTGCAGAAGGCATGAAGAATGACGTCGCAAAATCCTTTGCGGCATACAACTTGAACACATTAGTCAACGCCTCGCCGAACTTCGAGCCACTAAACTCCGTAAAATCCGGTCAATCAATTGGCTTGGATCGGCCTGGAAATGGGTTGCCGGCTCGCCTGATGCAACAGGCTGGGACACAATCCTTAGAAGTCCGGATGATGTAATCGCAAACAACAACCACCAATTTAAAGTAAATGAGGAAGTCTTCAATGCCACTCGGGAATCTATGAACCAGATCAATAAGATGACACGTTACGTGAACACCATTGGGAAAAAGGTTGGCACTACGGCTGCTAAAACCGTACTGCTTAACCGTATACAGATCCTCAAGGAAGAGATAAGTGAGGTAGTACGCGCGACTTAAGTTTTCTTTTATCATTAAAAGAAATATTTTTTTTTTATATTTATTTTGTAATGACTTTATTCACTGAACTCAACTTAAAAACTCAAACTATCTCATATTGAATGTCATTAACTAGCATAGTACATGAATCATAAAAGGGAAGTTGTGAAACATATAACTGTAATCGGACAGCCAACAGTGGCGTGATCTCGATGCCTTTATGTACATAGATATTGGAAGAAATGTGTACAGCTGTGTTAAGCAGATGAATAATATAATACATACATACATTAGTAAATACATTAATAAATACAGGGTACATAATAACATAATTAATAACATATTTCATAACTCCTCCACGGATTAGATAAGAGTTCTCCTGGACTCTATTTCTAGATTTTTATTAATACAATATATTCTGAAGAAACTCATTTAATTAGTTGGGGGCATAGACAAATATGTTTTTACAATTAATCCAAATTTGAAAATAACAAAATATATTATTATGTTAGCATAATAACAGTTTTTTTTTTTTTGTTTTTTGTTTTTTTTTTATGGATTTTCTAGACGGTTAGATGAATATTTAAATAACATAATTAATAACATATTTCATAACTCCTCCACGGATTAGATAAGAGTTCTCCTGGACTCTATTTCTAGATTTTTATTAATACAATATATTCTGAAGAAACTCATTTAATTAGTTGGGGGCATACACAAATATGTTTTTACAATTAACCCAAATTTGAAAATAACAAAATATATTATTATGTTAGCATAATAACAATTTTTTTTTTTGTTTTTTGTTTTTTTTTTATGGATTTTCTAGACGGTTAGATGAATATTTAAATGGTCGTTTAATGTTAGATACATGAATATTTCTTAATGGCAGTATTCTATAATAGGGTTGGTCTTTATGCCTAACTCTTTTATAATTTTTAACTGGGCCTGTTATTCGTTTTTCTACATAAGTTTCTCTGCTCATATTTCTTTTATTTATTAAATTTTCTTTAATTTTTCTTTCGAAAACAGTGTTGTAAAACGTAAATTTACTTTACACACTACATTTAACTTATAAAGGCATGTACGCAGCTCAGTAGCCAATCAAACAAAAGTTTGCGCAAACAAGCGATCAAACATGCAGACAAAAAAATCTTGGAGCTCTCAGTGTGAGTCACCAACAACCAAAGATAAATCGACCTCTCCGAAAGGTATCACAAATAACTTAAAAAACATGAATAAAGGTGCTACGCCTGCAAAGCACGGGAGATCTAGTCCAGGTAAATATACACCTAATAAAACAAAACAATCAAAGCTTGATAACTACTGGCTAGCAACGCCATCTGCAAGCAACTCAAATCGATTCGCAGTACTCGACCAAGAGGAAATCAATCGTAGTACCCCCCCACCTCAAACGCGCAAGGAACCTAGGCCCCCACCGATATTTGTATCTGGAGTGAGCAACATCCAGCCACTTCAAGACCTACTCTTAAATGTTGCCGTAGATGGCTTCGTATTAAAAGTTACTGGAGGAAGCGAGGTTAAAATCCAACCGCAGTCAGCAAAACAATACACTGCAATAACTGCGGCCCTAGCGGAAAAGAAAACTGAGTTCCATACATATAAATTAAAACAAGAACGTAACTTTAATATAGTTCTTAAAGGTATGCATTCATCGACACCCACAGACGACACTCGTGAAGCAATAGAAAACCTCGGCCACCAAGTGGTAAATATTTGCAATATGCGTCAATGGAAAACAAAAAAACCGTTTCCAATGTTCTACATTAGCCTCAAAGCAGGCAACAAAAATAAAGAGTTATATGCATGCGATAATCTGCTTTATACAAAAATTAAATTTGAAGCACCAAGAAAACGGCGCGAAATTCCACAATGCACAAGATGTCAACGGGCATACAAAGCACTTTTGCAATCGTAGTCCAAGATGCGTTAAATGCGTTGGTAATCACTTAACCATTGACTGCCCAAAAAGGGGTATTTCAAAGGAAGTTAAATGCGTGCTATGTGATGGTAACCATCCCGCTAATTACAAGGGTTGCACTATTTACAAAGACCTGCAACGAAGAACGTACCCAACGCTGCGAAAAAAAGAGCTGCCAAATGTTGTGCCTAACTCCGAAATCTCGCAACCCGCAATAACAAAAAACACGCTGTCCTACGCGGAAGCTCTGAAAATCAATAATCGAGCACAAGAAAAACCGCAACCAACTACTGAAAAAGGTACTGTTCAGAAAGAAACTAATAATGAAATAGAAGAACTGAAAAGAATGGTCAGAACTCTAGTCGAACAGATGGGTACTGTACTCAATCTGCTTACAGCCATGCTTCCGAATGTTCCAAAATGAATAGGCCGCTGCTGCTTGCAATTTGGAATGCCAATGGGCTCATCCAACACCGCTATGAAGTGGAAGTATTTCTAGCAGATAAAAATATTGACATAATGTTAATATCTGAAACACACTTGACAGACAAATGTTACGTAAAAATTCCAAAATATGATTTATACCACACAAATCATCCTGCTGGTACAGCAAGAGGAGGCACAGCCATCTTAATCAAAAATAATATTGCGCATATGGTTCATGGAAACACTAAAAATTACAATCTACAGTCGACTGCTATAACAGTCACAGATGGAAAGAGCTCTCTTGTTATTGCTTCTGTGTACTGCACTCCAAATCAATCAATAAAAAGCGTTGAATACCAAAGGTATTTCAAATCGTTGGGACCTAGATTTGTAGCAGGTGGCGACTACAATGCGAAACATTCGCAATGGGGCTCACACTTAATAACTCCAAGAGGGCGCGAACTCCTCAAAGCAATGCAGGTTAATAAATTATTCCACGTCTCAACAGGACAACCCACTTACTGGCCTAGTGACCCAAATAAAACACCGGATCTTATAGATTTTTGCATATGCAAAGGTGTATCTAAAAATCAGGTCTCCATAGACACATGTCTAGATCTCTCATCAGACCACTCACCTTTGCTGTTAACAATAAACTCTTGTTTTCAAAAAAAGGAAATGACACCAAAGCTACACAATAAAATGACAAACTGGGAATACTTTAAAGAACTAGTCGAGGATACACTGTGCCTAAGTATTCCACTAAAATCCAACTCTGATCTGGACACGGCCGTTGAGATTTTGAACAACTGTATTCAAAGAGCTGCGTGGACCGCTACGCCGGAAATTAAGCACACTCACGCTGAAGCGCACATTAACGATCACGTCAAAATTTTAATATCAGAAAAACGCAAGCTTCGGCGCATATGGCAAAGCACCAGAAACAGGAACGACAAAAAAAACTAAATAAGCTTACAAAACAATTAAAAACCACTATACAGACGCAAAAAACTCAGAACTGCATGAATACTTATCCAACTTGTCACCTACGGAAGCTAATGACTACTCACTCTGGAAGGCAACGAAAAAGATCTCACAACCAACGCCTCACAACGCAGCGATAAAAACGTGTAATGGAGATTGGGCAAAAACTGATAAACAAAAAGCAATAGAGTTTGCCAAACATCTATCAAATGTTTTCCAACCATTTCCGAGTCAAAGTGCGGAGGTAGACTCAGAAGTTAACGAATTTCTCTCAGCTCCGTTTCAAATGGATTTTCCGACTGTACGATTTACCTAGAAAGAAGTTAGATACGCAGCAACCAAAACTCTCAAAACCAAAAAGGCGCCAGGTTACGATCTAATAACTAGTAAGGTTTTAAAAGAACTGCCCAAATGTGGATACAAATTCCTCACCATTATATTTAACGCGATGATAAAACAAGAGTATTTCCCAACTCAATGGAAAGTTGCTGAAATCATCCTTATACAAAAGCCAGGGAAGACCCCGAGCGTGGGATCCAATTACAGGCCAATAAGTCTATTGCCTGTTGCCTCCAAGCTCTTCGAAAAGCTGCTTTTAAAAAGGATAAATCCAATAATTGCGCAAAGAAATCTCATTCCAGCCCACCAATTTGGTTTTCGTAAGTATCACTCCACATAGAGCAAGTTAATTGTGTGTATGATTTCGCTAGACAAGCACTTGAGAGGCGGCAATTCTGTACAGCGGCATTTATAGATATAACGCAAGCCTTCGATAAAGTCTGGCATGAAGGCCTGCTATACAAGCTTAAGCAGGGCTTACCGCACAACTGTTATATGCTCATAAAATCATATTTGCAAAATAGACATTTTCTTGTTAAAGTAAACAACGAAACCACTGACCTTCACGCAATCAGAGCAGGTGTACCACAAGGAAGGGTTCTAGGCCCCGTCTTGTACACTTTGTTCACGGCAGATCTTCCACTATCAAGGAACACATATACAGCCACGTATGCAGATGATACTGTCGTCATGGCCAGGAGTACCCTTCCCTCAATTGCTTCTGATTACCTACAAGAAAACCTTAACAGTGTTAGCGGCTGGATGAAAAAATGGCGCATAAAAGCTAACGAAAGCAAATTGACCCAGATAACATTCACTCTTCGAAATGGCTCATGTCCTGCCGTATCTCTTAACAGCGTTCCAATACCACAAACAGATAATGCCAAATATTTAGGTATTCTATTAGACCGGCGTCTTACTTGGCGATCGCATATATTTTTAATGCGAAAGCAACTTGGACTGAAATTGCGATCACTACACTGGTTAATCGGCTACAATTCAGCACTTACACTAGACAATAAGGTGCTTATCTACAAAGCTATTCTGAAACCGATATGGACGTATGGCGTTCAATTATGGGGCTCAGCAGCAAAATCAAATCTAGAAATCATGCAAAGATTTCAGTCAAAGGTGCTCCGCATGTGTGCCAATGCGCCATGGTTTGTACGAAACGAGATATTGCACCGTGACCTAAAAGTTACGACAGTTTTCGAAGAAATACACAACCTCAGCCAGAGATACAACAACCGACTTGCAACTCATCCGAATAATCGAGCAAATAACCTTTCCAAGATAAGCTACTCCTCAAGATTAAAAAAATGTCAGCCTAACGATTTAATGCAAAGATTTAAACCGTAATATACGTAAATGCAAAAGTTGTAAAATTGTATAATATATGTATATGTTATATGTTGTTCATTATTAAGTAACGAATTCCACTGGGAATTCTTACTCTAAGCTATTCTTATTTAAATTGTAGGTAAAAATAGTACTTATTGTTATTGTTATGACAGATTGTATGGAATAAATGGAGTTCGAAAACAAAAAAACAAAAAAAATTTTTCTTGTTCTTTCACACAAAACATCTGCATCTACCACATCTCTGGCTTCTTTAGGGGTACATTTTAAAGTTGTATGATATCGGTTATTATAAGTATTTATAGCAACCTGCATCTTCATATTTATAGTAAGATCTTTATCCTCGATACCTGTTATTAATTCAATAAGAGTTGAGTGTAATCTTTCTATGTCGCCATTGCCAGTGTGTGAGTTGGGTTTTGTCAAATGGACAACTACATTTTCCTCTTTTAAACATTCAAGCAACTGTTCTGCCCTGATCTCGTTATCCATTACAATTTTTTTCGGTTTACCAAATTTAGCAAAGTGTTCTAAAATTAAAGTTTTCTTCGTTTGCCAATTTCTATTTCCTATATCATAAGCTGCGGCAAACTTTGTTAATTTGTCTATAGTTGTTACGAATGAATGTTTTTTGATGTGGAATATATCTAAATGAATGACTTCGTTTTTTTCAGCTGGAGTTTCTGTGATACAAAACTTCTGCTTTACAGGATACCTGTCATATTTTATTTCCTGACATTTCTGACAATTATTAATTATTAAATGAATGTGTTCTCTTAATTTTGGAAAGTATATTTTATTTTTCAGACTACTGTAACACTCGTTAATACCGCTGTGTAGAGATTCTTCGGTATGGTATAATGATATTTGTTTATCTAAGTCGTCTTCGTTCAGTATCTCTTTTGCACGTAGTGTACGTTTTACAAACTTGGTTGTGCTGGTGGAAAAAGTGGAAATCAAACGAAGTTGGATTTTATGGTAATCCCTGTCCGATACGTCTGCAAAAATGCCAATTATTCCTGGTTTGATGTGGCACTTTAACAAGTCTTTTATATAGTCTTCATTTCCTAAAGGATTAATTTCAATTAATATATTTTATTATTTTTCTATTATGAATTGTTTGAATTTCTTTTTTAATATTGTATGTCAAAATAAGCTGCAGTTTATATTTGTTCACAATTTCTTCTTTTATTCGAATCCGCTGTCTTGATTCTTCCACTTCAGTACTCGATAATTGCATATTAGACTCGGTTTCATTATTCTTTCGTATTTTTTCCGCATTAGTCAACCTGCTAAGATAATCAGCTACCTTATTTTCATGCCCTTTTAAATATTCTATCTCGAAGTTGTACTCCTGAAGTCTTAACAGCCACCTTTGATGTCTTTGGGAGAATTCCTTACCCTTGTATTTGTCGTTCATGTATTTGATCGGTAAATGATCTGTCCGAATTTTGAATTTATTTCCATGTAAATAAGGCCTAAAGTAATTCACTGAATAAACAATTGCCAAAAACTCTTTATCTGTTGTGCTATAACTCTTTTCGTGTTTGTTTAAAGTCCGCGATACATAATTAACATATTGGGTGACCCTGTTGCGATAACACTGCGCCAATAGCATAATCGCTGGCATCGGTTGTTACAACAAACTGCTTGTCAAACTCTGGATACTTCAATATTGGATGAGTTGTTATAAGATTTTTCAGCTTTTCAAACGCCGTTATATATTGAGGATTACTGCTATTAATTTTATTATTTTTCTGAAGGTATTTGATCATTGGATAGGCCACACTAGCGTAGTTTCGAATAAATTTTCTATAGAAACCTGTCGTTCCTAAAAAGCCCCTTAATTATTTCTCTGTTTTGGGTAATGGAATTTCCTGAATTGTTCTTACTTTTTCCGGATTTGGCTTCATTCCTTCTATTGTGAGAATATGCCCCAGAAATGATGTACTTTTTTTTCATAAAACTACATTTATCGGACTGAATTTTTAGATTGTGCTGTTACTGTTTGTAAAATATTTTACTTAACGATATTTCATGTTCCTCTAAGGTGGTAGAAAAAATAAGTATATCGTCAAGATATACGACGCAAATCTCGTTAATATATTCTCTCAAAATATCATTCATAAGCCTCTGAAAAGTTGCCGGCGCGCTGTTTAAGCCAAACGGCATTCGAACGTATTCATAGAGGCCTGCGAGGGTGATAAACGCAGTTTTTTCTATATCCTTTTTGGCTAAGAAAATTTGATGATATCTCTTTGCCAAATCGATGGTGGTTAAATACTGCGCTTTTCCCAGCTTGTCTAAAATACTGTCTATATTTGGCAAGGGGTATTTATCATCGATTGTAACTTGATTAAGACGTCTATAGTCAACAACAATTCTATACCTTTGGACTCCTGAGCTATCTAATTTTTTTGGGACGACTATTATAGGAGAGCTATAGCGACTTTTGCTTTTTCTAATAATGCCTTGAGCTTCCATTTCTTCCATTTGACGTCTCACTTCTGCTTCGTGCTTGGGTGGATAGCGATATAATTTTGAATTTATTGGCTTGTCTGTCGTAGTATTTATTTCATGTGTAATTGTTGTTGTACTCGTCAGTATGTCATTTTCTTTGTAAAGTAATTTGTTATATTGCTTCAATAACCTTTCAATAACTTCTTTCTCTTTTTTGTTTAAATCATCTAGTTGTTCCTTTTGTATTTTGCATTCTTCTAAAACATTGACTTCAAATTCTTTTGATATAAAATATAAAGTAGCTCCATTAGTTAAGAGTATTAGTTGATCTTTTAGAACGATTCTTTCTATATTATTTACAACGAAATCCATACCTAATAAAAGATCATATGGTTTATCCATTGATATCGCAAGCCATTTCATTTTAGAATTGCAGGGGTATTGAAACTCTTTTGGGCATTAAGTAGACACTGTTTTGTTAAATTTACGTACTCTACCCTCTATCGTATTTATTGGTGTTGTGGTTTCTGTTAATATTTTGTATTTATTTTCTCCTATTTTGTTGGTATTTAGTAAACTTACAGTGGACCCTGTATCTAATAACGCAAGATATTCTTGGTTTTCGATTGTTAGTTTAAGTAATATAGGTTGGCCAAAAAGTCTTGCGGTATTTTTATTGAATTTTCAATTGTTCATAAAATTGGTTATAATAATGCGACTTAAGTCAAATATGCGCCGTTTTGTTCGGTGACGAGTTCCCAACAAGATCCCAACTTCATAATGCCCCTCTTATAGAAGCTCGCTTCCCTATTGTCAAAAAAGTCGGAGAGCAAATTTTCACAGAACTCTCTTGTGGACAACTTCCGACTACCAAGCTCGTTCGCCATGGACAGAAATAGGTGGTAATCACTTGGTGCGAGATCCGGACTATACGGTGGATGCAAAAGAACCTCCCCTCCGAGCTCCCGGAGCTTCTGGCGCGTCACCAAAGATGTGTGTGGTCTGGCGTTGTCCTGATGGAAGACAATTCGGCCCCTGTTGATCAAAGATGGCCTTTTCTGCATGAGTGCTGCATTCAAGCGGTCCAGTTGTTGGCAGTACAGGTCCGAATTGAGCGTTTGGCCATAGGGGAGCAGCTCATAGTGGATGATTCCCTGCCAATCACACCAAATACACAGAAGAACCTTCCTGGCCGTCAATCCAGGCTTGTCCACCGTCTGGGCAGCTTCACCGCTTTTCGACCACGACGGTTTGCGCTTTACGTTGTCGCAAGTGACCCACTTTTCATCGCCAGTCACCATCCGCTTCAAAAACGGGTCGATTTTGTTGCGATTCAGAAGCGATTCGCATGCATCCATACAGGCAAAAATGTTTTTTTGCGTCAAGTCGTGTGGCACCCATACATCGAGCTTCTTTTTGAATCCAAGCTTCTTCAAATGGTTTATAACGGTTTGATGACTCATGCCCAGCTCTTGGCCGATGCTTCGGCTGCTAAAATGCCGGTCTCTTTCGATCAATTCAGCGATTTTATCGCAATTTTCGACGACAGGCCTTCCGGACCGTGGCGCATCTTCGATCACCTCTGCACCTGAACGAAGACGTTGAAACCATCGTTGTGCGGTGGAAATGGAAACTGTATCGGGTCCATAAACTGCACAAATTTTATTGGCAGCATGAGATGCATTTTTGCCTTTATCGTAGTAGTACTGTAAAATATGCCGTATTTTCTCTTTATCTTGCTCCATGTATGCGACGCTATAACTCACGAACGACTAAAAGCAAACAACAATTAATCAAACACGTGTTAGCACGTGAAAAGAGCTTTCCAAAAAGCTCTAGCGTGAACCGATGCGACGAATACAACTAGAACTACGCGCTTGCAAAGACAAGATTGCGGAAATACCGCAAGACTTTTTGGCTAACCTTTATTTTATTACGGTCCGAGGCTAGTTGATAAAAAAAATGTCTTCAGTTGTATTTGTTTCAAATGGGGTTTGACTGATAACATCTACCTCCATCGGTTCGCTTTGCCTATATTGTTGCCTACTATTGCTGTCTTGTCTCAATGGTTCATGTCTGCTATTTGTTACATCGTGACGATTTCGGTTATAATTGTTATTGTGGTATGATCTAGTATAGGGTTTTTCAGTAAGAGCGCTTCAACTTTTGAACTTTTTTGAATAAAACACAAACGGTTTGACTTTTTTAACTAACTTTTTTTTTTTATTATCGAGTTTGAATACATACATTTAAGTATGAAATTCGATTTCTTTTGCATGACCACCGCGTGCACGTTTTACGAAGTCCAATCGTTGAACCCAATTTTCGACCACTCTTTTGCATAAATCGGCCGAAATTCCAGCAATTTCGCGTTCAATATTGGCTCTGAGCTCACAAATCGTCGCCGGCTTGTTACTGTAGACCAATGACTTCACATAACCCCAAAACGGGACGGCTTGTTAAATGGACCGTAAAATGGCCGTAATGCTCTTAAAGTAGCAGCAACAGAACGATTATTTTCATAAAAAATTTGCACGATTTGCAATCGATGCTCAAGTGTGTAGCGTTCCATGATGAAATGTATACTAATGAAGTTTACAAATGACAAGCGAAAAATAAAAAATATTGCGTCGTTCGCCCTCCCTATTGGAAAAAAGTTGAAGCGCACCTATTGAAGGACCCTATATTATATGAATGCTGTTGTGAACTATTAGTATGATGTCTAGTTTCTCGATCGTATTTGCTTATGTTTTGTCGTAACTGTTTTGGTTTTTCATTTTCGTAGTGACTATTACGATCAGAGTAGTAATTTTGATTTTGGTAATATTTTGAATGACATTCAGTATTTTTTATTGTATGCTTTAGAAGTAGACTACTTTTTAAATTACCCTCGTCTTGGCCTACAAAAGAAACCAAGATTTCTCTAACTTCTTGAATTTTTAGTTTTTTCATAATTGCGAATGCAAGAGTACCTGAAACTAATTCTTTTATTCTTTGTACAAGCATGCCACTGAATATATTAGTTACAGTTTCGGAATCATCTTCAAACAGTGCAAGTTCGCTTATATACTCTAATATTATAGTAATTCTATAATCTAGATCCTTTATACTTCTTACTTTAAGATTATTGATGAGACTCGTTATTTCCATTTGATTTTTGAAGTTCGATAATGCTTCTTTAGCCGCTGCTTGCATTCATCCCACGTCGAAGGGGGGCTCACGGATAGTATAATTTTGGCCATGCCCTGAATCTTCAGGTTGAAAATTATTTTGTAAACGTCATCACAACTTGACGGGAAATTTGTAAGGGCTCTGTTAACAGCTTCTATAAAGGATGGCAGAGTACCTGCTTCTCCTCGGAACTCCGGCAAATACCGAATTTCCTTTTCTATTTTTCTCCTCCATGATATGGGTTGATGATTCGCTACTACGAGCTGCCTCAAAGCCGGTAGACACTGTTCGATGGTACTTTGATTACCCTCCGTCATTTTACGGTTTTTCTCAAAAATTTGTTGGCGTTTCTCCCGACTTTTCATATAATATTGTCACAGTGCTGTTTCTGCGTTAGTTACTAAATTTTTGTATTAACTAACTTCGTTGCTCACTTGGAAAAAAAGTACGCCTTTGGTTTTTTTTTTGTGGAGTTTATTAACCGGCAGTGTGTTTTTTTCCGGTATACAATTATTTTAGAGTTTTCGTTTCGTTTCACTGGATTCCTTTTAAACAAAAATAGGAATCCTACCGACTGCGCCACTTAAATTTTCTTTTATCATTAAAAGAAATATTTTTTTTTTTTTTATTTTGTAATGACTTTATTCACTGAACTCAACTTAAAAACTCAAACTACATCATCTCATATTTAATGTCATTAACTAGCATAGTACATGAATCATAAAAGGGAAGTTGTGAAACATATAACTGTAATCGGACAGCCAACAGTGGCGTGATCTCGATGCCTTTATGTACATAGATATTGGAAGAAATGTGTACAGCTATGTTAAGCAGGTGAATAATATAATACATACATACATTAGTAAATACATTAATAAATACAGGGTACATAATAACATAATTAATAACATAACTCATAACTCGCGTGTCAAATGGCAAAGACGGGCATAGTCAACACCAACCTATTAAACCCGGTTGAGTTACATCAGTTAATTTCTGAAGAAGAGGCTTTACCCTATCAAAATTCCGTTGAGGCAGTAGAATATGCGAAGCCCTCTTTATTTTCAAACGGCTCTCTGCTGATTTATGTACTCGCAATCCCTAAGGTCAGAACTGATGAATTCCGCTTTCTAGTGACGAGAGCTGCGGTTCATGCAGGTATGAGGGTAGTTGCAAAATACACGAAAACGTTAGTCAGCCAGGAAGAAACGTACGGCATAATAAGTGAATGTCCTTTGATCAAAAATTCAACGATCTGCGAGATGAGCCATTTGCAAAGATTACCCGAGGAAGGATGCCTGGCACGTCTAATTAAGGGGGGTGATGCTGAATGCCACTTCGAACCTGAAAATGGAGAAACTATCTAATTAATTAGTGAAGGTACATTATTTCTAACCAACTTTCAGGGACTGTTCGTAATGATAATAGCAAGAGCGTCCTTAACGGCACGTTCCTCATCCAGTTTAGCAATGAGACAATTTGGGTGAAGAACGAAACCTTTTCTAACAGAGCATCGCAGAGCTCGCAGGTATTGCCAGCAGCGGTTACCAACGTGATAAGCCAAGGATTTAAACCAAGTCTAGAATATGTTCACGCGTTGAGCATGACGAATATCAACCATCTGGGCAAACTGGGCCAGAGATTCCATGTCTCTTTGGCTGTTGACGCCTTTTTTATTTGCGTATTGGCCGTGGTCTCCTACTGGATTTGGATAAAGATAACAGCAAGCCTTGATCTCCCTCCGATACGTCAACCTACCATTCTGATGCCTGTTGCTACCTACGCGAAGGAGACACCCGACGATTCCCGGAATACGCATGTCCATCTGCGGGACGCAGATATTTAAAGGGGGGACAGTTAACACCACAGTTAACTCGCTCACCTGCAGCAGAAGCACACATGTCTATTGAAATATGCTGACAGTACGTCTGCCTAATGCAACGTGATCCACACGCGCATCCGGCAGACAGTAAATTCACCTGGAATACACAACATCGTGGGAACCGCTATGTCAGCAGAGTCAGGGTAGGAATAAGGCTAGCTTAAGTATAAAAGGTTCTGAGTGTGGCGCTGCGCGGATAGTCTTCAACCAGTTAAGTGGCTTGTTATACAAAATCTGATAAAGTGCACTGTTCAAACATATTTAAGGGAGAATTAATTCCAGGATCCCGAAAGTGAGTATAACCTAACGGGCCAAGTGGTTGGCCCGCAACTTTAATTTTTTAAACGATGTCTTGCGGGACACGTTAACTTATATATATATATATAAATATGTATGTATTTTAATTAATGATTTAAATTTGTGACAAAAAAATAAGTTCTACCAAATATGTGGCTATAATCAATTATTATTGCCATTTTTTTTTGACTACACTACAGCCAAATTGGATTCATAGTTTGCTACGGAGAAAATGTAGTGAGTGGCAATACTGTTCGTAGCTACAACTGAAAGAGGTTCCTCTCTTACTTACGCTATGCTGCTACTGCCTCACTGGCTTTTATGGTGCTTCCGCTCGTACTGGCTTAAGCAACGAGTTGAGCGATTTGAGCCAATTATGAATACTAATGCAATACAAATTTCTATTACTGCTAATGCTTCTCTCAAATCAGTGACTAGTGCTTCAGCTCCGCGTTCTCTCGCTCAACCACAGTGAGAAAAGGTGCAAAGTAAGTAAGAGTAAAAATAAAAAAGCAGAGCGCAGTGTTGTTATCGGCCAGAATAGTAGTAAAGATTTGGATGTATTTTCCCCAAGAAGATGGTTACACTTGCCTTCCCTTAAGCACACTGTCACCGAGGAAAATATATTGCCTTTTCTGTTTAAAAATTCTGGTATTGACAAAGACAATTTATCCTACTTCAAACTCATCAAGAATGAAACCGATACGATGGTGAATTTTAACTGGGTGATAACGCATCTTTATTTGAAAAGGTATTAAATCCTGGAATCGAATTTTGTTATCTGAATTTATTCAACGTACTGAATAGATCTTTCTCGTGGCGTTGGAATTATTTTTGCAGTGCGGTGGTATTTTTGTGCTTTCCAAGTTTCGCCAAGCAATAATGATGCAATCTTAGATCAGTTTTGTATATGTATGTATATAAAGGGTGGTTACATTTTGAGGGCCGATGTTGAATGCGAACCACACTTAAACGTCAAGTGTTTTTCTGCATTCTATTTGACATTTTTCAATTTCAGACTAACTCAATTTGAACCGTGGAAAGATACACAATCGAGCAACGCATTAAAGCTATGCAGGCTTATTATGAAAACGGGCGTTCAAATCAAAATGCATATCGAGCACTTCGTGAGGCACATTTTCACCTCAGTGGATTCGTCAATAAGCAGAATTGCCGTATTTGGGCGAATGATAATCCAAGAGTGATTGCCGAAAAACTCATGCACCCACAAAGAGCGACTGTTTGGTGCGGTTTATGGGCCGGCGGCATCATTGGGTCGTATTTTTTACAAAATGAGGCCGGTCAGGCAATTACTGTGAATAGTGTTCGCTATCGTGAGATGATAACGAACTTATTATGACCCGAATTTGAAGATATGGATGTGGAGGATATGTGGTTTCAACAGAACGGTGCCACTTATCACACGGCTACCGAAACAGTGGCTCTTTTGCGCGAAAAATTTAATGGCCGAATAATCTCACGTCGTGGCGATGTCAATTGGCCGCCAAGACCATGTGATTTTACACCGTTGGATTTCCTTCTTTGGGGTTATTTGAAAGAAAAGGTGTACGTCGATAAGCCAGCAACAATTCAAGAGCTAAAGGATGAGATAATTCGGGACATTACTCAGAGGATTGTGGACAAAATCGATGACTGGTGCATGAGACAAGGTCTTTCCGTTAATCCGAACGAAACCACCATAGTCTTGTTTACGAGGAAACGGAAATTGGATGGACTCAGTCTTCCAACACTGAAAGGTGTGACCCTTGGTCTTTCCGATGAAGTTAAATATCTAGGAGTAATCTTGGATAAGAAGCTGACTAGGGAGACACACTTTTCACTGAAGGTGAATTGCGCATTAAGGATTTTCCAGCAATGCCGCAGAGCCTTTGGTAAAACCTGGGGTCTGAAACCTGCTTTGGTCCTATGGATTTACACAGCCCTTATCAGACCAATCATCACTTACGCCTCTGTGGTCTGGTGGCGACGGAGCATGGTTAAGTCCACAATCCGCCAACTATACAGGCTGCAAAGAAGTGTATGTTTATGCATTACGGGTGCCATGAGTACAACCTCTGGTGATGCTCTAAATGCTATGCTTGATTTGCTCCCCTTGGATCTTAAGATACAACAGGAAGCAATAAAAGCAATGTGTAGACTCCATAAATATGGTTTCTGGCACGAAGATGGAACTTAAGTTGCTTCTGAGCAGAAACCCCGGCTTTTGGCACCTAAGGACGACCTGATACCCATAGTTTCATTTGGAAGGAAATTTGACTTCAGATTTCCATTGCGTGAGCAATGGAGCAATCCAGAATGCATTAAGGGAGGTTTGACGGATATTCTCTTTACAGATGGGTCCAAAAATGAAATGGGGTCTGGAGCCGGATGGTACTTAAACGATAGTAATAAGTATCACTATGCTATGTGGGATATGGCAACTGTTTTCCAAACGGAAATTTTTGATATCCTGAAAGTACCTGAATCGATAATCGAGAAGAGATGGAGTGGGAAGCAGATTGGAGTTTTCACTGAAAGTCACGCTGCACTGAGGGCCCTGGAGAACGCGACGCAAATCTCAAAAATTGTTCAAGAATGTAAGAAGAAGCTTAATTCTATCGCAAGACAAATCAGGCTTGCACTTATATGGGTTCCAGGACACTCCGATGTTCAAGGAAACAAAATTGCAGATGAATTGGCCAACCGTGTGTCAGCGGGTCCCCCAGAACCAATTATCGGAATTAGTTCCATAGGAATCATGAAATGGATCAGTGATTATGTACGCAATTTACATAAAGAGCGATGGTCTAGTCTAGAACGCTGCAGAACTGAAAAAAACTTGGAAGGAAAGACGTTCGGTTGATGTCCGGTATTATTACAGGACACAACCCATGGGGTCAGGATATGACCACCATTGGAATCATTGAGGACATAATGTGCCTGTCGTGCTTGGAGGAGGTGGATAGCCCTGAGCACTTTCTCTGAGAGTGTACTGCCTTTGCTAGAGTAATATTCGTTCTCTAAAACTGGAGCATATTTACAGATTTGCCAAAGAATCTGGAAAATTCTCACAGGACTAACTATCTCTATCTCTGTCTCTATTCTTTCCCATTTCTTTTTCTGATACTTTTCTCTAATGGGCTTTTTAAGCCTGAGTGTTTTAGGAGCCACCAAATCTCCTGGTGGTCCTTGGCTCAACCTCTTCAAATTTCAATTTCAAGAGTTACTCAAGTTAATGTTCCTTATATTTACTAGCATCATATATTCCACGAAGGAGTAGTTTTGATTTATAGAGCTCATTCAGAAAATGTTTCATCACTGGTCCATAATCAGCACATAATCATTTATGTGTACCATATTTGGTGATTTTAATCTTCCATATATTATTTTGTCGAATAATTTATTTAAATTGGGTATTTTACCCATGAAAGCTAATTCTAAGATCGATTTGGTTAAAAATTTGCCTTTAAATATAATAATTTTGAGTTTTCTTACATTGATAAATCTGTAATTCGCAGATTCTGACGTCGCCCAATGTTTTTCTATTTTTAGGTCTAAAGTGGTTGAGATCTGTCGCAAAAATATCCCTTTAATTAACCCTTCGTTGTACAACACTTTTTAAACCTTCGGTTGTACACTTCGGGTCTAGCTAGAACCCTATGCATTTACATGCATTTGTATGGGAAGATATGGCAAATGCGCGATCATTTATATGCATCGCAGGTATATACAATATATAAAATTTCTTACCTCTCTCATTGGTTTGGAATGCATTGAGCTACTTTCAGAAGAAAAAATATTTCGGTTTGTAAAGAAAAACTTTTTTTTTGTTCTTTATTTTGACTCATTTCGAAGAAGGTTTAAGGCACAAAATGCGATAGCAATAAAATTTATGATGAAATATGAAATTATCTTTTTTATGGGTCGGGGGAAGGCAAGCAAAACATGTATGTATATGAAACTTTTGAGTGCTGTTGACATACTGGATTCATGCATGCAGTACAATAAAAACGAGCTTCTTGACGAACCTTGTAAACTAAGACGACAATCTCTTTTCGCTGCGAGTGTATCGGCACCGGTTGGTTGATTAACTGCGATATTCACAGGGATATTTTTTTGTTGAAAAATGATTCCATACCCAAACGAGTAGTAAATTGAGAAATATTGCTTTGATTATTCATACGATTTTCGATGTTTGCAACGACCAATGTATTCGATAAAGTCGTCAAAAAATTGCGCCTAGCATCACTTTTTCTCAGCCTATCGACTTCCTTGCAAATACAAAACGCTGCCTGCCAAGACATCCAACATGTTGCAAAGGAAGCAAAGGCCCACCGACTTCTTGGCCATTTTGATGTGAAATGTGCGACCATTTGATCCATACAATCGACGCCAGCTTTATGTGCATTATAATATAAAATAGCCGATGGTTTTTTTGCCTCGCCTTCACAATCTATAGTATAATGAACAGTGGAAAATAAATTTACCGTTTTATTCTTCTTTGGCACATAGCTGCTGATTGAAACAAGGTTTTCATGAAAACCAAATAATGACGAAAGCACTGGTCGAGAACTGTTCTTTTTCATATCTGGTAGAAAACAACGTATGTTGGATCGTATGGTGCCAACTAATGCGAGTCCTGTAGCAGCGAGACGCTTTGCTCCATTCAATGTGACGAAAAAATTATCGGCCCTTATTGTACGGACGTTGTTAACACATCGGTTGGATAGTTGTAGCATCACATTTTCCCCTTAATCAACTTCACGCTCTTCTCCTTCTGTTCGGCCACAATAAAACTGTCCTTGCAACGGATATTTTGTTTTGGAGTCACATGCCCACCAGATTTTTATGTCGTATTTCGCCGGTTTTGATGGAATATATTGCGTGAATTTTATTCGGCCTCGATCTGGAATTAGTTGCTCATCGATAGTAATATTTTTATGCGGGTCATAATTATCTTTAAGGTTTTCATTCAAGATATTCCATATATCACGAATGGGCGCAGCTTTATCGGTTCTTTGGCGGAATTCACGGGTTCGACTGTTATCAAAACGAATATATCGTGTCGAAATTCTGAATCGATGATAAAACACATTTATATATGGGGCATTCTTTCTCAACGGGAGACCCCTATCCATCCAAAAATGTTTTTGACCTAGAGAGTTCTAGTAGGGCTTAAAACTTAGCTCCTTTTATCTACTTTTCAATACAGAGTGGCCAAAAACGAAATTCAAGATGGCTCATTTAATATGGCTAAAAATGTAATCAAAATTCATTAAATTCATTCTAATAACCTATGCCAAAAAAATTCATTTCAACGGAAAGAGTTGTACGAGGTCTCAAAATTTAGCTAATAAAGTTTACTTTAAATACAAAATGAAAAAGTTAAAAATCCAAGATGAATTTAATGAATTTTGATTACATTTTTAGCCATATTAAATGAGCCATCTTGAATTTCGTTTGTGGCCACTCTGGATTGAAAGTAGATAAAAAGAGCTAAATTTTAAGCCCTATTAGAACTCTCTAGGTCAAAAACATTTTTGGATGGATAGGGGTCTCCCGTTGAGAAAGAATGCCCCATATATATATATAATTGGCGCGTACACCCTTTTTGGGTGTTTGGCCGAGCTCCTCCTCCTATTTGTGGTGTGCGTCCTGATGTTGTTCCACAAATGGAGGGGCCTACAGTTTTAAGCCGACTCCGAACGGCAGATATTTTTACGAGGAGCCTTTTCATGGCAGAAATACACTCGGAGGTTTGCCATCGCCTGCCGAGGGGCGACGGCTATTAGAAAAATGTTTTTCTTAATTTTGGTGTTTCACCGAGATTCGAACCAACGTTCTCACTGTGAATTCCGAATGGTAATCACGCACCAAGCCATTCTGCATATTATTGTGTGTTACACCCATGACCAAAAGAATACCAATAAATGCATCAAGCTCAGTGCTAGTCAAATCAATCCAAACTCCTTGTTTTGAATCAGGATGTGTTTCATTCCATTTTTGAATGGCCTCTCTTGCATATCGATTTGTTTCCGAAATGATAATGAATGAAATATTGGGTGTAAAAAATGTGTTGAATACCTCAATAGCAACGGAGTTTTGGTGCTTTGGCCCAGAGCGAAATCACATAATATTATGTTGACTAGTACGAATAGCCGCACATGACTCATCTTTCTCCCATCTCTGCCGTAGAAAGAAAGCTCATTAGCACTTCGTTCTGGCGTAGCCATCGGCTCATGCAATAAATCGTTCTCGATTTCTTCGTCACCGTCAAGTATTTCATTTGGTTTGATTATTTCTTCCTGATCAATATCAGATGCATCTTCTTTAGGCAAATAATCAACATCTCTATCATCATCACCACCATATGGATCCTCTTCCTCATCGTCTTCTTCATCTCTATTTTCACGACGAGTATCACTCAACAAAGCCGAAAAAATTCGGTCATAAAAATCAATACTCACGCTTCTCCTACGTAATCTTGTGTTATAAACAAATTCCACTTCATCACCCATTGTGATCAAAACAAATGAAAAAAAGATATCGCGTAAATGACGCTCTATTTGGCGCGTAAATAACTTTTTTTGTCACTAACATGTTATATGTTCAACGTTTACTGGGCAACTGATGAACAGAATGAGAAAAAGAAATGACGAAAAATGCATATATAAGCAATACACACAATCACATAGGGTTCAGTTTCACTGTATATTAATATACATATGAGCTAAATGGTTGTATAAGATAGTCTAAATATAGATTTACCATGAAAAAGAAAAAAAAGCAGGTAAATTAGTAAAAACGTATCATATCACATATGTTTCCATACATTTTGTATAGGAGTCCAGCCTTTTACATCCCTTTTTCGTCCTGTTCGAGGATCCTGTTAAAATAGTTGTATTCATACATCGATACAAAATTAAATTTTAGGAAGCTACCTAGAAGCACAAGCCGTAAGCTATAAAAGAAATATGTTAAATTCACATACAAAGTCAAAAAAGGTCTAGCCGGAACCGCGTGTAAAACGGAGGGTTAAATAAAGGCAGTACAAGCTTCCTTGGTTAACACGCTTAAACGACTTAAGAATACGACTAACAAATTGTTTAAGAAGTTTAATATAAAAAAAACAGGGGAAGCTTATGTATGTATCAACATTACTTAAACAAATTTTATTGTTTAAATAAATTTCTATATAAAAGTTATATTTTAAGTGTGGAAAACAATCTTAAGGGGTTATATATTGTACATTGTGAGCCCGAAAAAATGGACGATTGTCATAATTTTTTTAAAATATGTTTTAGAACTTGTATTCAAATGATGTATATATCAATCATATTGAAGGGTAACTCTCGAAGAATACATTTTGGTGTTTTTATTTAAAACTAGCAAACCCGGCCCGCTTCGCTGGGCACACTAAAATAGAATAGATATGGTTTAGAACAGAAAAGATATGGTTTTCATATTATTTATTTCTTTATTCTTTATTCAAGCGCTTTGGCATAAACAATATTTTTTGTTTTTCTATTTGCTTTTGAGTAAATATATAATGTTGTTGGCTTCCCAACACGTGAACAGCCAACGTATAGTTGACCATGAGTGAATACTGGTTCTTGTAAATTCATCCCGCATATTTCTAAAGTTCACCCTTGTGATTTATTGATACTTATTGCAAATGCTAAACGAATGGGCAGTTGCAAACGCTTGAATTCAAATGGCAATTCAGGTGGAATCATAGGAATTCTGGGTATTAGAACGTCTTCATTCTTGAATTTGCCAATTAAAATAGTTGCTTGGATAGCATTATTCATCAATCGTTTGACTACTTCATTTTGTTCTTGACGTTCTTCTGATGTCGCGTTATTCCGGGCATTTCTCATGCGCCTATTATTATTTGTCGAACGACCAATATGATTACGTGATTGTCTTGGCATTTGTACTGTAATAAACATGATTGTAATTATGGTATTCTGAGATTTTAAAACATGTTTTTTTTCAATTTTGTGGATTATATTTTCGATGCATATGTGTTTAAAAGCCCAAGTCCACATGGTCAGGATTATTTTATTTTGTTGTGATTTTCTTAAATCATCTCTTTGCTTCTGAAAATTGGTGACAATTTGCATGATAAGACTATTGATTTTTTCATCAAAGCTACGCTTTTTTCGTGCTCTTCTCTTGCATCCTTTAACAATTTCTTTTGTTTTTTCATTTTTTTTACCTTTTTTTCACTCATGGTGTATCGTAGCTTATCGCAAATGAACCGAAAAAATAAATCCACAAAACATAATTTCATTTGAACATTCGGATTTCACATTAAACTCTCAAATTTCGTAAGAAATTACTCACTGTTCCAAAATCCACTCCAAAAAAATTCACAAAAAATGTTTACACTTTTCACTTACGTCTTCTCCTTATGGCGTCCAAATCTGAAAGAAATATTGACACATTGTAACTCACACTGTCAATTTGACAGTTCAGTTCCGCCCCAAGCGTTAAAAAAGTAAACGACATTATGGCTGGTTCAAAGAACGCTGTACGCGTTGCCGGTGTTCCGAATTACAACCAAACTTTACGAAACCCATTTTCAATACTTATTTAACAATGTGTGTAAGTTTGGTTTAATTCGGTGCAAAGACACGGCGGGTCCACGTTTTGGCATATATTTCGAGACCTTAGTGATCAATAGGTATGAAAATGACCCCGTATTAAAGTACTTATCAACAGCTTTCATTTGATACCCATATTGTACATACACAACCAAAGGTTACCCGGGTCCACGTTTTGAGCTATATCTCGAGACCCCAGTCACGGAGCGACATGAAAAATACTCTGTACTAAAGCATTCACCAACAGCTTCCATTTGATATCCATATTGTACAAACATATCCTAGGGTTACCCGGGTCCACGTTTTGGCCTATATCCCGAGACCCTAGTCACGGAACGGTATTAAAAATACTCTATACTATAGAAATCATCAACAGCTTCCATTTGCTATCCATATTGTACATACACGTCCGAAGGTTACCCGGGTCCACGTTTTGACCTATATCTCGAGACCCTATCTACCAATAGGTATTCAAACTATACGGAAACCATCTTCAATACCTACTTAACAATGTGTGTAAGTTCGGTTTAATTCGGTTTAAAGACACGGCGGGTCCACGTTTTGGCATATATTTCGAGACCCTAGTCATCAATAGGTATGAAAATTAACCCGTATTAAAGCACTTAACCACAGCTTTCATTTGATATCCATATTGTACAAACATATTCTAGGGTCCACGTTTTGGTCTCTATCTCGAGACCCTAGTCACGGAGCGGATGGATATACTCTGAACTAAAGCATTCACCAACAGCTTCCATTTGATACCCATATTGTACATACACATCCCCAGGTTACCCGGGTCCACGTTTTGACCTATATCTCGAGACCGTATCTACCAATAGGTATCCAAACTATACGGAAACCATCTTCAATACCTCCTTAACAATGTGTGTAAGTTTGGTTTAATTCGGTTTAAAGACACGACGGGTCCACGTTTTGGCATATATTTCGAGACCCTAGTCATCAATAGGTATGAAAATTACCCCGTATCAAAGCACTTATCAACAGCTTTCATTTGATACCCATATTGTACATACACAACCAAAGGTTACCCGGGTCCACGTTTTGACCATTTTCCCGGCAATTATTCGAATTTTTCTCACCTTTTAAACCTTCCCTAGACCTCCACGAATAATTCAAGACCAAGATAAGATAAATCCGTTCAGCCGTTCTCGAGTTTTAAGCGAATATAGGGACAGATTTTCACATTTATATATATAGATAATGTTAATATTTATTGTTGGTATCGCCCCTCATCCGAAACGCCGTTTTTAGAAGGGGCTTGCGGTGATCACGGTGGCGCATGAGCAGCTCAAGTGAAATCAAAAAAATTAAATGATTATTGTAGAAAAATGTGTTTTAGTGAATCTGAACGGTTTATTTACCCAAAAAAATTTTTTTTCCGATATGAAAACCGCTTTGCACCAACAAAACGATTTTTGAGGGGTTGAAAAATCAAAAAAAAATTAAATTCAGCGAACTATGCAAATATTTTTAAAAAGTGAACCATTCATTTTCACGCGGTTGTAATTTCGAATAATTAAAAAAAAGTTTATGCAAATCGGTCAAATAGTTTTTGATAAATAATGATCACCGCGACGGTAATTTTCAAAAAATACGACTTCGAGATAATCGCGTCTAAAGTTTTGCGTTCACTTCATTTATGGACAACACTAGTTTACAAATTTTCAGTTTCAAAAATGGTCCTCGACCAAAAAGCATTTTTTAGACTAATTTGAGGTCGGTGAAACCAAAAATGACTTTTTTTTTTTTCAAAGTACGGTTTCCGAGATATTCCCAAAAAACCTGTTGTTTGTGCAATAGTGCAGTTATTACCTGCATAGTGCATAAATTTCGAAAGGCACACACATAACCTACATGGCAATATATAATTCGTCAATGGAAGTCGTAGTTTTCGCAAAACAGCTGTTGAAAGTAAAAAAAAAGACAGTTTTAACGTTTTTTACTAAATTATCAAAGTTTATTAACTTTTTCTGAAACAAAACATTTTTTTATACCGACATAAGATAAGTTTTCTAAAAGACCATTTTGTCACCCACATTTTAAGCCTAAGTTTGTCTGAATCGACGAAAAATTGTAGAAGTTATGACCCATAAAGTCAACACGTGTGATTTTGCAGCTTTTGACATGGCTATGTTTGAGGTCGAAAACACGCTTTTACTTTCAAACTTCTTCTTTTATGTTGCACGGAATCTTCACGAAGTTGCATCCAGCAGTAGTCGCTCATTATTCCTTCATCCCAAAAGCCCTCATAACGCTTTCCAATCGTCGCAATATCTTGATGAAATCGCTCGCCTTGTTCATCACTTTCAGCCCCTAAATTCGGAGGAAAAAAATCCAAATGGCTGTGAGGTAGGTGCATTTTTAACGACATGCGAGCACCTGTTAACAAAAACAAAGTTTATTGTAAATTTTCCCATAATTTTCCAATCAATGTATATGATAAATATATTTTTTTAAGTATGTACGTTTTACAATACTAACCAACAGTTTTAAAGTATTTCATCATTGTATGAATCAATTGACGGTCGTTGTTACTCCTGTTGTTTTCCAAGAATACATGAACAACTTTTTGGAAAGCTTTCCAAGCTTTAGCCTCGGAACTGTCAAGGCATTGTTGAAAATCTGTATCTGTAAGCAATTTCTTTATCTGTGGACCGACGAATATACCCGCTTTGATTTTCTCTGTTGACAATCTTGGGAACTTGGCTTTCAAGTATTTAAGGGCTGTGTTTTCCGGTTTTTTTGCCAAAGCTTTCACAAAATTATTCATTAGCCCAAGTTTTATATGCAAATGGGGGGAAATAACTTTTTTTTCTCAACTTCTCACTTTTTGATAACGTTGTTTTTTCCCACGACATGCTCCCCACGCTTCGGGCAAACTTGTTGAGTGAAATGTTTGTCATCCGCTCTGCTATTCCAAAGACACAAAACACAACTGTATTTGGTATAGCCACCCTGCAGATCAGTAAGTAGAGCGACAACTTTCAAGTCACAGTATATTTTCCAGTTATACGAACTGTAGTCAATTAATGGAAGTAGCTCTTTCATTGTCTCATAAGTTTCTTTGATATTCGTAGACATAAATGGTTTAATGCTCTCTGATTAATTGGCTCTGCCTTCTGACTCGATGTGCTTGGGGAACTGCTGACATTCGAAATCGAAGCTGTTATTCCTTGATAACTGAGGGACTCTGCTTTTGGTGTTGGTGGTCCACGTTTGGAGTCCACGTTTTCTCCATATTTTTTGCTCGTAAACCAAAATATTGCTCGTAAGCTGCTAATATATGCGTGGTCAGCTTTTTTCGAGCACTTTATTTGAAGATATATAAACCACAAATAAAACAGAATTTATCTGGTGCGTGCTTGCACATTTCTTATAACACAGATATAAACAAAGAAAAACAAAGTAAGTTCTGCTCTAGTGCAAGGCGCAATCTCAACTGCCCGACCGCCTGACGGACTTACGAAAGGGAGCCTGTATAATTTCATCATCTCATTATTCTATTGCTCTCTTTCTTTCACTTATGTATTCCGCGCCTTACGACCAGACCTTACTCGACAACAGAGTCCGTCTCTTTTCCTCTGTCGTCGTGCACAAATTTATACTTGCAGAAATAAACATTTGTTTTTATGAATTTAATTTTAGAGTAGGTCTTAACACTATTCTAATACTGGAATGACTACCAATATATTTGACAGTCGTATTTATACTTATACCTCATCTTACTGTTTCAGGAACACGACTTGTATATTAGTTTCTTTGTAGCTGTTTAAGAAAAACATGTTCATCTCTTGTTTTTCTTACAATATGTTTACGTTTTGATATTCTTAAAAAACATATGTTTATCATATGTTTATCTTTTGTTATTCTTAAAATACATATGTTTGGATTCGTTCAGGCCCACCTTATTATACTTATAATTTACTTAACTAGTTTTATTTATTATTTGTGAATGAAATCCTTCCTTAATTCTCCCCTTCCTAAATTAAATCGTCCCGATTTATACCGAATTAATGTTAGTTCCTTGGCGCCTTTGTCTCCACTACTCTTTTCATAATCTTTGCTGGTTTCCTTTGTCTTCTCTTTATCTTTGTTTTTTTCTTTCTCCTTTTCCTTCACCTTCTCCTTTTCTTTGTCCTTATCTTTCTCCTTATCTTTGTTGTACTTGGCACTGTGTTTAGGTTTATCTTTTGCATTCTTGTCTTTATCTTTATCTGCATCCTTATCCGATTTATGATCTTTGTCTTCCTCATGGTTGTTAAGTTGTTGTTCCGCATGAGTTTTGGTTCTTGGTATTGGTTGGTGAACTAGCCACTGTTACCTCGTGTTCTTTTCTAATTTTTATTGTTTCTATTCACGTCGTAGTAGTTGTTCTGATGCTGAGTTGGTTGCCTGAATGTTGTGTTTCCAGACGTTGTGTCCTGGCCTCTGGTTTTGGTAATTGTGATGGCGGCTGGTTATAGTTGTATTTCTGCTGATACATGGGACGTCTCTGGTGATGTTGTTTCTCATAGTAGTGTTTATTGTTGGTTGGATGAATGTTCTGTTGTGCATAGCCTAGACGTATTTTTCGATGTTCGTCTTCGTGTTCTATGGTACGGGCTACTGCAAATGCATGCTCTAAATCCCTTATAGGATTTCTGTATAGCGTGGAACGGATATATGCCTTATTTATTCCATCCTTAAACATTCTTACCGCTTCTTGTGTTGCCTCGTCAGTCATAACTTTAATCACTTCTTGGCTATGACCAGACATAGATATTTTTGACGTGATTTATTCACGTTGTCATGGAATTAACTTAAATTCTGTTTACTTTGTGTGAGTCTCTTCATCTCGTCCTGCAACACATATAAAGGCCGTTGATCAGCATAGGTATAGTCCAATCTATTCCTGATTGCATCAATATTAAATATTGTGTTATGGTTGGTCAACACGTCAGCTGCTGCACCTTGTTTTTTAGTTTTTGTAATTGATAGAGCTTCTCCTCCATACGCGGTAGACGGAAATGTTGCCGTCAAATACCGGTAGTGCTTTAAAAACGTCCAGGTTGATATCGGTTGGATTGGTATAAGTTATGTTGACTGGTTCTAATCGTTCTGCTGCTTGTGGAATCGTTGCTGGGGTAACTTGGATGTGATATATCCGGGCTCTTAATGTAGCATTTTCTGCTTGGATACTCTGAAGCATTACTTGCAAATTTCCCATCTGCTGAATCATGGTGTTCACGTCGATTTGTTCCATAACGTCAATGGTGTCCAAATTTCTTCGTTTAATACGTTTCTCCAAACATTTTCTCATCTGCTCCTTTCTATGAGAATTAGATCACTGTTTTTATTTTTTTAATAGAAGAAACTCGAATAGTTTTTCCATCACTAAATTTTTTATTTCTTTGTTCACTGTATTTTCCCTTCCTTTCCTTACAGCCTTTATTTTTTTACATAAAATTTTGTCCTTTATTATGAAGGATTACGTATGTATGTCCTTGCTGCGACAAGGATGACTATTTTTTGCTCCGATCACTGGAGCATTAAAGTATATGATAGTCCTGGCAGGATCGCCAGTTACAGACTTGGTTGATAGTTAAAGACTTGCTTGTCTTTGAAAAAATATAAAATTTATTTTTTTGAATTTAATTTTAAGGTAGTTCTTAACACTATGTTAATACTGGATTGACTGCCAACATATTTGACAGTCGTATTTTTACTTATACCTCATCTTACTGTTTCAGGTGCACGTCTTGTAGTTTTCTTTGTTTGCTGTTTAGGAAAAACATAATCATCTCTTGTTTTTCTGACACTATGTTTACATTGTGGCATTCTTAAAATACATATGTTTATCATATGTTTATCTTTTGTTATTCTTAAAATAAATATGTTTGGATTTGTTCAGCCCGACATGATTATACTTAGAATTTACTTAACTATTTTTATTTATTATTTGTGACTGAAATCATTCCTTAACTACCTCGCGATAACGAAGCGATCACTGGTCTACATTTAACACAACTTGTAACTCATACAACAACATTAAAAGCACTGCTACTACGCGAGCCGACTCCCAACAACAAGCACACGTATAACCACTCCACGTCATTCTGCTCAGCTGCAATAACTACATGAGTGGTACTCACATCAAACTACACAAAAGCGATAACGCAACTCTCCAAGTAATATTACGTTTCCACCAAAAGCAAACACCGTGTTTGCAGGAGTTGTGTTTGGGAGAACTGTCAACTGTTTCCACCGAAAGTTTGGGAGAAACTGTGTTTGAACTGTCTTTTGTTGACATTGTGAAATAAGAATTATATATTAAAAATTGATAAAATTATAAAATGGTGCATACAATTCAATTTGTTATGTTGATTTTATCATTTTATTTTAAAATAATTGATAGTGAGTTGGTCACATATTATTTAAAAAAAAGGTTAAGGGAAAATAAAATAATTTTAAGCGTTGCTGCCAATTTAATGCGTTCGCAAAGTGTATGGTCTTTGGTATGGTAAACAGATTTATGATACATTATTTGTGTATAATGTACATGTATATTTTAGGAACATTCCAGTACCTTTTGGGAAGTAGACTGCCAGAGTAATGGGGACAAGTTTTTCAAAAATAATTTCCGAATGGAAAGATCCTGCTTTGAAAAATTGTGCAGCAAACTTGAAAAAATAGCCAAAAGAAAAACGAACTATCGAAACCCGATTTCACTAAAAAAGCGCGTGGCAATTGCTCTGTATGCACTAGGATCTTCTAGTGAATACAGATCAATTGGACATTTGTTTGGAGTAGGCAAAGCAACTGTTTGCAAAATACTCATCGAGTTTTGCAATGAAGTTGGGACATCTTTGGCTCCAATATATTTGAAAAATTTTCCACTGACAAGGGCGCAAATTGAGAATGGAGTCGCAGATTTTAATGCAATGGGCTATCCACAATGTATTGGAGCAATAGGTAGGTTTATAAGTAATGCGATAAAAATAACGTTTAATCAAAAGCATCTTTATTATACAGATGAAATTCATCCAAGAAAGGAAGAAGCCATTGATTACTACAACTACAAAGGGTGGTATTCCGTAGAACTATTGGCTTTGGTAGACGCAAAATATAGATTTGTTTATATACATTGCGGCAGTCCTGGAAGATGCAACGACTCCGGAATTTTTGAAAAATCATCGCTAAAGCGCGAGTTGCAAAGTTGTGCACTTCTTGATGAATTGAGCTTGCTGTATGGATCCACAAAAATACCAGTCCATATTATAGGGGACTCTGCTTTTCGTCTCTCTCAGCATTTAATGAAGCCATATCCGCATAGTGTGACCAATACACCCGAACAAAAAAAATTCAACTATAGATTGTCTAAGTGCCGGCGTGTTGTGGAAAATGCTTTTGGCCATTTAAAAGCCCGGTAAATACAACTTAGAGATTCTAATATTTTTAAAAATTGGTAATACAGGTTCTATTTTAGATTTAGGAGAATTGGAAAAGGCGTGGATAACCACATCAAAAATGTAAACACAGTTATTTCATGTGCATGTGTTTTACATAATTTTTTGATTGCTGAGAAGGATTTAATTTTGGAAAATTGGCTAGTGGAAATGCATCGCGATTCCAGGCGCAATATTCAATACGGCACCAATGCAGTTGACCGATCTGAAGGAGAATCGATAAGAAATGCGTTAAAGGAATATTTCAGTGAGTAATATAACTTCTTTCATGTAGATTCTCCCGTATGTTTTATTAAATTAACCATAATTTATTGGTTAAAAAGGTTATTTGGTTTAAACAATTTTATCTTCAAACCAAATATTTATTTAAATATTTCGACCTACAAAGAGTCCAATTGGTTTAAATCTGAAAAACAACTTTTCACCAGAACAATAAAATTTGTAATACATAGTTTTATAAAATAACATTTTATTCATTTTGGAAAAAGGCACAATTCATTAAAACTTAAATATAAATTAAATAACAATATTTTAGTTAATTAGTTTCTCTCTAAGAAACTAACCACACTTTTGGTCAATACCTCAATAGCAGCAACCTTTTTTTTTTCGATTTCAATTAGTTCTGCAGTTAACTTATTGTTTTCTGTCATACAAGATTTTATTGTTTCGTTTAATTCATATATTTTCGAATTTTTTGTTTTTGCTGCAGGTGCGGAAGCTTCGTCCAGTGCTGGAGACGTTGGTGGCGAAAATGTAAACGAAGCAGACGGAGCAGCTGAAAATGAGGAGCATGAAGGTGATATCGGCGAATTTGATGGAGCTGGCGAATCAACCGAATCAGGCATGCCTACATATATAAATAAATATTATATTTCATTGTGAAATTGTGGATTTTATATTTCACGTCAACTGGACGGACCTCATGTCCAAGCACTCCCAGCGACTGAGCCATCTCCGCATATATGTGCGAGTTCTTGCGTGGCCCTCGCAATTCAGCTGCCTTATCACCCCATATATCAAGGAATGCTTCGTCCGCGGAAGGAAGCCAAATTGTTTTACATTTTTTAATGTTTTCCATTACAACGAGTTGATTCAGTATTCCTGAGGAAAGATTGTAGACTTATTTGGCCAGCTTAATATTATATTAATGAAATTAGATGTAAATACAAATAAAATTACATATATAAATAAAAGAAATACCTGTTATACTATCCGCAACGAGTTGATTCAGTATTCCTGAGGAAAGATTGTAGACTTATTTGGCCAGCTTAGTATTATATTAATGAAATTAGATGTAAATACAAATAAAATTACATATATAAATAAAAGAAATACCTGTTATACTATCCGCAGCGAGTTGATTCAGTATTCCTGAGGAAAGATTGTAGACTTATTTGGCCAGCTTAATATTATATTAATGAAATTAGATGTAAATACAAATAAAATTACATATATAAATAAAAGAAATACCTGTTATACTATCCGCAACGAGTTGATTCAGTATTCCTGAGGAAAGATTGTAGACTTATTTGGCCAGCTTAATATTATATTAATGAAATTAGATGTAAATACAAATAAAATTACATATATAAATAAAAGAAATACCTGTTATACTATCCGCAACGAGTTGATTCAGTATTCCTGAAGAAAGATTGTAGATTTATTTGGCTTATTTGACTTATTTTATTTTTGCGCGCACCACTTAACGATTACCACAAGAAAAATATTAAACGTCAATCAAATGTCATATTGACAAATTGCAATCATTGTTGCCATATTTCGATAAGAATGCAATAATAAATGAGGAAAATGAGCAACATTGCCACCACTTAATAATTAAATTAGACGCAAACCCAACAAAACACGCTTTGAAAAGTGGGTTTAGGTATGGAGTTGTGTTTTAATTTTGTATGGGATTTGACAGGTGTTTTGTTTCGTGTTTGCGCTAAGAACACGATAGCGGCAGATAACCCAAACTCCGGCTGCGGTGGAAACTTAGTATAAGCGAAATGATTCTATACAGAGCTCAGAAAAATATAAAAGAAGCCGTTAACAGTAGCAGAAAAAATCCAAGCGCTGCAGAAAACTGACGCCCTATAGTTTAAAAACGAAAGCCTCCCCCGGTTTACATACAAAGTGTAGAATGCATTGGTAAGTTAATGCAGACACTACGCACCATTCCAGATTGCAAATGTGAACTTAAAGCTTTGAATAAAAATTAAGTTAAATTACAGCCACTCGACTCACACAATTATACTGTAATCATTAAATTACACTAGTTTACACCAAAAGTGGTACTCGACCAAAAGACGTTTTTTAAACTAATTTGAGGTCGCTGAAACAAAAAATTAATTTAATTTTTTTTTTCAAAGAACGGTTTCCGAGATATTCCCAAAAACCTGGTTTTTGGGCAATAGTGCAGTTATTACCTGCAATCTCGAAAACAGTGCGCCCCATTTCTTTGAAGTGCATACATTTCGAAAGGCACACATATAAACTACATGGCAATATATAATTCGTCAATGGAAGTCGTAGTTTTCGCAAAACAGCTGTTGAAAGTAAAAAAAGGCACTTTTAACGTTTTTTACTAAATTATCAAAGTTTATTAACTTTTTCTGAAACAAAACATTTTTTTATACCGACATAAGATAAGTTTTCCAAAAGACCATTTTGTCACCCACATTTTAAGCCTAAGTTTGTCTGAATCGACGAAAAATTGTAGAAGTTATGACCCATAAAGTCAACACGTGTGATTTTGCAGCTTTTGACTTGGCTATGTTTGAGGTCGAAAATACGTTTTTACTCTCAAACTTCTTCTTTTATGTTGCACGGAATCTTGACGAAGTTGCATCCAGCAGTAGTCGCTCATCATTCCTTGATCCCTTTTCAGTCGTAGCAATATCTTGATGAAATCGCTCGCTTTGTTCATCACTTTCAGCCCCAAATTCGGAGGAAAAAAATCCAAAGACTGAGAAGTAGGTGCATTTTTAACGACATGCGAGCACATGTTAACAAAAACAGAGTTAATTGTAAATTTTACAATAATTTTCCAATCAATTTACATACATGATAAATATATTTTGGAGTATGTACGTTTCACAATACTAACCAATAGTTTTAAAGAATTTCATCATTGTATGACTCAATTGACGGTCGTTGTTGCTCCTGTTGTTTCCCAAGACTCCATGAACAACTTTTTGGAAAGCTTTCCAAGTTTTAGCTTCGGAACTGTTAAGGCATTGTTGAAATTCTGTGTCCGTAAGCAATTTCTTTATCTATGGACCGACGAATATACCCGCTTTGATTTTCTCTGTTGACAATCTTAGGAACTTGGTTTTCAAGTATTTAAGGGCTGTGTTTACCGTTTTTTTGCCAAAGCTTTCACAAAATTCTTCATTAGCCCAAGTTTTATATGGAAAGGGGGGGAAAAAATTCTCAACAAGTGCTTTTTTGATAACGTTGCTTTTTCCCACGACATGCTCCACACGCTTCGGCCAAACTTGTTGAGTGAAATGTCTGTCATCCGCTCTGCTATCCCAAAGACGCAAAACACAACTGTATTTGGTATAGCCATCCTGCAGACCAGTCAGTAGAGCGACAACTTTCAAGTCACAGCATATATTGAACTGTAGTCAATTAATTGAAGTAGCTCCTTCATTGTCTTATAAGTTTCTTTGACATTCATAGAATGAGCAACGGGGATCGATGGTTTCTTATTGCCTTTGTACAATAAGACAGCCTAAACACTATACTTTCTACCATCAATGAATAGACGCCACTCGTTTGGATCATGAGTTTCTCCAAGTGCCGCAAACAACTTATTATATATATATTTCGGTAATACGTTACGTTAGTATCTGATTCCAAATAACCGCGTTCCTGTAGACATGAAGCTAGGAGTTCTGATTTTTCTTTCGATAAGTTGAGATCACGACATAAATCGTTTAATGCTATCTGATTAATTGGCTCTGCCTTCTGATTCGATGTGCTTGGGAAACTGCTGACATTCGAAATCGAAGCTGTTTTTAATTAGGTATAGTGAGCCTAAAAACAGTTATTTTGCGTGACTCAATACGCAGGCTGGCATGATTTACGTTTGTTCGAAACTGTATTGTATACATAAAAAATCTATACGACAGACGATGAAGTTGTCTTCATTCACATAATTAATATGTTATAACTTCTACAATTTTTTGTCGATTCAGACAAACTAAGGCTTAAAATGTGTGTGACAAAATTGTCTTTCAGAAAACTAATCTTTTGTTGGTATAAAAAAATTTTTTGTTCCAGTAAAAAGTTAATGAACTTTGATAATTTAGTAATTAAAAAAAGTCAAAAATGCCTTTTTTAACTTTCAACAGCTGTCTTGCGAAAACTACGACTTCCATTGACACGAATTATATATTGCCATGTAGGTTATATGTGTGCCTTTCGAAATTTATGCACTTCGAAGAAATGGCGCGCATTGTTTTCTAGATTGCTGGTAATAACTGACCTATTGCAGAAAAAACTGGTTTTTTGAGAATATCTCGAAAACCGTTCTTTGAAAAAAAAAATAAAAGTCATTTTTGGTTTCAGCGACCTCAAAATTAGTCTAAAAAACGCTTTTTGGTCGAGGACCATTTTTGGTGTAAACTAGTGTAATTTGCGCTCTTTGCTCCGATCTTTATGATTTTTTGAATTTATATTTTTAAAGTGATGTACATTTAGAATATGGCATAAGAAAATGTTCGATTTTTTAGCCCAACACAAGGTATATAACCTCTTAAATTCAGTCTGAATTTTTTTTGGCAATACATTAAATCTAAGAAGTCCAGTTCTGGTGTTCCATCTGCTGTTTTTCTGATTGATAAATTAGCTTCCACACATTGTGAAGTGGTAAACCTGTTTGCTGATGTTTTAAATCAAGTTTTATAAGAGATGGACCTGGTTCACACTTGGTATGTCCTCTGGATGATACCTCGTCTCTTAACTTTGGGTGTTTGAACCTGTCATTGGAAGATGTTGAGAAGGGTATCTTAGCCCGAAAACCCTCCACAAAAACGGATGCTGATGGTCTCTCAGTTGCTCTTTTCAAACATTGTTCAGCTCCTGCTTGCCTCTCAAGTTAATTTTGGATACAGGTAAATCCTTAGCCTCTGGTGTCTTTATCGAAGTCTGGAAAACGGCTGACTCCATTTTTTAAAAGTGGTAAAAATATGATGTCCGTAAATACGGACCAATCTTGAAGTGCACGTCGGAATCTAAAATATTGTCAAAGAAAATTTGTATTTTGCAACTAAAAGTCATTGTTTTGTGGCAGGTAGGTCTACTGTTTCAATTTGGCCGCTTTCACTGAATGCTGTATTGCGGTTTTCTCGGTGGGACATCAAGTCGACTGTACCTATACTGATTTTTCAAAAGCATTCGATAAAGTATCGCATACAATTTTAACAGATAAACTTCTATTTTTGGGCTTTCACTCAGTTTTCCTAGAATGGCTGCGATCTTACTTATGTAATAGACCAGTGGTCGCCAACCCGTCGATCGCGAGCTACCGGTAGCTCGCAAAGGCAATTCTGGTAGCTCGCGCTGCTCACGTTGCAAAAAATCCAAAAGTCTGAAAATCATACCAGTATTAGCAAATTTCAGAAATTTTCATAATAAATAGATAAACAGCGGCAACACTGCGGTAAGCAATGTCGCGCCGACAAAGACCACGCGAAGTCGCGTCTCCGTTCTAGGATCGGCTGGAACCGTTTAGCGTGTTCGAGAATTTTTTGGCTTTATATATACGCAAAGCACGTCGACATTGCGCTCAGTTTAATACTGAACGGCATTATCTACGTTCTGCGTGCAGGGGTTGGGTTAGAGTTCGAAACATTATGGCAAGCAGTAGTAAGAAGGCGAAGACATACCATTTCCATTCGGAATGTGAAGAACAATACTTCTTCACAGAAGTTAAAGGCAAAAGTGTTTGTTTGTTATGTAATACATCTGTGTCAGCTCCTAAAAAAGGAAATATTGAGAGGCATCATAAAACTGTACATTCGAATTTTGAGAAGGCATTCCCGTTAAATTCTGCCACCAGAAAAGAAAAACTGAAACATTTAAAAATCCAGTTAATTGGACAACAGTCAATATTTTTGAAAACAATCGACAAAAATAAGACTGCAACTGAAGCATCTTATCGTGTTTCCCAGATAATTGCACAAAAGAAAAAACCTTATGAAGACGGGGAAATCATAAAACAAGTATTTTTGGAAGCTGCAGATTCTTTATTCGCCAACTTTAGAAATAAAGACGAAATAGTGTCTGCTATAAAATCTATGCAACTTTCTGCTAATACAGTGATGAGGCGAGTAGAAATAATGAGCAATGATATTTTTTTACAGTTAAGAAGTGACTTAGATAACTGTATTTATTTTTCACTGCAACTGGATGAATCAACAGATGTAGTTGACACCTCGCAGGTGGCCATATTTGTCAGGATGGCTTTTAGTGATTTTACAATTAAAGAAGATATTTTGAAGTTTATTCCACTCAAAGGACATACTACTGGGCTAGAGCTGTTTTCTCATTTAAAAAATCTCATCTCTTCTGAGAAAATTCCAATATCAAAAATGGAAGACCTAACAACTGACGGTGCTCCAGGTATGGTGGGTTGTGATAAGGGGCTCGTGGCGCTATGTCATAAGGATGAAAGTTTTCCACAATTTCTTAGTTACCACTGTATTATACATCAGCATGCATTATGTGGAAATTTTCTAAAATTGAACAACGTTATGAAACTGGTGGTGAAAATTGTGAACAAGTTTAGAGCTCAAGCGTTACAAAGAAGATTATTTAAAACCTTGACTGATGAAATTGACTGTCAATACGGAGAGCTACTTCTTCACTCTGAAGTGCGATGGTTAAGCAGAGGACGAGTGCTCAAACGTTTCAATGATGTCCTGCCTGCTATACTCCAATTTTTCAAAGAACGTGATGAACCGATTCCTGAACTGGAAAATTCGACTTGGCTCAGAGATTTTGGTTTTCTTGTGGACATTACAGAGAATTTAAATGAGCTTAACTTGCAGCTTCAAGGCAGGGATAAAGAATTAGCGGAAATGATTTCTGATATAAATGCATTTATTACAAAACCTGAAATTTGGGAACAAAACCTAAAAAACCGCGATACTAAGCATTTTCCTATTCTTTCCGAAAAGATATCCAAAAATCTATTAGAGCCCTATGACAGTAAAAATCATATGGAAATAGTTTCTAACTTGAAGGAAAACTTCAAAAATCGTTTCAAGGATTTCATCAAAATTGCTTTAGTAACGCAATTTGTTGTTTCACCCTTCATGGACATTGATATACAACAGTTTGCAACTTGTGTTATGAACAACTTTGGCGAAGACATTGCTGTGACAGAAATGGAACTGATTGATTTTCAAAGTGACTTGACTTTAAAATCTTTGGGTTCAAATACAAAATGTATATGGACTCTAGTAAGTAAAGATAAGTTTTCAGTTTTATGTCGTGTTGCGTTGAAACAGAAAGCGTTATTCAGTTCAACTTATTTGTGTGAATCTTCTTTTTCCAATATGAAATTTATTAAAAATAAATACCGCAATCGGCTTACAGATATACATTTGGATAACTGTATTCGAATGACTGTATCAAATTACACTGCAAATATTAAAAAAACTATCGATGAGTCAGAATGTCAACCTTCTCATTAAATATGCTCTTTTTATCTGCCCATTTATTTATTTTATTTATATAATAATGTACTATTACTGTTTTGTTGTTTTTTTAAGTCGCTTGTGATTTGCCATTATGACTGCAAAAATTTTTGTTACGATTGATAGGTGTGAACATGGATGTAGTTATGCATAAGTATAAGCACTATAAGTCATAAGTTTATTATATATGGAACGTATATTAGTAAAATAAATACATGTATTGTATGTCGAATATAACTGTGTATTATTTAATTTATGTTGGCTTGTGCAAGTAGCTCGCTGTTTATTTCAAAATCTTGAAAGTAGCTCAACACATTGAAAAGGTTGGCGACCACTGTAATAGACATTGTGAAGTTTCTATTTATGGTGCCTTAGCTGCTTCTTTATCTGCGTCCTTGTCTACTCTTGGTTTTATCACAAGGAATAGTTCGAAATTTGCATTCCCCTATACTCTTAATTTGCTATATTCTGCATTTGTTCGATCTGCATTATAATATGCTGCGTTAATTTGGAGATTCTTACCACTAATTCTCTATTGACAGAATTGAACGAGTTCAAACAATTTTCTTAAGTATCCTCCCTCTTCCCTTAATTTATCTGAATCTGTTCCATCATATAAATCCCGCTTACTTTTAGTTAATATCAAACAGCTAGAAACTAGAAGATCGATTTTGTCGCTGTCTGCTTAATATTTATTTAATTTATTTAATATCCTTTCCATTTGAATAGGCTAAGAACAAATTATGCCTGCAATGCTCCCATTGCTCGCTCTCTTCATGAACTCAATGATTCAATTCGATTTTACATTATCTAAACTAGGTTTTTCTGCCCAATTAAACTGTCCATTGTGATTTAATTTGTTAATAACGATGCAAGTACTTTGCAGTATGTAGTGAGTAAGAGAATATTAAACTTAATTTCCTTTCTTTGTTAAATTTACTTTTATAGTAAGAACAATTGTGTCTTCATTTCTGAAATTAAATAAATAAAAAAAAAGGTTGTCTGTAAAACGGTTTACTGACGGTAGTTTATCATGACAACGTCATAAGAAAATACTGATCGAATGGTTCCATTTTTCAAAAAAAAATTTTAATTTTATTTGTTTGATAGATATTTTGTATGGATATAGAGAAGGAGGTAAATGAAATCGCAATGGAATTGATCAGTTACATTTACACAAACGTGGAAAATTTTATCAAATTCATGAAAGATATGTTTAATTTCGATTGTGCATCAGACGCTCATAAGTCAACAACACCATCATCGATTTAACTTTTTCAAGACACATTGCACTCGAAACACTCCCTTTCATTTCCTACTTTTCCTATCATCGTCCTATTCTCAACAGAGAAATGGTTCATTACCATGCACACAGGAAGAAGGCATATGCAAATACAAATATTATATGTGAATTTATATACATACTCGCATATACATACATATATATGCTCACTCAAGTAGGAGAGAGCCAGACGTGGAACGTTGCCGAACGCGGGGACCGATTGTGTCTCTTTGTCGTTCGTTCCGCGCTCTCGCTTGCAGTTCAAGCAATAAATGTTTACCGCTAAAAAGATTCTAGAAAAATCGGAGTTTGAAAACAATAAATAAAAACTTATGTATACAGCTTTGCGTCTTGTTGTATAACCTTTCATTTTTGTTGCTTAAGTGTGATTAGAAAAACGTTTGAAATAAAACTGAATTAACGCATTTTAAAAAACTTTTTGTACTTTCAAACCAACGAAAATATTGGGTGTATGTAGACTTTTGTCCAATACTGTACAGGGTGCATACGGTGGTTTAGGACATGCATATAAATACAAGGCTATCACTCGCCTAAGCCATTATTTTTTATTTTGATCGTTTTCAGATAAGGCATGGAGGACTACAGCTGAACTCTAGAAATTAAGAGGCATGCAGTTATCGTCGCTATATGTGCAAATCACACCAATTAAGAAATCTCCAATTTTCTTCATTCTTCATTCGTTCATAAGGTTCGCCGTGAATTGGGAGCATCATACGATGATGCAGAGTCTGTTGCAAAACGCAAAAATACGCGAAACGTTCTAACACTATTTGGTCTGCAGAATTTATTCAACAAGTGCAAGCGAGGACCTTTCAAAATCAATGAGAGCCCTTGCGAGGGAGGAAACACCTATTGAACAAAATTAAACCTTCTGAAACGCCTGAGATGTTATAGCTTATTTGTAACGAAAAAAATGTTGACTAAAACCAAAAGACCAACCCCACAAATTGCAGATGGCTATCTTTCAATCTTACATATGAATGTCATACATATGAAGCTTGTAGTCACTGTTATGGTTTTAGGAGTTGTAAGCAACAAAGAACATGTCATGACACAACAGTTCTTTAGTCAAGGATTTCGAGTGAATTCTGCTACATACACCTAGGCTCTAGAGAAACCAAAAACCTTTCCGAAAGACTCTGCTCCTTCACACAAAGGGATGGCGACACAACATTGGATGCTCGAAAATGTCCGTGACCACATAACAACGAACTTATGGCAGCCTAACTTCCTAGATTAATTCTTCTTCTCTTTCTTAATTGGCGCGATAACCGCTTACGCGATTTTGGCCGAGTTTAACAAAGCGCGCCAGTCGTTTCTTTCTCGTGCTAACCTGCGCCAATTAGACACACCAAGTGAAGCCAAGTCCTTCTCCACCTGATCTTTCCAACGCAGAGGAGGTCTTCCCTCTTCCTCTGCTACCACCAGCTGGTACCGCATCGAATACTTTCAAAGCCGGAGCGTTTGTATCCATTCGGACGACATGACCCAGCCAACGAAGCCGCTGGATCTGTATTCGCTGCGCTATGTCTATGTCGTCGTAAAGCTCATACAGCTCATCGTTCCATCGTCAGCGATATTCGCCGTTGCCAACGAGCAAAGGCCCAAAAATCTTACGCAGAATCATTCTCTCGAACACTCCAAGCGTCGCTTCATCGGATGTTGTCATCGTCCAAGCTTCTGCGCCATACGTTAGGACGGGCATGATGAGAGTCTTGTAGAGTGTAAGTTTTGTTCGTCGAGAGAGGACTTTACTGCTCAGTTGCCTACTTAGCCCAAAGTAGCACTTGTTTTCAAGAGAGATTCTACGTTGGATTTCAAGGCTGACATTGTTATCGGGGATAATGCTGGTTCCTAAATAAACGAAGTCTTTTACAACCTCGAAATTATAAGTGCGCCGACTGTTTCTTTGAAAACAGGAGGTACTTCGTTTTGTCCTCGTTCACCATCAAACCCATTCGCTTTGCCTCTTTATACAGTTTGGAGAAGGCAGAACTAACAGAGCGGTTGTTAAGGCCGATGATATCGATATCATCGGCATACGCCAACAATTGTACGCTCTTATAAAATATTGTGCCTAAGCGATTAAGTTCTGCTGCTCGTACGATGCTCTCCAACATCAGGTTAAAGAAGTCACACGACAGCGAGTCACCCTGTCTGAAACCTCGTTTGGTATCAAACGGCTCGGAGAGGTCCTCCCCAATCCTGGCGGCGCTGCTGGTGTTGAGCAACGTCATCTTGCATAGTAGTATTAGTTTTGCGGGGATACCAAATTCAGACATCGCGGAATAGAAGTAACTCCTTTCCTTACTGGAACCTCAGAGGCGATATTTAGAAGACTAATCCCGCGGTAATTGGCACAGATTGCAGGATCACCCTTCTTATGGATTGGGCAGAGCACACTTAAATTCCAATCGGCAGGCATGCTTTCATCCGACCATATTTTGCATAGAAGCTGATGCATGCACCTTACCAGCTCCTCGCCGCCATGTTTGAATAGCTCAGCCGGCAGTCCGTCGGCGCCCGCGGCTTTGTTGCTCTTTAGCCGTGATATTGCTATTCTCACCTCGTCATGGTCGGGTAGCGGAACGACAATTCCGTCGTCAACGATTGGGGTAGCGGGATCTTCACATTCTCTGTGACATGCGCAGCTATCACTGTTTAACAGGTTCGAGAAGTATTCCCTCCATAACTTAAGATTGCTCTGTACGTCAGTCACCAGTTCGCCGTCTTTGTTCTTACAGGAAAACGACCCGGTCTTAAAACCTTCTTTAAGCCGGCGAACTTTCTGGTAGAATATTCGGGCGTTGTTCCTGTTGGCCAGCATATCAAGCTCTTTGCACTCACGTATTTCGGACTCTCGTTTCTTCGGCGGCGGTACGTAGGGAACGAGGAATTTTGCCCCATTGCTCGTGCGTGCCGGTTTGTTGGGCAGTGGTCTCTGAGAGCAGGAGTGAGAGTCGAGTTGCGAATCTTCTGGATGTCTGTTGTGATTGTAGCATTTCGATGTTGAACATCCTTTGCGTAGGTAGATGCACGTTTTTTGCTGCACAGACGCGTGTGCGCAGTTTGGCTACAACAAGGTAATGATCCGAGTCGATGTTGGGTCCTCAGATCGTACGTACTATGTGGGCAAAAAGTAAGGTGAATTTGGTTGTAAAATGAAAAATCTTTATTTATTCTTGTAAATCAATTTCATTCCCTTCAAAATAATCCCCTCTCGATGATAAACCCTTATGCCAACGATTTTTCCAATCCCCGAAACATGCCAAATAGTCCATTTCCGGTATAGCCATCAGCACCTTCTTCGATTCAGCTTTTATCTCCTCAATCGACTCGAAACGCGTTCCCCGGAGTGGTCTCTTGATTTTTGGGAATAGCCAGAAGTCACACGGACCCAAATCAGGCGAATACGGTGGTTGCGGAACGATATGCGTGGAATTTTTGGCGAAATGGTCACGATGAACGAGTGCAGTGGGTGACGGTGCATTATCGTGATGCAAAAACCAAGAGGTGTTGGCCCATAATTCTGGTCTTTTTAGACGAATTGCTTCACGTAAACGACGCATAACGCTCAAATAATATTCTTTATTAACAGTATAACCCGAACGGGTGCTCGGAAGCTACCCAGAGGATACGTGGGCTAATCCCGGACGTTGTGAGCTGCTTGAACCATATGCAGAAGAATCCTCCTGGCCACTCCCAAGTGAATGGCGATCAGTAACATTCCCCACTTGCGTGGACTTCTACACATGGAACCGTCCTTCGATTAATTAGATTAGAGTAACACCCCGGATTACTGCTTATGGGGACCTAGTTGAGCGTGAAATCGATAATAATAAATTTTATTGAATGCTTTTTTTCATTAAATTTTATTCAATATAAAAGCTAATTAGTTTTAATCTCAAGTTGTCTTCAAATACCTCACGTACGTATGTATATGTAAGTGGCAGCTGATATTTTTGATGTAACACAATAAAGCATAATAAAGCTTTTGAATAATGGTGCTGAAGTGGCAGGCCGGATATAACTCCGGGTCGTTCCAGTGATGTAGATTCCAAATATCGTGGTAATAATTACAGATACGTCTACTGCAATGGTACCGCTAGATTATTGGTTACTATCGAATTTACGATTACCATCTAAAATGGGAAAATTGGTAGGGTAATGCGAACACATAGCTTATACCTCCCAAATGTCAACCTCACCTTCACATGGTAGCCCCTGTTCAAAACGAACGTGGCTCTGACGACCGAGTAAAGGCGGGATAACCTTTCCGTATGCGAGGAGTAAATTCCTTCGCCCTGTCAGCCTGGAGACTAACCAGCAGCCCCGGATCCAGACTCGGATGCAGAATACTAATCACCTACTCATCCTAAATCAACAGATTACAGAAACCAAGATAAACAAAGAAACTATATTAATAACACCGATACATTGATGACGACCTTTAGCATGAAAAAAGGATCACGAATAGGAATACTGCTAGAATCAAATAACTATTCATGCGATAATCTACTGTACCGCCCAAGGATTTTGTCCATTCCCCGTTGTCTTTCCTCAACAAAGAAGAACAATAGTGTTCCTTGGATAAAAGCTTTCCTAATCTAGCCGTATCTTTGGTTGATTCAATGGAGCTACAGAAATCTTTTCAAGGTACTGCCTGAGCTTTTCTGATTGCTTTGTTGTGTTCCCCAAGACAATCTTTGTAAGGTTTAAAGTACTTGTGTTTGTAGCAGATGTTGAAAATATCCAATGAAATTTACCTAAGTTGAGTTAAATCTTCATTCCACCTGGTGGTATAAAGGGTTTTACTATACGTGACAGTACATGGGGCTTCGAATTCTTTTTTCAGCGAAATTTCGAAAGCACTGATTTCTAATCCAAGTCTTTACTTGTCGTTATGGTTTTATTGATGTGTTGAAGTTGAGACTGGGCTACTCTGCTGAAGAGGTGTCAGTTTGTTCTTCTTGGCTTTCTAAATGGGCCGGTTTCTCAAGATTGAGATTGATATCGAAGAGAATCCAACTATGGTCTGAAAAGGATTTCTTGTCAGATACCCTCCAGTTTCTCACTACTTGGGAGTTGTTGTTTGTACATAAGATAATATCAAAGACGTCTTCCCAGCCTCGGTAGTTTTCCGAGCTCGGAAAAGTGAAGGTTGGAGTAGTGCCCACGCTACATGTGCTTAGATTGGTGTGTAATGTAAAATCGAACAGTGCGCCACCTCTATCCCTAGGCACTACGAGAAAGGCTTCGAATACCTAAATACCTGATAAGGATTCTCCAGTGCTACTTGAGCGTGCGTGAACTGCTGTACGACACACCAGATGGTCAGAAAACAAAAGCAATAACGTCTGGCGCAGCTCAAGGATCTATACTCGGCCCCGATCTCCCGAGATATGGAGCATAGAAATGCCAGAAGATACATACCTAGTGGGATAAGGAGGCAAATATGGCTTGAGAACCACGGCCTGGAAGTGGCAAAACATAAAACCGAAGTCATCCTTATGACACGAGGTCAGAATGCAAATAGGCGACACGTCCTTAGTGACCCAAAAGTTAGTAAAATAATTAGATATTCAACTTGACTGCGGGCTTGCTTTCTGGGCCCAGATACGGCATGCGGTTACCAAAGCAGCAAAGGTCACGGGTATGCTAAGTAGATTAATGGCAAACATCGGTGGGCCAACACCTGTACGACAGCGAAGTATGGGGAATTGTGCTAAATTGCAAAGCCAAGCGCAAAGCACTGGAGGCTGTGCACCGAACAGCGGCACTCAGAGTTGTCACAGCCTACCGCACTGTCTCAGATGCTGCAATTTTCGTGATCAGCGGTCAGATACCCATCGACCCCATGGTCCGGGAACGAATGGATGCGTGGGACTCCAAGAAGAAACACGTGATCACTAGCTTCCCAGAACGGAGGCGCCAAACCATACTGCGGTGGCAAAGCCGATGGGACACTGAACCGAGTGGCAGATGGACGGCGAAACTTATTCCATCAATTGACAAATGGGTCCAAAGGAGCTTCGGAGAAGTGAACTACTTCTTAACCCAGTTCCTCTCGGGCCACGGAAGTACCGAGCGATGACGCTGAACACACGTTTTTTAGTTGTGACAGATGGCTGGCGGAGAGAAATGCTCTGAGGGAGCAGATCGGCGACATCGCACCGAGCAACATAAGCAGCAAAATGCTCGAACGCGGGGAAAACTGGAACGCGGTAAAGATATACATCGAGAACGTACTACGAAAAAAAAAGATTGACCTCGACACAGTGCAACAAAACGAAGCCGCACAGATAGAGACACAAGAAGACGAGCCTATAGCATGAAAGCTGGCTACAAATATGGTGGACCCAGACGTGGGTGAATAGAATTGGTCCCTTATATATGCCGTTCTGGGCCCTTCCGAAGTAATATAGAAAGTAGTTCCGGGAAGGGTGTCTCCCCAGAAGGAGAGGTGGGATCGTTTTAGTGGCCACACCACACGACGCAGCAGACGTTGGCTGCTGTAAGTGCGAAGGCATTTTGAACCCTACCTCACCCACCAAGAAAAAAACAGAAAAAAAAAATCAGTCGTCTCCAAACTGCCCCAAAGCTCATGTTTTACGTTTGCGTCGCAGCCCATCAACCATTTGTCGGTATTGCTGAGTGATAATAGTAACCGCGCCACTTCGTTTGGCGGCGCCGGTTTGTTATGTGGCATGTACACTGATGCATCCCCAAAGCTGGTAGACTCGATCATGATACAGCGAAAGATTTCAGACCCATCGAATGATTGTTGGATGTATATCTCAGGGAGAAGATTACCGACACAATGATTTCACCATCTCAACATGCCTACCTCAAAGGAGAATCTACAGAGACAGATCTTCATGAGGTTGTAAGTACGATTGAGAGAAGCATAGAATACAAACAATAGTCGCTTTTCTTGACATAGAGGGGGTTTTCAACAATGTTAGCACAAGATCCATAATTGAGGCCCTTAATATGTTAGGCACAGACATAGGTCTCAACGAATGGATAGAGAACATGCTTAAAACTAGAATAATCATCGGTGAGGTAGGCAGCAGCACGGTAAAACGCTCTGTCAACAGGGGAACCCCTCAGGGAGGAGTCTTATCCCCTCTACTGGGGTTATTAGTTGTCAACAATATCCTTACAAAATTCAACTACAATGAGATTATGGAAGGAGCTCTGGTATTACTCAGAAATTGGGCCACAAAATAAAAGATGCTGCCTATAGAGCCACGTTGGGATCGGGCGCAACGCGAGCCATATGGGATCGCTACCGGAAGCTAAGAAAGGAAGAAGACGTAATATCAGAAAGAAAAAGTGAGAGGCCGAAATATGTGATTGCGAGGAGCTTGAGATGTTGGCCAATAGAAACAACTCCCAAAAATTCATAAGAACAAAGACGGCGAACTGGTGACTGACATCCAGAGTATATTAAATTATGTAGGGAACACTTTTCAAACTTATTAAATAGCGGCAACTGCGCATATCACAGGGAATGGGAAGATCCCGGTACCACAATCGTTGACGACGAAATTGTCGGTCCGCTACCCGTCCATGACGAGGTAAGAATAGCGATAACGTGGCTAAAGAGCAACAAAGCCGCGGGCGCCGACGGACTACCGGCTGAGCTATTCAAACATGGCTTCTATGCAAAATATGATGAAAAGATGCCTGCGGACTGGAATTTAGTGTGTTCTGCCCAATCTATAAGACGATTGATTCTACAATCTGTGCAAATTATCGCGGGAATAGTCTTCTACATATCGTCTATAAGGTTCTAGCGAGCGTATTGTGTGAAAGGCTGAAGCCCATCATCAGCCAACTGATTGGACCTTATCAGTGTGGCTTTAGACCTGGAAAGTCTACCATCGACCAGATATTCACAGTACGCCAAGTCTTAGAAAAGACGCATGAAAGGATAATCGACACGCGCCATCGTTTCGTCGACTTCAAAGCTGCATTCAACAGTACGAAAAGGAGCTACCTATATGCCGCGATGTCTGAATTTGATATTCCCGTAAAACTAATACGGCTATGCAAGATGACGTTGCTCAATACCAGCAGAATTCGGAAGGAGCCGTTTGATACTAAACGAGGTTTCATACAGGGTGACTCACTGTCGTGTAACTTCTTTAACCTGATGTTGGAGAAGATCGTATGAGCCGCAGGATTCAGGAACAATTTTTTAAAAGAGCGTAAAACTGTTGGCGTATGTCGATGATATTGACATCCTCGGCCATAACAACCGCACTATTAGCTCTGCCTTTTCCAAACTGGATAAAGAGGCAAAGCGAATGGGTCTGGTGGTGAACAAGGACAAAACGAAGTACCTCTTGTCATCAAACAAACAGTCGGCGCGCTCGCGTATCGCCACCCACGTATGGCGCAGAAGCGTGAATGGTGACAACATCCGATGAAGCATCACTTGGAGTGTTTGAGAGAAAGATTCTGCGGAAGATTTTTGGCGAATAGCGCAGGCAATGGAACGATGAGCCGCATGAGCTTTACGACGACTTAGACATCGCGCAGCGAACAAAGATCCAGCGGCTACGTTGGCTGTGTCATGTTGTCCGAATGGATACTAACGCTCCGGCTCTGAAAGTGTTCGATGCGGTACCAGTTTGGGGTAGCAGAGGAAGTGAGACGCCTCCTCTGCGTTGGAAAGATCAGGTGGAGAAAGACTTGGCGTCACTTGGTGTGTCCAGCTGACGCCGGTTATCACCAGAAAGAAACGACTGGCGCCCTGTGTTACACTCGGCCAAAATCAGGTAAGCGGTTATCGCGCTAATTAAGAAGAACAACGGCAGATGGTTTTTTATGAGAAGACACTTGGAGTCTTGCGATTGCCTGCCAAATGACACCCACTTTTTCTATTATTTGGATTTTCATGCTCAGTGTGTCCGCCCCTACGATTGGTAGTTACGAAGCAACCCATTAGCTACATTTACCAGAATATTTAACAGTAATTACCGCTTTGGAATAGTTTAAAAAAGCTAAATAACTTCAACCAAATTACATATACCAATTATGAAAATTAGAGAGAGGTGAGAGACGATTTTTGCAAATAGAACTCGAGATGTACACATATATATAGGGGGCATTCTTTCTCAACGGGAGACCCCTATCCATCCAAAAATGTTTTTGACCTAGAGAGTTCTAATAGGGCTTAAAATTTAGCTCTTTTTATCTACTTTTCAATGCAGAGTGGCCAAAAACGAAATTCAAGATGGCTCATTTAATATGGCTAAAAATGTAATAATAATATAATAAAAATTCATTAAATTCATTCCAATAACCTATGCCAAAAAAATTCATTTCAACGGAAGAGTTGTACGAGGTCTCAAAATTTAGCTAATAAAGTTTACTTTAAAATACAAAATGAAAAATTTAAAAATCCAAGATGGCGGCCACAACATGGCGGCTAATTTTTTAAAACTACTCAAATCCACTTAAAATGTATTACTCGGGGGTTTTTTGGGTCGCTGATTATAAATCTGGTGTTAGATTTCCAAATTTCAATATGGCGGACGGATTTTTGAAAAAACTCATGAATTCGCATGAAACTCGTTTGGGGGTTTTGGGGGTTTTTGGAGTCACTGATTACAAATCTGGTGTTGGTTTTTTAAAATTCAAAATGGCGGATCCAATATGGCGGACGGATTTAAAAAAAAACTCATGAATTCGCATGAAACTCATTACTCAGGGGGTTTTTGGAGTCACTGATTACAAATCTGGTGTTGGTTTTTTTAAATTCAAAATGGCGGATCCAATATGGCGGTCGGATTTTTGAAAAAACTCATGAATTCGCATGAAACTCGTTACTCAGGGGCTTTTGGAGTCACTGATTACAAATCTGGTATTGGATTTCCAAATTTCAAAATGGCGGATCCAATATGGCGAATGATTTGTCAAAAATATTTTTAATTTACATTGAATTTGTGTCTTGATGGATTTTGTGGGTCTCTTAATACAAATGTGACATTAAAAATCCACAATTAAAATTATAGCTGTTTAGATACAATTGACAACTGACAATTTTACATTTTTTTTACAAATTAATTGAAGTTGGTTTGTTTTCTTGATACCTAATAGATTTGGAATCAGTTCCAATCATAACATTTTTCGTGTCTCGTGACATATCCCTTGTTTTACTTTTTGATCGCTACCATATGGCTGTAAGGGGGATTTTTCATAAACAGAACACTTTTGAATCTTTACTTAATAACTTCATACATATCTTCTTGATTAAGTTGAAATTTTCGGTTTTTAATTAATTTAAATAAAAAATTTATTTGTAACAATTCATTCTGAATTTTTGTTTTTTTTTTAGCTGAAGTTAAGAATTTGATGAGTTTTTTGAGGTTTAGTTCGTTATTTTTATTGAAACCCAAGGAATTCTTTGATAAATTCATGTAAAAATGACAAATGATGGAAAATCAGTGGAACCAATTAACAATGTTACTGTTAAATTTATATTATAAAACAATATAATTTGCGAATTTTTATAATGTCTTACCTCCGGTTTTACTTGAAATAAGCAATTTTAAAAATATATGTCAAGAAGATATTATCACTCAGCAGTTGAATAATAAGATAACCATCGCTAATTTTGGTTATTTTTTTTTAAATAGTTTTTTCTTTCTACCTACATAATTAATATTCACGGATATATAAAGAATTATTTATATACCATTATGCCCTATCTATGTCATATGTCGAATAAGTCTATTGACTTGTTTGCTTTCGAGAAATTGAACATTAAAAATTAAATGATACGTTTGCGCGTATCCTCACTGTCTCGAGGCACCGGCCAGCCTTGTTACGCTACTGCACTGAAAGAACCACAGAGCCAATCAGCGCGTCGCTTTGCCCCACCAAGCAGCGTTTCTCCACTACTGCACGAACAAGCCTGGATCTAACGCCAGTTCGTTCATTATATTCCTGATAGCGGACCAGAGCAGTCGAACTCTTTCAGTTACAGCGATCCAGAACATCCCTTCCTTGCACGTATTTCTGTTAATTATAACAGTTTTATTCAAGTAAAATTTTACATCCTTCTTTTTAGTGTATCCTCCTTACTTTTTCTTTTTTTTCCATTTTCATAAAGAATTTTAGGAAAAGTCTTGCAGGTTCCAATCCTTTAGGTTTATCCTATCCTTTCTCACCTTTTCTATCTAAATCTCCTTTTTTTTAATATTGATAAAAAGGATGTCAGATAAGGACATCTTTCATAGAGACCGATGTTGCAATCCTTTTGGTGTTTCTAACCACAAAGGTAAAAATTTGCGAAAAATTTCAACTAGTTTGAAACGGAAATTTCCTGAGCTTCCTGATTCAAAGAAAACATGAGTCTAAAATTCATAAAAAAGATTCGGAAGCGTCAGTGCATCAAATGAATAAAGTTGTCGCCAGCACGGATATGGACGATAATGCAGTAAATCCAGTGACTGCTCGTTCTAAAAGAGAAATCGAATTGGAAGAAATGATTTCTGATTTGAAAGAAAAATTTTCAAGTTTGGCTATTAATGATCCATTAAGGTTACGCATTCTTACTGTACTCCCGAAGACATGGAGTGCTAACAAAATTTCAGAAGAATTTGCCTGCAGTTGGCAGTTTGCTAAGAAGGCTATAGATCTTCGAAATTCTAATGGTATTTTGGCAGAGACTACAGCGAAGTCTCGAAAAGCATTACCGTCATCAACTGTTGAAAATGTGGTGAAATTTTACACTAGTGACGAAAACAGTAGTGTAATGGCTGGTCAGAAAGATGTGGTCTCTGTAAAAGATGAACACGGTAAGTCTTTGAAGCAAAAACGTCTTCTACTTTTGGACTTGAAGGGACTTTTTTCTTTACACAAAGAATCCAACAAAACCATTCCGGTAAGTTTCAGTAAATTTGCCCTTCTCCGCCCAAAACAATGTATTCTTACTGGAGGCAGTGGAACTCATTCTGTCTGCGTATGTATCATTCATCAGAATTGTAAGTTGCTGTTGAATGCGATTGAAATTGAAAAATTAACAGAAAACTTGGAAACTCCCATAAAAAGTTATAAGGATTGTTTAAAGCAAATCAGCTGCAAAAATCCCACTGAGAATTGTTTCCTTGGTACATGTGATGAATGTCCAAGTATTGCAAACTTCTCGCAATCCTTAAAGCAATTATTAGATGAAAAAAATATTTACCATGTACAATATAGTGCATGGACTAGTACGGACAGATCCACACTGCAGACACGCATTGTCCCCACAGCAGAATATATAGAAGAATTATGCAATAAGCCTCTACTTCTAAAACCTCACTTATTTTTGGCAAAACAGCAGTCGCAGTTCCATCGTGATAAGAAGGACAATTTAGATGATGGTGAAGTTTTTGTTATTTTGGGCTTTTCTGAGAACTATAAATACGTTGTTCAACATGCCTCTCAAGCGTTTCATTTTAACAACACGCAATGTACAGTCTTTCCTGTCATGTTTTATTACAAAGTGGGTACCGAAATTAAACATAAGAGTCCTGTATTTTTATCTGAAAGTACTCGACATGATACTGCGGCTGTTTATTCAATGCAAAGAATATTAATTCTTTATTTAAAGGAAAACCATAATGTGAAAAAATTAATTTATTTCAGCGATGGGGCCAAGCAACACTTCAAAAATATATATCAAATGACAAACTTGGTCCATCATGAAGAAGACTTTGGAGTAAAAGCTGAATGGCATGTACATGTGACTGCGCATGGGAAAGGACCCTCAGATGGTATTGGCGCGACGTTTAAAAGAGAAGCTGCACGAAACAGTCTTCTGTCTAAGCCGTCCGAAGCCATCTTATCCCATGACAAACTTGTAAAATGGGGAGAGAAACATTTTACAAGTAAGGCGGTTTTCAATAGGTGCGCTTCAACTTTTTTCCAATAGGGAGGGCGAACGACGCAATATTTTTTATTTTTCGCTTGTCATTTGTAAATTTCATTAGTATACATTTCATCATGGAACGCTACACACTTGAGCAACGATTGCAAATCGTGCAAATTTTTTATGAAAATAATCGTTCTGTTGCTGGTACTTTAAATCCAAATAATTCCAAAAAATCATCTTCAGTGATGAAGCTCACTTTTGGCTCAATGGCTTTGTCAACAAGCAAAATATGCGTTACTTGGCAGAAAGCAATCCACACGTGATTCATGAGGCACCGTTGCATCCCGAAAAAATCACTGTTTGGTGCGGTTTACATGCCGGCGGCGTAATTGGCCCATATTTTTTCGTTGACGAGAACGATCGCCACGTTACTGTGAATGGAAATCGATACCGCGACATGATAAACGATAATTTTTGCCGCAATTGAATGGTATGGACTTAGACGACATGTGGTTTCAACAGGACGGGGCCACAAGCCACACAGCACACGCTACAATTGATTTGTTGAAGAGTAAATTCGATGAGCGCATTATTTCCAGAAATGGACCGGTCGAATGGCCGCCGCGCTCGAGTGATTTGACGCCTATAGACTATTTTCTTTGGGGTTATGTGAAGTCATTGGTCTACAGTAACAAGCCGGCGACGATTTGTGAGCTCAGAGCCAATATTGAACGCGAAATTGCTGGAGTTTCGGCCGATTTATGCAAAAGAGTGGTCGAAAATTGGGTTCAACGATTGGACTTCGTCATGCAAAAGAAATCGAATTCCATACTTAAATGTATATGTTCAAACTCGATAATAAAAAAAAATCTAGTTAAAAAAGTCAAACCGTTTGTGTTTTATTCAAAAAAGTTCAAAAGTTGAAGGGCTCTTACTGAAAAACGCTTTATTAAAGTATTTTATTACAGTCGAAAAACGCATGAGAGCGTAGACAGATTTCTCAAAAGAAGATTCAGCGAAGCTCCAGCAGTCCCTCAAATAATAAAAAATCACTGTTTCTTGGTCTGTGAGAATAAACTATTATTATATTAATAAAAAGATACTCAAACGCTCCAAATGGCATTGTACTAAGCTACAAGCTTAAGTGAATTGGACTAAAACTATTCTTGCCTTAACTGTCAGGAAAATGATTTTATCTTACCTTGGCTGGTTGGTCGAAAAGTAGTCTTGCCTTTACCGGTTGGAACAAAAATATTCTTACCTTAACTGTCTGGACTATAATCTTGTCTTACCTTTGCTGGTTGGACCAAAACTAGTCTTGCCCTAAGTGCCTGGAATATGGTTTTCTCTTACCCTTGCTGGTTGGACCAAAACTAGTCTTGCCTTAACTGTCTGGGCCTTAGCTATCCATATTGGATCCGCTTCTTAAATTTTTTGAAACTAACAAAAGATTCGTAATCATCTACTAAAAAAACCCCTGCGTAACGAGTTTCATGCGAATTCATGAGTTTTTTCAAAAATCCGTCCGCCATATTGGATCCGCCATTTTGAATTTTAAAAAACCAACACCAGATTTGTAATCAGTGACTCCAAAAACCCCCAAAACCCCCAAACGAGTTTCATGCGAATTCATGAGTTTTTTCAAAAATCCGTCCGCCATATTGAAATTTGGAAATCTAACACCAGATTTGTAATCAGCGACCCAAAAAACCCCCGAGTAATAAATTTTAAGTGGATTTGAGTAGTTTTAAAAAATTAGCCGCCATGTTGTGGCCGCCATCTTGGATTTTTAAATTTTTCATTTTGTATTTTAAAGTAAACTTTATTAGCTAAATTTTGAGACCTCGTACAACTCTTTCCGTTGAAATGAATTTTTTTGGCATAGGTTATTAGAATGAATTTAATGAATTTTTATTATATTTTTATTACATTTTTAGCCATATTAAATGAGCCATCTTGAATTTCGTTTTTGGCCACTCTGCATTGAAAAGTAGATAAAAAGAGCTAAATTTTAAGCCCTATTAGAACTCTCTAGGTCAAAAACATTTTTGGATGGATAGGGGTCTCCCGTTGAAAAAGAATGCCCCATAGATATAGATATATATACACTTCTCACAAGAAAAAAATCCAAATTTTTGGGGGATTTTCTACAGGCTGTAACTAATACGAAAATAGTCGTACAGCAAAAAAAGAGGAAATTGCACCTTCTTTTCGGATCTAAGTGTGCAATTATTTTTTTTGAAAATTGTTTTCGAGTATCTTAAGAAAACCATCGAAAAAAATTTCGAAATTTGTTTGGTTTTGTTTGTAATCTACGGACGTGGAAAAATTTTTTTTACTTAACTTTCATATGGACTGGGTAGCTTAGTTATTCAGCTTTGATTTTGTTTTTTAAAAATCTCAATACGTGCATTTCTCACTGAGATATCGGTGTTTGATCCGATCGAACATCATTTTGTCTTCGATTACCTATATCTCAGCAACCAATGATCGCACAGAAATTTTAAGGTTGGTTTTGAAAACTTGAATAAATTCTTTACAAGGATTAGCAATTGATTTTTGGAAAAAAAATTTTTTGGAAGCAGCTACCGACCGAGTGAATTCACGTGAAAAACGCTCTCCCGGACGGCGCCAAACTCGGGATCCTCGGTATTTCCAAACAGGCATACCCGGCACTCGTCAGAAAACAAAACATTGTTCCATTGCTTCGCGGTCCAACGAACATGTTGACGAGCGTAAGCCAGAAGTTCTCGGCGATGCATGTGTGATAACATCTGTACTCGGGCGGCACTTTTTGATCGCACTCCAGTCTCACGGAGACGATTTCGAACCGTTTGAACTGAAACGTTCCTTGGTTGATAATCACCGGTTTCCAAATACCGATTGTATGCGCGAGATACGGCAGGTGAACTAATGCCCATACGATCCCCGACTTGTCGGTAATTGTACCCTTCTCCCACTAGAGTCACTATCTGAGCGACTTGTGGCACGGATAAATGTCGCCTAGGCATTATAAAAAAAATTAAAAAAAAAAAACTAAAATTTGCAAAAACTCAGTTAATTTGCTTTACTAGAAATTCAAAAATAACGCAGTTTTGAGAAAAACTGTTTCGATTACCAAGAAAGCAGGGTAGTTTTAAGAAAAACTGTCTTTTTTTAGACACTGTTTAGATTCGCACAAAAAAATTATTGTCCCAATATCACTGTGGAATAAATTCAGGTTAGCAAAAATTAGGTCCATTCTGAGAGTGGCGGGTGAAAATAGAGGCGAAATTAGAAGACCCGTATCGCGCCGTTTTTTTATGTTAGTTCGATTTTTTTTTAATCGGCCTTCGAAGTTTGCAGTCAAATGCCGATTTTCAGTATATTGTTTCATAAGTACCACAAAAATTTTCGAAATCAATTTTTTCAAAAATTGTAATTGTTGCACAGGTCTTTAGCAATAATTTGGCTTTTACAGATTGAAAAAATATCAATTAGTCGACGAGTTATAGCCAAAAAACCATATAAACAATTTTGCTCCAATTTCGAACTTCGAAGGCCGATTAAAAAAAAATTCGAACTAACATAAAAAAACGGCGCGATACGGGTCTTCTAATTTCGCCTCTATTTTCACCCGCCACTCTCAGAATGGACCTAATTTTTGCTAACCTGAATTTGTTCCACAGTGCATTCGTAGAACGAATATTCGACTTTTTTTGGGGGTATCAAATTTCAATTTATTCAATTAATTTCTGACTAGGAAAATTATTAAGAACGGAAAAGGAAAATCGGTGAGAAAGTGAGTCGCTACATCATTTTAATTTTAAGCCAATTGAAAAAAAAATTAAATTAAATTAATTAAAATTTTTCAAAAATTTTCGATTTTTCTTTCCTCAAAGTCACCTAATACAGAATGTAGAGAAAAATGAAAGTTTTTTTTCATTTTTGATACAAATCATGATTTTTTCAGAGCGAAATTTTTGCTCCTTTAATTTTTTTAAAAATTCAATCAAGCAGAAAAAAAGGTAGGCTTGATTAAATATAAACTTCGTAGGGTTTTTGTGGGTATATTGAACAGCAAAAGGCACACTTAACATAAGTGGTTTCGGCAATATTTTTGATTGGGCGCATGATTTTCCAAAAAAAAACACAAAAAGCCCATTATTGGTTGCTATTTCAAATTCATGTAATGATTGAAAACATTTTTTTTTTCTTCAAAATCAATTGCTAATACTTGTAAAGAATTTACTCTAGTTTTTAAAACCAACATTAAACTTTCTGTGTGATCATTGATTGCTGAGTTATTGGTAACCGAAGACAAAGTAATCTTTTTCCATTCAAACACCGATATCTGAGTGAGAAATGCTCGTATTGAGATTTTTAAAAAGCCAAATTAAAGCTGAATAACTAAGCTACCCAGTTCATATGAAAGTTAAGTCAAAAAAATGTTTCCACGTCCGTAGATTACAAACAAAACCAAACAAATTTCGAAATTTTTTTCGATGGTTTTCTTAAGATTACACGAAAACAATTTTCAAAAAAAAAAAAATTCAAACTTAGATCCGGAAACATGGCACTTAAAGGTGCAATTCCTTTTTTTTGGTTGCTGTACGACCATTTTTGTACAAGTTACAGCATGTTGAAAATCCCCCAAAAATTTGGATTTTTTTCTTGATCCCTTAATTTTTATGAGAAGTGTATGTTGACCTTGATTTAATTTGACATGAGTACTCTCCTGAAATAGTTTGCCTACAAGAAACCCACATTCCACATTGTAAAACAGCTCACGCCCCAAACAAATACCTTAGTTAATTTAGCAACAACAAAACATGTTAACAAAGTGTGGCTATGCTTGTAAAAAAATCCCTCAGCCATAAATTTATCCCAATAGCTTCCAGTATTCAGTCTGTTGCTGTAGAAGTAGATATAGGTTTTAAAATTACAATTATTACATGTTAAATTCCACTTGAGCAACCATTTAGTAGTAAAGAAATCCTAAGTTTAATAAATCTCTTTTTGGATCCTATCATCCTTCTGGGTGACTTTAATGGGTTGAGTGCTCTTTGGGGGTCACCTACAACAAATAATAAAGGCAAAATAATCGAGGACGTCATCCTTGCAAAAAATTTATTTATTCTTAACAATGGTTACCCTACACATTTTTCGACACTTAGGAGCTTTTCGCAGATATTTCTATTTCCTCTTCCTCTATAGCCGCAAAACTAGAATCCAAAACATTGAGTGATCTACACAATAGTGATCACTATCCTATTATTACATCCTCTCCATGCCACAATTTTACAGAGTAAAGCCTAAACCTAAATTTATAACAGAAAGGCTGATTGGAAAACTTTCTGTTGTAACATAACACTCCTATCAAGTAAAAAACCTGAAACATCTAATATTAACAAAGAAGTTTTTACTATCAAGTCCCTCATACGTTCAGCGGCGAATATTTCTATCCCACAGACTTGCACCAAAAAGTTCTCTGCGAAACTTCCATATTGGTCAAATTTGCTCTCCATACTGAGGAAAACAAACAATCTTCTTGGGCGCAGTGGCGGCGCTAGACCAAATGTGTACGTCGGCGACATCAACTTCGCGAGGCCTCTTTACTTCGCAGTGAAAAAAACCGTAAAATTAAGTGAGCCACACTATAAAATAATTTATGAGTATAACGAGTTTTATCTTCTATATATATAAAAATGAAATGATGTTCGTTTGTACGCAATTTTTTGGGCCGAAACGAGGCCAATTTTATTCGTTATTTTTTTCATATTATAGGGATCCACTAGGGGAAGGTTTTTAGCAAAAAAAAAATTTTTTTTTAATATTTTCTTCATATAAAAAATGAAAAAATCAAAATATTGTGCAAAACAAAACTTGCTCGATTCTTAGATTATAGTAAGTTTCGAATCGACATTCATTTTATGTGTACAACTTTTTTTGAATTTTTCGTTATTGTGAAACGATTTGTGTCGTGTTGTAATTAAAGAGTCGAATACAGAAATTTCAAATGATTCGAATGACAATAATGTTTCAATTCAATTGAGCAATGCTTTCCTTGACCAATTCTATATGGAAATGAATGCGTTTGCAAACGATGTTTTCGGCTATGAACAAATGTTGGAATCGAATGAAAAAGGATAGAAACGCGAAATGATAAAAAAAAATTCTTGGAAAATTTAAAATGAATGGCGCTTCATTGGAAGATAAAGTTAGAGTTTGAATTTTTAGATTTATTTTGTTTATTTCTCGTTTTTTCAGAAGTATACCACACAACATCTCATTCCAACTCTGATTTTGAAATCCCGTTTGGAATTGGTGATCGATAATTTTGTCACTATAATGGTCAATGGAAATTTGCGTGTATCAGACCCTGCATATTATTTACCATATCAACTTTTTATGGAACATATGGACCAAATGAACACAAAAAAATAATTTAGTTTTGTTTTGATTTTTTGCAACATTTTGGTTTTCAGTTAATACAATAAAAACAATACTGTTTTTTCGTGAACACAAGTGAACACAAAATTCTAAATTTATTACGTTGTTTGTTTAGTCTTTTTTTAGAAAAAAAGTAAATTTTTTGGTTTTGAGGAAATTTGTTTATTGTCGCTATTTGTGAAAGCGTAGATATTTGTAAGTATTTGACCTATTTGATAATCCTAAAAGTTAATGGAATACCACTATGACACATAAACAACATTTTTTCAAATAGGTGTTTTTTCAAAAATTATAAAAAAAATTGTTTTCAAAAATTTTGAAGAAATAAAGTAAAATAAAAAAATTTCGAAAGCATGAAATTTTTTCAAAACCAAATTTTCCTCAAAAAGATAAAAGAAATTTCTTCGAAGAGGTGTTTTTCTAAAATTACTAACAAAAAAAAAATTCAAAATATTAAACAAATAAAATAAAATAAAACTTTTTCAAGGGTATGAAATTTTTTCAAAACAAAATTTTCTGAAAACCAAAAAAAATTAAAAAAAAAAATGGTGTTTTCAAAGCATTTCATATTCCATTATTAATAGAGAATACATTTTTTCGAGGGGGCGTTTTTCAAAGCGGAAAAAAATCTTTTTTAACAAATCAATTTAAACTTTTACGAAAGTATGAAATTTTTTCAAGAACAAAATTTTCTCAAAAACGTTAAATTAAAAAAAAATAGTTTTTTCAAAATATTTAATTTTCAGCAATTAACTGAGAAGAAATTTGTTAGAGCGAAGTGTTTTTCAAAACTTAAAAAAAACTTTTTAACCAAAAAAATAAACCTTTTTTCAAAACCAACAGGAATGATAACAATGCCTAACAATTTCTGCACTTTTGCACAATCTAAAGAGGCATTGACACAGAGTGTATTTCCAAACATAGTTCAACATTACAAAAACCGTGATTGGCTCAGCGAAAGAGCAATTTTAGCTGGGAAAAATAAGGACGTCAATGATATAAATTCAGCTATTTTAGATCAAATACCTGGTGACATAGTTGCGTGTAAGTCAATGGACACTATTACTGATCAAGATGATATCGTAAATTATCCAACTGAATTCTTAAAACTCACTCGATTTGCCAGGTCTACCACCACATAATTTACGATTAAAAATTGGAGCACTGATTATTATGCTGCGCAACATTAATGTGCCACGACTTTGTAACGGTACCAGACTCGCTGTGAAGAAGCTAATGGGTAACATTACCGAAGCAACAATTTTGAAAGGGAAGTACAAAGGAGAAGACGTTTTGATACCCAGAATTCCACTGATTCCGACGGATTTACCATTCGATTTCAAACGTTTGCAGTTCCCTATTCGCCTTGCCTTCGCTATGACAATTAATAAGGCGCAAGAACAGTCTCTACAAATGTGCGGTATTAATTTAGAATACCCAATTTTTTCTCATGGGCAATTGTATGTAGCTTGCTCACGAGTAGGCAAACCATCGACATTATTCATTTACGCGAAAGATGAAAAAACCAAAAACGTTGTCTACCAAAAAGTGTTACAATAAAGCTCGAATGAAATTGTATCAAAGAATTTGCTTTGTTTCGCATTATCTTTATTCTCTTTCAGCAAATCATTGAATTTTTCGCCTAGCGAAGCGGGCTAGGGTACGCTAGTTGTTAATAAAATGATGACAAAAAATTATTACACACAAAAATTAAAATAGTCAAACTTTTCGTTCAACTTTCAACTTTGAGATGCTTCTCTCAGCGGAAGCTGTGCTGACCGGAACTGTGAGCATGATTCTAATTATAATATAAACATTTGGATATATTTCTTCTAAATTATTCTCTAAAATGTATTGGATGAGTTGTTTCGCCTCGTTGATAGAGTCTAGTGAATTAGTTTTAAAAGCTGAAGTTCTTCATATAGTTCGAAAGGCTGTATGTCACTGTTTTCGCCTTCCCGAAGTATTGTACCTAATCAGTACAATGTTTTAGAAGATCCTCTTTTAGCATAGATTTCAAATAATTGATATCAAAAATAAAACCAAATTGCTCAAAATATTCATTGAGCGCTGTAAATCGACATTCGGTATCGACTATTATAGCATCTATCATTGTGTTAAAATAATTAACTCTGAACTGCATTTCAGGAGATTCAACTGGTTCATCAGTATGTTCGTAACTACGCACTCGTTCTTTCCTGGCTATTCTTTTTTCTTAAATTGAGACTGAATTTCATAAGTACTTTTCTCCACAAATAATCTAGCTTCTGTTACGCTTTTTTCAAATCCTGTATTTCGCATTTCTTGAATCCCGCTACAAAATAAACGTTAAGTATCAATAGCGACTTGCAAGTTGACTTGAACCGATTACCACAGTTTACTTATATTGTTTACACGTAGCAAAACCTTATACCACACGTGTAATGTAACAATAAACTCAAAAGTTAACATTTCTTTTAGGACTGCTTCACTGTCGCTTAGAGTTTCGGAATCATCAATTTTATTTTTCAGTTCATTCACACATTCGATGACATCATCAAATTGTAAAAATATTGCTTTTACTGCTCCGATTCTACTCTCCCATCTCGTTTCAGACAGAGTTTGTAAAGTCAATTTTAATTTACTTTTTACTATCTCCCAACGCTTGCTTGACTTTGAAAACAGCACATAGTTTTTATTGATAACGCCGAAAAATATTTTGGCTGTCGTTGAAGAGTTAGCTGCATCTATCAAAAGTAAATTCCAAGTGTGGCATCCGCATGGTGTAAAGAATGCTTTTGGATTTATATTCTTGTTCTGATATATATATAGGGACACGAAAAAAATATCGATACTTATTGGTATCGAGTATATTCGTTATTGATACCTATATTTTATACTTGATACTTTTGTTTCGATATTTGTACTTAACAAGTATCTCTGGAACGGTATCGAGTAAAAAAATTACGCGGAAGTACGTGAACCACGCCACTCAATTTGCGACGCCACTTCATAAACGACAGGAAAAAAGTGAATTATCATTTAAGTAAATTTGATTTAAAGTTAAAGTAAGTATTAAAGCTATTATTATGTGCACTTTATTAAAATTTGTGTCGTTAGAAGAATGCCGCCAAGCCGAAGCAATGTTTGGGGATATTTTACCAAACTATCCAACGACGAGGTGAGGGGCAAGACTTGCTTCAAAACTATCAAATCATCAGGAAACACCTCAAACATGCATAAGCATATAAAGAGCCACCCCGATGCGATGTATGTATATTGTTGTCTCAATTTTAAAAGCTCATACACCACTTGATGCCGAAAATTACATCTATGCGGAAAATATATGTGAGTCACCTAACAAAAAAGGCAACTGTCCATTACACAATCAATGGAACCCAAATTTTCGTATTCGGATGGCGGAAAAGATCATTTAAAACTCTGCAAGTTGTTGCTTTACTTTATTTGCGCCGACAAAAGACCATTTGATATCGTAAAAGGGCGTGGATTTAACAAATTGATGAAGAAAGCCTGCCCATCATTTAAAATTCCAAGCGTTGATACGCTAAAAGCTCAATTGGATGATTTTTATACCATAATGCATTCTAATATTCAAAGCACATTTGAAAATGTAGCTCACGTGGCACTAACATGTGATGTTTGGACCGAGATGATGACTGTTACCAGTTATTTAGGAGTTACTGCTCATTTTTTGCATAATGATAGTCTTATGTCTCGTTGCATAGCCACCGTTGCTCTAGATGAAAGGCATACTGGTGAATACATAGCTGCAAAATTGAATGAAATTTGTACAAGCATGCCCATCAATACAGAAAAAATATCTGCGATAGTGACAGACAATGACGCGAACATAACAGCAGCTACAACAATTTTTCTTGGGAAAAACCATCACTTGCCTTGCTTTGCCCATACACTAAATCTCATCGCTGAATCTGCAATGCCAGTTAATGACTTCAATTTATTAATAAGCAAAGTGCGTGACATTGTAAAATACTTCAAGAGCAGTGTAATTGCCAGCGATGCGTTACGAGAAAAGCAAGCTCGCTCTTAACCTCTTAAACTGATTATGGATGTAAAGACACGGTGGAATTCCGTTTATTATATGCTCCAGAGATTTATTGAGCTAACGCCTGTAGTATATCAAGTCTTAATGTTGAATGTTAAAGCACCGCCCATACTCTCAGCTTTAGAAATTCAAAATATTAAAACATTGATGAGTGTTTTGAAACCACTAGAATATGTTACCAAAGAGCTGTCGGGTGAACGATATGTGACTATAAGCAAAATTATACCGATTGTGAATTGCCTGAAGGCGCAGATTAATGATGTATATGTGCCTGTAGGTGAGGACTACGATGATATGACAGTACTACATGCGGTAAAAAAAGAAATGATTAAACAAATAGAACGCCGATTCGGATGCATTGAAGAAAACTACTTAATTTCAATTTCTTGTTTACTGGATCCGAGATTCAAAAATATCCCTTTTAAAGACAAGTTAGCTTGTGCGAAATCAATTAAGTTACTAAGGCAATATATAATATAACATCCAGTTCAAGTGTTCACTCGAGTGAAAATGAAAGTGATTCTTCCATAGAATCAGCATACGATTTTTGGAGTCACTATAAGAAGTTGGCGCACACAGAGAAGCTGCATAAAAAACCATGTTCTGCATGACGAATTAAGTCGGTACCTTTCTGCCAAGGTGGATTTAATAAGGTGACAGCATTCACCCAGCTGAATTTTTCGCCGTAGGTATGGCTTACGTCAAAATGATATGCTTTGTTTGTATGTATTGGTATGTTTACATTTGCTTGCTGATTTTGACATGATGCTTGCACCAAACGCAACAACAAATACATGTAGGGTTTTACTTATATGTGTTTGCTGTCACCTGTAATAAATTCGCCTTGCTTTCTGCCCAGGTTTCGCCGCTCTCTATCGACCCTTTAAAACAATGGGATGACATGAAAGTGGTATATCCAAAACTATACAACATGGCAAAGAAGTATTTGGGAATTCCTGCGACATCTGTGCCCTCTGAACGTTTGTTCTCTAAAGCTGGGAGTACTGTGACAAAAACTCGCAACCGACTTTCACCGAAAAGGCTTGACAAGCTGCTGTTCCTAGGGGATTGTACGGAGGAGGAGTGGGATATTTAAAAATAATGTAAAAAAATAGATTTGGCGCAAATAAATAAATACTCGATACCTTGCAATATCGATACTTAAGTTCCGATATTTTAATGAGTACGATTCTTTTCTTTTGATACTACTCATGAGTACATGATCGATACTTTACATTCGATATCGTGTCCCTATATATATATATATATATAACAGGCGCATACACCCTTTTTGGGTGTTTGTCCGAGCTCCTCCTCCTATTTCTGGTGTGCGTCTTGATGTTGTTCCACAAATGGAGGTACCGACAGTTTCAAGCCGACTCCGAACGGCAATATTTTTATGAGGAGCTTCTTCATGGCAGAAATACACTCGGAGGTTTGTCATTGTCTGCCGAGGGGCGACCGCTATTGGAAAAATATTTTTCTTAATTTTGGTGTTTCACCGAGATTCGAACCAACGTTCTCTCTGTGAATTCCGAATGGTAGTCACGCACCAAACCATTCGGCTACGGCGGCCGCCATCTTGTTATGATACCTTTGTTAATCCCGACCATATTGGCACCATTATCATATCCCTGTCCTCGGCAGTTTTGGATATCTAGATAATTTCTTTCCAGTTCGTGTACTATTGATTTTGTTAAATACTCTCCTGCTGTTTCTACGACGTCAATAAACCCAATGAAATGTTCTTCTAAAGCTCCAGTTGACAAATGCAAAATCTTAATATTATTGACATTTGTTCAACACGGCTTACGTCCCTGGTACAATCGAGCAAGATGGCGTAGTATTTTGCTTGTTTAACCCTGTGTATAATTTCGTTAATAACTAATTTAGACATTAAAGTAATTAATTCGTTTTGGATGTCGTGGCTCAGATAATGTTGATTAAGTTGCTTTTCATTAATACGTTGCATATGCTCCCGTAATGTCGGATCATATTTAGATAACAACTAAGTCTAGAAAATTGCCAAAATTTTTACTATCGTTCAATTTCAAGGATTCTCGATGAACTCTAAATGGCAAATTGTGTGAGGCCAAGTAGTTCATTATATCTATCAATCTTTCAAACAAATTACACCAAGACTTTTGAGATTCCCTAATCAATGTCTCGTTATCCTTATCTATTGTTTTACCGTGTTTGATTCCTTTAAAGAGTTACATTTATTTCATCATGCACTCCATGTGTCCTTGGCTTTGTTCATGTATTTGCAGTATCCGACTCAGATCCTTCCAATCACAACGTCCTTCTTTTACTATCTCTGTCTGCAAATGTGAAAATATCTACATGGAAAGCAATAAACTTTATCTTGAGACATGGAGTAAGTTAACCATCTGCGATGTTGTGTTTCGCCGTTACTCAATTTTGTCGTATAGAGAAATTTAGAAAAATGTCTTTTACTTTTGTCTTTTGGGTAATTTTCATCAGATTTCTCTAGGTCTTGATCGGGACCGTTGTGAATTAAGTCATGGCGCTGCGCATCATTTAGTGGCTATACCCACTTCCCCGGATCTAGGTCTATTAATGGCTCACTTAAATGAACTTCTTGCTCTTGATTTTCTGACTCACACATAAACTCACTTTCTAACTCTTTATTGGATTCAGAAATTTGGGTCACAGCAGATTCACTCGATGTTGAAGGTAAAGTTGTATCAGAAATTTTACTAAAAGTTTCATTGAACTGTAGCTGATTCTGTTTCAGAAAATAAAGATTCTTCACATGACATGAAACAGTGGCACCTGAAGAAGGCTTTGTAAGAAATTTCATCATACCGGAACTCAGAGCTTGGTTGGATATAACCGTTTTAGCTTTTCTTTTTCTTTTTGACGCACCGGATTCCCATTTTCTCCCTACACCTCTGTCTCTAGAGGGTCCTCCAGATATGATAACCTTAAATATTTTTTACTTAAGTTTGGTAAGAACGCAATGTTACACAGATTATAAGAGTTGGTTGATGATTATTACGCAGGGAGGTCCTGGATAAAGTGAAAATACAAAAACCATGGATTACGATACATACCCGGAACATTTTTGTCAAAATTTTTGTCGGAAATGAAAAAAAACGACTATACAAAATTTACGAGACAGCTGCCAACTTTGTATCATCATCATCATCATCTCAACCGGTAGGCATCTACTGCTGGATATAGGCCTCCCTTAAGAGCGCCACCTTGATCGGTCGCGGCCCGATGGTCTCAATGGTAGTGGTCTCAATCTAAGGTTTTCGTATTTGCACTTTATCCATGACCACCCTGTATATGTATGTACGTACATGCCACAGATCGAATATTTTAATTTTATAGTCACTATTAAGAAGGCAAAGGTAAGTAGGTACCTACCAACCTACTTATTGAATAGGTTGTTGAATACGTAATGCAGAAGCAACTTATTATAAGCAAGGTCTTTCTATGGAGAAGTGAAATAATTCGTTGTAGGTATCTCTTCATTCATATGATTTTGTACTTATTGTAGGAACAACCCACGAGATGTAGGTACAGGTATGTATGAAAAAAGAACTCTGTGAAAATAATTGTTACGAATTTTGATGCATACAAAATATACTCGAAGGCATTGGTCGGGAGGCGAAATATTTCTATTATTTCGAGAAAAACCACTAGCGCAGGTTTAAAAATAAGTAGGTAAATACTTCACTTATCTAGGTAAATATAAAATCGAATATGTTTATTGATTAATATTACGAGTATTTACGGCTTCTAAAAGATATAGATAACTATTGATATTGACGAAATAATTTTTCTTGATCTCTCGGATCTAGCGGATTACAAGACTTTCGTGGCCGGCAGTCCAATAATAAAGGTACATGCTAGTGCGGCCGCACTAACTGTAGAACCGATAATTCAACACAAAACCATACAATACTAGTCGGTGCATTCTAACCTATTTGTTGTCAAAATATTTTATTTGACGAAAACAGAATCAATTGGATTATTCTCAATAGCGTTTAAGATTTAAATATTCCAGATAAATTTTTTATTAGTAAAATTATAGCTCACGTGAAAGAAAATATACTATATAATGTGATTGAAAATTTGAACACTCCACTTTTAGTAATTGCGTATTCAATATCACATCATGTAATTGTAATAAGGAAAATAATTCTTAAGCTCTAAAAAAATATTAGTATGAAATTTTTTCTATATTAATTAATTAAAATTATTAATAAGAATGTGATATTGTTACTATTACGTAATAGTGAAGGTACTTATATTAATGATACCATTTTGCTTAAAATAATAATAATGTTATTTTATCAACAATTTTCTTTTTCGGAGTTATTGATATGCGCCCCGACCAGTAAATACCCCGGCTACCCCTCGGAATTGCAAAAATCGGGTGCCGCCCCCTCCCTCGCGTTTGTAAATGCTTGCGTACGAACTTTCGGCGGGAGATCAAGAAAAGTAATATAGTATACTACTCACGGCCAGAATTTTGGATATCCTAGTGAGATGGTGGCCTTTGGTTGTAATATACTATCGTTAAAGTCGTTAAAAAGTAGATGTTGACTTACCTTAACATTAGGTATGAAATTAATAACAAATAACGTAAAACATTTATCCACTAGAACTGTGCACTAGAACGTCGGGCTGATGACTTTACAATACAATAAAAAGAATCTTTGCCCTTGCGAGTCTGCAAGTTGCCGTATGAACAAAATTACTCTCAGAGACAAATGAAATATAGATAACTAAACTAAACAATACGGGAATTCCCAGTCCAGAGTCTCGTGCGCCGTGCGCGAAATCGAGCGTTTTCACATTACCCGATAATACGATATTGGTATCGGACGCTCATAATGAAGAGCACTCAAACCCATTATGTTTGTATATATGCTAAATTAAGATCGTTAGCACGTATAACTGATTTATTTATTGCATTCTTAGGTTTACCTACACCCATGAATTCAATAAATAAATAAATGATAAATGCCACACACATTACTTATAAACATTTTCACCCAATACAGATATCGTGTGTGAGAACGCTCATTAGGGCGAAGCCAGGATGGTTAGCGAAACGAAAATAAATAGGTAACTGGTTTTTCTGCGAGGCCCCTCAGGCTCGAGGCCGCGACGCCTAGCGCCGCCACTGCTTGGGCGGAATACAAGCGAACTACGTCTGACGAAAATCTTGTAAAATACAAAAAAGCCGACGCATGCTTCAGGCGCGAATTAAAAGCATCGAAAAGACAAATTCTAGAAACTCTTACTGCCAGGTGTTACCCTCCTCTAACCCAAAAAAGATCTGGTCAGATATAAAATATCTTATCTTCCTGTCAGCGTAACCACATCCCTTTTATACACTCGCCAACTAATTTGCCGACAAATTTGCAATAACTTGGTCAAACTATTCCCGTAGTTCAAACTTTCATCCGGACTTTAGCTGTAAAAAGTCAAGTATAGTACCAAAATGTTATCACAATTCCTTACCCTCCTACGAAGCTCTTTGTTTAGAATCTCGGATAACTTTAGAAGAATTTTACTTAACTCTTTCTTCGTTGTCAGGTACAACACCAGGTTCTGATAGAATAACGTACAATATCTTGAAAAACTTGTCATTCGCCTTAAAATCGGGCGTTGTTAATTTGTACAATTCGATATTAGAACAAGAAACTTTTCTACAATCATGGAAAATTGCTGCAATAACCCCGATTCCCAAACCAATCAAAGCAAACTCCCTTATTCCCAATTTCAGGCCTATATCCCTGTTACCTTGCATCTCGAAATTTTAGGAGAAGATCTTTGCTCGTCGTCTTGTATGGTTTGCCCAGCAAAATAACCCCTTAGGCCCACATCAGTTTGCATTCCAGAAAAACTTAGGCGTTATGGATCCACTGCTTATCTCTGAAAACTTTGCCTCAACAGCCTTAGCAAACAGAAACCATGTTTCAGTACTTAGTATAGACTTTGAAAAGGCGTATGATAGAATTGGCTCGCACGTTGCTCGGAAGATCTTAGTCGCTGGAAAGTCGGAGAAAAAATATATATAAAGTCATAAGGTCATATTTATGTAATCGCAAACTCTTCGTGCGTGTAAACAAAAATGAGTCTAACATTCTCCCACTTTTCAACGGAATAACCCAAGGGTCTCCTCATTCTGTAATCTGGTTCATAATAGCGTTCAAAGAAGTCAGCTCTATCATATCCTTAAACGCAAATAATGAACACTTTGCTTATGCAGAAGACGGGCTGATTTTCTCTAAAACTACCGATTTACCAACTGTCAAAGCCTCATTCACTGAAATCCTCTCTAAACTCGAACTTTGGTCGAAATCATCAGGAGCAAGTATGTCTATTAACAAAAGCTCCACTTTTCACATTTGCCGTAGACATAAGTGTACTTTCCCCTCAATATCCTTTTCTAACGACACACTCCCTCACACTAACACCCTTAAAGTACTAGGAATTAAGTATATTTGATAAAAAATTAACTTTTAAGCATCATTGTGAACATATTAGAATAAGCTTATTATCGAGATTAAATATATTACGTACCTGTCTTCAAAACACTGTCTAGTTCATACACAAACGCTGGTAAATATAACTAGAGCTTTGATATTATCTAGGATAGACTTCGGATTAGCTATTTACGGACATTGCGCATACACCCAACTGAAACGCCTAGAAGCGCCTTATCACGCTGCAGCTAGAAGGAGCATTAGAGCCTTTCCTACTTCTCCTATTTATGTCATCTTAGCGGAAGCTGGTCTACCTACCCTTGTAGAAAGGGTATCAAAGCTATTTAGTCATAAATAATTATATAGCAATCTCTCTAGGTCCAAAAACCAATACCCGTCAAAATTCATCATGCCGGAATATTAAGACCGTTGTTCGTCTGAGGATTGGCCATACAATTTCAACCCACTCGTAGTTGCCAAATGGTTTGTTGAAACCCACGTGCCCGTTTTATGGATTCAGCGAGTTCACCGTATCTCACTTCATGGATATACATATGTTCAGGAATCCAAAATATTAGATCATCGGTATTTAAAAATATCAAACCATCTGAACTTCTGAAGCAGGTAACGGACTATAATATTAGTATCATAAATCAATTCGTTTCTCGCTGTAAATTAAAAATTTAGCTTCATAGGCTTCTAAGTTATTTGGTATATATAGTGCTGGTTACATCCACATTCCCTCGATTGTATATTACTATCTTCATCTTTCTACAGTATACGGATAATATATTGTATTATAATCTTGCATCTAGCATCTAGTAAACTTAGTATACTATAATTATTTCCTTTTTCCTTCTTTATCTATTTTATTAACCATTTAAAACAATAGCCGAAGTCTTTAGCAGCCAGTGCTTTTTCTCTTTTTTTGTTACCTTTTAAGTGGAATTATTTTTTATAATTATTACTCTTTTCAATAAATAAAATATTTTAAATTTTGCCGATGGTTTGCCGAATAGAGCGTTCGGTAGGTTGGTTGGTTGGTTAGTGTGGAGATTCATCCAGAATCCAACTAGCGCTTCCGCACCATTTTGTTGCTACATCCTCGTTACCAAATTGTTTAACAGTTATATGCAGCAGGACTATATCCAGTCTGTGCGGTTTAGGAACCTTATTAGGTTGTTGACGTCTAAGCCAGACAGTTGCTCGAGACTCTCGAACAGCGGTTTGCCCAGGGTTAACATTCTGTCCTTCCATAGGGCAGGGCATTCACAGAGGAAATGGAAGATTGTTTCTTTTTTCTCCGGTTGTTTACAACTATGACAGTATATCGCACTTGTTACGTTAAAGCGTAACAACTCAAAATCTGAACATTTTCAGTAGAGACGAAAAACTGTTTCCGTAAATATTAATAATATATTACAAGGAAAAAAATATGTAATTGCACGAAAATATCATTAAAAACAATATAACGGTTGTTTCATTCTTATTTGTTTAGTAGTTGCGCTAAAATAAAAAATTTTTGAGTTGTTACTCTTTTCCTGAAATTTTTGTATACACTTAGTGGTGTTATTTTGAGTTGTCTCTGTTTAACTGAAAAAATAACACGTAACTTAAACAAGCCGTTTGGTTGTAAACAGGCACAATTCAAAATGTTACACTTTATGTGACACAAATTTGTTCAAACACTTGGAGACAACTAAAAATGTAACTCTTTAGTTGAGACAAAAGAAGCCATTCTGAAAACAAAGAGAGTCATAACGGTTTTTTTAACGAAAGACTAGACAAACCACTGAACGATTTTTACAGGGGGTAGAGATAACCACTGTACATTGTTTTCTTGCAAAAAACTAAAATTTGGAAATTTTGAGTTGTTACGCTTTAACGTAACAAGTGCGATATGTTGTGAGGGATGCCCATTTTGGCGGCTTGTTCTCTGATAAACCAGAAGCCAGTTATGACTGCCGTAAGTCTACAGGTGTCCCGTCGTTTCATGTTTATTAATGTCGACGATTGCTTTAGGTTGTAGGTGGGCCATAACGTTCTGCTGATTTTGCATTTCGTCTGGTCTCTCCATCTACAATCTGCAATTCGAAGGTATTTTAAGGAAATTGCATTCTTGACCGCACCTAGTAGAGTGAATACTGGTACTGCAAGAGCGCTATTCATGGCTGATCTCCCTCTTGCCAGTTCATCAGCTTTTTCGTTACCTTCTATGTTCCGGTGTCCCGGGACCCAAATTAAGGTTACTCTATGGTTTTCCCTCAAGTTGGTGAGGCTATTCCTACTTTGCTCCACCACTTTAGAGGTTGTTATAGTCGCGTCCAGCGCCTGGATTGCGGCTTGGCTATCCGAAAGAATAGCGATATTGCCCTTAAAAGAGATATCTGCGATTAGTAACCTACAGGCTTCCCCAATTGCCAGTACTTCCGCTTGGAAGACGCTGCTGGTATTAGGGAGAGGCACAGATTTTTCAATTTCAAGTCTATGAGAATATATACCAGCTCCAACACCACAATCCATTTTACTGCCATCTGTATAGACTGTGGTATCGAAGTTGTTTAGAGAGAATCCCTTATTCCATTCTTTTTTAGATGGAAAGAGTGTGGCAAAATTCCTATTGAACGTTACCATCGGGACGATGTAGTCAGTCCTCACCGAGGTTAACTGAGTTTGTCGCGATAACAGACTAGCGTGACCATCAGTTGTTCCTTTCCAGCGACCCGCTTCATTTAACCTAAATGCACTCATGGTTGCCGTCTTCTTTATATGTAGGTCTATTGGAATAACGTGTGTCAGTGCATTGAGAGCCTCTCTAGGACATGATCTAATTGCACCGACCGTTATTGCACAGGCTGATCTTTGTATTCTGCAGAGTAATTTGGTATTGTACTCTCTCCCTAGGGCTTTCCACCAAACTACCGAGCCATACGATAAAAGGGGTCGTATAACCGCCTTATACAGCCATAATGTATGCTTAGGTTGAAGACCCCATCTTCTTCCTAGTATACGTTTGCAGGCATATAAAGCAATTTCTGCTTTCCTTACCCGTTCTTCGACGTTTAACTTCCAGCTAAGTTTGGAGTCCAAAATTACCCCTAAGTACTTTGCACTGGTTGATAAAGACAGAGTTTGCCCGTTGATATTTGGTAGGGTAAAAGTTGGTACCTTGTATCTGGGTGTAAAAAGCATAAGTTCTGTTTTACGCGGGTTTAAGCTTAGCCCACATCCTGTGGCCCAAGAGTTAAGCTCGCCTAACGCCCTTTGGATGATCCCACTGATCGTATTTGGACACAGTCCTGACACCATTACCACCACATCATCAGCGTACGCCACCACTTTTACCCCACCTCCGTCAAGTTTTATTAAGATTTTGCTAATCACACATAGCCAAAGAAGTGGAGATAATACTCCCCCTTGTGGAGTGCCCCCGTGGACCTTCTAGGTTATGTTGATATTACCCATATTAGCTTTGATGATCCTGGATTCTAGCATGGAGATGACCCAGTTACTGATGCAACTGTCCACCTCCAGGTCTATCAACGCCCGTTGGATGGCATCTGTGCTAACATTGTTAAAGGCGCCTTCGATATCCAAGAATGCCGCCATGGTAAATGTTTGCCCTCTAGAGAGCCCTCTGAGGTGCGTATCCAAAAGTCTTTCAAAAGTTTTTAACAGGAAAGACGAAAGACTGATTGGCCTGAAGTCCTTCGCTGATTCATGTCCTCTTCTACCTACTTTTGGTATGAAGACGACCTTGACTAGTTTCCAGCTATCTGGAATATGGCCTAAGTTTAAACACGCTTTAAAAATTTCCTCTAGCCATGGTAGGATACAGTCCAAGGTTTCCTGTAACATCTTTGGAATGATCCCATCTGGCCCCGGAGATTTAAAGGGTGAGAAAGATTTGATTGCCCATGCAACTTTTTCTTTGGTAATAATTTCATTTGCAAGATGCTGTGGATTATATTGGCTCCGCCTAATGTTTCCCCTCTCACTTTCGTAAGCACTGCATCCCGGAAAATGCCCGGTAGGACTGTTAAGTACACCATACGTTGGCCTGAGCGCGCAATGAACACTTGAAACACAGAGCACCGATTTTCGTAATACAATTGTACGATTTGTAAACGTTGTTGAGGCGTAGGTCTTTCCATGATGAAATGCCAATGAATACTGAAAAACGTTATGTGTTTAGTTTGCCAGTAGTGACGTGTGAGCTGTCAAAACACCCCGATTGGCAAAAGTACCTCCAATCTGGTCACCGTTATGAACGGTCCTCCTCCTATTTTTAAGGGACAAAATTATTCACACAAAGTATGAGTTTGAAGTTTTAACCAAGATACGACCTAATAATTTGAAAAATTTTAAGAGAACTCCCCGAGAAGGGTGTATCTATATAAGGAACTTGTTCCATCAAATCTTGAACTTGACATATTTCCCAAAAGTATATTAAATTGCTTAAATTATTGCAATAACAAAACCAAGAAAATATCACACGCAAGTAATTTCGTACAGATCTATAAGTCTACTGGCAGTATTATCTAAACTTTTTTAAAACTTACTTTTCGACAGAATGGAGCCCATTTTATAAAAAGATAAAATAATACCTTGCCACCAATTCGGATTCAGGCAAAAACATTCCACCATACAGGAAGTTCACAGAATTACGAACAAAATTCTTGAAAACATCGATAAAAAACTACGTAGCCAAAGCTCTTGACACAGTATGGCATGCAGGATTTCTATAAGAACTCTTAACTTATTTACCAACAAACTACTACAAATTAATGAAAAGTTATATAACTGGAAGACAATTTTATGTAAAATTCGAAGATAAATATTCTGACATACTAACAATAGAAGCAGGTGTACCGCGAGGTAGTGTCCTTGGGCCGCTTCTTTACCTTCTTTACACAGCTTAACAACACCATTCAATGGTTTTAGAAATGGAAAATTAAAATAAACGAAGATAAAACCTCCGACGTCACATACACTAACAAGAGAAGAAAGTCAATACAATACATTGGACAAAAATGACGCGAAATCAAGACAACTTCATTGGCTTTTATGAGAAAATTCAACGCTCTCACTAGAAAATAAGATACTTATATATGTATATACGAAGTAATTATAACACCAATATAGAGATATGGTTTAGAACTTTGGGGAACTGCAGAATGGTATATACTAAATGATAATATCAATCGAGACCTTAGAGTAAACACAGTCCATGAAGATGTACGTAACAACAGCTTCATACACGCACATCGACTTCTAGAACATTCTTACATTCGGCAACTTCAATTAAAAGAAGAAACTAAGACGAGGAGACTTAAGCGCAAACGACCAGCCGACCTGCAGATTTAAGTGGTATCACACTTTAATGACTAAGAATGAATAAATATGTGTATAATCAAATAACAAGTTAATTTTTTAAATTAATGTATAGGGTTTTTCAGTAAGAGCGCTTCAACTTTTGAACTTTTTTGAATAAAGCACAAACGGTTTGACTTTTTTAACTAATTTTTTTTTATTATCGAGTTTGAACATATACATTTAAGTATGAAATTCGATTTCTTTTGCATGACCACCGCGTGCACGTTTTACGAAGTCCAATCGTTGAACCCAATTTTCGACCACTCTTTTGCATAAATCGGCCGAAATTCCAGCAATTTCGCGTTCAATATTGGCTCTGAGCTCACAAATCGTCGCCGGCTTGTTACTGTAGACCAATGACTTCCCATAACCCCAAAACGGGACGTCTTGTTAAATGGACCGTAAAATGGCCGTAATGTTCTTAAAGTAGCAGCAACAGAACGATTATTTTCATAAAAAATTTGCACGATTTGCAATCGTTGCTCAAGTGTGTAGCGTTCCATGATGAAATGTATACTAATGAAGTTTACAAATGACAAGCGAAAAATAAAAAATATTGCGTCGTTCGCCCTCCCTATCGGAAAAATGTTGAAGCTCACCTATTAAAAATCCCTATATATCGTGGTATTGGCTTCTAAATATTTTTGAAACCCAAATAGAAAGAACAATTTTAAATATTTTACATTTAAATAGTAACAATAATAAAGGTTTACAAAAAAAAAAATTTCACTGATTTCATTTTTCTTACTATGCATCCTATACTTTCAAATAAGTCCCGTTATGAATATGATTACTCGAAACTAAACTTATTTGGTCATTTCATGTCTTGTTTTCGCGTTATTAATACATCATGTGTCGGAAAGAAGCCGACAAACTGAAGCAGAAAGAAAAATAATTTCTCTTATGTGGTATGAAGGCAAATCATGAGCAGAACCCGGTGAAACGATGAATCGAAGTCGTTTTACTGTTTATAGTCTAATAAAGCGTTTTAAAGGGGAAACAAATCTTAATAGCTGACCTCATACTTGATGACCTCGTAAATTAACCCTAAATACATCCACGCAAGTGGTAGCAAAACTTCGTGAAGAGATTAATAAAGAAGTCCATCCGAAAACAGATCGCAAAGCTTTGAAACCTTCCAGTATAGCTCGCGAATCACTCGAAGGAAACCACTCGTTACCATAGTCAATAAAAATAAAAGGATAGAGCTCGCAAAGGAATATATTATATGTTAAAATGAGGCTCTTTATTTCTGGAGCAACGTTATTTTTAGTGACGAGAGTAAACTCAATATTTTTCAATAGAATGGAAGGATTCAAGTCGAAAAAAGCAATTAAGATAGTACAGTGAAACATGTTGGTGGGGGTGTAATGGTTTGAGGATGTATGTCAAAGGCAGGCTTGGGTAATCATGTATTTATTGATAGTGTTATGGATCAATCACTTTACCTTAGTATTATAATTTAAAATAAAACTTGCATGAAAGTGCGCAAAAACTGTGTTTTGGAAATAACTTTTATTTTCAATAATGGAATCATACTGCGCACGATGTGCGTATGTGGATCATACATCATGTGTCTCACATTCTTCCAACACCTCCACAGTCTCCAGATTTGATTCCCATCCAAAGTTTGTGGGATGGACATGGTAGGCATATCGCTAAAATTAGCTTGGCTAGCAAAACCCAACTAAAGGACGTACTCCAACAGGAATGGCGAAATTTGGGTCCAAATGTGATTTAAAAATTTGTTCACTTAACGCCATAGACAGACATATTAAAATTTCATTGAACTTATTTTTTTTTTCTGAAATTGAATTGTGTGAATAATTTTGTCTCTTTAAAAATATCAAGAATTTTGTTAATTTTTTTTTATTCATGAAGTAAAATTTTATTCAGTTTATAAGCTTTAAATATATAATACATTTGCGTATTTCTCTTCGAATAACATTTTTAATTACATGAATTTATTCTCAAGATACAGCCTATTTAGTGAAAAATTAGCTGTTGTGTGAATAATTGTTCCGGTAATGTTCATGTGAAGTTTCATTTCAATCTGTCAGTTCATTCTTTGTTTACAAGCCATTTAGTATCGAAGTGCTACAGTTTTTTCTATATACAACGAAAAAAATGTATATCGTGTAGTGGTTGAATTTTTATTTTTGGAAGATTTAAAAGCAAAGGAAGTTTATGAACGAAAGTTGAAAGTGTATAAAGACTTCTCTGTATTTAAACGTGGTCATACAAGCCTGGCACACGATCCACCTCAAGGATGGCAATAACAACAGAAATCATCTTAAATCAAAATAAGACGCTAAGAGTGGGGAGAACCTATTTTCTCGGCTCCGAAATAAATTGGTGTCCCGTTATCGGCCAAGAAAGTGTTAGCATGAGTTTTTTGGGATGGGAAAGTAATTTTGTTTTTGCATTACTTGCAAACTGGTAAAACAATAAATTCTGAATATTATTGTAACCTTCTAGGCCAACTGAAGGAAAAAAATACCCAGTTTCCAAAAGAAAAAAATCTTTTTCATTGTCACAATTCACCTTGTTACAAGAGCATTTTTACAAAGGCTAAAATCTATGAATTAAAGTTGGAATTGTTCCACCGTATTCACCAGATTTGGCCCCTAGCGACCTCCATGAATGCGTGCAAAGCGTTTTTCATCAAATGCTGATGTCATAACACCTGTGGAAGCGTATTTTGCAGCCCTTCCAGATTTTTGCCGTAAATTGGAATCTCGTTGGAACAAGTGTATTGATGTTCAGAAATAGTGTACCGAATAATAAAGTGTATTTCAAACCATAAAATTTTGTTTTTCTTATCGAACTGGAAAACTTATTGAACAACCTAATATGTGTAAGAAATTTTCTCTTCAAATTAATAACTAAATAGTTATGAATTGAAATATATATATATTTTTTAATTTTATTGAATGAATAAAAAAGGGCATATATATTTTTTGTTTTTGTTAAAAGCTTAAGTAACAACAAAATTCTTAAATAAACAAAAAGATAACGCAGCGCTAGCAACGGAGGCTTTCAGCTGGTTGGTGAAGAAATGCTGGTTTATATTCGTCGGAGTCCTTCAGAAATTTATAGATTTTGGAAATATTGGAATTAGAAGGGTTGATTAGTATAGATAGTGCATCATGACCGTCAAAATGCTGATGCCTTTGCCTATTTTGTCCTGCTGCTCTATAAGTCCATAACCATTATTTTTAATGTAAGATTTGATGTGCTGGTAGGAGTAATGGTCATATCTTTGGCAGTTGACGCATGAATGCCCTGGTACCCATGATTCTGAATTTATGAGGGGGACAAATCAGAATATTTCTTATGGTTCCAACAACAAGTGGTATATATTTTACAGTATGTATGTAGGTTTGGCAGCCGCATCTCACATAGACACAACGATGGCACTTAGACCACGAAATGGGTCCATTGTGAGCCGCGGGGGCTGGGCTACATTTCCCTCTCCATATTGAACCATCTTGAGCTTTTGACAAAGCGTAAAAGGTTGTTGATACCTAAAGTGTATAGATTATCTATATTCGTTAGGATTTTAAAAATCGGTTCCTGCTTCTGGCTAGAGCTGGGCATGTCTCCATAAAATTACTTATGTTTGGTAAACAAGTACCTTGCAAGTTGGCCTACCCTACAGTTCCCTGGTATATCTCTGTGGCCTGGAACCCAGCATAAGATAATACGATATTTCTTGGCCATCTTATTTAGAGATTGGCGACAACGTAAGACACTCCTTGATGTTGTTTGGAATGCATCCAGGGCTCGTAGGGCAGTTTGGCTGTCCGATAGAATGCAGATATCGGTTGAGGATAATCTGTTTATCTTTAACCATTTTAAGGCTTCATGAATAGCGTTTATTTCCGCTTAAAAAACCCTACAGTGATCCGGTAGTTTAAAGGATTCACTATTAGAAAGCTCTTCGCAAAATAACCCTGCTCCTACAGGAGTCTAGGATGGTTGAATGTCCATGTGTGACAGTCTTCCATTGTGAGCTCGCTTTGAGCCTTAAAGCGGAGCAGGTCGCTGAGTATTTGCAGAAGAGATCTAGGGGTGGCAGATGTAGCATGATATCCAAAGCCATGGATGGCGTGGTTTTCATGACGCCACATATTGCTAATTTCGCTGATCTCTGCACCTTATTCAATAAATTAGAATAGGTTTTTTCTTCATAGCACACCACCAGACAACATTTCCATATAGAAGAATGGGTCTGACGATAGCAGTGTAAAGCCAATGAACAACCTTAGGTTTAATTCCTCAGGTCTTACCTAAAGCTCTCTTACAGGCATACAAAGCTAGGTTTACTTTCCTAACTCTTTCTAAGATGTTTGACTTCCAAGTCAGTTTCCTATCTATGTTTAGTCCAAAGTACTTGGTTTCTTCCCAAATCACAAGAGCTTCCTCCTTGAGCATAATTGGACTTAGCTGAGGGATTCTGTGTTTCCTAGTGAACAATATGAGTTGTGTTTTGTCTGGGTTGACTTCTAGATCACACTTTTCTGCCCACCTAGAAGGTACATATATCTAGAGCATTTTGTATTAGGTATCTTAATGTAGATACAAATTTACCAGAGACAGCAATAACAACATCATCGGCGTAAGCTATAACCTTACAGCCCACCGATTCCAGTATTAAAAGAAGTTTATTTACACATCCATAAAAACGTTCCACCTTGTGGTGTGCCTCTACTTACTAATCTCCTGAGCACCGATTCTCCTCGTTTCGCTTCAATGATTCTGGTTTTTAGCATTTTGCCAATGAAGCCTACCAAGCCCGGTTCTACCCCAAGATCAGTGACTGCTGCAGTAATTGCCCCAGCTTTTGGAATGAAAACAATTTTGACTTGTCTCCTCTTAAGAGGTATATGACCGTAATGAAAGCAACCTTTGAAGATTGCTATTAGCCAGTGTGCTAGATATCCGGTGGCCTTTTGCAGTTCCTCCGGGTAAATGCCATCTGGATCCGGTGATTTAAAAGATTTGAAACTTTCAATCGCCCATAAGAGCCGATCCTCAGATATAGCGTCTATTCTGACTTCACGACAGTGTATTGTATCTTCCATGTCATGCCCAGTAATGTCTGAGCAGCCTGGAAAATGAGTGTCGAGTAAAAGTTCTAAAGACTATTTACTGGTTGTAGTGAAAGTACCATCACTTTTTTGTAGCAGTTCCCAATTTTGAGGACTTCCCGCTTAAATCATACGAAGTCTGGAGGTCTCAGTTGCCCCCTCAACCTCTTCACAAAAGGATTTCCAAGATTGCCTTTGGGCATTTCTGATTTCCTTCTTTTAGATTCTCAGAGCATCTTTATAGCCTTTCCAATTTTCTGCGAGACGTGTTTTCTTTGCCTGCTTAAAAGCGCTTCTGCTTGTTTTTTGAAGCTTGCTTAGTTCAACCGTCCACCACTTAGGCTTGGGTTTACCCCTCAGTCCTCTTATGGGACAGGATTCCGCTAAGGCAGCATTCATGTTGTAGGTAATCTTGTCAACCAAATTTTCTAGTCCTTCTATGTTTTGTGGTACCACAGATGGACATGTTCCTAGGGCAATCTCGATACAATCCACATACTTTTCCCAGTCTGTTTTCCTGATATTTCTACCAGGCTTAGGTTTCCGTCGATTTTTACTAACCTCAAACGAGATATATCTATGATCAGAGAAGAAATGTTCTTCCAAAACTTTCCAGTTCCTGATTCTGTTAATAACGGAGTCAAAAGCAAAAGTAGCGTCTAAGACTTCCTGTGTATTACTAATGAAAAAAGTAGGTTTATTACCTTTATTTCAAATCTGTAGTTTAGTTCCTTTCTGATAATCAAAGAGACACTCACCTCTAGCGTTAGTATGAGTACTTCCCCATATCTCGTGATGCGCATTTACATCCGCACCAATAATAAGCTTTGCGCCAAGCTTCTGCGCCTGCGCTACTAGATCTTTGAATATTAATCTCGGTAGCTCCTCATGGTCAGGGTAACAGAAGATAGCCATATCCGTTCATTTCCTGACTCCAGGCTAATGGTCAATCGATCGGTGTCGCTGTAATTAGAGAGCATGAAAGCATTTATCCCTTTTCTTATTAGTACGCACGCTCTAGGATTACCTTTGTTGCGAGCATACATCAGTTTATATTTTTGAGTCCTTAGTCCGCACACAAGTCCATGTGATACCCATGGTTCTTGAATAAGGACAATATGATATCCACCTTTGACCAGGTGGATTATGTGGTTGGCGGACGAAACCTTTGAGTGGTGTGGGCTAATTTGAAGAACCCGTATCATCATGGTTACTGGGCTTCCTCTCCACCACCGTCATGTTAGGATCATCTGAGTCTGACGCCAGTAGCTCTTCCTTATCAGTGAGAGAAGTATCAAGTACTCTATCTAACAAGGAAGAGATACTGCCGTCAGCAGATGCTTTTCGTAGCGCTGGAGCAGTGTTGGGACCGGAGCCAGATTCCGCCGTTAGGCCTATCTCAGCTCCAACCGGGTCCTTTAAATTATACGTATTGTCCTTATTATAGACCCTCAGTCTTATGGACGAAAACCCATAGCTTACTACACCGTCAGAGCGCGCCAGTGCGTCCACCGAGTCCTTGCAGACTACGAAAGTAGCGCTTCGGTACTCAGCCTTGGGATCGTCCAGCTTTGTGACCTTCCAAGACTATGTAGGAAGCTCCGGGTTGCATACCCTAAGCTTTTCAAGGATATTTTGAAGGTCTGATGGCTCCGCTGGTAGCCAGGCCCTAGCTCTTGGTAAACTGGGGATGTCATCTCTTGAAATTACCTCGAGTTTACACCCAGGCCATACTTCGCCGATCCTTGAAATGGCTAATTTTTAAAGATCAGTCAATCTCTGATTGGCACAGGCGATAAGCTTCACGTGGCTCTGATGCCATCCACTATCACGACAGAAAGGAGCTGGACCAGGATTCTCTTTCAAAATTTGGAAGAAAACGCTTGAGAGCCTGGCTGATGAGGAAGTATATACATATGTATGGTAGTATTTATTTTTTATAAATGCTTAAATAAAATATTTTATATAAGTCTTATATTTTATATCTCTTAAATCTCACAAGAATAAAACATAAGCAACAATAGGAACATACAAATGAAGGCATTATTCCCCCCGCGGGAAAGGGGGTTAGAATTTGCCCGCGGTAGCAGATGCTTGTCGTAAGAGGCGACTAAAAACCACTAATCAACCTGTTAGCCAAGATTAATAACTCAACGATAATAGGCTGATCGAAACGGGTACATAAACGGCTTAGTGACCATGGGAACACTGTCGTCATTAGAACGTCTAACAACCTAACAGTTTTCCTGGCAGACAGGACATCAGGATCGAGACCAGTAAGATTCTAGTTACGGACACGATTTGGAAACTCAATTGGGCTGGGATGTGTTCACCTGCAACCTTAATAAACTGCTCGAAACCCCGCGGAAACGGCGCGCAGAAAGGAACACCATTTCCTCGGTCCTATTAAAACTGTGGCAGGTTTTAAGATATGTTCAATGATCGTAACCACTAACAAGGGTTGTGTAGGTTGGGTTGAGATGACTCCCCATTAATTCCGGTTGGGGCTTGGCTCTGAACTCTGGACTCCATAAGGGCCAGAGTCAACCCTTGCACGACCTTCCTGCTTGCATAAATAATCATGGAGCCTTTTAGGAAACTACATATACGATCGGAGTTAGCGGCCTTAAATTTGGACCCAAAAGTATGGATAATATCAACGAAACACAAAACACAAAACCGAAATCAAACACCAAATGAGCACGCAAATATCTTTAGGAGAACCTCGATTGTGATGAATTTTAAAGATCAATCTGCAAATTAAAACAAAAATGGAACTGATAACTTAAAAAGAAAAAAAGTTATTCAATTTTTTTTTGGTAGCGGCTTTCATCAGCCACCCTGTAGAATATCTGTGAGAAATATGCAAAAAGTCGAAAAGGAGATACCAGAGAGAAAGGGGCAGACCGATTTTCGAACCACTTCACAACGAATTTCGAGCGCAACGCCGAAAACCAAGAAAAGCCATTGAAGCGAGTAAAAACAAGTGGTTTAAAAATATGATTGACAGGGCTGATAACAATCCGTGGGGTCTTGCGTACAAAGTGGGGATGGAGAAGGTTAACGGTTTTAAATCTCCTCAACCAACATGCCCTATTCTGCTACAAAAAATAGTCGCAACACTCTTTCCCCAACAGGAAGGTAATAATGACGTGAGCAGGCACTTGGATGTAAACGAGACACCTACAGTCTCGGTATCAGAGGTGCTGAACACATTGGTTCGTATAAGTGATAGCAAAGCGTCGGGCCTTGACGGTATACCCAACATTGCTTTTAAGGCCGCGGTTCGTGCAAATCCAACTGTGTTTGCTAACCTTTATAGAAGGTGTCTGACCGAAGGCACGTTCCCCAAGAGTTTGAAAAAACAGCGCTTAGTCCTACTGTTGAAGCCCGGTAAGCAGCCTGACCAGCCGACAGTGTACAGGCCTCTCTGCATGCTCCACACTATTGGAAAGGATTTTGAGCGCATAATAAGTGAGCGATTACAGGAATATTTGGAAGTGCCTGGCGGACTCTCTGACAACCAGATCGGATTCCGAAAAGCCAGATCTGCAATCGATGCTATAAGAACGAAGGTTGATAATTCAAAGGATGCTGTCAATAAGGGGAAAAATGTGCAGTGATTACGCTAGACGTAAAAAATGAGTTTAACTCTGCAAAATGGAAGAACATCCTTTCAGCACTCAGAAGCTTCACAGTCTCACGTTATCTGATTCGGATCCTTAGCAACTATCTTAGCCAGCGCATCCTGTTTTACAACACAGAAGAAGGTCCAAAAAGATACATAGTAACGGGAGGCGTCCCACAAGGATCCGTTCTAGGGCCAACACTGTTGAGTGCAAAGTGCGAAGGAATTCTTAAGATTGTGATGCCAGCAAACGCAACTCTGGTGGGTTACGCAGATCATTTTGCTCAAGTGGTAATCCGATAAACGTAACGACTGCTTGAATCATGTGTGCAATGATGCCGTTGCGAGTATCCAAAGGGGGTTGAGCAACGTTAATCTGGAGCTATCAGCGCAAAAAACTATGCTGGTCCTTATCACTACATGTAGGCGGTGCGAGAGTCTCACTATATAGGGTGGAGGACATGACATTGCATCCCAAACTTGGCTAAAGTATCTTGGAGTGCACATCGACGAGAAGCTAACATTCAAGGAGCATCTAAAAATAACCAATAACAAGGCAATGAGAGTAAATAACGCACTCATGCGTATGCTACCAAATGTGGGAGGACCCCAAGAACCCTCCCAATCTAACAGGCTTAGCGAGCTCAGAGTAGCATGTATGTACTGAACAGTATCTGATGATGCCATCCGCGTTATAGTGAGTAAAGTTCCTTCGATATACGAGCAGAAGAACTTAAGCGACTGTATCACTCACGTGGCCACAAACCAACATCTGAAGATAAAATAACCGCGCGCGAACGTACGATAGCAAAGTGACAAAACAGATGGGATCACTCCTCCAAAGAATGATGGATGTATAAGTTGATTCCCATTCATCTAGAATGGATAAGCAGAAAGCATGGCTAAGCCCAAATTCTTAGCGGATATGGAGGCTTTCTTGCGTACCTCCACCGTTTTAATCTAGCAGATAATTCGACCTACCCAGAGTGCCACAGCGAAGATGAGAGTGCAGAATACGTGACTTTTTCCTCCGCGAGATTTTTTTAAGAGCGCTTCGAGCTCGCAAAAGTCCTCGGCGTCGTCCCCACCCCAGATAACCTTGTAACGCAAATGCTGAACTCGAAAGAGAAATGGGAAGCAGTAAAACAGTTTGCAGCAAAGATATTAATAAAACTGCGAAACTTAGAATGGGAGCGCAAAGCGAAAGCGACCGATATCGAATACCCAACAGATGCCCAGTTGCGTCGCATAACAGATCTCCTGTGGGGATGACTGTATTCACGAACAGACGACAATTACAAACGCTTGAGGTAAAGCCTCAAGACGAACCCAAACAGACGACAAGTCGATATCGAGTAGCGATATTGCAATTTTCCGATGCCTTACTGGTGACAAACCAATGGATGCTATCGATAGCCTATAACCCTAATACGCAATTAGGAGAGAAACCTGGACGCAGGTACCTGGTGTGTCTAAAAGGCATAAACACTGCTCCACCTTGATGAAATTACATTTAGCAGTCCCAGGGTAAAATCAGCCGAGAGGGGAGGAATGTTATAGGGTTAGTGGGAGCATGTCTCACGTACCACTGGAGTGACGGCCCCTTTCATGATGTTTTTGACATTTTCGATTTTAACCTCCTGTGCAAAAAAAAAAAATTAAGGCATGATTACATTAACATATTATATCTTCGTGCATTTGTCATGCGCTTGCACAGTTCTTAGGCAAAAACAAGGCGACGCGGCACTTGTTGATCTGGATTTCGTTTTGCGTATACAATCAAAAACATCGATGCTCGCCTTTAAAACTTGTCACGATGATTTCTCTCCTATTTTCTCCCACCTTCCGTATCTCTTTGACCGTTTACCAAAAGTTGAATGATTATGACTCTATGTTATAACTTACTCAGTGGTTGAAACTTTTGTCATATGCAATATTACCTGATTTTAAAGAGGAAATAATATACCACCGAAAAATATAATATTCCTGAAATTGTCTACGCCTCGCGCGATATAAATATTTGAAAATAATACCACATACATAACTAAGTTATTTGCAAATATATGAGCGTATGTATGTACCTTAAAAGGCATTGCAGAACACTTTAGAAAGTGCGGTGTTTCGATGACAACAAGGAACTTTACAATCTATATATATTTATAAAAATGAAATGATGTTCGTTTGTACGCATTTTTTTGGGCCGATACGAGGCCAATTTTATTCGTTCTTTTTTCATATTATAGGGATCCACTAGGGGAAGGTTTTTAGCAAAAAAAATTTTTTTTTTAATATTTTCTTCATATAAAAAAAAGAAAAAATCAAAATATTGTACAAATTGTGTTTTTAGTGAAAAATCATTTTCTGTGTACAACTTTTTTTGAATAAATATACGAATTTTTCGTTATTGTGAAACGATTGGTGTCGTGTTGCTAAGTTGCAAAATTTTTTCGACGGAGAGTAAACAGAAACACAGAGGTTTGTACGCTCTTTATGAAGAGAAATGCTTCAGTACACATACACGAACGCCGAACTACTGATTTGTGTTTTGTGTGCAGTTAATTTGTAAACAAGTGTGTTGACCAAGGATAATAGATTTACCAGACAAGAAACAGTTATTCTGCTCTCAGAGAATTTGACAGAAGTTGTTTTTGGGTTTACGTCAAACGAGGCAAGGATGATAGATTTACCAAGGTTTGCCAGACAAGAAAACAGTTATTCGCCTCTCAGAGATTTGACAGAAGTTGTGTTTGGGTTTACGTCAAACGAGATATACATTTTGTAAGAACAAAGGAAATGTTCAAACGGTTTGTTTACGAATACCGCACACCAGAGCACACCACTTTATACCTTTCTCCATGTGATGTGGCAGAAAAGATTTGTTTTTTTCAGTTTTCTTTGGGTATTCACATCGATAAGATTACAATAGAATACATTGTTCCCGGATTGATACGAATTGAAAAAAATAACATTATATTTTCGGAATGGCAGATTTAAATAAAGTTGTGGATTTATTTACCGAAGAGGATGAACACATGAATACACAAAATTCAGATAACTCCAACGATATGAGCGTGTTTGAAGACATGGGAATTCAGATCGATGAGGACAATGTGATTGTTGTTTCAGACGAAAATTCAACGAACAACTAGTCAAAGACGGAAATTGTTCATCTCGTAACGAAAACACAATCCGAAGTTCTCAATCGAGAACTGGAGCGTGAATACCATTATGATTGTAATGAACTAAACACATTTGTAACATCAAATTTAACGAAATTGAATGACCAACACCAACATGTTTATGATACAATCATGAATAATGTTAGCCATGGAACTGGTGGATTGTTTTTCTTGGATGCTCCTGGGGGAACAGGAAAGACTTTTTTGATTTCATTGATATTAGCAACAATTCGATCAGATAATAACGTTGCATTGGCACTCGCTTCTTCCGGAATTGCGGCTACATTACTGGAAGGTGGTCGCACAGCACATTCTGCATTAAAGTTGCCTTTGAATATGCAGGTAAATGAAACACCAACATGTAATATTTCGAAAACATCTGGAATGGCAAAAGTTCTTAAAGTATGTAAGCTCATCGTATGGGACGAGTGTACTATGGCACACAAGAAACCATTGGAAGCACTTAATAGAACTTTGAAAGATCTACGAGGAAGCCAAACAGTCTTTGGAGGTGCCATGATTTTATTGGCTGGAGATTTCAGGCAAACATTACCTGTGATCCCAAAATCTACGGCTGCAGATAAAATCAATGCATGCTTAAAATCATCGTATTTATGGAGACATGTAAACATGCTTACACTTGCTACAAACGTACGTGTTCAACTACAGAACGATCCGTCAGCAGCTGAATTTTCACACTAATTACTGAAAATCGGAAATGGCCAAATGTCTGTCGATCCAACAGGAATGATTACATTGCCTAACAATTTCTGCACTTTTGCACAGTCTAAAGAGGCATTGATACAGAGTGTATTTCCAAACATAGTTCAACATTACAAAAACTATGGCTCAGCGAAAGAGCAATTTTAGCTGGGAAAAATAAGGACGTCAATGATATAAATGTAGCTATTTTGGATCAAATACCTGGTGACATAGTTGCACATAAGTAAGTCAATGGACAATATTACTGATCAAGATGATGTCGTAAATTATCCAACTGAATTCTTAAACTCACTCGATTTGCCAGGCCTACCACCTCATAATTTACGATTAAAAATTGCAGCACTGATTATTATGCTGCGCAACATTAATGTGCCACGACTTTGCAACGGTACCAGACTCGCTGTGAAGAAGCTAATGGGTAACTTTATCGAAGCAACTATTTTGAAAGGGAAGTACAAAGGAGAAGACGTTTTGATACCCAGAATTCCACTGATTCCGACGGATTTACCATTCGATTTCAAACGTTTGCAGTTCCCTATTCGCCTTGCATTCGCTATGACAATTAATAAGGCGCAAGGACAGTCTCTACAAATGTGCGGTATTAATTTAGAATACCCAATTTTTTCTCATGGACAATTGTATGTAGCTTGCTCACGAGTAGGCAAACCATCGACATTATTCATTTACGCGAAAGATGAAAAAACCAAAAACGTTGTCTACCAAAAAGTGTTACAATAAAGTTCGAATGAAATTGTATCAATGAATTTGCTTTGTTTCGTATTAATTTTATTCTCTTTCAGCAAATCATTGAATTTATCGCCAAGCGAAGCGGGCGAGGGTACGCTAGTATTCTATATTATTGAAATAATTAGTACTAATTTCAAAAACGTTTCGGATCGTTAAAAATTTAATCGTGCATTAATTTATATCGTGTTGTATATCATAATTCTTTATTGTAAGATATAAACACATATCAATATTTAAAAATTGGCAACTTGCATCTGCTTCGATCGCCATACATTAGCATCTTTTGGAGTTCAAAAAAATTTTAAAATAGTTTTCTTCATTGAACTAATTTTTTAAACATATTTACAATTATTTTTGTTGCATAACTAGCATTGTAGTTACAATATAAAAACGAAATATTTAAAGAATTGAAAATCAAAAGCGGCAACCCGCTTCGAAATTTCAAAACCTAAAAAACTATTTTACTACTTCCTAAAACCATGAAATTGATTCACAAAACCCATTCTAACCTCATTTGGGCGGGGTTGCTAGCCCAATCCTAATAGTCCGGGAGCCATGGCCTGGGTCGATTTTGGACTGCGTTTTTATATCATTAAATTCTTGACTATACTTGTGATTTAGCTTTCATGAATAAAGAAAGTGAACGTCAGCTAGCGCACCAGCGGTGGGTATGATTGTGGGAGGGTACGAAACGTGTCGCAAAAAAATTTCTTCCAACTCATTTTATACCGGCTGAAATATTTTTCATGTATTGTTGACATTTCGTAGAATAAAAAAAATAGTCAGCTGCACCGTAGAGGGGGGAGAATACGTCAGCTGAACGCAATGATACATTCTTGCTTCGGCTGACGGTCTTTCCACCACTATAAACGCAGCTGACCATCATTATTATATTTTCATATATGTCCAAAATTATGTAAAAAATGAGGTTGTCTGTAAAGTCTGTTTACTGAAGATAGTTTAACGTGACAACTTCTTAAGAAAATACTGATGGAATGGTTGTATTTTTCAAAAGAAAATCTTCATTTTATTTGTTTGATATATATTTTGTATGGATATAGAGAAGGAGGTAAATGGAATCGCTATGGAATTGATCAAGTTACATTAACACAAATGTGAAAAATTACGAAACATTTATCAAATTTATAAAAGATACATATGTTCAATTTCAATTGTGCATCAGACGTTAATAAGTCAACAACACTAAGAGGCACCATCATCGATTCGACTTTTTCAAGACACATTACACTCGAAACCCTCCCTTTCATTTCCTACTTTTCCTATCATCGTCCTATTCTCAAGAGAGAAATGGTGCATTATCATGCACACAGGAAGAAGACATATGCAAATACAAATATGTGAATTTATATACATATGCGCATATATGTACATTCATATATATGCTCACTCAAGTAGGAGAGAGCCAGATGTTGAACGTTGTCGAACGCGGGGGCCGATTGTGCCTCTTTTTCGTTCGTTCCGCGCTTTCGCTTGCAGTTCAAGCAAGGTAACGACGCATGAGCAAGATAACGACGTATGAGCAAGATAACGACGCATGAGAAAGATAACGACGTATGAGCAAGATAACGACGAATTTTTTTTGTGCGTGCAGCTGGCTACATCGAATTATAAGACGCTGTCACGTCAAAATTTCAATCGGCATAAGTAGTTTTACTTTTTAATTCACTTTACAAGTTCGCCTGTTAAGCTTACGTATTTTCGCCCCTCTACGGCGGAGCTAACTATTTTTTTTATTCTACTAAAATCATTCGGCATGAAATGATGAGGTCAAAATGGCCCCTGGCTCCAGAACTCTAAACACCTTCAACCTGCTAGAGAAATGGGAAGAAAAAGAATGTTTTTATTTGTTTTTACTATGTACAATGGACACAACTTTTTCATGCTAATGCTATTGCGCATGTACAGGCACTCATACTGTCGTGAAAAGCGGAAGAAGATATGCGATCAAAAAAGGAGAGTTGACATATTTGAGTGGGAGCTGAAATAAGTATGTACTTTAAAAGGGAACGGCAAAAACGTCTGAATGCACAAACTCACCAAAAGTCCCTCTTCCAATGACAATACTGCAAGAAGGAACTGGCTGTGGTAATGGATAGTAGATACTAGGATAATTTTTATGGCACTAACAAAAATTGCACGGGTTTTAACTACAGAGGCATTATTAATGCAGTTCCCTTTTCAATTTAATTGTATAACTGACGACAATTTTTATTGCATTTTGTCTTCAATATCCTTTTTCTTATTATACTACGCAGTTTCATTTCGCAACAGACAACAATTTTTATGGCATTTTTCTTTCGAAAGCTTTTCACTTATATATGTCGTAACATAGTCAGGAATTTTAGAAATTGTCATTAAGTTGTAAGTGGGAAATCTTGCGGGAATCACTGAAAGTATTGAATTGTTGACCTATTTAATTTACAAACATAAAATAACAAAATATAAGGGAAAAATAACCAAGGAATCGACTTCACTTGGTGTGTCCAACTGTCGCCAGTTGGAACGAGAAAGAAACGAATGGCGTGCCTGGTTAAACTCGGCCGAAATAGCTTAAGCGGCTATCGCGCCAATCAAGAAGAAAAAACCATAAATTTTGCCCTCACAAATATTAACGTATTATGCTAGTAGGCTTCCAACATGTGCCTTATGTATGACGCCGGAGCTACCCGTGGAATGTCTAACCCGTACATGCATCGCACCCTCTACGTAGTTTTACACAAAGCTGATCGAACAGGGCGTTCTAAGAATTTTATAAAATTGAGTAGACTTCAAATTAGGACCTTAGGAAATCACGCGAGAAGAGTAGGCGTTGACATGCATGATTTTTGTCATAGCTGCAGGAATGAGGAGGAGTTGGAAACAATTCAAGACTTTTTTGCACATGCACGGCTCTAGCCAGAAGCAGGAACCGATGTATAAGATCCTACTTTTTAATGAATGTAGAGAATCTCTACAGTTTAGGTAGTAACAACCTTTTACGGACTACAAGGAAAACGGACCCATTTCGTGATCTAAGTGGCATCGCTGTACCTATGTGCGATTTTTACTAAACTTTGACTGGTTGCAATTATGCTAAAAAGATGAAATTCTATATTTAAGCATCTTATAACATTAGTAAAAACTGTAGAGGATATGCATTTCGCAATTAGTATTAGTATATATAGTAAATTTTAATAAAATTACTATAATATATAATACTACAAATATACAATAGAATAATAAGACAAATTGATAACAAGTATAGGACATATTTTAGTCCACAATTTTGAAACCGATTACTATGGTACTATGGTACTTTCGAATTCAAAATTTTGGACTGAAAAATGTCCTATACTTGTTATTAATTTGTCTTATTTGTTTAGTGCCTCTTTTCAAGCGAACCAATAAATCAAGCACAGTATTGCAAATGCTGAAATTTTACTGCTGCGAAATACCGTTAGATGGAATAATATTTTGTTGTATGTTTGTTTTCGAGCAAAGCGCAGTCTTCGCTTGAATTACCAGATCAAATATAGTTGCTTTAATAACCATTTTCTTCCATAAATATTATTGCTTCCAATGAAGTAAACCCGACTGTACTTTTTTCGCTTGACAAGGAATGAGAACTCTTGAGAATTTTTAACAAATCGTGCTGTTCGGCCCCAAAAAGGTCAAAACCCAAAAATGTTGAGAGATAATTAATGTCAGACAACGTTCTAACGTATAAATAATACCCTACTAAAGCCAACGAGAAAAATCTTGAACCGATGAAAATTTCTGCAAGGAGCATTAAGCTGTATTCTTTCTGGAAGGACCGGCTAGTCAATTTCGCCATTAACGAGATCAAAGATAAATGATACTGCCTGAAAGGTACCTCTATCACTTAATGGGAAGAGATTAATCAATCGACAGCGATATTCGTATGATGGTTTCGGGTCTGAAAAAATGAGTGAATGTAGTACGAAACGCACACACATTTTTTGAACCCTCTCCACTCGATTTATATGGACTGCATGATGAGGTCTTCAATTAAAAGCAGCAAAATATAATTTTGACCGAACAAACGTAGAGTATAATATCTTACGAGTATATGGATCAGTCAAGTGCGATGAGTGACGTCTTACCAAAGCGAGCATAGCAAGTGAATTGGAAAAACTGTATCAAAGAAAATCCCTAAATCTTTTATCACACCAGACGAAGCAATATATGTATAATTAATATGATAAGAGGTAATAAGGAGGTTTTGAAGCTTAGAAAATGTGGCATTTATGACATTTTTCAATATTAGGAAATAGACTATTCATAAGAAACAAAATAAATTATTCAGCTCAAACTCTAGGGCAGTGGAATCACTACAAATTCTTATTTCAGCATAAACTTTTGGATGGTCAGCATAGAGAAGAAAATTAGCAAAGACAAAATACGAACAGATATCATTAATAAGCAAAACAAATAACAGAAGTCCTAAAATACTAGCCTGAGGTACACCAGAGGTGGCAATGTACTGTTTCGAAGAAACTCCATCGATAACTACAGTACTGCATCTTTATTAAATAGGACCGAATCCAATAAAGGAAAGTAGAATGAAAACCGAGACATGTTTTAAAAATTGTATGGAATGTTTTATCAAAGGCTTTAGATAAATCCGCATATATCGCGTCAGTTTGGCAACCAATCAGGGAGCCGCGGAAATCTTCAGAAAAAACGGATAAGTTAGATAACGTAGATCTTGCAGCTACAAAATCATACTGTCTAGGACTAGTCAGACATTTTACGCTAAAATATAGCATGATCACACATTCAAAAAGTTCAGATACAGCTGATAATTTGGAAATTGGTGTATAATTCGCAATACTGACTGAAGTCAGTTTCCTATCATCAATAAATATTCCTTCAGCCAAGGATTTGTTAAACATTAGTTTAAGAGGGTGCACGATAGAGCGACAATTTTTAAACAATGTTACAGAAAGATCATCTACATCTGACTGAGAAGAGTTTTTAATCTTTAACAATACCTCAATAATATCATCATCATCTGATAGGACAAGCGAACCGAAATCAACAGTAGACAATTTCCTCGAGAAATTTTGGCGAATGGCTGCCATCTTTATACTTCTAATTTTTAGGGCTAAAGAGTTCCACAAGCGGCTGTTCAGGAATCTGTACGAGTATTGACGTTCAGTCACCAAGCAACCATATTATAAGAGGAGTAAAATACGCTAACGGAAAGATTTGGAAAACTGAAGTTGATCTATGTTGGTACACACCTCTTGAAGATATCTTCACGGTTTTAGCAATATAGCATGTTTAGTTTGTTTGTAAAAAGCATAAATAAGATAAGTGTTTTGCGTGCTCGGCGATTTTCTGCTGTCGAAAACAATAGATCAAAGAAGTTGCATCAAATTTTGTGTAAAAAGTGGAATTAAATGCTCAAAAACACTTGAAATGTTGACAGTGGTATGCGGTGAGAGTACTCTGAGTCAAAAAAATGTTTACAAGTGATACAAGCTTTTCACAGAAGATGTGAATGACGACGCTCGCTCTGGACGCCCCTGCACATCAACAACCGATGAAAACGTTGAGAAAGTGAAGAAAATTGTTATGGAGAATCGTCGAATCACAATAAGAGAAGAGAGAAGCTACTCAGGATGTCGGCATAACGGTTGGCTCATGCTATGACGTCAACGATGATCTAGATTTGCTTGAAAAGGGTCTTAACTGGTAACGAATCATGGGTATATAGTTATGACATCGAAACCAAAGCATAATCACCTAATGGAAGAGTCCAGAAGAGCCAAGAGCTGTCTTATAACATACAAGCGAAATGATCAACGAGCTAATTTAGATTTGACAATAACAACTCATAAGACCTCGTATAGTTGCCATTTTCACGCAAATAAAGTGCCCATAAAAAGGCAATCTGGTTTCCGAAATTGCCATTTTGCAAAGTTTGCACCACAAATAATTTACCAATATTACTATAAATTTTATTTCACTTAATATTAGTAAAATGAACAATAGAGTTTAGTTTAGCTAAAGTAATTAAATAAAAGAAATATAGGACTATTGCACAGGTACGGCATGTTTCAAGGTTATGAACATTATTTATCTCTAAGAAGACTCTTCACAGAGGAGCAAATTTAGCTTGATTAACTTTGAAAAACTCCACATAGAACTAATAATCATGGCATAGATTCCGTAAGGGGATATTGAAAACAACTTATTATAAAAGGGTAAGACAGTCGACAGAGCTATTTATAAGATTAGCAACAAAGGAGGAAGGAAGGAACACAAAACTGTGAAATACGAGTTTTAAGGCCAAAAGCTGGCAAGGAGATTCATAAGGTGATATAGCTTCACTAAAGTTTCATAAGCGAAACGCGAATTTCAGAAAAACTTTTTGAATTCCCGCTATAACAAGCGGGTCCGAAAATGCCGATATATTATAATTAATATGCGTGGAGGAACTGAGTTTCCTGTTAAGGTAAGACATACACTCAGGCTGTTAACCTTGGTAACATATTTCATGGAAACAGCGGAAATATGATAACACGTAGAGATTGGATTTAGCTTTCTAGTACTTTCTATATTAGTAAAGGAAGAGTGAGAATATTTATTAACATTCCAGTTAAGAGTGTTTAGAGCGTATGATTTAGAAGTTTGTATAATTTAGAAGTTTGAAACATGAGCAGATGTCGCTTAAAAATTTATGTGAATAGCGAAGAATTCTGCTCTAAAGGATACCTGAAGACGACATAAAAGATTGCGAAGAAACATTATCGAAGGCAATCAACCACCCAGTGTCCATACTCAAATAAGACTTAAGCGACCCAAGTCGAATCCTAAGCGGAAAAATTGGATGTTGATTCTTTGTGTGCAACTCTCTCGAAGGCTTTCGAAAAATCAGTACAAGCACAATCGACTTGATTCCCTTCAGGAACGCACCGACTCATTTTTCGGTATGAACAGCAAGGTGTGTTTGTTGTTGAACTGCCATTGGTAAATCCGTGTTGGTTGGAGGAAATTAAATGTCAATAGTATTATTTAGCAACGCGCTGGGAAATTTTAGAGACCGTGACTAATTTCGAAGTCGATGCCACTTATAAAAATTGGAGTTATGCAAGCAAGGTGGTGCCGAATTAATCATCACATTGATTCGATAAGATCTAGTGTGTGATAGTGTGAGTGCTTGATCTTTTTGCATGAGCATGCTGGTGGGGTTGCTTTGCCAAAAAAGGATATTGAGAAGTATACAAGTTTAATTAGTTATTTTCAAATATATATGCCTATGCCTGTAACCTAGAAGATATTGCAGAGCACTTCAGAAATTGCGGGGGATTCTGGACAAAATCGAGGACTAGTGCATGAGACAAGGTCTTCTGTTAATCTGAACGAAACCACCATAGTCTTGTTTACGAGAAAACGGAAATGGGATGGACTTAGTCTTCCAACACGGAAAGATGTGACACTTGGTCTTTCCAATGAAGTTAAATATCTAGGGGTAATCTTGGATAAAAAGCTTACTTGGGAGACACACGTTTCACTGAAGGTGAATGGCGCATTAAGGACTTTTCAGCAATGCCGTAGAACCTTTGGCAAAACCTGGGGTCTGAAACCTGCTTTGGTCCTATGGATATACACAGCACGTATCAGACCAATCATCATTTACGCCTCTGTGGCCTGGCGCCGACGGAGCATGGTTAAGTCCACACTTCGGGAACTATACATGCTGCAATGAAACGTATGCTTATGCATTACGGGTACTATGAGTACAACCTCTGGTGATGCTCTAAATGCTATGCTTGATTTGCTCCCCTTGGATCTTAAGATACAACAGGAAGCCATAAAAGCAATGTGTAGACTCCATAAATGTGGTTTCTGGCACGAAGACGGAATTTCGGGGCAGAAAGAAATCTTTTAGTTGCTATCTGAGCAGAATCCTCTGTTTTTGGCCCCTAACCATGACCTGATACCCATAGTTTTATTTGGAAGGAAATTTGATGTCAGATTTCCATTGCATGAGCAATGGAGCAATCCAGTATGCATTCATGGAGATTTAACGGATATTTTCTTTACCGACGGGTGCAAGAATGAAATAAGGTCTAGATCCGGATAGTACTTAAACGACAGTAATAAGTATCGCTATGCTATATGAAAAATATCGACTGTTTTGCAAACGGAAATTTTTGCCATCCTGAAAGTAGCTGAATGGATATTCGAGAGGAGATGGAGGGGAAAACAGATTGAGTTTTCAGTGACAGTCAGGCTGCACTGAAGGCCCTGGAGAAGGCGACGCAAGTCCCAATGATTGTTCAAGAATGTAAGAAGAAGCTTAATTCTGTGGCAAGACAGAACAGGCTTGTACTTACATGGGTTCCAGGACACTCCGGTGTTTAAGGAAACGAAATTGCCCATGAATTGGCCAACCGTGGATCAGCGGTTCCCCGACAAGGGTCCAATAAACCGAATCAGTTCCGCAGGAATCATGAATTGGATCAGCGATTATGTACGCAATTTGCATAAAAAGCGATGGTCCGGTCTAGAACGCTGCAGAAATGCAAAGTGTTGTTGGATAAGTCCGAACACAAAACTGTCAAACTGTCTACTAAAACTTGGAAGGAAAGACCTTCGGTTGATGGTCGGTATAGTTACTGGACATAACCCATGGGGTCAGCATATGACCACCATTAGAATCATTGAGAACCCAATGTGCCTGTCTTGCTTGGAGGAGGCGGATAGTACTGAGCACTTTCTTTGTGTATGTGTGCCTTAGGTAGAGCAAGACTACAAGTTTTGGGTTCCGATGTCGTGAGAATGAGTAATATTCATTCTCTAAAACTAGAGTTGTCACAGGACCTTTATCTCTGTCCCTATTCTTTCTTATCTCTTTCTCTGATACTTTTCTCCTACCCTCCTTGACTATCTACGCTCTTTCCAGAGCTCTAAATACAACGGACTTTTTTGCCCTAAGTGTTTTAAGAGCTACCAAATCTCTTGCCTCGACCTATTTAAATTTCAATATTTTTCATGGAACTGATTTTTAAACATATTTTCAATTATTTTTTTGTATAGCTCGCATGCTAGTTACCAGGGTTTGGCATTTTGCGCTACCACTAAAGTGCACCGTCACTAATTTTTTCTTCGTCTTCTTAAATGGGGCTATAACTGCTTACGCGATTTTGGCCGAGTTTAACAAAGGACCCCAGTCGTTTCTTTCTCGTGCTAACAGACGCCAGTTGGACACAGCAACTTAAGCCAAGTCCTTCTCCACCTGATCTTTCCAACGCCGAGGAGGCTTCCCTCTTCCTCTGCTACCACCAGCTGGTACCGCATTAAATACTTTCAGAGCCGGCGCGTTTGTATCCATTCGGACGACATGACCCAGCCAACGTAGCTGCTGGATCTTTATTCACTGCGCTATGTCTGTGTCGTCGTAAAGCTCATACAGCTTACCGCTCTATCGCCTGCGATATTCGCCGTTGCCAACGTGCAAAGGTCCAAAAATCTTGCGCAGAATCTTTCTCTCACACACTCCAAGCGTCGCTTCATCGGATGTTGTCATCGTCCAAGCTTCTGCGCCATTCGTTAAGACGGGCATGATGAGAGCCTTGTAGAGTGTTAGTTTTGTTCGTCGAGAGAGGAATTTACTGCTCAGTTGCCTACTTAGTCCAAAGTAGCACTTGTTGGCAAGAGAGATTCTACGTTGGATTTCAAGGCTGACATTGTTTTCGGTGTTAATGTGGGTCCTAAATAAACGAAGTCTTTTACAACCTCGAAACTATAACTGTAAACAATGACGTGGTTGCCGATACTCGAGTGCGCCGACTGTTTGTTTGAAGATAGGAGGTACTTCGTTTTTGCCCTCGTTCACCACCACCTTTGCCTCTTTATCCAGTTTAGAGAAGGCAGAACTAACAGCGCGGTTGTTAAGGCCGATGATGTCAATATCATCGGCATACGCCAACAATTGTACGCTCTTATTAAATACATATTGTGCCTGAGCGATTAAGTTCTGCGGCTCGTTCGATGTTCTCCAACATCATGTTAAAGAAGTCACACGACACTCTGAATTCACAAATTCCTTTTTCAATTTAATTTTATAACTGACAACAATTTTTATTGCATTTTGCCTTCGAAAGCCTTTTTCTCTTTATATAATATTAAGTAGTTTCGTAACGGACATCAATTTTTATTGCAATTTTCTTTCCAAAGCTTTTCACTTATATGTGTCGCAACATAGTTTGGCGTTTTAGAAGTTGTCATTAAACTGTAAGTTGAAAGTCTTACGGAGATCCCTGAAAGTATTAAAATTTGTATCTATTTAATTTACAAACATGAGATAACAATATATAAAGGAAAACGATTGACAAGTAGTAGATTCCTAAAAATGCGTAACTTAGATTAAGAAAAACCAAGACAGGTTAAATTGTCTTATGGATAAAATTAACTCAGAGAAAGAAAAATTAAAGTATATGTAAGAAAACTAACCCATAAATTGAGATAATGTGTTTCTTAAGGGTGTATTCAATCCATAAAAAGTCACCGGCCAAAATATTGCCTGGGATAAACTATTCAAACAGGGCGTCGAAAAGCTGGTAAGGTGCATGCAGCAGCTCCTACGCAAAATATGGTCGAGTGGATGCATGGATGTCGATGGGAATTCGAGTGTGCTCTACCAAATTCGTAAGAAGGGTGATTAGTCTTCTAAAGAGTACACGGTTTCATCGAGGCAGGTTTCAAAACAATTCAGCACATTTAATATCGTGCAGTTTATTATACTGCACTAAATAAACTTATAATGTATATATTATGTATCACATTTTTCAAAGATAACTTTTTACTGACTACACATAGTGAGCTTCAGTCTTATGTATTATTTCTTTACATATTATTAATATATAATATAATAATATTATTTATAGTAACAAAGTCTACCTTTTTTCCCCTGCTTAGTTTTAATGAGTGTAAGCTCGGAAACTTTTAGCACGGCAGCAGCGGAGCTGTGTGGAAGCGAAATTAAGTTGAAAACAAAATTTGGAGGATTAATGAAATAGAACTTTAATAAATCATTTTTAATTGCGCTAACCTCGAGCCGGATGGGTTGGTGCGTGACTGATATTCGGAATTCACAGAGAGAACGTCGGTTCGAATCTCGGTGAAAACACCAAAATTAAGAAAGACATTTTTCTAATAGCGGTCGCCCCTCGGCAGGCAATGACAAACCTCCGAGTGTATTACTGCCATGAAAAAGCTCCTAAAAATATCTGCCGTTCGGAGTCGGCTTGAAAATGTAAGTCACTCGATTTGTGGAACAACATCAAGACGCACACCACAAATAGGAGGAGGAGCTTGGCCAAACACCCAAAAAGGGTGTACGCGCTAATTACATATATATATATAACCTCGAGCCAAAACAAATTTATTTCTATATGAGCAATTGCTGTAAAATTTTTAAAATATGTAGTTAAAAAAGAAAAATGTTTAACCTTTCTTGTGGCTGCATATAAAGCAGCAAACGATAAAAAAACAACAAAAACAAAAAACTGGAATTCTGCAAAACAAATACATATAATAAAGGGTTTTCCAATAAGAGGTGTTATTCCCGTAAAATATTCGTTGCTTGTGTGGCACGTAGCGCCGTCTTTTTGAAAGTAAACGTTGTCCAGATCAATACCATCAAATTCCGGCCATAAAAAAATCGTCCTAACTGCTGCTCCAGCGTCATTTTCGAAAAAGTTAGGTCTAAAGACTCCGCCGGACCATAAACCGCACCAAACAGACTCACAATAACTTTTGGATTTTCTGAGCCCCAGATCCGACAAATTTTGCTTGTTGACGAAGCCATCGAGGTGAAAATTTGCCTCATCGCTCAAGATGATTTTTCAATGGAATTCTGGACCCAATCAGCAAAGACACGACATTGTTGAGGTCGGCCGGCATGAGTTCTTGTGTTAATTGGACTTTATAATCCTTAAGACCCCAATCTTTATGCGAAATACGGTGAAATGACGTTTGTGGAATGTCTAATTCCAAAGAACGACGAGGAATGGACAAACCTGGGTTTTCTTTAACACTTTCGGCTACAACAGTACTATTTTCGGTTGTTCTTGAGCAACCTGCACGGGTTTTATTCTGCACGTCACTAACTTGTCCCAACAGCTTGCTCCGGAATGTGGACAATCATTTCCACTTAGCTGCAGGGGAGTTCCGAATTTATTCCGGTTAACTTCAGACTTAACTGAACTTAGAGGTTGCAGAATAACAGCGATTTCGACTGAAAAACAGGTAAATCCTAAAAACAGGTGAATCCTAAAAACAGTTAATTCAATTCCTAATTCTGTCTTTTAATTACTAGGTTATAGCTGCACTGCGATTTTTTGCAACTGGATTTTATCAACGACCCGTAGGTGAGCAATTTCAAATATCCATAAGCCAGTCGTCCATTAGCCGTAGCATGCATCGTGTAACAGATACAATCAACCGCTCCATGTTTTGCGCAGAGGTGAGGATTCGTATGACCCAAGTGGGGCGGCAAGCGGCAAAAGAAATTTTTGCTTTAGCAACCTCATCGTTTGTGGGAGGTATTATTGGGGCAATCGATTGCACGCGGAATTTTGAAAACGGAAATCATACATGTTTTTGATTGGTAGGCCTTTTAATCTATTAAAAAATATATTAAATAAAAACAAGGGAATTGAAAATCAAAAATTGTCTGCAGGTGATTTCGGGTACCCTTTGGAGCCTTGGCTGATGATTCCTTTAGCAAGCCAGCCGGAAGGCAGAAGGTGTTCTTCTTAAACAAAGGGCCCTTTTGAATGATCCAGGATTTACTGGATAATTAGTAAACGCGCGCTCAGTTTTTCATAATATTCGTTTAACCCTAGAACACACACCCGGGTACAAATGTATCCACTTCAACTTTGAAGTGTTGTAACTTTTGAACCGCTATACCTCTATACCGCTAACTTCGGATCTAGGAAGATTATTTAGTTTTGAGTTTAAATTCAAAATTTGAACCAGATCGGACCATTAGTTCAGGAGCTACAGCCTTCCAAACACATTATATACGTAAACACACACCCGGGATACGTTTGTACCCCAATAGTAAAAATCCTCATAATAATAAAAAAAAAACATTTTTTATATTATTTTTTTATTTGAAAAATTAAAAATATTCATTTCACATATTATATTATTGACTTTTATTATAAAAATTATAAAAATGCATCTTATATCTAAGGAAAATCATGGCAAATAGAGCAATTTGTTGATGTGACCGAATGTTCAAGACACATTGGCTTCTTACATTTGGCGCACAGCTTTCTGGTTTTTCTACGGCGTTTTTCCTCTTGTGCGAAACATAAATAGCAAGATCCGGACACAGGTTTTGGCGTGCGCGCTGCGGCAGATGTTGATGCTGCTGTTGACACCATTGATTCCAGCGGTCGGTTGAAATATGCTTCAATAGCAATTTTAGTCGAAAAATTTCGCGTCACTTGACGATTTATGGCTCTGGCTTCAATAATGGGCATACACAATGCTTCAGTCAAGCTGCGCCGGATCTGCTTACGCTTGTTGTTTGTTCTCCAAGGCAACATAGGGTTATTCAAATCGTAGACAATGTAGGCTGCAAGAGCTCTAATGTCCAACATGTTGAAGAACATCGCTAGTGGCCATCGTTTTGTTTGTCTTTGTGTTGGATATTCCGCAAACATTTGGTCCATTCGATCAACACCACCTTTGGTATGATTATAATATTCAATTATTTCAGGTTTCCCACTGTCAGCTATTTCAGCATCATTATGCATGGTCGAAAGCAAAATTACTGCTTTATTTTTTTTGGGAACATAAGAGCACATTGTCACATTATTTTTGAAGCCAAATGTCGTTGAACCAATTGTCCTGTTTTTGTTCTGCTTCATTTCTTGAGGAATATATGATTTGTTTTTGCGCAAAGTTCCAACGATCGTGAGTTTCCAGGTGAGAAGCAGTTCTGCAACTGGCAAGGTCGTAAAAAAATTGTCCATTGTAATGTTTCGGCCACTACCTTGGTATTTGGCAGACAAATCATTCACCACTCGTTCGCCTTGGTTCGTTTCCCTACCAGTTTCTGCTTGGCCAGTATATATTTGTCTATGCAGTGGATATGCATTTGTGGCATCGCAAATCCACCAAACCTTGACACCATATTTAGCAGGTTTTGACGGTATGTACTGCGTAAACCGTGTGCGTCCACGGTAAGGAAATAATTGTTCATCAATCGTCAAGCATGAGCTGGGCTTGTAATGTGCAGCAAGATTATTGTTCATCATCGTCCACAACTCACTGATCGGTGCTGCTTTATCAGTTAGTAAGCGTGTTGCACGAGTGTTTTTATCGTCAAATCTTAGGAACCGCAATATCGAACAGAAACGGTTGACTCCCATTGTGGCGCGATATAAAGGATAGTTTTTGACGCTCCATAAATCTCGAACATGTTCTCTATTGCTATGGTTCGCACCAGTCATAATAAGTATGTCAAAAAATGCATACAGCTCTGTTATTGACACAGGCGTCCGTGACTTAGGAGTTGTGTTTGGATGCGCATTGTTGTAAGCATTATAAGTTTCTTTTGCCAACTTATTTGTGTGGCGCATAATTATATCAGCCATTTCAACGTTCATGAAACATTTGAATGTTTGCTCTATTGACAACATTTCAGTGCATCTAGCTGGTCCAGAACGTTCTCTTATAATATTTTGTCTGAGTACCTGACGACTTACACTTGGTTCTTTCATCCACTCAGTACCATCACGTGCAACAAATTTTTCGCCACTAGCAGGTAATTCATTATTTTCTTCTACTTCTTCTTCTTCATCGTCTTCTTCATCATCCTCATAGTCCGCATAACCAGGTAAAACTTCTGCGGCACTTTGCGAAACTTCAGCATCGTCATCAGCAATTTCAATGTCATTGAATTGAATTTCTTCTTCATCTTCTGAGTCAAAGTCATAGGGAGCGTCATCGTCACAAATTTCATCAAATAAAGATTGTATATATGATTCTCGCTGTTCCTCAGTTAGCCTGCATAATAAAAAAAATTGGTATATGTTTACATTGTTGCTTATTTTACATTTTTTACCTTCTATATACTGCACTTGATAAATATTCGTTTCTTCTTGAAGTCATTTCGTATCCAGTTATTTATAGTTTCAGTTATATTTATTTTCACTTATATTTTCACTTCTTACACTTTTGAGCACCAAAACAATAATGAAAATATCAACAGGCAGCATTTGCTACCTACGTACCCATACCTTGCGCGACCTTTTTGCACATATCTTTTGAACCAGGTAGAATATTTCAATGAAATAAAAACCAAAATGTGTATTCGTTGTTACTCTACAAGTATATTATTATAAATTATATTATTTTGTTTTGCATTTATCAGGACAACAAGAAAAACAAAAATCCACTGTTGCATGTCTTGACTTTATTTGCCCATATCGCTGGAACCAGTAAGAATATTAATGAAATAGAAGACAAAATACTTGTTATATATTAAAAAATACATTTCAAAAAAAAAAATCATAGAAATCGGTTGAATAAGCATTAAAAAAACCGCAAAATAAGGTCCCGGGTACAAACGTATCCCGGGTGTGTGTTTACGTGGTATTTTCTGGGTGTGTGTTCTAGGGTTAAGAGAAGGAATATGCCAGATCGAAAATGAATTCACAGAGCCAAGAACAAGCAGCATTTTTAAAAACCAACATGCATCATCCTCAACAGCAAAACGCATCCAAGACTGACTGATTGCTAATATTTTTTAGATAAATTTACAACTATTTTTACTTATAATCGTTCTGCATACACGTTTATATGAACACTTGGATATAAAACAAAAACATTTTCATATTTATTGATAAAACCTTTTACAAAATAAAATTATATACAGATTAAACTATTGTGATAGTCTTCAAATTCAGTTAACGTGCATTTCTAGTTTAAAAAACACATAAAGATTCTATTCTACATACGATAGATTGAATTTGTTAGGTTATTGAAGGCTTCCGCGGTATCCTTTAAAACCCTCCCCCAATACGGCTATTGCTTCAGCCATAAGTTTTGTTGTCTGGACACTTGCAGAGCTGCTCTCGGCTAGGATCTATTACAAAATAGCAAAAGCAATTAATATAATTCCCTTTTTATGTAATGAAAATAAACTACCTTTAAAGAATCTGCTGGTTGCTTCGCAACTTTTGCGGTTTCAACACTGGACTGGGCTAGCATCTATTTAAAAAAAAAATCGCCAATGGACAAATGTAATGAAATCATTTCACATCAAGCTCAAAAGAAATTGCCTTTAGTGCATCTGCCTGCTTTTCCGCTATTTCTAAAAATTGTTTCCGAGCATCACCATCATCTTCCATGCGCTTCCTTTTTAAAGCTCGCTCGTGGTGTTCTCCTGTCTGTGAATTACCAGACCTCAACGCGAAATTTTCAGCAAGCGGAGTCCGTAAAGTCGATGGAGATTCCGAAATCACGCTCTCAACTCCTACTTCGATGCCCTGTTGAATTTCCTAAAAATTGACAAACTGGAATATTTTCTGCTGTTAAATCGTGCCCACTCATATATTCAGACACCCTTAGAACACCAAGACAACTAAAATTGAGTCCAATAAAATTGAAACTAACAAATGGGCTAAAACAGATCCCGAGGAGGCAAGCACTGCTCAAAAAGTAAGAGATACCCTAGAACACACTCACCAAATGGACCCACCAATAAAAAAAATTCTCGAAAAATTAAGTTATTGAAGTGTTAAAAAAATTAAAAAAAGTAAGATGCCTGGATATGACCTCAAAGAAGGAAAGGAACTGAAACCACTCCTAGAAGAAGGACTCACTTTTACTCGCTAATTGTATTATATTATATTATCTGGTTTTGTTCCCCCTCAATGGCAAGTAGCTCAAGCAAAAAAAGGTCCTCAAACCAGGAAAAAGCGCTGAACAAGTCAAACAATATCGACCCATCAGCCTATGGCCTATTGCCTCTAAAGTAATGGAATTCCTTTTCTTCAAAAGAATAATACCCATAATTGAAGAACGAAATATAATCCCAAATCACCAATACGGTTACAGGAAAAAACACAAAACCACCTAACAAGCATTTGAACAAAAAAAAATTTTCCACAGTGGCTTTTCTCGATATATCTCAAGCCTTTGACCTCGTTTGGCATGATGGCTTACTCTATAACGTTATAACGTATATTACGTTCGCGGATGACACTGCCGCAATTGTCACTTTCACACTAAATCGAAAAATTGTCCCACCAGTTAAGCTCAATAATGTAATCCTACCCCAAACCAACGTCACAAAATATCTCGGTATGCATCTTGATAGCATGGAAAACCTATATTGGTTACTACATCGAAATTCTCATGTTTCTCTCGAAAGCAAAATCTCTGTTTACTCAGCTATCTTGAAATCGCTATGGACATATGGCATCCAACCCTGGGGCACTGCAATACTTCATAGATATCAGTCGAAACCCCTCAGAATGATCTCAAGCGCCCCTTATTATGTCACAAATGCACAAATTCATCGTGATCTCGTAGTATCTACAATAATTGAAGAAATAAGAAAGTATGCTACATCACCCAACTCTCGACTCCAATCGCACTCAAACCCCCTTGTCCCAGAAACAATTGCAAATCCCATAACCTTCACCAGACTCAAGAGAAAGTCTACAACAGACCTCATAATAAATTAGTCTACATTTACTATTATTTATCGTAAAATCAGTTGTATAACTGGGTGTATTCCATAAATATCTCTTAAATTAATTAAATAGCTTTAAGTAAAAATATAGCTTAATGTTTAAAGGGAAAATTTCCATATGCTGCCCCATGAATTTTAAAAAAAGGTGGATAGGGGAGGGGGGGCAGGGGGCTGGTAGAGGGGGTATTCTACTTTCTAAAAGTCAAAACCTCACCTAGCGCGGGGTTATAGTTTTTAAGTTATTTGATTTAGAAATTTGTAAAATTGACCAAGAATTCTCCTATTTTGGTTATTTCAACAAGTAGAAGTGCTGCCATACATCTTATAAATAAACAATTTAGAAGATAATAAATTAATAAAAATTCAAATATTTCCAGTTTATTTCTATATTATATATATATGGATATATATATGTATATAAATATATACATATATATATACATATATAATATATATTAATGCCTGATTTTTAGTAAAGTATATTTCATTGTTTGCATTTTGAGTTTACGGATTTGTGTTTGGTGGGTGTATTTAGATTACTGAAATTATAGCGATCCCGAAACCTAACAAAAACTATACACTAGCGACATCATATCGACCAATCAGCCTACTACCGACAATATCAAAAATTTTCGAAAAAATATTATTTCACCAGATAAATCCTATTATAACAAGCATGAATTGATACCCCAACACCAATTTGGATTTAGGAAAAACTATTCAACAATCCAACAGATTCATAGAGTAGTTCACAAAATTAATGATGACCTGAATAAAAAAAGAGTGTGCATGTCCATATACCTCGACGTAGCTTAATCTTTTGACAAAGTGTGGCACCCTGGGTTACTCCATAAATTAAAAACACAACTACCTAATGACTTTTACCTTATGCTTAAGAGTTACATTCAAGACAGAAAATTCTATGTTAAATATAACGACGCATGTTCAGACATTCAACCTATGAACGCAGGCATTTCCCAAGGCAGTGTATTAGGACCAACATTGTATCTATTATACACGGCTGATCTACCGGAACAGTCCTCATAGTATCTCATAAAGATACAAAAGTCGCAAAACAAAATTTACAAAACGAATTAAATATGACATTAAACTGGTTCAAAAAATGGAACATCGAAGGACAACCATTGAACCAGTTAGCGTTGGTAATTCTGACGTGCATATTGACACCAAAGCGAAATACCTGGGTATTACGATCGACTCGAATTTAAACTGGCAGGAGCATATAAAGAAAAAGCGAAATGAAGTTAAAAATCGTTTTAAGAAATTGTACTGGCTACTTGGACTTCAGTCCAATCTATCATTGCAAAATAAAGTACTTATTTATCGAAGGATAATTGCTCCGATCTGGAAATATGGAATTGAGATTTGAGGCACTGCTGCAAAAAGTAATCTAAGTATACTTCAACGAGTCCAGTCTAAAATACTTAGGACCTTAACTAATGCACCTTGGTACATACCTAACGCAGATATTCATCGCGACCTTGATATCGATACTATTGATGAAACAATACAAAGCGCTAGCAGAAGACACATAAATAGATTATTAACGCACACAAATCCTATGATGAGAAGACTACGAAATAAAGAAAAATCTACCCAAAGTCGGCTTATCCGTCAAACACCAACAGATCTTGCAAAATCCATGTAATCAATTGTCAAATAATCGTATATGTCATTGTTTGTTAACCACTTGTTTTTAAATAATATGTATATTTCTTCTATATGAGCTTGGAGGCATTGGCCCTTCAATATCACTCTCATTCCATCTTTTTGTAAATCAAATTACTTATTGTCTAACGACAGGTGTAATATTTTATGGAAGAAATAAAAAAAAAAAAGAGAACAAGTATCAAATCTTCATTGGAAAGAACTTAATACGGGGTTATTCAGTCTAAAAATTTTAGATGTTCTCTGCCGAAAAAAAACCTTAAATTGATTTGCTGTAATAACATTATATAAAAGAGGAGAATCTTTCACTTAACTTCGACACTTCGTCAGTACTCAAGTTACTTTCCATAAATGGTTTCGTTTTAATTCCAACAAAATTTTTTTATGCAACTTCAAGATTTTATTTTTCGTTAAAATTAACGTCAATACCGCTGCCTAACTTATTATGCAGTACAATAGAAAAGTTTGATTATACTTGAATACAAATATGATAATCGTGAACTTTCCGATTGAATTTTTCTACAGCAGACTTTCTTTGTTCTACAGCATTTGAGAAGCTTTGCTATGGACGAGTCACAACAGCACTCCGCCATTAAGGCCGGGAGACAATCCATTAAATGAAATGACAGATTATGTGTAATACAAAACATCACTAGAGCAAGCTCCACATTCCGCACGTTCTGTTGCAGTTTGGTTTTTTATAAATCAATATATTTTGTAATGCTCATTTGATTCATCTTGGCCTCGTAGCGTTGTGTGTGAAAAGTACTCTTCTCGTAATTTTTTAGATGTGTGCAACGACTTAAAATACTTTTAGAACACACGACGCAAAATGAACATACACCTTTTTCTTCCAGCCAGTCAAACAGCCACTCGCTTCGAAATTGTATTTTTGAAGGCTGCTTATCAGTTTAATCACTGTAAAGGACAAATTACCTTAAAAAAAGTTAAACTATTTGTACATATGTATATAAATTTTACAAGCAAGAAATTTGAGTGCTGCTTTCAGTGCACGCTAATCCATCAGTTCTCGGCGTTTTAGTTTTCAATCTAAGTAGAAATAAAAAGGAGATATTTCTTACAAAAATATACTGTCAAATTACTTGTCCAAATTACCTCTCCTTCATTCGCTGCTGGTTGATTAAGAACACGTAAACGCCACGAATTTTTACAGAACTGGTCGTTTGGGCGATGTGCTTGTCAAATTTCCTTCTTACAAATTGTATAGTATGTACTGGAAGGAGATAGTCTGACTTACTTTGACATTTTCTTTTATTTTTCTTTTTTATTATGATACATTTCTTTAAATTTTCGTGGAGAAACTCCTTAGAAATAAAATTATATTAAAAAATAATGATTAGTGGCTTTGCCTACCAAAAATACTCAAAAATCACAACAAACCAACCAGCCTACCAAAACTTAATTTTAAGAAACATAACTACCAATTTTAGTCCGATTGGACCAAAACCCAACGCTGGCTGAAGCCCACCATCAATCAACTCATTATACGTTATCAGAGCTGCGTTAGACCTGGAAAATCCAGAATTGATCAGAAATTCACAATAAGCCAAGTCTAGGAAAAAACCTTCTTCTTCTCTTCTTAATTGGAGCGATAACCGGTTACGCGATTTTGGCCGAGCTTAACAAAGCGCGCTAGTCGTTTCTTTCTCGTGCTAACCGGCGCCAATTGGACACACCAAGTGAAGCCAAGTCCTTCTCCACCTGATCTTTCCAACGCCGAGGAAGCCTTCCTCTTCCTCTGCTACCACCAGCTGCTACCTCATCGAATACTTTCAAAGCCGGAGCGTTTGTATCCATTCGGACGACATGACCCAGTCAACGAAGCCGCCGGATCTTTATTCGCTGCGCTATGTCTATGTCGTCGTAAAGCTCATACAGCTCATCGTTCCATCGCCTGCGATATTCGCCGTTGCCAACGTGCAAAAGCCCAAAAATCTTACGCGAATCTTTCTCTCGAACACTCCAAGCGTCGCTTCATTGGATGTTGTCATCCTCCAAGCTTCTGCGCCATACGTTAGGACGGGCATGATGAGAGTCTTGTAGAGTGTTAGTTTTGTTCGTCGAGAGAGGACCTTACTGCTCAGTTGCCTACTTCGTCCAAAGTAGCACTTGTTGGCAAGAGAGATTCTACGTTGGATTTCAAGGCTGACATTAATGCTGGTTCCTAAATAAACGAAGTCTTTTACAACCTCGAAATTATAACTGTCTACAGTGACGTGGGTGCCGATACGCCAGTGCGCCGACTGTTTGTTTGAAGACAGGAGGTACTTCGTTTTGTCCTCGTTCACCACCAAACCCATTCGCTTTGCCTCTTTATCCAGTTTGGAGAAGGCAGAACTAACAGCGCGGTTGTTAAGGCCGATGATATCGATATCATCGGCATACGCCAACAATTGTACGCTCTTATAAAATATTGTGCCTGAGCGATTAAGTTCTGCGGATCGTACGATGCTCTCCAACATCAGGTTAAAGAAGTCACACGACAGCGAGTCCCCTGTCTGAAACCTCGTTTGGTATCAAACGGCTCGGAGAGGTCCTTCCCAATTCTGACGGCGCTGCTGGTGTTGAGCAACGTCATCTTACATAGCCGTATTAGTTTTGCGGGGATACCAAATTCAGACATAGCGGCATACAGGTAACTCCTTTCCGTACTGTCGAATGCAGCTTTGAAGTCGACGAAAATATGGTGTGTGTCGATTCTCCTTTCATGGGTCTTTTCCAAGATTTGGCGTATTCTGAATATTTGGTCGATCGTAGACTTTCCAGGTCTGAAGTCACACTGATAAGGTCCAATCAGTTGGTTGATGGTGGGCTTAAGCCTTTCACACAATACGCTCGCTGGAACCTTATAAAGATATTTAGAAGACTAATCCCGCGGTAATTCGCACAAATTGCAGGATCGCCCTTCTTATGGATTGGGCAGAGCACACTTAAATTCCAATCGGCAGGCATGCTTTCATCCGACCATATTTTTCATAGGAGCTGATGCATGCACCTTACCAGCTCCTCGCCGCCATGTTTGAATAGCTCAGCCGGCAGTCCGTCGGCGCCCGCGGCTTTGTTGTTCTTTAGCCGTGATATTGTTATTCCCACCTCGTCATGGTCGGGTAACGCAACGACAATTCCGTCGTCAACGATAGGGGTATCGGGATCTTGACATTCTCTATGACATGCGCAGCTGTCACTGTGTAACAGGTTCGAGAAGTGTTCCCTCCATAATTTAAGATTGCTCTCTGTACGTCAGTCACCAGATCGCCGTCTTTGTTCTTACATGTTGAGAGAATTTAATTAAAATCAAATTATAAAGAGCTTTAAACACTTTATTTAAGAAATATTACAAACGTTGTCAAAAATAGGTGCTGCTGCTCCGTTCACGAAAAGTTAAAGAGAGAGAGTGCGCAAAATATGTGAAGAAGCGAAATGTCAAAGTAACGGGGTTGCCATATTAGCATTTTATTAGCATGACCAACTTTGCATTCAGTCGTAACATTCCGCCCACCTCGTCCAGGTCCTGCGACGAAATAAGGGACCAGCCGCCCACCGTAAGGACATCAGTTGTTCTCCATAGGCAGCAGTACTAACTTTGATATGGCTCGCTTGATAATGGAAGTTGGCGTACGAATGGTTGCCACTCTGACAACGTCGTCAGTTCCTGGATGCACGTCTATTATACGACCCAACGTCCACTGAGTGGTAGGAGCGCGCTCGTCGCGTATTAAGACCAAGTCTCCGAGTGATAGATTGGGTCTAGTTTGATGCCATTTGCGTCTTACTTGTAGCTCTCGCAAGTACTCACAACTCCATCGGGCCCAGAAATGTTGCTGCATTTGTTGAAGCTGTTTCCACCTTTTGAGTCGATTTGGATTAACATCAAGTAAACTTGGTTCGGGAGTAGCGAATAACGGACCGCCCACCAAAAAATGGTCAGGGGTCAACGCAGCTAAGTCCGTTGCGTCTTCTTTTAGTGCCGAGATCGGCCTCGAGTGAAGCACTGCTTCCACTTGCTTTAAAAGAGTATAAAATTCTTCAAAGGTGAGCTTCGCGCTGCCAATTATGCGCTTTAAATGATGTTTCATGCTTTTTATACCCGCCTCCCAGATGCCTCCGAAATTTGGAGATCCAGGTGGTATGTAATGCCATGTTACTCCCCAAGTTGGCACATACCGTGCTGCTGCCTCAAGCTGTTGTCGAAAGCTGGCCAGATCTGCTTTTAGTTCCGCATCGGCTCCTACGAACGTTGTAGCACAGTCGCTGTATATGTCCGAACTGTATCCACGGTGTGCAAAGAATCTTCGAAGGGCGGCAAGAAACGCTGCAGTACTCAAGTCGCTAACTAGCTCCGGATGAATTGCTCGGGTGCTGAAGCATACGAATAGGGCAACATAGCCCTTGTAACTGTGATGGCCTCTGCCTTTCGTGCTGCGAATTTGGTACGGTCCACCGTAATCGAGACCACAATGGCTGAAAGGTTTTGCTGCGTTGCAGCGATGCGTGGGAAGACTTCCCATGATTTGGGTCGAGGGAACACCTCGGTGACGAAAACATTTTATACAACGATGAATGAATCGTCTGATTGACGAACGAGCGTCAATAATCCAGTATCTTCTTCTTATAAAGTTGAGAGTCGATTGAACGCCGCCATGCAACGTATAGTCATGCGCTTGACTGATCAGTAACGTGCACAGAGGATCATGTTTTGGTAACAAGCATGGAAACTGTTCATAGAAAGGCATGTTTGCGTTCTTCAACCGCCCGTTTAAACGCAAAATACCATCGTCATCCAAAACTGGGTTCAATTTGAGTAGCTTGCTTTTCTGGCAAATCGGTTTGCTAGAGCGAAGACAGGAGATCTCATTAGCGAAATGAGTCTGCTGAACATACCTTATGCAGATTGCAAGGCCGCGTCACTATGGAGAGAACTAATTCTTCGGCTGGATCTGTCGAACCGTTGTGTTGTTCAGGCCAGGTGCTTGAGTGACGATTTAGCCATGGAGGTCCCCGCCACCACAGCGACAACCCTGTGAGCTGAGACGGGAAAATACCCCGGGATGCAATGTCGGCTGGGTTCGTTGTAGTAGGTACATACTTCCAAGCGTTGATTGGTGCTAACTCTTGGATTTGAATTACACGATTGCTGATGTATTGCTTGTGTTTACCAGGATTTGATCGAATCCAGCTGAGCGTGGTTTTGGAGTCCGACCAACAGTAAAGTCGAATCGCTAGTAGTTGCAGTGTTGACAGCACTTTAGCGGCTATTTTCGCTGCGAGTAGAGCAGCATTTAGCTCCAGACACGGGATGGTTATCTTCTTCAGTGGTGCCACCTTAGTCTTAGCGGTTAGAATTGATATTTTTACATCATTACCTGAAGTTTCCACACGAAGGTACGCGACAGCAGCATATGCCACAGTAGAGGCATCAGAAAATACATGCAGTTGGTAACTGGATACACTGGGCTCAGCTCCAACCTACCTGGGCACTTTGAGTTCTCTGATTTGAAGTATTTCGTCTCTAAAGCGTCGCCATTCTTGTTGAAGTGGATCAGGAATGGGATCGTCCCAATCGACACCCGATAACCACAGCTGCTGACAAATAGCTTTACCTTTAACTACGACAGGTGCTAGTAGACCCGGCGGGTCATAGATTTTGGCCACATCGGACAATTGCTGCCTCTTTGTGATGTCTCCAATGATAGGTGTTACGTTTGTCTTGTAACCGATGCTGTCAGTGTCGCACAGCCAATAAATTCCTAGAGCGTTTGTTTCGCTATCAAGATTTAAGTTCCGGGACAGCCCAAGGTTTTCGTCTTCAGTGTACAGATGGCGCATAAATTCAGTAGAGTTGGACATCCACTTCCGAAGGTTGAATCCGCGATGCGCCAAAAGCTGTTGTAGCTGGCGTTGAATATTCAGAGCGTCTTCCACGGTTGCAGCACCATGCAGGCAATCATCCATGTAAAACGACTCCGTTAATATTTTTGATGCTGCCGGAAAATCGTGTTCTTCATCCGTAGCAAGCGTGTGCAGAACCTTAATGGTGAGATAGGGCGAGCAATTTAAGCCGTAAGTTACAGTGAGCAACCGGTAAATGGCTGGCTTGCCCTGCTCGTCACGCCAGACAATTCGCTGCATATCAACATCAGGTCTGCTGACTAAAATCTGGCGGTAACATTTTTCAATGTCCGCTATGAACGCAACTCGATGCATTCGCCATTTTAAAATGATGGAGCTTAAGTCGCTCTGCAGCTTGGGTCCAACATGAAGACAGTCGTTTAGAGAAACGCCACCTTTGTATTTCCTTGAAGCATTAAATACAGTGCGAAGCTTCGTCGTAGTGCTATCTTTTTTGTACACACCATGATGGGGAATGTAACATACTGGATGCGCAAAATCGTCAGATGGGACTGGCTCCATATGACCAAGATTTCTGTACTCAGCCATAAACGCTGTATACATTTCATTCAGTGTGGCATTGTTTTGAAGGCGCGCTTGTTGGTATGCGAATAGTCGAAGGGCATCTGATTTAGAATCAGATAGAGCAGCAAGGTCACAGGACTCCTTAAAGGGATATTGAACGTGATAGCGCCCGGAAAGATCGCGACACACTGTACGCTCAAATAGCTTCTCGCAGTAAATTTCGTCTTGCGTCATTGAGGATGAGCCTTCCCCGTCCTCACATTCATTGAACTTCCACAGTTGCTGAACCAAATTGTTGAGCTCAGTAGTGGCTGTAGCGCAAAACGTGGTGGCCAGGAGTAGTGTAGATGTGTGGGGCAGACGCCCGTAGATTACCCATCCTAAGTGAGTATTCTGTGCGGTAACTTTGTTGATGGCAGAGCGTTTGATGTCGTTGCGCAAAAGGAGACCGTAGAGGTCTGTGCCGATGATGACATCAATAGACCCTGGTTCGAAGAAGTTTGGATCGGCTAATGGCAGATCGAGAAATTCCGAATATGGTTTTGGATCGACACGTTTTAACGGCATGAGATGTCCCAAGCGGGGCAGGACCAGAGCCGAACAATCGATGTTGAACTCGGGTTCTGTAAGTGAATGAAGCGAGAAATGAACTACGCCATTAGAGTCACCTACACGACAGCCGCTTATACCGGTGATGGGTACTTGAAGACGGGTTCTGCGAAGGTATAGTTGTTGAACTGCAAACTCGCTGATGAAAGATGCCTGTGATCCATTGTCCAGAAGCGCCCGCAGTTGGAGTTCATGCCCTGTGGGAGAGCGTATTCCAATAACCGCAGTTGCAAGCAGAACAGATGTGAGATCATTTGTGTTTGGTGTTTGTATTAAATAATCGGAACGCGTATGATGGCCAGCAACCTTGTTGGGTTGCGTAGAAAGACTGTCATGCAACAGTGTATGATGTTTTTGCATGCATCTTTGGCATGTATAAGTAGATGAGCACTCGTCAAGAGTGTGGCCTGGTTTTAGACAATTTTTGCAAAGTTTTGCCTTATGAACCAGATCTAATTTTGCTGAAGATGTTTTCTTGCGGAAATCCGGGCAGTACACGAGCGTATGCTTACCCGAACAGCATGGGCATCGGCCAAAGGTGGTTTGATGACTTCGCACAGCTTGATTGTGTGGTGATTTTTGTGAAAAATCTTTCGATTTATTCTTGGCTTCCAATCCAAGAATGCGTTTTTCTAGAAACGAGACTAAATCGTTGTAAGCAGGCAGCTCACTTGGACTACCAAGACTCATCTCCCATTCTTTAACTGTGGCAGAATCGAGCTTTTCGGTGATTAGAAAAATTAGCCAATCATCCCACTGAGCTGTTGGACGGCCAAGCTGTTGTAACGCGCGCATTGACTCAGTCACGGTGTCCAACAGTTTTCGCAGACTCGTTTCGGATTCTGTGGGCATTGCCGCCAACTTCACAGTGTTTCGCAAGTATGACTTCACAAGTCGTCGTGTGTTGTCATACCTTTGTTGGAGTAGGTCCCACGCGATTATAAAATTAGCATCTCTAACCGAAAAACTCCGGAGCATAACCTCCGGCTCACCCTGTACGCTGCTTTTGAGATAGTGCATTCGTTGCACGTTGGAGAGTGCCGTATCTTTGATCACGCACGTGGTGAACATGTCCTTAAAGCTTAGCCACTTTTCAAAAGACCCATCGAACTTCGGCAACTCGATTTTTGGAAGAATTGTGAATGGTCCTCTTGCTGTAACTGAGCGAAACGTGGCAGATTGATTAAAACTGTCATTGCCGATATCTGAAAGCTCGTCGATACCATCGTTGCTACTTCAATAGCTGCAAAGTGCTCATCGGACAGCGCGTCACGCACCGCTGCTGCATTAGCATCAGTGACCGCCAGCGCACCAAGATCGTCGCGAATAGCGTGGTAGCGCGACCAATACTGCAGACTGCGCCTGCCTCCGAGATAGCCCTTTGTTTTTTTGGACTTTGCCATTTTACGCGTGTTTGCACCAAAGTTTAAGATGAGCTTGGATAAAGACTCTTCCTTTCCAAGCACCATGTCTGATTGTGCGACGAACAGGCGGATCTTCCGTATTTGAGGTTAAGTTTCTTCGAAGTGTAGAACGTTGCTGGACCGCTGCAGCCTTACTTTTTATTATTTCCAATGTGCAGGGAAAGGTTCCCCGCAAGGGATGCCAAAATGTTGAGAGAATTTAATTAAAAACAAATTATAAAGAGCTTTAAACACTTTATTTAACCCTAGAACACACACCCGGGTACAAATGTATCCACTTCAACTTTGAAGTGTGGTAACTTTTGAACCGCTATACCTCTATACCGCTTCGGATCTAGGAAGATTATTTAGTTTTGAGTTCAAATTCAAAATTTGAACCAGATCGGACCATTGGTTCAGGAGCTACGGCCTTCCAAACACATTATATACGTAAACACACACCCGGGATACGTTTGTACCCCAATAGGAAAAATCCTCATAATAATAAAAAAAAAAACATTTTTTATATTATTTTTTTATTTGAAAAATTAAAAATATTCATTTCACATATTATATTATTGACTTTTATTATAAAAATTATAAAAATGCATCTTATATCTAAGGAAAATCATGGCAAATAGAGCAATTTGTTGATGTGACCGAATGTTCAAGACACATTGGCTTCTTACATTTGGCGCACAGCTTTCTTTTTTTTTCTACGGCGTTTTTCCTCTTGTGCGTAACATAAATAGCAAGATCCGGACACAGGTTTTGGCGTGCGCGCTGCGGCAGATGTTGATGCTGCTGTTGACACCATTGATTCCAGCGGTCGGTTGAAATATGCTTCAATAGCAATTTTAGTCGAAAAATTTCGCGTCACTTGACGATTTATGGCTCTGGCTTCAATAATGGGCATACACAATGCTTCAGTCAAGCTGCGCCGGATCTGCTTACGCTTGTTGTTTGTTCTCCAAGGCAACATAGGGTTATTCAAATCGTAGACAATGTAGGCTGCAAGAGCTCTAATGTCCAACATGTTGAAGAACATCGCTAGTGGCCATCGTTTTGTTTGTCTTTGTGTTGGATATTCCGCAAACATTTGGTCCATTCGATCAACACCACCTTTGGTACGATTATAATATTCAATTATTTCAGGTTTCCCACTGTCAGCTATTTCAGCATCATTATGCATGGTCGAAAGCAAAATTACTGCTTTATTTTTTTTTGGGAACATAAGAGCACATTGTCACATTATTTTTGAAGCCAAATGTCGTTGAACCAATTGTCCTGTTTCTGTTCTGCTTCATTTCTTGAGGAATATATGATTTGTTTTTGCGCAAAGTTCCAACGATCGTGAGTTTCCAGGTGAGAAGCAGCTCTGCAACTGGCAAGGTCGTAAAAAAATTGTCCATTGTAATGTTTCGGCCACTTCCTTGGTATTTGGCAGACAAATCCTTCACCACTCGTTCGCCTTGGTTCGTTTCCCTACCAGTTTCTGCTTGGCCAGTATATATTTGTCCATGCAGTGGATATGCATTTGTGGCATCGCAAATCCACCAAACCTTGACACCATATTTAGCAGGTTTTGACGGTATGTACTGCGTAAACCGTGTGCGTCTACGGTAAGGAAATAATTGTTCATCAATCGTCAAGCATGAGCTGGGCTTGTAATGTGCAGCAAGATTATTGTTCATCATCGTCCACAACTCACTGATCGGTGCTGCTTTATCAGTTAGTAAGCGTGTTGCACGAGTGTTTTTATCGTCAAATCTTAGGAACCGCAATATCGAACAGAAACGGTGACTCCCATTGTGGCGCGATATAAAGGATAGTTTTTGACGCTCCATAAATCTCGAACATGTTCTCTATTGCTATGGTTCGCACCAGTCATAATAAGTATGCCAAAAAATGCATACAGCTCTGTTATTGACACAGGCGTCCATGACTTAGGAGTTGTGTTTGGATGCGCATTGTTGTAAGCATTATAAGTTTCTTTTGCTAACTTATTTGTGTGGCGCATAATTATATCAGCCATTTCAACGTTCATGAAACATTTGAATGTTTGCTCTATTGACAACATTTCAGTGCATCTAGCTGGTCCAGAACGTTCTCTTATAATATTTTGTCTGAGTACCTGACGACTTACACTTGGTTCTTTCATCCACTCAGTACCATCACGTGCAACAAATTTTTCGCCACTAGCAGGTAATTTATTATTTTCTTCTACTTCTTCTTCTTCATCGTCTTCTTCATCATCCTCATAGTCCGCATAACCAGGTAAAACTTCTGCGGCACTTTGCGAAACTTCAGCATCGTCATCAGCAATTTCAATGTCATTGAATTGAATTTCTTCTTCATCTTCTGAGTCAAAGTCATAGGGAGCGTCATCGTCACAAATTTCATCAAATAAAGATTGTATATATGATTCTCGCTGTTCCTCAGTTAGCCTGCATAATAAAAAAAATTGGTATATGTTTACATTGTTGCTTATTTTACATTTTTTACCTTCTATATGCTGCACTTGATAAATATTCGTTTCTTCTTGAAGTCATTTCGTATCCAGTTATTTATAGTTTCAGTTATATTTATTTTCACTTATATTTTCACTTCTTACACTTTTGAGCACCAAAACAATAATGAAAATATCAACAGGCAGCATTTATAACAACACCTCGTGTGAAAACAACCCTTGCAGCTGCATATAAAATACAAAAACCAGTTATACCAGTGTATTTGCTACCTACGTACCCTTACCTAGCGCGACCTTTTTGCACATATCTTTTGAACCAGGTAGAATATTTCAATGAAATAAAAACCAAAATGTGTATTCGTTGTTACTCTACTACAAGTATATTATTATAAATTATATTATTTTGTTTTGTATTTATCAGGACAACAACAAAAACAAAAATCCACTGTTGCATGTCCTGACTTTATTTGCCCATATCGCTGGAACCAGTAGGAATATTCGAATGAAACAAAAAACAAAATACTTGCTATATATTAAAATATACATTTCAAAAAAAAAATCATAGAAATCGGTTGATTAAGCATTAAAAAAACCGCAAAATAAGGTCCCGGGTACAAACGTATCCCGGTTGTGTGTTTACGTGGTATTTTCTGGGTGTGTGTTCTAGGGTTAAGAAATATTACAAACGTTGTCAAAAATAGCTGCAGCAGCACGTCCGTTCACGAAAAGTTAAAGAAGAGATCGAAAAATGAGGGTGCGCAAAATATGTGAAGAAGCGAAATGTCAAAGTAACGGGGTTGCCATATTAGCATTTTATTAGCATGACCATTGGATTTTTAAGTGGCGGGTACCAAACCCAGCGCACAACCAGCTAGCCTGGACTGCGTCGCCCTCTCACGTGAGCTGACTCCCGAACGGGTGTTCGGAAGCTACCCAGAGGTTACGTGGCCTAATGCCGAGCGTTGTGAGCTGCTTGAACCATATGTAGAAGAATCCTCCTGGCCACTCCCAAGTGAATGGCGATCAGTAACTTTCCCCACTTGCGTGGACTTCTACACATGGAACCTTCCTCCCAAAAAAAACCAATGTAATTAAATTCGATAGCCAACATCTTCTCGTCGATTTTAAAGCCGCATTCGACAGCACGAGGAGGAGTTGATTGTATGCCACGGTATCTAAATGTATAGTAGTGTCTCCGCAAGACTGCTGTTGGAAAAGATTGCGCCCGTCGCTTAAGCACTATATATTTATATACAATACATATATATATATATATATATATATATATATAATATACAATATATCTATGTATATATATACAATATATCTATATGTATATATAATTGGCGCGTACACCCTTCTTGGGAATTTGGCCGAGCTCCTCCTCGTGCTCCTTTGTGGTGTGCGTCTCGATGTTGTTCCACAAATGGAGGGACCCACAGTTTCAAACCGACTCGGAACGGCAGATATTTTTATGAGGAGCATTTTCATGGCAGAAATACACTCGGATGGTTGCCATTGCCTGCGGAGGGGCGACCGCTATTAGAAAAATGTTTTTTTTTATTAATTTTGGTTTCACCGAGATTCGAACCAACGTTCTCTCTGTGAATTCCGAATGGTAACCACGCACCAGCCCATTTGGCTACGGCGGCCGCCGCACTATATAAGTGTGTAAAATTGTTGGCGTAAGCCGAAGATACTGACATCAACGGCCTTAACAACCTCGCTTTTAGTTTTGCCTTTTCTATGGGAACAAGGACAGCGTCCGATAGTTTTTACGTGCGTTCACACCGACGACGGCCTAACACCACGGTGCTCAAAAGCACAACGGATCAAAACATTGCGTTGATCAGCGCCCTAAAAAATGCAAAAGCACTTAATGTACCGATTGGCAGTGTGGAATGGACACACTAACCACCTTGGTAGGGTTCGAGGTCTATCTAAGGTTCGAGGTCTATCTGAGGTCGGAGCAAGCTCCGAGGGCCCCTGCTCCCCGTGGTACCAGGTTTAAGCCTCCGGTCAGACTTCGTAGCCGAGACTACTTCCAGTTGAGCTTCCATACAGCTCTGGACTGTTGGCCATTCCCCACGCCTAAAACCCCAATCCCACAACAGAACACACAGACAAGAATAGCTAAAAACTAATCAACTGAACGCCTTAAATTCCGTCGCCAATTAAAAACCTCAAGCGCGAATTTCCCTAACACTTCGACATTCCGACGGCTGGCAATCACACCACTCACATCATACCGTCCATCAGTTCAACTAATCCCCACACCCGCAACATCCCGATTGTCTGAGTACATCGGGCATTCACAGAGGACGTGCACCCAGTCCTCTCTTGCCGACGCACAAGTACATTCCTCACTTGTAGACAAGCGCCTCTCATGAAAATACGCATTAAGAGGCCCATATCCTGTAAAGAGGAATCCTGGGCTGAGGGGAAATCCAAAATCAGGATTTTCCCCGACAAAGGAAACATCCCGAATGTACTCGTACGTCACGCGACCTTTGGAACTATTGTCCCAATGGCTTTGCCACCTACGAATCATATACTCGTTCAACCCTTCCTACATCACCGTCGGATAACCATCCATCTAGCAGGAGCGGTATACAAAGCCTTCTTCTCAACCTGAAGGCAACCGCCCATTGCACGACTAACAGGTCAAGAGGAGGCGCACCCAACAACACCTGCAACGCATCCGTACTCACTGTACGGCATACAGGCAAGCAGCATAATGCGCTGGCACGCCATCAGATGACGTTTGCCAATAGACGTTAACGCCAATTCGTATCATACAGCGGCACCATAAGTGGCACAGGCCATAAATAGGCCCCGATATATGATGCGAACCGCACGTCGGCTAAGGCCCCAGCCACATCTGACCACGCGACGAACTTGTCCGACAATTGCCTGCAGCCGCTATCTCAACAACACTAAGTGTGGAGTAAAACACATCTTTTCACTCATGGTTAACCCCAGGTATTTGACTTGCGTCACATACCTAATGTTAGCCCCATTCAAACGAACAATCGGTGGACGATTCGGAGACAATCTGCCCTTAAGCAGCATTGTCACCGTTTTGTCCATCGATATGTCCACTTCCACATCTACCCCCCAATTGCGAGTAAATGTAAGGAGCTGCCCACCTACTCGCTCCAGTTCCTCACGTGACTGACCCGCCACCAAAATGAGAAGGTCGTCCGCATACGCGCAACATTTACAGAGTGGTTCTAACTGCCGAAGCAGGGAGTCCATCATGAGATTCCAAATGGAGGGACCACAGATGGATCCCCGCTGACAGCCCCGAGCCACCCCAATCTCCACACATCCGCCCACGCCTACTATGGATGCTTTTCTGTCCGAAAAGTAAATCCGCCATAGAGTAATTTCCGGACAGACAAGCTCCTCTAGCCGTTGTAACACACGGTCTCAGCGCAAATAATCAAAGGCCCCTTGAAGTCAATAAACATCTCAAGGACATATTTATTGACGTTTTCCCTAACTACATTCTGAACATACATCCACACATCTTCTACACTACGTGCTTTCCTAAAACCATACTGTCTATCCGACCTAACACCCCGAGTTAGCTCCTGAAGCCGCTCAACCATAACCCTTTACAGCACTTTTCCAAGTACTGGAAGGAGGCTGATGCCACGATAAGATCGAGGATCGTTCTTGATCTTATCGGGCGACTTCAAGAGAACAACGATCCTAGCAACTTTCCACTCGCGTGGGAAATATCCCTCCCATATGCATTTATCATAAATGGCCTCCAAATATTCCGGAATGAACTTCCACAAGCATTTGCACATCTCTCCGCTCAAGCCATCGAAACCTGGAGACCTGACCAGGCCAAACGCATAATCCAACTCCCCAACGTATAGTGGAGGAGCAGCCATCTCTTGTGCAGGAGGAACCTGAGTCTCAGCCCTGGGAAAGAACTTGCCTAACAGAACATTGGCGCACGCTCTCCACGTCGATAATGTAGTATGATTATAAGTTGAACATACCTAACGTAGTATACTCAGTTTTTTTTAATTTAATTAATGCATGCTTCATATTTCAAAGGTTCATTTCATGAGCTGCACAAACTGACAACAAGCATTTTTCGGCATGTGCCTAAATTGTTTGTCCGCGCACTCAGTGGAATCAAATTAGATTTCTTTTTGCTGCTAAAATTTGTTAAATTAACGTTAAGTAAACATGTGTTATAGAATATGTAGAAATAAGTATAAAAACTCGACCATATCTTAATGATCAATCAATAAATATTTGACAATACAACCTGCCGGTTATCCAGCATTGGTTATCAAACAGAAAATCGTCTTTTATTTATTACATGGCGATCCTACCAGCTGGAGCATTGATTTTGCTAAGCTGCTAAATGCAAGTTTCTTGCACAACCAAAGTGCGAAACGTTGCATGAGTGCTTACCATATCTGCACCAAAATTGCAATATATTTGCAAGTGCCCTAAAAAGCAGCAAAAATTCACAAACTATTAAGTCCTGACGTGATCTGCCAAAACGATCCGTCAGCTGCGGAAGGTAGAACCTGGTTAAGCCAATACAACCAGAAGAAAAATAGATGTCCAACTCAGCTCAAGGGTCGCAACCAATCTCCTTGGAGGAATACAGAAGGCGGAACGGCCTTAACAAAAAACCAACAGAAGTTTACATCTCAAAGATGAGCAAACCAAAAAGAAGAGGAGGCTACACCACCAGACTAAAGAGGGAAATAAGCTTACTCATCAGGGAGGTAAACCAGCAACCACCACCATCCTGGAAAGAATCTAGCGCAATCTGGGTGCGCATAACCTAACTAGAATTCCTGCTCCAGCAGAGAAAACAAATCAAGTAAATGTATATCTTTTAAATAAAACACTATGCATGATTGAATGCAGACAGTTAGAGTCTGTAAGCGTTAACCGCTCGAGATAAAAATAATTTTCCAACAAATTTTTTTTCCTATTAATATGGAAACCATTAAAAACAAAAAAAAACAAAAAAAAAATTTATATAAAATTAAAACTTTCGACATTTGGCAAAGCTAATAATAAATATATCCAAAATTTTTTCTCTATAAAAGAATTACCAAAATGGTTTTAAAATAAATTAAATATAAAATAATGAAAAATTATTTTTAATTAAATTGTTTATATAAGGCTCCCCATAATAATTCATATATGGGTAAAATTTGACTAATCATTTCTAAATAGTAGGTGACACTAATTTTTTATTCTGAACATTTCAATACTAATTTTAAAGACATATCCAAATATGGGACTTTTGGATGTAAAGACGGTAGACTCAACAGCAAACGTTATTAACAAGGTAGACGTTACTTCACCGGACTTAGAAATAATCACAATTTTATTAATTATAACGGTAGCTTTAGTGAGTGCAAACATTTGTATAAAAATTTATAGAATGCACAACAAGTGCTTAAAGAAAAAATACAGTAAAAGCATAGCAAACAACTTAGAACAAGTCTAAAAACTATAATATTTTTTTAGAAAAAAAAAAAAAAAACTTAACAGATGGACAAATGGTTAATTAGACAAAAAAAATTACATTTAGAAAGGGACAATTTTAAAAACGCATATAAATGCATAAGTCAGAATAGATATATTAAACCAGATACAGTTAGAAAACATTTAGAAAATCTATATTAGTTAATACATTAGAATCAATTAGAAAAATTATCCAAGAGAATTATAGCAAATTTACTAATATACATCAAGAAGAAACACGCGACTTATTCAATAAGTGAACCAATAACACTTAACTTCAACGAAATTTTGTTAACGACCACATTAGAAGCAGTTTCAGAAGAAACAACAGATTCCGATACAGACATAGATTCTGATCAAGAAGTCGAAATGACACAAAACATAGTAGAATTTCTAAACACAGCCGGAAGGCTAGTGACTGATTTCGACGGTAAGCCAGAAAATTTACGTTCATTTCTAGATGCTCTAGCACTTCTAGATACAATAAAAGGTGAACACGAATCCACAGCTATATCACTTATTAAAACAAAGTTAAGAGGAAACGCGAGAAACCTTATTACAGCGGAAACCACTATTGCAGCAGTTATTGTCACACTTCAAAGGACAGTCAAAGGTGAATCTATTGAAGTAATATCGGCCAAAATAATGAATATAAGGCAAAACAGTAAGCCAGCTAACAATTACTGTAACGAGATCGAGATTCTTACAAAATCTTTAGAAAATGCTTATATTACGGATGGATTATCTGAATATACTGAATTAGCCAGCAGATATTCTACTCAAATAGCCGTAAAGCAATGACCAAAAATTGCTGCCTTGAAAAAGTGAAATTGATTATGGAAGCAGGTCAATTCAATAACATGAATGAGGCAATAAGTAAATTTATAGGAAGTTGTACCGAAACTACTGGTCAACAAAATACAATATTACATTTTGGCCAAAGACCATTTAATAATCGATTTCCAAGAAACGCCAGATTTCAGAGAAGAAACAATTTATCAAATAATCAAAATAGAGCAAAATATAATGGCAACTACAGCAATAACAGTTTTGGCAATAGTAACCAAAACTACGGAAATAGCAATAGAGGTCGCCTCAGACCAAATAGACAAAATCAAAACCGGAACGTAACAAACAATGCCAGATGTACTCAGTCCGAAGAAATTAATCCAAAAAACTAGAAATTTCCTCTAAGATATATTCACTTAACCTTAGTTATAGTATTTTCGTACAATTCAAAATATCAGACTCAAATACAGATATAACATTATTAGTAGTCACAGGAGCTGATATATCCTTATTAAAATATAATAAATCTACTTTTCAAAAAATCAATACTCCTCAAATAACTAACTTAAGCGGTATAGGACAAGGCAAAATTAGATCCATTGGTACGATATTTTTCGATTTAAAATTCAGAAACTACCTAATACCTCATGAATATGAAATTTTATGAAAAAATTCAATTGCATATTGAACTTTACACAAAACCATGATATCCTAATATTAAGACCAGATAATTTGTCACATAACATAGAAATACCGATATCAACAACGTCTAACGATGAAATAACCATACCACCACGGTCAGAAGTAATAGGCAAAATTAATCTACCATATTCTCTGGAAGACACACTAGTCGCAAACCAAGAACCACAACCGGGTATCCTTATAACAAATACCCTGGTAAAAACAAACAACGAAATCCTTACAGAAAATGTCTCTGATTACGACATAATAACTGATAGCAAAAATGACAGACATAGAAAATCGGAAATTCTTAAAAAATTCACAAACAATTTTCGAAAACGACATGAAAAACAGTTAACAAAACTTTGCTCCGAATACAGCGACATTTTTGGGTTAGACACCGAACCAGTTACAACTAATAATTTTTACAAACAAAAATTAACGGTTAGAGACACACAACCGGTATACATAAAAAATTACCGTATACCCCACACACACCAGGAGGAGATCGAAAAACATTTGAACAAACTCATAGAAGACAAAATAGTTGAACCATAATTTTCGGAGTACAATAGTCCAATCCTACTAGTACCAAAAAAGTCACTACCAAATTCAGTTGAAAAAAGGTGGAGACTAGTAATCGACTATAGACAAATAAACAAAAATTTAATAGCAGATACATTCCCATTACCAAGAATGGACGATATTTTGGATCAACTCGGAAGAGCTAAATACTTTTCCTGTTTAGACTTAATGACCAGATTTCATCAAATAGAACTTGAGACAAAATCTTGGGATATAACATCTTTTTCAGCCAATTCATATAGATTCACTAGATTACCGTATGGTCTAAAAATAGCCCCTAATTCATTCCAAAGAATGATGACGATTGCTTTCAGCGGCTTAAAACCTCAGCAAGCCTTCTTATATATGGATGGTTTAGTAGTCCTTGGTTGCTCTGAACAACATATGCTTTCGAATTTAAAAGACGTTTTCAATTTATGTCGAAAACATAATCTAAAATTACACCCAGAAAAATGTTAATTTTTTATGCACGAAGTAACTTACCTCGGGCATAAATGTACAAATAAGGGCATACTTCCAGACGATAACAAGTGCTCTGTAATTAAAAATTATCCAACACCCACAGAAATAGTGCAAAAAGATTTGTAGCATTTTGCAATTACTACCGAAGATTTATTAAAAACTTCGCAGAATATTCGAGACACCTGACAAAATTGTCAAAAAAGGCAGTTTCCTTCGAATGGACAAAATAATGCAATGATGCATTTGAATATCTAAAAAAGGCACTAACGAGTCCTACACTATTGCGATATCCCGATTTTAAAAAACCGTTTTCCTTAACAACAGACGCAACCAAAAACGCCTGTGGCGCAGTACTAACTCAGGAGCATGAAGGAAAACATTTACCAATAGCATATGCCTCCAGAAGTTTCACAAAAGAGAAAGCAACAAATCGACTATAGAACAAGAATTAGCCGCCATACATTGGGCAATAACATATTTCAGACCCTATGTCTACGGTACAAAATTTCTCGTAAGGCCTGATCATAGACCACTGTCTTACCTATTTGCTATGAAAAATCCAAGTTCTAAATTAACCCGAATGAGACAAGACTTAGAAGAGAACGATTTTATAACATAGTTGCGTATCTTAGAGGAAACAACAATCACATTGCGGACGCTCTGTCGCGCATAACAATAACAGATTTAAAACAAATAAATGAGAAGAATAACAAAATATATAAAATAGTGACAAGATCAATGTCTAATAAAAACGCTAATCCAAATACACAGCAGCATAACAATCATAATAATGATAAGCCCAGTTCCTATAAACAACACTGACGTCAGGAAGCTTTTTAAATTAAAGATCACTCCCACGAGATGCTATATAAAACGGGGAAAATCTATAAAAGCATATATGGAATTAAAAAAGCAATCTTTGAATATTTTATTCTTACCTACGGTTCAGTGAAGACGTTCATTTCAGACATGGGTACAGAATATAAAAATTCAATCCTAACGGAACTATGCGAATTGCTAAGAATTAACAAATTAACCTCAACCGCATACAGACATCAGTCAATAGGCGTGGTCGAGCGTGTCCATAAAGTGTTCAATTCATACGTAAGATCCTACATATAAATTGACAAAGACGATTGGGATGAATGGTTACAATATTTCACATACTGTTTCAACACAACAGCTTCGATAGTACACAATTATTGTCCATACGAATTAGTTTTCGGAAAAATACCCAACGAATTTCGTCAATTCAAAGATATAGACAAAAAAACACCACTCTATAACATAGACGCGAAACCGAGTGGAAGAGGGGTATTCGCCCTCTTCCGCATATCGCTTAGTTTGGGCATAGCCCAACGCCCCTCCACCTGATTGACGAATACGCTGTATAAAGTTTCCCGAGCACTAGGAAAATTAGATCGATTTATGAGGGAAGGCACAAGCAACGGTGCAGGGATGAGCCCCAAACAGGCACGCACACAGCGGCTGCACCTAGCGGCGAGCCAAAGTAAAGCGCGAGGGCGTAGCCCACAGCGCCAACCAAAGATCCGGCAAAGGTCACCACCAATGCCTTGCCGGACGGAACACTGTTCCACTAACAAGGACGGGTCAACCCAAGTGGAGCTAACGCTGGGCTCGACCCGTACAAGGCACTCAACCCTGACGCAGCACCACACCTACGCACAAAACCACGCGCTTTTTTTTACCGTTGCCAAAGATGGCAATATAACGGCACGCCAGTGAGGTAACCACGCGCACAGTCTACCGACGCCGAAATGTAACGGCCCGCGAAAATACAACGCCGAAAAATAACGGCACGCGAACAAAAGTTGTAAGCAACTTGTAGTATGGCGGCACTCACTTGAAAATCAATCTCCACACTTTCGCCCACACCTACTATGGATGCTTTTCTGTCCGAAAAATAACTCCGCCATAGAGTAATTTCCGGACAGCCAGGCTCCTCTAGCCGTTGTAACACACGGTCCCAGCGCAAGTAATCAAAAGCCCCCTTGAAGTCAATAAACATGCTAAGGACATATCTATTGACGTTTTCCCTAATTACACTCTGAACATACATCCACGCATCTTCTACACTACGCCCTTTCCTAAAATCATACTCTCTATCCGACCTAACAACCCGAGTTAACTCCTGAAGCCGCTCAACCATAACCCTTTCCAGCACTCTTCCAAGTAATAATTTGTATTAAATTATGATCACTAATTCCCCAACCTGGTGCTATAGAATATAGAAAATTTATTTTAAGCGAATTCAATACATAGTACCATAGTAACATATGTATGTAAAATGTATAATTTTGTTGTTTTTCTTTTTTCTTCCGACAAACGACCTAGTGTCATTGTCGTACGTTCTAATGTTAATGATTAAAAATGAAATGAAATGTTTGTTTTAAAAAAGTCGAACAATAAATAATAATAATAATTCCCCAACCGCCCCTAACGCTCCATCGACACTCAAATATGTTCATTCATGATCAGTAAAGACCCTGAAGCCCCCAGGAAGACCTCTTACCACCCCATTGGTGGAGTATGGTTCCTGGAGCAAGGCAATGCCGCAGCCCCCCAACAACATACACGCCCCCAACACACACATCACGGCATAAGCCCCCTGGCAGTTCAATTGATATAGTTCAACCATTAATGTCTGGCGAGCGCACGGGCAGCAATTGCACAGTACACCGGACAGACAGTAGACATCATTAGATGTCCGGCTGGCTGGCCCTTAAATGCACAGTGGCCAATAATCGCTCCTCCATCCTTCAACGGGTGCACCTCGTACACCCTAACCCCCATGGAAGGCCCCACCTCCTTCTCCACCTTCTTTATTACCTCTTTGGATGTGGTGGGGGTCTTACTCCTCACCACGACCGACCAGGTCTCAACCGGCTTGGACGTCGGCGCAGCGAAAATCATGGTAATGTTGCAGAATGTGTACGAAAATTACGTACGGCAATGGTCGGTGTGACCGACCAAAAACCGTGCGTACACCCGGAAATATTACTGCTGTGGCCGAGAGTGTTCGTGAATCACCAGGAACATCAGTTCACCGTCGTTCTCAACAATTGGACATTTCGGAGACATCATTGAAACGAATTTTGCGTAAAGACCTTGGTATGCCGCCTCGGAGCTGCAATTTGACGCCGTTGGATTATTATCTTTGGGGTGCCGTGAAAGACCAGTGTTATGCCAACAAACCAACAACAATTGATGCACTGAAGACCAACATACGCGATGTCAAAGCTTGAATACAGCCGCATACAATCGAAAATGTGTAGAAAAACTCAACCGATCGTATGGGATGGTGCATGGCTAGCCGGGCAGCCATATGAATGAAGTTGTGTTCCATCATTAACCGGAAGGATTGTACTTCAAAATAAAAAAACAGTTTGGAAAAATATTGAGTATTTTCTTTTTTATAGCATTTTTAATTCCGTAAAGTTATTTGGCGGACCCTTTACAAGATTTTGGCCGAGTTTAACAAAGCGCGTCAGTCGTTTCTTTCTCGTGCTAACTGGCGCCAGTTGGACACACCGAGAGAAGCCGAGTTCTCCTCCATCCGATCTTTCCCAACGTAGAGGCCTTCCTCTTCCTCTGCTAACACCAGCTGGTATCGCATCGAATACTTTCATAACCGGAGCGTTCGTATCAAGCGGACGACTTAACCCAGGCAACGTAGCCGCTGGATCTTAAACTCGGCCAAAATCGCGCAAGCGGTTATCGCGCCAATTAAGAAGAACAAGGCTATCGAGCGAATCAAAAAGAAGAGGCACAAATTTTGCCCTTACAAATCGTCCCGTAAAATGCTAGTAGGTTTCCAACATGTGCCTCATGTATGACCTCGAAGCTACCCGGCGGAGTGGAGGACCTGCATATTCACCGCAAGCACTACGTAGCTATACACAAAGCTGATCCAACAGGAAGTTGGCACCTTGTAACTGATCACATAGCTTGAAGATATTTACGTGTAGCTATAGTGCAACAACACCCCTACTAACACCGGTTTTTGCAGAAATCATCAAAGAGAGCCAGATTGAAGAAATTGTGGCAGTGGCGCCAACAATTGGTACACAAGCGGAAGTGGAGGCGGGCGGTACCGATATAAGTCTGAGGAAGAGTTACAACGTCGTCACAGCACAAATGGCACAAAAACCGATATTATTACCAGGAGCAGTCGGCGGCCGCCTTAGCCAAATGGGTTGGCGCGTGATTACCATTCGGAATTCACAGAGAGAACGTTGGTTCGAATCTCGGTGAAACACCTAAATGGAGAAAAACATTATTCTAATAGCGGTCGCCCCTTGGCAGGCTATGGATAACCTCGGAGTGTATTTCTGCCAAGAAAAAGTTCCTCATAAAAATATCTGCCGTTGGGAGTCGGTTTGAAACTGTAGGTCCCTCCATTTGTGAAACAACATCAAGACTCACACCACAAATAGGAGGAGGAGCTCGGCCAAACACCCAAAAAGGGTGCACGCGCCAATTATATATATATATAGTCGGCGAACAAGCAGTATCAGCAACACCAGGAACACAAACAGAAATACCAGGAATAGTTGAAAACCGCTTTTTATTATAAACAGAGATAGAGAAGTTCTTAAAATCTACAGAAGATTACCAGAAGGTGTCCAACGGAGAGTTATGAATGTGTTAAATACGTTTCGGACTGAACTTCATATACCCGCACACATTTTATTCAATTTTAGCCGGCTGTTAATTTTTTCACTCAAACAAACGAATAGACAATGAGGTTATAGTCTGTAACATCAGACGAACGGACGGGAGATTAGTCTTAATATTTAAGTCGCCCTTTTTTTAATTTAAATTTCGTCGCTTTTATTTTCAATGGTTCATCATTCGTACACAATTTGAGAATTTGCATTTATAAAAGAGATATCACATTTTATAATTTATTTAAAAATTAACGTTACATGGGAGTTGGTTCGGCTTATTGAACGATTTCACTCACTTTCAATACCAAACCATCTATGGTAAATGGTAATATGTATTCCATCTTTTTCTTCTTTTTAATTGGCGCGATAACCGCTTACGCGATTTTGGCCGAGCTTAACAAAGCGCGCTAGTCGTTTCTTTCTAGTGCTAACCGGCGCCAGTTGGACACAGCAACTTAAGCCAAGTCCTTCTCCACCTGATGTTTCCAACGCAAAGGAGGTTTGTCTCCATTCGGACGACATGACCCAGCCAACGTAGCCACTGGATCTTTATTGACTGCACTATGTCTATGTCGTCGTAAAGCTCATACAGCTCATCGTTCCATCGCCTGCGATATTCGCCGTTGCCAACGTGCAAAGGTCCAAAAATTTTACGCAGAATCTTTCTCTCAAACACTCCAAGGGTCGCTTCATCGGATGTTGTCATCCTCCAAGCTTCTGCGCCATACGTTAGGACGGGCATGATGAGAGCCTTGCAGAGTGTTAGTTTTGTTCGTCGAGAGAGGACCTTACTGCTCAGTTGCCTACTTAGTCCAAAGTAGCACTTGTTGGCAAGAGAGATTCTACGTTGAATTTCAAGGCTGACATTGTTATCGGTGTTAATGCTGGTTCCTAAATAAACGAAGTATTTTACAACCTCGAAATCATAACTGTCAACAGTGACGTGGGTGCCGATATTCGAATGCGCCGACGGTTTGTTTGATGACAGGAGGTATTTCGATTTGCCCTCGTTCACCACCAAACCCATTCGCTTTCCCCTTTATTCAGTTTGAAAAAGGCAGAACTAACACCGCAATGGTTAAGGCCGATGATGTCAATATCATTGTCACACGCCAACAATCGTACGCTCTTTAAAAAATTTGCGCTGAGCGACTAAGTTCTGTGGCTCGTACTATCCTATCCCACATCAGGTTAAAGAAGTCACACGACAGAGAGTCACCCTGTCTGAAACCTCGTTTGGTATCAAACGGCTCGTAGAGGTCCTTCCCAATTCTGATGGCGCTGCTGGTGTTGAGCATCGTCATCTTACAAAGCCGTACTAGTTTTGCGGGGATACCAAATTCAGACATCGCGGCATACAGATAAGTCCTTTTCGTACTGTCGAATGCTGCTTTGGAGTCTTTTCCAAGATTGGCGTATTTTTAATATTTGGTCGATGGTAGACTTTCCAGGTCTCAAGCCACAATGATAAGGTCCAATCAGTTGGTTGACGGTGGGGCTCAGCCTTTGACACAATACGCTCGCTAGAACCTTATAGGCGATATTTAGAAGACTAATCCCATGCCCTTCTTATGGATGGGGCAGAGCACACTTAAAGTCCAATCGGCACGCATGCTTTCATCTGACCATATTTTGCATAGAAGCTAATGCATGCACCTTACCAGCTCCTTCCAGCCAAGTTTGAATAGCTCAGCCGGTAGTCCGTCGGCGTCTGCGGCTTTATTGTCCTTAAGCCGCGTTATCGCTGTGCTCACCTCGTCATAGTCGGGTAGCGGACCAACAATTCCGTCGTCAACGATTGGGATATCGGGAACTTCCGATTCTCTGTGACATGCGCAGCCATCACTGCTTAACAGGTTCGAGAAGTGTTCCCTCCATAATTTAAGATTGCTCTGTACATGATTCATCGGATCGCCGTTTTTATCCTTCAAGAAAACGCCTCGGTCGTAAAAAATCTGTCAGCCGCCCGACTTTCTGGTAGAATTTTCGGGAATTTCAAGCTCCTCGCACTCTCTTATCTCGGCCTCCCTTCCTTTTTTAGCTATCTGTAGCGATCCCAAATGGCTCGCGTTGCGACCGGTCGCCGCGTGGCTCTATAGGCGGCATCCTTTCTTTCTGCGGCAGCTTGACATTCCTCGTCGTATCAACTGTTTTTTCGGGCTCGCCGGAATCCGAATTCTTCTTCGTCGGCTATATTTAAAGAATGAGAAATGTTGCTCCATTATTCGAGCATGCCGGTTTGTTAGACGGTACTCTATCAGTTGTGATTGTAGCTTTTCGATGTTGAACAGTCTTTACTTAGGTAGATGTACGTGTTTTGCTGCACAGAGGCGTGTGGGCAGTTTGGCTGCAACAAGGTAATGATCGGAGGCGATTTTGGGTCTTCGGATCGTGCGCATATCTAACTCACTAGAAGCGACCCTTCCATCTATCAGAACATGATCGATCTGGTTTCGCGTTTTTCGATCAGGAGACAGCCTGGTAGCGTGGTTCATCTTTTCATGCTGGAATCTGGTGCTGCAGACTACCATGTTTCGGGCCCCGGCGAAAACGATCAGCCTCTGACCGTTACCGGATGTTTCGTTGTGCAGGCTGAATTTTCCGACTGTGGGACCAAAAATTAACTTCTTGCCCATCCTGGCGTTGAATTCGCCAAGCACGATTTTTATATCGGCGGGGGCAACGCTCATAGGAACGTTCCAAGCGCTCATAGAAGGAATCTGTCCACTTTTAAGGTAGGATTTGATAAAGCTATAATAATTTTTGGGTAGAGGACTCTTTATTTTACAGAGTAAACCATCATGCCAGACCCGATCGAAGGCTTGGGATGTGTCGAGAAATGCAGCTGTGTAATACTTCTTCCTTGTCATGTCGGTCTCGCACCCAAGTACTATGTGGAGAGTACCGTACCGACAACCTGGCAGGAGGTATTTTTTTTAACCCTTTATTATTGTTTCTATTTCAACTTAAAATATTTACAATTTTTCTTTTTTTTGGGTTTCAACAGTATTTTGAAGCCAATACCACTATATACATTTATTTAAAAAAAAAATTAACTCGTTATTTAATTATATACTTATTCATAAAATTGTGACACCATTTACATCTGCAGGTCAGTTGGTCGTTTGCGCTTAAGCCTCCTCGTCTCGGTTTCCCCTTTTAATGGAAGTTGCCGAATTTCCCAGTTAGAATGTTCTGGTAGTCGGTTTTGTGTCTTAAGCTGTTGTTGCGTATTTCTTCATGGACTGTTTTACTTTAAGTTCTCGATGGATATTGTAATTTAGTATATACCACTCTGCTTTTGTCATTATACGGAGTATCTTATTTTGCGTTTGTTGTATAATTTTTGTATTTGTACTGCTTGCAGTTCCCCAAAGCTCTGAGCCATATTTCCATATTGGTGTTATAATTACTTTGTATATTAGTATCTTATTTTCTAGTGAGAGCGTTGAATTTTTTCCTAAAAGCCAATGAAGTTGTTTAAACCTACTTCCAGTTAAGCTTATTGTCTATAATCATACCCAAGTATTTTGCCCTTGTGTCGTGAGGTATTTGTTTATGCTTTATGAATTTTGGATTGTATTGTTTTTTTCTCTTGTACGTGTATGTGACGTGGGCGGTTTAATCTTCGTTTATTTTGACTCCCCACTTCTCGAACCATTGAGTGGTGTTGTCAAGTAATTCCTGAAGTTTATAAGCAGCTGTTCTTGGATCTTGGTCTGATGCTAGCAAGACAGTGTCGTCTGCAAATGTTGCTATTAGAGAGTTCCTAGTTGCCGGTGTAGGGATATCAGCTGTGTAAAGAAGGTAAAGAAGTGGCCCAAGGACACTACCTTGCGGTACACCTGCTTCCATTGTTAGTTTATCAGAATACTTATCTTCGAATTTTACATAAAATTGTCTTCCAGTTATATAACTTTTCATTAATTCGTAGTAGTCTGTTGGTAAATAAGTCAAGAGTTTTTGTAGAAGTCCTGCGTGCCATACCGTGTCAAAAGCTTTGGCTACGTCGAGATATACTATACTGCTTCACACGTTCGTGTTTTACAGATGTCTTCAACAATTTTGTTTGTAACTCTGTGAACTTGTTGGATGGTGGAATGTTTTTGCCTGAATCGGAATTGGTGGCAAGGTATTATTTTGTTCTTTTGTATAATGGGATCGATTCTGTCAAAAAGTAACTTTTCAAAAATTTTTAATAATACTGGTAGTAGACTTATAGGTATGTACGAAGTTATTTGCGTAGGATCTTCGCATGGTTTTGGTATTGCGATAATTTCAGCAATTTTCCATACTTTTGGGAAATATTTGAAGTTTAATATTTGATTGAACAAGTTCCTCATATAGATAAGCCCCTTCTCTGGGAGTTCTCTTAAAATTTTTCCAGTTATTAGGTCGTATCCTGGCGGCTTCTTAGGATCGGTTCTCTTACATATGCATTGTTTTATTTCTTCTAATGTAACATTTTTTGGTTTGAATGGATCTTTTTTTTCGTGGGTTGGGAAAAGGTTTACATTAGGCGTATTGTTCGTAAAAGTACTTTTGAAGTGTTTTGCGAGAACTTCAGCCTTGTCAAGATTTGTTCTAGTCCAGCTGCCATCAACTTTTCTGATAGGTGGTTTGTATAAAATTTTATTTTCGATTTTGTTTGTAGCTTTCCATAGTGAATAGTTTGTCGTTATACCAGGTCCAAGTTTTTTGATGCGTCTCTTAAGGCAGGAGGTATAAAATGCATTTTTCTACAATGTTGAGGTTAACGGTGGATGTTTCTGCACGAGGTAACCCACTTTCGGGAAATCTTCCCGTCGAGCGATCGACAGCCCGGGCATCGGATGTCCAGGCCCAAACCCCCCACCCCGCGTATGACCGGTGTTGGCACCCAGGGTTCCGGTGCAAGCGAACCACTAGTGGTGAAACCTGGCACATTGTCTATGCCAATGGAGAGCCGAGTGAGTGTGAGCGTTACACCGTCGCCGAAACGATCCGAAGTAACTAAACAAGTTGTGGAGGATGTGGAGATAGCGGACAATCTCTCAGATGGATCTATGGTAACGAGTAAGTCCTTGACAACGGTTAAACCTGGTGCGAATCAGGTAAGTACCGGTAAAAAGACTGAAGTTATTGGAGATACGAAAGCAGGTGTTGGTCTATCCGCAAGGCAGATCAAACAAGGAAGACAGAAGGTGAAGAAAACCGAAGCATCAGCTAAGGTAAGTACTCAAGCTCCGTCAACTTTGACACCTGTAATGGCGACGGGAAAGCGTAGCCGAACAGAGGATTCTTCTGTAACGTTGCACTCTTCCAGAAACGAAAGTGGGCTGTGCCAACGGCTGGGAAGAAGAGAAAGGCAAAGAAGAGGAAAGTCGAGAGATGGAATTCGGAAATGCCTGCATCCTCGACTCATGCCAAGGCAGATTAACCTTTAACTGACAAGGCAAAGGCTAAGGGACCTCAAATGTCGAATGACACTCTTCCGTCAAGGTCTGGCGAATCATTCGCGAGAAGGGCAGCAAAGGCAATGACGGTGGAGATACATACCGACAAACAAGACGGTCTTCTGTCAAAAGGGCAAGAACACTATGTTGATAACTATCTTTGGAAAGCTATCGGTTAGTCGAAAGACGCGCCGACTTTCGAGGGCAAAAGCGTGGTGGACAGCATCGTAAAGGTGCACTGTTCCAATGGTCTTTCCCGCGAATGTATGGAAAAGGGATAGCAAAAATTCCAGCCTGCGAAAACAGCAAATTCATTCTTATTGAGAGTCGCAAAGAAAGGCTGGTACGAGCGAGTGTCTGGATTCCGCGTCCTTCCGTAGTTCAGCAGAACTCCTCACACGCATCCGTGTTCAGAACAAAGATCTTGACACGACTCTTTGGATAGTATACTCGTGCACCAGGCAGAAATCCGCTACAACTTCGTAGGCGGGTTCCCACCTGGTACTGAGTATCGATCTTGGGTCCCCCTAGGTTCTTTAGTCTAAGTACGGGTGCTGTTCTCACCTACATCTGGGGCGAATCCATTTCCTTGTCCAGGATAAGGTGGAGGACAAAGTGTACATATACTCAGTCTCATGACTGAATTAGTATTTTCACAGATGAATCTGCAGCATAGCAAAGCGTCTACGGCTCTCCTGGCATGCAAAACTGTAAACAAACCCACACATAATACTAATACAAGAACCATGGGTATGTCACAAGCGTATCTGTGGTCTAGGTGATACGTCGTTGGGACAAATACTTCATTGTGAATTGAATGTGAGACCGCGAGCATGTATTATCATGCCGAGGTTGATCGAACATACGATCTTAAAGGAACTATACTCCGGAGATATCATTGTTGCAAAGATACAGTACTTGAATAGTGGGAACAGTGTCGAAGCAATCATAGTTTCGGCCTATCTACCCTACGAGTCTTTACAGCCACGTCCTTCGAGGGAGCTAAGAGAAGTGGTCAAGTTTCCAAAATCCAATAATATGGTGCTAATAGTGGGCTGTGATGCAAATTCACAGAAGATTGTATGGGGAAGCTGCAAATGCAACCCCAGAGGTCTCAAATTACTGGATTTTATCCTGTCATCCGATTTGGTCGTTAAAAACACTGGTAAGAAACCAACTTTTGTGACCAGAAGGAGACAAGAGGTGATTGATTTAACACTTATCAATAGGTCAGTTGGAAATCAAATCAACCGATGGCGAGTTTTGGAAGAGGACTCTCTTTCGGATCATCGTCTTATCGAATTCCGACTGGAAATTGATACAATATCAATACCTTCGGGTAGGAATCCTCGAAATGTGGACTGGGACAGGTATGGTGAGCTTGTAACAGAGCCATTACCAAACCTGAAAAAACTCAAATCAGTAGAAATGATTGAAGATGCTTCTGAGAAATTAGAAAGTACTTTAATCAATTGCTTTGAGGAACTGTGCCCTCTCAGGCAAAGCAGACAGGGGAAAGCGGTTCCTTCGTGGAACCCTGAACTGTCGAAGCTTCGTGTACGGTCCAGAAAACTTCTTAAAAAGGCCTTAAAGACCCAAACAGAAGAGGACTGCGCTCATCACGTCGAAGAAATGAGGAAAACAGCGAGACTTTTGTAAGGACCTTCATCTAGACCGCTCAGTAAGGCTGGATTCCATTCGAAAACCTGATGGTTAATACACCATTTCCAAATCGGAAACGTTTAATGATCTACTCGAAAACCATTTTCCGGGTAGTAGAACTCTCTCTGAAGTAGAGAGGGGCATGAACAATAACGGTAGCAACGGTGGAACCTCTATGTGCAGCTGGTATATTGCTAGTCGGATAGTGACAAGGGAATCGATAAGGTTTTCCTTGTCTTCCTTTGAGAACTTTAAGTCCCCTGGACCTGACGGAATATATCCAGCAATGCTTAAAAAAGGAGGAAACAGGCTGATTGAGGCCGTGAAAAGGATCTTCACAGCCTGTCTTGCATTTGGTTATATACCATCCCAAAGGCGATGCGTAAGAGTAGTTTTTATTCCGAAACCAGGAAAAGATGACTATTCCCTAGCAAAAAGTTTTAGACCAATCAGTTTGACATCGTTCATGTTGAAAAGTCTGGAACGAGTGGTGGAGAAACATATTCGAGTGGGGATATTGCCGAGAAGTCCACTTAGTAGAAATCGCTATGCTTACCAGAGTGGAAAATCATGTGAATCAACCTTACACAATCTTGTTGGCAAGATTGAAGCCGGGCTGGAAGCTAACGAATACACAATGGGCGTGTTCGTGGACATTGAGGGGGCTTTTGATAATACTACTTTCGGCTCGATATGTTCTTCTACCGAACGACACGGAGTTAATCAAGCCATTGTAAAATGGATATACTCCATGCTCTCTGAGAGGCTGTTAACCGCTGGTGGGAGCGATGACGAGCAAATCACAGTCAGGGCCAAGCAAGGATGTCCCCAAGGGGGTGTTCTTTCTCCGCTGCTGTGGTGCTTCGTCGTTGACTCCCTATTAGTGGAGATGCAGGAACTCGGCTTTCACGTCCAAGCATATGCGGACGACGTCTGTGCGCTAACATCGGATAAATCCTTAAGGAGGCTTTGCACGAAAGTGCAGAGGATTCTTCACAAAATCGATGATTGGTACATGAGACAAGGTCTTTCCGTTAATCCGAACGAAACCACCATAGTCTTGTTTACGAGGAAACGGAAATTGGATGGACTCAGTCTTCCAACACTGAAAGGTGTGACACTTGGTCTTTCCAACGAAGTTAAATATCTAGGAGTAATCTTGGATAAGAAGCTGACTTGGGAGACACACGTTTCACTGAAGGTGAATCGTGCATTGAAGATTTTTCAGCAATGCCGTAGAGCCTTTGGCAAAACTTGGGGTCTGAAACCTGCTGTGGTCCTATGGATATACACGGCACTTATCAGACCAATCATCACTTACGCTTCTGTGGTCTGGTGGCGACGGAGCATGGTTAAGTCCACAGCCCGGAACTATACAGGCTGCAAAGAAGTGTATGTTTATGCATCACGGGTGCCATGAGTACAACCTCTGGTGATGCTCTAAATGCTATGCTCGATTTGCTCCCCCTGGATCTTAAGATACAACAGGAAGCAATAAAAGCAATGTTTAGACTCCATAAATATAGTTTCTGGCGCGAAGATGCAACTTCGGGACACAGAGAAATCATAAAGTTGCTATCTGAGTAGTATCCTCTGTTTTTGGCACCTAACCATGACCTGATATCCACAGTATTCAGTTGGAAGGAAATTTTATGTCAGATTTCCATTGCGTGAACAATGGAGCAATCCAGAGTGCATGCAGGGATATTCTCTTTACAGATGGGTCCAAGAATGAAATAGGGTCTGGAGCCGGATGGTATTTAAACGATAGTAATAAGTATCACTATGCTATGTGGGATATGGCAACTGTTTTCCAAACGGAAATTTTTGATATCCTCAAAGTACCTGAATCGATAATCGAGAAGAGATGGAGTGGGAAGCAGATTGGAGTTTTCAGTGACAGTCAGGCTGCACTGAAGGAGCTGGAGAACGCGAAGCAAACCTCAAAGATTGTTCAAGAATGTAAGAAGAAGCTCAATTCGGTCGCAAGGCAAAACAGGCTTGTCTTTATATGGGCTCCGGGACACTCCGGTGTTCAAGGAAATGAAATCGCCGACGAATTGGCTCCCCCAGGGGCCAGAGCCAATAATCGGAATCAGTTCCGCAGGAATCATGAATTGGATCAGCGATTATGTAGGCAATCTGCATAAAGAACGATGGTCTGGTCTAGAACGCTGCAGAACTGCAAATTGTTGTGTGATAAGTCCGAACAGAAAACTGTCAAACTGTCTACTAAAACTTAGAAGGAAAGACATTAAGTTGATGGTCGGCATCATAACAGGACTCAACCCGTGGGGTCAGCATATGACCACCTTTGGAATCATCGAGGACCCAGTGCGGCTGTCATGCTTGGAGGAAGCGGATAGCACTTTCTCTATGAGTGTCCTGCCTTTGCTAGCACGGCTATGAGTTTTGGGTTCCGATGTCATGAGAATTAGTAAAATTCGTTCTTTAAAACTGGAGGAAATTTACAGATTTGCCAAAGAATCTGGAAAATTCTCACAGGACTAACTATCTCTGTCTCTGTTCTTTCCTATCTCTTTCTCTGATACTTTTCTCCTTGCCTCATTGACTATCAACCCCCTTTCCAGAGCTTTAAATACAATGGGCTTTTTAGCCTGGTGCTGCTTGGTTCGACCATTTCAAATTTCAATGCTTCTTCTGTTCTTTTGAGAAATACTAACCCCAAAATATTTTAGGTAAAAGACAAAAAGCTGATGAGTCGATTCCACTTTTGCGGCGCTTTTTCCGAGCTTAAGGATCATTTTTATTAGTGCAACTTTCCATTGAGGAAAAAAAAATCAGTTAATATTGAAGCATTGTATATATGAGTGAGGAAGGATATTTTTTCTGCTAGGAGTTGTTTGAGTACTTCTCCAGATATCTGTGCTTAAAGAAATAATAAAAATACAACCAGCGAAGTAGACACTTCAACCAATACAGAATTCACACTAAAATAAATAAAACAAAACAAAAAAGGAAATAATAATAAAGACAAAAAAATAAAGTCTCTCCTATGATGCCAGTAGAGCAAACACTACCTGCACCCAATCGTGCTCATATCGACAACAAATTCGCACCAGATAGAAACAATCGCAGTGCGCTCTCCACACGAGTTTGCTCAGTACGCGTAGTCAAAAAATGTCATGTGAGAATAAAAATGACTTCTCTCTTACCGTCTTAATAGGCAGTCAACAAACAAACAATGCCGCATCACCAGTAATGCTGAAAACAGTGAACACCGTAAACGCAATCCTGACTCAGCTGTTCCGATCAAACTAATGAGAGCCCCATGTAAATGAAAAGTTCCTTCGTTCCGTATCGTAGTACCGTAGATTTTATTTCACTATTTTAAAAAAGTCCCGTAATACCGACTCAGCTGATTGCTCTCTCACCACACAGTGTAGCCAAGCAGTACATATCGAAATCATTTACAAAATAAGCTTAGAAAAATGATAATTTTTGTTAAAATAGCTTAAAAATACTGTTGAATAATGTTAATTAAAGATAAATGAACTATTTGCTTTTGTTGGTTTTTGGCTTTGGTTTATTAAACAATGAGAAATTGTAACTGATAACGCGGATGTGTGAAAAGTGTGTAAGCAAAAATATCAATGGCAACATTGTGTAGATAAACCAAACACATACACACACAAACAGATGTATTGTGTAAATATGTAATTAAAAGAACGCAGTTGTTCTCGGGGGTGAGTTTTTGTGCACGGTAAGGGACTGCGGTGGGGGACTGCGTGCGGTGTTCACTGTTTTCAGCATAAGTCCCGCGGATACTGGACTGGACTGCTCAATGCACTGCCCCCATCACTCCACTATCACCAACTGCATCTCTCTGCAACAAAAAAAATTATATGATATATCAATTACAACTTCACACTCTGATGAGACATCCACTAAAAAGTCTGAAACAACAATAACAACACAAACACAATAAACTACCTCAATATCAACAGCCACAATAACAACCGTGTGTACTACCAATAATGATAGAAAAAAGATTTCGCCCCAGAGAGTCCGTGACGTCACATTGGCTGAGTTGTTCAGTGCCGCCAACCATTTGCTCTTCGCAAAAAATTTAGCACATTTTTAAATATCAAAACGCGAAAATTTTTGAGTTTGGTGTTTGTTTCTTGTTTTTAATTTAAAGCTACCGAAACTGTTAGTAAAAAAGAAAACTGTATTATTAAACAAAATAAGGTCAAAAAGGTCACTCAGAGAAGATTTTAGTGATAATGAGAACTTATTGATTCTTGTAGAATTTGATGTTTTGAAAGCGCAACTTTAATTTTTTGCTCTTCTTCAGGTTACGCAAAAATATTAGATCTTTTTTTCTCAACTATTCTTAACGTTGAAAACCTTTTTACACATTTTAGAAAGCGTTTGAATTTACTGAAAGCTAATTTAAACCATAGAGGGTTAATCGTTCCTTCTGGCCAAGGCATCAAGAGGTGTATTCATAGTAAAAATAAGCAAAAAAATATCAGAAAATAATGAATAACGACATTTGTACAAATAGAGTACTTTATCTTGTTATATAACCTCAAATATAGCAAAAATGTCGTTCTCTTAACAAAAGAGTTTCTCTTAACAAAAAACTCATAAATTAAATTGCACATAACCATAACACATTTATTAAAAAACGCCCTTTTTATAGAAATTTGTCACGCATACAAAATTCTTTAAGTAAAATTCTTTAAATAAAAAATTTGGTATTTTATTTTCTTTAAATGGGTATTTCCGTGCGTTTTTGTATCCAAAGCTAGGCAACACTGCATTAGCGAGCGAGAGATTTGACTGCTGAAAGGAGAAGAATACAAACAATGACCGCAATCGGGAGCAATGAGAATTATTGAACTAATTTTTAAAAAATATATATTTTACAAAATTATAAACATTACATTTTAATTAGAACTGGCTAGAAAAATATCATTAAGAAAGAACTAAAACTCCGAGACTAAATAACAAAACAAAAAATGCTAAATCAAGTCACGAAAATGATAATCTGGCAATATTGGTGCTAATATGACGTCACTGACTGTCAAATTCGCTGAGAGCAAAGTAACAGTACCACGATAGCCGCCATCTCATTATTCTTTGCATCATGGTATACTACCACAACAGTGATCGCCTCCACGTTTTCATCACTAACAACAAACCCGCTGGTATTCTTCTTCTTCTTAATTGGCGCTATAACCGCTTACGCGATTTTGGCGGAGTTTAACAAGGCGCGCCAGCCAGCTGGTACCGCATCAAATACTTTCAGAGCCGGAGCGCAAGTACTATATGCAAATAACTTAAATTTACCAACTGCTTAGACAAAAGAAAAATCGTGAAACTCAATCGCCAAGCAAACAAACAGAAAAGCTTAAGGGCAATAAAAAACCTAAACCCAAAGCACAAAATACAACACAGACAACACTAAAAGAGTAGTGGCTAAGCAATCCAGCCTCTTCAAAGGAGTTTGCTCTCTTAGCGGATGACGATATATTAGAAGAACAAAGCGACAGTGGGATAGTTCCGAATACCAGCCAACAAACTCCACGCATAAGAACCTCCTCCTATGTACATATGTTCAGAATGTCGAAAATATAAAAGCTCTAGCTGACGCGTTGAACTCGATACCAAATATATTTTACGAAATGAAAGTACTTAGCGAAAACAAAGTAAAATTACAACCAAAAGAGTCTTAACACTATAAAAAATGATAGAATTACTTAAACAAAAAGGAACAAAATACTACATATTTAGACCAAAAGATGAACAAGGACTTAAAGTAATACTATGCAATATGCACTATTCAACTGACACATAAGATTTAAACAAGACCTAGCTGGGTTAGGTCATGAAATAACAAACATTTATAAGATACAAACTCAGAACGCAAAAAACAACCACTTTCACTATTTTCACTTGAGTAAAAACAAAAGATAATAACAAAGAAATATATAATATAACTAATCTTCTACATAGCAAAATTAGTTTTGAACGACCCCACCAAAAAAGAATAATACCACAATGTACAAACTGCCAAAGATACGGCCATACGAAAAACTACTGTCAAATAGACCCAGCGTGCGTAAAATGTGCAGGCAAACACAAAACAATTATGTGTCATATAAAATACCATAATTAAAATAGCATAAAATGCATACATTGCGGTAAAAATCACACAGAAAACTACTGCGGATGTGCGATGTATGTATAAAGCATTACATGTCCAGAGATATCCGGCACTACACAAAAAAGTATACAAAATGAAAAAGAACACATGAATAATGAGATAATTGAAACAAACGCAAACACAAATCAAGTGGTACAAGGCATAACATACGCCCAGGCAACAACAATCAACACAACACCAGAAGAACCGAATCAAACAAAAAATAACATCGAACAAATTCCAAAAAATAACGATCGGACTGAAACAATTAATAACCCAAATTACAAGTATGATGAACATATTAACACTGCTCGTTGCCAAACTAGATAAACGAAAGAAATAAAATAATTTAGCTATATGGAATGCGAATGGACTTGCACTCCACGTTCTGGACTTAAATCGTTTTTAATAAATAAATCAATGTTGATCTCGGAGACTCAAAACTCGGAGACAAAACTTTTGTTATCCTACCGAACTATAATATACATTACACAAATCAATCGGATAACAAAGCACACGTTGGGACAGCAATTATTATCAAAAGAAATATTAAACACATTGAACTGGAGGTATACAGAGAAAAAATATCCAAGCAACCACAATAGCCATAAAAGATACGAAAGAACAAATATCAATATCTGCCGTCTATTGTCCCCCCAAATATAACAACACAAAAGATAGATACCTCCATTATCTAAAATTGTTAGGAAATCGTTACTTAAGCGGAGAAGACTAACAAATAAGATTAGAAAAAATAAAAGTTGGTTTATTAGCCCAAGTGAGCCAACCTATTGGCCAACAGATACAAAAAACAACCGGATTTAATTGACTTCTGCATCATTAAAAATATATCATATATATGCAAGTCTGACAATAAAATCACGTTTAGAGCTATCTTCAGACCATTCACCACTAATTATGACCTTACTTGGACCATTTGAGGTAAAACAATCTCTCGGCCTATATATCATAATTCTAAAACGATTTTTTTCCATTTATTTTATACATCTGTCCTTTGACATTAAGTATATTATGTTGTTTAACAATTTGGTCAGGATTTATATACATCGCTTAATGGCCAGTGTCAAAAGCGATAAAATTAAAATAAACAAAATAATATACAATTAAATAATATACAATAATACAATACAAGTTTCACTTTACATGATTACATTTTACAACTATTTTTAATTATTTTTTTTACATATTTATGGTTTTTTAGCATTTATCATACTAGGTCGCTTGGTCGGGTTCTCTTTAAACGCCCTTTTTCCGTTTCTTTCCCTTTCAAGAAGTTTGTTAATTTCTGCATTACTGTGTGTGTATTTTTTCAAAGTGCCTTATTGTTATCTCTTTGATTTCTTCGTCCACTCTTGCTATATTAAAAGTCCTGTGGATGTCATCATTTTTCGTGTACCTGTCAGACATGGTCAAAATTCGAAGAATCTTAGATTACTGTCGTTGGATTTTTTCTATATGAGTTTTTTTAGCCGTTCCCCACATCTGTAATCCATATAGCCAGATTGGTTTAATCATAGTTTTGTACACTAACAGCTTGTTCTGTATAGTGAGTCTGGATTTGGAGCAGACTAACCAATGAAGTTGTCGAAGTTTTTTTTTTATTTGTTTGACCTTTTGCTTTATGTAGTGATTCCAATTTAATTTTGGAGTCCAAGTGAATTCCCAGATATTTAGTAATTGATTCTATTGTAATTCCTTTATCATTTATTTTAATTGGAACTGCGGTAAATTTTGTTTTGCTAGTAAATATAACCTGTACGGTTTTGTCTTCATTTATTTTTAGGCACCACTTATCAAACCATTCCTTAACTGCGTTTGTGTATCGTTGCAGTTTTTCAGTAGCGATAATTAAGCTGCGAACGTAGCAATTGAAGAATTAGTTTCGTCAAGAAGTGGTATATATTGTTTTGGTTGTTGATTTTCTTTTCTTCGTCATTTGATAGAACTTTTTCGAAGTAATTTGCCAATGTTTTCGCTTTTTCCTCTTTTGAGACAGCCCATGAATTGTCTTCTTTTTTTAGTGGTGGTTGATGCTTTATTTGAGTTTTTAATTGTTTAGTACATTTCCATAAAAAGTAATTTGATCTTGATAGGGAGTCAGATTTTTCAAAGAGTTTTCGATTTCTTTGTTATTTCTTTCATTTAAGGTATCCTTAAGAATTTTTGTAGCTAAGTTTGGTTTTCTCTTGTCGTCAGGTGCTCTAGTTTTTTGCCATCTTTTTCTTAACTTTCTTTTTTCTATTATTTGATTTTTAATAGTAATGTCAGTTGTTGATGTATTTGTTCTATTTGCTTGCTTTGGTGCCGATCTGATCCCTGCTTCTAGTACTACGTCATTAAAATAGATAATGGCATGTTCAATGTCAAGTTGCGTTTTTAATATCACATTTGGTATAAGTTGATCGTCAATATGGTGGCGGAATTTTTCCCAGTTGGTTCTGTCATTAAGTATGCGAAAAGATGTATCTATAGATTTTATATGACTTACATATTCAAGTAATATCGGCGAGTGGTCAGAAGAAAGTTCATAGCACGACTGAATTGTCAATTGGTTATGGCTTATGTTTTTGGTTATGCAGAAATCGATGAAGTCTGGAATTTTCTTTACGTCAGTTGGCCAATAGGTAGGTTCTCCGGTACTTATAAATCCGCAATTGTTTTTATTAATTAATAAGAATACACCCCTTTTTGTTGGTGAGTCTTGAGCCCCAATCAATGTGTTTTGCATTGAGATCTCCAGCTGCAATAAATCTATTGTTAAGCGTCTTTATGTATTTGTCATATTGATCCGAGTATATTACGTGTCTAGGTGGACAGTATATGGAGGAGATAGATACTGGTCCATTTTGGTCATAGATTTGTACTGTCGTGGATTGAAGATAAGGCGTCGAATATTGGAGTTGTTCATTATGCGTTATGTTGATTTAATAATTATAGCAGTCCCTCCGTGGGCTCTTCCATCAGGATGGTTTGTCACATACACTTTGTATTTAGGAATTTTCAGAAGACTTTTATCAGTGAAGTGTGTTTCTGCAATCAATGCTATGTCAATATCTTTTTCTACTAAAAATTGTTTCAGTTCTAAATAGTGCTGTGTTAGTCCATTTGCATTCGAAACTAGAATTTTAGTTTTTTCACTTTTGTCCATTCATATTCTTTAAAAGCATTGTAATTATATTCATCATGTTTGTCATTTGGTTGACTAGGGGTTTTACTATGTGTTTAAGCTCTTCAATATCATTGTTTTTTGCAGATCTGTTAATCAGTTCCTGCTCTGCTTTATGTTCCCTTGAAGAAGATGCTACATCAGCGTAGCTTACAGATGTGGAAATCTTTGCATTTTAAGTGCTTTATAAATTTCGCATCCTTTGTAGTTGGCGGTATGCTTACCTCCACATAAAGCGCATTTAACTTCCTTTATTTGGTTTTTGCATTCCATTGAAAGATGTCTACCAGCGCATTTCACGCAAACTGGATCCCTTGTACAATAATTTTTTGTGTGCCCATATTTCTGGCATTTCGTGCACTGTGAAATGGTGCGCTTATGGTGAGGTACTTCAAAAATAACTATGCAGTTCATTAGCTTGTTTATATTGTAAATGTCTTTGTTGTTATCACTTGCTTGTAGTTCGATGGTTTTTTTGTTGATCTTTGTATTATATTAGGAATGTTAAGTACTTTGTGGCCTTTTTCGTTTAGTTCTTTTTTCATTTCTTCTTGGTTTGTAGAGTGGTGCATATTTCGTAAGACTACCTTAAATCCTCTTTCACTTTTGGGCCTAAAGGTATACAGTTTCGTACCTTTTTCTTTTAGCATGTGGTGTAATCTGTTATATATTCCTAAATTTTCTGCTTGAACGCGAACTTCATTATTTGCTAAAATTTTTAGAGTGAAGCTGTTATTTGCTATTTCATTTAAAACACTCTTTAATGTTTTTACGCATTCTACACCTTGAACATATATTTTTTTCTTTTTCGTCTTTGTTTAAATTTTGTGACAGTGAATCTTTAATTTGCCCACTGTTTGCAGTTTGAGTCAGTGATGGTAAATGGTTTTTTGAAAAATTCCTACACAACCCAAAAAAATTCCCTACTTTTCCCTACTCTTCAAAAAATTTTCCCTACAAAATTCCCCACATATTTTTCTCCTGTGTTTACACTATAATGAGGCACTTGCAACGTCAAAATTGAATTATTTGCATAAGTTTTGGGCTTGGTGCTATTTTGACACTTTATAAGACACTTTAATAAGAAATTTTATTTCAAAAATATATATAAATCTATATATATAAAAATTCAGCCGTTTTTCGAATGGCTCAACCGATTTTAACCAAACTTTGCCACATTGAAGAGACACATGTGGACAAGGTTTGTGTTTTGAAATTTTAAGAATCGGATACCAGGGTCTCGAGATATAGGCCAAAACGTGGACCCGGGTAACCCTAGGATGTGTTTGTACAATGTGGGTAGCAAATGGAAGCTGTTGTTTATTTCTATAGTAAAGAATATTTTTCATACCGTTCCGTGACTAGGGTCTCGAGATATAGGCCAAAACGTGGACCCGGGTAACCCTAGGATGTGTTTGTACAATATGGATATGAAATGGAAGCTGTTGGTGAATGCTTTAGTACAGAGTATTTTTCATGCCACTCCGTGACTGGGGTCTCGAGATAGAGGTCAAAACGTGGACCCGGGTAACCTTTGGTTGTATATGTACAATATGGGTATCAAATGAAAGCTGTTGATAAGTGCTTTAATACGGGGTCATTTTCATACCTATTGATCACTAAGGTCTCGAAATATATGCCAAAACGTGGACCCGCCGTGTCTTTGCACCGAATTAAACCAAACTTACACACATTGTTAAGTAAGTATTGAAAATGGGTCTCGTAAAGTTTGGTTGTAATTCGTAACACCGGCAACGCGTACAGCGTTCTTTTGAACCAGCCATAATGTCGATTACTTTTTTAACGCTTGTCGCGGAACTGAACTGTCAAATTGACAGTGTGAGTTAAAATGTGTCAATATTTCTTTCTGATTTGCACGCCATAAGGAGAAGACGTAAGTGAAAAGTGTAAACATTTTTTGTGAATTTTTTTGGAGTGGATTTTGGAACAGTGAATAATTTCTTACGAAATTTGAGAATTTAATGTGAAATCCGAATGTTCAAATGAAATTATGTTTTGTGGATTTATTTTTTCGGTTCATATGCGATAAGCTACGATACACCATGAGTGAAAAAAATGAAAAAACAAAAGAAATTGTTAAAGGATGCAAAAGAAGAGCACGAAAAATGCGTAAATTTGATGAAAAAATTAATAGTCTTATCATGCAAATTGAAAACAATTTTCAGAAGAAAAGAGATGTTTAAGAAAATCACAACAAAATAAAATAATCCTGACCATGTGAACGTCGGCTTTCAAACACATATGCATCGAAAATATAATCCACAAAATTGGAAAAAAACATGTTTTAAAATCTCAGAATACCATAATTACAATCATGTTTATTACAGTACAATGCCAAGACAATCACGTAATCATATTGGTCGTTCGACAAATAATAATAGGCGCAGCGAAGAACATGCTAAACCTTATTTCGAAATTTCTGGAACCATTTGGATTACTCGGCTTTTTCTTAAAAAAAACTTTTTATTTTAGGGGTCTTTTTTATTGCCTTCATATTTTTTTGGTACGTTTTGGCTTCGGCGTGCTTTTGCAAATCAGAATTGCCGCAGTTCAAAACTTTGTCGCACTCAGCGCATTAACCTTTGAATGGACCGTTAGCCACAGCTTTCAACCAGCCACTAAAATTGTCGTCGTCAAGCCGCATGTTATTGAACTTTTGTTTCCGATACTTGAATTTTTCTCCTGGTTTTCCTCCGAAGAGTCAGTCGAAGAGGAGGAGGTCATTTCTGTAAAATATATACATTTTAAATATAAAAAAAGCTAAAACTAGAAAAAAAACGCGGGACAACTAACAATTTTCGCGCAAAGAAAAATCGCGCTAGCGTTAAGGAAGAAAAAATGGCAATGTTGCCGTATTAACGCTTTAAAAGTATGCTGCCATAAGGAAAAAAATACTGGCATGAAATCTTACTGCGGCTTTTTATTTTAAATGAACTTTTTTAATATTTCCCGCTATTGTAAAATTCTTTCCGTCCTTTTTGAAAATTCCCTACATTTACAGAATTTAAAAAAATCGGTCCTTCTTTTTCGACAAATATCCCTACATGTAGGGAATTTTCCCTACATTTACCATCACTGGTTTGAGTAAATTCTTCTCCATCACCCATATCTAAAGCTGCAAATTTGTTTGCAGAAGAAGTTGCACTTAGCCAGTAGTTTGGCAGCTTACTTTGATTGAGGGTTGATGTTGCTTTTATTTTTTTGTTACTAGCAGTCAATGTTGAGACCTTTGTGGGTGAGTTTCGCGCTCTTTTAATCTCAGGTTGCTTTTTTAGTGCAGCTGATTGTGTAGACACTGACAAATGGGTCGCTAGCAGTAGTTCTGTTGATGCAATTTGTTGTTGTTGTAGCATTTAAAGAGACGGTTGAACAAGTTGTAGATGTATTTGTAGTCGTAGTTGTAGGCATACCAGTTGTGCTCACGCATGATGGAGAGAATACGGGACTGCTGATATGAGAACTTATGCTCTCTGCGCTCCATGGCGATAATGTAGAGGGCATATTGTTGTTGCAGCTTATGGGAGCTGACTGTGTTGACCCGTTTGCGTTTGATCCGCTCTGTGCTAAATTCGTGCGCGGCATTGAGAACGAGTTTTCAGTATGTAGCGGCATTTTTTGCGGAGTAAGAACTTTCGTCTCACTTTTGGATTCTGTTCTCTCCCAAGGCGGAGAACGTAACACACTCATATTTATTTTTATTTATTTTGCCAGCTGCTTTGCTTGATTTTAGTTTTTCTTTTTTTTTTTTTTAATTAAAATGTTTGTTGGCTTATCGAGTTTCACTTGATAAAGCACTTTGCACTTTCTATGCAGTTTGCTATGAGTCCTATCTCTTGTTAGCAATAATGCACTTTGAGATTGTTGAGAAAACTTTTATTAACACGGATCGACAGTAAAACACGTCCGATAGGCACAGTATAAAAATTGAAGTAACACGAATTTGACTAATGTTTGGCAAATATTGGAACAAAAACTCAAAATAAATATATCACTGAAAACTCAAGATGAAATTGACTTCGAAATTATACGGCAAGCTTGGGTAAAGCAGCATTTTCAAATTAATGAAGAAGAAAAAGCCGATACACTAGCCAAACACTTCTTAGGCACATTTACAATCAAAATGGATTATCAAAACACTAAAATTAAATCTGATAACATAATAAATTTCCGTAACCCAAAACAAGAAACATTTATTTAATTGCTTGCTAGAGACTAAATACTTCTCACGACTATGGAAAATTGCACAAATTACCGCCATACCCAAACCAGCAAAAGATGCCACCAAAACTGTGTCATATGGGCCCATCAGCTTATTGCCAATACTTTCAAAAGTGTTTGAAAAAATATTGTTCGACCGACCAGAACCAATTTTGACAGCAAAAAAAGTGATACCAAGTCATGAATTCGGATTTATACGGCAACACTCAACAGTCCAACAAATCCACAGGGTTGTCAACAACATACTTAACGATATGGATAACAAAAAATATTGTTTAGCTGTATACTTGTACATTGCAAAAGCCTTTGATAAAGTTCGGCATAAAGGACTTTTGCATAAGTTACTACTATGAACTTTTGATGAGCTACATAACTGATCGAACATTTTATATAAGACATGACGACGCATATTCCGATATCCTACCAATGACAGCTGGAGTACCGTAAAGTAGTGTACTAAAGGGTGATTTTTTAAAAGCTATAGGAAAGTTTTTCAAAAAAACACACGTAAAATTCAGAAAAATGCGTGAAATTTTTATTTAAATCGATAATACAGTCCAAATAATTTAATGTTTGAAGATTTTTTCATGCAAATGTTGACCGCGACTGCGCTTCAATTGGTCCATCCGCTTAGTCCAATTTTGGCATACTCCTTCCAATGTTTCGGCTAGTATCTCACATATAAATGTTGTCTTCCAATGCGTTAATTGAATCAGGCTTGTCTGAATAGACATGAACTTTAACATAGCCCCACAAAAAATAATCCAAAGGCGGTATATCGCACGATGTGGGTGCCCAATTGACAGGTCCCGAACGTGAAATAATATGTTCACTGAACTCGCCGCTCAACAAGTCCATAGTTACGCGTGCTGTGAGGCTTGTGGCACCGTCTTGCTGAAACCACATGTCATGCAAATCAAGCTCTTTCATTTTGGGCAAAAAAAAGTTGGATATCATTTCACGGTAGCGCTTACCATTCACAGTTACGTTACGATTCGCAGCATCTTTGAAGAAGTACGGTCCAATGTTACCTCTAGCCCATAAACCGCACCAAACTGTGACCTTTTCGGGATATGTTGGTAGCTCTTGCAATTCTTCTGGCTGATCTTCACTCCAAAATCGAACATTCTGCTTATTCACGTACCCATTGATCCAAAAAGAGCTTCGTCGCTCAGCACAATTTTTCGATAAAAAAGTGGACCTTCGGCCAACTTTCCAAGAGCCCATTCACCAAAAATTCTGCGTTGCGGTATGTCGTTCGGCTTCAATTCTTGCATCAGCTCTATTTTGAAAGGCTTCACACCTAAATCTTTTCGCAAAATTTTCCACGTTGTTAAGTAACAGAGGCCCAATTGCTGCGAACGGCGACGAATCGATAATTGGTGGTCATCATTAACACTGGCCGATATAGCTGCGATATTTTTTCAGTTCGCACTCTACGTAAGCGTGTTGGTAGCTTGATATCCAATAATGTAAATTTGGTTCTAAATTTACTCACAATAGCTCGAATAGCCGCTTCATTGGGTCGATTAAACTGACCATAAAATGGAAAAAGCACGCGATAAACTTTCTTAACAGAACACACATTTTTATAATGAAATTCAATGATTTGCAAGCGTTGTTCGTGTGTAAGGCGATTCATGGTTAAATTATAGACCAAACAGAAGGTGTTTGACAGTGAAACAAAACACGAAACGTGCGTCAGCTGTTTAAACCAACTGTTTAAAAAGAGAATAGCTAAAAAATCACCCGTTAGGACTTATTTTATATCCAATATGCACCGCAGATGTGCCAACTCCGACAACACATATTGCAATGATAGCAACGTTCGCAGAGGATACTGTATTAATGGCATTAAACAATGACGAAAACCTGGCGACCTTCACACTTCAAAAATGAATCATAAATGCAGTAAACTGGTTAGACGAATGGAGTATAGAAGTTAATAAAGTTTAGTATAGAAGTTTGTATAGTTTTGACAAGTTATGTGTACAAAAAAAAACATCAAATATTGCCCAGCAGCAAAATATCTTGGAATAACGATGGACGAAAAATTAACATGGAAACAGCATATCTTTAACAAAAAAAAATGAAATTAAGAATAAGTACCGGCAATTAAATTAGCTAATCGGACGAGCATCAAAACTATCACTTCAGAATAAGGTGAGTACATAGGTACAAAACAATTATTACTCCCATCTGGAAATAAAAAAAAAAAAAAATAATTGGCGCGTACATTTCTGTTAGGTGCTTCGCCGAGCTCCTCCTCCTATTTGTAGTGTGCGTGTTGATGTTGTTCCACAAATTCTCTGTGAATCCCGAATGGTAATCACGCACCAACCCATTCGGCTACGGCGGCCACCCCCATCTGGAAATACGGAATAGAAATATGGGTAACGGCTAAAAACACAAATCTTCGTACTCTTGCAGCGAACATAATCCAAAATATTGCGAAATATAACAAATGCTGGTTAGTCTATTCCCAATGAAGCCATACATCCTGGCTTAAACGTAGACACCAGATAACGTCAATGTATAGAGAAGTCTCAATGACGGGAACGCATCGAATTTTGCGCGCGTGGTTCGCCACCGACATATTTTTTACCAAAGTTAACAGAAATATACTCAAATGGTCAAATTAAAGAGCATCCAAAAATATATACATATATTGTGTCTCTCTAAGGCATCTTCTGTTAAAACTTTGTTGAATTCCCTCCCTCCAACTAAATCAAATCCTTCATAGAGAATTGATTCATTACCAGGCGCACAGGAAGATGGCATATTCAAATTCAAATACGTGAATTTATATACGGTGCTTTCCATTTCAATTCAACCGGGCTATTCGGGTCAGGTTCTTCGATTTCGATAAATAAAAAATGTTCAACTACTTTTTTGCAATTGTTTCTACATAAAGTCGCTTGTGTAAGTAATGACGATCATTTTGAACCCAGAATTATTAAAGTCGGTTCATTTTTGACCAAGTTATGGGCATTTCAAAAAAAAAAATTTCTTATATAATTAAAAAGAATCTATTTTGGGCCGAAAAACAAAATTGCCGATAACTCTTGAAAAAAAATTTTTTCGGGCGAACAAAAAAATACGTGTCTCATTATTTTGACCAGAGAGCAACATATTTGAGTTACATCGAAATCGAAGAACATGACCCGAATAGCCCGGTTGAATTGAAATGGAAAGCATCATACATATCCGCATATATATATGCTGTGTGTATGTATGTACGTATATATGCTGTGTGCACTTGCCACATCAAAAAATATTACGATTCCATTAAACTTTTCAAGAAATACAGCGCACATTCATAGACACAGCATTGTATGTGCAGTAACCTTCAAATACTCTGATTTCAGAGTACCACTATTTATCAATTGGAGAACTACATGCATATGTCAAGGAATATACTCGTACTAATTAATTATTTACCTATTATCAGAGAATATAAAATACTGGCTTTGAGATTTTCTGCAGTATTGAAATGTCCGACACAGAACTTTTTGAAATGAAACTTCTAAGGCGTCGATGGACGAGCGAGAATGGAGAGTAAAATTTCAAGGCCACGCAACGCTTTGGGCATTTTCGTTACGCGAGAGAGAAAAAAGATATAACATAAAGGAAAAGGAGAGAGAGAGCTATACCTTATATATGTATATCTTAGATACATACACTCCTGAGTTTTGCCTTGTGGTTGCTAATTTCTAGTGAGAAATAGCACTGCCTACTTTTTGGCGCTTGTTTGTTGGTGCAAACTTGTAGGAAATATATTTTTGGTGCCTACTTTTTGGCATTATATTTCCTTGGTCCCTTCTGTTTGGGGCGTTTTTTGGTCCCACTTTTTTTTGCGTTTTTTTTTTTTGGTGCCTACTTGTTGGCGCTTATTTCCGTTTCCTGGCTAGTGCTTGTGCGTACTACTCGTATAAAGTGCTATCCATTCCGGCACCGGATTTATTGATATTGCCTCGCGGTAATTTGTGCCGTTACTGCGGTCCTGTAATTGCTGCGTTTGTGCGGGTGATGAACGCTCGGAGTAATACGCGTTGTTGCCACGGTTTGTGCCCGGCGTTTACCAATACCGGTCGACCCTTCTCCGTTTTTTGTAAATCTTGTCTATTTGAAATCTCTGCAAATGTTGTGAATTTGTTTAGATATATATTCTTTCTCTCTCTCTTCCTCTCATTCTCTCTCGGGTCTCTCCCTCTTTCTTTGTCTGTCTTAAAGTTTTACTTCTGTTGTGTGTACTACGCTACACACATTTTTTTTAAGCTACTTGTGCTGTTTTATGCAACTTACTGTACCCTCATGCGAAATAAATGACTAACCGACGTTCGAGCGTTTTTTAAAAAATTAAGCAAGACACGTTGTGCTCAGTTATGGCGGTTGAATGAATCTGTCTTTTCCTTTATTTAATTTTACTTTAGAACCTAAAATGTAATACAATTTTGCTTACTTAGCTTAAAGTTATTTTTGTTGGTTCACATTTTCATTTCAAGAAACATACACCGATCCACGATTTTAAATGTATTACAATTTTGCTTACTTAGCTTAAAGTTATTTTTGTTGGTTTACATATTCATTTCAACAAACATACACCGATCCATGATTTCACTTTTATAATTTTAATTGTTGTTAAATATAATAAAATGCTGATTAATTACTTTGAAAATATTCTATTGTGAAATACACCGGAAATATGGAATTGTGTTACTGTCTGGCTTTATTAATTTGATTTAAAAATTCCTAGAATTTATCAGGTTCATTGTATTTAGTATTTATATATGTAACTTCTCCCCCCTTTAGATTCTCCTGAATTCTTTTATTTAGTTTTATTTTTATATATTTTTGTTTCATACAAAAAATGCAACATAAAATTGTTATTAAAATAACTATTAAAACATTACATCCATAAGAGAATTTGCTGAGGTATTTTAAATTTAAAAAATGTTTTTGGTATTTTTATGCCCAATATTAAATATGTATTATAAAAAATTGCTGTTCCTAATTCTAAATATATCACTTCATTTTAATCTGTTTCATATTTTATTATTTTCTTACTTGTTAAAATATTAGGATGAATTATTCCATATTTGGCTGATACTACATTATCTTGTATATTTTTTTTATTTTATCCCTGAAAAGTTGTATTTTTGTTAATTGTTCTAAATTTTGTTCTCTTTCTTTTTCATTAAATTTATTGATGCTATTTAGTGTATTTTCTATATTGTTCTATCACTTGAGAGATGGCGTTACCAATATAAAATCGCAACAGGTCATACATTAACTAACGTCATTGTGAAGCGTTATTATTGCGCTTTATTTTTCAGTATGTGTCATTTCGTTAAAGTGTAAACAATATTTTTTTGTAGCCATCAACATGTCAACTTTTGTGCCAACAAAACGCAATTTGCGGGAAGCATTACTTTTCTGTTTCAATTGGAAGAAAAAAGCAGATGAAAGTCATCGATTGCTGTGTGAAGTTTATGGTGAACATGCTCTATCGCAACAAATGTGTGAGTACTGGTTTCGACGTTTTAAGAGTGGAGATTTTGACTTGGAAGACAAAGAACGTCCAGGACAGCCAAGGAAGTTTGAAGATGAAGAATTAGGAGTATTACTCGATGAAGATTGCTGTCAAACTCAAGAAGAACTAGCAAAATCATTGGAAGTCACTCAAGCAGCCTTCTAAAAACGTTTAAAAGCAGCCGGATTCATTCAGAAGCTTGGAAATTGGGTTCCCCATGAACTGAAGCCGAGAGACGTTGAAAGGCGAAAATGCATGGCCGAATCGCTGCTTGAACGCCACAAATTGAAGTCGTTTTTGCATCAGGTTGTGACTGGAGATGAAAAATGGATCCATTATGACGAAGAAGAAGAATATTCATTGCCCCAAGGTAATGCTCTGTATTTGGTGGGATCAGAAAGGTATGATCTATTATGAGCTGTTGAAATCGGCCCAGCCGATCACAGGGGACCTCTACCGAACACAATTGATTCGTTTGAAGAGAGCAATCGCCGAAAAGCGACCGGAATATGCGACCAGGTACGAGGCCATAATTTTACAACATGATATTGCTCGGCCGCATGTTGCTCAACCGGCCAAAACATATTTGGAAAACAGGGGATGGGGAATTTTACCTCACCCGCCTTACAGCCCAGACATTGCCCCGTCCGACTACCATTTGTTCCGGTCGATGCAGAACGCACTCACTGGAATACGATTCACTTCAGTTGAGGGTATCAAAAATTGGCTCGATTCCTTCTTGGCAGCCAAGGCGGCGCAATTCTTTTGGGACGGTATCGACAAATTACCAGAAAGATGGGAAAAAGTAGTGGCTAGCGATGGACAATACTTTGAATAAAATATATTGTACTAAATTTTTATAATAAAGCTTCACTCAGAAAATCCTTAAAATTAAGTTATAGAACCATATTTTTCACTTTTATCAATATTTTTAAGTTGTTTCATAGCTGTATTAAAATTTTCAGTTATTTCGATATGTTGACTAATATTTGCGTCAGTTTTTAGTAGATGATTCTGTATGTCATGTCTGTCCTTGTCGTCCATTGTACTACAAAAAGGTTTTTTGATGTTGTTAAGCTGAATACCTTTCAATTTCTGTTTCCTATATAACCTTTGTGCCTAAACGCTTTACAGTTTTCTATAAATCCTTCTAATCTCTTTTCCTCATATTATTCAGTGTTTTTGTTTAATCTATTTATGATTTTATGTTTTGTTGTTTCTAAATTGCTTCTCACTATTTCAAAATCTACTTTGTTATCATGTATCAGGTCAGTCCATAAGTTCGTGTGTTTTTTAATGGTGGTTTTAAAATTAATAAAAACGATGTTTAAAGCATTTATTAATCAATAAGATATTTTTATTTTTTTTATTTATTTATTTATTGTCTTTGAATGGATACATTCTCACAGACTATATTAAGATAATGTACAATAGTTTAGTAGTTACTAAGAAAAGAACGTTTTAAGATGATTGACTAAGATGCCATACGGCCATGTAAAATCAGCACCAGAAGAATTGAAAAACAGATTTAAATCTGCACATGCGCTAGGAATCGGAGCATTCACCCCATAGTTGGTTCTCGAGAAGCCAATTTTAAAGGTTTCGTACTGCCGGAGCATCATATTGGGTATATTAAATTAAATTTTACTTAAAAGGGAAGGACAATCTATAATGCGCACGATAGAATAGATCGACTGCTATCAAGTGGTTTTAAGTCAATCAATAAACATCGAGAGCGGCACGATGGGTACAGGTTCAGAAAAGTTTAAAGATCGGAGCGCAAAACGAAGAAAGACTTTCTGAACTCTCTTAATCCGATTAGACAGATCTATTTGGTACGGTCTTCAAATAACAGCGGCATACTCTAATCTTGATCTAATAAAAGCACAATACAATGTTTGAGAGTGTGTGGGTTGGTAAATGCAGAACAATTATGGCGTACGAATGCCAGCATCGCATATGATCGTCTTATGACTTGGTTAACATGGCTGGTGAAATTCAGCTAGAGTCGAAAATAACGCCTAAGTCTTTAATTTCCTCAACGGATTGCAAAGGTAAGCCAGCAATACTATACGAAGTATGCAAAGTATTGTTTGATTTAGCATATTTTACGTGAAAGCATTTGCTAATATTTAGTGACAAACGGTTTAAATAGTACCAGTTCCGGACATTAGGCAAGTCGGTTTGCAACTTTTCAGAGTCCCTAACAGTGTTAATCACCGCAAATATTTTAAGATCATCAGGATACAACAAGTGTTCAGCAAAAGAAAAGCAAGAACCAATATCGTTAATAAAGAGTATAAAGAGAAGGGGTCCTAGAATACTTCCCTGTGGGACACCAGCGGACGCAATAAATGCACGGGATGTCGTATTATCAACGGCTACAACATAGTGCCTGTTGGACAAATATGATTTGATCCACAACAAAAACGTGGAGTGTTTTCCTTCATTATTTACAATGTCTTCCCAATGTTTAGGCAAATTTTTCATTCCCTGCTCAAAAAATTGTTTGTCCTTGGAGCCAAAATACACTTCGATGTCCCTTTTTATAGCTTCTTTTGAGGAGTAGTTCTTTTTACTCATATCGGATTGAAGTCCACGGGAAAGGTGATAATCACAATGTGCAATATCCGGAGAGTTTGGTGGATGCGGCATTAGCTCCCATCCGAGCTCGTTCAGCTTGCCTAATGTTTGCCTTGCGGTATTAGGTCTTGCGTTGTCGTGGTGAAACAAAACTTTGCGTCTATTCACTAAAGACGGTCGATTTTTTTAAGTGCCTCATTCAGGTTTGATAGCTGATAGGAATAATAATCAGCAGTTATCGTCTGGTTTGGTTCCAGAAGTTCATAATAAACAATACCGGCCATATCCCTCCAAATAGACAGGAGAATCTTCTTGGGGCGAAGGCCATCTCTAGGAGTCGGTTCTGGTGTTTCATCTTTATCCATCCATTGGCATTTGCGAACAGGATTGTTGTAAAGGACCCATTTTTCATCACTAGTAACGATACCGTTAAAAAAACTTTCATTTTCAAGCCGTTGCAGCAGCTGAGAACATACATTCACTCTCTGCTGAAGGTTAGCGACGGAAAGTCTATGCGGAAGCTATTTTCCCAACTTTGAAACCTTTCCTAACTGAACCAGGTGCCTGTGAACTGTTCCATTCGATGAATTTAACCTCTGAGCTATCATATCGACTGTCTAATTTGGCTCAGCTTCCACGAGTTCGAGCAAGGCGTCGGAGTTACAGACTTCAGGACGACCAGTGCGCGGGGCATCCTCCACGTCACAGTTACCACTTCGAAATTTTGAAAACCGCTTTTGCGCAGTCCTTACACTCACGATATCCTCTCCATGAACCGTGTTTATTTCTGCAGCAGCAGTTGTTACATTTTTACCACTTTTATAAAAAAATATTTACAAAATATGCCTTTTATACGCGTTCGAAGATTCCATTTTATTTTTTAACAACTGGTGCTTCTATCCGCGATTAAAATCACTTGTTGAATGCACAATATATCAAAGAAAATATAAATAGTTCCGTTATATTTCGCGAATAATTTTTTGTATGCAAAAATCGTACAAAAATTAAATTATGGGTAAAATACGCACGAACTTATGGACAGACCTCATACTTCCTTTGGTGCACATTTTAGTTTGGAATTGTATTAGTTGTTTAACTGACAACCCTGTTTCTAGTTTATACAAAATTCTAAATTTTTCTGCTATAGTGTTATGGAATCTTTCAATGTCTGCATTACCCGTATGGCTGTGGGGCTTAGTTAGATGAAGTTCTATGTTTTCAGTATCAAAAAATTCTTTTATTCTTGCGGTTTTAAATTCGTTGTCTGCAAATATTTTCTTTAGTTTTCCCAATTTAGTGAAATGGTCTTCTAATCGTTCGATAATGGTAATATGATTTCAGTCATTTAAGGGATAAGCCGCTCCGAATTTTGAAAATTTATCTATGATAGTTAAAAAGTGGTATCCTTTCATAACATGCGTATCCATGAGTATAATTTCATTTTTTTCTGTCGGTGTTTCTGTATTATTAAATTATTATTAAATTTTATTTGATGGTAATACTTCACCTCTTGGCAAGTTTCGCACTGATTGATAACGATCTTTATCAACTTCAATAATTTTGGGTAACACATTTTATTTCTTATTTGAATGTATGTTTCCAATATACCTGAGTGCATACTTTCCGTTACGCGATACAATGAAATTTGTTTAATGGCTTCGACTTCGGTTTCGATGTCTTGTGTTCTCTTTGTGCACTTATTAAATTTTATCTGATTGTCGTTAGAATACATTTCAATTAGTTTTAATTGCACTTTGTTGTAATTGTGCTCTGAAATTTCCGGATAGATCCCGATCTTCCCTTTTGTAATGAATCTTTTGAGTATGTTTCCCATTTCTTCAAAATCACTTTCGGCATTAAATATTATTCTATTTCCATGCAGTATTTTGAATTCTTCTATTTTATTATTTGTTAAAATAATTTGACTTTTGTACTTATTCACTATGTATTCTTTAATTGGAAAATAGTCACCTTAATCTTCTTCCGCTGAGTGTATTGTGGTCATTGAATTGAATATCCTAAATTGTTGACATTGTTATTCTCTATTTCCTCTACAACAACGCTCTCATTATTTTCTATTCTGCCTAGAAAGCCAGCTACTTTATTATCCTTGCTTTTTAAATCTTCAATATCAAATTGGTGTTCTCCTAATTTTAGTAGCCATCTCTGATGTCTTGATGACATATCCTTTCCCTTATATACATATACTTTGAATGTAGACATTTAATTGGTTGATGGTCAGTTAAAATTATAAATCTTCTACCGTATACGTATGGCCTAAAATATAGGGTGGGCCATATAAAATTTGCTTTTTGAATCGGCTATAAAAAAAACTAATCAATATTTTTTCAAACTTTTTTTATTTTGAAAATTGAACATTGTCATTTATCAATGAAAAATAATATCGTTCAAATGACTGCCACGACTGGCTTTACAGTAGGCCATTCAATCAACCCAATTTTCGATTGTTTGGGCTCCAATTTCATAAATGGTAACTTCGATTTCGTGTTTTAAAGCATCAATCGTCTCTGGATGGTTCGCATAGCATTTGTCTTTAACGGCTCACCACAAAAAATAGTCCAACGGGTTTAAATCACAGCTCCGAGGCGGCCAATTGATATCGGAATTTCGGCTGATTATTCGGTTCTCAAAAACGGTAGCCAAAAGTCGAGTTTAACTTTGGCAGTGTGACAAGTTGCACCGTCCTGTTGAAACCAAATGTCGTCCATGTCAGACTCTTCAATTTTTGGAAACAACTCGTTGAGCATGTCACGGTAACGCTCGCCATTTACTGTAACCGCGGCTCCTCGCTCATTTTCGAAAAAAAATGGACCGATGATGCCGCCAGACCAAAAACCGCACCAAACAGTGACTCGTTGTGGATGCATTTTCTTCTCTACAGTAACGTGTGGATTTTCTGAGCCCCAAATCCGACAATTTTGCTTATTGACGTAGCCACCGATGTGAAAATCAGAAAAGAAGAAAAAGACTCACCACTTTGGAAATAGGTTATCAATATTTCCCAATTTTGTTCAAGCGTATAGCGTGCCATTTCGTAAATGTCAAACCTTTAAGTAAATTATGAACACATTTGACATATCATTTGTGTTACCATTCTCAAAAAAATAGGTGGTTCAAAAAGCAAACGCTATATGACCCACCCTGTAGTTGACACTCCATATTATTGCTAAAAATTCTTTATCCGTAGCAGAGTAGTTTCTCTCATGATTGTTCAATGTCCTTGATGCATAACAAACTGGATGTCCTTCCTGCGACAATACTGCGCAGCATAGCATAATTAGATGCATCAGTCGTAAACGTGAATTGTTTTTCGAGATGTGGGTATCGTAAAATTGGATGGGTACTTATTAGTGTCTTTAATTTTTGGAATGTTTCAATGTCGGTTGGGTCGTTCAATTTAATTCGTGCTCCTTTTTTTCAAATATTTTATTTGCTTTTCGGTTCTTGGTAAATCTAAATTTTCAGTAACTTTAACTTTATTAGGATTCGGTTTGATGGCGTTTTTTGTTACGATGTGGCCCAGGAATTCTGTTTCTTTCCTCAAAAAATCACATTTGTCAATTTGAATTTTCAAGTTTTTACCTTCCAACACATTAAATACATCCCTAATTGCTTTCAAGTGTTCTTGTAATGTGGTACTAAAAATCAGAATATAGTCTAAATAAACGACACATGTTTTGTTTATGAAACTTCGCAAAATCTCATTCATAAGTCGCTGAAAGGTTGCGTGGGCGTTTTTCAATCCAAACGGTATCCTTACAAACTCGTAAATACCGTGAGGTGTGACGAATGCCGTTTTTCCCCTATCTTCCTTTTTTACTAAGATTTCGTGGTAACCCTTCGCTAAATCAAGCGTTGTGAAATATTGTTCTCTTCGTAGTTTATCTAGGATTGAATCGATGTTTGGAAGTGGATATTTATCGTCCACTGTTACATCATTTAATTTTCTATAGTCCACTACTAAATTTTTTTTTTTCAGCTGAATTGTTCATATTTTTAGGTACTACTATGAGTGGACTGGAGTATCTGGAGTACCTTTTTTGGATAATGCCTTGCTCCTTCATTTCTTTTATTTGCTTCCTTATCTCCATTTCATGTTAAGGTGGGTAACGGTATAATTTTGAATTGATCTGCTGTTGGGGTGTCGTTTTTATTTCATGTTGAATTTCTGTAGTATTTGTTAATTTATCGCCTTCTTCAAAAAACATATTATTAAATCGCTTTAGTAGCTTTGGTAATTTCACTATACTCTTCTTCGTTTAAATGATCCAACTTTAATTTTTCTAAATTTAAATCCATGGCTTCAAGGGCATAAATTTGGTTAAGATTGTAAGGGCTATTAAGAAATTTGCTTTCTTTTTTATTTAAAATTATTTTTCTTTCCTCGATTTTTATTTGCGCTTTGAGGAATTTTAAGATGTCCATACCCATTATAAACTCATACTTTCTTCCTGTGAATGGTGCTACCTTCCATCTCACTCTTGCATTATTGGGTAAATTAAACTTTTCTGGTGCTACTGGGCACACTTCATAATTTATTGCATCCTCATTTGTGATTGTACTAAATATTATTGGGTCTTTTAACTTAACTTTCGCACTGTAATTTTTATTATTAATTACTAATTTTATTTTGGGTAACCAGTCCAGGGCTGTTTCGTAAAAAAACACAATTATTCACTCCATTGCCATAGTTGGCTGGAGTTTCTTCTTGATTTTGCCTGTCAGAGATAAATGGATTTTGGCCAATCTGCTGACCAGGGAGTCCTACCATGTGAAGTCTACTCCTATTTAATTGGATGTTATCTATTTCCATTGGTTCAACCGGACCCTGTCTAAATGGATTTGGGCGATATTGACCTGAACCTGGTCTAGGGTGTGGTCGTTGGAAACTAGCCATCCTTGTAAATTGATTGAAGTCGTTATCCCTTCCGTTATTAAATTTGTTATTTAGTCTGAATTGTCTGGAATTGTTATATTTTATTTCATTTTGGTAATAAGGTCGGTATCGCAGCTTCAGAGTTTCTTTTATTAATGTCCAGTTATCCGGCTCCGGTATGTTGATTATTACATTATTTGCAGGTCCCTGTATAGTACGGTAGTAAATTGTTCTTACGGCTTCCTTTTGTAACTCAGCATTGTTGAATGTTGATAGATATTCGGTGCTTCTGAAGAAAGAATTTATAGTTATGTCCCCGATTCCAGTGAATGTAGGCAGGCTGTTTATGGTTTTTATTATGCTGTATCTGTTGTTAACTTCTGTCCTATTCCTTAATTCGTGGTACGCCTGTCGCATTGCCTTTAATTGTTGTTCTCTTCTTGCCAATTCCTCTATCAGTTCTGCAGGTGCCACTTGAGGTTGACTTCCACCATATTTCTTTGTTGATCAAATGCACGTTGTTTTCTTAGATGAATTTTCGCACAATTATTTAAGCAGTTTTTACTGCTTTTCGTGGTGATTCAATTTGATTGTTTGTAGTGTATGTACAATATATACGGGTGAACGCTATGAAGTGTTACCAACTTCACACCGCTTGTATCTGTAAAACAGCTCATGACATCAACATCAAAATTGTTCTAATGACATTTCAATGTATTGTATATAAGCCATCAAAAACATTTGCGTCTCGGTTTTGTTGAATTTTTTTTTTTCGTGATGGAATTCAAACGTATTACTGTGATTGCGTTATATTTGGCTGGAAAATCACAACCAGCCATTGTTCGTGAGCTCAGTCACTTCAAACTGAATGAAATGTTTGTGTATCGCACTATAAAACGTTACAATGATACTGGTAGCATTGCAAAACGCTATCGAGGTGGACCAAAAAAAAACCGCAACAACGCCAGAAATGGTTCGGAAAGTGAAAGCTCGACTTGAACGAAATCCACGTCGAAGTGGAAGGAAAATGGCCAAAGAACTGAAAATATCGCAAAACAGCATTCGACGCATATTGAAAAATGGGCTCAAGGTCAAGGCTTACAAGTTCCAAAAAGCAAACGATCTATCACCCCAGCAAAACAAAGTTCGGTGCGAAAGAGCAAAGGAGCTATTGCGCTTGCACGATCGTGGCGAGTTTTCTAACATTGTGTTTTCTGATGAAAAAAATTTCCCAATTGAGCAGTTCATAAACACTCAAAACGGTCGTGACCGAACGCTTATACGAGAATTTGAGCCTACGTATGACCACTCGAAGCAATTTCCCATCGCAAGTAATGGTTTGGGCCGCAGTGACCGCTGATGGACGATCTCCAATCGTTTTCATCGAGCTGGTGTCAAAGTGAATGCGATTTATTATTGGGAAAATGTGATAGAAGCTGCTTTGGAGCCGTGGACACGCAAACATTTCGGTCGTAGACCATGGACCTGTTGGAAACTCGGCACCGTCTCATAAAGCTCGTGTGAACCAAGAATGGTTAAAAAATCATGTTCCACACTTCATTTCGTCCACACAATGGCTTTCGAATTCGCCAGACGCAAATCCGATGGACTATTCCATCTGGTCCATTTTGAAAAGCAAGGTGAGGACTAAAAAATATGTCAGTATGGATGCGCTAAAAAACGCGATTATACGAGAATGGGCCAAAATACCTCAAGATCACATTCGTGCAGCATGCAACTCATTTTTTGACCGTTTGAAGGTTATAGTCAAAGCAAAAGATGGTCATATCGAGCTAAAGTGAATATATGTTAAAATTGTAACCATTTTTAAACAATTTTGTATTTGAAATCAATAAAAACTGATTTCACACAAAAAGTTATGGTGTTTTGAATAACTTTACTTTGGTGGTGTCTGACTTGAGAATTTCACTACTAAGATTTCACTGCGCCAAAATTTTAAAATTGTTCACTTCACTTTGGTGGTGTTTGGCTTGTTAAATTTACTACTATGCTTTTACTGAGCCAAAACTTATTTGTACAAATTGAAAGTGGTTCGTATCACGGGATCTTTTTCTTCACTAGGATCCTACTGACTGCGCCAAACAAATTACTAACCGACGTTCGAGCGCTTTCAAAAAAATTAAGCAAGACACGTTGTGCTCCGTTATGGCGGTTGAATCAATTTGTGCTTCCCTTGTTTTTTTAGAGCCTAAAATATATTACAATTTTGCTTACTTAGCTTAACGTTATTTTTGTTGGCTTGCATATTCATTTCAACAAACATACACCGATCCATGATTTGACTTTTATAACATTAATTGTTGTTAAATATAATAAAATGCTTATTAGTTACTTTGAAAATATTCTATTGAGAAATACACCGGAAATATGGAATTGTGTTACTGTCTGGCTTTATTAAATTTCATTTAAAAATTCCTAGAATTTATCGGGTTCATTGTATTTAGTATTTAGGTATATATGTAACTTGCGCGCACTTGACGCACAGCAGCTGTGGTTGTCGAACACTTAGAAGACGTATTTACGTGGGTGCAAACATACATACGGAGCCGCGACCATTCGATATGACAAAAATTCACGATTTACTAACTTTAGCAAATATTTCTATAAGAAATATTCCAGTATTGACGATTTTGATTTGATATGTTCAATCTGAGATGTAAATGTTTGTCATCGTTGAGAAAAGTGATATATCGGCGAGTCGTTTTATGAATGAAAGTACTTTGCTCTTAGAACTATGAGCACGAATCTATCAATGCATTTTTTTATGATTTTGTTGTACTGTACAGTAGTTGAAACTGTTCAACGCCGCCGCGACTATTTCCGACTGTTGAGCACCATGGCAACTAAAATCATGGCCGCTATGACTGCGCCTATTAATGCATTGTGTTCTTGTAGTCTTAAGGGGTAACACCACTGTAGAAATTTCAAAAATTTTTTTTTTTTTTATAAGCTTAAAAAATTCTTTGAACCTTTTAAAATACAGAACAAAAAGTTTTATACGTTACCGAAGTTTATTTCATAAATATTTTAAGCTTTTAACCAAGCGTTAGTGACTGCTACCTAACGACTTCTCCAATCTTCCAAACTTTAAACGCGTTTTTCTCAAAACACGTTTTCTGAAATTGGCACGCAGCATAACTCAAACAATTTTAAATATTTTTAATCAGGTTTTCCACTACGTCTGTATAATAACCTTCTTAAGAGAAGAGCGTAGGGGATTTTCGATAGATTTATTTAAACGATTGATAAAATTATTTAAGTGCCGTTTTTTTAGACCAAAATTGAGTTTTTTCCTTCAAATGCTTGCTAATTCCACAAAAATAAATATTTTTTAAATCCCCTACGTGTTTCTCTAGCTATTTTTATCTAGATTAATAAAAAAAATGTTTCTTTGTTCCAGATTAAAATTTGCACCCTCTGTGCTGCGTGCCGCGGAGCTCCTTCAAGAGAAACCACATTACATAAATGTCTCCAATGCCGCCATTTTGTAAAATTTTTCGATCAAACTTTGTAGTTTTGTATTTTAGTATATAAGTAATAACTTCCCAAATCAGAGTGATTGTTTTCCCTTTCCTTCTATACAAAAAAATTCTTTAAAAATCGTGTTTATTTTACGCGTGTACAGTGGTGTTACCCCTTAAGGCATACAATGTTAGCTTTGGGCGAAATACACATTTAGTGGAATAAAGTTAGTGGCCCGTGTATGCGGTTGTATGTATGATACATGCATATGCAAAATAGAATTTTTGTAGCATATTAGGCAGGAATTCGATCATTCTGGTATTTACTCCCTAATTATTCCATGTAAATATGATAAGGCGCTGCGTCGTGAGGTAGATCATGGTTGCTGCAGTGCGTATGCACATATGTATGTAACGCTATAAGAATTGAAGATGCAATTGAACTTTTGCACAAACATAACTAACATACAGGGCTTGATTGAAAAGTAATGAGCCTTATTTTTTTTAAGTAATTTTATTAAACCTTTTGGCTTATACAACTAATTCTTCAAAATAGGACCCTTGAGCGTCAATACACCGCTGGTAGCGGTCCTTCCACTGCAGGAAACGTTTTTTGAACTCATCCGCCGGAATCGCGTTCAATTCGGCCGACACATTTTTTTGGATCGCCTCGATGGAGTCGACACGCCTCCCCTTCAGCTTTATTTTCAGGCGCGGGAACAAGAAGAAGTCCGGAGGGGACAGGTCTGTGCTGTAGGGAGGGTGGAAAAGCACCGGAACCCCCATCTTGGCCAATGCAGAGGTGCAGAGGAAGGCGGTGTGCGCCGGCGCATTGTCGGGATGAAGGGTCCAATTGTTCGGTGTCCTCCCGGCCTTCCTTGAACGACTTGTGCCACAGTTTTACCTGGGGCCTGGACAGAGATTGGTCCCCGTAAGCCTCCTTGAGTAATCCAATGGTTTTGGTACTCGTTTTGTTTAGCTTTAAGCAAAATTGGATGGAGTAACGTTGCTCCAACGATCTCTGCATTTTCGCCACTGCAAAATCCTAACACACTTTTAAAACAGCTTTCACGCGAATTTTATAATTTGCTCAAGCAGGAGAATTTTTAAAAAAGAATAGAATAACTTTTGCCTTGAAGGGCTTCACAACAACTGATTTATTATTTGTTCAATCATTACATTCAGACTTAAACTAATGTACATATGTAATTGCTTATTTGGCATTTAATATTTAATTTTACAAAATTATTGTTAATGTCTTGTTCAGCATTTCCTTTCCCACACCTTGTCAAGTAAGTCAAATTGTTGCAAAACAGGAAATGCGTTTCAAATTACTTTTATTTGTTGTTTATTATTTTAATTACAAATTCATCAATTTCGTCTGTCTTAAAATATGAGCTTGTCTTTGGAATTGAATATGTAACTTCTCCCCCTTTAGAGTAGAATTCTCCTGAATTCTTTTGTTTAGTTTTATCTTGATATATTTATTTTTTATGATTAAGATAATTAAAGTGATAACTACAGTTATTGTTAATATAAAAATGCATCCATAGGATATGTTACTATGATATTTCAATTTATCTATTTTTATAACATTATATTTGTTTTCTTCAATGATATCGCTGAACGTTAATTTTTTTGTAAAGTTTTTTTATATTTTCATATTTTATTGTTAGAATCTTTGTTTCATCTTTCTCAATTATATTAGAAAAATAGTAATCTTTTATTTTTAGTGAGCAATTATTAAATTGAATTATATAATTTCCATTCACTATGGTTTGATTTTCATTACAGGTATGTTGGGCTGTTACATTTATTGCATTCTTAATAACTATTGTTTTTATGTCTATTGATATTATTTCAAATTCTATGTTTTTTATTAGTTTACAATTTTCTTCTATTACACAGTGTGTTCTAGGCTTTAATTGTCCAAATGATTTAGCTTCTTCAAATCTATAGTTAATATTTTCATAGCTAAAATTTTTTCTATTTTGGAATCAATTTCATTATGTTCATTATTGGGTATTGGTATTATATATCTTATATTTACGTGTATAAATGATTTAGGCATTTTTATACCAAATATTAAGTATGTATTATTGAAAATTGCTGTGCCTAGTTTAATATGTTTTAACTTATTGTAGTCTATTTCATATTTTAAGATTTCTTTACTCGTTAAAATATTTGGATGAATTGATCCATATTTAGCTGAAACAATATTATCTTGAATATTTTCAATTTTACTTTTTAACAATTGTGTTTTCATTAGTTGCTGTAAATACATATTTTCTTCGTGTTCTTTATCAATATATTTATTTATAGAGTTCAGGCCTTTCTCTATTTCGTGCCTATCACTCTTTACAATTAGTCTCAGTTGATTGATAGCTGAATCAAAATAATCATTAACTTGAATTTGTTGGTGAACTGACTCGTTCGTTCGTAAAAGGTGGTTATGAATGTCCTGTCTGTCATAATCATCCATTGTACCGAATAACCATTTAGTCATGCTTCCTACGGCATTCATTAAACCTCGTTTTTGTCTATTACTTTTTGGTATCATAGTTAATACTTTATTTCTAACTTCTAATAGTTCTTGTTGAAGTATGTCTTTATGTATAGTTCTCATTAACATTATGTTGTCTGTCATTTCGTTTACTATATTCTCTAAGTTTTTTACGTCTATTATATGTAGTATTAAGTCTGTCTCCTTGACTATTTCCTGAAGTCCTAACTGAATGTCCGTGAATCCTGTTTGGTCTTTTAACTTATTTGTGGTCAGTTCTCCTTTAATTATCGGTGTCGAGGTCATTATCAGTATGAGTATGGTCATTATCTGTAAATTTATATTGTCTTTTAATGTTGCATGGATGAATATTTTTTAACAGTCCTTTTTTGTACTTAGGTTGTTCTTTGTGCCTTGTAGTTCTTTATGAATCCCTCACGTCTTTTTTCTTTATAGTCCTCTCTTTTTAAATTAAGTTTATCAATTTTCTTTCTTTTGCATTCTTCTAAGTTTTGTTTAATTTTTCCTAGATCTAAACGTCCTTCCTGAACGTCTTTTGGTGCACATTTAATACTTGAATGATACCTTTCGTTATAATTTCTGATTGCTCGTTGAACTAATTGTTGGATAGGTAAATTTTTATTAGTTTGGTACAAAATCCTAAACTTTTCTGCCATCGTATTATGAAATCTTTCTATATCGGCATTTCCTGTATGGCTGTTGGGCTTAGATAAATGTAACTCGATTCCTTGTTCTGTTAGAAATTCCCTTATCCTTATTGTCTTAAATTCATTGTCTGCTATTATTTTATCTGGTTTTCCTATTTTAGTGATATGTTCTTCTAGTTTTTCTATTATAGTCATATGATTTCTGTCATTCAATGGATAAGCTGCGCCAAATTTTGAAAATTTATCTATAGTCGTCAAAAAGGTAAATCCTTTGATTACGTATGTATCCATATGTATGATTTGGTTTTTATCTGAAGGAGTTTCTGTGTAATGAAATTTATTTTTAATCGGATGTCGTTCATACTTTACTTGTTGGCAAATGTCACATTGATTAATTACCACTTGGATGAGTTCCATGAGTTTTGGAAAATATATTATATTTTTGATTTTATTATAAGTTTCTTGTATGCCAGAGTGCATACTCTCTCTTACATGATACAGTGATATTTGTTTTACTGCTTCCACTTCAGTTTCAATGTCCTGTGCTCTCATGGTGCACTTAGTAAAATTAATCTGGCTATCGTTTGAATACATATCTATAAGCTTCTCTTGTACAATATTATAGTTGTGTTCGGATAGTTCCGAAAATATCCCTATTTTCCCTTTTGAAATGTATCTTCTAAAAATGTCTCCCATTAGGTTAAAGTCACTTTCTGTAATAAAAATAATTCTTTTCCCATGTACTTCCTTAAATTCTTCCGTTTTATTATTTGTTAATATTATTTGGGTTTTGTACTTATTCACAATTTCTTCTTTTATAAAAAAATGATCACCCAATTCTTCCTCGGCTGAATGTACTGTTGCCATTGTAACATCATCTTCTATATTGTTAACTGAAAAAAAATTTAAAATATTGGTATTTTCTACCATGGTATTTTCACTCCCCGCTTTTTCTGAAATAGTGTCCTCACTATTTTCTAGTCTACTTAAAAAATCTGCCACTTTATTTTCTTTTCCTTTTAGGTATTCTATCTCAAATCGGTATTCACCTAATTTTAATAGCCATCGCTGGTGCCTGGGTGACATGTCTTTTCCTTTGTATTTGGAATGGAGATATTTAATTGGCTGGTGATCAGTAAGGATTTTAAATTTTTTACCATATATGAAAGGCCTAAAATAATTTACACTCCACATTATTGCTAGGAATTCTTTATCCGTTGCAGAATAGTTTTTCTCATGGTTATTTAATGTTCTTGAAGCGTAGCACACTGGGTGACCTTCTTGCGATAGTACCGCACCAATCGCATAGTTGGATGCATCCGTTGTCAATGTGAATTGTTTATTGAAATCGGGATAACGTAAAATAGGATGTGTACTTATTAATGTTTTTAACTTTTCGAAAGCTTCAATGTATGTTGGATCTTTTACATTAATTTTTGCGCCTTTCTTTAGGTATTTTGTTATCGGTTGGGCTACTTTCGCATAATCTTTTATGAATTTGCGATAATAACCTGTTATTCCCAAAAAACTTTTTATCTGTTTTTCGGTTTTGGGTAATTCTAAATTTTGGATAATTGTAATTTTATTTGGGTTTGGTTTCATAACGTCCTTTGTTAAAATGTGCCCTAAAAATTCTGTTTCTTTTTTAAGAAAATTGCATTTGTCAACTTGTATCTTCAAATTTTTACTTTCGAGAATTTCGAAAATGTCTCTTATTGCTTTAATATGCTCAGTTAAAGAAGTACTAAAGATTAGTATATCATTTAAGTATACTACACAGGTTTTGTTAATATGATCTCTCAAGATTTCATTCCTCAGCCGTTGGAATGTGGCTGGCGCATTTTTAAGACCAAATGGCATTCTCATAAATTCATATAGACCATGAGGAGTTACGAAGGCAGTTTTTTCTCTGTCTTCTTCCTTTACTAAAATCTGATGATAGCTTTTCGCTAAGTCTAATGTCGTAAAATATTGCGCTCTACCTAATTTGTCTAGAATTGAGTCTATATTGGGTAAAGGTCTAAGGTTATTTCATTAAGTTTTCTATAGTCGACAACTATTTTTTCGCCTGAATTATCCGTTTTTTTGGGTACGACTATAAGTGGGCTTGCATATCTTGAGTGGCTTTTTCTAATTATACCTTGTTCCTCCATTTCTCTGATCTGTTTCCTTACTTCTGCTTCGTGTTGAGGTGGGTATCTATATAGCTTTGAATAGATTTGCTGTTGTGTAATGGTTTTTATCTCATGCTGAATTTCTGTTGTATTAGTTAATAAATCGCCTTCTCTAAACAATAATTTGTTATATCGGTTTAGTAATTTTTAAATTTCACTACGTTCTTCATTATTTAAATGATTTAATTGAAGCATTTCAATTTTAGGATCACCGGTTTCAAGCATGTAAATTTGATTAAATTTATATGGGTTATTAATAAAATAAGATATTTTTCCATTTAGTGTTATTTGTCCTTTTTCTATATTTATTTGGGCATTTAAAAAGTTTAATATATCGATACCTATAATGAAATCATAAGTTCTCCCTTTTAATGGGGTGATCTTCCAACGAATCCTGGCATTGTTAGGTAAATTAAATTGCTCCGGGCTTTTTGTGTGTACTTCATAATTTATTGTATCTTTATTTGTTAATGTACTAAATGTTATGGGATATTTTAATTTATATATTGTATATCAAAATCATTTATTTCCTTATTAATTAAACTAAGACTGGCACCTGTATCTATTAGTGCTACGTATTCTTTATTTACGATCTTTAATGTTATCTTTGGCAGGCATTCAGTGGCTGCCTCGTAAAAAAATGGTATTATTAATTTCAGGTCCTTCTGGGCTTTGCCAACCCAAGTTTAAGCGATCTTGGCCAAACTTGTGATTAGGGTGTCCTGCCACTCGATGATTGCTATAACACCTTTCAATATTGTCCACTTCCATGGGTTCCGTGCGGTTTTGTCTAGGCGGCTGCCAGCGAACTTGGTTGGAATACGGCCTAGCGTGTCCCACTTGTGGCACACGTTGGAAGTGTCTTGGGGTGTTATTATTTCTTGCATCATTTTGAAATCTGTATCTTCCGGAATTATTTAAAGGATTATTAAAAGCGTTTCGCTCTTCGCGCCTATAAAAATCATTAGTCCACTTATTTTGTTCTTGAAATTGTCGGTTATTTCTTTCATCCCTATTTTCATTACTATATGTCCTATTCTGATTATTATAAGATGTTTTATTATGAAATTGTCCTTTATGTTTTTCTTCTCTTCCGAATCTCTTGTATTTGGGTCCTATGCACGTGTCTTCAAACCTTCTTTGATTCATTATAAACAAAATATCTTTTAATTGTTTTGGTCGTAAATTTTATCTAGTAATGCCCCTTGGGTCATCTCTTTTATAGTATTCACTAACAAGCTGTCTATGTTTGTCAAGTCTATGCCAAGTTCACCACTATAATATACTATTAAATCGTCAGTTTTATACTTAATATTCTGAATTACAGTAATTAACTCACTTACAGTATTGACTCTTAAATTCGCAACTCGCTTGTAAATTTCATGAGGCTCTATGTCTGGTTTGTACCTCAATTTTAGTGTATCTTTAATGAGTTTCCAATTGTCCGGTTCCGCGATGTTAATGATTGCATTTTTAGCTTCTCCTTGGATTGTTTTGTAATATATTGTTCTCACTGCTTCTTTTTTTTTCCTTCATCTTCGAGCGTTGATATTAAGTATTCTACGCTACCATAAAATGAGTTTATGGTTATATCTCCATGTCCTGTGAATGCTGGAAGGTGGTTGATGTTTTTCAATATTCTTTCTAGTCTGTTTTGATCCTGTTGCTGTCTTTGTTGTAAATCTATGTAGGCCAATCTTAATTGCTCGAGTTGCTGCTCCCTTCTTGCGAGCTGCTCTACCAGATCTACAGGGGCCATTTCTTGCTGGGCCTGCTCCATTCTTCTCCTATCAAATTCTCTCTGCCTGGCTTGCCGAATTTTAGTGTTTTTCTTGTCGCTGTTTACAAGAAATTTTTTACTTTCCTTTGTGGCTTTCACTCAGATTTTCGCTTGAGTGTTTGCTGCACCTTTTCAATTGCTTATCGCTTAGTGGTTAGTACACGGACTTTCTTTTCGTGTGTATTCACTGCACTTTATCTTTTGTGGTGTTCACCTTTCTTTGTACTGAATAAATGTTCACTGCACTTTATCTTTAGTGGTGTTCAATTTTCTTTGTACTGAATAAATGTTCACTGCACTTTTCTGTTAAGTTATACGTTACGTATGTTAAGTTATACCCTGAAGGGTCCGGTCAACTCCTGAGTTGGCTACGGATTCGCAGGATTAGTTTTGGGTGTTATAAAATTTTTAGTTTTTTTCACTGCCCGTATCACTGGATGCTTTTATTTCTTAAAGGATCCTACCTACTGCGCCAATATTATAATCTACTCAAGCAGGAGAATTTTTAAAAAAGAATAGAATAACTTTTGCCTTGAAGGGCTTCTCAACAACTGATTTATTATTTGTTCGATCATTACATTCAGACTTAAATTAATGTACATATGTAAATGCTTATTTGGCATTTAATATTTAATTTTACAAAATTATTGTTAATGTCCTGTTCAGCATTTCCTTTCCCACACCTTGTCAAGTAAGTCAAATTGTTGCAAAACAGGAGATGCGTTTCAAATTACTTTTATTTGTTGTTTATTATTTTAGTTACAAATTCATCAATTTCGTCTGTCTTAAAGTATGAGCTTGTCTTTGGAATTGAATATGTAAATCGCGCGGAGCGATGTTGACTGCACCGCTGTTGCCAGCGAACTGGGACCGGTTTCCAGTGGAAGGTTGATTTGGTTGATCGCTTGGCAGACGCTTCGCGCGGGAAGGCTCATTACTTTTCAATCAAACCCATGTAATATATGTATGTATATATTGATACAACAACACATATTGATATTCATATATGTTTATATATTGATATACCAAAACACTTGTATCTTTATGAATTCTCGTCTAAAATTAATTTCGACCAGAAAAATTAGTACACATTTTCATCGAATTTGTATGTACTTTTAAATTTACTAAAACGCACACACCAAAGTGTGAGAGCGGGTTATAAAGTATTTTGTTTAAATTCTTCTTTTTCAATTAAATCAAAAAACAACAACAAGAAGACGCAAATGTTACTGTTAACTATTTTTAGTACAATTGAGATTTGAAAGGTTTGTAGTAAGGGATCTTAGAACATCGACTTTATAGACACCACACAGAGTTTTGTGCACACAAAAATTGAAAACACCACATATCTTTCACCTCAACACACAACACATCTCTCACCGCGACATTAAACCAATTAAATTTTTACAATTTTCTTGTCTATGAAATACGTAAAATTTAGCGCCAGAGAATTGATGTCAAGTCACGCATTTAGAAGGGATAGAGGCGCGGTGCGTTTGCTTCTGCGACTGCGTTGTGAACCAAGGTTTTGTGATGTCTATGTATGTACATATGAGTGCGCGACTGATGTGTTTTAAGTCTTTGGACTTAAATTAAAACACCAAAGGTAATTTTTTTCACAATTTTTATTTTTAAACAAATTCAACCTTCTTGGTTGTTGTGAATCTACAGACTAACTTCAAATAATTTCCTTAATTCTAATAACACTTGTTTTGCGCTCACTTTATGCAGTACTTTATGCTTATTGAGAGCATAACTGCATTGAGCGAAAAACGTGTCGGTGTAATTTTACATACTAAGCCAATCTTTTGGTGGGAACCTTTACTTGTGAAATCTTAGTATCTTAGCATTTAAATAGTTTGGTGTATGATTCCAATTTCATTAAATGTAAGACAATACTCTCTCAACTCAAAAAAGAGAAATAAATAGATAGGGTGGTGGAGTGATGGTACGTAACTCGCGCGTCGCAAATAAATTTTAATAAATTCTGAAAGTAATTCATGGCGTGTTTATTACATAATTACATAACTGAACATACATACGTACATACTATATACAGTATGTCAATTAAAAATGTCAAAAATGAAAAAAATTTATGAACTCATTTTTAGACTTACACGTATTATCTAAAATGTCTTTTATTAGCCCTTAAAATTATTAAAGGCAATATTCGTCAAACGTTTCAAGTACAACATGTACAAAAATCAAAATATACAGTGCACTCGCGATAATATTAACTCCCTAATATATGAACACTTTTTCGCTTCCATTGAGTATCCTGAAATATGAACTTTTGGAAAAAGCTCTAAAATATGAACATTATTGATTTTTAAATTTCTATCGAATTTCATGAGCTTAATAAATCGGGGAATCCCCTAGTTAATAAAATTTAAAATGAACAAAACCGTCGCTGAGAAATTTGCGTTCACTCTCATACACATGTACATGCTTTGCCTTCTCCTATGTTCTGTCGTCAATACAAATTTTCAACGTCGTAAGTTGGTCATTTCATACGAGCATAATTGGTACTTCATTTTCTTGCAAAAAACTGTAATATTAATCAGCTTAAAAAATGCACACAAAAAAGCATAAGTTTTTGACCTTAAGAGAAAAATCAGATATTTTAGAATATTTACGAAAGGGTCAAAGTTTTACTAATTTATCGCGTAAATATGGAGTGACAAAGTCTACAATATGCGGAATTAATAAAAATAAAAATTGTATCCCTAAATGTGTCAACAATACTTTTATCGCTCCTGGAAAGAGGAAAATTTTACGTCATTCAGAGTACCCAAAGATGGAAAAATCTCTGTATCGATGGTTTTTGAATATGAGGGACAAAAATCTCCCGGTTAGCGGGCTTATGTTGAATGGAAAAGCAAAAGACCTTCATTTTAAAATTAAAGTAAATTGCCTTGAATTCATCGCCAGTGATGGGTGGCTTCAAAATTTAGAAAAGAGATATGGCGCTCGGTTGCTTCGAGTTTCTGGAGAAAAACTATCTTCACAGCCCCAGTTAGTTGACCCATTCAAAAAAGCGTTAAAGATGAATATGGAGGAGCTTGGATTAAGTCGTGAGCAACTGTACAATAGACCGGAGTGAAATTCGTAAAGTTTTTCAAATCATTTCGTAATAGCAGGGAAAAGTTGCTACATATCAATACAAATTCAGGAAAAAAAAGAAATTTCCAATCGGTTAATATCTTCCGTTCGCGCATTGGATTTAAAATTTACAAATTTTATCCCAAATCCAGCTGATTTACGAAAACTTGTAGAATTTGTAAATGATTAAAGATAGAGCTCACTTTTTATACATAGCACTTTCAGCATTGAGTAGTAGATTTCTAATTTACTAATCTATCCATTTCTGAGGTTCTGAGCGATCAACTTTCACCAATTTTATACCACATCTACTAAGGAAGCCTATGCCAAATGAGGCTTGCGTGAAAGCGGCTTACGGCTACTATAACACGTCTGTGCTTTAGATCGTCTTCCACTTGATTACTTGTATTTCATCGTCTTTCTTTTCATTTTGCTTTTGATTCTGGCATACCGATAAACGAAGTGCACAGAAGAGCTAGTACTCTCTGGTCATTACCAATTCTGCTTTCACTCTTGTCGAACAGCGCTGTTTGGTAAAAAAAAATTCTATTCGATGTTCTTTTGAATTACATAGTTTACACAATTACTTAACATTAAATCGCTTCAAACATTTTAATCATGTCTCTTACTCTTAAGGACATACACTGCCCATTTTTTGGTGCACCTAAACCACTGCTGTCATCGGTCCTTCCCACTAATACCGACATTATACAATGTTGGCAAGAAGTGAGGTACAAAATGACAGTAGAATCTTCTGCTGCCAGTTCTGGTCAGAAGTTAAGCTTCACAGTTGCAGCAGATACTGTAGCTAATCAGACTGAGTCCCTTTATTCCAAGGCTTCGATTCCAATAGTTTCCCACACAAGAGTTGTACAAAAGATCAAACATCTACATGATTGATACTACACTCCTCGTAAATCTTATTCAAGGGACAAAGACACACCTGAGAAACAAAAGAAGTACAATGATTTTATTGAACAATCTTCAAGTACATTATTTGACATTTCGTCCTGCAAGTGCGAGATGACACCCAATTGCTTTTGTCAAAAAAGCTTTGACAAGTGTATTTGTCCCAGGCCGGTAACTATCAACTGCACATGCCCTAAAGATAGAAAGATACCGCCATTAGAAATCAAATTTCTATATGCTCAAAGATATCTCGGACAAGGTAAGATTGGGACAGTAGATACCAAAGAAACTCAAAAGCTTACATTAAAGTTGCAGAGAAAAGCTAGTCACTTAAGTCAGACCAACTAACCTGGACCTTCTTGTAGTAGCATTGATTCTGAAACAGAGATAACTCCTGAAATTGACAATGATAAGAATGATCCCGATTTTCAGACCCCACGCTCTATTTCCTCTCAGTCAGCAAGTTAAAAAATGCACAGGTGCGCTTATCACTTCCAGCAACGGTTTTAACAAGTGATCGTTTTGGAGTATCTGATAGAGCAGCAGCAGCTATTGTGTCTAGTGCACTTAAAGACGTTGGTCTTATAACGGACAAAGATACTTCTTTTGTTGTTGATCGAAGCAAAATTAGAAGAGAAAAAGAAAAATGTAGACTAAAACTTATCGAGTCGGGGAATGCAATAGAGCAATTAAACGACCCGATGTGTGTGTATTTTGACGGCAGGATGGATGACACTTAAGTTTTAGTTCAAAAAGGAAACAAACGTTATCAATCTATAAAAAATGAAGAGCACAAACATTCTTCTCTCTATGGTGATAGATGACAGAGAGCATGTCCGCGATCTTGGATTGAGGCGAGTTCTGAAAATAAAGGAAATCCCTTCAAAAGACAAAAATATTAGAAACTTTTTGGTTCCTAAACTAAACTTTGAAGCAAATAATTATTTTGAATTAATTAATTGGTCTGAAATGATACTTACCTGCCCCCCAATTTTAGACAGCCTTTCTTCTGAAGATATCTTGCAATTAATTTCTGATAAAGAAAAACCAAAATTAAACATAGATTTAACAAATATTCCATGCCATACGCAAGTTGTGGAGCGTTGCGTAAAACTAGTAACTCAAGCGACATCAAAAGTGTATGGGAACGAGGGACGTGATGGGTTTATAAGAGCAACACTCACTTCTCGTACAGTTATGCCTCAATTGGACACTAAAGCAGACTATGCCACTCCCGAATAAATAATTTTTCATTTTTGGTTGGTTGGTTGGGAAGGGAGTGGATGGAACTCGTAGTACAGTCACCTTCACGCGGTGAGTTCTGAGTCGTCCAAAAAGGGCGGGCCAAGAGCTGTACAAAACTTATTTAAGACAGAGTGGTTAATGGGCGCGCTAAGAGGGGAATAATTTATTCTACTTATATACTCAAGAAGACTTATACAAAAATTAAAATAGAGAAACTAACCACCCGCAATTACGTAAATTTATACAAAAAATGACATTTTCCACTTCTTTTCAGGGGCTGTAGGGGCTTTGATAGAGCGGTAGACGTTTTTCTTTTCAAACTATGCCTGATGTTGTAATAGTCTACAAAAATGAACTTTATCTAACATCATTTCCACCTCTTACAATTTTTCGAATATTTGTTCAATTTATTATAAAATTTGTAAATTTGAAATGCAATGCGCGAACGGAAAATATTAACCGATTTGAAATTTCATTTTTTTCCTGAATTTGTATTGATATGTAGCAACTTTTCCCTGCTATTACGATATGTTTTGAAAAAATTTACGTATTTCACTCCGGTCTACTGTACAACGCCGATGAATCCAGTTCATACTGGAAACTTTTGCCGCAAAAGACGTATGTGTCATCGTTAGAAAAAACTTCCCCAGGTGCAAAGATGGAAAAGCAAAGAGTAACTTTTTTGTGTTGTTCAAATGCGTCAGGATCTCATCAACTCAAGCTTCTTGTAGTCGGAAAGGCTAAAAATCCCCGTTGTTTTAAAGGTTTTGACTGCCCAGTGTATTATCGATATTCGAAATCCACATGAATTATTGCTATTTATAAAGATTGGTTCCACCGTTCATCCATACCTGAGGTAAGCTTTCATATTTTTATCTCAGTAGGTTAAAACTCATAAAATATGTTTAGGTTACAAAGCTTTTGATGGAAAAGGGATTACCAATAAAAGCTCTCCTTATAATTGATAACGCTCCATCGCGTCCACCCGAGGATGAACTAATAGCTGAAGACGGCTGCATATTAACAATGTTTATGCCACTAAATGTTACCCCTCTTACACAACCTATGGATCAAAATGCCATCAGCATAACGAAACTTTACTATAGAAGCAGTCGTTTGGCTTCTGTTGCTGCAAAGGGGTTTGATTTGCTTGAGACTCAAAAGCAAATTACGCTTAAGAGAGCGATTGTTACCTTAGAATCTGCATTGAGTAACGTAGATGCTGTTGTGCTATCCAAATGCTGGAGCAATGTCTTAAGTATGGTAGAAAATCAAGAGGATCCCGAAGATGACGTTCCTTTGAGTGTTTTTCGAAGCAACTTAATTATGAATGTAAGGGATTTGGAGGAAGGTGCAGCCAATCTTTTGTCACACTTGAGACCTGAGGTTTGTGTTTTAGAACCGTTAGTCAATGAGTTGGTTTTTAAAAAATGAATACACAATGTTTCTTTTGCGGTTTTAAATAAAACAAAAATCTCTCAAAACTAATTAATTATAATATTTTTCAATTTAGTTGCCTTTCGAAAATATGAGCAATCTCGCAAAACTGAACAGGCTTGGTTTTAATTAGATCATATTATCGCGAGTGCATTGTAACAGTAAAATAGCAACACTACAATTCGACATACATATATAATATTGCGTTGTCAATTAATTCTTTGCAAAATGCAAACACAACTTGAAGTGAAACTGAAGCTAGCTAACGGTACTTTTATTTTGAACGCAAATAAACGCGTGTTATAATCGTAAGTTTCTGGCACACATTTAGTATGGCTGATGTTTTTAAGAGATTCAGTTAGTTTGTTTTAATTATTACAAGGGGAAGTCGGCTAAAGAGTTGGCAGAAATGTTTTCAAAAAAGAAAACAGGCTTTAATTAAAGCAGTCAGGAGGCAGATCACCAAAGCTCTCTTGACGCGATCATTCAAAAATTTTGAAAAAGATCATCCAATCCCCACAAACGAGTCTGAGGCAGTTGGGATCTGATATAAAAAATGATTGCGGAAACCAGTAAGTCACGAGACTTTTAGTACTGCACAAATATTCTTCGCAAATAGCCAGAAAAAACCATTACTGTCTTCAGTTAATACAAAACTAAGCGGCTTTAGTTTTTCCATTTCCAATTTCAACAGGCTAGTGGAACATGTGACGAGATAAAAATTATACTGTATAGCCATGATGGACCCAGTAAAGTTTGGAGAAAGCCCCGCACAGTTCTGCAACAAAAAAATATAATACCAACAGTAAAATTTGGCAAATTTCAGTGATGGTATGGGGTTGCGTCTCGTCCAATGGTGTGGATGAGTTGCGAATTTTGAATGATATAATGATAAAGGAGTACTACCTTGATATTCTTAAAAACGAGTTGACAAAAAGCTCGATAAAATTTGGATTTTTTTACCCAGAAAATCCCAATAAACTAAAATATAAACTATATCAGTATAACGACCCCAAACACAAGTCGTTGCTTTGCAAGACCTGGCTACTTTATAATTGCAGTAAAATCATTAATACGCCTGCCCAGAGTCATGACTTAAACCCAATAGAGAGGTTGTGGGTTTTTTTTTAAGAAGAAAGAGAGCAAACATAGCCCATCTAATAAAACCGTTCTCATAAGTGCCATTCAGGTTGAATGGCAGAAAATACCAGAGACTTACGCCTTGAAAAACCTTATTCATGCCATGCCCCGTCGCCTGTGATCTGTAATGGAATCTGATGGCCTTCACACTAAATATTAAAATCACAGACCTATATTTTCCTAACAAAAGTCATATAATATTTGAAAATGTAAACAAATAATTGACAATGCAGAATTGACTATTTTATGGGCTTTTATGTTTTTTTTTACTAAAATTGTTTTGAAGTTTTGAGTTTTATTGCCATAAATGCGTTAAACATAATTGTTACAAAAAAACTGTGTATTCAAAATTTTGAAAATGTAATTTCAGTTGGTAAAATAAAGTTATTAAAATGCAATTAATTGACATACTGGACATAAATGATGGTATATGACTATATAATATGTAGATGTTAATAGGAGGTACATATGTATTTGCATTCACAAAAAAACGTTTAAGATAAATCAACGCTTATTTTATATTGCATGTCAATTTATAGTTTATGTATTCGATGGCAAATTACATATGTATGCATGCACATTTGTATATGAATAGCAATAATGCACAAGGGCAACAAAAACATCTTCCTTTTATATGTACATACACTAATCAGAAAAAAAAATTAACGAGTTTTTCAATACCACAAACCAGGAAACCGATGGTTAATAGCTTGTAGGGTATCCTTTACGTTTTAGATCTTCTGCTAATCGCTTCGGCATCGATTTAACTAATCTTGTTGTCTCTTCTGAGGTAATTGTATACCATTCTTCGAGAATGACCCTGTTCAAGTCGGGTTTGGATGGAATGTTGTGTTCCCGAATCCTGGGCCCCAATAAGTCCCACAAGTGCTCAATAGGATTGAGATCTGGGGATTGCGTTGGTGTACGCAATTGTTTTGGCACATTATACAATAGCCATAGCTTGATTATTTCTCCGGTGTGTTTGGGATCATTATCCTGTTGAAAGTGAAACACATTTTCCAAACCAAGTTTTTGAGCACTTTCCTTTAAATTCGCCTTAAGAATGTCGAGATACAATCTTTTGTCTATAATTGTATCAATGAATTCGAGGTTGCCCACACCACCACTAGCCATACCCACTTTAAGCAGAGAATGTTAATGCAATGAGAAGGTGCAAATGTTACTGTGAGCTTTTTTTAGTACAATTGAGATTTGAAAGATTTGTAATAAGGAAATTTAGCACACCGAGTTTACAAACACCTCACTGACTTTTGCCCACACAAAAATTAGAAACACCACACATCTTTCACCTCAACACACAACACATTTCTCACCTCGACATTAAACCAATTAAATTTTTACTGTTTTCGTATTTTTGAAATAATAAGCGAATACGTAAAATTTACTACAGATTTTTTTTTTCAATTACATTAAAAAAAAAACGAATTAAAAAAAAAAATGAATAAAAAAAGTTTACGCCGGGAATTGAAATCGAGTCTAACATGTGGCGAGGAAAAATAGGCGGTGCGTTTATTTCTTCGACTGCTTATTTTTTTACCATTTTGTTACTTTTGAAATGATAAGCGGATACATACAATTTATTACAATTTTTTTTACGATTACATTAAAAAAATAAAAAAATTTAAAAACGAAAAAAAAATTTGCGCCGAGAATTGATGGCGAGTCACGTGGGGAGGATAAATATATTAAGCCAATTAAATTTTTACTATTTTCGTATTTTTGAAATAATAGCATATGTACATACATATATACCTACTTGCCTTCTAAACTTCCTACAAAATAATTGTATTCATATGTTACTACATCCATGCACGTTCATACATTCATGCATATATGCGCGAGCACAGCGCTGCCTTCTTGCTTCCGTGTACTTTTGTCTTTCACCAGTCGATATTCCTAATATTGTACTTACAAAAACAGAATACTTTGATAGACGCAAGAGAAACAGCAAGCGCAACGCGATGGGCGCTTTGCCACCACAGATTCTAAAATGTTCTAGAACACAACAAAAACACATACCTCACATGCGCATGTCGCCCGAAGCTAAAATCTAAGCCTAGCGACTACAAAAACAAAATACATTCGTAGACGCAGTCGCAGCGGCCATGATCAGCGACGGCGCTGAACAATTTAGAACAAAAACAAAAAGTTCACTCATAAGTTCGAGCTCATATTTCAGTTTCATTCATAAAACGAGCCGCACATATGCCAATTTTCGCGAGCATTCGAAAATAGTCAGTATTGGAATATTTCTCGTGGAATTATTTGCCAATATTTGATGAATCTTGAATTTTTGTCATGTCGAGTGGCCGCGGCTCCGTATGTACATATGTATGCACCCTTATATGTATGTAAACATGTCTTCTAACTGTGCGACAGTCGCGAGTTAATGCGGCTTAGATTCCTTGAACAAATCCAGCGAATCACACATTTCTGTCCGCAAAGCCGCATATATGTACCCTATGATCAAAAAATACCGGGAATGTTTAAATAAAACGAAAAAAAAATTTGCGCCGAGAATTGATGGCGAGTCACGTGGGGAGGATAAATACATTAAACCAATTAAATTTTTACTATTTTCGTAGTTTTGAAATAATAAGCGAATACGTAAAATTTATTACATAATTTTTTTTTCAATTACATTAAAAAAAACGAATTTAAAAAAAAAAAAAAAAAAGTTTGCGCCGGGAATTGAAATCGAGTCTAACATGTGGCGAGAAAAATAGGCGGTGCGTTTTTTTCTACGACTGCTTATTTTTTTACTTTTGAAATGATAAGCGGATACATACAATTTATTACAAATTTGTTTACGATTACATTAAAAAATTAAAAAAAAAAAAAAAATTGCGCCGAGAATTGATGGCGAGTCACGTGGGGAGGATAAATATATTAAGCCAATTAAATTTTTACTATTTTCGTATTTTTGAAATAATAGCATATATACATACATATATACCTACTTGCCTTCTAAACTTCCTACAAAATAATTGTATTCATATGTTACTACATCCATGCACGTTCATACATTCATGCATATATGCGCGAGCACAGCGCTGCCTTCTTGCTTCCGTGTACTTTTGTCTTTCACCAGTCGATATTCCTAATATTGTACTTACAAAAACAGAATACTTTGATAGACGCAAGAGAAACAGCAAGCGCAACGCGATGGGCGCTTTGCCACCACACATTCTAAAATATTCTAGAACACAAAAAAAACACATACCTCACATACCTCAAAATACATTCGTAGACGCTGTCGCAGCGGCCATGATCAGCGACGGCGCTGAACAATTTAGAACAAAAACAAAAAGTTCACTCATAAGTTCGAGTTCATATTTCAGTTTCATTCATAAAACGAGCCGCACATATGCCAATTTTCGCGAGCATTCGAAAATAGTCAATATTGGAATATTTCTCGTGGAATTATTTGCCAATATTTGATGAATCTTGAATTTTTGTCATGTCGAGTGGTCGCGGCTCCGTATGTATGTATGCACCCTTATATGTATGTAAATATGTCTTCTAACTGTTCGACAGTCGCGAATTAATGCGACTTAGATTCCTTGAACAAATCCAGCGAATCACACATTTCTGTCCGCAAAACCGCATATATGTACCCTATGATCAAAAAGTACCGGGAATGTTTAAATAAAACATAACAGAGTTAAATTTCAGGCAAATTTATATTATCTCCTTCAAAATGTGACCTGTCTGAAGCAACACACATGTGCCAACGTTTAACCCAGTCCTCCAAACACCCCCGGCAGGCCGACATGGCCTTCAGCTCCTTCGTCGTATTCTCTTTGATCTTGTTGATCGGTGCGATGGCGCGTTATCATCTCGCAGAATCCAAGAATTGTTTGCTCACATTTCCGGCCGTTTACAACATACAGCATCTCTCAAAGGCTTCAAAACGGATAAATAATATTCTTTATTGACTGTCTGGCCCGATGGAAGGTACTCATGGTGGACTATGCCTTGGCAATCGAAGAAAACAGTCAACATCACCTTCCCGGTTATTTTTGTTCATTGCGTATACATATCCCATCTTTTCACTGACGGTCAAGAAGGCGGTCGCAGTGGTTGTTTTTTATATGCATACATTTTGAGTTCATTGAAGACTTATATATATTTATAATATATACATATGCGTGTATGCGCGTTTGGCTTTCTGGATGCTTCCATGGATATTAGAACATTTTCTCATCAATATGTGTATGTAAGTAGTTCAGATTTGACTGAAGAGATTAAATACATACATACATATATGAATGGACATTCATATGCATTGCCTTTATGGCTGTTTTACATATAAATCAATTCAAAAGAAGTATGAATAATTTTATATAGAAAATAAATTTATAAATAACAGGTATTAGAAAAGCTGAATACACTATTTTAAATCAATTATAATTAAACCAAATATAAAAAATGAAAAAAATATATCGAACAAAGAAAACTACCTAAGGGACTTGAACCTGAGTCAAACATGAGACTATGTACTGCATACACGATACGTCTTTCACGATTGCGCTAAACTATAATTACTAATGAAGTTTTCTAAATCACTCATTCATTCGATTCGCAGTTTTATATGCACATATTCTGCGTTAGTTGAAAGTTTGTATGCGTAATTACATACATATATGCATATTTATGTGTGTATGCGCGTTTGGCTTTCTGGACGGATATTAGAATGATATTTTCTCATCAATATAATTTGGATTTGATGAAAGAGATTCAAGACATATGTACATATTTTCTGTTTTGATTGATTTATATAAAAATCAGGTCATATCCAGTATGAACTATTTTATACCGAAAAGAAATTTCCAACTATGATATACTAGCGACCCGCCCCGGCTTCACACGGGTGCACAGCCGATACTAAATATATCTCTATTAGAACTAACTAAAGAACCGCCCGCAAAGCGCTAACTAAGTCTTGCTGCCGGCAAAAGTGTTCACTTCTGCCTGTCCCGCAGTGCAACCTGTTGTTTTAGGATACATACTTAATTATTGTAGAGCTTCTCTATAAACAACATTTGACGTTAAATTATTTTCAGCTAACAAAATATACTGATGGTCGGGAGCCCTGACCCGTGATAGGGCAACGTAAAGTTGCCCATGCGTAAAACATTCTTTTCGTAAATCAATTCCTTTTAATTTGAATGTTTGGCCTTGAGATTTGTTTATCGTTAGTGCGAAAGAAATTTTTACTGGAAATTGGAGCCTTTTGAAAGGTATTGGCAAATCAGTAGGGATCATGGGTATTCTTGGTATATGAGCTAATTCACCAGCTGCAGGGCCGGTGATAATCTTCGCTACTATTAAATTATCTTTTAGCTCCTTGATAAGAAGTCTCGTACCATTGCACATGTTGGGGGGGCTCAAATTTCTGAGAAGCATTATCGGCGTGCCAACTTTTAACGATAGTTCATGAGGTGGTAGCCCAGCGGGGTTCAGGGAATTTAAAAACTCCTGGGGGTAGTGCACTGCGTCCTCGATGTTAGTGACGGTGTCTATGGATTTATAGCACTTAACTTCACCCGGTACTTTCTGCATAATTAAATTGTTTATTTCATTGACTGATTCATCCCTGGGAGAAACTATTGCTCTACCACACAGCCCACGAAAATCATTTTGATCTAAGTTTTCGATGTCAGGATATATAGCATCTATCAGACTATCTAAATTATGGACTATTTGGCCTAGAGACTCATCCAAAGTAACCGCATAATCGGTGCCCAAATTTAAAGATGGAAAAATTCCTTCTCCAAGTTTCAGCAGCTGTTGTGGAAAGTTGTTATGCATATTTCCATGTAGATGAGCTCTCATATTGGTGCGCAAATTCAAATGTTGTACAGATGTCCAAAGGTGAGATGATTTTAAACATGCCTTCATAATATCTGCTCGCGTACCTCTGTTGACGACTGGAAACGTTTGTCGGAAATCTCCAGCAAATACAAAAGTGATACCACCCATGACATCAGCAGAGCTTCGGAGGTCTCTTAAAGTACGGTCCACGGCCTCCACATGAGCTGTATGACTCATAGTGCATTCATCCCATATTACCAACGACGCGTCTTGCAGCAACTTACCAAGAGGCCCATTTTTCCGAATAGAGCATGTGGACCGTTGATCTAAAGATACGGATAGCGGGAGTTTGAACGTAGAGTGAGCAGTTTTTCCTTCGTTCAAGAGAGTTGCAGCAATTCCTGACGAAGCAACGGCAATCGCTATCTTCCCTGATTGCCGTATCTTAGCTAGTATCAAATTTGCGAGAAAAGTCTTTCCAGTGCCTCCTGGTGCGTCCAAAAAAAATAATCTCCCCATGTTATTGTTCACGCTGTCCACAATAGTCTCATAAGCTTGTCTTTGATCCGGTACTAATTTGGGCACATTGTCATTAACAAACGCTGTTAGATCATTTCTGTTATACTGTTGTACCATTGTGTCAATAGTATTATTCTGGGTACGAACGGGAGAAGGTAATTCAAAATCACTTAAATTTTTGTCGTTTAATTTAGAAGTTTGTTTTCAATTTCAATTAATCCTTCATTATAAATGACTTCAGTGAAGGGTAAAGTGTTATCCTGATTCTGTTGTCTGATCCGATGTCCCATAACTTCAATGGTTCCGATGGTTGACAAAATTAAAGTATGACTACAAACAACTCCCTTATTTTTTTTGGACACTGTGACAACGAAGCTTCGCTTAAAGTGTTACCCCAATGGTCATCGTTTTCAATTAAACCTCGGTCACGGCATGCTGCTTGATACGTCTCTTTGACAATACCGTTTACAGTTTTAAGGTATGCAAATGAGGTCGGACCGCGTACGTGGTGCAGTAGAACCCTAAGATAAAAACACTCTGATTGGAATGGATATATCCCGTAGACTCTACCTAAAGCGGCATCTTTTTTTATCCCCGGATGTCCAACTACATCTTCACCACGCCTCCTTCTAGTGAATTTATTATTTGCCCATGTATAGTATTGCGGGACTTCATGATACAGAAGAGTTTTCGCAAATTCATCTTCATTACAGAGAGAAAAAAATGCCAGTAATGTGGTATTGCGTGGGTTTTGGACAATTTGATGAGCTGTCCCTGGTGTAAAATACACCCTTTGATCGTTCTCTAGATGAACGGCCAAATGCACTACAGTAGGATGCCCCTCGTGAATAGGAAATTCAAATAAGCGCCAGACAACTTCAGATGTGCTTATGTACCTTCCATTTAAATAGTTTTCGACCTCATCGTGTGGGTTTCTAAGGCTAAAAGTTGCCTGATCTGAACCTTTATTTATATATTTACATATATATTTAATGGCTTGGACAGAGTGGCAATACTCCACGTTTATATGAGCATTAAAAGTCTTACATATTGTTGTAGCGGAGAGTATGGAACAATCCACCTATCGTCACCATGTTGCCCCTGAGTTGTAACGTAGTGCTCCGACCGCCATTTTCTGTATCGCGCCTACGATAAACTGGATACCCATCCTCTCCGGTCTGGGTGTCGCTAATGAAACGGCGAGGGTATTTTTTTGTGCAGACACCGTTCTTCATGCATGGTGCAGCTAAATTATGTTCTCCGCAGGGTCCATGTACCATATTTTTAGTTATAATGTCGTGTAGTACCGGATCAATTTGTTGATCGGGTAGCTCCGCAACTATGACACTGTCGATCTCATCTGGTTGTATTTTAGTTTCTAGCCAGAACAGCAAATGACAATCAGGTAAACCGCGCTTCTGCCACTCTACACTTGCCATATAACATTTTACTTTACCGAATATCTGTTCTTTGACAAATAATTTGATGAATTTCTTCATTTTTAAATGAAACACACGTGAAATTATGTCATGACGGTCGAAAGACCGTTGTCCTGGTAGCAGCTCTGCTTTAATTTCAGGCCATTCGGGGTTGCTTGTAAAAGTGACAAATAAGTCAGGTCTACCATAATTTCGGACGTACGTTATCGCGTCCTGCGTTTTCTCGTGCATGAAACGCGGAGAACCCGTAAATGATGATGGCAATATGACATGTTGACCGATATTTGATGGGTCAACATTTGCGTCATGATTTAAGGCATCTCTGAGATGGATGTAGTCATCAGCCCTCAGTCTTTGTTGATTCCGCGAAATATAATTTAATCTTTCCGATATCATTTTCGTCATCATGTCAACACAATATTGACTAAATAAGTCTCTGTAATAATGTAACGGATTAAAAGAGTTAGTTCTAAACATTAATCTAAATGCATAAAATTGCATACACGAAACAGTTTTATTACGCGCAGAACCCTTCTCAGGAATAGTCAAATAATAACCGTCTTCACCTGTCACAAACATTACAGGATACTGTAGTGGATCACAGGACCGATGTAGCTCAGAAACTCTTTTGAGCTGTCCGTCTCTACCGTGTAAGACTATATCCCTGGGACCGTTGTCTTCATCGACCAAGAGAACGGCTACCTCGTTTACAGTAGGAGCATTGTATCTGCCTCTGTGTGCTGTCTGTGGATTGCGATCAGAATGAATAATTAGCTTTAAATTATGTGATGAGTTAAGTTCTAAGTTTTGTTTAAAACTTCGTATAGACACGTTATGATTATTCAAAGTGGTCTGTAATTTGCGAATTAAATCCATTTTTAAGGTTGGTGCGATGCTTGATCGCAATGATAACTGGTCTGCATCCGAAATAAAATATATTTGCAGGAACTGTGGGTTTTGGCCTGATGATGGTAAAAGGCTACCAATGAGATGATAAACCTGTCCTTCAATTTTAAAAGTGGGCATAAAATTTCCTTCCCTGATTTATTTTGCGCCAAACCAAGTCATTTGAAAAATACTATTGTATTTACGTATGGTTGTTAAAAAATGGCCAGATAATGGATGGTTATTAGTTAAAAGATTTTTTATTGGTTGTGGCGGCTCCTGAAGGTTAGGAAGACACACTTTACCTGAAGCACAACACATACCATTAGGTTCGTCCTCCCATTTCTTGGCAGAGCAGTTAGAGCAGATCTTATTCATGACTCCGATTTGGACGCACGCTTTTTGTGCATAATCAAGCTGCGGATCATATCTGAAAGCCAGTCTGTTCCTGTTAGCTAAAATTCGATTGCGCACTCTATTTGTGGACAACTGCTGTCTCTCTGTTTGAGCTCTAAGTCGCTGCAAACGCTCGACACTCGACTCTCTTTTGCGCAACTGAGAGGTCCTTATATTTTGGTCATGAAGACGTTGGGAACGCTCCAGCCTCGACTCTTGAGCGCGTAGCTCAGAGGTTCTCAAGCTTTGTTCGGGAAGACGTTGCGAACGCTCGACACTTGACTCTCGTTCGCGTAAGTCAGAGGTCCTTACATTTTGTTCATGAAGACGTTGGGAACGCTCCAGCCTCGACTCTTGAGCGCGTAGCTCAGAGGTTCTCAAGCTTTGTTCGGCAAGACGTTGGGAACGCTCCAGCCTCGACTCTCGTGCACGTAACTCAGAGGTTCTCTGATTTTGTTGCGCAAGTCGTTGCGAACGTTCGACACTCGACTCTCGTACGCGTACCTGAGAGTTTCTCTGATTTTGTTCAGCAAGGCGTTGTGAACGTTCAGGTGAAGATTCTCCTATACGACGTATTTTTGCTGCTCGTGCTTGAGAACTATGTTTAGAAAGTTGAGACCTGGCTCTCTTAGGCATTTTCAAATGTTTAAGAAAATGTTAATAGCGTGTAATATTCTAGCTCTGAAAAGAACTGTTGTTTAGCCCTGAAAAGAACTGTTGGTTAGCCCTGAAAAGAACTATTGTATAGCTCTGAGAAGGACTGTTGTTTAGCTCTGAGAAGAACTTTTGCGTAGGTGTAGTTTTAAGAACAAAATCTAAAAAAAATCTCATGAAAATTATTAGACTTCGCGCACGACCGCTGCGTAGGGAGCCGACCTCGCGTCTGAGCCGCGCGGGTACCTTACTCATAGATCTAAACACCCCTCTCCCGCACGCGCACCCCTGGTCTTGGTGACGCCCACTTCGCAAAGGGCCGTGCAGCAGAAATCGTAATATTTTAATTTCACCACAACTTCAAAACCAAATGTCCAATTTTAATCATTCAAAGACCAAATATTATCAAAATAACCTGTACTTATTGATGAAATAATTTATTTTGATAAGGATTAATAGCATGAGTAAAATAAACGCGTTTAAATGTAGTCCAAAAAAAAATTCAAGATTTTTAAATAAAAATGTGGTTGTTGTGCCTCACTCGACATAGATAGGTATAGTGTGTCGCGGACTTTTTTGTAGATATTTATAAGATCTACAATTAATTATAACATTTTATGGTTCTATCTTTTGTAGTTTAGGCAGCGTACGCAAAATAAATAACTTCTTTGGTTGATTTTTTTCAGTTTGTGTCCAAAAAATCCAAATATCTTACGGAACCCTATTTTTCTCCAAAATAAAATATAGTCTATGTTACTCGTGGATAATGTAGCTTTCGAATGGTGAAAGAATTTTTAAAATCGGTGCAGTAGTTTTTGAGCCTGTTCATTACAACCAAAAAAACAAACAAACAAACAAAGTTTTCCTCTTTATAATATTAGTGTAGATAAAAGCTTAAAAGCTCATTCAAACACATTTTACTACACATTCTTTTCATTTCTCACAACAATAAACATAATGGACTCTTTAACCATAAGTAGGTTCAATTTAATATTGACATGTATTAAGAACTATCGAAAACCCGCCCGTTCCGCTGGTCGTCTTTAAAAAAATCTAGATTAATTAATTAAATTAAGCCGAAAAATACTGTGTGTTTTTTATAAAAACTCTCGGGCATGAATAGTAATGAAAGAAGTTTTGAATAGTAGTAGCAATTAAAAAACGTTTGATGTGATTTACTTTATTACTTTTTTTATTGTAATGCTCTTTGGTATACAATATTCTTCGTTTTTCCATGCGTTGTTGAATAAATGAACAATACCGATGGCTTACCAACTCTTGAGCTTGAAACATAAAGTTGGCCATGAGAAAAACATGGGTATTCTAAATCAATACCACAAATTGATAAAGTTTGGCCTTGTGACTTATTAATAGTAGTAAGGAAACGATCACCAATCACGCCGGCAATGGTACAATGAATTTTTCACTATAACTGACTTCAGATTAACGTTTATAATAAGCGTATATGTAACATTTTAAAATTTTTTTAGAATTTTTTGTTTTTAATTTTTAATAATAAGTGGTCTTCCTCTTCCTCTTCCTGTAGCTATTCCTTTTCCTCTTCCATCTCCAGCTCCATCTCCTTTCTTTATCCCGGAAACGGGCAGTAAAAACTACTTCACTTAAAAGCTTTCATCAACAGTTTCCATCTGATACCCATATTGTACAAACACATCCAAGAGTACCTTGGTCCACCTTTTCGGATATATCTCGAGACCCTGGTCACTCAGAGATCTAAAAAATACTCTGTATTAAAGCACTCATCAGTAGCTTTGATTTGATACCCACAATGTAAAAACACATCCTAGGGTTACCCGGGTCCTCGTTTTGGCCTTCGGCAGCGCCACCTGGTGGCGAGTGGAATCAATAAGCATATTATACTAACCTTCACCGTGGAAAAAAAAAAATATATACCAAATTTCATAATAATCGGCCCAGACACACACGACCCAAATGTATTCAATTCTAATGAATGCTATGTGCGGTACAAAAAATACGTGCGGCAAATAGCAAAAACATACTCACTTAACCGACGCACCGCACACACATGCGTTATCGGATTTCAATCAAACTTCACAGAAACCTTTGCCAAAGCAACACCAACAATGTGTGAAACTTTCATTGTTTTCCTTACACGCGTTGCTGAGATTACCCCGGACAAACGCACACTTTTTTTCGGCTTAATTTTTATATATATAGATATTGAAAGCTTTGATGGTAATGATCCAAATCAATTGCCGGACTTTATAAAACAGATTGAAAATATCGTACCGCTATATGACGATTTGCATAATAAAGATTGAAATGTAATTTTCGGTTACATAAAAAATAAATGTGTAGGTAGAACGCGAGAAGCGATTCATAGATACTCTAATGTGAATGATTGGCCCATTTTGAAAGAAATACTCATTAATAATTTCGGCGAAAAGGAGAGTAGTAATGATTTAATGGATAACTTAAAAACGTACAGGCTACAGGGAACAATTGAAAACTATTACTTTGAAATTAATAAGCTAGCAAATAAAATACATAATCAAAATTTAACACATGGTGATACAACGTATACAACAGAAGAAGTTAATAGAATTGCTCTCAAAACTTATGTATCAATATCAAAATGATAGTCTCTGTAGGAATTATGATTCATGTAATAGATTAAGAGGGAACAATAATTTCCCATATGGTAACCAACAACAATTGCAAGCCAATCCTTTTCGTTTTAATCAAAATAATTTGCATAATTCAAATAATTCAAACAGAACCAGGCAGTCAAATTCCGCACAAAATGATAATAGAAGTTTTCTTTATAATACAAATGACCGAAGTTGCAATCAAGCAACTCCTAATGGATCAAGACAAGTTCAGGTCTTCAATAGATCAAATTCTCAGGTCGAACCTATGGAGATTTGTAGTTCAAGTGTAAATTTTCCAAATGCAGTCGAGCAAAACTACCCTATATAATAATGGATAACCCCTCAAAAAAATTAAAATTTGTTATCGATACTGGAGTTGAGTTCAGTCTAATTAATAATAACATTTGTCACCCTAAATGGAAACAAGATGTTAACGTAATAGCCAAAGCTCTAGGTACAGAAACACTTTTAACAAAACTCTGTAAGTTCCCAATATTTAATGAATTTAACTTTAGTGGTTACTATTCCGAGTTTTTAGAATGTAATTTCAATAAAAAATTTGATGGACTAATTGGTAACAATACTCTGAAAGATTTAGGCTGCATAATCGATTTTCCAAATAGGCAATTAATTACCAAAAACGCTGCAATAACTTAAATTTTATCGGAAGAGGAAGAAATTTATAATGAAGCATCGTATAAAGATAGTAACATTCAATTTTTCAACTGCGAAATTAAAAACTAAATACAATATTTTAAGTTTGATTAAAACCGATCACTTACAGCTGTTTGAAAAAGAAAAGTTAATGAAATTACTAAATAAATATAAAAATGTGTTTTACGATAACAATGATAATTTAACCTTCACAAATGAAATTAAGCATATAATAAAAACGAAACACGACGTACCGGTTTATTCTCGTTTATATATATTAGATATCCGGAAGTACATAAAGAGGAAGTTGATAGGCAAATTGCAGACATGCTTAGACAGGGTATAATAAGAAATTCAAATAGTCCATACAATAGCCTAATATGGGTAGTTCCAAAAAAAGTAAACGTTAACAATAAACAAACGTGGCGAATTGTAATAGACTACCGGAAGTTGAATAATATTACCATTGAAGATAGGTTTCCTATTCCAAATATGGACGACATATTTGATAAATTAGGAAGAAGCCAATATTTTACAACTCTAGATTTGGCCAAGGGCTTTCAACAAGTTGAAAGGCACCCCGATGACATTCCGAAGACAGCATTTTCGACAGCTAATGGCCATTATGAATTTTTACGCATGCCATTTGGCCTTCGTAATTCACCGGCTACATTTCAACGGATGATAAATAATGTTTTAAACGAATATATAGGTTTAATTTGTCTAGTTTATTTAGATGATGTACTGATTTTTTCAACGAGTATAGAGAAGCACTTGGAAGCCATTGATAAAATTTTTAAACGTTTAGCTGAAGCAAATTTAAAAGTAGAATGAGATAAGTGTAATTTTCTTAAAAGAGAAACCGAATTTTTAGGCCATGTTGTCACCTCTTCCGGAATCAAACCAAATCCGGAAAAAGTAAAAGCAATTGATAAAATAGAGTTACCTAGGACGCAGAAAGATATAAAATCTTTTTTGGGAATAACGGGCTACTACAGGCATTTTATTAAAGACTATTCGAAAATAGCATATCATTTAATAAAATATTTAAAGTAAGGCGCTAAGATTAAAGCTAATGATAAAGATTTCAAGGCTGCTTTTGAAAAATTAAAAACATTAATAAAAAATTATCCTATACTTATCCACCCACACTTTAGCAAACCGCTTACGTTGGTTACCGATGCAAGTAATTATGCGCTAGGAGTAGCACTGATGCAAGGTGATAGAGTAGATTCTTTTGCAAGTCATACCTTAAATGGACACGAGAAAAATTATAGTACTATTGAAAAAGAAATACTCGCAATAGTTTGGGCCACAAAATATTTCCGTCCATATCTTTTCGGTCGTAGATTCTCAATCAAGACGGATCACCGTCCATTAGTATGGCTGAATAATATAAAGGCACCTAATTCCAAATTACAGAGGTGAAAGATAAAGCTTAACGAATTCGATTTTGATATTAGCTATATAAAAGGTAAATGTTATTGCAGATGGTTTAAGTAGACTAAACGTCGTAGATTCAGAAACTGAAATGGAAATAAATCTTAACGAGATATTTGATGATTGATTTATACACTGATGAGGATTTATACACTGTACATAGCGCAGAAAGCGATGATACAGATTACATTAAAATAACCGAACAGCCTGTTATTGTAATATTTTTAAAACGCAGTTGATAATCTATCCTTCTGATAAAAACTCATGTAAAACTGAAATAATTTTTAGAAATATAATTCGGCATACCTTAAAAATAAAAGATATAAGGTCATTTCCATTGTGACGGGTGTGACCGTGTTACTGACATTTTTCGTTATAATTTTAGAATTTAAAACTGTTACTTAAATTAAAGGACACTAATCCCTACCATGTGAATATTAAGTTGTTTGATACCAAGTACATACTGAAAATGCATGATTTCCGACCATAGCTGCCATTTGAATGCTGTGACGGGTGTGACCTTACATATTTAAGCTTTCAACAAAACTTTACTTTCATTGAAATTTTTGTAAAATGTTTCCAAAGAATGCGTATAGAAATGTTGGAGGAGCACATTGTTTGAAGTCTTTCTGGTTGTATGTCATACTTACTTTTCTAGAAAAATCATAGTTTTCTTAAAAAAAAGCTTAAAAAAAGGGACGGGTGTGACCACTCTATGTGACGGGTGTGACCTAGTATGAAAATTCAAACATTTTGCTGAACTAAAACTTTTTATTAAATCCAATTATGAATAAAAACACATAAAATAACATTTCTTTTTTTTATTCGCTATCATTGACATCACAATACTCTAGACCTTTATTTTTCAAGGAAATTTGTTTAAATTCAGATAAATATGAATAGGAAGCATATACAGAGACCGCATCTGCTCTTGCATGCATTTTTTGAAGGTTCTTTACCATTTTAACGCTTTCCCATCTTTCGTTTAAGAAAGAACTATTCTGATCGATGTCGTCTTTTGATGCGTAAATAACATTGATCTTATTCAATTTGTGTTAATGGATGTCCATAATGCTCTTTTTACTGTGGCCCCTATACCATCTACTGCGCCTTTACCATGGCCTGTAGCGAAAAAATTCCATGTCACTTCTAACCCAAAATCCTTAGTAGCATGACATATGTTGAAAATGTTGTACCTATTTTTAAATTGAGATGCACAACCATCTGAAAAAATGTGTACAACTTTCAAATCAACCTTTTCCTTAAGGTCACTTGTAATCATTTTTAAGAATGCCCAAACTCTGTGTTTGTTATGAGTTAAATCATCACTGATAATAGCGTAGGATTGTGTGGAAATACCGTCTTCATATCTAACCCAGGAGCATGCTGTAAAAATAGTCAATTGTGGATGCTTCCAATGTGTACTTTGTATTTCGTCTTGGAAAAATATTGACAAGTTTTCAGCGAAATCTACTTGCAAAACCACTTCGTTTTGGTTGGGTATCGCTTTCCTGTCTTGGAAACATTGCGCTTGCATATTGTTGACATACCAATGTGTTTTAAATTGATCTAGGTTTAATTGAAAAAGCTTCAAGAATTCTCCTACAGCTGCTTCCTTAGCAATTATATGGAAACGCCCTTCCTGACTTGTCCAATACTTCTACGACACTATCATATTTTCATTGTAGTTTAATAGTACCAGATCATATATATTATCACAATAGAGGCATTCGTTTCTCATACATTTCTCACTATGAGTATTGCAGCATGTTGACTGTAAAACTTTTGAAGGACTCTTCAAGGATTTTGAAGGATTTTTCACGATTTTTACGCCCCTTATTCCAGGTGTATGTCGACTGATATCATCCCGTAAATAAAAGCTTTTGATTTTGTCAATATCGTCAATCGGAGTTTTCACTCTTGTACTTACTGAGGGCATTATAGATTTTAAGGGAACATCTTTAGCGAGTTGCTTAATAACAGCAATTCTTTTCGATGAACTACGAGGCAGGATTTTCTCAATTTTGGTGACTGTTTTTTTCAATGAACGACGTGATTTGAAGCTACCAATTTCAGATGTATTCAAAACACTTGATACTTTCTGCTCATCCTTTTTGCGTTGTCCACTCTTTCGCTTTCTTTCTTTATCTTTTCTCCTTTTTTCTTCCAACGTCGCTTCATCTCTTGTCCTTTTTTTGGCATCTCTTCTTTATTTATCTCTTGTTCTCTCTAAAGCCAAATGCAGTTCATATTTTTCTTTATTGTTTTTAAGTTTTTTCCTTTGTTCTCGCTTTCTGGTTTTCGAATCCATTAAAAAAACAAGCACTTCGCGTTTATGTGACGGGTGTGACCAAGTATTTTATATTACTGAATTGCCAAAACGCGAATACAAAATTAGTAAAATGTCACCAAACTATTTACTACGCATACTTTGTTATCATTGCAAAGTATCAAGTGATTATAATGTACAGTACCAATTTAATTGAACTTTTTCAATTTTTAGTGGGACGGGTGTGACCAAAAATTTTAAAGTTTTAAAAAATCGATAAAAATTGTATTTTACAATGCACCATGTCGAAACGTTGAAAGAATGGAAGCAATAGCATATTATATTCAAATATAATGGGGTTTTGTCAATAGTCATAAAGGAAGAACAAGAAAATGTAAAATAAAGTCACATCGTAAAAATAATGTAAACTCACTTTTCAGTATAGGCGAAGTTCACAGTGTTGCCAAACTTATTAAACTTAAGGCAAAAATATAGTTTTTGATTTTCCCATATATATTATTCTCTGGCAGACATTATTTGACTGAATTTAACTAAAAACAACTAAATTAATTTTTTCCTGCATAGGGCCGTTTTAGGTGGAATTTACCATAAATAATATTTTAAATTTTTTGAAGGAAAAACATCCAACTAAAGGATTAGCAGTTCTTTATTGTCCACAAATTGAATTGTTTAAGGATTTCCAACTAAGATATATAAATTATTTCGCGAAAATAAAAATCTTAAAGTACTTAAATCTAACTTACTGGTAGAGGATGTTACTGATAGGCAAAAGCTTTTACAAATAATAGAGAAAGAACATTTAAAAAACAATCATCGAGGCATAACAGAAGTATTTTCTGAAGAAAAAAGGTATTACTATTTTCCTAAATTTCAGAAGGAAGTTCAAAAATACATTAATAATTGCGAAACTTGTAAATTAGCTAAATACGATAGAGCTCCAATAAAGCATAGTTTAAATATAACTCCTACTCCAGAAACACATAATGAAATTGTTCATGTAGATATATGGTTTCCCCAGCGCGGGGTGATGTATCTAACAAGTATTGATAAGCTCACAAAATACGCCACAGCTCATTATTTAGAGGACAGGACCTGGATTTCTTTAATCAGATCTTTAGAAGAAAGAATTCAATAATTAGGAAAGCCAAAATTACTTGTAGTAGATAACGAGCTTGATACAATTGCCATTCGAGAGTTTTTGAAAGAGCAAAATATTGCCATGCATACTACAACTGCTTACTTGAAGACAGGTAATTCAGATGTTGAGAGACTCCATGGTACCCTTAATGAACACATTAGATTATTTAATGCTGATAAGGAAAATAAAGAGATACTTCCGAAAAAGTTTTTAAAGCAATAGTGTCATATAATAATGCAATTCACTCAACTACCAAAAATCGTTCTACTGATCTTATTAATAACTTAATTTCAAAAGAAGAGCTATCAAACCTTTCAAAATTAATACATGCCGAAAAGACTAAAAAAGTTGAAATGTTAAACAGAAAATTGAAAAAAGTGTCTACTGAAAATTTTGCTAATGAAATTGTTAATAACAATCGTGTAAGTAAATCTGAGCCAAAGTACAAAAAAGTTACGAACTATGTGGAAGAAGGAAACTATTTAATACCTAAAGATAAGAAATTTAATAAAATATATAAAACGCAAGTGAAGCGAAAAAACCTATTTGAAAATACATGATTTTTTTTTTATAAAAATATTTATAGTTCGATTCAGCAGGGACTGCCTACTCTGGCGGTGGAGGAGTGATATAGTTACAGTTCAGGTTAGCCTTAAGCTATGTTAGTGCTAAGCAATGCTACTAAATCTAAAATGTTACAACAGAAAGTTATTGTCATGTTAAATATATATTATAACATACATACATATGTTAAGTTACATAAATTGATAATGGTAAATTAAGAGATCAAATTAAATAAGCAAATAGAAAATAAGATTAGCGTTATTAAGTTCGAATGTAACTGTTGAAAAATAAAGTTAGTTCTTGAGTTGACATCGAAGAAGAATGTTTTACTTCTGATACTTGACTATATCCGCTTTATGTCCTAGTACATATACATATGTATACATATACCTACCTGCCTTCTAAACTTCCTACAAAGAATTGTATTCATTTGTAACTATACGTAACACGTTCATACATACATGCATATATGCGCGAGCACAGCGCTCCCTTCTTGCTTCCGTGTACTTTTGCCTTCCACCAGTCGAAATTCCTAATATTGTACTTACAAAAACACAATACCTCTATAGACGCAAAAGCAGCATCAAGCGCACAGAAAAGAAATTTTCTAAATATCAAATTCAAAAAACCTAAAACAGTATTTTAAAGCAATTATAATTAAAATAAACTCAAAATTTTTACCAAACTGAATTGTAAAAAAGAAATCGTGCAAGAAAAAACATATGTCTGTTCAGGACTTGAACCTGGATTAAATACGCGCCTCAAACACCATTCGAACAATACCTTCGACTTTAGCATCCGTACCATGAATTGACTGCTTGCGTATCTTTCCCAATCGCAAATTCATTCGCTTCGTTGTGAGCATGAAATAAGTCGAGTATCTTACTAGCGTGTTGAATCCCTTACTACTGTGCTGAAAAATCATATGAAATCCCTTACTAGTTTGGTAAGCACAAAAAAATCTGAAGTCCTCTACTAGCGTCGGAAATATCTGCAATCCCCCACTAGTGTGGTAAGTTGAATTTGAAAATCCCTTACTATGAATCTACAAATTAGTACTCGAAAAAAGCTCATTTAATATTTGCTCCTTTTCTTTCCATTAACATTCTCTGCTACAAACCTTTCAAATCTCAATTGTACTAAAAATTCTTAACGGTAACATTTGCGCCTTCTCATTCCATTAACATTCTCTGGTTAGACTTCATTTTTGATAATTCACACTATTCGTACCTCGTGAGACTCCTATATAAATTAACGTTCTCTGTAAACACAATCCAAGAAACAATTAATATACAAAATGTTAAAAAAGTATCGCGAATTTTGAATTTTCGCAGGTTACATATAAGTTAACACATAATAATTTTGGCACATGACAACAACACCAGCAATAACCCATGTTGCGGCTTTAATAACAAAGTAGTCGCAACAATAAATGTAACAATATCCACCATATCCGCAGAGCAAGCAATGCAGCAGGCAGTTAGGCAGCGATCCCACGTTCAAGCAGCGAGCGTAAGCCGATATCACCAACATTGCAGCAGGCAGTTAGGCAGCGATCCCACGTTCAAGCAGCGAGCGTAAGCCGATATCACCAACATACGGCAGACGCTCTATCAGCAACGTCAAGTCACGCGTTGTCCACATGCAATAGCTAAATTTCAAAGTTAGGTATTCAGGTGCAGTCACCAAGTTAGTTAGTTGTTATAACTCTTCCGCTGAGACCGGCTGCCCTTGCATTAGCAAGGGAAATAAATAAAAATTACATCAAAAATAAATTGGTGTTTTATTAAAATAATTAACTGGCGCCCAACGTGGGGCCAAACTATATTAGAAAAATCCTTGTAAAGGACTCGCGAGTTTTGGCCGTGGGTTCGGACCCACCTCCTAAAAATCAAAAAATTTCTTTTTTAAAACGTTGAGTCTAAGTACCACTATAGAAGTGCCACAATAAAAAGTGCCACCATAGAAGTGTTACAATAAATCAAAAAAAAGAAATCAAAAAAAATTTTCTTTTTTAAAACGTTGAGACTAAGTACCACTATAGAAGTGCCACAATAAATAAAGTGCCACCATAGAAGTGCTACAATAAACCAGAAAAATTATATAAAGGACTAAGTGTCACCATAGAAGTGCCACAATACAAATAAAACCATCATCAGGTGAAAATACAAAGAAACCACCAAAGTAAAAAAAACTACGAATAAAATCATCAAGTGAAAATACTTAAAGAAATTTTGAAGCAAAAAATTTTAAGCAAAATAAAACCACCAAAAACAATTAAGGCTTTGCACGCCACGCCGAGGCGTTGCCAGCGAGGGACAACCCAACAACCAGCGGGGGACAATCCACAATCCAACGACCAGCGAGGGACAATCCAGCAAGCATCTTAATATGGACCTATTTTTACTATTTTTATATTTGTAAGTGGAAACTTAGTAGCCGCATTTTAATACATAACAATATAATTCTAAATTGTAAACTATAAATAAATACCCAAAGGCTCAGATCTAATAGAGATATAGAGATTTCCAATTAAAAATTTTAGTCAGTATAGGAACCCTGAAATCAGGGTAGATTTACTTTAAAAACAATGGACGCGCAAACTCTCCAAACTCTCCTGAACACGACGAACGGACAAGTGGAAATTATGAGACGCTTAAAATCCGACAACAATAATCTGACTTTCGAGGAATTTCATTCGACAATTCATTCAACCACAATAAAAACAGGAAAAAAACGAAAGATTACTCCGTAGGTGAAGAGATATTTGTCAAAATAAAGAAATAGTTGCAGAAAATAATAGGACTTCAGTCAAAACCCAATCTATTCACAAAAGTAATATCAGAAGATAACCTTACCACCCAAAGCGTACTTGGTTCACCAGGCCTCATAACAAGAAGAAAAAATCACCAAAAAAGAAAAAAAGGAAAAAGAAAAAATATATTTTAATTATAGAAAATTAAAGCTTGAACTGAATTTCTTCATATTAATTTAAATTCGCATCCATCGAACTAAATTAATTTCAAGAAATTAAACCAAACTTAGTTCTATTAAATTAAATTAATTTTGATACCATCAAAATCAAAGGAATTTTAATATGGTTAAATTTAATTTCAAAGTACAATAATTAATGTAATCTTTAGCGAATAAAAAAAATCGAGTAAAATGCCATAGGCGTTCGATCCTTAGATAATAGGAAAAATCGTTAAAAATGCCATAGGCTTTCGATCCTTAGATAATAGGAAAAATCGTTAAAAATGCCATAGGCTTTCGATAATAGGAAAAATCGTTAAAAATGCCATAGGCTTTCGATCTTTAGATAATAGGAAAAATCGTTAAAAATGCCATAGGCTTTCGATCTTTAGATAATAGGAAAAATCGTTAAAAATGCCATAGGCTTTCGATCTTTAGATAATAGAAAAAAGCGTAATAAATGCCATAGGCCAACGATATAGATTTAAAAATTAGATGAATAACTATAGGTCTATAATTACAACCTTTTTGCAGTACCCTTGCCGCCATGGCTTACACAGCTTTTCCAACGGTAAAATTCCGTCACACCACAAAGCAGGTTATCGACGTTTTTAATAAGGAAGATCAGTGGGAAATCCTCCAAACCGAACACAACCGCGCACATAGATCCCTACGCGAAAACGAACAACAAGTTCTCGAAAATTACTACTTTCCTGACTTACGGAAAATCTTAAAAGAAATAGTCTCAAATTGCAAAGTATGCCATGAAGCAAAATATCAGCGACATCCCCCCAAGCCTGAAATTGGATCAACTCCCATACCTTCTTACCCAGGAGAAATACTTCACGTTGATATTTATGCAACGGACAAGACACATTTTCTCACAACAATAGATAAATTCTCCAAATTCGCAATAGTTTTTCCAATCAAATCCAGGGCCATAGTAGATATTAAAGAACCAATTTATGAACTTCTAAATTTTTACAAAAATACTAAAGTGCTTGTCTGCGACAACGAAAGGTCACTAAATTCAGAAACTATCAGATCAATTCTAAAAAACCACTTCGGAGTCACAATCTACACCACACCACCCGCACACAGTGCGACTAACGGTCAGGTAGAGAGGTTCCACAGTACGCTTACTGAAATTGCACGCTGTCAAAAGCTTGAGACTTGCATCTCTGACACGTCGGAACTAATTCTGCTAGCAACGGCTAAGTACAACCGCACCATCCATTCTGTAACAAACAGGAAGCCTATAGATATCATTCATGCAACACCGAACGAACTCGTAAATGAAATAAAAAACAGACTCATACGCACCCAAAAAACAGACTTACAGAGAAACAATATAAAAAGACAAACAATGCAATACAAACCAGGAGAAAAAGTTTTTGTAAAGACTAATAAGAGAATAGGTAACAAATTCACTAAGCTTTACATCGAAAAAATAATCCAAAGAGATATGGGTACCTTTGTATTGATCGACGGACGCAAAGTTCACAAAACCAACTTGAAGAACTGAAAATTCTTCTTTCTTCCTTAGGGTGACTTTACTCTTGACAAAGGACCATTGGACTGAGGCAAAAATACTTAATTACACCAGTTCATACTACATTCCTATCACTACTGGTAGAGTAGCCATACATGAACTGAACGGATTTCTTGTACATAAAACCAACCTATCGAATTATGAGGCAATAGTTGATGATACGAACAGACTCTTGGACCAATTTCCACAAACACACATAAAACGACTCTTACAAAATGACGCGGAGCAGATTACCCAACTACTCGACGCAGTAAGACTTCATCACCGACAGGCTCGTAGTATTAACGTGTTGGGAACTGCATTAAAATACATCGCAGGAACGCCGGACTTCGATGATTTCCAGGAGATTAAGACCAAAACTGAGACCTTAATAGAATCTCATGAACAACAAATATCGATAAATTCTAAAACACAGAAAAGAATAAATGAACTGACCAAAACTGTTAATGAACTATTAAGAACTTCTAAAAAAATACAGATAGATACAGGCAATCTATTTGCTTTAGCCTCTGCGAGAAATAGGGCAGTAATAATGGAATTGGAAACAATTATAACATCTGTCACCTTAGGGAAAATAAATGTTATTAACCCGATTTTGCTGAATGGTTTAGAAATTAATGATATTTTAGCAGCTGAGCACTCTACCAATGTTAGCATAAGTGACATACTACAAGTATCTAAAATTAAGATATTCCAAGATATGCAATGTATTTATTTCATTATTAAATTTCCGAAAATAACTAGTGTTTGTAACTATGTAAAGCTATTGCCTGTGGTACACACTGAGAAGATACTTTCTTTGGAAACTGATGCAGTAGCTGAGTGCTCCGGAAGATATGTTCCAGTCCATAATTGCAGAGAAACCATGATGGCGAGTTTTTGCCAGCCCTTGCAAGAGAGTCCTTGCGCAATGCAACTTCTAAATAAACACTCTGCAAACTGTAAGTCGAAATCAGCCGATCAGATAGTAGTTGCTGAAGAAATCGATAATGGGATTGTATTAATAAATAACCAACCCGCGTCGATATTTGACGGGAACCTTACAGAGTTGACCAAAGGCACTTTTCTAATTACTTTTGAAGGAGAAATAACTATTAATACCACCACTTACACCAACTGGAATAAAATAGCCCGTTCGCGTCCAGAAGCCGCTCCCGCTCAGAATATTAACTTTACCGATCACATATCGGTACTATCACTTCCTTACCTGCAAAAAATCAACATAAGAAATCTGAAGCACATATCGCAGTTGCAGGGACTGATCAATACGCGATCAGTTCAATCCATAAGCTCTTTGATAGTCCTTGGAATAGCTGTCATGGTAATTACCGCGCTTATCTCCATTAAACAATGGAACAACAAAGTAAGGTTGAACAAGGCCATAAAGGAAGCCGAGGACGGCTTCACTTCAAGTGGGGGAGTAGTTAACACATAATAATTTTGGCACATGACAACAACACCAGCAATAACCCATGTTGCGGCTCTAATAACAAAGTAGTCGCAACAATAAATGTAACAATATCCACCATATCCGCAGAGCAAGCAATGCAGCAGGCAGTTAGGCAGCGATCCCACGTTCAAGCAGCGAGCGTAAGCCGATATCACCAACATTGCAGCAGGCAGTTAGGCAGCGATCCCACGTTCAAGCAGCGAGCGTAAGCCGATATCACCAACATACGGCAGACGCTCTATCAGCAACTTCAAGTCACGCGTTGTCCACATGCAATAGCTAAATTTCAAAGTTAGGTATTCAGGTGCAGTCACCAAGTTAGTTAGTTGTTATAACTCTTCCGCTGAGACCGGCTGCCCTTGCATTAGCAAGGGAAATAAATAAAAATTACATCAAAAATAAATTGGTGTTTTATTAAAATAATTAACTTATATTCGAATGTGAATTTTTTTGTGGCGATATGTTGGTACTCATGCCGACGAGTTTTGCCATTTTGAATGTTCAGTTAATTGTTGACAGCTGCTTTGCTTGCACGTGTTTCGGCTCGTCTTAGATTTTTACCTATTCAAAAAGATAGATTAAAGAGAACCTGTATCAAATTTTGTTTGAAAAACGAAATTAAGTGCGCGTATGCATTCCGAATGTTGACTGTGTCATACGGAGAAGCTATTTTGGACCAAAGCAAAGTTCTCAGAAAGCCGAGAAGATGTGAGCGACAAAAAGGTGCCGGACGCCCGAGTACTTCAACAACAGACGAAAAAATTGATGGAGTGAAGAAAATGGTATTGGCCAATTGTCGAATCACCGTTAGAGAAGTTGTTGTGGAGCTAGACATATCGATTGGCTCGTGCCCTTCGATTTTTTTCAATGATTTGGTCATGAGACTAGTCGCCTCAAAATTCGTACCAAAACTGCTCAATTTCGACCAAAAGCAGCATCGCATGAAGATTGCTAATGAGATGTTGAACTCTGTCCGCGACGACCCAAGTTTGCTCCAGAGGGTCATAACTGGTGACGAATCATGGGTTTATAGTTATGACCTGGAAACCAAAGCTCAATCATCTCTATGGAAGCTGCCGCACGAACCAAGACCGAAAAAAGCGCGCCAAGTTCGGTGGAATGTAAAGTTTTGCTTTCCGTTTTCTTCGATGGCAGGAGTTCTTGCCACAGGGTAAAACGGTCAATAAGGAATATTACCTGCACGTAATGCGTAATTTGCGCGAAGAAGTCTGCCAGAAACGCCCGGATTTGTGGAAGAAGAAAAATTGGCTCTTGCATTACGATAACGCTTCTGCTCACAGAGCGTTGCTTGTGCGAGAGTTTTTGGCCAAAAACAACACACTAATGATGCCACAGCCACCGTATTTCCCAGATCTGGCTCCCTGTGACTTTTTCTTGTTCCCGAAACTGAAGTGGCCCATGAAAGGACGACATCGTAGGAGGTGCTGAACAAGATAAAATAAATGATTTTTTTAAGTGCTTCGAAGATTGGAAAAAACGTTGGCACAAGTGCATAATATCACATGGGGACTACTTTGAAGGGGATAAAATAGATAATAATGAATAAATAAATAATTTTTGAAAAAACACAGAATTCGCGATACGTTTTGAACACACCTCGTGTACAGCGACTGTCAGTCCACCAAAACGAACAAACGCTTAAAATAGTACTGGCAGAAAATATCAAACGAAGATTAAAGCGACCCACACCAACTTATCTACTTAACTATAAGATGTACAGTGTAATTACAAGAACAAAAACAAAAAAAAACAGATTCTTCTTATAAATTGTACAAAAATTATTATTAATACATATTGTTAATACAGAGAACGTAAACGCAGAGAGAAGGTTCAGTCCCGGTCCGTTCCTCATTTTGGGCTCTAACAAAACAAGGGTAAGAAATTTAACTCAGAAATTACTTCCCCACAAGTTAACAGTAGGAAATTAATTAATATGGCTGCCGTAGAGAAGTAAAAGGAAGAGAGTGACACGCAAGTATGAAAAAATGTAGTTTACACTAGCTTGTATTTGCTTTCGTACATAATAGATTTTGATATGTATGTCCATATGATTTGTATGCATGTTTGCATAGTAGATTTGCTCTTTTTGATTTTTTTTTTGAAAATTGCGCGAAATTGTATGTATGCATGTATATATACATTAGCATACAACAAATGTATATTGGGTATATGGTAAATATTACCATAAATTTTTTCCTTCATATATAATAATAAATTAATAATAAAAATCTTAAAACAACTTGTCGTCACTAATTATAAATGTGGTAAGGATGATGATAATACAATTGGTTTTATTTTAAATTCTTCAAGCAAATCAAATTAATAATCCTCCTAGAGAAATGTTTCATTGCCATGCACACAGTAACTAGGCATATGCAAATACAAAGATGTGAATTTATATATACATATGCGGCCGCGTAAGTTAGGACTCTGTGTGGAAAAAATAATAAAACTATATTTTTTCTGAGCAAGAGCTCCTTTGTTGAATTCGTCTATTTCAGAATTAATCTTATATTTTATTAGATCTTAGATCTATTTATACTATTTCTAAATACAATTTGGTTTGAGATATGTTTACATGTTTTCATATTTAGCTGTTATTATGGTATTGTTTAGTCTCTGCATATATTTGTATTTTAATGCTTAGATCTATTTATACTATTTCTAAATACAATTTGGTTTGAGATATGTTTACATGTTTTTATATTTAGCTGTTATCATGGTATTGTTTAGTCTCTGCATATATTTGTATTTTAATGCTTACATGTGTTTATTGTATGAAGGGACAAAGACCATGTTTGTATTGTTTATCATTATTATTGTTTGGAAACAATAATGTTGGACAATAAATTGTTTAATGTATGTTTGCAGTGTATGTATGTAGTGTAGTGTACCTACATATGTGTCAACGTCGTTAACTCTCCCCGGTGCTTAGAATGAAATGTCCTCATTTCAAATCTGCTGTAGTCGGAGTAGTTCGGCTTCATATGCTCTTTGGAATATTAAGCGTCTCTTTTCCTCTCGTTGGTTTCGGTGATATTTACTTAATTTTATGTATAAGTAAATTGTTAAGATAAAGGTAATTATGAAAAAAAATAACATATAATGTAAATTTTAATGGATGCTCTTCTATAGGTATAACATACTTATATAATTGTTAAATATTATTAAATTTATAATTTGAGTTTGATGCTAGTATTTTCAAGACATCTACTTGTTCGTTGTTATGTGCGTGAATAACGTTTTTAATTTCTTCTTGGTGGTTCACATATGTTTTATTATCTATACTTGTAGAGGTCTTAAATTGTATTAAATGTGGTCCGTTTATTTTTAAACCATTCCAAGTATGTTCATTAGTTATAACAATATTGCCGTGGTCTAAAATTTGTATTGGAATATTATTTTCTTATATTATGTTACATTGAGCTTGTTGATTTGATAACAGTGGAATTGTGCAGTTATCCTTTAATTCCTGTTTACAAATACTAATGCCTAAATAGTTTTTACATTTTGATACATTAATAAATTTGTTATTACATTTTGAAACCTTTTGATTTAATTCATATTTTCCGTGTTTAAATGCTAAAGGAATCACTTGATATAGTTGACATTTATTTGAAATTACAGGATATTTGAATATGGTTATTATTGCGGTTTTAAACATACATACATGTATGTCGGAATATTCTAGTATATTAATTACAGGAATATTATATTGTATATTTCATTGCTGATTACTTCATTTATTTCTTTTAAATTTAAGGTTCCTGAATAAAAGTTTCCTAACCTTGCAAAATTTATTGTATTGGCAATACTTTCTAATTCTTTCAGGACTTCTGTCATAATTAGTTTCTCTGTAATAGATTTAGGATCAAGAGTTTCAAGGATCTTTTCGAATTGTGAATTTATTTTACGTTGTTCGTTATTGTTTTCTATCAATTGGCTTAATCCTGTTTTAATTTCTATTAAATCATCGTGATCGGGTGTCCCTGTTACAAATTTAAGTACCGAGCCCAAAAAATTAAGAGCTCGATTAGCACGATATTCTGGTGGTACTCGTTGTGTTTTTAAAGTTTCTATTCTGTTTATGAGTATTTCTTCTTGTTGTGATTCCTGTATTCTATAGTGTGACCTCATTATGTTTTCGTATGGGGCTAATATATTAGATAAGTTCGCTATGTAATATAGGTAAGCTGTGTGGTCAAACATATACATCGTGTCTGATTCTAAGATGAAAGAATAAGTAAGAATATAAATCCAGTTGCCTTCATGTTGCTACTTTCCTGATACTGTCTTTATGTTTAATTTTCCCTTTTACTGTCAGAATCTTGTCCCCTCGATCTTCTTTAACTAGGTGTTTGTTGTATTTTGCCGAGATTTTATTTCGTCGATCTGTCCTGCTGTAAATCGTATCGCCTTCTTTGTAGGTTATAGTCTTTCGATTTTCGTTGTGGTACCTTAAAAGCTGGTGCTGCTTCTATTCAAGCGTTTCACGAATGTCAGGATATTTGTCGCGATTATAAAACACATCCTCAGGCTTATATCTTGTGCTTGAGTGAATAGTTTTGTTGTACTGGGAAACTACGTTGTAGAACTCGTCAGCGGGAGCTGTTTTATTCTCTGCAGCTAAAGTTTGACAGATTTCGATGAGTGTGCTATGTAACCGTTCAACTTGAGCGTTTGAATTTGAATGATGTACAGGCGTCACGAAGTGGGTTATTTGTAGTCGACTGTATACTGATTTTGCCATATTTCCTATGAATATACTCTCGTTATCAGTCATAAGATATTTTGCGTTGGAGTAGATTTGTGTGAGAACTTCCTCAATATACTCGTGGCAATGTAATTTATTTTCTAATTTTCGAATAAAACAGTATTTCGAGTATCTGTCTATTGAACTGAGATACGTATTGTTGTTCATATGAAATATGTCCATTTGTATGTATTCCCCTACTCTTGTTGGTATTGGTGTTTTTCCTATAGGTTGTCTGTTCGGTTGACGTTCGTATTTATGTACAAGGCATATTTCGCATATGTTTGTCTCCGTACTGCACATTTTTTTAGGTTTGGCCAGTAGTAGTTTAAAAGTATCTCTTGAGCGTTGCTTTTGTAATTTCTATGAGCTCTTCTGTTAGTTTGAATAATAATCTCTTTTTGTCTATCGATATTCGTAATATCAAGAAGGAGTGTTTGTGCTTGTACAAACGTACAATTTGGAAATGTGCGAATAATATCTTTTCCAAAGTTAAATATTTCTTCATTTTCTACCCTTAAAGCGTTTGTAACGTTTGGTCTGACTACCTCCTTCAACTTGTTGCATAAAATTTGTGAATCGTTGTAATATAATATGTATATTGTGTGTCTAAAACGGTCGGCAAATATTGTCTGAGATACGGTTTCTTTTTCTTAATTGGTTTTTATAAGATTTATTTGGTTTTTGAAAGAGTTGAATGGTTTTTTCGCTTTTTTCATTATTTCTGTTGGTGAGCTTTGTGCGGAATGGGCTGAGCAATCCGTTGAGGTGTTTATTTGTTGTCGAGAAAGTGCATTTGCTACAACATTTTGATGACCAGGTTTGTAAACTAATTTTGCTCCATACTCCTCCATTAAGTTTTTCCATCTTTTTAATTTGCTATTTGGATTTTTTTCTGATATAGAATAAATTAATGATTGGTGGTCCGTATAAATTGTCAAATCGGCTACTCCGTATAGGTAATTTCGTAGTTTTTGTAGTGCCCATACTATAGCTAAAAGTTCTTTTTCATTGGTACTATAACTTTGTTCGGTATCGCTAAGAATTCTTGAAATAAAAGCGATGGGTTTTCGATTTTGGGCAAGTACAGCTCCTATAGCAAAATTACTAGCGTCAGTCGTGAGTTCGAAAGGTTTTGAAAAATCTGGTTGATACAATTCTACCTGTGCCTGTAATTCTATTTTAATTTTTTCAAAGGCATGTATTGCAGCTTCGTCGTGATCATATCGTATCGATCCAAATTCGAGATATTTCTCTCTTCGAGTGAGCTTTCGGGTAGGGCACGTAGCGATGACCCGACCAAAAAATGTCTTGCAGTGAGTGCTTCAAAGTCATTGGGATCTGATGATAGCGGTGAGAGTGGACGCGAGTTTAGTATGGCCTCTATTTCCACAGCTACAGTGCTCAGTTCTTCAAATGTTAATCTTGTATTAGCCAATGTGCGATATAGCAGTCCCTTTGCGCCTTTAACTGCTGCTTCCCAGAGGCCGCCAAAATGGGGTGCCCTAGGTGGGATAAAATGGAAATTAATAAAATCGGAAGAGCAATATTTGTTAATTTCGTTCTGGGTTTCGTGCTTGAACAAAAATTGTTTGACCTCTTGCAAATGGATGGATGCTCCTACAAAATTCGTGGCGTTGTCGCAGAAAATGTGGCACGGCATCTTTCGCCGACCACCCATATGTTTTAGAGCGTTCAGGAATGCTTTGGTAGACAAGTCCGAGACCACCTCAATATGAACCGCCTTAGTGACAAGACAAACAAATATCGCCAAGTACGATTTGGTAGGTGTCTTTCCTCGCACTCGCAGGTAAGTGCTTATTGGTCCGCCAAAGTCGATTTCGCAGCGTTCAAATGGACGTGTTGGTTGGACACGCTCTCTTGGTAGTGGTCCCATTACTTGCTGCAGCAAGGTGGGCTTGTATCGAACGCAATGCACACACGAACGAACGACGCGACGGGCCAAATCTCTGGCGTTGACAATCCAATATTCAAGGCGGATCAAGGCGACTAAGGCTTTTGGGCCTGCATGGTAATTGCGAAGATGTAGATGGCGTCAATACGTCAAAATAAATTGTGAATTACTGGGCAAAAGCAATGGGTGTTTTTGGCTGTCTGGTAACTCGGTGTAGTCCAGACGGCCACCAACCTTGATACGCTCGTATCCAGTCGAAGTGTCTATAAATGGAGTCAAAAATTGTAAATTTCTTTTTAACGATCGATTTTTCTTTAGTAACTGAAGTCGACAGAGAAGTGATGCTGTTGAATGTTCCATATTAAGCAATGTGAAGCGCGCCGCAATTCGTTAGGCGATGGTGAAGCGGTAGTGAACCTTGATTTCTTTCTGGACGAATCACAAAATCGGAATAACCAGGCGACTAGACGTAAGCAATGGGGGTACGAACTAATGCCATTGATGATGTTGAGAATGTAGTTTGTCTCCATCATTGTGGTGAGTGTCGTTTTGCGTTTTTCCGAATTGATGACGTCTCCGTCGAGGTCAACTGGTAGTTTTTGATTTGGCCATTTAGTCTGATCTTGAAACAAAAAAGCTGGACCGGAAAACCCATTCGACTGTTTAAGTTCTGCAGTAGGGCAGCCTCGAGATACAAGGTCCGCAGGACTCTCGCGCGTTGGTACGTGTCTCCAGAGTCCACCTACAGTCAAGTCTTGTATATCCGATACTCTGTTCCCTACAAAAGTTGAAAGCGTTATTGAATGCTGTTGAAGCCAATGCAGTACTAGTTGTGAATCGGTCGAAAAGTAACTGCTTAGAGGTTGATCAGTAAAAACATCTTTTATTTTTGCGTAGAGAGATGCAAGAAGGTGCGCACCACAAAGTTCAAGTTTGTTAAGCGACTGCCTTTTGACTGGAGCGACTCTTGACCTTGATGTAAATAACTGAACTACAACATGCCCATCCATGTCTTCCGTACGTATGTATACAGAGCAGCCGTATGCTCGAATTGATGCGTCGCAAAATCCGTGTATTTTTGTGCTCCGTACGGTTGATTGCAAGCAATAACGAGGCACGATGAGTGACGAAATCGAGTTTAATGATGCTAAGCAGTTCGTCCAAGCTTGTTGTAGGTGTTGAGGTACAGAGTCGTCCCAATCGAGCTTCAATAACCATAGCTCTTGGAGGATAATCTTCTCAGTGATTATCAGTGGTGACAACAAGCCAAGTGGATCAAACAGCGATGAGGCAATAGACAATATTGTCCGCTTTGTAACCGAATTGTATTGCTGTTTCGGGTTAAAGCCGAACGAAAATACGTCGCTTCGTTGGTGCCATGTTATTCCTAACGCACTGGTCACAAAATCATCGCTGATATGAAGCTCCTTTATTGTTTGACCTTCCTTAAAGTCTGGGTGATTTGAGTGCCATTTCGATATTGGAAACTGTCCACGACGGAGTACTTCAACAACTTCATACCTGAGCTTGTGTAACGTGGTTATATCGTCGGCACCACATAACATGTCGTCGACATAAAAGGATGATTTTATTGCTGAAGCGCCGATCGAGAACTCTGCCATATGGTGGTCTGCCAGACAGTGAAGGCTGCGTACCGCAAGGTATGGAGCCGAAGCTGTTCCGTATGTTACAGTGTTAAGCTGGTACGTGCGTAGATCTGAATCTGGGGAAGCTCGCCAAAGTATGTAGTGAAATTGTCGACAATTATTTTCTACGAGTACTTGCCTGTACATTTTAGTGATATCTGCGGTGATGACGAAACGATACAGACGAAAACGTAATAGAAGCATGTATAAATCTTGTTGAACTGTAGGCCCCACTAACAAATGATCGTTCAATGATGTTTGAGTTGAGGTGCGGCACGAGGCATCAAACACTACTCGCAATTTGGTTGACGTGCTGCTAGGTTTAAGCACGCATATGGCATATAGTAGTGTGGATCTTTCAAGTTGGGTTGTGCTACTACTGACATGTGGCCAAGACTTTCGTACTCTTCCATGAAGGCAATGTACTGCGGACGTATTTCGGGCGAACGTAGAAAACGTCTCTCAAGCGCAAGGAATCGCCGACGAGCGATATCGAAGGAATCTCCGAGACAAATTGGGTTGTCTTTAAATGGCAGACTTACAGTAATTCGACCAGTGTGGTCTTGATGAGTTGCTTTTGTGAAATGCTCTTCACAAATTCGATGGTCTGGCTGAGTTGGTTTTGGTGACATGTCGATGGCTTCCAGTTGTCATAGGCGTTGCAAATTCTCGTCGATTGAGGTCTCATTTGACAGCAGACAAGATGATGACGTCATGTTATAATCACCTCGAAACCTACCAGAGACGACCCAACCAAACAACGTCTTCTGAAGCGTCGGTAAATTGGGACCCAGTCGAATTTGGCCAACAGCAAGAGCATCAAAAAAGGCCTCTGTTCCTAACAACAGATCTATGCTCTGGGGCTTAAAAAACATCTCGTCTGCTAATTTGGTATTGGCTGGCAAGCTCCAACCGGACGTGTCGATCTCGGCATCTGGCTGGTATGCTATATGCGAAGTGATTCCGAATTGAAATGACAGTTGAAAGGCTGAAGTGCGCGATTTGATGGTCGTGGTCGTACGCGTCTTAAGACTGGTTAGCGAGTCTCCAATGCTTCGAACGCCCACATCATGTTTCTCACGACGAAGGCGTAGTTTTTGCGCGAAATCATCACTAATGAAATTGAGTTGAGAGCATGAATCTAGGAGGGCTCGGCCCAACTTATACGTACCCGTAGCGTCCTTGACCAGGATCATAGCCGCTGCAAGAATCACCTGAACACCTTCCGATGCACCCATGTGCGAGTGGGTTGCTGTCGATTCTTGAGATGAAGTCTGCCATGTGGGTCGAGTGGACCCCGAAGGCTGGAATGCGGGACCTGCCACTGGAGTTGTTTGAGTGGTTTGAGATGCATTCTCATGATGCAACAACGTGTGGTGTGCTCGATTGCAACGATTTGTGTTCATCTTCTTAAACCTCAAGCAACCGACGAGTTTCTGGTTGGAACTGGAACAAAGAACACAATTAGAGTTAGTGATAGCAAATGACGAATTTTGCATGCGATTGCTTGCGCGATTTTGCTTGCCAGACTCGGGTTTTCGTTGTGACGATGACTCGCATGAGTGCAAGAACTGACAATGTCGTTCCACGACTTGAATGCACTGTGACCAAGTTGGAAGCGACTTGTAGTCCAGAGACTCGTTCCATTTGTTTCTGGTTTGCTGATCACACTTGCCCATCACAATGTTAATTAACAATGCTTGTGCGATGTTTGCAAATGTTCCCACTGACTCCAAGGAGCTAAAAATTGCCGATGCCTTGTCTACTAAACTGCGCAGCTGTTGAGCGTTCAACCTTTCCAGTGCCGGTAATGAGAACAGTGAGGCAAAGCCTTCCAAAAAAATCAACGTGGGGTTGTCGAATAGCCTTCGGATAGTTTTCGCTAGTGATTTGGAATGCATTAGTAAGTAATTAAATTTTTCGACGTTCGACAGCCTTGGTTCACGAGCAATAATCTGGGTAAATGAAGTGATAAAGTTCTTGTAGTCTGGGTAACTGACTGGTGTGCTGGCGGTCAAATGTTGACGCAGGCGACAGCATAACAAAATACGAAGAAATGTACAAACAGCGCAGCTTCAATGTGCGAGAGCAGCGAAAGTAGCGATGGCAGAGCGACGCGATGTTAACGGCTGGATTTAGCAGCGCAGCGGTATACGTTTCCAACGAACGGTGAATTCGACCTTTTGGAGTGACGAAATTTATTGTGTGCTTGCCAAAAATATGCACGACAGAAAAAATCCACGATAGGAATTAACTGCTAGCAAGAGGTTACAATGCAGCAACAATAATTCAAAATAATGTTTGGAATGCGAATTAGTTGATTGTTGTTGTTGCTCTAGCGAATTGGTTGATTGCTGTTATTGCTCCAGCCGTTAGATGATGAAGAATCAGGCGATTCACTTTATGCAGGATATACACGTGCCCCACGTTGGGCGCCAAAATGTATGATCCAACAAGCCTTTTTCTTGGATGACGAAAACCGAGAAAATTGGGGGTGTATATCTGCGCAGCGAAAACAAAAAGAGTACCGAACTGCTTGATGTGAGCGATAAGAATAATTAATTTATTGAAATTCATGCTAATTATGTACAAGCGAAAGAATATAAGAATGCAAGAATAAGTCTGATTGACAATGTGTGTGTGTGTATGCAAATTTACAATGAATAGGTGTTTAGTTCTACAGAATGAGTGTTAATTAGGTGTAAGTTATTTGAGTAGTTATTGAAACATAAAGGGTGATCCAACACATTACATTTTGCTTAGAACCGGCTATAAAAATGTCATGAAGAAAGAATTAAAACTCCGAGACTAAATAACAAAACAAAAAATGCCAAATCAAGTTACGAAAATGGTAATCTGGCCATACTGGAGCTAAACTCATGTAACTCGTTGTCAAATTCGCTCAGAGCATAGTAACGGGACCACGATAGGCGCCATCTCATTATTCTTTCCATCATGTGTACAATACATATGCGGTTGTTCGCACACGATTCGTTAAAAATGCTAAAAAGTAATCCGCGAGGATTCAAAGGCACAACATTGTGCCGAAAATTATGTATTAAGAAGCGTTAACAAAGCTGCCGCATAATATACTTAGATATCTTTTTAGACCTTTTGTAGGAAGTGTAACGTTATTATTTGGTATATGAATACTTATGTATATTAAAGTCGAAAAATATGTGTTAAAGCTTTGAAATAAAAAGTACATATTGATTGAACAATTTTAGTTCAAAAATTTGAGGCATCGGCCTCTGTTGTTATGAACAATACTGCACATCAACACAAGTCACAGAAGCTTCAGTGATTTCTTCAATATTAAATGTTTGGCATTTTGTGCTTCATGCGTAGCCTACAAAACAGCCGCACTCTTGTTTTAGAGTAAATTTATTACTTTGCTGCTATATGCAAATGCTTTTGTGCACTTTTTAAAATTGGAGAACCACGTACGAAAAGGAATATTTTAACTTTACATTTATATACCACACGAGAACTAAACATAATAGTTTAGAAATTTTCTACTTGTAGGTTTTTTGTGCCTCTTACTGTATCTTTTGCGAACACTTGACTCACAGAAGCTGCGGCTGTCGAGCAGTTGGAAGACATATTTACATACATATAAGGGTGCATACATATATACGGAGACATGAGAAAAATTCAAGTTTTACGAAATACTGGCAAATAATTTAAGTTCTACGCGAAATACTCCAATATTGACTATTTTCGAAAGGTCGCGATATGAAAGAAAGTACTTTGCTCCTAGAAATATTAGCTTGTACTTATGAATGAATATTTTGTTTTTGTACCATATAACATTCTAAATTGTTCAGCGCCCCCGCGACTAAAATAAACATGGCCGCTGCGACTTCATATACGAATGTATTTTGTTTTTGTAGTCGCTAGACGTAGATTTTAGCTTTTGGCGACATACGCATGTTGTGGCATGAAGTGAGTGCTCTGTGTTTTTGTTGTGTTCTAGAATATTCTCGAATTCGTGGTGGCAAAGCGGCTTTTGCGCTTCGCATGCTGTTACTTTTGCACCTAAGAAACTATTTTGTTTTTGTAAATTCAATATTCGGAATACCGTCTGCCGGTAGACAAAAGTACAGGGAAGCAAGAAGGGAGCACTGTAAGCAGAGTGAAATCTAGCTGAAATGGCATTCAGGTTATTGGTGCAGCCGCCCCCATCCCGTTAAAACTATGGCAACTCTCTAAGAACGCTCCATATCCCGTCGCCATTAAGTGTCGGCGTAGGTCTAGATGTAACATTCCTAGTTAGCACTGATTCGGCTCTGAACTTAAGCTCTCATAAGGAGCCTTCGTCAACCTTCGCATGGCCTCCGGGCTTGCAAAGATAACCATAGAATCATGAACAAGTGATTACGCACCGGGATAGGGATAACGGCTTATGAATTGGGGTCCAACAACTATGAATACAACCAACAGAATATAAACACCCTAGAGGATGTTAAAATAGCAGCAATTAATCCATCATTGGATCTGCCAAAAGAGACTGCAGACGGCAGTAACAGGTGCAGGGAGCTGGTAAAAAACCCCTTTCAAAGGAGCTCGATACTAGCTCATTCGCCTCCGTTGATTGGAAGAGCCCGATCTGCGTCACCATGCATGAAGTACAGCAATGTCGCAAAGGAGGCCACAACAGAAGAGCTCCACCGCAGCATCAGTGCTAAAATTAAAGAGCTAACGGAGATGATGGAACTCCCAAAGCGTAATATTAACCAGCCAATGCGTGACCTGGTTTCGAGCATTTCTGAGCTCCATAAGAAGTTAGAAAGGTAGATTCTGACTTCTAGAATAAGGATGTTAAAAGGGACAAAAAGTGTGGTACTCGAAGCAAAAAACGAATGCACGCAAACATCGCCTCTTATAAAGCGCGTCACGGATGGTACGCCAAAGAGATGTATAGACACAGTCGCTGCACGGAAAAGCCCGGCGAAAAGGAGTAAAAGTGACCGCGATGGAACACTGAAGGCAACGCCGGTATCAACAAAAGAGCAAACCAGTTTCGAAGGATGGAACACGGTAATAAATAAGAAAAACCGTAAAGGAAGCAACAATAAAAGTCCAAAAATAGACGGGAAACAAAGAGACGAAGCAAACACGAGGGGAAATCGCAGGCGACAGAGACCGCCACGTAAAGACGCGATCGTTGTGAAAAGCGTTGGCAAAGTCTCATACGCTGACGTTCTGAAACGTGTGAAAACAGAGTCATGTTTACAGTAGCTTAACTCGAAAGTATATTGTGTTAAAAAAACTGCAAATGGGGACTTGCTTCTGGTGCTTGAGCGATCATCTGATCCAAACACTCTGAAGATCAACGAAGCAGTTAAAGCTGTACATAGGCTGTACATTAATTTATGTATGTAATGAAAAAACGTCAAGATTACTTTGAAAACTTTATTAAAATTTATCCGCCTCGCGCGCATGCATGCATACATATGTATGTACATAGACATCACAAAACCTTGGTTCACAACGCAGTCGCAGAAGCAAACGCACCGCGCCTTTATCCCTTCCAAATACATGACTTCACATCAATACTCGGCGCCAAATTTGTTTTTTTAATTTATTATTTTTTTAATGTAAGCGAGAAAAATTTTTTGTAATAAGTTTCACGTATTCGCTTATTATTTAAAAAAAATCCGAAAATAGTAAACATTTAATTGGTTTAATGTCGAGGTGAGAGATGTGTTGTGTGTTGAGCTGAAAGATGTGTGGTGTTTTCAATTTATTTGTGGGCAAAACTCAGTGCGGTGTCTATAAAGTCGATTTTCTAAAATCCCGCTACTTACTACAAACCTTTCAAATCTCAATTGTACTAAAAAAGTTAACAGTAACATTTGCGCCTTCTTATTCCATAAACATTCTCTGCCTTTACCAATAGCAATTTCATATAATTGAAGAATATATTTACTCTACTTCAGACGCCAAGGCAACTCTTTTGTATGCTTGTAATCTGACTGGTCTGAAAAAAGTTCTAGTGTGAAATTTGGTTGTATTTATCGCATGGTCACCATAGCCGAATGTGTAATTAGATGCTTGGCTAAAATTTGAAAATTCGTGAGTTCGAATCTCCGTGGATGAAACGCCGGATTGGTATGTAAAAGTTTTCTAATGAAAACAAAAAAAAATTTAAATTTTATATATATTTCTAAAAAAAACATTTTATGATAACGAAAGTGAGAAGTTTTTGACATCATTCTGATTACTCTTTACGAAAATGAAGAGTGTGTGCTGATTACTTTTGATAAAGAAAATGAGTAGTGTGGCCCATCAGTGCCGATTACTTTTTGATAACAAAAATGAGAAGTATGATTATTAGTGCTGAGAAGTTTGTGACAAGACAATGAGGAGTTTAGTTGTCAACAGTTAATACATTGTAAGAATAAAATTGATTCGTTTCCTTGCCTTTAGAGCATAGTAGATATATTTTTCAGTTATAAGAAATCGCTATTGGTGAAAGAGAGATAGAATATCACACCGACAAGGGGAAACTATCAGAACTTTCCCATGGTTAGAACAAAAATGTGTACTTGGATGAGGGTAGTGATGATGATAAGATGAGTGCTTATATGATAGTCAGCTGTCTTGTAGGCTGTGTGCATACATATATATGTATATGCAGGCCCGACGAGAGGAGGGGGGGATCGGGGACTTTTTACCCCGGGTCCGGAGTTCTCAGAGGGGCCCGAACTCGAGAGTAATTCCGAATTATATGAAGTACACATAATTGGAAAGGGCCCGCATTTGCAATTTTCCCCCGGGGCCCGGATATGCTCTATACGGCCCTGTGTATATGTAAGCACATACAATTTAGATGAGTGTTTTTGCATATACATATTATTATTTTGTTTGAATATGTTTGTCTATTTTATCTTGAATTTTGTATATGTATGTATATCGGCCGCCGTAGCCGAGTGGGTTGGTGCGCGACTACCATTCGAAACTCACAGAGAGAACGTCGGTTCGAATCTCGGCGAAACACTAAAAAAAATTAAGAAACACATTTTTCTAATAACGGTCGCCCCTCGGCAGGCAATGGCAAGCCTCTGAGTGAATTTCTGCCATGAAAGAGCTCCTCATAAAACATATCTGCCGTTCGGAGTCGGCTTAAAACTGTAGGTCCCTCCATTTGTGGAAAAATATCAATACGGACACCACAAATAGGAGGAGGAGCTCGGCCAAACACCCAAAAAAGGGTGCACGCGCCAATTAGATGTATACAGGGTGGGCCAAATAAGACCTACTACTACTACGCAGCAGGTCCATAGTTTGCTTAGCAGTATGCGCAGCTGCTTCATCTTGTTGAAACCACAAATTAGGATACTGCTGCGCCATTGGCCGCAAAAAGTTTTCAATCAATGTTCTGTAAGAAGCTCCTGAAATCGATTCCGGCGTTTCATCCTCATTTTCGAAGAAATATGGACCAAAAACTCTAGTGGCCATAACACGCCACCAAACAGTACATTTTGATGGGTGCAACTGATGTTGGTTTGTTGCCCTTGGGTTTTCAGAGCCCCACAATCTACAGTTTGGTTTGTGGTCATAACAATTTAAATGGAAATGCGCTTCATTCACCATATGCCGATATTCCATAATAAATTTCCAACAATTCAATTATAACCTACAAAAAGAGAAAAATAAATATGTCAAAAAATAAAAAAGTTATTTGTGCTTAACATTAGTAGGTCTTATTTGGCCCACCCTGTATATAGATATGCATATGAGCTGTGTTATGAAGTAAGTCAAGATATTTTTCTTCCCACATAAATATGGATGGTAGATGTTATATGTATTCAACACTTTGTAATATACATATCATGTGAATATACATAATAATAGGAATACTAACTTTTGATGATTGGTTTACAAAGTTAATTTTTTATGCGGATATTTTGAAATAATTTTGATAATACACTTAATATCAATACAATTTAGTTAATTAGATACCTAAAATTTCACATTCGTGCATGCATATACATATGTACCTAGAATTAATGTATTCATCTCACAAGAAATAAATCATTTACGCATGCTAATGTCGACGGCAAATAAGCATGAAAGAAAAATGTACAAGTATGCTGTTATTTCATTTTGCCTAACACCAAATCCTGGAATTATACATTTCAATACAAACGCTATATTTAATTCTGTTGACTACGCTCCGCTATGTTATCTGTCTTATGTTAACTTTTCCAAGGCCGCGGTGAAATAATACAAATTTTTTAGCCGCCTTTTGTTAACATTTGACAGGTAACCTGCCCATTCGTTCCTGAGCCTTCTCTATACAGTTATGTTCTCTGGTTAATATTTAACAGGTTTTAATAAATAAAGGGAACATCAAAAAACAAAAAGCTTTTTTATGGTTTCTTTTACTTCGTGTTTTGAAAATTTTTTATGGGTGGGCCCATCTGGTGATTGAACTCTATGGTGTCTTTAACTTTTTGAACAGTACTCAGGGAGGGTTCGATATCATGTGGAGTATAAACTTGGTATAAGTAACTTCTAAATGTACTCGTTCAGCTCAAGACTGAATCACTCTATTACTTTTCGTTTATTCGCTCGCAAGTTTAATTTCCAAGTGAATACCCCATGCACAAGCACCTCGGGCTATATACATGTGCTTAATAACTTTCGTAATTTCTAGATCTGGCACTTGTATCTTTTGGCGAGTTCTGTTGTAGCAGAAGTAAGCTTTCACCCGTTGTCCTCGTCTAACCCATATAGCGGTAGACCCAGAAAGCGTGCACTGTCTCGCCATGTGCCCATTTACAGAGGGAAACATTTGAAAGGGAAACATTTTGTTCGAGGGTGAAGGACGGCCGCGGAAGAGAGAAGGGAATTTGTGTCCTGTACTGGCGACACGCTTTGCTATTCTTATTCGTATTTCCAATCTTAATGCCACTGAGAAGACTTCATATAGTTGTCATTTTGACGCAAAAATATGCATATAAAAATGCAATCCGGTTTCCGACACATCCATTTTGCAAAGTCTGCAACACAAATATTTTACCAATGCTACTATTATTTTGATTTCATTTAATATTAGTAAAATGAACAATAGAGTTTAGTTTAAAAAACTCAAATCAATTGAAATGATTGAAGATACTACTGAAAAATTAAAAGGTTCTTTAATCAGTTGTTTTGAGAAACTGTGGCCAGTCAGGCAAAGCAGACAGTGGAAAGCAGTCCCTTGGTGGAACGCTGAACTCTCGAAGCTTCGTATACGCTCCAGAAAACTTCTTAGTAAAGCCTTAAAGACCCAAACAAAAGTGGACTGGGCCAAAATGTTTGTAGTACAGTCAAAGAAACGAAGGAAACCGTTAGACTTTGTAAGGTGCTTCAACTAGATCGCTCAGAAAGGCTGGATTCCATTCTAAGACCTGATGGTTCATATACCATTTCCAAATCGGAAATGTTCAATGCTCTACTTGAAATCCATTTTCAGGGTAGTAAAACGCTTTCTGAAGTAGGAAGCAGAATTGACGTTAACGGTAGCAATGGTGGAACCTCTAGGTATATCTGGTATATTGCGAGTCAGATAGTGACAGAGGAATCGAAAAGGTTTTCCTTATCTTCCTTTGAAAACTTTAAGTCCCCTGGGCCTGATGAAATATACCCAGCAATGATAAGGAACGGAGGAAACAGGCTGATTGAGGCTCTGAAAAGGATACTCACAGCCTGTCTTGTAATTGGTCAAATACCAACTCCATGGCTACGCGTAAGAGTAGTACCTATTTATTCCGAAACCAGGAAAGAGGTGACTATTCCCTAGCTAAAAGTTTTAGACCAATCAGCTTGATATCATTCTTGTGGAAAAGTCTAAAACGAGTGGTAGAGAAACATATTCGAGCCCACTTAGTAGAAATCAACATCCTTGCCAGAGTGGGAAATCATGCGAATCAGCCTTACACGATCTTGTCAGCAAGATTTAAGCCGGGACATGTTCGTGGACATTGAGGGTGCTTTCGATAATGCCTCTTTTGGCTCAACATGTTCCTCTGCCGAACGACATGGAATTCATCAGGGCAAGCAAGGCTGCCCTCATGGGGTGTTCTCCGCTGCTGTGGACTTCGTCGTAGACTCTCTTCTAACGGAGATGCAGGAACTCGGATTTCGGATGTCTGTGCGATAAAATCGAATAAATCCCTAAGAAAGCTTTCCATGAAAGTGCAGAGAATTCTGGATAAAAGTGCCGACTGGTGCACGAGACAAGGTCTTCCCGTCAATCCGTAATAAACTACCTTAGCCTTGTTCACGAGAAAATGGAAACTGTATGGACTTATGTAGTCTTCCAGCACTGAAAGGTATGACACTCAGTCTCTCTGAGAAAGTTAACTACCTAGGAGTAATCTTGGATAAAAAGCTGACTTGGGAAACACATGTTCCGCTGAAGGTGGATCGCGCATTCAAGATCTTTCACCAACGCCGGAGAGCCTTTGGAAAAACTTGATGTGTGAAACCTGCTGTGGTCTGGTGAATATACACAGCACTTATCAGACCAATCATCCCTTGTGCTTCTGGAGTTTGGTGGAGACGAACTATGGTTAAGTCCATATTTAGGGAGCTATACAGACTGCAGAAAAGTGTATGTTTATGCATTGTGGGTGCCACGAATACACCCTTCAGCGATGCCCTAAAGGCTGTGCTTGATTTGCTCCCCTTGGATGTTAAGATACAACAGGAAGCAATAAAAGCAATGTGTAGACTCCATAAATGTGGCCTCTGGCTCGAGGACGGATCTTCGGGACACAGAGAAATCTTTACGTTGCTATCTGAGCAGTATTGGAGTCTTTGGTGGGAGTCAGGCTGCGCTAAAGGCAATGAAAAACGCAAAGAAAACGTCAAAGATTGTTCAAGAATGTAAAAAGAAGCTTAATTCTGTTGCAAGGCAGGGAATGAAACTGCCGATGAGTTCGCCAACTGTAGATCAGCGGTTGCCCCACAGAGACCAGAGCCAATAACCAGAATCAGTTCTGCAGGAACCAAGAAGTGGATCAGCGATAATGTATGCAATTTACATAAAGAGCGATAGTCCCATCTTGAACGCTGCAGGACTGCAAAGTATTTTGTGCCAAGCCCGAATAGAAAACTGTCGGACTCTCTCCTAAAACTTGGAAGAAAAGACGTTCGCCTGATGGTAGGTATTATTAGTAGGCAAAATCCATGGCGTCAACATATGACTAGCATTGGAATCATTGAGGGCCAGATTTGCCTGTCTTGGTTGGAGGACGCGGATGGCACTGAGCAATTTCCCTGCAAAGTTACGTATTTTGGAGGAAATTTTCCGATTTGTCAAAGAATCTGGAGAATTCTCACATATTAAACTATCCCTATTCCTCGTTCTATCCTATCTTTTTCCGTCTGTTACTTCTCTCCTTTCCTCCTTTACTATCTACCCTTTCACTTTCCAGAGCTTTAAGTACAATGGTCTTTTAGCCTGAGTGTTTTAGCAGTTACCAAATCTCTCGGTGCTTCTTGGCTCGACCTTTCAAGTTTCAATTTCCAGTCTAAACCTTGCAAGCGTAATGTATAAAAACGTCAGTGGTCCATATTTGAAAATGGTACATATTTGAGAGAAACATCGGCGATATGATAGCACGTAGAGGTTGGATTTTGCTCTCTAGTAAAGAAAAAGTGAAAATATTTATTAACATTCCAGTTAAGAGTGTTCAGAGCGCTTCAATTGATGCGTACATCGAATTCTAATTGAAGGGCAATCGCGTATTGCTAATTTTTATTTGTATAATTTAGAAGTTTGAAAAATGAATTAATTTGTGTGAATTAATTTGTGTAATTAATTTATGTGAATAGGATGTGGGATGCACAAAAACCATATTATTACCAGGAGCAGTCGGCGAACAAGCAGTATCAGCAACACCAGGAACAAAAACAGCAATACCAGGAATAGTTGAAAACCCCTTGTTTTTATCAGGAGTGATAGAGAAGTTTTTAAAATCCACAGAAGATGACTTCGCTATAGCTGATTTGTTTCTTTTTTGAACGTCGAAGCGCCCTGCTTCTTTGTTGGTGGTGCGTAATAACTAACTGTAAAAGAAAACAATTGACCCTCCGTTGGTCACCCGGAACTTTTCTGGCCATACTTTTTCAACTTTGCACGTGAATTTAACATATTTCTATTATAGCTAACGATTTGAGCTTGCCGGTAGCTTCCTAAAATCTATTTTTTTTATCGATTTATGGATATAACTTTTTAAAAAGAATTGTCGAACAGGAGGAAAACAGCCCAGACCCGTGTGTGGTGTCCAACGGAACGTTATGAATGTGCTAAATACGGTCCGGACTGAACTTTATATACCCGCATACATTTTATTCAACTTGAGCCGGCAGTTAATTGTTGGATTCAAACAAACGAATAGACTATGAGGTTATAGTCTGTAACATCAGACGAACGGGCGAAAAATTAGTCTTAATATATAAGTCGCTCTTTTTTTAATTTAAATTTCGTCGCTCTTCATTTAATTGGTTCAACATTCGTACACAATTTGAGAATTTGCATTTATAAAAGAGATATCACATTTCATAATTTATTTGAAAATTAACGTTACATGGAAGTTGGTTTGGCTTATTGATCGATTTCACCCACTTTCAATAGCAAACCATCTATGATAAATGGTAACATGTATTCCATTTTTTATTGATATATAATTTATTCATGGTACTTATTAAATGTGGCATTTAAGTATGCAGATGCAATGTGTGATAGCTACTATGATTAAATGAACGCATTCATGGGAAGACGTATTTAAATTTCATGCACCAGAGAGAGATAAACATACAAGCGAAACGATCAACGAACTAATTGTGGTATGACTATAACAGCTTATAATTATTTGTGGCAAATTACCATGAATGCCACTGACAAGACCTCGTATAGTTGTCATTTTGACGCAAAAATCTTAATATATATAAATTACGTGTCACGTTGTTTGTCCGCGATGGACTCCTAAACTATTTTAATCAAATTTGCACACTGTGTGCAGTTTGATCCAACTTGAAAAATATGATAGCGTTTATCTTAATTTATAGCCGCAATATTATTTTATTGCAAAATATTTGTTTATTATTTAATAGTCCCAATTATCTGTTAGCTCTAAACGATTCTAACAGATGGCGGCATCTGTTGACTGGATTGAGTAAGTATTTAATAGATGGCGCTGTGTTAAAAATACCAACGTTTCACATAAGCTACAATTCAATGGCATTACCACCACGTGTTGCTGAGGCTAAAGTATAAATCAAATATATTTCGTAGTTAACGCAATCAGTGAAATTCCGTTGTTCTTACTTTTTCAATTATTGGTGTTAGCATAGCCGGCCACGTGTTGTTTAGACTGAAGTATAAATTAAATTCATATAATAGTAAAAATAATACAGCGGTCAAACACCAAAATTAAGAAAAAGATTTCTCTAATAACGGTCGCCCCTCGGCAGGCAATGGCAAGCCTCTGAGTGAATTTCTGCCATGAAAGAGCTCCTCATAAAACATATCTGCCGTTCGGAGTCGGCTTAAAACTGTAGGTCCCTCCATTTGTGGAAAAATATCAATACGGACACCACAAATAGGAGGAGGAGCTCGGCCAAACACCCAAAAAAGGGTGCACGCGCCAATTATATATATATATATATAGAGTAGAATGGGGTAAGATAGGTCTTTTTTTTTTGGAGAGCTCTTGCTACGGTGTTTTTGCATTGATTTTGAAAAATAAGCAAGATTTTGAAAGGTTATTTATCTGCTAACATTTTGGTTTTACTGACCTATGTTTGGCTAAATATTTTGGAAGCTGCATTCAATAAGACAAAGGTACTTTTTTTTCGATATTTTTAAGATCGGGGGGCACGATAGGTCACTATATCTGAGGGGAAAATAACAATGTACATGGCTTGGAAAGTAACGTTTTAACTTTTATTTATAGAGTATGAACACTGCACATGTTATAAAAGTTAGGAATTTTTCTTTAATTCATCACGCGAGCACGTAATGTTTCGAACGGAATTTTAAATTGTTTAGAGGCTGATCGAACACTAGCGCCATCTCGGACTTCCGCGATTGCGTTTTTTACGTCCTCTTCACTTCGTTTCGGCGTTTTTCGCACATAATTATGCACCATTTTGCTGCAAAAACATTTAAAATTTATTTTATTCAATTAAAAGTAGTGACCTATAATGCCCCCAGACGGCTGACCTATAGTGCCCCCAAGCACATGTTTTATGTTAGTGTCGATATTTTTTTAAAAACAAAAATATCAAAAAACTAACACATTATTCGTGTTCAGCATTATTTTCTACGTAAAATAAAACTCACCTGACAAATATTTACATACATTAAATGCACTGCTCCGTAGAATAAAAAAAAATGCTTTGTCGGAGAAAAGCTCACAAAAAACTAAACGACGCCAGAACTAGGATAACTAATGAATGGTGACGGCCGAAATGACAGTCGCGAACGTTGTTCCCCACCACGTATTCAATTCACATAAGACGAGTGACCTCTGCAAAAACAGTGCGACGAAAACCCCACCTACCTATTGTGCCCCCATACCTATCTTACCCCATTCTACTCTACGTTTTATCACATAGTTATATTATTATATTTGCTATGAATCAAGTCACATGGTATGTATGTCCTGAGGTACTAGGTTCCAGGATCTGAATGATTCTGGTTATCTATTTATCTATTATCGGCTTGCTTCTCATATTATTGAGTTATAATATTGTTAATGGTAAATCGATTGACAAAAATTTATTCACCATTCCGCAGATAATTTAACTGAGATTTATAATAACAGTGCCATCTCGAAAAGTTAATTTATATGTATATGAAAAATTCGTACAAAGCTTCTCAAACTTTTTTAGTAATTTTTTTTTTTTATTATTTTTATTCAACCTCTGTTGAAAATTATTTTACACTCCTCATTTCAATGTGCTATAATAGCGCGCTTTTTAGTTCTTTTCTTTTTTTGATATTTGAATATTTTGATTATTACTAGCTGACCCTCACCCGCTTCGCTGGGTGAAAGAAAAATATAAATGAAAAGTGTTCTTTGTTTTTTTCTTGTTTCATCATTTAATTCATGCTCGGCCATTATTTTGTGCCTTATTCTAATAACAATGCTTTATTTATTTTAGTGACTTACTCTAATGATTGTAAACTAGCAGCTTATTCTAAAGCCTTCTGATACACAAAATTTTTGGTTTTATTTTCATGCGGTGTATATATATAAAGTAACGAGGGTTTCCCTACTCGAGAACACCCTACATACAGTTGCCCATGTCCAAAGCATGGATAAGTTAGGTCAATCCCACATAATTGAAGTGTTTGACCTTGAGAATTATTGATTGTAATAGCAAAAGCAAGGCGAATGGGAAATTGAAGTCGCTTAAAATCATTGGAATGCGCGGAATCAAAACATCTTCACCTTTAAATTTTCCTTTCAAAATTGTTGCTTCAATTGCATTGTTCATTGTCCGTTTCACTGCTAATCTTGTCCCATTCCATAGTTTCGGCTGATTGATATTTCGCAACATAATGATCATTGCGCCGACTTTCAATTGCAAACGATGTGGTGGCAGGCCAGGCAAATTAAGTGAATTCAAAAATTCAATTGGATAATTCACTACATCGTCGGGATTAGTGATTGAATCAATTGATTTATAGGTGTCAACTTCACCTGGAATTTGAGTCAAAATACTGGCATTGATTTCATTGACATCGACATTTTTGGCAGCTAATATAGCTCTCTCGCTTAGCCAATCTTGATTTCGATAGTTTTGTGCAATATTTGGGAATACATTTTGCACTAATTGTACTCTTGATTCTGTTACGGTACAAAAATTAGTTGGAAGTATGATCATGCCTGTATTCTTTTCAATTGGCTTTCGTCCATTTCCAATTTGCAACAAATGTTCGGAAAATTCAGCAGCTGTTGGATCATTCTGTAACTGCACACCAACATTAGTAGTTAATGTGAGTTTTTGAACATATCTCCACAGATTAGAAGATTTCAGGCACGCTCTCAATTCATCAGCTGCTGTTGATTTGGGAATAACAGGCAAAGTTTGTCGAAAATCACCCGCCAATAGAATTAGTGCACCACCAAATATGTTTGTGTTATTTCGAAAATCGTTCAGTGTTCTATTTAAGGCTTTCAGTGATTTTTTATGAGCCATCTTACATTCATCCCATACAATAATTTTACATGTTTGTAAAACCTTTCCCATTCCAGAATTTTTAGAAACGTTGCAAGTTGGTTCTTCATTTACTTGCATATTTAATGGTAACTTTAATGCAGAATGTGCAGTGCGACCGCCGTCCAATAAAGCTGCCGCTATTCCAGATGATGCCAAAGCCAATGCAATATTATTCTGTGATCGAATGGTGGCCAAAATTAACGACAACAAAAAGGTTTTCCAGTCCCACCTGGGGCATCTAAGAAGAATATTTCTCCTCTTTCATTTGCAACATTGTCTATAATTGTGTCATATGCCTGCCTTTGTTCTGTGTTTAATTTTAGTAAGTTTGTTGTTGCAAATGTGTTCAGATCATTTCGATCATATTCTTTTTCACGTCTTAATTCTGCATTGTATGCATCATGCATCGGACGATTTGGTGCGATCACACCTAACTCACTCAGAGTTTTATTTGCAATTATCAGGCAAAAGTCTTCGATTTTAATTGATGCCTCATTATATAATATAATTCATCTGTATAATTCAAATTTGGATTTGCAGTAATGCGACGTACTTGATGTAGGTTATCTTCTGTCATGTATTCTTGGTAAGTACTCCACAATTCTTTTGGGTTTGCTGGGAAACATGTAGCAATAATGATGGCAAATAGTGTTCTTATTTGGTGTGGAGAACTTGTTGCACATGCATCCATAAGAGTTGCATCCCACTGATTATCATTTTCAAGCAAATTCAATACTTTGCATGCTTGCTGATAAGTACAACAAAGATGACCATTAACTCGTTTCAAACTTTCGAATGATCTTGGGCCGGGAATATCAACTAAGAGTAAACGTAAATAGAAACATTCCACTTTACTTGGATGCACAGTGTAAAGTCGTCCGATTGCATCACCCAAATGAACACCTGGATATCCATCTACAGGTATTCCTCGTTGCCTTCGTACCCAGGATCTTGATGATGCATTCCAAGTATAATATTTAGGAACATTTGAATAAAGCAATGTTCTTGCAAATGAATCTGTTTCACATAAGTTGGTCACATCGATGTTTCACATCGGTCATTTGTTGAGCAGTATTTTCAGTGAAATAAACACTTTGTTCATTTTTTAAAGTGACTGACAAATGAATAACAGCTGGATGGCGATCATGAATCGGAAATGATAATATTCTCCAAACTGCTTCGTTGCTACTAATGTATCTTCCCATTTGGTAATTAGTAATTTCATCATTTCGATTTACAACTCCAAATACTGCCATGTCACTTCCTTTATTGATATATTTGCATATGTATTTGATGGATTTTACGGAGTTACAATATTCAACATTTATATGTGCGTTAAATGTTTTCGATAATAATTTGGAATACGGAACTATCCAACGGTTATCGATCTCCACATCTTGATTATTTATTTTCACAGTGACTGTTTTTCCATTATCATCTGGTGATCTTCTACGGTACATTGGATATCCATCATTTCCAGTCGATGTTTCAGCAATTAATTCCCTTGGGTAGTTTTTTGAACATTTACCATCAACCATACATGGAGAATTTTGATTTAACGTACCACACGGTCCATGAATCATGTTTTTGGTTACAGTAGTATGTAATTCTGGATATTCATTTATATCTGGAATTTCAGCACATATAATATGATCAATTTTATCTGTGGTTAGTTTTTGTTTTAACCAAATCAAAATATGCGCATGAGGGAAGCCTTTTTTTGCCATTCCACAGAATACATGAAACATTGTACATCTCCGTAAACTTTATGTTTTACAATGAAATCCATTAGAGACTGTAGCTTTCGTCTAAACACTCTTGCAGTAATGTCATGCCTATCAGTAGCTGATTGCCCAGTATATAAATGATTCTTAATATCGTCCCATTTCGGATTGCATGTGAAAGTTATGATTAAGTCGGGTCGACCATAATTTCTGACATAACATATTGCATCTTGGGCGTATTCATGCATATGCCTTGGACTGCCTGTATACGATGAAGGTAATATTACCATTTGACCAATGTTATTAACGTTGGTATCGTTGTTAATTGCATCTCGTAAATGTATGTATTCGTCACAACGTAATTTTCTTTAGTTGAATCTAATGTAATTCAATCGTTCTGTTTCTATTTTCGCATACATGTCAACAATATACTGATGAAATAATTTACGACATTTTAAAATGCGATTCTCTTGATTTTCTCTTATCATGATTCTGTATGCATAATAATTCATTGCGCTTACAGTTTTATTTGTTTCTTGACCATCTGCTGGATTTATTTGTTTTATATCAATCGAATAACCATCTTCACCACGACAGAACATAAGAGGATAGTGTAATGCATCATATTTTCGATGCGTTTCATTAACACCTTGCAGTGTATTATTTCTTCTTTGCAAAACAATATCTCTTGGTTGAAATTCACCTCCATATATAACAATTGGAACCTCGTTGCTTGAAGTTTGTTGATTGTACAATATCTTCCACGATGTTCGCCGGCAGGCGTTTTATTTGCATCAATTTTAATTTTATGATTATCAGATGACAATCTTTCGATTAAAACTTTGCACCAAAACATTGCGTGTGTGTAATAAATCTTGTAACTCTCTCATAATAACTCTGTTTATATTTCTGGAAAATGCACACCGTGCTTCAAGTTCATTATCGTTGTCATTAATGAAATAAATTTGCAAAAATTTTGACTCTTGATTGGCTAGTGGTAGTAATGAACCTATTAAGTGATATGCTTGCCCTTGAATCTGAAAAAAGCCATAATTTGTGTCCATAAAATCGAATGATTCATTAGATGTGTCAGCGAATGTTGTTGAACGTTGAAGTTTATGTATTACCTTGAACGTTGGCATGAAGTTATCGGTTATAATTTTTCCAGCACCAAAAGATGTCATTTGAAAATATGAATTATATGTGGAAAATTTTTCAAGAAAATGTTTGGAATGAGGTGATGTTCCCGATAATAATGTAGCTAATGGTTCGGGCGGATATTGTATGTCTGGTAAACGAACTTTTCCTGCAGCGTAACACATGCCTGGTGTTTCAGTTTTGAATTTCAATGCTTGACAAAATCCGCAAATTTTATCCATACTTCCAATGACAACGTATTTGTGAGATGAATAATCAAGTTGTGGATTATATTGAAATGCTGCACCATTCAAATTTACAGAATTGATATTTATTGGCCGATTTTGAGAACGTGACCTAGTACGATCTCTTTGTTGACTTAATCTATCAGCATGATTTTCCTCACTTTCATTTTGTCTGTGATTTTGCACATTTCTATTGTGACGTGTATTACGTCCGATGTTAGCATGTCCTCTACCTCTTGGCATTTCTTTTACCGAATCAAAGTGGTCTTCTTTATGTCACTCTGAGCTCTTGATTGCTACTTTTCTTTTTTTTATACTAGAATTCAAATTAACATACTGTTAGTGCCATCTTTTAAAAATATAATTGAACTGTGAGCACGCGTTGAAATGAAAATTACACAGAACAGAAATGGGAAATGATCAGCAAAAATAATATATATTTTTGAAATTTTTCTTGAAAATATCTGCGGAAAGTGTGAAAACAATCTCTTTTCTAAATATCTTAAGTAAAAACTACTAAAATATTAATTATTTTTGCCGATTTCTGTTGTGTGTATTTTTCACACCATTTATTCACTGTTTCACTTGTTATCAATCATTTGCAAAATTAATATATATTTTGTAAATTTTTCGTGAAAATATCGTTGGAAAATGTGAAAACAATCTCTTCTCTTAAATATTTCTGACGCCCTTTTTTTATCTCTTTGGTTGATGCCTGGAAACTGCTTCACTTGAACACTTTACCAAATAAAACACTTTCTTGTTAGTTTTAACACTTACTTTCCCTATGCACTATTACTGATAACCTTTGGTAATCTTCTAAGAAAACGGCCTTGCTTAAGTACTTTTTTAGCGACGACCTGCTCAGGTTCGTTGAGCTAATGGTTTTGCTTCGGTTATCCCGAAGTGTGGGTGTAAAGAAGAAGTATTTAATCAAAGTGTTAAGTTAGTCACAGCAGCATTGTGTTACGATTAATTATTGCAGGCGGTCCGCTATAATGCCTGCTAATTTGTATGTTTCTATTCTATGCGAATGCAGGCGTGCAGCCACTGCTGTATGAATATATGTATATGTATGTATGTTTGGATTCAATTGAAATGTATGTAATGGAATGAAAATTTAGGCATAAATACTGCTGCATTAACTTGTACATATGTGAGTAAAATGTACGCTTCATGCAACCGTTTACAATAACAACCATACGCGTAAAAAGAACGCTGCCTCGTGTATACTGTGTGTTGACGAAGAAGTAAAGGAGATTTTAACCAAACATAGTTACAAACCTTCTCCACATGTATCTCTTCAATGTGGCAAAGTTTGGTTAAAATCGGTTGAGCCATTCTCCGTAAAGTTCATCACAACGCGAAAAACGGCTGCATTTTTATATATATAGATTGCAGTCTAATGCCACCGAAAAACTCTAGCCTCAACAACGCGCTGAGCTGAAAAGCACGACGCAAACGTGCTGAAAGAGCTCATCAATCGGCAGAACAAATCGCAACAAGAAATGCAGCTCAAAATATCAGGACAGCAGGTGGTCGTGCACAAGAATCTCAAGAATAGAATGACGAACGTCTGCGACAGACTATTACAAGAACAAGAGCGGCACGAGAACGAAACATAGCTACAGCACGAGTACAAGAACGACCGAGACAGCGGACCAGCCGCTCATTAACACGTGCATCATTTGTTCGTCTTGCTTTCGAATATGCACCAGATATTAACTACTCTGCGCATTCAAAAATTGCTATCGGTGCAATGGATAAAGTATGTCAATATTGTCAGGCAATGAAATTTAAGAATGAATCACCCGGCATGTGCTGCGCATCAGGAAAAGTTGTGCTGTCTATAAATAAGTCTCAAGGCCAAATAATATCCATTTGTCGTTTAGATTTGGAAAATCCATGTTTTTCTCATGGGCAACTATATGTTGCATGTTCACGTGTAGGAAAACCGTCGAATCTATTTGTGTTAGCTAAAGATAGGTTAACCAAAAATATTGTACACCGATTAGTGCTAAATTAAATTGAATTCAAAGTATTTATAATTCAAAATAATAACAATTATTGATAAAGATTTAAAACCATCTGCCCTACCTACCTCATATAAGTTTAAGTATTACGGGTTACTTACTAACAACTTTGTAAAATACTTATTTGTTACTAACTTGAATACAAAAAATAAAAAAAATTTTAATTATTTCATTCGTATTGACTTTTGCTCAATATCAACCGTGGTAGGAAATCAATCATGGGGGTTGCCATGTTTTTTTACAAATGGCATCTGTGTAAAAAAGCATGGTGGTCCCCATGACTGGTGTTCTCCTACCATTTGCCTTGAATAGTTTACTACTATGTAATATAACAAAAACATTAGCCACAGCAACGCGTGGCCGGGTCTGCTAGTATACATATAAAAAGGCAATCTGGCTTCCGACATTGCCATTTTGCAAAGTTTGCACCACGAATATTTTACCTATGCTACTATTATTTTTATTTCATTTAATATTAGTAAAATGAACAAGAGAGTTTAGTTTAGTGAAAGTAGTTAAATAAAGTAATAAGAGGTCTATTGTACAGTTACGACAAGTTTCAAATTTATGAACATTTTTTATTTCTAAAAGGACTCTTCACAGAGGACCAAATTTAGCTTGATTATCTTTGAAAAACTCCACATAGACCAACTAATCATGGCGTAGATTCCGAAAGGGGACATTAAAAGCAACTTATTTTAAGAGGGTAAGACAGTCGACAGAGCTGTCCATAAGATTAGCAACAAAGGAGGAATGAAGAAACCCGAAACTCTGAAATAAGAGTTTTAAGGGCAAAAGCTGGCAACGAGATTCATAAGGTTATATAGCTTCACTAAAGTTCAATAAGCGTAACGCGAATTCGGGAACAACTTTTTGAATTCCTTCAAGACGGCTATAACATGCATAGTCCAGTCTTGACATTACAAGAGTGATTTATAAAAACTTTAGCGAGAGCGAGTTCGAAAATGCCGATGTATTATAATTAATATGCGTGGAGGAACTGAGTTTCGTGTTAAAGTAACACATACTCCTCGGTGTTAACCTCGGTAACATATTTGATGGAAAAAGCGGAGATATGATAACACGTAGAGGTTGCGAAGAAACATTATCGAAGGCAACAAACCAGCCAGTGTCTATACTCAAATAGGACCTAATTGACGCAAGTCGAATGAAATCCTAAAGCGAAAAAATTATATGTTGAGCCTCTGTGGGGAACTCTTTCGAAAAATCAGTACAAGCACAATCGACTTGATTCCCTACAGGAAAAGCATCGATTCAGTATTCGGTATAAACAGCAAAGTGTGCTTACTGTTGATCTGCCATTGATAAATCCGTGTTGGTTGGAGGAAATTAAATGTCAATAATATGAATTAATATTTGGCGACCGCTGTAGCTGAATAGGTTGGTGCGTAACTGCCATTCGGAATTCGGAAAGAACGTAGGTTGGAATCTCCGTGCAGGAACATCAGATAATAGAAAATGTTTTTTCTAATATCGGTCGCCCCCCTATTTCTCTCAAGAGAAAGTTCCTCCAAAAATATCTGCCGTTCGAAGTCGGCCTAGAACTGTAGGTCCCTCTATTTGTGTAACAACATCAAACCTGCGATGTCCAGCAGCGTCATAGGAGCATGGATCACTTCAATGGGTTTTTGGTTCGCAGCTTCCGGAATTACATCAGACAAGCAAAAAGCAGCAACAGTATGCGCAGCGCTCGACCCTACAGTGATTGGTGAGTTGTCAGAGGGTATAGCTGCAATACCGCATTTGAAACGCTTCGAGTATGTCAAATCGAAGATAATCCAACACTTCGCCAATAGTGAGCAGCGCCGCCTGAATCGACTATTTTCCGAACTTCCCCTTCGTGACAAAAACCCGTCTGAGTTATACTTCGAAATGAAACGCGTGGATGGAGGCACTATTGGCGAAAGCGTATTGAAAAGCCTCTGATCTAAACGCCTTCCAGAATTTGCTCAACCTATCGTAGCTGCTTTTTCGGGTACAGTCGCCGAGTTCACAAAAATCGCTGATTCCGTTATAGATGCAATTACCCCGCATCAGGTTCATCGAGTTGAATCTGGAGATTCGAGCGGAATAAACCAACTTCGTGCATCTGTACGTATTCGCCAGCAGTCTATTAAAAATTTCCGCCCACGTAGCTTGAATCGACCGGACTTACAAGGAATTAAGCCAGGCCCATCCGCTTCATCCGCTAACTACCAATGTTCGTACCACCAAAAGTATGAAGCAAACGCACGTAAGTGTCGTAGTCGATGCCACCATAGACATCGTACCAAGCAATAACTGCGGAAATACGAGAACAATGGCTGTTGACCACGTCAAAATAAGTAATCGTATGCCTTCAACACATACTACAATTTTTCGCCTACAAGTAACAGACCGCATATCTAAAACAACGTTTCTCATCGACACCGGCGCCGATGTGTCAATCCTTCCGCTTATAACATGCTCATACGATATCCGCTCTAGCGCCACGAAATTGTACGTTGCTAACGAAGCTGAGATAAAAGTTCTGGGCCAGAAGCGAAGGAAGGTCGAACTTGGTCTTCGGCGCGAGTTTACGAGGTCATTTATAATCGCAGGTGTCACGCAACCCATAATGGGGGCCGATTTCATTAAATTCTTCGACCTGCTTATAGACATGCGTCAGAATAAGCTTACAGACAACACGACATCATTGGAAACAACACTCTCGTCAACTAGAAATAATAACCCAGCAAAGCTAAAAACATTTGTGATAGACGGACTTTTCAACGAAATTTTGTGGGAATTTGCAGGTATCACAAAACTGGCTTCATACGGAACAAAATTCAAATCAACGGTTTATCATCGCATCCAAACCACGGGACAACCAGTGTTTTCCAGACCACGGCGCCTTCCGCCGGATAAATTGAAAGTCGAAAAATCCGCTAAAAAAAAATTTTGCTAAAAACCGGAATTTGTCGACCTTCTAGCAGCAATTTGTCCTGTCCGCTTCATATGGACCAAAAAAGCGATAACACTTGGAGACCATGTGGAGACTTTCGGGCGCTCAATGCGCAAACCCTTCCGGTTCGATATCCGCTGCCATAACTAACGGAACTTGCTAATATTATTCGAGGAAAATCCTACTTTTTGAAAATTTACCTTCAAAAAGCGTTTCACCAGGTGCCAATTCATCCGGACGACGTGCCCAAAACCGTAATAACGACGCCTTTCGATTTGTATGAATTTCAGTACATGACATTCGGACTTTGCACCGCGGCACAGACCTTTCAACGCCTGATAGAAGAAGTGCTACGAGGTCCGTATTTTATCTTCGTCTAGTTGCTTCGTCCTCGATCGAACAACATGAGCAGGACTTACGCTTGGTTTTCCAGCGTCTACAGGAACATAACATATGCATAAATTTTTCGAAATACGAATTCGGCGAAACTGAAATTAAATTTCTAGGTCACCTGGTCGATTCACACGGAATCAGGCCCCCTTACCGAAAAGGTTTCATCGTTGTTGACTTTCCCTAAGCATACAGTGGCGAATGGCTAAAACGCTTTATTGCCCTGCTGAATTTTTATCGAAAATTTCTTCCTCACGCTGTCGACAGTCAATCTAAGCTACAGCAGTTAATCGCAGGTAGCAAGAAAAACGATCTTACACCACTCGGTTGGAACTCGAATGCCGAAGCCGCATTTACACTGCAAGGATGAACTAGAGAATGCAACCTTACTATTTCATCCATCACCAGACGCTGAGTTGTCTCTGCAAACCGACGCCCCAGACTTTGCCGTGGATGCTGCTTTGCATCAAGTGGTTGGTGGAGAATTTCAACCTGTGGGATTCTACTCCAAAAAACTTACGCTCGCACCGTGTAAATAGAGTACCTACGACCGCGAGTTTCCCGCAATATATTAATCAGTATCACATATCCATTACATGATAGAAGGCTGACGATGACACTTACTTACTGACCGATTAGTGTTCGCGTTTTAACAAAAGCTAGAAAAAACCGCCCCTCGTCGTGGTCGCCAACTACACAGCCAAATTTACCACCAACATTCGCCATATATCGGGTGAATCCAACGTTAGTGCGGATATTTTCCCTCGGATACATACTCTAGAGCAAGTTATCGACTATAGCGCAATTGCAAAAGCACAACAAGACGACCAAGAGCTGCAAATGTTGCTGAAAGCAGCTATAAATTCGAGATCTGCACAAATATTAAAACCTTTTGTGCCTACAGGAACCAACGTCTAACTAATTTGCGATCAAATTATCATCAACAACTATAATATTCCCATACATTCCAAAAGATTTTCGACACCAAATCCTGACTGAGATGCATAACTTATCACATCCTGGAGTGTGTGCCACAACTAAGTTAGTTACAACTCGTTTTGTGTGGAAAGGCATAATGAAGCATACATCAACGAAAGATTTCAGACCCATCAGCCTATCCTCCTTTATCCTCAAAACTCTCGAGCGATTGTTAGATGCATATCTCAGGGAGAAGATTACAGACACAACGATTTCACTATCTCAACATGCCTATCTCAAAGGAAAATCCACAGAGACAGCTATTCATGAGGTTGTAAGTGCGATTGAGAGGAGCATAGAATACAAGCAATACTCACTTGTTGCTTTTCTCGCCATAGAGGGGGCGTTCAAAAATGTTACCACGAGTTCCATAATTGAGGCTCTTAATATGTTAGGCATAGACATAGGTCTCAACGAATGGATAGAGAACATGCTTAAAACTAGAATAATCATCGGTGAGGTAGGCAGCAGCACTATAAAACGCTCTGTCAACAGGCGAAACCCTCAGGGAGGAGTCTTATCCCCTTTGCTGGGGCTACTAGTCGCCAACAATATCTTTACCAAATTCAACCGAAAGAGAATTAAAGTAGTGGCGTACGCGGACGACATAGTGCTTATGGTTTGAGGAATGTTTCAACCACAATCAGTGAGAGGAGCTCTGGTATTACTCAGCAATTGGGCCACGGACTGTGGTTTAAGTGTAAACCCGAGAAAAACTGAACTGATGCTATTCACCAAGAAAACCAAGGTGTCAAAGCTTAGTCTCCCAAAACTAAACGGCGTCAGCCTCACGCTAACCAAACAGGCAAAATACCTAGGTGTTATCCTGGACCCCAAACTCAGCTGGAAGTCCAACGTAGATTACAGGGTAAAGAAAGCGAATATAGCACTTTACACGTGTAAGACAATGTTGGGAAAAAATGTGGTCTCCAACCAAAACTATCCAATCGGTCCTATACAGCCATTGTAAGGCCAATAATAACATATGCGCCACTAGTTTGGTGGCCTGCAACAGATAAGAAATGCAACAAAACTAAGCTGAACAAGATACAAAGAACAGAGCGCTTAGCACCAGTCCTACTGAAGCGCTCAATGTGCTATCACATCTATTGCCATTAGATTTACACAATAAAACTGTAGCTACTTGTGGCGCGGTGCGACTCAGAGACATAGGAAGCTGGACAACAAGGTCGTACGGTCACAGTAAGATCCTGCTGTAGGGACCCTCGCTGCTCAAAAACGGATCAGGCTACACAGTCCCCGACCTTAGCTTCAAGAAAGGCTTTACGGTACGTTTTCCACCGAAAGCCAAATGGAGCAAAGGAGAGGTGTTTGGAAGACACGATATCGAAATTTATACCGATGGTTCTAAGATGAACTGTGGTGTAGGAGCTGGTTTCCATTCGGAGCCAGTCAACCTATCTCAGTCAATTCGTCTTCCTGATTATGCCACCGTGTTCCAGGCAGAACTTTTAGCGATCAGAGAAGCATTCAAATCCCTAGAACTCTACAAGAAAGTTGGTGCAAGAGTAGCTATCTTCTCAGTCAGTCAAGCAGCTATTATGGCCTTAGACTCCAACTACATTTCATCCAAACTGGTCTTACAGTGCAGAGAGGAGCTAGAACTGCTCAGCCATTGGCTTCAAATTACTCAAATATGGGTTCCCGGTCATAGGAATATACGGGGCAATGAGATAGCGGATAAGCTAGCAAGAAAAGGTTCGACACTAGACATAGCAGAGGCGGTGGCAGTCTTCACCCCACTGAACACATTAAAAGCATCCATTGCTTCACACTATCATGCTTTAGCCGAAAGAAGAAGGAAGCAAATAACTACATGTATTACAACGAAAAACACATGGCCGTCAAACAAAATCCAAAGGACTAATGACCGGCTAGGATGTTCTCGGCCAAACATTTCACGCATCACTGCAACCCTTACAGGTCATTGGAAAGTAGGGGATCATGCAGCTAGACTCACTCTACCCTTCAATCCTATCTGCAGAAGCTGTCAAGCGGAAGGGGCGAAGGAAAGTCTTTTCCACTATTTATGTGAATGTCCGGGGCTAGGGCACGACTCCGCTCCTTCGGTTAGCCTTTCCTACAGCAAATTAACGAGATCTCAGACATCGAGATAAAGGATTTGCTGTTATACTTGGAACTAACTAAATGGATCTGACTTGGAAACGAGCAACGTTTTGAGACATGCCAGTGCGCAAAAATTCATCGCCATACGAAATCTCCCCTCTCTAAATACGTACCATCTCGAGAAAGAAGGACAACAATCCATCTCCGACATGACAGCCAAAAGTGTCGTCAAAGCGTTAATATCGCAGTGGATTTCGAGATTTGGTGTTCCCAAACGTATCACGTCCGAGCGCGGCCGTCAATTCGATTTGGCAATTTTTCAGGAGTTGATATCCTTGATCGGGACTACACATTTACGGACTACGCCATATCATCCCCAATCCAACGGAGTCATTGAACGATGGCATAGGTGTTTAAAATCCCTGATACCTTGTCACAATGCCAGCACGTGGGTACATTATTTACCAACTATACTTCTCGGACTAAGAGTAGCATTCAAGCCTGATATTGGAGCGTCTCCAGCAGAACTCGTGTACAGAACAACCTTAAAAATCCCTGGTGAATTCTTTAATACCACCAACCCTACAGAAGCAGCAAGCGACGCAGTAGCAAACTTTCGTAAGTCAATGGAGAAATTAAGCCCCACTGAAACTTCATATCACTCGCCTCCAGCAATGTTTGTGTAGGAGCTGCAGGAAACCACACAGGTTTTTGTCAGATATGATTTTATACGCCCTACTCTAAATGACCCATACAACGGACCGTATAAATTCACACGCAAAATGCCGAAATATTTTTCATTAATTATTGCATGGCAATCGAGCAACATACGTAAGGCTGGATAGGCTAAAACCAGCTTTCCTGACACGCCTTGACACTGGAACGCCAACAAATGCCAACGCACCACCACTTCAACAGGGATGCAATAACAACACACCGACGAAATCTACACGTAGTGGGCGTAAAGTTAGATTCCCCAGGCGACATGTTAAGCTTTCGTCTAGAAGGGGAGTAGTTTGGAGCACCTTTTACCCAACTAACTGACTCGACAACATATCACACAATTTTTCTTACGTTTTATACTGAATACTGTTACTATTTGATGCTCATTTCTCTCTTGCTAAATTCATTCGTTCCTAGCGTTTGTATTTCTAGTACATAGCCCAACGGTTATCCTATTTCCCTCTACTATATTTTAACAAACCATAGGCTTAGTATTAGTTCGCTAGAATTTTGTAACGCCACTTACGTTTAGTCTCTCGTTGTGTAAACAGCTATTTATCGCGATCATTGGTTTATGTGATAAAATAAAATTATAATTAAGCACTAAAAACATGGTTTTGGTTATTGAACATAAATAGTCAGAGCAAGCACTAAATATAAAGGGTCTTTTAATAAGAGGTGTTATTTTGATATTCAAAGAAAAATCCTATTTTTTAATATAAATGATCGGTTGTTTATTTCATTATAAAGAGGAAGGTATGCCGTTAATAGTGGAATATAACATCAGGCAAATGACCACCACGACCACGGTTACAAGAAAATATCCCTTTCATAAAATTTCCCGTAACCGAATTGCAAAGTGGCTGCCCTATGTCCTCGATAACCTCACGAATTCCATCTTTGAGGTCTTGAATCGTCCCTGGGCTGCTGGCGTAGACCTTCTCTTTCGCGTGGCTCCAAAGAAAAAAGTCACAAGGTGTTAAATCACAAGACCTCGGTGGCCAATTGTGATCACCTCTTCGAGAGATAACACGGTCCCGAAACTTTTCCCGCAAAAGATCAATGGTTTCGTTGCTTGTGTGGCACGTAGCGCCGTCCTGTTGAAAATAAACGTTGTCCAGATCAGTGCCATCCAATTCCGGTCATAAAAAATCGTTAATCATCTCTCGATAGCAATAAATAACACCTGTTATTGGAAAACTCTATATCTAGATTTAAAATTTTAGATGGGGCTATTCCTTCCTTAAGATTAGAGCCAGTTAGTAGAAGTCGCTCACCTAGTACTGGCTCTGATTGGGTTTGACCGCCCGTTACTAAAGTGTATGTAAATCGTACATTAGGTGTAGGAGACGATCTTACATCAGGGGATTTCGAAAAATATTCCATGGTAGAGGAAATAAGGTAGACTCCCCAAAACAAAAACATCTGTGAAGACTTAGAAATCACTAACAGTTGGGAACGATTTGCTCAGGCTGCTCGTTTTTATAGAAGTAACGAAATTAAATTAATGAAACGAATTGAAGAACTGAGAAAATGAGAAGCTGCAGCAAAATATAAATATTTGTGAGGTCGTGCAGTACTTGCGGAAGAAACTTCAAGCAGTGATGCTATAACTTTCGCAAGAATGATCGTCAGTGGCGAGGAGGAAAAGGCATTGGCTCAAAAGATTAATTATATGTCCTTTAAAGCATATACGCTTATGCGTGACGATCTAGGTTTTGCTTTGCCTTATAAGTCATCTCTTTCGCGTTGGCGCCCCATTAAACATGTTGTTCAGGGGTTCGATGCCAATGTCCTAAATAATTTAGAAAAAATTGTTACCACTATGTCTGACACCGAACGCGTAAGTGTTCTATGATTCGATGAAATCATCATCAAATCGGACTTGAGCTATAATAAAGCTCAGCAAAGGAAGGTCAATGCGAAAATAAAATTGGCAATAAATGTTTATTTTTCACGGGTTAGGGATTGTGTTCCAAATGGGAATACGTGTTTTCGTTTTATATCTCCAGTGGTGGTATACATACGGAGACATTATTGTCCATTTTGGGAAAAAATATCGCACAACTAAAGAAAATGGTATTAAATTTGAAAGGTATAGTTTGCGATCAAGGGCCCTCCAACACTAGTATCTTTAACACTTTCGGAATTTCTGAGAAGTGCCTCTTTTTCCTGCACGAAGACACAAATATTTTTTGCATGTATGATTATTGTCACTTCATAAAGTCCGTCCGAAATACCTTAATGAAATATGACATTTTAACATCAGATGGAATAACAAGCTTCAAGGTGATATAAATCAAATGAATCCCCAATTTAAAATTTGTCCGAAACTAACGGAGGCCCCCCTCGGGGGAACCTTATCTATCCTCTAACGGAGCCCTCCTGACACCAGGCCGCCTCAGGTTGTAACGGTGGCCTTACCATGGTATGAGGCGCTGCCATTGCTGACCAACTATTTCCCCGATATCCTCTTTGGTCACCGCACATGGTGACATGTGCAGCCCCCTGGCGGGGCAGGTGACCGTACGAATCAGTGTATATATAATGAACCAAGATAAAAAACAAATATCGGATAGCGTCCACAAACGGACAGACAAGAAGACGGACAAACGGGCGGAAACAAACCCAAAACGGACGGACAAGCGGACGCACCCATTGACACAACAGATGGACAAATGGACAACACGGACCGACACTAACGAACTGAGGAAGTTGGGAACTTCCTCAGAGGCCGAACTCTTGGCCTCCAGCCAAGCTGTAGGCCACAGCACGCCATCAACCTTAAATCAACCATCCACATCCGCTGACGCCAAGGGGCAAAAGCGTCAAAACGTTAAAAAAGGCCCGTCCAGGTATAAGCTTTATCAGAGGTCTCTGGATATTCTCGGGAGAATAAGCAAAAATGAGGCCGAAGGGAAAACTCATCCAAAGGACGTGGCCGGCAAGGCAAGGTGCCAGATGAGCATGATCAAAGCGGGGGCTCCGCAAAGAACAGTGTGTCTTTCCTTCTCCAAATATCGTAGGAGAGCATTGAGCCACTGGGAAAAGAGGACAACAAACTTCGGTTCAGCGTCAGGAAAACGCAACGGATGATATTCCGCTCTGCAAATCCGGAGGATGAACAGGACGAGGTTGGCGGCGCCAACAAGTTGCTCACGGCGGACGACGCCGCTTCTACCAATAACGATGACGCTAACTAGCAGCACCCGGGAGTGCAGCTTGGTGACACCATCAAATTGTAAATCGACCAGCAACATGGGTCTCAAGGTTGTCCAAATAAACCTGCAGCAATCGCAGACTCCAACGGACAACCTAACCGTTCTCCTGGCGGAGGGGGAACTCGACATCGCACTAATCCAGGAACCCTGGGTGCGGAGCACCGAGGTGAAGGGGTTTACTGGAAACAACCATAACTCTTTCTACAAACGGACTGAAGGTAACTCCAGATCTTGTATTGTAGCTAAGAAACATTTGAACATATTTTTAATCCCATCATATTGTTCACATGATGTGACGGCTGTGGAGGTAGAAGCAGCTGACGGTGTCGACATCATACTGGTTTTCATCTTCATGGCACATGATCGCTAAAAGCTAAAAATAAGAACCTGCTACTCGGATGCGATGCCAACGCAAGGCACACTATATGGGGCAGCTCGGAGTCGAACGAACGAGGTGAGTCCTTTTACGACTTTATTATTAGTTCTAACCTGACGGTATGTAACAGAGGTAACACCCCCACTTTCACCTCTCCTAATACGGAGTACTTTAGGGGATGGGCGGAAGTGATTGATGTTACTTTACTGTCCGAAAACAGTTCAATAAGGGTAGACAAATGGAGGGTTTCCAACAAAAAACTTTCTCGGATCACAGCTTGATCTTTTACGAGCTGGATCTGAGGATGGATACACCCTCACCGTATGGTAACCCACTAAGAACTAATTGGAAAAAGTTCAAAAATGTAGTAAATAGTAGGTTGGGAGGAATTTCGATCAGCCAAATCACTCTCACGGAAAACCTGGAGAGTAGGGTTACAACATTGAAGAAGACATTCAGACGTTGTGTCCAATTAAATATAGCAAAAAAACATATCCTCCCAGGTTGAGCAAAGAGCCCCCGAAATGAAGGGAAGAAGCCAGATCAAATTTTAATCTCAGCTACTCAACAGGTAATTGGCAACTGTACAGCGAAGTACTTTAGGCCAATTAGTCTCTCGTCCTTCCTTTTAAAAACATTTGAACGGCTTTTAGACATACACATTAGAAGCTCGCTGGAGAGCTCTAGTATATCAATTCCACAACAGCTTCCAGCTTACCTCAAAAGCAAATCGACGGAGACTGCACTTCACGAGGTAATCCGAACAATAGAGGGGTTAAACAGGACACCATGGCAGCTTTTCTTGACATAGAAGGCGCATTTAATAACGTTAGAACTGATTCTTTCCCACCGGCGTTAATAGATTTACGGGTGGAAAATTGTATCAGCAATTGGATCACCTCTAAAAACCAGGATAATTAGAGCTAATATGGGTAATATCAACATAACAAAGAGAGTCCACAGGGGCACTCCACAAGAGGGAGTATTATCTCCACTCCTCTGGTTGTGTGTAAAATCTTAACAAAACTTAATGGAAGTGGGGTAAAAGTGGTCGCGTAGAGGGGGCGTTCAACAATGTTACGTCAAACAAGTTCCATAATTGAGGCTCTTAATATGTTAGGCATAGACATAGGTCTCAACGAATGGATAGAGAACATGCTTAAAACTAGAATAATCATCGGTGAGGTAGACAGCAGCACTATAAAACGCTCTGACAACAGGGGAACCCCTCAGGGAGGAGTCTTATCCCCTTTGCTGTGGTTACTAGTCGCCAACAATATCTTTACCAAATTCAGCCGAAAGAGAATTAAAGTAGTGGCGTACGCGGACGACATAGTGCTTATGGTTTCAGGAATGTTTCAACCACAATCAGTGAGATAATGGAAGGAGATCTGGTATTACTCAGCAATTGGGCCACGGACTGTGGTTTAAGTGTAAACCCGAGAAAAACTGAACTGATGCTATTCACCAAGAAAACCAAGGTGTCAAAGCTTAGTCTCCCAAAACTAAACGGCGTCAGCCTCACGCTAACCAAACAGGCAAAATACCTAGGTGTTATCCTGGACCCCAAACTCAGCTGGAAGTCCAACGTATATTACAGGGTAAAGAAAGCGAATATAGCACTTTACACGTGTAAGACAATGTTGGGAAAAAAAGTGGTCTCCAACCAAAACTATCCAGTCGGTCCTATACAGCCATTGTAAGGCCAATAATAACATATGCGCCACTAGTTTGGTGGCCTGCAACAGATAAGAAATGCAACAAAACTAAGCTGAACAAGATACAAAGAACAGAGCGCTTAGCACCAGTCCTACTGAAGCGCTCAATGTGCTATCACATCTATTGCCATTAGATTTACACAATAAAACTGTAGCTACTTGTGGCGCGGTGCGACTCAGAGACATAGGAAGCTGGACAACAAGGTCGTACGGTCACAGTAAGATCCTGCTGCTCAAAAACGGATCAGGCTACACAGTCCCCGACTTTAGCTTCAAGAAAGGCTCTACGGTACGTTTTCCACCGAAAGCCAAATGGAGCAAAGGAGAGGTGTTTGGAAGACACGATATCGAAATTTATACCGATGGTTCTAAGATGAACTGTGGTGTAGGAGCTGGTTTCCATTCGGAGCCAGTCAACCTATCTCAGTCAATTCGTCTTCCTGATTATGCCACCGTGTTCCAGGCAGAACTTTTAGCGATCAGAGAAGCATTCAAATCCCTAGAGCTCTACAAGGAAGTTGGTGCAAGAGTAGCTATCTTCTCAGTCAGTCAAGCAGCTATTATGGCCTTAGACTCCAACTACATTTCATCCAAACTGGTCTTACAGTGCAGAGAGGAGCTAGAACTGCTCAGCCATTGGCTTCAAATTACTCAAATATGGGTTCCCGGTCATAGGAATATACGGGGCAATGAGATAGCGGATAAGCTAGCAAGAAAAGGTTCGACACTAGACATAGCAGAGGCGGTGGCAGTCTTCACCCCACTGAACACATTAAAAGCATCCATTGCTTCACACTATCATGCTTTAGCCGAAAGAAGAAGGAAGCAAATAACTACATGTATTACAACGAAAAACACATGGCCGTCAAACAAAATCCAAAGGACTAATGACCGGCTAGGATGTTCTCGGCCAAACATTTCACGCATCACTGCAACCCTTACAGGTCATTGGAAAGTAGGGGATCATGCAGCTAGACTCACTCTACCCTTCAATCCTATCTGCAGAAGCTGTCAAGCGGAAGGGGCGAAGGAAAGTCTTTTCCACTATTTATGTGAATGTCCGGGGCTAGGGCACGACTCCGCTCCTTCGGTTAGCCTTTCCTACAGCAAATTAACGAGATCTCAGACATCGAGATAAAGGATTTGCTGTTATACTTGGAACTAACTAAATGGATCTGACTTGGAAACGAGCAACGTTTTGAGACATGCCAGTGCGCAAAAATTCATCGCCATACGAAATCTCCCCTCTCTAAATACGTACCATCTCGAGAAAGAAGGACAACAATCCATCTCCGACATGACAGCCAAAAGTGTCGTCAAAGCGTTAATATCGCAGTGGATTTCGAGATTTGGTGTTCCCAAACGTATCACGTCCGAGCGCGGCCGTCAATTCGATTTGGCAATTTTTCAGGAGTTGATATCCTTGATCGGGACTACACATTTACGGACTACGCCATATCATCCCCAATCCAACGGAGTCATTGAACGATGGCATAGGTGTTTAAAATCCCTGATACCTTGTCACAATGCCAGCACGTGGGTACATTATTTACCAACTATACTTCTCGGACTAAGAGTAGCATTCAAGCCTGATATTGGAGCGTCTCCAGCAGAACTCGTGTACAGAACAACCTTAAAAATCCCTGGTGAATTCTTTAATACCACCAACCCTACAGAAGCAGCAAGCGACGCAGTAGCAAACTTTCGTAAGTCAATGGAGAAATTAAGCCCCACTGAAACTTCATATCACTCGCCTCCAGCAATGTTTGTGTAGGAGCTGCAGGAAACCACACAGGTTTTTGTCAGATATGATTTTATACGCCCTACTCTAAATGACCCATACAACGGACCGTATAAATTCACACGCAAAATGCCGAAATATTTTTCATTAATTGTTGCATGGCAATCGAGCAACATACGTAAGGCTGGATAGGCTAAAACCAGCTTTCCTGACACGCCTTGACACTGGAACGCCAACAAATGCCAACGCACCACCACTTCAACAGGGATGCAATAACAACACACATGCAATAACGACACACCGACGAAATCTACACGTAGTGGGCGTAAAGTTAGATTCCCCAGGCGACATGTTAAGCTTTCGTCTAGAAGGGGAGTAGTTTGGAGCACCTTTTACCCAACTAACTGACTCGACAACATATCACACAATTTTTCTTACGTTTTATACTGAATACTGTTACTATTTGATGCTCATTTCTCTCTTGCTAAATTCATTCGTTCCTAGCGTTTGTATTTCTAGTACATAGCCCAACGGTTATCCTATTTCCCTCTACTATATTTTAACAAACCATAAGCTTAGTATTAGTTCGCTAGAATTTTGTAACGCCACTTACGTTTAGTCTCTCGTTGTGTAAACAGCTATTTATCGCGATCATTGGTTTATGTGATAAAATAAAATTATAATTAAGCACTAAAAACATGGTTTTGGTTATTGAACATAAATAGTCAGAGCAAGCACTAAATATAAAGGGTCTTTTAATAAGAGGTGTTATTTTGATATTCAAAGAAAAATCCTATTTTTTAATATAAATGATCGGATGTTTATTTCATTATAAAGAGGAAGGTATGCCGTTAATAGTGGAATATAACATCAGGCAAATGACCACCACGACCACGGTTACAAGAAAATATCCCTTTCATAAAATTTCCCGTAACCGAATTGCAAAGTGGCTGCCCTATGTCCTCGATAACCTCACGAATTCCATCTTTGAGGTCTTGAATCGTCCCTGGGCTGCTGGCGTAGACCTTCTCTTTCGCGTGGCTCCAAAGAAAAAAGTCACAAGGTGTTAAATCACAAGATCTCGGTGGCCAATTGTGATCACCTCTTCGAGAGATAACACGGTCCCGAAACTTTTCCCGCAAAAGATCAATGGTTTCGTTGCTTGTGTGGCACGTAGCGCCGTCCTGTTGAAAATAAACGTTGTCCAGATCAGTGCCATCCAATTCCGGTCATAAAAAATCGTTAATCATCTCTCGATAGCGATAAATAACACCTGTTATTGGAAAACTCTATATCTAGATTTAAAATTTTAGATGGGGCTATTCCTTCCTTAAGATTAGAGCCAGTTAGTAGAAGTCGCTCACCTAGTACTGGCTCTGATTGGGTTTGACCGCCCGTTACTAAAGTGTATGTAAATCGTACATTAGGTGTAGGAGACGATCTTACATCAGGGGATTTCGAAAAATATTCCATGGTAGAGGAAATAAGGTAGACTCCCCAAAACAAAAACATCTGTGAAGACTTAGAAATCACTAACAGTTGGGAACGATTTGCTCAGGCTGCTCGTTTTTATAGAAGTAACGAAATTAAATTAATGAAACGAATTGAAGAACTGAGAAAATGAGAAGCTGCAGCAAAATATAAATATTTGTGAGGTCGTGCAGTACTTGCGGAAGAAACTTCAAGCAGTGATGCTATAACTTTCGCAAGAATGATCGTCAGTGGCGAGGAGGAAAAGGCATTGGCTCAAAAGATTAATTATATGTCCTTTAAAGCATATACGCTTATGCGTGACGATCTAGGTTTTGCTTTGCCTTATAAGTCATCTCTTTCGCGTTGGCGCCCCATTAAACATGTTGTTCAGGGGTTCGATGCCAATGTCCTAAATAATTTAGAAAAAATTGTTACCACTATGTCTGACACCGAACGCGTAAGTGTTCTATGATTCGATGAAATCATCATCAAATCGGACTTGAGCTATAATAAAGCTCAGCAAAGGAAGGTCAATGCGAAAATAAAATTGGCAATAAATGTTTATTTTTCACGGGTTAGGGATTGTGTTCCAAATGGGAATACGTGTTTTCGTTTTATATCTCCAGTGGTGGTATACATACGGAGACATTATTGTCCATTTTGGGAAAAAATATCGCACAACTAAAGAAAATGGTGTTAAATTTGAAAGGTATAGTTTGCGATCAAGGGCCCTCCAACACTAGTATCTTTAACACTTTCGGAATTTCTGAGAAGTGCCTCTTTTTCCTGCACGAAGACACAAATATTTTTTGCATGTATGATTATTGTCACTTCATAAAGTCCGTCCGAAATACCTTAATGAAATATGACATTTTAACATCAGATGGAATAACAAGCTTCAAGCTGATATAAATCAAACATGGTATGAGGCGCTGCTATTGCTGACCAACTATTTCCCCGATATCCTCTTTGGTCACCGCACATGGTGACATGTGCAGCCCCCTGGCGGGGCAGGTGACCGTACGAATCAGTGTATATATAATGAACCAAGATAAAAAAACAAATATCGGATAGCGTCCACAAACGGACAGACAAGAAGACGGACAAACGGGCGGAAACAAACCCAAAACGGACGGACAAGCGGACGCACCCATTGACACAACAGATGGACAAATGGACAACACGGACCGACACTAACGAACTGAGGAAGTTGGGAACTTCCTCAGAGGCCGAACTCTTGGCCTCCAGCCAAGCTGTAGGCCACAGCACGCCATCAACCTTAAATCAACCATCCACATCCGCTGACGCCAAGGGGCAAAAGCGTCAAAACGTTAAAAAAGGCCCGTCCAGGTATAAGCTTTATCAGAGGTCTCTGGATATTCTCGGGAGAATAAGCAAAAATGAGGCCGAAGGGAAAACTCATCCAAAGGACGTGGCCGGCAAGGCAAGGTGCCAGATGAGCATGATCAAAGCGGGGGCTCCGCAAAGAACAGTGTGTCTTTCCTTCTCCAAATATCGGAGGAGAGCATTGAGCCACTGGGAAAAGAGGACAACAAACTTCGGTTCAGCGTCAGGAAAACGCAACGGATGATATTCCGCTCTGCAAATCCGGAGGATGAACAGGACGAGGTTGGCGGCGCCAACAAGTTGCTCACGGCGGACGACGCCGCTTCTACCAATAACGATGACGCTAACTAGCAGCACCCGGGAGTGCAGCTTGGTGACACCATCAAATTGTAAATCGACCAGCAACATGGGTCTCAAGGTTGTCCAAATAAACCTGCAGCAATCGCAGACTCCAACGGACAACCTAACCGTTCTCCTGGCGGAGGGGGAACTCGACATCGCACTAATTCAGGAACCCTGGGTGCGGAGCACCGAGGTGAAGGGGTTTACTGGAAACAACCACAACCTTTTCTACAAACGGACTGAAGGTAACTCCAGATCTTGTATTGTAGCTAAGAAACATTTGAACATATTTTTAATCCCATCATATTGTTCACATGATGTGACGGCTGTGGAGGTAGAAGCAGCTGACGGTGTCGACATCATACTGGTTTTCATCTTCATGGCACATGATCGCTAAAAGCTAAAAATAAGAACCTGCTACTCGGATGCGATGCCAACGCAAGGCACACTATATGGGGCAGCTCGGAGTCGAACGGACGAGGTGAGTCCTTTTACGACTTTATTATTAGTTCTAACCTAACGGTATGTAACAGAGGTAACACCCCCACTTTCACCTCTCCTAATACGGAGTACTTTAGGGGATGGGCGGAAGTGATTGATGTTACTTTACTGTCCGAAAACAGTTCAATAAGGGTAGACAAATGGAGGGTGTCCAACACAAAAATCTTTCTCGGATCACAGCTTGATCTTTCACGAGCTGGATCTAAGGATGGATACACCCTCACCGTATGGTAACCCACTAAGAACTAATTGGAAAACGTTCAAAAATGTAGTAGACAGTAGGTTGGGAGGAATTCCGATCAGGCAAATCACTCTCACGGAAAACCTGGAGAGTAGGGTTACAACATTGAAGAAGACATTCAGTAGGGCCTACAAGACGTTGTGTCCAATTAAATATAGCAAAAAAACATATCCTCCCAGGTGGAGCAAAGAGCTCCCGAAATTAAGGGAAGAAGCCAGATCAAATTTTAATCTCAGCTACTCAACAGGTAATTGGCAACTGTACAGAATTGTCGGAGGGCCACCAAGAAGGAGAGCTGGAGAGATTTTTGTTCTTTGATCGAATCTACCAGAGATTCTGCGAGGCTCAGCCGTATCTTGTCCAAAGATCATTCAATGGCTTCTTGGATCAAGAAGCCAGATGGCACTTGAACTTCTACGGCAGAAGAGTCTCTAGAACTGCTCTTAAATACTAATTTTCCGGGATGTAGCGATTACGATAGCGATGTTGGGAGAATTCGGCGGAGCCGCTACGACCCACAGCATCTTGCGGATGTAATAGTCACAAAAGAGAAGGTTGCATGGGCAATCAAATAGTTTTCACCTTTGAAATCTCCAGGCCCTGACGGGATTTTTCCCAAGATGTTACAGGAAACTCTTGATAATATTCTGCCATGGCTAATGGAAAATTTCAAAGCGAGTCTAAACCTAGGTTATATTCCAAGTAGCTGGAAACCTGTTAGTCATCTTCATACCAAAGGTAGGCAGAAGGGGACATGCATCAGCGAAGTACGTTAGGCCAATTAGTCTCTCGTCCTTCCTTTTAAAAACATTTGAACGGCTTTTAGACAAACACATTAGAAGCTCGCTGGAGAGCTCTAGTATATCAATTCCACAACATGCTTACCTCAAAAGCAAATCGACGGAGACTGCACTTCACGAGGTAATCCGAACAATAGAGGGGTTAAACAGTACACCATGGCAGCTTTTCTTGACATAGAAGGCGCATTTAATAACGTTAGAACTGATTCTTTCCCACCGGCGTTAATAGACTTACGGGTGGAAAATTGTATCAGCAATTGGATCATCTCTAAAAACTAGGATAATTAGAGCTAATATGGGTAATATCAACATAACAAAGAGAGTCCACAGGGGCACTCCACAAGAGGGAGTATTATCTCCACTCCTCTAGTTGTGTGTAAAATCTTAATAAAACTTAATGGAAGTGGGGAAAAAGTGGTAGCGTACGCTGATGGTGTGGTGTTAATGGCATCAGGACTGTGCCCCAATATGATCAGTGGGATCATTCAAAGGGCGTTAAGCGAGCTTAACTCTTGGGCTACATGCTGTGGCCTAAGTTTAAACGCGCGTAAAAAAGAACTCATGTTATTTAAGACCAGATAAAAGGTAGTAATTTTTACCCTACCAAACATTAACGGGCAAACCCTCTCACTTTCACCCAGCGCAAAATACTTCGGGGTAATTCTGGACTAGAAACTTAGCTGGAAATTAAACATTGAAGAACGGGTAAAGAAAACAGAAATCGCTCTATATGCCTGTAAACGTATGCTAGGAGTATATAGTATACATTGTAGTTGTATAAGGCGGTTATACGACCAATTTTAACGTATGGCTCGGTTGTTTGGTGGAAAGCTCTAGAGAGAGAATGCAACATCAAATTACTTGGCAGAATGCAAAGATCTTTCTGTGCAATAACAGTCGGTGCAATCAAACCATGTCCTAGGGGGGCCCCTGAACGCTCTGACACACGTTATTCCGGTAGATCTACATATCAAGAAGATGGCAACAATCAGTGTATTTAGGTTAAATGAAACGGGTCGCTGGAACTAAAAAGCTCATGGGCATGTCAGTCTATTACTGCGACAAGCCCAGTATACCTCGAAGAAGACTGACTACATCGTCCCGGACGCTTGGAGACTAACGGCAGTCAAAACTGGCTTTTGGCCTGTGGGAGAACAAGCAGCCAAAATGGGCATCCCTCACAACACATACTGTCACAGTTGTTAACAACCACAGAAAAAGGAAACAATATTCCATTTCCTGCCCTATGTAAGGACAGAATGTTAACCCTGGGTAAACCGCTGTTCGAGAGTCTGGAACAGCTGTCTGGCTTAGAGGTCAACAACCTGAAAAGGTTCCTGAACCACACAGACTGGATATAGTCATGCTGAAAATAACTGATAAACAAGTTGGTAACGAGGATGTGGCAACAAAATGGTACGGAAGCGCTAGTTGGATTCTGGAAGAATCACAACTTAAACCAACCAACCAACAAGGGCCCATATATGCCAGTTTTTTGGAAAAAATGAATGTTTCACGCGCAACTCAGGTCATGAGCAACTCGGTAGCCGCTGACGACTACATGATCAAATGCGCTAAGCCCACACAGATATTTGTTAAAAAAAATGAATGATTGGTTTGACGAATTGGATGCAACACATTTCCAGTCAAAAAATCCTTTAAAGTGTCCGATTAGGCGGGGTGACACAAGAAAAGTTGATGGATTAAATCAACATCTAGATTTTTTGTGGTCATTCCAGTTGCCAGGAAAAGCACCCGTAAATGCATCGAAGGTTTCCGCATAACGATTTTAGCGATGCAAAAGTTATGCGAGGAACTTTTTATCGAACAAAGCTCCTTAAAATTTATTTTCATGAAATAAATCCAGATGCGTTAGAAAACTTTCTCTATCGCATACGAGCTAGTCAGGGTATGAATAGCCATCCAACAGCTCATGAAGTCCAATATATAGTAGCGCGACTAATCTCAATGAAAATTTTACGCCAGAGGTTTGAGAAAAAAGGTTCAAACTGTACAGACGATGACGATATAAATTTAGATTGGAATGTAGGCCCCGAGGATCGTCATCTTGAAACAGAAGTAGGAGACCAGCAAAATGAAGATCTCATCTCTCGTTACTTCACTGGTTATGGTATTTATCAAAAAGTGCTGTGTAAGCTCAAATGTGAAAAGTGCACTCACGCCATGACGAAAACAAAAGGAGAGCTGAAGCTACATTCAGAAGCCCTGATTAGATCCAAAAACTTCACGGATTTAAGGCTTGTCAATCCTGAAGACAGAGCTTTCGGAGTGTGACTCCAAATGGTGTGGTATCGTCAGCTCCTCGCAAAATATGCCCACATTGCAGGTCTTAGAAGTTTTATGTTCTCCGTTTTAAAAGAAAAAACACAAAAAATATTTCCCGACTGGTTTGTAGGATCTGGCGAGTGTAGAGATCATCGCGTAAAACTATTAGATTTTCTTTTACCTGTTCTTCTGTTCAAAAATACAAAGTGGCTCTTGCGAAAAGAGGTAAATAGTGTCAGATTGAGAAAAGTTCAAATTAAATAAAAAAACTGTAGTAGCTAGTAAGCCAGGGCCCCACAAAAAGATTTGCACTTTTATTTTTGGGGTTTCCAGTTTAGTTTATTTAGTTTATTTCAGGTGTTTCTTATATAAATATGTATTGCACAGGTACTTTCCATTTCAGGTTTTTTCTATTTTTTAGTCTATTTCACAGGTTTCTTTTTTATTTTTTCTTCTCATTCAGGTAGCGCCCGAACCTAGATTCTTAAAGCAATTTTCTCTTGATCATGATGGATTGAGAGTAGTGTTTTAAAACTCAGGTAAATCGCAGTAACTTAATCTATGTCAATATCGAAGTCCTGTGAGAAATTGTTATAATATGAGAACAATTTCGTAATACGTGCTTTCACAATTTTATATATTTTTTTCATTTCAGGAAATGTAATTACCTATTATTTATAGGGTTGTAATATATATATATATTAGGTGCGCAAATAAGTTCTCGCTGTTGTTTTGATGAAAATACAACTTTATTCTGGAAAAATGGTTACAAGTGAATCATTGAAAGTATGGCCCAGTAGCCAGCGATGGCTGATAAGAAAAGGGTGAGTTTTTAATAGCTATAGGAAAGTTTTTCAAAAAAACACGCGTAAAATTCAGAAAAATGCATGACATTTTTTTTTAAATCGATAGTCCAGTCCATATAATTTAATGTTTGAAGATTATTTCATGCAAATGTTGACTGCGACTGCGTTTCTAATGGTCCATCCGCTTAGTCTAATTTTGGCATACTCTTTCCAATGTTTCGGCCGGTATCTCACATATTAATGCTTTAATGTTGTCTTCCAAGGGGTTAATTGAATCAGGCTTGTCTGAATAGACATGTGCTTTAACATAGCCCCACAAAAAATAATCTAAAGGCGTTATATCGCACGATCTGGGTGGCCAATTGACAGGTCCCGAACGTGAAATAAAATGTTCACCCAACTCGCCTCTCTACAAGTCCATTGTTACGCGTGCTGTGTGGCATGTGGCACCGTTTTGCTGAAACCACATGTCATGCAAGTCAAGCTTTTGCATTTTGGGCAAAAAAAAAGTTGGATATCATTTCACGGTAGCGCTCACCATTCACAGTTACGTTGCGATTCGCAGCATCTTTGAAGAAGTACGGTCCAATGTTACCTCCAGCCCATAAACCGCACCAAATTGTGACCTTTTCTGGATACATTGGTGCTCTTGCAATTCTTCTGGCTGATTTTCACTCCAAAATCTACAATTCTGCTTATTTAGGTACCCATTGATCCAAAAATGAGCTTCGTCGCTGAACACAATTTTTCGATAAAAAAGTGGATCTTAAACTTTCTTAACAGAACACGCATTTTTATTATAAAATTCAATGATTTGCTAGCGTTGTTCGTTTGAAAGAAGATTCATGGTTAAATTATAGACCAAACTGAAGATGTTTGACAGTGAAACAAAACACGAAACGTGCGTCAGCTGTTAAAGTATCTGTTTAAAAAGATAATAGCTAAAAATCACACGTTACTTTTCCCATCTTTCTGTTAGATTCGTATATCGTCGCGGTGAAACTATTCCTCTTTTGAGACTATCCAAGTTATTTTTTGATGTCTTCATATAAATGGAACTGCTGGTCAGCTAGACCATGTGCCATCGATCGCATCAGGTGATAATCGGACAGCGCAATATCTGGAGAATATGGCGGGCGGGGTAGGATTTCCCATTTCAGTGTTTCCAGGTAGGTTTTAACGGGCTTGGCAACGTGAGGAGCAGCGTTATCATGCTGTAGAATCACTTTTTCATGCCTCTCCGCGTATTGCGGTGTATTGAAGTCGATACCGATTTTCAATGATGGTTTCGCTTGGTTTTAACAGTGCATAATAAATAACACCAACTTGGTCCCACCACATACATAGCATAACCTTCGCATCGTGAATATTCGGCCGAGACGACGACGTAGAAGCATGACCGGGCAGTCCCCATGACTTTCTTTTCTTTGGACTCCTGTAATGAATCTATTTTTCATCACCCGTCACGATGCGATGAAAAAACATTCCCATGGCAGCCGGTTCTACGTTACCGGAATGATTCGGGTTTTTCCCGACCAAGGGCTGCCGCCCCAGGAAACTAGCCCTGTCTAGTGAACAGTATATCACCCCACCCCTTACGTCACAGAAGCAACTCCTCGCAGCAACCTTGCTCAAAATACTTCTCCTCAGGGCTGGAATTGAATCCAACCCTGGGCCAGAAGTATTCTATTGCTGCATCTGCCATAAACGGCTCCACCCAAACTCCACCTCGGTTAGGTGCAACACGGTATGTGGCCTCGTGTTACTCCCGCCAGCAGGCATCAAATGCCTCCACGGCTACTACCCCCCCTGATAGGCCAGCACTACCAACCGCCACCACAACCAATACCTCTACGGTAAGGAGCCTATCGGAGCAACTCCCCCGACTTAACCCATCCCCTTCCCTCCTAATCCAACCTCAGTGCGGGGACAAACTAGCAGCCCTTGGTCCCCCGCACAGTCTCTTCCGTGTGTCAGGCCGTAATATCTCCGAATCTGAGTGAGAGGACAACTGACTATGTTGCCCCCTGCTGCAGACCTCTGCACGGCCGCCCACCATCATCAGGCCGCAGCAACAACAGCGGATTGCACAGCAGGCCCAACGTAGGCAATCCCACGCGTCCCTCACCCCCCGAGTTACAACGACCTCACCCAGAAGCCTTAAGCTTCTGCAATTCAATTGTAACGGACTCACGAGTAAGGTCGACGAGATAGTTGACTTCATGAGCCGGCACAGTATCAAAATAGCTACGATCCAGGAAACCAAGCTGCACGCTAGGTCCTCTCTGATCACCAGGGATGGCTATAACGTGCATTGACATGATCGCGAGCGAGACAATGGTGGTGGCCTAGCGTTTGTAGTCCACCACACAGTGCAGTATCGTCTCATTGATGAAGGGATTGACCGCAGGGACAGCACCTTAGAATATCAAGGCATAGCTGTCCGCATAGGCGATTCCGAGCTCAAAATTTTCAACGTTTATATACCCCCTGTCACCTACTGCCCGGCAGGATATCACCCAGATATAAGTGCGCTCATCAGAGATGAAAACCGATTGGTTGTAGGTGACTTCAATGCGCATCACGATCTTCGGCATTCAAGCCTGCCAAACGGTCGTAGGGGACATCAATTGGCAGAGCAAATACACGATTCGACATTCAGCACTGTGAACGACGAAGCCCCCACCAGGGTAGTGGGCAATTTCAGCAGCTCGCCTGACCTAACAACAGCTAGCGCGGGTCTGATAAATATCATAACGTGGCGGCCTATGCTATCGCTTACATCAGACCACTTGCCCATTATCGTCTTGATTGAGAGACCTGCTGACTTTTTTTCCGCGAACCACCGGTCCTATTTTAACTTTAAATAAGCTAACTGGGCCGACTTCACGGAATTCACCGAGGACACCTTCGCCGCTCTTCACATCCGATGTGCGCGCATTCCGCAAGGTGCTCACAGCTGCTGCGGCTCGCTTCATCCCAGCCAAAAGTTTCAAGGACATCCGTCCTCATTTCCCAGCCGAAGCTTGGCAAACGAGCGTGACCACCTACACCAGGCCTATCCCGGTGATTCCCGCATAAGGGATCTCAATTTGGAGATCCGGCAACTGGTAGACAAACACAAGCGGACTAAAGGGGTTGAGCACTTAAAGATCTGTAACCTCACCTCTGAGGTGAGTAAGCTCTGGTCCACCGTTAGGTCCCTGTCGAACCCGATGAAGCACAACAACAAGGTGGCCATCACCTTCAACGGTTGTACTTCGTCGGACCCGAAGAGATGCGCGAGCTATTTTAGCCGGCTTTTTATACTGCATCCTCCGGCCGACAGATCCAAGCGTCGTGCTACCAGGAGGCTGCACAAACCTACGAACGACAGAGCGCCATTAACAAATCGAAAACATCTAAAACCATTGGCCCTGATGGACTAAATGCGCTGATGCTGAAACACCTGGAACCATTGGGAGCAGGACTTCTCGCAAAACCAAGGGGAATCTTATCGTCCGATATCTCTCCTTTCCCCAGTAGTGAAGACACTTGAAGCCTTCCTACTCCCACTCTTCACGAAACACCTGGCCCCAGCCCCACATCAGCACGGCTTCCGACGAGTGCATAGCACCACCACTGCAATCACCGCCATAAACGCCCAGATAACCCGCGGGCTTAACCAAAACTGCACCTGCGAGAGGACTGCCCTAGTAGCGTTGGACCTGAAGAAGGCTTTTGACACAGTCAGCCATTCGAAGCTACTACATGATATTTATCAGTCGACACTCCCGCCAGGGCTGAAGAGGTGGTCCGCAAACTATCTGAGCGGTCGTCACTCGTCAGTGACTTTTCGAGATCAAACATCAAAGCAGGGGAAGATAAAGCATGGTGCACCGCAGGGTGGTGTCCTTTTTCCCTTGCTGTTCAACTTCTACATCTCGAAGCTCCCCAACCACCAGCGGGAGTTTCCCTGGTCTCATACGCTGACGACTGTACGATAATGGCGTCGGACAATGGCATCGATGGCATGTGTTCCAAAGTGAACGACTACCTCACCTACATTTCTCGCTTTTTCACTGCGAGGAATCTCCAACTTTCCCCCACTAAATCCACGGCGACCCTCTTTACCACCTGGACAAAGGAGGTCAAACTGTCCCTTAAGGTAAAAGTCGTAAAGACGAGACACCGATTCCGACAGTAAACAACCCCAAAATTTTGGGTGTAACCTTTGACAGTTTGCTCTCCTTCCCAGCGCACACAACCGCAATTACCACTTAAGTCCAAAACCGCAACAAGGTCCTCAAATCACTTGCCGGCAGCACTTGGCCAAAGACAAAGAACTGTTCCTATCGACATTTAAGGCAATTGGTCGGCCGGTTCTAAACTATGCAGCGCCTGTTTGGTCGCCTGGAACTAGTGACACGCAGTGGACAAAGCTACAGACATGCCAAAATACTGCCATTCAGACAGCGACCGGTTGCCTCCTGATATCCCCGGTTCATCACCTACACAACGCGGCACAAATGCTTCCAGTAATGGAGCATAACAAACTGCTCAGCAAACAGTACCTGCTGGGATGTTACCGCAGGTTTCGCCCCTGCAGACACCTGCTTGAGCCTGAGCCGCCTCCCAGGCACGTCAGGAGACATCTCTTAGACTACGAAATACAGGACAAAACTGACCGCAATCTACTGGATCTGAGAGTGTTTAGACAGTCAATAAACGACATTCACCGGGAGACCGTCACCACCTTCTTAAGCTCCCGTCCTGTGGATGCCGTAATCGGAGTCCAACCACCACCTACAGCAGATGAAGAGCTCCAGCTTCCTCGTGAGACACGTGTAGCACTGACACAATTGCGTTCTGGATATTGTAGCAGGTTGAACTCCTACCTATTCAGAATCGACCCCGACATACCAAACATATGTCCGGCATGTGAGGGCACCCCGCACGACACTAACCACCTTTTCACATGCCACTTAAAACCGACTCATCTAACACCCCTCTCCCTCTGGACCCATCCCGTCGAAACAGCATGTTTCCTGGGCCTACCCCTAGATGAGCTAGACGAAGACGACCGGTGATATGCCCGACACTGGCGGGGCTACTATTACTGTTAACAAACAAAAAATGCGGTGAAGAAAACCCGTGCTTTTTTGGCGTTGGAACAGGTGTTCACAGGCGTCAACACACACACAAAAACACATGGCCGTCAAACAAAATCCAAAGGACGAATGACCGGCTAGGATGTTCTCGGCCAAACATTTCATGCATCACTGCAACCCTTACAGGTCATTGGAAAGTAGGGGATCATGCAGCTAGACTCACTCTACCCTTCAATCCTATCTGCAGAAGCTGTCAAGCGGAAGGGGCGAAGGAAAGTCTTTTCCACTATTTATGTGAATGTCCGGGGCTAGGGCACGACTCCGCTCCTTCGGTTAGCCTTTCCTACAGCAAATTAACGAGATCTCAGACATCGAGATAAAGGATTTGCTGTTATACTTGGAACTAACTAAATGGATCTGACTTGGAAACGAGCAACGTTTTGAGGCATGCCAGTGCGCAAAAATTCATCGCCATACGAAATCTCCCCTCTCTAAATACGTACCATCTCGAGAAAGAAGGACAACAATCCATCTCCGACATGACAGCCAAAAGTGACGTCAAAGCGTTAATATCGCAGTGGATTTCGAGGTTTGGTGTTCCCAAACGTATCACGTCCGAGCGCGGCCGTCAATTCGATTTGGCAATTTTTCAGGAGTTGATATCCTTGATCGGGACTACACATTTACGGACTACGCCATATCATCCCCAATCCAACGGAGTCATTGAACGATGGCATAGGTGTTTAAAATCCCTGATACCTTGTCACAATGCCAGCACGTGGGTACATTATTTACCAACTATACTTCTCGGACTAAGAGTAGCATTCAAGCCTGATATTGGAGCGTCTCCAGCAGAACTCGTGTACAGAACAACCTTAAAAATCCCTGGTGAATTCTTTAATACCACCAACCCTACAGAAGCAGCAAGCGACGCAGTAGCAAACTTTCGTAAGTCAATGGAGAAATTAAGCCCCACTGAAACTTCATATCACTCGCCTCCAGCAATGTTTGTGTAGGAGCTGCAGGAAACCACACAGGTTTTTGTCAGATATGATTTTATACGCCCTACTCTAAATGACCCATACAACGGACCGTATAAATTCACACGCAAAATGCCGAAATATTTTTCATTAATTATTGCATGGCAATCGAGCAACATACGTAAGGCTGGATAGGCTAAAACCAGCTTTCCTGACACGCCTTGACACTGGAACGCCAACGAATGCCAACGCACCACCACTTCAACAGGGATGCAATAACAACACACCGACGAAATCTACACGTAGTGGGCGTAAAGTTAGATTCCCCAGGCGACATGTTAAGCTTTCGTCTAGAAGGGGAGTAGTTTGGAGCACCTTTTACCCAACTAACTGACTCGACAACATATCACACAATTTTTCTTACGTTTTATACTGAATACTGTTACTATTTGATGCTCATTTCTCTCTTGCTAAATTCATTCGTTCCTAGCGTTTGTATTTCTAGTACATAGCCCAACGGTTATCCTATTTCCCTCTACTATATTTTAACAAACCATAAGCTTAGTATTAGTTCGCTAGAATTTTGTAACGCCACTTACGTTTAGTCTCTCGTTGTGTAAACAGCTATTTATCGCGATCATTGGTTTATGTGATAAAATAAAATTATAATTAAGCACTAAAAACATGGTTTTGGTTATTGAACATAAATAGTCAGAGCAAGCACTAAATATAAAGGGTCTTTTAATAAGAGGTGTTATTTTGATATTCAAAGAAAAATCCTATTTTTTAATATAAATGATCGGATGTTTATTTCATTATAAAGAGGAAGGTATGCCGTTAATAGTGGAATATAACATCAGGCAAATGACCACCACGACCACGGTTACAAGAAAATATCCCTTTCATAAAATTTCCCGTAACCGAATTGCAAAGTGGCTGCCCTATGTCCTCGATAACCTCACGAATTCCATCTTTGAGGTCTTGAATCGTCCCTGGGCTGCTGGCGTAGACCTTCTCTTTCGCGTGGCTCCAAAGAAAAAAGTCACAAGGTGTTAAATCACAAGATCTCAGTGGCCAATTGTGATCACCTCTTCGAGAGATAACACGGTCCCGAAACTTTTCCTGCAAAAGATCAATGGTTTCGTTGATCCAGATCAGTGCCATCCAATTCCGGTCATAAAAAATCGTTAATCATCTCTCGATAGCGATAAATAACACCTGTTATTGGAAAACTCTATATCTAGATTTAAAATTTTAGATGGGGCTATTCCTTCCTTAAGATTAGAGCCAGTTAGTAGAAGTCGCTCACCTAGTACTGGCTCTGATTGGGTTTGACCGCCCGTTACTAAAGTGTATGTAAATCGTACATTAGGTGTAGGAGACGATCTTACATCAGGGGATTTCGAAAAATATTCCATGGTAGAGGAAATAAGGTAGACTCCCCAAAACAAAAACATCTGTGAAGACTTAGAAATCACTAACAGTTGGGAACGATTTGCTCAGGCTGCTCGTTTTTATAGAAGTAACGAAATTAAATTAATGAAAAGAATTGAAGAACTGAGAAAATGAGAAGCTGCAGCAAAATATAAATATTTGTGAGGTCGTGCAGTACTTGCGAAAGAAACTTCAAGCAGTGATGCTATAACTTTCGCAAGAATGATCGTCAGTGGCGAGGAGGAAAAGGCATTGGCTCAAAAGATTAATTATATGTCCTTTAAAGCATATACGCTTATGCGTGACGATCTAGGTTTTGCTTTGCCTTATAAGTCATCTCTTTCGCGTTGGCGCCCCATTAAACATGTTGTTCAGGGGTTCGATGCCAATGTCCTAAATAATTTAGAAAAAATTGTTACCACTATGTCTGACACCGAACGCGTAAGTGTTCTATGATTCGATGAAATCATCATCAAATCGGACTTGAGCTATAATAAAGCTCAGCAAAGGAAGGTCAATGCGAAAATAAAATTGGCAATAAATGTTTATTTTTCACGGGTTAGGGATTGTGTTCCAAATGGGAATACGTGTTTTCGTTTTATATCTCCAGTGGTGGTATACATACGGAGACATTATTGTCCATTTTGGGAAAAAATATCGCACAACTAAAGAAAATGGTGTTAAATTTGAAAGGTATAGTTTGCGATCAAGGGCCCTCCAACACTAATATCTTTAACACTTTCGGAATTTCTGAGAAGTGCCTCTTTTTCCTGCACGAAGACACAAATATTTTTTGCATGTATGATTATTGTCACTTCATAAAGTCCGTCCGAAATACCTTAATGAAATATGACATTTTAACATCAGATGGAATAACAAGCTTCAAGGTGATATAAATCAAATGAATCCCCAATTTAAAATTTGTCCGAAACTAACGGAGGCCCCCCTCGGGGGAACCTTATCTATCCTCTAACGGAGCCCTCCTGACACCAGGCCGCCTCAGGTTGTAACGGTGGCCTTACCATGGTATGAGGCGCTGCCATTGCTGACCAACTATTTCCCCGATATCCTCTTTGGTCACCGCACATGGTGACATGTGCAGCCCCCTGGCGGGGCAGGTGACCGTACGAATCAGTGTATATATAATGAACCAAGATAAAAAACAAATATCGGATAGCGTCCACAAACGGACAGACAAGAAGACGGACAAACGGGCGGAAACAAACCCAAAACGGACGGACAAGCGGACGCACCCATTGACACAACAGATGGACAAATGGACAACACGGACCGACACTAACGAACTGAGGAAGTTGGGAACTTCCTCAGAGACCGAACTCTTGGCCTCCAGCCAAGCTGTAGGCCACAGCACGCCATCAACCTTAAATCAACCATCCACATCCGCTGACGCCAAGGGGCAAAAGCGTCAAAACGTTAAAAAAGGCCCGTCCAGGTATAAGCTTTATCAGAGGTCTCTGGATATTCTCGGGAGAATAAGCAAAAATGAGGCCGAAGGGAAAACTCATCCAAAGGACGTGGCCGGCAAGGCAAGGTGCCAGATGAGCATGATCAAAGCGGGGGCTCCGCAAAGAACAGTGTGTCTTTCCTTCTCCAAATATCGGAGGAGAGCATTGAGCCACTGGGAAAAGAGGACAACAAACTTCGGTTCAGCGTCAGGAAAACGCAACGGATGATATTCCGCTCTGCAAATCCGGAGGATGAACAGGACGAGGTTGGCGGCGCCAACAAGTTGCTCACGGCGGACGACGCCGCTTCTACCAATAACGATGACGCTAACTAGCAGCACCCGGGAGTGCAGCTTGGTGACACCATCAAATTGTAAATCGACCAGCAACATGGGTCTCAAGGTTGTCCAAATAAACCTGCAGCAATCTCAGACTCCAACGGACAACCTAACCGTTCTCCTGGCGGAGGGGGAACTCGACATCGCACTAATCCAGGAACCCTGGGTGCGGAGCACCGAGGTGAAGGGGTTTACTGGAAACAACCACAACTCTTTCTACAAACGGACTGAAGGTAACTCCAGATCTTGTATTGTAGCTAAGAAACATTTGAACATATTTTTAATCCCATCATATTGTTCACATGATGTGACGGCTGTGGAGGTAGAAGCAGCTGACGGTGTCGACATCATACTGGTTTTCATCTTCATGGCACATGATCGCTAAAAGCTAAAAATAAGAACCTGCTACTCGGATGCGATGCCAACGCAAGGCACACTATATGGGGCAGCTCGGAGTCGAACGAACGAGGTGAGTCCTTTTACGACTTTATTATTAGTTCTAACCTGACGGTATGTAACAGAGGTAACACCCCCACTTTCACCTCTCCTAATACGGAGTACTTTAGGGGATGGGCGGAAGTGATTGATGTTACTTTACTGTCCGAAAACAGTTCAATAAGGGTAGACAAATGGAGGGTTTCCAACAAAAAACTTTCTCGGATCACAGCTTGATCTTTTACGAGCTGGATCTGAGGATGGATACACCCTCACCGTATGGTAACCCACTAAGAACTAATTGGAAAAAGTTCAAAAATGTAGTAAATAGTAGGTTGGGAGGAATTTCGATCAGCCAAATCACTCTCACGGAAAACCTGGAGAGTAGGGTTACAACATTGAAGAAGACATTCAGAAGGGAAGAAGCCAGATCAAATTTTAATCTCAGCTACTCAACAGGTAATTGGCAACTGTACAGCGAAGTACTTTAGGCCAATTAGTCTCTCGTCCTTCCTTTTAAAAACATTTGAACGGCTTTTAGACATACACATTAGAAGCTCGCTGGAGAGCTCTAGTATATCAATTCCACAACAGCTTCCAGCTTACCTCAAAAGCAAATCGACGGAGACTGCACTTCACGAGGTAATCCGAACAATAGAGGGGTTAAACAGGACACCATGGCAGCTTTTCTTGACATAGAAGCCGCATTTAATAACGTTAGAACTGATTCTTTCCCACCGGCGTTAATAGATTTACGGGTGGAAAATTGTATCAGCAATTGGATCACCTCTAAAAACCAAGGTAATTAGAGCTAATATGGGTAATATCAACTTAACAAAGAGAGTCCACAGGGCACTCCACAAGAGGGAGTATTATCTCCACTCCTCTAGTTGTGTATAAAATCTTAACAAAACTTAATGGAAGTGGGGTAAAAGTGGTCGCGTAGAGGGGGCGTTCAACAATGTTACTACAAGTTCCATAATTGAGGCTCTTAATATGTTAGGCATAGACATAGGTCTCAACGAATGGATAGAGAACATGCTTAAAACTAGAATAATCATCGGTGAGGTAGGCAGCAGCACTATAAAACGCTCTGACAACAGGGGAACCCCTCAGGGAGGAGTCTTATCCCCTTTGCTGTGGTTACTAGTCGCCAACAATATCTTTACCAAATTCAGCCGAAAGAGAATTAAAGTAGTGGCGTACGCGGACGACATAGTGCTTATGGTTTCAGGAATGTTTCAACCACAATCAGTGAGATAATGGAAGGAGCTCTGGTATTACTCAGCAATTGGGCCACGGACTGTGGTTTAAGTGTAAACCCGAGAAAAACTGAACTGATGCTATTCACCAAGAAAACCAAGGTGTCAAAGCTTAGTCTCCCAAAACTAAACGGCGTCAGCCTCACGCTAACCAAACAGGCAAAATACCTAGGTGTTATCCTGGACCCCAAACTCAGCTGGAAGTCCAACGTAGATTACAGGGTAAAGAAAGCGAATATAGCACTTTACACGTGTAAGACAATGTTGGGAAAAAATGTGGTCTCCAACCAAAACTATCCAATCGGTCCTATACAGCCATTGTAAGGCCAATAATAACATATGCGCCACTAGTTTGGTGGCCTGCAACAGATAAGAAATGCAACAAAACTAAGCTGAACAAGATACAAAGAACAGAGCGCTTAGCACCAGTCCTACTGAAGCGCTCAATGTGCTATCACATCTATTGCCATTAGATTTACACAATAAAACTGTAGCTACTTGTGGCGCGGTGAGACTCCGAGACATAGGAAGCTGGACAACAAGGTCGTACGGTCACAGTAAGATCCTGCTGTAGGGACTCTCGCTGCTCAAAAACGGATCAGGCTATACAGTCCCCGACCTTAGCTTCAAGAAAGGCTTTACGGTACGTTTTCCACCGAAAGCCGAATGGAGCAAAGGAGAGGTGTTTGGAAGACACGATATCGAAATTTATACCGATGGTTCTAAGATGAACTGTGGTGTAGGAGCTGGTTTCCATTCGGAGCCAGTCAACCTATCTCAGTCAATTCGTCTTCCTGATTATGCCACCGTGTTCCAGGCAGAACTTTTAGCGATCAGAGAAGCATTCAAATCCCTAGAGCTCTACAAGGAAGTTGGTGCAAGAGTAGCTATCTTCTCAGTCAGTCAAGCAGCTATTATGGCCTTAGACTCCAACTACATTTCATCCAAACTGGTCTTACAGTGCAGAGAGGAGCTAGAACTGCTCAGCCATTGGCTTCAAAATACTCAAATATGGGTTCCCGGTCATAGGAATATACGGGGCAATGAGATAGCGGATAAGCTAGCAAGAAAAGGTTCGACACTAGACATAGCAGAGGCGGTGGCAGTCTTCACCCCACTGAACACATTAAAAGCATCCATTGCTTCACACTATCATGCTTTAGCCGAAAGAAGAAGGAAGCAAATAACTACATGTATTGCAACGAAAAACACATGGCCGTCAAACAAAATCCAAAGGACGAATGACCGGCTAGGATGTTCTCGGCCAAACATTTCACGCATCACTGCAACCCTTACAGGTCATTGGAAAGTAGGGGATTATGCAGCTAGACTCACTCTACCCTTCAATCCTATCTGCAGAAGCTGTCAAGCGGAAGGGGCGAAGGAAAGTCTTTTCCACTATTTATTTGAATGTCCGGGGCTAGGGCACGACTCCGCTCCTTCGGTTAGCCTTTCCTACAGCAAATTAACGAGATCTCAGACATCGAGATAAAGGATTTGCTGTTATACTTGGAACTAACTAAATGGATCTGACTTGGAAACGAGCAACGTTTTGAGGCATGCCAGTGCGCAAAAATTCATCGCCATACGAAATCTCCCCTCTCTAAATACGTACCATCTCGAGAAAGAAGGACAACAATCCATCTCCGACATGACAGCCAAAAGTGTCGTCAAAGCGTTAATATCGCAGTGGATTTCGAGGTTTGGTGTTCCCAAACGTATCACGTCCGAGCGCGGCCGTCAATTCGATTTGGCAATTTTTCAGGAGTTGATATCCTTGATCGGGACTACACATTTACGGACTACGCCATATCATCCCCAATCCAACGGAGTCATTGAACGATGGCATAGGTGTTTAAAATCCCTGATACCTTGTCACAATGCCAGCACGTGGGTACATTATTTACCAACTATACTTCTCGGACTAAGAGTAGCATTCAAGCCTGATATTGGAGCGTCTCCAGCAGAACTCGTGTACAGAACAACCTTAAAAATCCCTGGTGAATTCTTTAATACCACCAACCCTACAGAAGCAGCAAGCGACGCAGTAGCAAACTTTCGTAAGTCAATGGAGAAATTAAGCCCCACTGAAACATCATATCACTCGCCTCCAGCAATGTTTGTGTAGGAGCTGCAGGAAACCACACACGTTTTTGTCAGATATGATTTTATACGCCCTACTCTAAATGGCCCATACAACGGACCGTATAAATTCACACGCAAAATGCCGAAATATTTTTCATTAATTATTGCATGGCAATCGAGCAACATACGTAAGGCTGGATAGGCTAAAACCAGCTTTCCTGACACGCCTTGACACTGGAACGCCAACAAATGCCAACGCACCACCACTTCAACAGGGATGCAATAACAACACACCGACGAAATCTACACGTAGTGGGCGTAAAGTTAGATTCCCCAGGCGACATGTTAAGCTTTCGTCTAGAAGGGGAGTAGTTTGGAGCACCTTTTACCCAACTAACTGACTCGACAACATATCACACAATTTTTCTTACGTTTTATACTGAATACTGTTACTATTTGATGCTCATTTCTCTCTTGCTAAATTCATTCGTTCCTAGCGTTTGTATTTCTAGTACATAGCCCAACGGTTATCCTATTTCCCTCTACTATATTTTAACAAACCATAAGCTTAGTATTAGTTCGCTAGAATTTTGTAACGCCACTTACGTTTAGTCTCTCGTTGTGTAAACAGCTATTTATCGCGATCATTGGTTTATGTGATAAAATAAAATTATAATTAAGCACTAAAAACATGGTTTTGGTTATTGAACATAAATAGTCAGAGCAAGCACTAAATATAAAGGGTCTTTTAATAAGAGGTGTTATTTTGATATTCAAAGAAAAATCCTATTTTTTAATATAAATGATCGGATGTTTATTTCATTATAAAGAGGAAGGTATGCCGTTAATAGTGGAATATAACATCAGGCAAATGACCACCACGACCACGGTTACAAGAAAATATCCCTTTCATAAAATTTCCCGTAACCGAATTGCAAAGTGGCTGCCCTAAGTCCTCGATAACCTCACGAATTCCATCTTTGAGGTCTTGAATCGTCCCTGGGCTGCTGGCGTAGACCTTCTCTTTCGCGTGGCTCCAAAGAAAAAAGTCACAAGGTGTTAAATCACAAGATCTCAGTGGCCAATTGTGATCACCTCTTCGAGAGATAACACGGTCCCGAAACTTTTCCTGCAAAAGATCAATGGTTTCGTTGCTTGTGTGGCACGTAGCGCCGTCCTGTTGAAAATAAACGTTGTCCAGATCAGTGCCATCCAATTCCGGTCATAAAAAATCGTTAATCATCTCTCGATAGCGATAAATAACACCTGTTATTGGAAAACTCTATATCTAGATTTAAAATTTTAGATGGGGCTATTCCTTCCTTAAGATTAGAGCCAGTTAGTAGAAGTCGCTCACCTAGTACTGGCTCTGATTGGGTTTGACCGCCCGTTACTAAAGTGTATGTAAATCGTACATTAGGTGTAGGAGACGATCTTACATCAGGGGATTTCGAAAAATATTCCATGGTAGAGGAAATAAGGTAGACTCCCCAAAACAAAAACATCTGTGAAGACTTAGAAATCACTAACAGTTGGGAACGATTTGCTCAGGCTGCTCGTTTTTATAGAAGTAACGAAATTAAATTAATGAAAAGAATTGAAGAACTGAGAAAATGAGAAGCTGCAGCAAAATATAAATATTTGTGAGGTCGTGCAGTACTTGCGAAAGAAACTTCAAGCAGTGATGCTATAACTTTCGCAAGAATGATCGTCAGTGGCGAGGAGGAAAAGGCATTGGCTCAAAAGATTAATTATATGTCCTTTAAAGCATATACGCTTATGCGTGACGATCTAGGTTTTGCTTTGCCTTATAAGTCATCTCTTTCGCGTTGGCGCCCCATTAAACATGTTGTTCAGGGGTTCGATGCCAATGTCCTAAATAATTTAGAAAAAATTGTTACCACTATGTCTGACACCGAACGCGTAAGTGTTCTATGATTCGATGAAATCATCATCAAATCGGACTTGAGCTATAATAAAGCTCAGCAAAGGAAGGTCAATGCGAAAATAAAATTGGCAATAAATGTTTATTTTTCACGGGTTAGGGATTGTGTTCCAAATGGGAATACGTGTTTTCGTTTTATATCTCCAGTGGTGGTATACATACGGAGACATTATTGTCCATTTTGGGAAAAAATATCGCACAACTAAAGAAAATGGTGTTAAATTTGAAAGGTATAGTTTGCGATCAAGGGCCCTCCAACACTAATATCTTTAACACTTTCGGAATTTCTGAGAAGTGCCTCTTTTTCCTGCACGAAGACACAAATATTTTTTGCATGTATGATTATTGTCACTTCATAAAGTCCGTCCGAAATACCTTAATGAAATATGACATTTTAACATCAGATGGAATAACAAGCTTCAAGGTGATATAAATCAAATGAATCCCCAATTTAAAATTTGTCCGAAACTAACGGAGGCCCCCCTCGGGGGAACCTTATCTATCCTCTAACGGAGCCCTCCTGACACCAGGCCGCCTCAGGTTGTAACGGTGGCCTTACCATGGTATGAGGCGCTGCCATTGCTGACCAACTATTTCCCCGATATCCTCTTTGGTCACCGCACATGGTGACATGTGCAGCCCCCTGGCGGGGCAGGTGACCGTACGAATCAGTGTATATATAATGAACCAAGATAAAAAACAAATATCGGATAGCGTCCACAAACGGACAGACAAGAAGACGGACAAACGGGCGGAAACAAACCCAAAACGGACGGACAAGCGGACGCACCCATTGACACAACAGATGGACAAATGGACAACACGGACCGACACTAACGAACTGAGGAAGTTGGGAACTTCCTCAGAGACCGAACTCTTGGCCTCCAGCCAAGCTGTAGGCCACAGCACGCCATCAACCTTAAATCAACCATCCACATCCGCTGACGCCAAGGGGCAAAAGCGTCAAAACGTTAAAAAAGGCCCGTCCAGGTATAAGCTTTATCAGAGGTCTCTGGATATTCTCGGGAGAATAAGCAAAAATGAGGCCGAAGGGAAAACTCATCCAAAGGACGTGGCCGGCAAGGCAAGGTGCCAGATGAGCATGATCAAAGCGGGGGCTCCGCAAAGAACAGTGTGTCTTTCCTTCTCCAAATATCGGAGGAGAGCATTGAGCCACTGGGAAAAGAGGACAACAAACTTCGGTTCAGCGTCAGGAAAACGCAACGGATGATATTCCGCTCTGCAAATCCGGAGGATGAACAGGACGAGGTTGGCGGCGCCAACAAGTTGCTCACGGCGGACGACGCCGCTTCTACCAATAACGATGACGCTAACTAGCAGCACCCGGGAGTGTAGCTTGGTGACGCCATCAAATTGTAAATCGACCAGCAACATGGGTCTCAAGGTTGTCCAAATAAACCTGCAGCAATCTCAGACTCCAACGGACAACCTAACCGTTCTCCTGGCGGAGGGGGAACTCGACATCGCACTAATCCAGGAACCCTGGGTGCGGAGCACCGAGGTGAAGGGGTTTACTGGAAACAACCACAACTCTTTCTACAAACGGACTGAAGGTAACTCCAGATCTTGTATTGTAGCTAAGAAACATTTGAACATATTTTTAATCCCATCATATTGTTCACATGATGTGACGGCTGTGGAGGTAGAAGCAGCTGACGGTGTCGACATCATACTGGTTTTCATCTTCATGGCACATGATCGCTAAAAGCTAAAAATAAGAACCTGCTACTCGGATGCGATGCCAACGCAAGGCACACTATATGGGGCAGCTCGGAGTCGAACGAACGAGGTGAGTCCTTTTACGACTTTATTATTAGTTCTAACCTGACGGTATGTAACAGAGGTAACACCCCCACTTTCACCTCTCCTAATACGGAGTACTTTAGGGGATGGGCGGAAGTGATTGATGTTACTTTACTGTCCGAAAACAGTTCAATAAGGGTAGACAAATGGAGGGTTTCCAGCAAAAAACTTTCTCGGATCACAGCTTGATCTTTTACGAGCTGGATCTGAGGATGGATACACCCTCACCGTATGGTAACCCACTAAGAACTAATTGGAAAAAGTTTAAAAATGTAGTAAATAGTAGGTTGGGAGGAATTTCGATCAGCCAAATCACTCTCACGGAAAACCTGGAGAGTAGGGTTACAACATTGAAGAAGACATTCAGAAGGGAAGAAGCCAGATCAAATTTTAATCTCAGCTACTCAACAGGTAATTGGCAACTGTACAGCGAAGTACTTTAGGCCAATTAGTCTCTCGTCCTTCCTTTTAAAAACATTTGAACGGCTTTTAGACATACACATTAGAAGCTCGCTGGAGAGCTCTAGTATATCAATTCCACAACAGCTTCCAGCTTACCTCAAAAGCAAATCGACGGAGACTGCACTTCACGAGGTAATCCGAACAATAGAGGGGTTAAACAGGACACCATGGCAGCTTTTCTTGACATAGAAGCCGCATTTAATAACGTTAGAACTGATTCTTTCCCACCGGCGTTAATAGATTTACGGGTGGAAAATTGTATCAGCAATTGGATCACCTCTAAAAACCAAGGTAATTAGAGCTAATATGGGTAATATCAACATAACAAAGAGAGTCCACAGGGCACTCCACAAGAGGGAGTATTATCTCCACTCCTCTGGTTGTGTATAAAATCTTAACAAAACTTAATGGAAGTGGGGTAAAAGTGGTCGCGTAGAGGGGGCGTTCAACAATGTTACTACAAGTTCCATAATTGAGGCTCTTAATATGTTAGGCATAGACATAGGTCTCAACGAATGGATAGAGAACATGCTTAAAACTAGAATAATCATCGGTGAGGTAGGCAGCAGCACTATAAAACGCTCTGACAACAGGGGAACCCCTCAGGGAGGAGTCTTATCCCCTTTGCTGTGGCTACTAGTCGCCAACAATATCTTTACCAAATTCAACCGAAAGAGAATTAAAGTAGTGGCGTACGCGGACGACATAGTGCTTATGGTTTGAGGAATGTTTCAACCACAATCAGTGAGATAATGGAAGGAGCTCTGGTATTACTCAGCAATTGGACCACGGACTGTGGTTTAAGTGTAAACCCGAGAAAAACTGAACTGATGCTATTCACCAAGAAAACCAAGGTGTCAAAGCTTAGTCTCCCAAAACTAAACGGCGTCAGCCTCACGCTAACCAAACAGGCAAAATACCTAGGTGTTATCCTGGACCCCAAACTCAGCTGGAAGTCCAACGTAGATTACAGGGTAAAGAAAGCGAATATAGCACTTTACACGTGTAAGACAATGTTGGGAAAAAATGTGGTCTCCAACCAAAACTATCCAATCGGTCCTATACAGCCATTGTAAGGCCAATAATAACATATGCGCCACTAGTTTGGTGGCCTGCAACAGATAAGAAATGCAACAAAACTAAGCTGAACAAGATACAAAGAACAGAGCGCTTAGCACCAGTCCTACTGAAGCGCTCAATGTGCTATCACATCTATTGCCATTAGATTTACACAATAAAACTGTAGCTACTTGTGGCGCGGTGAGACTCCGAGACATAGGAAGCTGGACAACAAGGTCGTACGGTCACAGTAAGATCCTGCTGTAGGGACTCTCGCTGCTCAAAAACGGATCAGGCTATACAGTCCCCGACCTTAGCTTCAAGAAAGGCTTTACGGTACGTTTTCCACCGAAAGCCGAATGGAGCAAAGGAGAGGTGTTTGGAAGACACGATATCGAAATTTATACCGATGGTTCTAAGATGAACTGTGGTGTAGGAGCTGGTTTCCATTCGGAGCCAGTCAACCTATCTCAGTCAATTCGTCTTCCTGATTATGCCACCGTGTTCCAGGCAGAACTTTTAGCGATCAGAGAAGCATTCAAATCCCTAGAGCTCTACAAGGAAGTTGGTGCAAGAGTAGCTATCTTCTCAGTCAGTCAAGCAGCTATTATGGCCTTAGACTCCAACTACATTTCATCCAAACTGGTCTTACAGTGCAGAGAGGAGCTAGAACTGCTCAGCCATTGGCTACAAAATACTCAAATATGGGTTCCCGGTCATAGGAATATACGGGGCAATGAGATAGCGGATAAGCTAGCAAGAAAAGGTTCGACACTAGACATAGCAGAGGCGGTGGCAGTCTTCACCCCACTGAACACATTAAAAGCATCCATTGCTTCACACTATCATGCTTTAGCCGAAAGAAGAAGGAAGCAAATAACTACATGTATTGCAACGAAAAACACATGGCCGTCAAACAAAATCCAAAGGACGAATGACCGGCTAGGATGTTCTCGGCCAAACATTTCACGCATCACTGCAACCCTTACAGGTCATTGGAAAGTAGGGGATTATGCAGCTAGACTCACTCTACCCTTCAATCCTATCTGCAGAAGCTGTCAAGCGGAAGGGGCGAAGGAAAGTCTTTTCCACTATTTATTTGAATGTCCGGGGCTAGGGCACGACTCCGCTCCTTCGGTTAGCCTTTCCTACAGCAAATTAACGAGATCTCAGACATCGAGATAAAGGATTTGCTGTTATACTTGGAACTAACTAAATGGATCTGACTTGGAAACGAGCAACGTTTTGAGGCATGCCAGTGCGCAAAAATTCATCGCCATACGAAATCTCCCCTCTCTAAATACGTACCATCTCGAGAAAGAAGGACAACAATCCATCTCCGACATGACAGCCAAAAGTGTCGTCAAAGCGTTAATATCGCAGTGGATTTCGAGGTTTGGTGTTCCCAAACGTATCACGTCCGAGCGCGGCCGTCAATTCGATTTGGCAATTTTTCAGGAGTTGATATCCTTGATCGGGACTACACATTTACGGACTACGCCATATCATCCCCAATCCAACGGAGTCATTGAACGATGGCATAGGTGTTTAAAATCCCTGATACCTTGTCACAATGCCAGCACGTGGGTACATTATTTACCAACTATACTTCTCGGACTAAGAGTAGCATTCAAGCCTGATATTGGAGCGTCTCCAGCAGAACTCGTGTACAGAACAACCTTAAAAATCCCTGGTGAATTCTTTAATACCACCAACCCTACAGAAGCAGCAAGCGACGCAGTAGCAAACTTTCGTAAGTCAATGGAGAAATTAAGCCCCACTGAAACATCATATCACTCGCCTCCAGCAATGTTTGTGTAGGAGCTGCAGGAAACCACACACGTTTTTGTCAGATATGATTTTATACGCCCTACTCTAAATGGCCCATACAACGGACCGTATAAATTCACACGCAAAATGCCGAAATATTTTTCATTAATTGTTGCATGGCAATCGAGCAACATACGTAAGGCTGGATAGGCTAAAACCAGCTTTCCTGACACGCCTTGACACTGGAACGCCAACAAATGCCAACGCACCACCACTTCAACAGGGATGCAATAACAACACACATGCAATAACAACACACCGACGAAATCTACACGTAGTGGGCGTAAAGTTAGATTCCCCAGGCGACATGTTAAGCTTTCGTCTAGAAGGGGAGTAGTTTGGAGCACCTTTTACCCAACTAACTGACTCGACAACATATCACACAATTTTTCTTACGTTTTATACTGAATACTGTTACTATTTGATGCTCATTTCTCTCTTGCTAAATTCATTCGTTCCTAGCGTTTGTATTTCTAGTACATAGCCCAACGGTTATCCTATTTCCCTCTACTATATTTTAACAAACCATAAGCTTAGTATTAGTTCGCTAGAATTTTGTAACGCCACTTACGTTTAGTCTCTCGTTGTGTAAACAGCTATTTATCGCGATCATTGGTTTATGTGATAAAATAAAATTATAATTAAGCACTAAAAACATGGTTTTGGTTATTGAACATAAATAGTCAGAGCAAGCACTAAATATAAAGGGTCTTTTAATAAGAGGTGTTATTTTGATATTCAAAGAAAAATCCTATTTTTTAATATAAATGATCGGATGTTTATTTCATTATAAAGAGGAAGGTATGCCGTTAATAGTGGAATATAACATCAGGCAAATGACCACCACGACCACGGTTACAAGAAAATATCCCTTTCATAAAATTTCCCGTAACCGAATTGCAAAGTGGCTGCCCTATGTCCTCGATAACCTCACGAATTCCATCTTTGAGGTCTTGAATCGTCCCTGGGCTGCTGGCGTAGACCTTCTCTTTCGCGTGGCTCCAAAGAAAAAAGTCACAAGGTGTTAAATCACAAGATCTCGGTGGCCAATTGTGATCACCTCTTCGAGAGATAACACGGTCCCGAAACTTTTCCCGCAAAAGATCAATGGTTTCGTTGCTTGTGTGGCACGTAGCGCCGTCCTGTTGAAAATAAACGTTGTCCAGATCAGTGCCATCCAATTCCGGTCATAAAAAATCGTTAATCATCTCTCGATAGCGATAAATAACACCTGTTATTGGAAAACTCTATATCTAGATTTAAAATTTTAGATGGGGCTATTCCTTCCTTAAGATTAGAGCCAGTTAGTAGAAGTCGCTCACCTAGTACTGGCTCTGATTGGGTTTGACCGCCCGTTACTAAAGTGTATGTAAATCGTACATTAGGTGTAGGAGACGATCTTACATCAGGGGATTTCGAAAAATATTCCATGGTAGAGGAAATAAGGTAGACTCCCCAAAACAAAAACATCTGTGAAGACTTAGAAATCACTAACAGTTGGGAACGATTTGCTCAGGCTGCTCGTTTTTATAGAAGTAACGAAATTAAATTAATGAAAAGAATTGAAGAACTGAGAAAATGAGAAGCTGCAGCAAAATATAAATATTTGTGAGGTCGTGCAGTACTTGCGAAAGAAACTTCAAGCAGTGATGCTATAACTATCGCAAGAATGATCGTCAGTGGCGAGGAGGAAAAGGCATTGGCTCAAAAGATTAATTATATGTCCTTTAAAGCATATACGCTTATGCGTGACGATCTAGGTTTTGCTTTGCCTTATAAGTCATCTCTTTCGCGTTGGCGCCCCATTAAACATGTTGTTCAGGGGTTCGATGCCAATGTCCTAAATAATTTAGAAAAAATTGTTACCACTATGTCTGACACCGAACGCGTAAGTGTTCTATGATTCGATGAAATCATCATCAAATCGGGCTTGAGCTATAATAAAGCTCAGCAATGGAAGGTCAATGCGAAAATAAAATTGGCAATAAATGTTTATTTTTCACGGGTTAGGGATTGTGTTCCAAATGGGAATACGTGTTTTCGTTTTATATCTCCAGTGGTGGTATACATACGGAGACATTATTGTCCATTTTGGGAAAAAATATCGCACAACTAAAGAAAATGGTGTTAAATTTGAAAGGTATAGTTTGCGATCAAGGGCCCTCCAACACTAATATCTTTAACACTTTCGGAATTTCTGAGAAGTGCCTCTTTTTCCTGCACGAAGACACAAATATTTTTTGCATGTATGATTATTGTCACTTCATAAAGTCCGTCCGAAATACCTTAATGAAATATGACATTTTAACATCAGATGGAATAACAAGCTTCAAGATGATATAAATCAAACATGGTATGAGGCGCTGCCATTGCTGACCAACTATTTCCCCGATATCCTCTTTGGTCACCGCACATGGTGACATGTGCAGCCCCCTGGCGGGGCAGGTGACCGTACGAATCAGTGTATATATAATGAACCAAGATAAAAAACAAATATCGGATAGCGTCCACAAACGGGCAGACAAGAAGACGGACAAACGGGCGGAAACAAACCCAAAACGGACGGACAAGCGGACGCACCCATTGACACAACAGATGGGCAAATGGACAACACGGACCGACACTAACGAACTGAGGAAGTTGGGAACTTCCTCAGAGGCCGAACTCTTGGCCTCCAGCCAAGCTGTAGGCCACAGCACGCCATCAACCTTAAATCAACCATCCACATCCGCTGACGCCAAGGGGCAAAAGCGTCAAAACGTTAAAAAAGGCCCGTCCAGGTATAAGCTTTATCAGAGGTCTCTGGATATTCTCGGGAGAATAAGCAAAAATGAGGCCGAAGGGAAAACTCATCCAAAGGACGTGGCCGGCAAGGCAAGGTGCCAGATGAGCATGATCAAAGCGGGGGCTCCGCAAAGAACAGTGTGTCTTTCCTTCTCCAAATATCGGAGGAGAGCATTGAGCCACTGGGAAAAGAGGACAACAAACTTCGGTTCAGCGTCAGGAAAACGCAACGGATGATATTCCGCTCTGCAAATCCGGAGGATGAACAGGACGAGGTTGGCGGCGCCAACAAGTTGCTCACGGCGGACGACGCCGCTTCTACCAATAACGATGACGCTAACTAGCAGCACCCGGGAGTGCAGCTTGGTGACGCCATCAAATTGTAAATCGACCAGCAACATGGGTCTCAAGGTTGTCCAAATAAACCTGCAGCAATCTCAGACTCCAACGGACAACCTAACCGTTCTCCTGGCGGAGGGGGAACTCGACATCGCACTAATTCAGGAACCCTGGGTGCGGAGCACCGAGGTGAAGGGGTTTACTGGAAACAACCATAACCTTTTCTACAAACGGACTGAAGGTAACCCCAGATCTTGTATTGTAGCTAAGAAACATTTGAACATATTTTTAATCCCATCATATTGTTCACATGATGTGACGGCTGATGTCGGTGTCGACATCATACTGGTTTTCATCTTCATGGCACATGATCGCTAAAAGCTAAAAATATGAACCTGCTACTCGGATGCGATGCCAACGCAAGGCACACTATATGGGGCAGCTCGGAGTCGAACGAACGAGGTGAGTCCTTTTACGACTTTATTATTAGTTCTAACCTGACGGTATGTAACAGAGGTAACACCCCCACTTTCACCTCTCCTAATACGGAGTACTTTAGGGGATGGGCGGAAGTGATTGATGTTACTTTACTGTCCGAAAACAGTTCAATAAGGGTAGACAAATGGAGGGTGTCCAACAAAAAAATCTTTCTCGGATCACAGCTTGATCTTTCACGAGCTGGATCTAAGGATGGATACACTCTCACCGTATGGTAACCCACTAAGAACTAATTGGAAAACGTTCAAAAATGTAGTAGACAGTAGGTTGGGAAGAATTCCGATCAGGCAAATCACTCTCACGGAAAACCTGGAGAGTAGGGTTACAACATTGAAGAAGACATTCAGTAGGGCCTACAAGACGTTGTGTCCAATTAAATATAGCAAAAAAACATATCCTCCCAGGTGGAGCAAAGAGCTCCCGAAATTAAGGGAAGAAGCCAGATCAAATTTTAATCTCAGCTACTCAACAGGTAATTGGCAACTGTACAGAATAGTCGGAGGGCCACCAAGAAGGAGAGCTGGAGAGATTTTTGTTCTTTGATCGAATCTACCAGAGATTCTGCGAGGCTCAGCCGTATCTTGTCCAAAGATCATTCAATGGCTTCTTGGATCAAGAAGCCAGATGGCACTTGAACTTCTACGGCAGAAGAGTCTCTAGAACTGCTCTTAAATACTAATTTTCCGGGATGTAGCGATTACGATAGCGATGTTGGGAGAATTCGGCGGAGCCGCTACGACCCACAGCATCTTGCGGATGTAATAGACACAAAAGAGAAGGTTGCATGGGCAATCAAATAGTTTTCACCTTTGAAATCTCCAGGCCCTGACGGGATTTTTCCCAAGATGTTACAGGAAACTCTTGATAATATTCTGCCATGGCTAATGGAAAATTTCAAAGCGAGTCTAAACCTAGGTTATACTCCAAGTAGCTGGAAACCTGTTAGTCATCTTCATACCAAAGGTAGGCAGAAGGGGACATGCATCAGCGAAGTACGTTAGGCCAATTAGTCTCTCGTCCTTCCTTTTAAAAACATTTGAACGGCTTTTAGACAAACACATTAGAAGCTCGCTGGAGAGCTCTAGTATATCAATTCCACAACATGCTTACCTCAAAAGCAAATCGACGGAGACTGCACTTCACGAGGTAATCCGAACAATAGAGGGGTTAAACAGTACACCATGGCAGCTTTTCTTGACACAGAAGGCGCATTTAATAACGTTAGAACTGATTCTTTCCCACCGGCGTTAATAGACTTACGGGTGGAAAATTGTATCAGCAATTGGATCATCTCTAAAAACTAGGATAATTAGAGCTAATATGGGTAATATCAACATAACAAAGAGAGTCCACAGGGGCACTCCACAAGAGGGAGTATTATCTCCACTCCTCTAGTTGTGTGTAAAATCTTAATAAAACTTAATGGAAGTGGGGAAAAAGTGGTAGCGTACGCTGATGGTGTGGTGTTAATGGCATCAGGACTGTGTCCCAATATGATCAGTGGGATCATTCAAAGGGCGTTAAGCGAGCTTAACTCTTGGGCTACATGCTGTGGCCTAAGTTTAAACGCGCGTAAAAAAGAACTCATGTTATTTAAGACCAGATAAAAGGTAGTAATTTTTACCCTACCAAACATTAACGGGCAAACCCTCTCACTTTCACCCAGCGCAAATTACTTCGGGGTAATTCTGGACTAGAAACTTAGCTGGAAATTAAACATTGAAGAACGGGTAAAGAAAACAGAAATCGCTCTATATGCCTGTAAACGTATGCTAGGAGTATATAGTATACATTGTAGTTGTATAAGGCGGTTATACGACCAATTTTAACGTATGGCTCGGTTGTTTGGTGGAAAGCTCTAGAGAGAGAATGCAACATCAAATTACTTGGCAGAATGCAAAGATCTTTCTGTGCAATAACAGTCGGTGCAATCAAACCATGTCCTAGGGGGGCCCCTGAACGCTCTGACACACGTTATTCCGGTAGATCTACATATCAAGAAGATGGCAACAATCAGTGTATTTAGGTTAAATGAAACGGGTCGCTGGAACTAAAAAGCTCATGGGCATGTCAGTCTATTACTGCGACAAGCCCAGTATACCTCGAAGAAGACTGACTACATCGTCCCGGACGCTTGGAGACTAACGGCAGTCATAACTGGCTTTTGGCCTGTGGGAGAACAAGCAGCCAAAATGGGCATCCCTCACAACACATACTGTCACAGTTGTTAACAACCACAGAAAAAGGAAACAATATTCCATTTCCTGCCCTATGTAAGGACAGAATGTTAACCCTGGGTAAACCGCTGTTCGAGAGTCTGGAACAGCTGTCTGGCTTAGAGGTCAACAACCTGAAAAGGTTCCTGAACCACACAGACTGGATATAGTCATGCTGAAAATAACTGATAAACAAGTTGGTAACGAGGATGTGGCAACAAAATGGTACGGAAGCGCTAGTTGGATTCTGGAAGAATCACAACTTAAACCAACCAACCAACAAGGGCCCATATATGCCAGTTTTTTGGAAAAAATGAATGTTTCACGCGCAACTCAGGTCATGAGCAACTCGGTAGCCGCTGACGACTACATGATCAAATGCGCTAAGCCCACACAGATATTTGTTAAAAAAAATGAATGATTGGTTTGACGAATTGGATGCAACACATTTCCAGTCAAAAAATCCTTTAAAGTGTCCGATTAGGCGGGGTGACACAAGAAAAGTTGATGGATTAAATCAACATCTAGATTTTTTGTGGTCATTCCAGTTGCCAGGAAAAGCACCCGTAAATGCATCGAAGGTTTCCGCATAACGATTTTAGCGATGCAAAAGTTATGCGAGGAACTTTTTATCGAACAAAGCTCCTTAAAATTTATTTTCATGAAATAAATCCAGATGCGTTAGAAAACTTTCTCTATCGCATACGAGCTAGTCAGGGTATGAATAGCCATCCAACAGCTCATGAAGTCCAATATATAGTAGCGCGACTAATCTCAATGAAAATTTTACGCCAGAGGTTTGAGAAAAAAGGTTCAAACTGTACAGACGATGACGATATAAATTTAGATTGGAATGTAGGCCCCGAGGATCGTCATCTTGAAACAGAAGTAGGAGACCAGCAAAATGAAGATCTCATCTCTCGTTACTTCACTGGTTATGGTATTTATCAAAAAGTGCTGTGTAAGCTCAAATGTGAAAAGTGCACTCACGCCATGACGAAAACAAAAGGAGAGCTGAAGCTACATTCAGAAGCCCTGATTAGATCCAAAAACTTCACGGATTTAAGGCTTGTCAATCCTGAAGACAGAGCTTTCGGAGTGTGACTCCAAATGGTGTGGTATCGTCAGCTCCTCGCAAAATATGCCCACATTGCAGGTCTTAGAAGTTTTATGTTCTCCGTTTTAAAAGAAAAAACACAAAAAATATTTCCCGACTGGTTTGTAGGATCTGGCGAGTGTAGAGATCATCGCGTAAAACTATTAGATTTTCTTTTACCTGTTCTTCTGTTCAAAAATACAAAGTGGCTCTTGCGAAAAGAGGTAAATAGTGTCAGATTGAGAAAAGTTCAAATTAAATAAAAAAACTGTAGTAGCTAGTAAGCCAGGGCCCCACAAAAAGAATTGCACTTTTATTTTTGGGGTTTCCAGTTTAGTTTATTTAGTTTATTTCAGGTGTTTCTTATATAAATATGTATTGCACAGGTACTTTCCATTTCAGGTTTTTTCTATTTTTTAGTCTATTTCACAGGTTTCTTTTTTATTTTTTCTTCTCATTCAGGTAGCGCCCGAACCTAGATTCTTAAAGCAATTTTCTCTTGATCATGATGGATTGAGAGTAGTGTTTTAAAACTCAGGTAAATCGCAGTAACTTAATCCATGTCAATATCGAAGTCCTGTGAGAAATTGTTATAATATGAGAACAATTTCGTAATACGTGCTTTCACAATTTTATATATTTTTTTCATTTCAGGAAATGTAATTACCTATTATTTATAGGGTTGTAATATATATATATATTAGGTGCGCAAATAAGTTCTCGCAGTTGTTTTGATGAAAATACAACTTTATTCTGGAAAAATGGTTACAAGTGAATCATTGAAAGTATGGCCCAGTAGCCAGCGATGGCTGATAAGAAAAGGGTGAGTTTTTAATAGCTATAGGAAAGTTTTTCAAAAAAACACGCGTAAAATTCAGAAAAATGCATGACATTTTTTTTTAAATCGATAGTCCAGTCCATATAATTTAATGTTTGAAGATTATTTCATGCAAATGTTGACTGCGACTGCGTTTCTAATGGTCCATCCGCTTAGTCTAATTTTGGCATACTCTCTCCAATGTTTCGGCCGGTATCTCACATATTAATGCTTTAATGTTGTCTTCCAAGGGGTTAATTGAATCAGGCTTGTCTGAATAGACATTTGCTTTAACATAGCCCCACAAAAAATAATCTAAAGGCGTTATATCGCACGATCTGGGTGGCCAATTGACAGGTCCCGAACGTGAAATAAAATGTTCACCCAACTCGCCTCTCTACAAGTCCATTGTTACGCGTGCTGTGTGGCATGTGGCACCGTTTTGCTGAAACCACATGTCATGCAAGTCAAGCTTTTGCATTTTGGGCAAAAAAAAAGTTGGATATCATTTCACGGTAGCGCTCACCATTCACAGTTACGTTGCGATTCGCAGCATCTTTGAAGAAGTACGGTCGAACTATACCTCCAGCCCATAAACCGCACCAAATTGTGACCTTTTCTGGATACATTGGTGCTCTTGCAATTCTTCTGGCTGATTTTCACTCCAAAATCTACAATTCTGCTTATTTAGGTACCCATTGATCCAAAAATGAGCTTCGTCGCTGAACACAATTTTTCGATAAAAAAGTGGATCTTAAACTTTCTTAACAGAACACGCATTTTTATTATAAAATTCAATGATTTGCAAGCGTTGTTCGTTTGAAAGAAGATTCATGGTTAAATTATAGACCAAACTGAAGATGTTTGACAGTGAAACAAAACACGAAACGTGCGTCAGCTGTTAAAGTATCTGTTTAAAAAGATAATAGCTAAAAATCACACGTTACTTTTCCCATCTTTCTGTTAGATTCGTATATCGTCGCGGTGAAACTATTCCTCTTTTGAGACTATCCAAGTTATTTTTTGATGTCTTCATATAAATGGAACTGCTGGTCAGCTAGACCATGTGCCATCGATCGCATCAGGTGATAATCGGACAGCGCAATATCTGGAGAATATGGCGGGCGGGGTAGGATTTCCCATTTCAGTGTTTCCAGGTAGGTTTTAACGGGCTTGGCAACGTGAGGAGCAGCGTTATCATGCTGTAGAATCACTTTTTCATGCCTCTCCGCGTATTGCGGTGTATTGAAGTCGATACCGATTTTCAATGATGGTTTCGCTTGGTTTTAACAGTGCATAATAAATAACACCAACTTGGTCCCACCACATACATAGCATAACCTTCGCATCGTGAATATTCGGCCGAGACGACGACGTAGAAGCATGACCGGGCAGTCCCCATGACTTTCTTTTCTTTGGACTCCTGTAATGAATCTATTTTTCATCACCCGTCACGATGCGATGAAAAAACATTCCCATGGCAGCCGGTTCTACGTTACCGGAATGATTCGGGTTTTTCCCGACCAAGGGCTGCCGCCCCAGGAAACTAGCCCTGTCTAGTGAACAGTATATCACCCCACCCCTTACGTCACAGAAGCAACTCCTCGCAGCAACCTTGCTCCAAATACTTCTCCTCAGGGCTGGAATTGAATCCAACCCTGGGCCAGAAGTATTCTATTGCTGCATCTGCCATAAACGGCTCCACCCAAACTCCACCTCGGTTAGGTGCAACACGGTATGTGGCCTCGTGTTACTCCCGCCAGCAGGCATCAAATGCCTCCACGGCTACTACCCCCCCTGATAGGCCAGCACTACCAACCGCCACCACAACCAATACCTCTACGGTAAGGAGCCTATCGGAGCAACTCCCCCGACTTAACCCATCCCCTTCCCTCCTAATCCAACCTCAGTGCGGGGACAAACTAGCAGCCCTTGGTCCCCCGCACAGTCTCTTCCGTGTGTCAGGCCGTAATATCTCCGAATCTGAGTGAGAGGACAACTGACTACGTTGCCCCCTGCTGCAGACCTCTGCACGGCCGCCCACCATCATCAGGCCGCAGCAACAACAGCGGATTGCACAGCAGGCCCAACGTAGGCAATCCCACGCGTCCCTCACCCCCCGAGTTACAACGACCTCACCCAGAAGCCTTAAGCTTCTGCAATTCAATTGTAACGGACTCACGAGTAAGGTCGACGAGATAGTTGACTTCATGAGCCGGCACAGTATCAAAATAGCTACGATCCAGGAAACCAAGCTGCACGCTAGGTCCTCTCTGATCACCAGGGATGGCTATAACGTGCATTGACATGATCGCGAGCGAGACAATGGTGGTGGCCTAGCGTTTGTAGTCCACCACACAGTGCAGTATCGTCTCATTGATGAAGGGATTGACCGCAGGGACAGCACCTTAGAATATCAAGGCATAGCTGTCCGCATAGGCGATTCCGAGCTCAAAATTTTCAACGTTTATATACCCCCTGTCACCTACTGCCCGGCAGGATATCACCCAGATATAAGTGCGCTCATCAGAGATGAAAACCGATTGGTTGTAGGTGACTTCAATGCGCATCACGATCTTCGGCATTCAAGCCTGCCAAACGGTCGTAGGGGACATCAATTGGCAGAGCAAATACACGATTCGACATTCAGCACTGTGAACGACGAAGCCCCCACCAGGGTAGTGGGCAATTTCAGCAGCTCGCCTGACCTAACAACAGCTAGCGCGGGTCTGATAAATATCATAACTTGGCGGCCTATGCTATCGCTTACATCAGACCACTTGCCCATTATCGTCTTGATTGAGAGACCTGCTGACTTTTTTTCCGCGAACCACCGGTCCTATTTTAACTTTAAATAAGCTAACTGGGCCGACTTCACGGAATTCACCGAGGACACCTTCGCCGCTCTTCACATCCGATGTGCGCGCATTCCGCAAGGTGCTCACAGCTGCTGCGGCTCGCTTCATCCCAGCCAAAAGTTTCAAGGACATCCGTCCTCATTTCCCAGCCGAAGCTTGGCAAACGAGCGTGACCACCTACACCAGGCCTATCCCGGTGATTCCCGCATAAGGGATCTCAATTTGGAGATCCGGCAACTGGTAGACAAACACAAGCGGACTAAAGGGGTTGAGCACTTAAAGATCTGTAACCTCACCTCTGAGGTGAGTAAGCTCTGGTCCACCGTTAGGTCCCTGTCGAACCCGATGAAGCACAACAACAAGGTGGCCATCACCTTCAACGGTTGTACTTCGTCGGACCCGAAGAGATGCGCGAGCTATTTTAGCCGGCTTTTTATACTGCATCCTCCGGCCGACAGATCCAAGCGTCGTGCTACCAGGAGGCTGCACAAACCTACGAACGACAGAGCGCCATTAACAAATCGAAAACATCTAAAACCATTGGCCCTGATGGACTAAATGCGCTGATGCTGAAACACCTGGAACCATTGGGAGCAGGACTTCTCGCAAAACCAAGGGGAATCTTATCGTCCGATATCTCTCCTTTCCCCAGTAGTGAAGACACTTGAAGCCTTCCTACTCCCACTCTTCACGAAACACCTAGCCCCAGCCCCACATCAGCACGGCTTCCGACGAGTGCATAGCACCACCACTGCAATCACCGCCATAAACGCCCAGATAAACCGCGGGCTTAACCAAAACTGCACCTGCGAGAGGACTGCCCTAGTAGCGTTGGACCTGAAGAAGGCTTTTGACACAGTCAGCCATTCGAAGCTACTAGATGATATTTATCAGTCGACACTCCCGCCAGGGCTGAAGAGGTGGTCCGCAAACTATCTGAGCGGTCGTCACTCGTCAGTGACTTTTCGAGATCAAACATCAAAGCAGGGGAAGATAAAGCATGGTGCACCGCAGGGTGGTGTCCTTTTTCCCTTGCTGTTCAACTTCTACATCTCGAAGCTCCCCAACCACCAGCGGGAGTTTCCCTGGTCTCATACGCTGACGACTGTACGATAATGGCGTCGGACAATGGCATCGATGGCATGTGTTCCAAAGTGAACGACTACCTCACCTACATTTCTCGCTTTTTCACTGCGAGGAATCTCCAACTTTCCCCCACTAAATCCACGGCGACCCTCTTTACCACCTGGACAAAGGAGGTCAAACTGTCCCTTAAGGTAAAAGTCGTAAAGACGAGACACCGATTCCGACAGTAAACAACCCCAAAATTTTGGGTGTAACCTTTGACAGTTTGCTCTCCTTCCCAGCGCACACAACCGCAATTACCACTTAAGTCCAAAACCGCAACAAGGTCCTCAAATCACTTGCCGGCAGCACTTGGCCAAAGACAAAGAACTGTTCCTATCGACATTTAAGGCAATTGGTCGGCCGGTTCTAAACTATGCAGCGCCTGTTTGGTCGCCTGGAACTAGTGACACGCAGTGGACAAAGCTACAGACATGCCAAAATACTGCCATTCAGACAGCGACCGGTTGCCTCCTGATATCCCCGGTTCATCACCTACACAACGCGGCACAAATGCTTCCAGTAATGGAGCATAACAAACTGCTCAGCAAACAGTACCTGCTGGGATGTTACCGCAGGTTTCGCCCCTGCAGACACCTGCTTGAGCCTGAGCCGCCTCCCAGGCACGTCAGGAGACATCTCTTAGACTACGAAATACAGGACAAAACTGACCGCAATCTACTGGATCTGAGAGTGTTTAGACAGTCAATAAACGACATTCACCGGGAGACCGTCACCACCTTCTTAAGCTCCCGTCCTGTGGATGCCGTAATCGGAGTCCAACCACCACCTACAGCAGATGAAGAGCTCCAGCTTCCTCGTGAGACACGTGTAGCACTGACACAATTGCGTTCTGGATATTGTAGCAGGTTGAACTCCTACCTATTCAGAATCGACCCCGACATACCAAACATATGTCCGGCATGTGAGGGCACCCCGCACGACACTAACCACCTTTTCACATGCCACTTAAAACCGACTCATCTAACACCCCTCTCCCTCTGGACCCATCCCGTCGAAACAGCATGTTTCCTGGGCCTACCCCTAGATGAGCTAGACGAAGACGACCGGTGATATGCCCGACACTGGCGGGGCTACTATTACTGTTAACAAACGAAAAATGCGGTGAAGAAAACCCGTGCTTTTTTGCCGTTGGAACAGGTGTTCACAGGCGTCAACATCCACTAGTTTTAACTCATAAGGAACCCAAGTCCCCTGTTTCTGAATCATTCCCAAAGCACGTAATCGCTTGGAAATGAATTGGCGGGTAACTCTTAGTTCTGAAGCAAGCTCTTCTCGCGTTTGACACGGATCCTCATTCAGCAATGCCTCCAATTCAGCGTCGTCACCTTCGAAGTTTTTTGCGATAGAACCAATCTCGGCACATTGTTTTAGTTAAAGCAGCACCTCCATAAACTTTTTGTAGCTCTAGATGCGCTTCAGCCGCCGTTTTTTTCAGCACAAAATCAGACATTTTCACAAAACCAAAAGTATATGATACCAAAACTAAATCACTAATGTGTCGAAGCAGTTTGTTTATCATATATCTAAGCTTGGTTTATGACTTTTAGGTTATGTTAGAACCGACTAGCACACACTGCTGTCACTGCGGCATCTATTGACGAACAGCGAGAACTTAGTAGCGCTCCTAATTTATAAATATTTTAATACATAAAAAATGTTGTGTCGACCGATTTAAATCAAATTTTATGGGTGTGTATTGCCGGTTCCATCCTGAAGGATCAGTGGCCACCTTTTACCCGATAGGTGGCGCCAGTTTCAATATTTAATTTATTTTAGAACGAAATTTTTCGCCAATTTTTTAGTGTTTGTTGTTGGTTCTCACATTAGAGAGAGGATACTGTTGGACCCGATAAATGGCGCTGTTGCTCTAATCTTCTCAATGTCTTTCGACAGTAACTATTTATAAGGATTTTGTACTATATATCATGCAGGCAAATAGGCGGGCGAAAATTAAATTTAATACTTCTTTGTTCAGTTAGGTAGGTAGGTAGGTAAGATGGCAAGAGTACCCCAGGTACGCTATAAGTAGCACTTACGTGCCGTTTTGATACCATAAAGTGGACCACTACCTGTGAATGGAGTAAGGGAGGAGATAAAACCGTCTACAGCCATCCAGTGCTGTTGATGTAGCGGAGGAGAGAAAAGGGATCTAGGCTGGAGAATTTCATCAAGTCATCCCCAAAGGGAACGCTGAGGAATCTCAAGCGCCTAGCCGCCAAAGCCGGACATCTGCAGAGAAAGTGTTCCACAGTCTCTTTCTCTGTAGGATCCCCACAGCTTCTGCAATGGGGGTTGTACGGAATTCCAAGCTTCTCCGCGTGAGTGCCAATCACCGAGTGGCCAGTGATCACCGCAATGAGTTTGGAAATTGAATGGCGGGGGGTTCCCATCACCTTAAGCGTTCTGTTTATATCGTATTGAGGCCATAATGCTTTTGAAATGGCACACGATGAGACAGACCTCCATCTGTCTTGCGCTTTTCTTAGAAAGAAGTTGTGTAGTTTCCCTTTAACGACGGCCAAGGGGATACCGATGTCTGAGAAGAAGGCAGCTGGATTCGGTTCTGCCGCCCCCTTCCTGGCAAGCTCATCGGCAATTTCATTTCCTTCTATATTCCTGTGCCCAGGAACCCAGATGAGTGAAATGTTTCCTGCACGTTCGAGGCGCTTAAGTTCCTTCTTACAGGAGTTCACGAGAAGAGAGCTGCAATACGGCGACGACAGTGCCTTGATTGCAGCTTGGCTATCGGAAAAAATATTAATGTCTCCCTCCCAACAGCGATCCCGAAGCATTTTGCATGCCTGCATGATCGCGAAGACCTCTGCTTGAAAGACGCTGCTTGTCTCCGGCAGTTTATAGGAGACCGAAATGCTGGCTGATTTCGAGTAGACCCCCGCCCCCACTCCAGCCTCCATTTTGGATCCGTCAGTGAAAGCAGAGGCATCTATATCCGCAACAACTCTCCCCTCTTTCCAATCTTGCCTGCTCGGAAAGATAGCCCTAGCACAACCCTCAAAGCACAGTTTGCGAATGGAGAGGTCGGTGCGAATATCAGAGAAGGAAGGGGAGATCTGCTTCAAGATGCTGCCCTACAGGAAGTTGTCTCCAAAGGCCAAACTCCTTCAGTCTAATAGCACTCTGAGCAGCAATGGATTTAACCTGCAGATCCACAGGAATTAAGTGGAGAATAACGTTGAGCGCAGTGGTGGGACATGTTCTACAGGCACTAATGATGCCCACACATGCAGTTCTCTACACTCTCTCTAATTTAGTGAAGTTGTAGCCCTTCTGAAGAGCTAACCACCAAACTAGGCAACCGTATGTCAAAATTGGCAGAACCACTAAGTTGTATATCCAAAGTACGACACGTGGCTTGAGACCCCATTTTTTGCCGAACATAGATTTACAGGCGTAGAAGGCTATATTGACCTTCTTAACTCGATTTTCTATGTGCAGCTTCCAGTGGAGCTTGGGGTCAAGTATTACACCAAGATACTTGACTTCCGATGAAACTGTAAGACACTGGTTGTTAAGTCTAGGAAGCTCAGTCCAAAGTAGCACTTGTTGGCAAGAGAGATTCTAAGTTGGATTTCAAGGCTGACATTGTTATCGGTGTTAATGCTGGTTCCTAGATAAACGAAGTCTTTTACAACCTCGAAATTATAACTTCAACAGTGACGTGGGTTCCGATACGCGAGTGCCCCGACTGTTTGTTTGAAGACAGGAGGTACTTCGTTTTGTCCTCGTTCACCACCAAACCCATTCGCTTTGCCTCTTTATCCAGTTTGGAGATGGCAGAACTAACAGCGCGGTTGTTAAGGCCGATGATATCGATATCATCGGCATACGCCAACAATTGTACGCTCTTATAAAAAATTGTGCCTGAGCGATTCACTTCTGCGGATCGTACGATGCTCTCCAACATCAAGTTAAAGAAGTCACACGACAGCGAGTCACCCTGTCTGAAACCTCGTTTGGTATCAAACAGCTCGGAGAGGTCCTTCTCAATTCTGACGGCGCTACTGGTGTTAAGCAACGTCATCTTACATAGCCGTATTAGTTTTGCGGGGATATCAAATTCAGACATCGCGGCATACAGGTAACTCCCGTACTGTCGAATGCAGCTTTGAAGTCGACGAAAAGATGGTGTGTGTCGATTCTCCTTTCATGGGTCTTTTCCAAGATTTGGCGTGTTGTGGATTTTTGATCAATGGTAGACTTTCCATGTCTGAAGCCCCACTGATAAGGTCCAATCAGTTGGTTGATTGTGGGCTTCAGCCTTTCACACAATACGCTCGCTAGAACCTTATAGGCGATATTTAGAAGACTAGTTCCGCGGTAATTGCCACAAATTGCAGGATCGCCCTTCTTATGGATTGGGCAGAGCACACTTAAATTCCAATCGGCAGCCATGCTTTCATCCGACCATATTTTGCATAGGAGCTGATGCATGCACCTTACCAGCTCCTCGCCGCCATGTTTGAATAGCTCAGCCGGCAGTCCGTCGGCGCCAGCGGCTTTATTGTTCTTTAGCCGCGTTATCGCTATTCTCACCTCGTCATGATCGGGTAGCGGAACGACAATTCCGTCTTCAACGATTGGGGTATCGGGATCTTCACATTCTCGGTGACATGCGCAGCTGTTTAATAGGTTCGAGAAGTGTTCCCTCCATAATTTAAGATTGTTCTGTACGTCAGTCACCAGATCGCCGTCTTTGTTCTTACAGAAAAACGCCCCGGTCTTAAAACCTTCTGTAAGCCGCCGAACTTTCTGGTAGAATTTTCGGGCGTTGTTTCTGTTGGCCAGCATCTCAAGCTCCTCACACTCACGTATTTCTGCCTCTCGTTTCTTCTGTCAGATAATACGTCTCTCTTCCTTTTTCAGCTCTCTGTAGCAATCCCACATGGCTCGCGTTGCGCGCGATCGCAGCGTGGCTCTATAGGCGGCATCCTTTCTTTCTGCGGCAGCATGACATTCCGCGTCGTACCAATTGTTTTTTCGGGCTCGCCGGAATCCGATTTCTTCTTCGGCGGCGGTACGTAGGGAACGAGACATGTTGCTCGTGCATGCCGGTTTGTTGGGCAGTACTCTCTGAGAGCAGGAGTGAGAGTCGAGTGGCGAATCTTCTGGCTGTCTGTTGTGATTGCAGCTTTTCGATGTCGAACATTCTTTGCGTAAGTAGATGCACGTTTTTTGCTGCACAGAGGCGTGTGCGCAGTTTGGCTGCAACAAGGTAATGATCCAATTCGATGTTGGGTCCTCGGATCGTACGTACATCTAATACACTAGAAGCGAGTCTTCCATCTATCACAACATGATCGATCCGGTTTCGTGTTTTTCGATCAGGAGACAGCCAGGTGGCTTGGTGAATCTTCTTATGCTGCAATCTCCTTCTACAAGCTACCATGTTTCGGGCCCCGGCGAAGTCGATCAGCCTCTGTCCGTTACCGGATGTTTCGTTGTGCAGGCTGAATTTTCCGACTGTGGGACCAAAAATTCCCTCTTTGCCCACCATGGCGTTGAAGTCGCCAAGCACGATTTTTATGTCGTGGCGGGGGCAGCGCTTATAGGAACGTTCCAAACGCTCATAGAAGGAATCTTTGGTCGCATCGTCCTTCTCTTCCATCGGGGCGTGGGCGCAAATTAGCGAGATGTTAAAAAATCGCGCTTAGATGCGGATTATTGCGAGATGCTCGTCCACCGGAGTGAACGACAGTACTTGACCACGAAGTCTCTCTCCCACAACAAATCGAACACCGAATTTGCGCTCCTTTACATGGCAGCTGTAGTAGACGTCACAAGGTCCTACGCTCTTCTTGCCTTGGCCCATCCATCGCATCTCTTCGATGGCAGTGATGTCAGCCTTTACTCTCACGAGGACATCAACCAGCCGGGCAGTGGCACCTTCCCCATTGAGGGACCGGACATTCCAGGTGCATGCCCTCAAATCGTAATCCTTATTTCGTTTGCAGTGGTCGTCATCAGTATAGGGTGGTCTCATCCGAGGCTTTTTTAAACTTTTCATTGGGGGGGGATTTTTAAGTGGCTGGTCCCAAACTCAACGCACAACCAGCTATCCTAGAATGTTTCGCCTTCTCACGTTAGCTCACTCCCGAACGGGTGTTCGGAAGCTACCCAGAGGATACGTGGGCTAATCCCGGCCGTTGTGAGCTGCTTGAACCATATGTAGAAGAATCGTCCTGGCCATTCCCAAGTGAATGGCGATCAGTAACTTTCCCCACTTGCGTGGACTTCTACACATGGAGCATAAGGATTACAATGCAATTTCAATGCACTGTCGGAATTTTTTAGTTAACTCTACTTATATTCATCGTTTTTAAAGGAACATATGTATGTTTGTATCTTAACTTAATCTTAGGCAAAAAATTTTTACTTAACAACTAATTATTATTATTTTAGGAATTATATTTGCTTTATAAAAACACTTTTTGTTTTGAGATTCATGAAAGAATGAAAATTTCGTGTAAGAAAATTTATTAGCGAACCGTTGTATTTCAAAATCGTATAAGAAAGACCGGGGACTATTTGGCTGCCGATTCGTTACTATCCTAATGACCGTGGCTTCCGGCTGCGGTTTCAGGCAGCCTTCTGCCTCCAATGGGGCATAGCCAAGCCAGTAATTTACGCGGAAGCCCATCCTTCTAATGGTTTTTTAAGGGGTCCCAGTGGTCGAGAATTTTCCAAAAATAATTTTTTTTGATATTTCGAAAGCATAGGGTTTTCTGAATATACTATTAAATTTAATTTTGGAATTTTTGGAATGATATTCCCAGTATTTTCGATTCTACTGCTGTTTTAGCAGGTAGAGTCAGATTCGTCACGCGGTGGCCGCAATAGAAAATATCCACTAAAACTTTAAACTGAATCATATCAAAACTACTTTTTTCGGTGTGGTGTTGCAAAAAAAAGCTGGAAAAAAGCTGATTTTTAGGGTGCCAAATTCAAAACCGCGCTACGGGCCATAGCTACAGTCATACTGATTAATAATTTTTTTTTGGTTTTTGTGTTTCAGATAAATAGAAGCGCCAAAATGGACAACACCGTCCAGGTCAGATTTTTCGGGAAGGTCAACTTCAGCACTATTTTTTAAATTATTAACATTAAAAAAAAAAATTATTTTTGGATGTAAAAGAAGTTGAATAAAAAGCATAAAAACTCAGAAAACTTGTTTCCGCTCCCTGGGAGGAACACCATCACGATATATGTTGGAGATATATTATCTCCCCTTTCGGTTCCGAGCTGATAACCTGCAAATTAAGCAAGCCTATCTGCCATGCATTCACACAGCCCGTAATAATTCCTGGCCCAAAGTGAATCTCGCAAAACGCTAAGGGGTGAGTCCAACCTCTAATGGTTACTTATGGCTTCTTGGATAATAGAGAGATTCTCCAGTCCTAGCATCTCTGCGGGATAGTTTTTGGGCTGCACCGCCAAACGAATGCCTTTGAAGGCCTCTGAACAGCTGGTATGATGACTATTATTATCCCTCGGTGTTGCCATGGCATGAATACGTTGTCGTATGCTTCAGGAGAGAATGGAAGTGCTCGCTGTATCTTGTCGGTGGGGGCCCGTGAGGTAATATATCCGCTTTGTAGCGAGTGCGGGTTCAAATGGTTGTTTCTCGCTTTTTCCCGGGACGGGTGCACTCGTCTTTCGGTTCGCTGCTCCACAAGCTGGCGAGAAATCTCGGGGGTTTTGCCCCAAGTTCCTCTGGGGTCATCCAACGCTCCAGAATGTCCGAGCTGGAGGAGAGTTGGGCGTTTGCCCCTCCACCGCCTACCCTTCTCTCTGCCGTAGTCGGACGATTAGCCAGACACGAAGTGCCGGGGGTTTGTGGTTCCTGCTCGCTGTGATTTGCACCCGATCTCTCAGCTGGGTTACTTCTGATCGGTTACTAGCCCGACCAGTAGCAGGAGCTGTTTCTCAGCAAAGTATGTTCATTACTTGGCAGTAACGGTGACAGTGTTAGCTGGTGTAAACTGCTCAATCGGTCACTAACTCGACCTCTGATATCAGTTGTTGCTCTTCTACTGACTAGCGACTGACTGACGTGGTGACTAGCTCATTCGGTCTCAAATATCTAGGGCAGGTTCGTGGTAAGTTTTATACCTGGTAGGTGGTTCATCATCCTCCCGGCGTGCCCCTCGGATACCTCCGCTTCCGAGTGGCACGCCAGTTGTTTTTTACTCTGCTTCCTCCCACTGTCCTTCCTATTATTGTAGTTTTTGTTTTTTTTGTATCTGTGTATCTCTAACATGTGTATTGTTGCCATGTGAGGAATGGCGCTATAATTAACGGCACCCTATACCATTTTAAAGCCCCATCTGCTTTAAAATGTATATTTATTAATCTGATTTTGGCAAGTGATACCTCTAGTTCTTAGGACGAATTATTGCTGTTAGCAGCACTTCTTGATGAAGAGCTAGTATGAGTATCCACGTGTCTTTATTTTAACCAGCAAAGTTTTAAATATAGGTATAGTATTTTTTTTTTAAAGAAGAATTAAATTTGAGAAAAAAAACTGTGAATTTTCCTGCCTTCCTGAGAACTACACTCAAGGAATATTACATTTACTCCAATAATAAAATGTTTTAACTCGCATGGTATAAGCAGCTATATCGTAGCAGAGTTGCAATTCAGAGTTAATATTCTGCTCCAATTCTGACTTACAAAATTGTTATAGATTATAAATTTTTCTTTGCTCATTAAAAACAAAGCATAATACCGGACCGATAGTTAACCGCTTTGTAGTGCTCTCATATTCCGCCGTGGTGTTTCATACCGTACCACGTCTATTTGCTTATTAGAGATCACGGCTCTTGTGACTCCCATTTCTAAACAATTAAAAAGTGATTGCTGTTACGAACTCCGTAACATAAATGTTTCCTTTTGTTTGGTTTCTGAAATTGCAGAAAATAGTAATTAAATTGGGCTGTACCTGTCTCTGGTACAAACTAATTCAAGTCTTAACGCTGCTTCGTTACATCGTTAAACAAGTAAGCAGAATGTGATCGACGTGGATAACTCCAGCGCGAAAACCCACGATATAGAGAATGCAAAGGTTTGAACAACATTAAACCGTTAATCGGCTCTCAGCAAGTTTTAAGGAATCAGTTGATTTGTTGACGTAACAGCGGTTTGTTTACGACAAAGGCCGGTAAAAACAGGGATGTTGCTGGTGATATATGAAAAAATCGATCAGACCGTTAACCGGCTCTGAGCGAATTTGGCAAAATCAGTTGACGTAGCAGGGGTTGTGAATCGGTTTGTTTACGAAAAGACCGAGATAATGTTGGGGATATACGAGAAAAATTAATGCAGTCTTTACTCATGTTGCTTCGTTGCCATCTGAACAACTACTGAATGGACGAGTATGTGAAATGAGCGGGTAGAATTCGACTGCGAGTATCCTGTGACGTCGCAACCGAGGATGCTCGCACAATTTTGGTTTTCACCATAGTTATTGGCCAAAACTGGTAAATCTATTATCTTTAGGGAAGAGAGTCACTGCAGTTGAGAATGCGTTTACTGATGCTCTCACTTTTCGCCTTGAATTGCTTAGTATAAGGTTTTCCAAACAGAGGTGTTATTTTGATATTCAAAGAAAACTCCTATTTTTTAATATAAATAATCGGATGTTTACTTCATTATAAAGAAAATAACATCAGGCAAATGACCACCACGACCACGCTTATAGGACAATATCCTTTTCATGAAATTTTCCATAACCGAATTGCAAAGTGGCTGCCCTATGTCCTCGAAACTCACTAATTCCATCCTTGAGGTCTTGAATCGACCCTGGGCTGCTGGCGTAGACCTTCTCTTTCACGTGGCTCCAAAGAAAAAAGTCACAAGGTGTTAAATCAAAAGATCTCGGTGGCCAATTGTGAATACCTCTTCGAGAGATAACACGGTCCCGAAACTTTTCTCGTAAAAGATCAATGGTTTCTTCGCTTGTGTGGCACGTAACGCTGTTTAGTTGGAAATAACTGTTGTCTAGATCAATACCATCCAATTCCGGCCATAAAAATTGTTAATCGTCTCTCGATAGCGCAATCCAACACCAGTTATTGGAAAACCCTTTACTAAGGTTCGGAGCGGCGCTCTTCAAGGCAACCCAATTTCTACTGATGTAATTGTTAACGGGATGTCCCCAGTGGGAGGTAAGTGTTCGCCTGAAATTTTTGCAAAGGTTTGCAGCTCAGACTCCGCTTTTGCGCAATTTTTTTCCGCTGAGAAGTGCAAAAGCAATGGATAAAAGCAATTATACTTGCCTTGTTCTTCAAATCTGAAAAAAGAAAAATTGCTAGTGTCCTCTGATGTTGACCCGCTAGACTACTGCTGAATTTGTTTAAGCGCAGCTAAGAGTGGAGGTTCGAGCAACAAAGTTGAAGGTAATGCTATCGAAACAGTTGCAAATATGGATCCTACGATAGTCCTTCTACTACGCTATAGGCAACTTTTTATTTATCAAACTTTAGAATTTAATTTGATAACCTTTTTTTCTATTTTTTTTTTGCATATTTATATGTTATATGTACGCGTTATGATAATTCTCTTAAATTTTTGGTAATTTTAAATGTTATTATTCTAGCGCGCTTTATCCTTCTTTTTGTATTATTTCAATCACTTTTGTTTTCGATGTGTATGTTTTTCTTGTGTTGTCTGCATTCTCATAGTTGCTTCTGCATGAGCTAGGCGCACCAGATTTAAGCCCCACTAGAGCATAAGATTCCTTGAAAGGCAGTGATGTCAGCCTTTACTCTCACGAGGACATCAACAAGCCGGGCAGAGGTACCTTCCCCATTAAAGGACCGGACATTCCAGATCCATGCCCTCAAATCGCATTCCTTATTTGGTTTGCAGGGGTCGTCACCAGAAATTTTAGTTCTCATCCGAGGCTTTGTATATATATACCCATTCGGGGGATTTTTAAGTGGCGGGTCCCAAAACCAGCGCACAACCAGCTATCCTGGAATGCTTCGCCTCCTCACGTTACCTCACTCCCGAACGGGTGTTCGGAAGCTACCCAGAGGATACGTGGATAAGTGGATAAGTGTGCTGTGCCCAATCCATAAGAAGGGCGATTCTGCAACCTGTGCCAATTACCGCGGGATTAGTCTTCTAAATATCGCCTATAAGGTTCTAGCGAGCGTATTGTGTGAAAGGCTGAAGCCCACCATCAACCAACTGATTGGACCTTATCAGTGGGGCTTTAGACCTGGATAGTCTACCATCGACCAAATATTCACAATCAAATCTTAGAAATCAGCAAATCTTAGAAAAGAACCAGACGCCGTCAGAATTGGGAGGACAAAACGAAGTATTTCCTGTCTTCAAACAAACAGTCGGCGCACTCGGTTATCGGCACCCGCGTCACTGTTGACAGTTATAATTTCGATGTTGTAAAAGACTTCGTTTATTTACGAACCAGCATTAACACCGATAGCAATGTCAGCCTTGAAATCCAACGTAGAATCTCTCTTGCCAACAAGTGCTACTTTGGACTAAGTAGGCAACTGAGCAGTAAAGTCATCTCTCGACGAACAAAACTAACAATCTGCAAGACTCTCATCATGCCCGTCCTAACGTATGGTACAGAAGCGTGGACGATGACAACATCCGATGAAGCGACGCTTGGAGTGTTTGAGAGAAAGATTCTGCGCAAGATTTTTGGACCTTTGCACGGATATCGCAGACGATGGAACGATGAGCTGTATGAGCTTTACGACGACATTGACATAGCGCAGCGGAGAAAGATACAGCGGATACGTTGGCTGGGTCATGTCGTCCGAATGGATACAAACGCTCCGGCTCTGAAAGTATTCGGTGCGGTACCAGCAGGAAGGTTTCCTTTGTATTGGGGAGATCAGGTGGAGAAGGACTTGACTTCAGTTGGCGGGTCCAATTGGCGCCGGTTAGCACGAGAAAGAAACAACTGGCGCGCTTTGTTAAACTCGGCCAAAATCGCGTAAGCAGTTATCGCGCCAATTAAGAAGAAGAAGAGAAGAGCATAAGCTTTGCAGCATTAATAATAATCAAACAATTTTAATAAACATTTTATGTCAACAGGTGAATTGTTTTGGAGGTGCAGCCTTATCATCTTTTCAAAACTTTTAACTACATTCCAAAAGTCATTTTATGCACACATGTTATTGATAAAGCTGTCTGGGCTCAGCTGTTCATCCAAGAATAACTCAAGCGCTCGACGTTCTTCGTTAAAATGATCGCAAAAGAAGAGTCCGTGCTCCGCGGTTTCTATTGCATCGTTGTAACTTGGGCAGGACGGGGTGTCCTCCATATAGAGTCGGTGTATGTACTCCAAGAGTACAATAAAGACCCAGCGGCTACGTTGGCTGGTTCATGTTGTCCGAATGCATACAAACGCTCCGGCTCTGAAAATATTCGATACGGTACCAGCTGGTGGTATTAGAGGAAGGCCTCCTCTGCGTTGGAAAGCTCAGGTGGAGAAGAACTTGGCTTAAGTTGCTGTGTCCAATTGGCGCCGGTTAGCACAAGAAAGAAACGACTGTCGACTTTGTTAAACTCTGCCAAAATTGCGTAAGTGGTTATCGTGCAAATTAAGAAGAAGGAGTAGAATGTACTCCAAGAAACATCCGTGACCGCTCAATTTCGGTTAAATACACTGGATCACAAATTTCAACTTTTTTCTGCACCAGAGACGCCGTTATGAAATTCCAATGTAAAATCACCGTCTGATTCCGAAAATCAAGGTTATTTTTTTATTCTATGGTAACGTTTTTGAGATATTTACGAATTACCGTTATTTCAAAAAAAAAAAAAAAATTCGGCCCACTTAATCATATATATCTCGAAAACGAATTGAGCGATTCCAAAACCGTTTAAAGCCTTTGAAAGGTAATAAAATTTGCTATAAACAGTGTGTAAAACACTTTTTGCTAGGTCCTGCAGATTCAAAGATAACGAACTATCATAACGGATTTTTTAAATTTTTTTTGTAAAAATATAGAAAAAATTTGTACTTTGAGAGAAAGGATCTCGAAAAATTTTTACTTTTTCGTGTATTTTTTTTTTTACTCTAAGCTCTGCTTTATTACAAAAAAAACAAAACTTTGATTCAACAAAATCGATGAACTAATTCAAAAGTTACAAACATTCAAGTAAATATATCCATTTAATACTTAAGTACCCTACTGGTAATATGTGTTAGTATTCGCATATCAGTTAGTTACATTTCAAGCAAGATACAAGCAGATACATTTCAAGCAAGATCATATGCTTAAGGCAGGTAGTGTTTTCTATGTATAACTAGGGAACCTTTTTGTATAGGTAGGCTTGCATTTTTAGTTGATCTATGTAAGTATAAATAATAGTACATGTGCCTCGTTCCTTCATAATTTCTGCAAGGATCGCCGGATACTGTTCACTTTATAATTGGAGTTTATAATCCGTCATTTACATAAAAATTTAATATGAATAAGAGGGCGCGAGAGTTTGAGTGTAAAAATGATCCAGATATGTTCTGTTTCATCTGCGGGGAATTTATCGTTCAAAGGATGCGACGTGTGTTTTCAAATCCTTTGAAATTTGCATACCATAAGTGTTATGGAATTGAGCCTAGAAACAATGAAAAACCATGGACACCGAATACTGTGTCCACCACATGTCGAGTCGAATTGATATTTTCGGAAACCGGAACCAAAAGGTACATCGTAAAAACTAGGAGTTTGCTCTCTTTCAATGCATATCTGACTAATTTCTTAAACAATCTATTTAGGCGGCATATGAAATTTATTACACCAATGAAGTGGAGGGAACCAACTTGCCATTCAACGGACTGCTATATTTGTACTACAAAAGTATTTGGGGTTGGAAAGTCAAGAAAAGTAACCTATTCGAGCGTATCTACAGTGTGATTACTAGAACTAAATTCAACGGAAGCTACATTGCCAGAATCAAATTTAACTTTAGTTCCGGCTACAGTTTCATTGTCAACAGCAGTATCTGATTACGCGGCATCATGTTGTACTGAATTGCAAACGGAAAACGAAAGAAACCCTTTGTCACAAGCACAACTCAATGATTGGATACGAGCTTTGGAATTGTCAAAAGAAAAGGCCGAACTACATGCCTCTCGTATGCAACAATTTAAATTTGTTTCATCCGATGTTAAGGTAACATATTATAGGACTCGTCACGAACAATTCTCCCAGTTCTATACGAAGAAGGACAGTGTTTGTAATTGCAAAAACATTGTTGGTCTATTTAAACAGTTTGGTGAACCATATGATTCAAAAGAGTGGCGATTGTTCATAGACGGCAATAAATTAAGTTTAAAGGCCGTATTATTGCATATTGGCAACCAAGAGCCATCTATCCCGATCGCGCAAGCAGTAAATACGAAGGAAACATATGAGACAACGCAAAAATTGCTTAAATTAATTAAATACGAAGAACATGATTGGAAAATATGTGCCGATCAAAAAGTCGTTGGAATGCTATGTGGTCTACAATCTGGATACACAAAGTAATGTTGCTTTCTATGCAAATGGGATAGCCGAGCACGTCAAGACCACTACATCATAAAGGATTGGCCAGAACGAATCGAGTTTCAAGTTGGGGTGGATAACATAAAATACTCACCACTTATAAAGAAGGAAAAAATAATTCTACCTCCGCTCCACATCAAGCTCGGCCTTATCAAAAACTTTGCCAAGGCTTTGGACAAAGAAGGCGAAGCTTTTCATTATTTGAAAACAATCTTTCCACAGATTTCAGAAGCAAAAATAAAGGACGGGATTTTTGTGGGGCCGCAAATAAGGAAAATAATGGCCAATACCCATTTCAAAGAACTATTGTCACCAGTGGAGGCAGCGGCGTGGGACCCTTTTGAAAAGGTCGTTACTTCTTTTTTAGGCAAACACAAAAGTCCTAACTTCGAGCTGATAGTGAACGATTTAATCAAAAACTATGCGGAAATGGGTAAATAAAAAACACATATAAGACCGTTTTCTCAGTTAACTTTAAAACTAAACAAAAAATTTGAAAGCAAATTTTTAAATTTACATGAGAATATATAGCCCTTAATCTGAATTTATTGCCCTGCTCCGAACAAACAAGAACGACCAAAATTTGTTCTGAATTGGAAGATTAATGCAGCCTAAGAAAATTATATGCTAATGTGTCACTTATGTATTTATCTAATTCCCTTTTTAATTTTCTTTCAGGAGTAAATATGTCTTTAAAAATTCATTTTCTGCACTCCCATTTAAATTTTTTCCCGCAAAATCTTGGCGACGAAAGTGACGAGGATGGCGAAAGGTTTCACCAGCAAATGAAAATGATTGAAAGTCGGTATCTATCAAGGATTCTGGGATGTCGCTTCGATGGGTGACTACTGTTGGTCTCTCATAAGAGAAACCGATCCTTATATAAATAAGCGTCAAAACAAGACACATAACTTTTTCAATTATAAAATAAGATCATAGAGTTAACACAGAATCATATGTACATACGCTATTATTTGTAGGGTACTTAAGTTTTACTATATGGATATATTTACTTGAATGCTTTTAACTTTTGTATTAGTTCATCGATTTTGTTTAATCAAAGTTTATTTTTTTTGTAATAAAACAGAGCTTAGAGTGAAAGCAAAAAATACACGAAAAAGTAAAAAGTTTTTGAGATCCTTTCTCTCAAAGCACAAATTTTTTTATATTTTTACAAAAAAAATTTAAAAAATCCGTTATGATAGTTCGTTATCTTTGAATCTGCAGGGCCTAGCAAAAAGTGTTTTACACACAGTTTATAGCAAATTTTATTATCTTTTTAAAGCTTTAAACGGTTTTGGAATCGCTCAATTCGTTTTCGAGATATATATGATTAAGTGGGCCGATTTTTTTTTTTTTTGAAATAACGGTAATTCGTAAATATCTCAAAAATGTTACCATAGAATAAAAAATAACCTTGATTTTCGGAATCAGGCGGTGATTTTACATTGGAATTTCATAACGGCGTCTCTGGTGCATTTTGGCTGTAAAGCGGTGATATTGGTCTACGTCTCCGTGTCTTCTGGTCACCCATTGGCTTGTTTTGGGGATAAGTCTATAGGTCCTACGTCCGTTAACAGTCGAGTCCCATCTGCTTTAATTAATAGTTTAATAGCCTTAACGTGGTTCATATCAAAGCATCTAGCCTTAACTCTGATAAGTTAGACTATGTAACGAATCTTCTTGGGAAATGAGGTGCTGACATCATCTATAGTAGCTTCAGAAACGTGGCTCACCGCAATGATACGGCACTGCCGAACTATCACAAAAGAGGGAAGTGTGGTAATTTATTGCCACTACTCTACTCTAAAAATTCCAACTTTAGCAGCATAAAATTAATAAACATTATGTATATGTTAACACCAGCCAACGCGCATCCGACCAAAATTCTATTCCCACCAATATTGCTGACAACGCGTCTACAGCTTTACGCGTGACAACAACAGCGAAATTATAAAAATGCCGAAAGTTTACACCAGCAAAGGCGTGTCCGGTCAAGCTCTATTCCCACAAATATTGCGGACGACGCATCTGCAAGTTTGCTCGTGACAACAACAACAAATTGCATTCGCGTGTCACGTGGACAATAATGTGAAGGAAGGAAGAGTAAGAATTCAGGTATTTGGGCACAGTTGTCGAAATAAATACTTAGTTGTATTAACTCACCGGATTCAATCGGCTCCCCTTGTTCTCGCAAGGTAAATAAAACTTTTTAAAGTAATTTTAAAGTGTTATACTAACTGGTGCCCAACGTAGGGTCATGCAAAAAGTCCTTATAAAGGATACGCGACCTTGGCCGTGGGTTCGAACCCACTTAAAACTAATATATTTCCTGTAAAGTGAAGTTTGGTCGAAAGTGATTTAAAAGAATGAAACTAATTAAAAATACCACATAGGGTGGTGGAAAACATTTACAAAATTTTTTTTAAAACATTTTTAATAAAAAGAATTAAAAGAAAGTGATTGAAAATTGTGAACTAATATCACATAGGGTGATGTGAAATATTTAAGAAAGCCTGTGTAAAAATTTTAAATCAAAACATCTTTGTTTGGCATTGCACGTCACGTCAAGGCGTTGCCACCGAGGGACCAAAAGACGAAAAAGCACCAGGGATCAGCTCTCAACATACGCAGATTTGTAGAAGTAGCCTAAGATGAAAATACTAATGTTAGAAGAAAGCTTAGCAGTTACAATACAAAGTAAATTTAAAATTTTTAAGAGTGATTGGTCTATTTATTTTGATCCAATAAATCTAAATATTTGAGATTTCCCTTGCTCGGAATGGATTCCCAATATTTTCAAACTATTCCCAATACCACAATCCGTACCGCAACGGAACAATCTAGGCAATAATTCCAGACCCGCATAGATGAACTGACAAATAGACTTCCAGTTTAGCCCCTTACTCTTCTGAAGCGGGGACACGTGAGAAGCACATGTTCTGCGACCTCCTCAACTGCTGGTGTGCACTGCTCGCAGTATGGACTATCTTCGTGTCCAAAGCGGTGAAGGTACGCTTTAAAGCAACAATGATCACTTAGGATTTGGCAGAGATAGAAGTCTACTTATCGGTGCTTTTTCTGGAGCCAATCTTCAACGTTGGGGATGAGACGGTGGGCCCACCTGCCTTTATTTCCACTGTCCCATCGCATATGCCACTGGTCCATGCAGCGGTGATTTATTGATTTTCTCAGTACCAGCTGGTCGCATTAGGCTTTGCTGTTCCTCATACGTCTCATTTCTCACATCTCCTGTGCTATTAAGTTCAGTGGGCACAGACCAGCTATGATGAGCGCCGCATCTTCTGAGACTGTCCTGAAGGCAGAGCAGACTCTAAGAGCACACAAGCGGTATGTGGGGTTATTGCTTCGTATGTATGAAGCGTGTCGGAATGTATTGCGCCAAACTGTCGCGCCAGGGCTGCTGTCGCAGTCGTAGTTTTGTTGCTAGCGTACTCCAAGTTGTCTCGGAAGCTTATTCGGTGGTCTACCAAGACGCCTAAGTATCTTACGTATGGCTTTGACTCGATAATGCTGTCTCCAAATCTAACCTTCAACTTTTCAACTCTCTTTCGGCTGCTGATAAGTACGGCTTCTTTTTTACGCGTAGCTAGCTTTAAACCGTTCGCGGCTAGCTATCTCTAGCCGCGCCTATAGCTGGTTGCGCGATATCTACAATTTCCGCGAGCATTTTCGCGGTTACAACGATCGATGTATCGTCCGCGAAGCCAACGAATGATACTCTCTTGTGTACATTTAGCCGGAAAATGCCGTCGTACATAATGTTCCATAGGAAAGGCCCTAGTAGGGATTCCTTGTGGAACACCAGCTGTGACGTTTTAGTCAACGATTCCGGCGTCGCTGTCGTAACGTAACACCCTATAAGAGATAGCTGGATATGATATGTTATAGATAGGTAGGCACTTGCATCGCGCGGAGACGTGTAGTATGTCTATCCATCAGGCACTGTAGAATGCATTTTTGACGTCTAATGTTACTACCAGGCAATATTCTTTTGCTCCACCTAACCATCGCCTGCCTTCAATTGCCTTTTCCGCAATCGCTTCCTCCTGAAGCCAAACTGACAGCTGTCCATCTACTTATGTTTCCAGCCGTTTTTTAATCACAATCTTAAACCACTTACCAATGGATTCCAGCATGCATAGTGGACGGTATTCATTTGGAGAGCAAGTACCTGGTTTTTTTGATACAAATATCAATTTTTGTAGTTTCCAGATATTTGGAAAGACGCCTTTTTGAAGGTACACATTAATAACTCTCGCAAACAAGCACGGGTTTTGCCAAACTGCTTTTTCAACGCAATGTTTGGAATTATATATGGCCCTGGCGCTTTTCGAGGCGATAATTTGCTACTTAGTTTGAGCACTTCGTCTGCATTTACCGCAGGGATATTGGTGGCTGGTTCGCTACTGGGCGTTATAACGAAGTCAGGCAGCGAAGGGAAGAGTTCTCGTACAATCTGCTCCAAGAGAGTTGGGCATGTTGGTTGTACCGTCTGCTTCATCTTGCTCCGCAAAATTTTATAGGTTGAGGTCCATGGGTTAATATTGACGTCGTCACATAGCTCTTTGAACATATGGCGCTTGCTATCGCGAATGGCCAGCTTAAACGCTTTACGCTATCTCAGAGAGCTTTTCGTCGAAGCTTTTCGTTTTCCACCCATTCTGCCGTATGTAGGGTATCGTGCCTACTTGAGCTTTTCGACTATTGCCCTACGATCGCTATGTGTGTAGCAGTCGCTGATGTACCATCTTGTAGCTCTACTTAGTCCCCTGCTTATGAACGAAAGGTCTATTATGGAACCAGTACCATTTTTGCTACATGTGTTCTCTGTGCCACTGTTGAGTAGAACGAAATCAAGCGCTGATAGTACATTTAAAAGCTCCCTGCCTTTCGGGTTCGTTCTTTCACATCCCCACTCTGCTGCCCACGCATTGAAGTCACCTGCTACGAGCGCTGCGCTTCTTTGCTTAGCGTCATTAACGTGTTCATCCATGATGGTGGCAAAGGTACATAAATCTGTACTGGGTGGTATGTAGCAGCTGTATATGTGTATGTTGGTATTTTTTGCGTGGTTTTGGTCTTACATTTCACCACTGTTGACCAGCCTTCACGTGATTGGGTGCCCTCCACGCCTAGGGGCGCATTCATGTCTACTGCTGCCACGCTTTTGTTTCTTTACAGCAACCAACCCTTTTGGTTGGTTGGAGTAGTGTGGTTGCTCTTTGGGCCTGGCCTCTATTGGTTCTCTCGGCGATTCTAAGTGGATGCACTTTGCTATTTGCTGCGGCGAATTGGGCGCATGCCGCCCATGTCTAATGCTTTCTGATGCGGCCCTCTATTGCACTCACCAGGTCTTTCATTGGAATGTTGGCATGCCTCTGCATTTCCATCATACTAATGAGCTCTTTTATTTTTTCTCCCATCACACGTAGCGGCTCCCCGTCTGATACTCGCTTTGTCGCTTGCTACCTTTTCCTCTCCCTTCTGCTGTTGCGTGTCGCTTTTTTCCATGTCTGAAGTTTTATCGAGGATGGTTTCATGTTTAGAAGTCCACGCCTGTGGGGAAAGTTACTGATCGCTATTCACTTGAGAGTGACCAGCACGATTCTTCTGCATATGGTTCAAGCAGCTCACAACGTCGGAGATTAGCCCACGCATCCTCTGGGTAGCTTCCGAACACCCGTTCTGAAGTGAGACAACGTGAAAAGCCGAAGCATTACAGGATAGCTGGTTGTGCGCTGGGTTTGGGACCCGCCACTTAAAAATCCCTCCGAATGAAAACAGCAAAAAAGCCTCGGATGAGAATTTCCAACCCAGATGATGACCCCTGCAAACGAAATAAGGAGTATGATTTGAGGGCATGCACCTGGAATGTCCGGGGTCTTAATGGGGAAGGTGCCTCTGCCCGGCTGGTTGATGCCCTCGTAAGAGTAAAGGCTGACATCACTGCCATCAAAGAGATGCGATGGATGGAGCAAGGCAAGAAAACCATAGGACCTTGCGACGTCAACTACAGCTGCCATGTAAAGGAGCGCACATTCGGTGTCGGATTTGTTGTGGGAGAGAGACCTCGTGGTCAAGTACTGTCGTTCCTCCGGTGGACGAGCATCTCGCAACAATCTGCATCAAAGCGCGATTTTTTAACACCTCGTAAATTTGCGCCCACGCCCCGACGGAAGAGAAGGACGATGCGACCAAAGATTCCTTCTATGAGCGCTTGAAACATTCTTATAAGCGCTGCCCCCGCCACGACATAAAAATCGTGCTTGGCAACTTCAACGCCATGGTGGGCAAGGAAGGAATTTTTGGTTCCACAGTCGGAAAATTCAGCCTGCACAACGAAATATTCGGTAACGGACAGAGGCTGATCGACTTCGCCGGGGCCCGAAACATGGTAGTCTGCAGCACCAGATTCCAGCATAAAAAGATCCACTAAGCTACCTGGCTGTCCCCTGATCGAAAAACGCAAAACCAGATCGATCATGTTGTGATAGATGGAAGACACGCTTCTAGTGTATTAAATGTACGTACGATCCGAGGACCCAACATCGAATTGGATCATTACCTTGTTGCAGCCAAACGTGTGCGTAACGCCTCTGTGCAGAAAAAAACGTACATCTACTTACGCAAAGAATGTTCGACATCGAAAAGCTGCATTCACAACATACTGCCAGAAGATTCGCCACTCGACTCTCACTCCTGCTCTCAGAGAGTACTGCCCAACAAACCGGCATGCACGAGCAACATTTCTCGTTCCCTACGTACCGCCGCCGAAGAAGAAATCGGATTCCGGCGAGCCCGAAAAAATAATTGGTACGACGCGGAATGTCATGCTGCCGCAGAAAGAAAGGATGCCGCCTATAGAGCCACGCTGGGATCGTGCGCAACGCGAGCCATGTGGGATCGCTACAGAGAGCTAAAAAAGGAAGAGAGACGTTTTATTCGAAAGAAGAAACGAGAGGCCGAAATACGTGAGTTCGAAGAGCTTGAGATGCTGGCCAACAGAAACAACGCCTGAAAATTCTATCAGAAAGTTCGGCGGCTTACAGAAGGTTTTAAGATCGGGGCGATTTCCTGTAAGAACAAAGACGGCGATCTGGTGGCTGACATCCAGAGCAATCTTAAATTATGGAGGGAACACTTCTCGAACGACGGAATTGTCGCTCCGCTATCCGATCATGACGAGGTGAGAATAGCGATAACGCGGGTAAAGAGCAACAAAGCTGCGGGCGCCGACGGACTGCCGGCTGAGCTATTCAATCATGGCGGCGAGAAGCTGGTAAGGTTCATGCATCAGCTCCTATGCAAAATATGGTCGGAATTTAGTCTTCCAAATATCGCCTATAAGGTTCTAGCGAGCGTATTGTGTGAAAGGCTGAAACCCACCGTCAACCAACTGATTGGACCTTATCAATATGGCTTTAGACCTGGAAAGTCTACCATCGACCAAATATTTACAATACGCCAAAGGGGAATCGACACACACCATCTCTTCGTCGATTTCAAAACTGCATTCAACAGTACGTAGAGGAGTTATCCCTATGCCGCGATGTCTGAGTTTGGTATCCCCACAAAACTAATACGGCTTTGCAAGATGACATTGCTCAACACCAGCAGCTACCGTCAGAATTTGGAAGGACCACTCCGAGCCGTTTGATACCAAACGAGGTTTCAGACAGGGTGATTGGCTGTCGTGTGACTTCTTTAACCTGATGTTGGAGAGCATCGTACGAGCCGCAGAACTGAATCGCTCAGGCACAATATTTTTATAAGAGCGTACAATTGTTAGGGTATACCGATGATATCCACAACATCAGCCTTAACAACCGCACTTTTAGGTCTGCCTTCTCCAAACAGGATAAATAGGCAAAGCGAATGGGTCTGGTGGTAACGAGGACAAAACGAAGTACCTCCTGTCTTCAAACAAACAGTCGGCGCACTCGCGTATCAGGACCCGCGTCACTGTTGACAGTTATAATTTCGAGGTTGTAAAAGACTTCGTTTATTTAGGAACCAGCATTAACACCGATAACAATGTCAGCCTTGAAATCCAACGCAGAATCTCTCTTGCCAACAAGTGCTACTTTGGAATAAGTAGGCAACTGAGCAGTACAGTCCTCTCTTGACGAACAAAACTAACACTCTACAAGACTCTCATCAAGCCCGTCCTAACGTATGGCGCAGAAGCTTGGACGATGACAACATCCGATGAAGCGACGCTTGGAATGTTCGAGAGAAAGATTCTGCGCGAGATTTTTGGACCTTTGCACCTTGGCGACGGGGACTATCGCAGACGATGGAACGATGAGCTGTATGAGCTTTACGACGACATAGACATAGCGCAGCGAATAAAGATCCAGCGGCTACGTTGGCTGGGTCATGTCATCCGAATGGATACAAACGCTCTGGCTTTGAAAGTATTCGATGCGGTACCAGCTGGTGGTAGCAGAGGAAGAGGAAGGCCTCCTCTGCGTTGGAAATATGAGATGGAGAAGGACTTGGCTTCACTTGGTGTGTCCAATTAGCACCGGTTAGCACGAGAAAGAAACGGCGCGCTTTTTAAACTCGGCCAAAATTGCGTAAGCGGTTATCTCACCAAGTAAGAGAGAAGAAGAGAAGTTTTATGCTCGCATTAGTGCTTTTCAGCGCGCCCTTGCTCATTAGTGAGTATTGGTTTCCTCGTCTCAGAAAAGGATTGAGCGTATTGCTCTTTACCTTTGATTCTCCGCATAAGCCAGGAGACTTATTCGGCATGTTGTTGGGTGGTTTGCTTATGCCTGTGGGAGTCAGATGTCATTCACCTCTCACTGTAGCTGAGAGTGAAAGCAGGTATTTGCCAACCGCGGATTAGAATACATCGGCGTCTTGTTCTTGCCTTCATTTTCATTAGCTTTTTTCGACTGAGTAGTCAGAAATCGTTAATTTATAGAAAAGTCTGCGTTCCTGTCATGCATGGAATTTTCAGGGGTTCTCATCCCATGAAGACTAATCAGCACCGACACATCTTTCACCAAAAGCGGTAAAGTAAATTGATAAAATTTAACAGCAATTGTTAAATATACGGGGTGTGGCATTCATAGTGTAACCAATTAAGAAGGCTATAAATTTAGTTTGGAAAATTACTTTTATTCAATTCAAAGTAAAAAATGTGTGAAAATAATACAAAATTAAAAATCAATTTACTTTTGCCCGATGTGACCACCTTATGCCTTGAGTATGGTCAGCGTCAGGGTTAAATTAATCCTAATTGCAACAACAGCCCCATTAATTCTATAACGAATAAAAAAAAACCTACATGTCATTCAAGCAAAATTGGTAAACGAAATAAATAAAGACTTACACGTACCCAACAAACAGATTTACAGAGATATAACGCATAAAGACAAACACTGCAATACAAACTAGGAGGCATTATATACAGGGTTGGCCATATTAAACTGACCCATGTGATTATTAAAAAAATATGGAAAAAGAAACATTTTTTTGTGTTTCATTGTGAAAAACATTTAATTTAGTTCAAGGAGATTCGTTTACATCACTTTTTGAATATGATATCGCGCAAGTGGTCGCCCTTAGCTCGTATAGCGTAATGTGCCCGGTTTTCGGCGTTTTCCATAGTTTTGGCCAGCGTCTCGGCCGATATGGCGGCTATTTCCCGTCGGATATTGGCCTTAAGTGCGCCTAGTGTCTTTGGCTTGTTGACGTAAACCTTAGATTTCAAATAGCCCCAAAGAAAAAAGTCCGGTGGCGTCAAATCCGGTGATCGTGGCGGCCAGTCAAAATCGCCGCTTTTTGATATCAAACGGCCAGGGAACAAAGTCTTCAATAAGTTGACGGTGGCTTGTGCTGTGTGTGGTGGTGCGCCATCTTGCTGAAACCAGAAGTGCTCCATACCATTTTCACGAACAATCGGCATCACAAAATCGGTTATCATGGCCCGATAACGCTCTTGATTGACGGTCAATGGTTGGTGTTGACCATTTTCAAAGAAGAACGGCCCAATGACCATATCAGCGCAAATGCCACACCAGACTGTAACTTTTTGGTCGTGGAGAGGTACCTCTTCAATAATTTGAGGGTTTTCAGTGGCGTAGAAACGGCAATTTTGCTTATTTACGGTTCCGTTCAAGGAGAAATGGGCCTCATCACTCATAATGATTTGATGACGTTGCGTTTTTACAATCGAGAAGGAATTTTGAATGTACAGCTGAACAATTTCAGCGCGTTCTATTGGGGTGTACTGTTTCATGGTATAAATCTCCTTCGACTGACGCTTCCAACGCGGTATGTCATTAGCTGATCTGAAATTACAGTAAAAAGTTATAGGGTTACTCAATGGGTCAGTTTAATATGGCCAACCCTGTATAAGTATATATACGTATTGCAGTGTTTGTCTTATGCGTTTTTATATATATATGATTGGCGCTTACACCCTTTTTGGGTGTTTGGCCGAGATCCTCCTCCTATTTGTGGCGTGTGTATTGATGTTGTTCCACAAAAGCAAGGAACTATAGCTTTTAAGCCGACTCCGAGTGGCAGATATTTTTATGAGGCTTTTTTTCATGGCAGAAATGCACTCGGAGGCTTGCCATTGCTTGCCGAAGAGCGATCACTAATAGAAAAATAGTGGGTTGATTTAGGGTGAGGTTTGCTAACTTGTGACATTAGATTTTTGGGGGAGGCAAGTGGAGCAAGTGAATAAGTTTAAGTGCATTTTTGAATGTAAATAATAACGGGTGATCAATCATGAGGTGCTTTTTTCAATAGTTAAAAAAAACAAAAATGTAAATTATTTTCAAAACCTTTATTTATCATTTGAAAGGACATTCTTTGACATTTACTTTTTGAATATGACTTCATTCAAATGTTGGCCGCAACTACGCTTAAGGTGGTCCATTCTGAAGGTCCAATTTTCAATCACTCGTTCGAGCATTTCGACTGGTATGTCGTGAATAACACGCGTAATGTTGGCTTCCAGAGCTTCAATCGTAGCTGGTTTATCAGCATAGACCTTGGACTTCACGAATCCCCAAAGAAAAAAGTCCAAAGGTGTGATATCACAAGATCTTGGTGGCCAACTCACAGGTCCTAAACGTGAAATCAGCTGCTCTCCGAAATGACTTCTCAATAAAGTCATTGTTTCACGAGCTGTATGGCAACTGGCTCCGTCTTGTTGAAACCAAATGTCGTAGAGATCATTAGATTCAATTTCAGGTAGCAAAAAGTCCGATATCATGGTACGGTAGCGAGCACCATTCACAGTTACGTTGCGGCCATCATCATTTTTGAAAAAATATGGACCGATGATTCCACCAGCCCATAAACCACACCAGACCGTTGTTTTCTCTGGGTGTAAGGGTAGCTCTTGAACCTGTTCTGGTTGCTCTTCATCCCAAATACGGCAATTTTGCTTATTGACGTAACCATTGAGCCAGAAATGCGCCTCATCGCTGAACAAAATTTTGCTCGAAAACAGCGGATCTTCTTCAATCTTTTCAAGAGCCCAATCAGCAAAACGGTGACGTGCAGGAAGGTCATTTGGCTTTAGTTCTTGTACGAGCTGTATTTTGTATGCTTTTAAATGAAGATCCTTCCGTAAAATTGACCAAGCTGTTCCATACGACAGTCCAAGTTGCTGAGAACGGTGCCGAATCGATTCATCGCGGTTTTCACGTACACTCTCTGCTACTGCCGCTATATTCTCAATGCTTCTTGCTGGACGTGGTCTATTCGGTCGAGAATTATCCACCAATGAATATTCGGATTCAAATTTGTTGATGGTATGTCGAATAGTGTTTAAGGCAGGCCGATTATGTTGACCATAATGTGGTCTAAGCGCACGAAAAACATTTGTCACAGAACGCTGATTTTCATAATACAGTTGAACAATTTGTAGACGTTGTTGCGGTGTGAGTCTTTCCATGATGAAATGCCAAACGCTGTTCAACAAATCCACGATGACAGTTTGCCACAACTCGCGCGCGATCTGTAAAAAAAACGCAAATGAAAAAAACTCCTCTTAATTGATCACCCGTTATGTCATACACAGGGTCCGGCAACAAAGTGTGAAAATAATACAAAATTAAGGATCAATTTACGTTTGCTCGATGTGACCATCTTTTGCCTTGACTATGGCCAGGATCAGGGTTAAATTAATCTTTCTTGCAACAACCTGTGAACTGTGCTCAAAAAGTATCGCGAATTTTGTGTTTTTTCAAAATTTATTTATTAATTCATTAATATCTATTTTGTCCCCTTTAAAGTAGTCCCCATGAGATATTATGCCCCAACGTTTTTTCCAATCTTCGAAGCTCTTAAAAAAATTGTTTATCTTGTTCTCCTTCGATGCCGTCTTTATCCCGTCAATCGTAGCGTAGCGTCGTCCTTTCATGGGCCCCTTCAGTTTCGTGAACAAGAAAAAGTCACAGGGGGCGAGATCCGGGAATACGGTGGCTGTGGAATCATTAGTGTTTTGCTTTTGGCCAAAAAGTCGCGCATAAGCAACGCTGTGTGAGCAGGGGCGTTATCGTGATGCAAGAGCCAATTTTTGTTGAAGTTTCGAAGTTTAGACATTCAAAACAAAAGAGGAAAATAATGAGAAGAAGAAATAATGCATGTACTCACTAGAAAAATTAATCATATAACTAATCAAAATGCAGAATCAGGATCATTCTTTGACCGAAGGATCAATAGCCCTTGCGTCTATTAAATAAATTTTCCTATGATGTCATCATATCGTTCGTTAGATTCACCTGAAGAAATCCAAAAAGAATCAATAATTTAAACATCGATTACCACTACTGGATAAATAATGGGCTAATAGAAATTGTAATGAAAAAAAGAAATTCAATATGCCTTAATACCATAAAGTTAAAAGTAGTTAACAGATGCCAGTAAGTAATACCTTAATAGAAATCGGAACTAAAAAATCAAACTCAATTTGCCTTAATAAATTTTCCTCCAAAAATCCAAGAAATCCATTTAGATCAATAAAATAAACACCATCTATTCAGATCAATAAAATAAGACCTAAGATAAACAAATGGTAAGTTATAAATAAGATATTTTGGAAATAAAGTACAGTTTGGTTTCAGTCTTGGAGAAAACGTTCCTTTTTATCTTTTTAAAAACGTTCACCGTTCTCACATATTCTAATCCCTATATATGTATACGGAGCTCTGGGCACTCACCCTGGCAAAAATTCATGATTCGCCAAATATTGGCTAAATAATAAGATACATATTCTTCTTCTTCTTAATTGGCGCGATAATCGCTCAGTCGTTTCTTTGTCGTGTTAACCAGAGCCAGTTGGCCACACCAAGCGAAGCCAAGTCCTTCTCCACCTGATCATTCTTCTGCTACCACCAGCTGATACCGCATCAAATACTTTCAGAGCCGGAGCGTTTGTATCCATTCGGACGACATGACCCAGCCGCTGACTCTGTCTATTTCGTCGTAAAGAGAGATTATACGTTGGATTTCCAGACTGGCTTTGTTATAGGTGTTAATGCTGATTCCTAAATAAACGAAGTCTTTTACAACCTTGAAATCATAACTGTCAACAGTGACGTGACATTGTTTTTAAATTCATTTCTTTAAGGTTATAGGGTTTGCAATTATTTCTGTGACAAGAAGGGTTGAATGCGATTGGAGTCGAGTGTTGTTTGATGTGGCATATGATAGATAGATAGTGGCAAGATAGCTGACTGAAGTGAGAGTTTACTTTCAAGGGAAACATGAGAAATTTGATATAGTAACCAATATAGGCTTCTGAGTTTTATTCCTAGAGCCTTCCATTTAGTGAAAATATGGGTTTTCCTTGCAAATTTGCTATCAAGATGCATACCGAGATATTTTGTGAAGTTGGTTTGGGGGATGACTGTATTATTGAGCTTAACGGGAGGGCAAGTTTTTCGGTGTGAAAAGTGACTTGGGAAATTTTGTCTCGTTTGGCTTAATGCGCCATTATTCGTGAGCGTTCCAAATATGATTTCTTCAGAAGCTGGTGGATCTTAAGTACATAGCAAGTATACTTATATAAGTAGGATGGGGTCCATGATACTGCCTTGGGGTACACCAGCTGAACTTTCACTTAGTTTAGACTATATTCTTCGCCGTGTTTGACACACAAAAAGCGATTTTCGAGGTAGGAATTAATAAATATGTAATAACTTTTTGGAAACGTGTCTTTTATTTTCTATGATAAGCCATCATACCAAACGCTGCCAAAGGCTGACTTGCTCAGCGGTTTTTCCTGGTTTGAGGATCATTTTCACTTAAGCTACTTTGTATTGAGGGGGAACAAAACCAGACAATATAATTATATATGTACGCAAGGAAAGTGAGACTTTCCTCTGCGAGTTGTTTCAGTACTTCTCCTTCAATAAGATAATATCCAGGGGCCTTCTTTTTCAAAATTTTTTGTTATCACTTCTTTAACTTAATTTTTTGCGATTTTTTTTATTGGGGGGTCCATCTGGTGGGTATATTTTGCTTTTTGAGCATCTGGGACGAGGAAATGTGTTTGTCTTCTCAAGATCTGTTTTAGCCCATTTATTAGTTTCCATATTAATTGATGATTGTACTAGGATTAACATTTTAAATTTTTTTTTTTGCTTTCCATAGAGTAGTCAGTGGCAGAGGTTGCATTAAGCTTGCTGAGATAGTTCTGGACCTGAGAGTTGTGTTCTGATTTAAGGAGTTCTTAGGTAAGCGAGTTAAGTGTTTTTTGTCTTCAGAGTGTTCGCTTCTTTGACATGTTTTTCTTGCTTGTCCTTTTTCTTTCAAATTTTCTTTTACCTCAAGAGATATTTGTGTATGGTGTTGCTTCGTGAGACAGGCTGTTATGTTAAATGCTGTATGTTGGATACAATCATTGAAATATGAGACAGCATATATAATATCTTCATTGCTCTTAAGTGGGTGTTTTAAGTTAATGATTGAAGTAAGTAAGGATTCGGAAATTCATCCAGTCGGTTTTACTATTGTGGAGACAGCAGTTAACAAGTGATTTAACTAAATCTTTCTTTAATGTGACAAATACGGGAGAGTAATCAGAGGATAATTCGTAACATGAGCTGCAGGTTATTTCACTATCTGGAATACCTTTCGCTACGCAAAACTTGAGGAGATCTAGTATTTTATTTGTGTCAGTGGGCTAATACTTGTTAGATTCAGTTTCGTGAGAGCTACCAAAAGTTGGCGGCCTTTTGAGGTAGCGAGACAAGATCCCCAATGAGTGTGTTTGGATAATTGGTCATGCTTGGGTGGGCTATATACTGATAATATTGTGATAGGGCCATTTTAACTCTTCAAAATTATACTTTTGGCATGAATAGGTCCTGTGCAAAAACAGGTTATGCACTAATGCTTCGAATCTGTTATCTCTAGAGGGCATATCCCCAGGTAGTGGGTAGAAGAACGCTTCCCAGATATGTGTGGTAGAAGAATATCTCCCCTGAACCATACAGGCCTAAGACGTAATGGAGCCCTCTTGATACCAGGCCGCCTCAAGTTTAAAGTCGGCCTTACCATGTTATGGGGCGCTACCATGGTCGATCGGTTATTCCCCCGATATCCGTCTTCGTCACCGCACATAGCGACATGTCCAGCCCTCCGGCGAGCAGAGCGTACGAAACAAAAAAATAAATAAACGAAAACCAAATCGACACCCGCTGATGCTAAGGGGCGAAATCATCAAAATGAAAAAAATCCGTATAGGTATTAGCTTTACCAGAGATGTCTCGCTATTTTCGGAAAGATGAGGCCGAAGGTAAACCTCATCCAAAAGGCGCGACCGATAGGGCAAGGTGGTGGATGAGCACCTGGCGGCCCAGGCCACCCAAAAGACAGAAGCCGTGAAGCGAAATCAATCGCAAGACGAAAGAGAGAACACATTTAATGAGGTTGCACGGGATTACCTGCAAATTGCACTGGCTGACGAATTAATTAACCCCCGTAAGCCAGCATAGGAAAAGTGATACGAAATCGAATTGTTCCGATGGATGATTGAAGCACCATAAAAGCGGAGGCTCTGCAAAAGAGCAGCGTGTCCTTCCTTCTCCAAAACTCGGAGAAGTGCATCGAACCACTGGGAAAGGTGAGCAATAAACTTCAGTTTAGCGTGAGCAAAGCGCAACTGTAGGACGTATGCAACTGGACGACGCCGGTTCTGCCAAAAATGATGGCACTAACGAACAGCCTACGGACATGCAGGTTAGCAACGCCAATATTTCTAAAATCGACCAATAAGTATGGGTCTCAAAGTTTTCCAGACCAACATGCAGCACCCTAAGACTGCAACGGACAACCCAACCGTTCCCCTATCGGAGGACGACGTCAAGATTGCATGGATACAGGAACCCAGAGGGCGGAGCGATTGATGTGGTGCTAATGGCATCAGGACTGTGTCCTAATACGATCAGTTGGACAATCAAAGGGAGCTTGGCGAGCATAATTCTTGAGCAACAGGCTGTGGCTTAAGTTTAAACGCACGTAAAATATAACTTATGATATACTCGTATACCACCAGACACAAGAAAGGTAAGGAAAACAGAAATTGCTTTATATGGCTCTAAGCGTATGCTAGGAAGAAGATGGAGTCTTCAACCTGAGTATACGTAGCCATTATCGTTGTATAAGTCATAACTGGCTTTTGGTCTGCCCAAAATGGGCATCCCTCACAACACACACTGTCACGTTTTAAACGACCAGAGAAAAAGGAAACGATTTTTCATATCCTCTGTGAATGCCCTGCCTTATGAGAAAACCATTGTTCAAGAGTCTCGCTGGCTACGAACCAATGATTCATATTACTTCTTATGAGAACAGCAGAGCCCGCATGTGCTTTTTTATAGCTTGTAAGTTGGTATCCGAAAATAGCTTTTATTGTTAAAGTGAATTCTAGAGACCAGGAGAATATCTATGTCGTGTGATTTGAGCAGTGTTTTTAATTCCAATGTATGTTTTGACAGACCATTGACATTCCAAATGTTTCCAGATGAGAATATTAATGGATTTGAAGGGCTACATTTTTGAGTCGCGAGAATAGCGAGGAGATTCAGCACTGATAAGATTTGTTGCATGACTTGCATGTGAAGCTCGATTATTTCTCGCATTTCACTTGAGGACTTGGATGTTGTTTCCTTGGGCTGAGGGACTGAAGGAGCATTCGTATTGAGAGAGCTATTATATAAGTTAAAGTTTCATTTCTTAAACTTACACCTACTATTGGCCACACGTCCCGTTGCACTTGCATATGACCTATTCACAAGGTGAAGTCAAAAATAAACAACACTAAGCTAAAATAGAAACAACAGGAGCTTTGTTCTGATAACTTCGAGTTTATTTATTCAAAATAGTCCCCTCTGGCCTCGATACACTCTTTTGCGCGATCTAAAAGCTTTTTGAAAGCGTGTTTTAGGTCATTGACCGGAATGTACGTCAGGATGTCGGGATGGCCTCTACGGACGCAAAACATTTTCCTTTCAAGGCCAAATGCAATTTTCCGAATAGGTAGAAGTCACAGGGAGCCATAAATGGCGAATACGGTGAGTGGTTGATGGCTCAAATGCAATTTCTAGTAAAAACAGCAGTCATATGAGTGGATCGATGAGATTGTGCATTATCATGCAATAAGCGCCAGCTTCCTCCTTCGCGGTATTCAGGGCGAGTTAGACAAACACGATGCAACAAACGCCTCAAAACGCCAAGATAGAAAATTGCCTTGACGGTTCGGCCCGTTGGCAAGAACTCCTTGTGGACAATTCCCTTGGAATCGTAAAAACAAATGAACATCGACTTTATTTTTGACTTCTCCAAACGCGATTTTTTGGGTGTGGGCTGGTCTGGGGCCTTTCATTCCGCACTTTGAGGCATACCTTCAGGTTCATGTTGGAAACACCACGTTTCATCACCAGTTACAATGTTTAAAAGGAAGTTTTCGTATTTTCTCGCGTCTTTCGAATGTTTAATTATGAGCAATTTTTGGTCCTCAATTAACTAGCGGAATGCAAAGTGCACAGATCTTTCGTAAGCCCAAATGATCAGTTAAAATGCGATAAATCGATGTTTTGGTGATATTCAATTCGGACTCAGTGAATTTTAACTATGATTTCGATTAATTTTTGATAAATTTACTAACAATTTCGATGGAGTCTTCGGTGATTACTGATACTGGACGGCCCTTATGCTCATTGTCATTTATGTCCTCACAACCATCTCTGAACGAGATAGACAATCATTGCCGATGACACAAACATACTGACACTTTAGACGCAATAACTTCGCTTCCACTGAACTGAATGTCACCCAGCTTTCACTGGAAGTCAGCTAGGGTTGTAACTTCTAACGCACTAATTAATTAAAAAGATGGCGCCATCAAAAACATTTTTTTGATGCCAGTCTTGTTTATTTTGAGCTTCACCTTGTATTACAACATTTACTCAATTTTACGCAATTGCTACGAATTTGTTACCAGTATTAAACTGTTCATGAAGTATCAGCAGTTCTTTGGTTGCTCGTTCAGAATTGTTGACCGTTGGTAATGGTCAACTTTGTTGGGCTGTTGCGTTAACTCTTCCCTTTAATTATGATCATCCTCGATAATTAGTGGAATGGTAAATTATTCAAGTTTATATACATATCTTGGATTGTGACTGGTATTGCTTGCCAAGGCCATCTTTCTGGTTCGTTCTGGTTTGCATTGACTTTATTATTTCCTTTTCTACATATTGGATTTTTATGAAACGTTTCCTTAGTAAAAAGAGCCATCGCTGCCATTGTTAGGCTTCCGACAGAGGATGTAGCCTTTTTACTAAAGTTGATTTGGTCTTCATTTATGATATGCAGATCTTTCAATGATTCTAAGGAAAGGAGTTCTATGTGGTCTGATTTTAGTGGGCTTGCTTCAATATTGGTGAATTGTCGGCTGTTTATTTTAATTGTTGAATATTACTACATGTGCACCATTAATTTTTAGGGATATTTCGTCAGCTTGTATTTCGTCGTCAAACTGGTTTAACAATATTACTCCTGATTTTATTTCTTCTAACGTAGGGACGTGATAGCCGTTAGCGTTTGACTTCAAACTATAATATAAATAATCCCAGTCACACATAAATCTTAACTTAAATCTGATAAGTTATTTTCTTTAAAAATTGTTATATCATTATAGCTTTCACTTTCATTTTTCTTCGTTTATTTTAGTTTATTAATTCACAATTGCATTTCTTCTTTACTCAGTATTACAGAGTTTAAAACATGTTCTTTTGTCCGTTTAGAAATTTTCTTTAATCTTATTTTGCAAGTCGTATCTTTTCTAATCGTATTTAGCATCTCGTTTATTGAATGAGTTATATTATAATATTAGGACTATGAATAAGTTCGTGCGGTTTTTTTTCGAAATTTGAAACTTTATTGACGTAAAATGGTTACAAATTTAATATTCAAAATATTGTCCATCGCTTACTACTACTTTTTCCCATCTTTCTGGCAATTCACGGATTCCCTTTGTGAAAAATTCGGTCGGTTTTGCCGCAATCCACGAATCGATCCATTTTTTGACTTCATCGTAATTACGGAAGTGCTGGTCAGCCAGGCCATGTTGCATCGATCGGAAGAGATAGTAATCGGATGGCGCAAGGTCTGGACTATACGGCGGGTGGGGTAGGACATCCCATTTGAGCGTTTCTAAGTATGTTTTGACCACTTGTGCAACATGTGGCCGAGCATTGTCATGTTGCAAAATAACTTTGTCGTGTCTATCGGCGTATTGCGGCCGTTTTTCTCGCAGTGCTCGGCTCAAACGCATCAATTGTCGTCGGTAGACATCCCCCGTAATCGTTTCATTCGGTTTCAGTAGCTCATAATACACAACACCCAGCTGGTCCCACCAGATACACAGCATAACCTTCAGGCCATGAATATTCTGCGCCGACGTCGATGTTGAAGCATGGCCAGGGTATCCATACGTTGCCCGACGTTTTGGATTGTCGTAATGGACCCACTTTTCATCGCCAGTCACAATTCGATGCAAAAAACCCTTTCTTTTGTGCCGTTGAAGCAGTTGTTCGCATGCCATAAAACGGCGTTCAACGTCTCTTGGCTTCAATTCATACGGCACCCAATGGCCTACCTTTCGGATCATTCCCATGGCTTTTAAACGTTTGGAAATGGTTGATTGATCAACTCCCAAAGTTTTTGCAACCTCTTCTTGCGTTTGAGCCGGATCTTGATCGAGCAATTCCTCCAATTCGGTATCCATGAACTTTGGCGGCGCACCCTCGCGTTCTTCGTCTTCCAAGCCAAAATCACCACTTTTAAAGCGTGCAAACCACTTCTGGCACGTTCGCTCAGATAGAGCATGCTCACCATAAACTTCCACCAAGATACGATGACTTTCGGCTGCTTTTTTCTTCATATTAAAATAATGAAGAAGAATTCCCCGCAAAAACACATTATTTGGCACGAAATTCGACATTTTCAAGTGTGGTAAAAATATTGTTGTTTACGCTTCAAATAAAAAACTTATACTGACGTTTGTGCCTTACGACAGTAGCTCTCCAATGAATGTTTGGAAATGTGGATCGATGGAATAATAATCAAGTTACGCCATCTGTTGTAAAACCGCAACGAACTTATTCATAGTCCTATTATTATACTCGTTTCTCAAATAATTTGTTAACTACTATTCGGTTCTTATTATTTTCATTCAAATTATTTAATTTATTTGTTATTATGTTAAGGTTTTCATTATTGGGAGATCCAGCTATGTGTTTCCATACCGTTCTCAATATATCAATTGATGCTTTTATTCTATTGCATTTGGAAGGTTTTAGTGCGTTTAAGATCTCAAAGGTTTGGATGGTGAAATCGTTAGGGATTTGGTTGTTCATTTCGTTCTTCACCATTGAGTAGTGTTCCTGATATATAGGACATCGTAGAAAGTGGGAATGGCCTGCAGCTGCCTAACTTGCGACAGGGAAGTCGAGGTGGGAAAAACCGGCTCATAAGAAACAGATATTGAGTGCGAAGTATACGAAAAATTGGCTTTGTGATTGAGTAAATTATTACAGTTACTAATAATCGTCCCAAAAGTTATAAAGGTTTCAATTAATGGCATCTCTTGTATCTATTTCTCATTACAGGCGTTTTTTACCCACTTACATATAAATATAAATACATATGATTATTAATATATCTATACATATACTGTCTATGAAGTAACAGTGGGGCACGAGGTAGAAGAACGCGTTTGCCACCAAATAATTTGCGAGTACTATTTTCGATTCCCTTTCGGGATTTTTCATAAAAAAAATCAAACCAAGTTGCGGTTTCCTTCAAGCCGTAATACCTTCCATATTTTACAAAAATTTTCACAATTTTTGACAATAAACATTTTGTTTGAACTAATACGCACTTATTCGCTGCTTATTTTCGTTTTCGTTAGTTCTGGTGAAGTTTCAGCTATTTTGATGGACTTAATGCCTTTAAAACGCCAGAGAACTGTTGCAAAAAACAGCATAGTGCGCATAAAAAAAAGTCACCTCGAAAAGAACATGTCGCTAGATCCAGTTGAATTGAAGTGCCGACTCGACACATTGTACTCCACAGCGAAAAACTTATGAAGTGCCAGTCGAGGAAATCGACGAAGGAGACATTGCTCGTGGAGAGTTAGAGGACTTAATTGACTCTCTTTTACCTACCTATACTCTCTCTAACTCTCCACTTACTGTTTTTTCGTTTTCGCTATTCCTCTAATCTACAAATTATGACTTGAATTGTTATATCCGACGAGTGTGATTTTAATTCACTCCAGGCAATAATCATGTGAATTTCGCGCTTCCCAAAATTTTATATATATATATATATATAGTTGGCGCTTCCCAAAATATATTACTTATAAACCAAAGAAACGGCTTTGTGATTGACTAAATTATTATATATTTACATATAGATATATAAAGGGTGTTTTTTTTAGAGGTTAGGTTTTTAAGATGAAATAAAACGTATATAATTTAATGTTATGGCCAAGAATTCAGCTTTATTATAAAGATAAGGGTTTGCCATTATGTTTTAAAAATGATTTCAGGCAAGTGGCCGCCGCGGCTGGCTCGAATAAATTCCAGCCGAGAGGCCCAATTTTCGACCACTTTTTGCAGCAATTGGGGCCGTATGTCAGCAATAACGCGCCGAATATTCTCTTCCAAGACGTCAATCGTCTCGGGCTTATCTGCGTAGACAAGCGACTTCACATAGCCCCACAAGAAATAGTCCAGCGGTGTTATATCGCACGATCTTGGAGGCCACGCCACAGGTCCACGGCGCGAGATAATGCGCTCACCAAAAGTTTCCGTCAATAAATCGATTGTTGCGTTGGCTGTATGGCATGTAGCGTTGTCTTGTTGGAACCAAAGGTCGTCCACATCAACATCGTCCAATTCAGGCACGAAAAAGTTATTAATCATGGCTCTATAGCGCTCTCCATTGACTGTAACATTATGGCCGGGTTCATTTTTAAAGAAATATGGACCAATGATTCCCTCTGCCCATAGAGCACACCAAACAGTGACTTTTTGAGGATGTAACGGCGTCTCAGCAATGGCTTGTGGATTATGTTCACTCCAAATGCGACAATTTTGCTTATTGACATACCCATTCAACCAAAAGTGAGCTTCATCGCTGAACAAAATTTTCTTGTGAAAATCGGGATCGGTGGCCATCTCGTTTTGGGCCCATTCACCGAACGTGCGACGCGCTTATTCAGGTGTAAGTCTATTCATTATGAAATGGCAAACCAAACTGAGCATAAATCAAGTGACAGCTGTCAAAAAGACCATCTACGAAAAAAGTAATGCCAACTTGAAAACCTAACCTCTAAAAAAAACACCCTTTATAATTGGCGCGTACACTCTATTTGTGGTGTGCGTCTTGATGTTGTTCAACAAATGGAGGGGCCTACAGTTTCAAGCCGACTACGAGCGGCAGATATTTTTTTATGAGGAGCTTTTTCGGAGGTTTGCCATTGCCTGCCGAGGAGCGACCGCTATTAGAAAAAACGTTTTCTTCAACTTGGCCTTTTCCCGAGACTCGAACCTACGTTCTCTCTGAATTCCGAATGGTAGTCACGCACCAACCCATTCGGCTAAGCCGGCCGCCGACTAAATCATTCTAGTTGCTAATAATTGTCTCACAAGGCCTTCAATATTATTGGCATCTTTTGTATCCACTTCTCATGATAGGCGTTTATTAGCCACTTATTTGTATATAAATATATATGCATATCTACATATATTTATATGTATTTGCTTGTGCATCGTTATCATGAATCATGTTCATCGGGAAAAACAACAACAACTCCAAGATAGATTAGATATCTAATATTATTAGATATCACTTCGTTAGAAATATTATTGAGACAGGCGATATTAAATTGAATATGTATCAACTTATGAAATGATAGCAGACGTATTAACGAAGAATTTGTCAAAAAAGAAACCAGATGAATTTTTGAAATTTTTAAACCTTAAATAATGTATATATGTTTTTGTAAGTACATCTGCACTGAGGAGGGCTGTAGAAATGTTACCTTATAAAGCAACCCTATTATAGCAATGCAAATGTTCACGTACGAAATGTCGAACATAACTGTTAATAAGTATATACATGAATTTCAAACTTACTTCTAATTTAACCACCACTTGTGACTCACTCACTATTATTCTGTCAATAAAATCAACAGGTTATGGGCCCAGTCTCGCAAGTAGTGTTTCAGAGTTAAATAATTTTTCACGATGAGTGTCATATATCACATTGAAAAGCTGGACAAGCATAATATCGATTCTTGGAGCGTACAAATGCGAAGCGTACTGGTACATGCTGAGCTAGGAAAGACCGCATAGAGTGAGTCACCGAAGGCAGAGGTTGTGACCTGGACTACGAAGGATGAGAAGGCACTAGCGATGATTACACTAACAGCCCTATTCTGTGCACTTCAGAAATAACCAAAATTTTGATAATTAATCAAAATTTTTATCAAGGCTTTATGCTATTCTGTGCATATATTGATAAAAATTAAAGCTTTGCTACTCAGCGCTTTTACCCACACCGTGGTTAACAGTACAATGTAAACATAGATGAGCTGTTTAGTACGAAATGGAATCTTAAACGTACATACGTATATTTTATATTTGACTTTACATTTATTTTAAATTATATTATTTTAAATTCCTTTTCAGCAAAACAAAACAGAAATTGGCACGGAAAAAAATAACCCAAGGGCGCCCCAGCAAATCAAAGATTTGTGAAAGCAGCTAGCAGTGCAATTAAATGCATGCAGAGGGCCAACTCGTACTGCAGCTAAGTTGAAAGTGGTAATTTGTTTATTACATTTCTATATGAGTATTTGTTGACATATGTATTTGCATTTGTAGACATTGGGAGTGTGGAAGTGTCAACTGCGCATGCGGACAAGACGCTTAAAATTTAGTCAAAGACTTTCTGGCGGTGGACAAGGGCCAAGCCAATGAGTGAATTTGAGGAAAAGGCTTTGGCAACCTTTGGGCTGGCTGCTGTTAACGGTGTGGAAAGTATTAAGAGTTTTGGGCTTGTGCTGCCACACGAAGAAACTGAAGGATCGCTCTCAGTTCAGTGTCCAATGTCAATATCACTCAACCCGGCAAGTCCTCCACTGTCGCCAAACACTGTGCCATAGTCAATTCCTCTTTCATCGTCATTCGCTCTTCTACCATTGCCAACCCCTTTGCCATCAACAAGTACTTCGACGCCATTTAGCCTGGAGAATCAACTAATTTGGCTGAACTCATTAATATTTTAAAGCAGAACTGTTTGAGGAAGTATTTTATTTTATTATATAATAGAATATTTCCATTATTTATTTTATTTTATTAAATAACCGAGATGAAATTATTAGAATATGGGTATAAAAAAGGTTTCCAAAGCTGTACCGAAAAATATTCTTCTCTCAATAACTGAATTTTTAATATATTATTTTAAAATATTTATGGAATATATACAAGTTATGTTGCCATATACCACTATACTTCCCAATGTCGCACCCTGTGATCACATTGCACTACACGTGAGTTCATTGCTCCAATTAAAGTTCACACAAGAACTTTCGCTGACGCGACACACGCGCAAGCGATCAATTGCAATATCCAATGCTTGGGAATTGCAAGGCCAGCATATTGGCCAACACGCGCAACCCAACGATTGCGAAATACCAGCAAGTGGTGGGAACTGCAACGTTGGCGAATTAGCTTAGGTTAAGAAGTTAGTTGGTAAGAATTATATTTTGTAAAGTTTAGTTGGAATCGGAACCGCAACTAATGCGGAATAAAATTATATGTGACTAATTGAAATCGTGTTTTTTATGTTATCGGTGAAAAGTTGGTTCACCGCATCTTTAATTTTTTGGAAGCCCCTATCGGTCAGGGCATAAGTGGCGCCCGAGCAGTCGGTGTGAAGTGACTTAAAAAAAACAATAAACGATAATAACAAAATTTTTCTACATGTGCCAAAGCAACACAGTCAAAGTGTAAAGTCCAAGCAAAATTTTCCATGGCAAAGTCGAAAACGGAGTCAAAATCGAAGTCAACAACAAATCGGCATCGGCAGTTGTTGTAACATAAAGCGCTAATTGAACTAAATTTTACGTGGTTTGCCACAAACGAATTGAAGCAAGAAATTTGAATAGAATTTTCGTTTTTTTTTGGATAAAAATTAAGCTTTGTTGGAATGCCAGTTGGTGCTTGTAAAATCAGTCAAACATCCTTTGTGAAGTGCAATACTTAGCTGTGTGTGTGCGTGCTTTTGTGCATATTTGCCAATTCGACAGCAAATTAGTGTAAAAGAAATCGAGTTCGGAAAAAAAGGAAAAGTTAATTGCATTGATTTATTTTGCATGCCAAAAATCAAAAAAAAAAAAAAAAAATTTTTGACTGAACTCTGAATTTGGAAACATTTGGTATCGCCGTTTTTTCAAGAAGCCAATGAAATATTGGATTGTGTATTCTATCTATATATATTTCTATTTTCAAGGAAATGAACTCCGACGAGATTTCGAGGTCCCTCACAGAGATGAATGGCGCTCTGAATGCCATTCTTGGTAAGGTAAAGAAGTTTGAGGAGCGTCTCAATAGGGTGGAAGCAACGAACAGAGATGACTCCTTGCAAGGCCTTACCCAGGACCTGGAACGAATAGAGAGGGAAGTACAGGAGGTACGGAGACAGTCCACGGACACCAGACCACAACCAGTCGAGCCGCTAGTTACGCCTCGAACGGAAAATGAACTAACTCAAGTGGCCAAGCTTCCGGACTGTGTCAAGGAGCTGCAAGTATTCGATGGTTCACGGGAACACTATGGTTCCTGGGTGCATAGTGTAGAGTTAGTAATAAAAGACTACGAAATTGTGCGGCACAAGCCGATATATACCGCCATCCTAAGACATATTAGGGGAAAAATTAGGGGGGCGGCCGATTCTGCACTACTTGCGCACAACATCCACGATTCAGACTGGGCGAAAATTAAAGAAACCCTTTCGCTGCACTACGCAGACACTAGAGACTTACAAACGTTGGAACTGCAACTGACGTTAATGTCTCAAGGGCGGCAGAGGTTATCCGACTTCTATTCGCAAATTCAAAAACAGTTATCCCTAATGATAAACACGATCGAACCAGAAAAGTACGCACATAAGGAAACAATTGAAGCGCTGACAGAGGCGCACCGTCGAAGAGCACTAGATGTGTTCATTAGAGGTCTCAACGGGGACCTACCAGCCCTGCTCCTCGTTCAAAATGTCAAATCCTTACCAGAGGCATACTCTGCTTGCCTGAAGTTGCGGAATGCGGACCGCAGAAATACATTTCACCGTCCATTTCTAGCAAATAGAGGTGACGGGAATATTATTGATACCCCATCCTTCTCCCGTAACAGGCGGGATTACAATGGCCAAGGCTACTCTGACCAGCAACATCCACGCCAGCCGAACAACAATCGAACGTGGCAAGACGGCAACCGGAAAGTACCAAGACCGTCTTACTCAGGTTCGGGGCAAACAAGACCGCAAAATTGGCGGAGCACTCCGTCGGCGTTGGTAAAATCAAATTACGAGCCATCTTCCCAGTCGCGAAACACTAGATTTACCCCATATGACGGCGCAAATAGGGGTGCAGGTTCCACGGGACACATGAACCAAACAGCTAGTAAACAACAAAAGCTGTTCCACCTGATACCGGTAGACATAGAAGTTATCCAGGATACAGCAAGCAAAGAACAACTCACGGAGGATCAGGTAAATTTTACCATAGGAGCCTCATGTCTGGCGTACCATATTTAGAATATGTTACGCATGATCAGGGTATGTTAGAGTTTCTAGTCGACACGGGGGCAAACAAAAATTACATTAGTGAACGCGTAGCACGCAACACCGTGCCAGTGGAAAAGCCATTCAAAGTAACCTCTGCCGGTGGCGACATAAAAGTAGACAGAAAAGTATGTGGATATTTTTTTAAGTTTGTAGGCAAGGACACTCCCACCACATTTTTCGTCCTCCCAGGACTCAAATCATTCGACGGGATCATAGGCGACGACACGTTGACTGAAGTCAAAGCGGTAATAGATAGAGAACTCAACGTCCTTGTGCTAAAACCGAATGTAGTATTGCCCCTTAAGCGAAAAATAGCGCAACAAGTTAATAAAATAGAAACAAACATCCCGCTGGATCCAAATATCACTAACCTTACTAAAAATAAGCTCTACCAAATATCAAATAAATACGAAAACTTGTTTGGTCCGGTTGACCGCAGTATGGAAATCCAAACCAATGTCCAAGCCGAAATAAGAACTAATACCGGAAACCCTATCTACACAAAAAGTTACCCCTACCCTGTAAACATGCGCGAAGAAGTTGAGAAGCAAATCCAGAATTTACTTTCAGAAGGAATAATTCGTCCTTCAAAAAGCCCATACAATTCGCCCATATGGATTGTGCCGAAAAAATTTCAGTCTGATGGGGAAAAGAAATATCGAATGGTCATAGATTTCAAGCGGTTAAACGCAGTAACTGTCCCTGACACGTATCCTATACCTGACATTAATGGCACCATCGCGAGCCTTGGTAATGCTAAATATTTCACAACACTTGACCTCACTTCGGGATTTCACCAAATTCCAATGAAGGACAGCGACATCGCAAAAACGGCATTTTCCACAATGAATGGAAAATACGAATTTTTGCGGCTTCCTTTTGGTCTCAAAAATGCACCCTCTATCTTTCAACGAATGATAGACGACGTGCTCAAAGAATTCATAGGTCGTACATGTTTCGTATACATCGACGACATTATAATTTTCAGCAAAGACCAGGATACTCATTTAAGGGACATCGAGACCATTCTCCATAGGCTTTTGAACGCAAGTCTCAGAGTTAATCTAGAAAAAACGCAATTCCTTAAAACAAGCGTAGAGTTTCTAGGTTATTTTATGACCTCCGAGGGAATACTCCCAGACCCAAAAAAAAGTAGATTCAATAAGAAAAATGCTTCCCCCTTCCAGCTTAAAGGAACTTAAAAGTTTCCTAGGTTTAACATCATATTATAGAAAATTCATCCGAGATTACGCTAAAATTGCAAAACCGCTAACCAACCTCACACGAGGAGAGCACGCACAGGTAAAGGCAACGCAATCCAAAAAGGTACCCATAAGCTTGGACACAGAAGCGCTAAAGGCATTCATTGATCTCAAGGAGATACTGACGACATCGGAAGTCCTAACCTTCCCCAACTTCGACAAACCCTTCAATCTGACAACTGACGCCTCCGACTTCGCTATTGGTGCCGTGTTGTCACAAGATTACGATGGTAAGGATAAACCAATAGCATTTATATCAAGAAGCCTAAGTACTACGGAAGAAGCATATGCGACCAACGAAAAGGAAATGCTCGCCATTGTTTGGGCATTGGACAATCTCCGGAACTACCTATATGGCGCTAAGAGGATACGAATATTCACCGACCATCAACCATTGACGTTTTCCCTCAGCAACCGGAACTACAATGCAAAACTAAAGCGATGGAAGCCTAGGATCGAGGAATATAATTATGAAATAATATACAAACCAGGTAAATCAAACGTCGTGGCAGACGCTCTTTCCCGCTTAAAAACTCAGGCGAATCCTCTTACATCGATAAGCGACGACGATTCAACAGGCAACACCGTCCACAGTGCGGAGCAAGATAATTCGGATCTGATACCGTTCGTAGAAGCGCCAATAAACGCATTCAGAAACCAACTTGTATTTGGAGGTAGGTTGGAAATATTCGAGGAACCCCATCCCGGTTACTCGCGACACTACCTAGGGTCAGAGGGAATTAGCGAAGCAGAGCTTATCGACGTCCTCAAGAAAAAACTAAGACCAAACGTAATCAATGGTATTAAGATTCCAGAAGCTCAATTAGGACTACTCCAGAAGGTATATTTAGAACATTTTATGCAATATAAGATCCGAGTAGCTCAGACAATGGTAGAAGATTTGAGGGATCCGGATAGGATTTGCGACATTATATGGGGAGAACATAAAAGGGCTCACCGCAATGCCACAGAGAATAAGAAACAACTCCTGGAGAAATACTACTTTCCCAGAATGAACAGTATAATCAAAGGATATGTCTCGTCCTGTGAAACTTGTAAGGTCAGTAAATACGATAGGCATCCGAATGCACCAGAGCTGCAAAAAACACCAATCCCATCACGTCCTTGTGAGATAATCCATTTGGACATTTTCGAAATTCAAGGGGAGAAATTCCTTAGTGTTATCGACAAATTCTCAAAATTTTCGAAACTTTTCCATTTACGTAACAAGTCCACTTTGCACCTTAAGGACAAAATAATAAAACTCCTACACTATTTTACAACACCTGATATTCTCGTGACCGACAACGAGCGCGGTTTAATTAGTCCAATTATCCAGAACCTGTTAGACTCTTTAGGAATAAAATTGTATCGCATACCATCCCAAAGAAGCGAAGTGAATGGTCAGGTAGAAAGACTCCACTCTACCTTAATTGAAATAATTAGATGCCTGAAGATAGACAACCCAAAGTTAAGGACAAAAGAATTAGTTAACATAGCAGTGGATCGATACAATAATTCAATTCACTCGGTTATAAACCAAAAACCAAGTGAAATATTTTTTAATCGAGCAAAATCCTCTAACTATCAGGAGCTGTTAGAAAAAAGTAGAAAAACTAATAAATATTTGAAAGCCTTGCTGACAAAAAAGCAGCTAGACCAGATCAAACGTCACAATAAGAAAAGATCTCTTCCGGAGCGTTATGACGAAAACGATGTCATATACGTGAAGGACAAGCAGATTAAGGGAAAGCAAAAACCCGTGTATAAAAAAGAAATTGTTGCAAAGGACAATAAAGTATCAGTCACCACGCTAAGTGGCAAGAAAATACATAAAACTCACATAAAAAATGTTAAACGCAGGAATACATATCCTAGCACTTAAACAAAAAAAAAAAAAACCATTAAAATAAAAAATAAGAAAGAATTATACTGAAATAAACTAAAATAAGAAAGAAAACTTGGTACTAAGGGGTAGTTAATCTAACAAGAGCGGGCTTGTAAGTGGGACAAATCGTGCCTTAACCGGATAACGCGATTCTCCATAGCTGGTTCGAGAAATGATAACACCTCTAGTCCAGAACAAAAGGAAATGGTCATTACTACAAGAGCGGGCTTGTTAGTGGGATGAATCGTGCCCTAGTAGGCTCGTAGTGCCATCGAATTTGACAAATGGCTACACTACTTCCAAACGGGATTCTGGCGATCTCTCCGTAGCTGGTTCGAGAACAGTATGGCCCTCTGTCCTATACAAGAATTTAAAATGCCTCCCCCGCATAATCGGCTGGAGAAGAAAGAAAAAAAAACAAAAAAATTTAAAATGCCTCCCCCGCATAATCGGCTGGAGAAGAAAGAAAAAAAACAAAATTTAAAATGCCTCCCCCGCATAATCGGCTGGAGAAGAAAGAAAAAAAAAACAAAATTTCAAATGCCTCCCCCGCATAATCGGCTGGAGAAGAAAGAAAAAAAACAAAATTTAAAATGCCTCCCCCGCATAATCGGCTGGAGAAGAAAGAAAAAAAAAAACAAAATTTAAAATGCCTCCCCCGCATAATCGACTGGAGAAGAAAGAAAAAAAAACGAAATTCAAAATGCCTCCCCCGCATAATCGGCTGGAGAAGAAAGAAAAAAAAAAAAAAAACAAAACAAACCCAACATATTTACCATTTTGTTTTTTTCCTAATTTTTTGTTCCTTTTCATTTCTATTTATGAATATACAATATAAAGTAAATTTAAACAAATTTTTCTTTTTAATCTTCCCTACTAATCATAATAAAAAAATCGTTTTGTCCAAAAGAAAAAAAATATACAAAAAGAACATAACTTGTAAACCACTTGTAAACTTTAAACCACTAACACACTAACAAAATAATATCGCAGGAAAAGCTAAAATCCTAAACCAGGATAGTAACACTAGTTTAATGATATTCAATCTAATCCTGAGAATTCCGCTTACTAATAATACCTTCCTACTATCAACAACATTTTTCGCTTTTTACGAAATACCTTCTTAGAACCTAACAACTACTAACTTACTAACTACATTAAATTAGAATTAACATCTTGCGTTGCAAATTCCCACTGCTGGCAAATGCCATCAGCGGTCTGAACATTTTCAATTACAAGGCCCCGATCGTAACAATCCAAAATGGAAACGGGTGGATCATTGGCGGGTCATTCAAACTGGTACACGTCATCAATCTGCAACAATATTCTACAACCTTGAGGCAAATGGAAAACTTAACAAACCGAATTGAGGACCAGATATTAACACAGCACTACATCAATCAAACGCTAGAACGACTTCATGAACTAATGGGCAACACAGGTAGAGCAAGAAATACTCGATCTATTGACTGGCTAGGCTCAGCGTGGAAATGGATAGCAGGATCACCTGACGCAACGGATTGGAGCAATATCCTGCACAGTCAAAATCAGATAATTCAGAATAGCAACCATCAGTACAGGGTTAATAAGAAACTATTCACGGCTACACAGGAGGTATTGGAAAAAATCGACGAGGTCGTGGATCGCACGAATAACGTGGCAAAGGAAACAGAAATCATGGAATTCAGACAAAACGCACTTCACAACATTTTTCTTCTTCGCGAGGATGTAAACGAAATGGTGCGGGGATGTCAGTTGGCAAAGAATGGAATTGTCAACACCAACCTACTGGATATGGACGAAATTAACCAAATTCTATCAGAAATAGAAACGCTCCCATATCAGAATATAATAGAAGCAATCGAATATGGCCAACCGTCGGTACTGACTAACGGGACACTTCTCCTCTACGTCCTTTCAATGCCAAAAGTAACAACTAAGAAATATAGTCTCCTGGTTACTCGCGCTGGAATCTATGGAGGTAAGCAACTAAATCTCCCTTTTGACAGGATGCTTGTCAACCAGGAAGAGACGTACGGTCTAACAAAGAATTGCCTGGTAATCAGCTCGTCCACGGTATGTAAATCAGAATCCTTGATTAAACTGGAAGAAAGCAGTTGCCTACCGCGACTCCTAAAAGGTGGAGAAGCCAACTGCGAATTCATCAGACAGAATGGGTCACAAATAGAGCTGATAAACGAGAACGCCGTGTTTATATCAAACTTCCAAGGAGTAATCAAAAATTGCAATGCCTCTATTACGTTGAATGGCACCTACGTAATCCAATTAAATAACGAAACAGTCACCATTGGTGACCAAGTATTTTCTAGTTATGAAACTATTACCGCACAGGCCCTTCCAGCAGTACTATCAAAGGTGAAGAGCCATACAATGAAGGTCAACCTAGAATACGTCCACGACCTGACTATGGAAAACATAAGGTATCTTGGGTACGTTAATGAAAAGGTAAATTTCTCTCTCGCTTCAGAAATCCTCTCGATATGCGCAATTGTTCTTATTGCCGCCATGCTGTGGAGATGCTACAATAGAAAGCTAGACCTTCCGCCAGTTGAAATCCCGACTCATTGGTCAGATAACACTAACAACAGCAAAATCATTAGAGGAAAGTCTGCTCCTGAAATTCATCGCCTGGACAATAGCCTGCCAGTCACACCAGTCAGTATCAACATGTCACCAGGAAACTGTAGTTACTCTCTACAACATTTTACCCCCTCGCAATTTTCGACTTTTGATCTGCGAGACGCAGATCTTTAAAGGGGGAGGAGTTATGTTGCCATATACCACTATACTTCCCAATGCCGCACCCTGTGATCACATTGCACTACACGTGAGTTCATTGCTCCAATTAAAGTTCACACAAGAACTTTCGCTGACGCGACACACGCGCAAGCGATCAATTGCAATATCCAATGCTTGGGAATTGCAAGGCCAGCATATTGGCCAACACGCGCAACCCAACGATTGCGAAATACCAGCAAGTGGTGGGAACTGCAACGTTGGCGAATTAGCTTAGGTTAAGAAGTTAGTTGGTAAGAATTATATTTTGTAAAGTTTAGTTAGAATCGGAACCGCAACTAATGCGGAATAAAATTATATGTGACTAATTGAAATCGTGTTTTTTATGTTATCGGTGAACAGTTGGTTCACCGCATCATTAATTTTTTGGAAGCCCCTATCGGTCAGGGCATAAGTTACATGATTGAAAACTTATTTTGTTCTTTTGAATTCCGCAGCGGTATACAAGTGATTGACACTCTGACTGTGACTTTGTTTAAGATTCTGAGTGGAGTAAAACACTTATAAATCCAATAAATTCAAAGAAAAGTGTGGTTTAATTAGAGAGTTGACCTTGTTCTTTCTCCTTCGCGCGCATACTGGGTCAATTCGGTAGGATTCCCTGTCTAATTAAAGTCTTCTACAACATCATCATGTATCTCGTATTGTGCCATATAACACAAGTGCTAACAAAAAGGGCTGAGGTTTCATGCGAGTAGTGTAAAACTCTGTGTTTCAACAATCATCTAAAGCGCGACTTCAAAACATCAAACGCCCTTTCTATGCAGTTTCTGGCAGAACTTTTGCTCTTTTTCGATAAATGGAACTCCAATCGGTGCTAAAAGCCAGGACTAATGAAGACATGACAGTATACTGACGGATGATATGTATCTAAAAACGTAAAACACAAACCTAAAAAAGCAGAACTCTTATGATTTGCGTTATCATAGGCAAAAGAAAACTTACTGCTTCAACGTTAAAGCTATAGAACCCTGTCCTATTTAAATATACATATGTATATTAAGGGGGCGTTCAACATTATTTGAAGATGGAGCAATAATAGCAATATGAGTGCAGTCAATTGCTCCTATTGTGCCTTTTATGCCAAAATTCCTGAAAAATCTGAATTAAAACCAAACTATTAAAGTGAAACATATTTTTCCCTAAATACACAAATAAGTATACATACCCAGTCTTCACATAATGCTCTTCCTCAACTGAACTGGGAAACTATATTTCCGCTCCCTTCACCTTTACAATGAGCCTCGCCACAGCCCGCAAACTTCTGTAAAGGGTCGACTGACTCATGGGTAAATTATAATTGATGCTTACACATTTTTGGTAAGAGCCATGTCTAAATAAGTTTAGCGTTGCCAGAAACCTTATAGTAAAAGACAAAAAAATTTCTTGAACATCATGTATATCCAGGTCATGAATGAGACGCCGACAGATATCACGTGCCAGACGGAAATTTCGCCTAAACGCGTTTTCATTTAAGGAAAATGGATCACTGGATTTATTGATTTATGGATTTACGGATTTTCTTAATTTTCACCTTCCTCTAACAAAAAAGTAAAACATCTTCATCCATTTTTACATACTACTTAACAAAACTGTGTACCACAAAGATGTTTTATTTGCCAAGAGCATTACGAATCTTGACAATTTATCAAGAAAAGAGCTTGTTTTTCTTAACACAGAATAACAAAACCTTAATAAATAGTAAATCTTTATAAGTACGAAAGCTTTTGAATATCTCAAGTGTACAGAATTGGGCTGTAAGTGTAAAGCCCTCACAACTAAAATACCTAAAACAGTGCTGAACGGCAGCAGACGTGTGGAAGCGACTTAGGGAAGTGTATCAGCCCAGTGGTCCCGTCAGGAAAGTATCACTTTAGAAAAAGTTATAATACTTAACCTCAAATTATCCGAAGGTGAGAAAATGGAGGCGTATTTGAATGCACGGACAGTCATGGAATGGCACAGTCATGGATATGCTGGCCGAGGTGGGCATCATACTTAATGATGAGCTAGTTGCTATCAAATCTTCCACAGGAATTCGAAAATTTCGTCATCGCAATGGAGACGAGAGACAACTTGCCAACAGTTGAAGTTTTGAAGATGAAACTTCTAGAAGAAAGTGAATGCCGAAGGAATAGTGACACACTAACATAACTTGAAAGCAGCGCTCAGCAGGCGTTAGCAGCGAAGTTGGCGCGGGGCAGCGAAAAGAAGTTCAAAGATAAACTGTCGAAAAATGTTATTTGCTTTCGTTGCGGTCACACATAAAAGCAAATTGTGCAACCAAACTGATTGAAGGTTCGAAACAACAAAAACAGTATTCGTTTACAGTGTTAACTGCATCGAACTGCAACATGGTTGACAAAACGATAACCACGCAACAGCGCATATGTGTTGCGATCGCAACTAATGAGAGCTCTATGTAAATGAAAAATTACCACCCTTCCCTTCCGTAGTATCGTAGATTTTATCGCAGGATTTTGAAAAATTCCGTAGAATCGTCTCAGCTGATTGCTCTCTCACCACAGAGTGCTGCCAAACAATACAAATCGAAATCATTTACAAAATAAACCTAGAAAAATTATAATTTTTATTAAAATAACTTAAAAACAATGTTGAATAATGTTAATTATAGATAAATGAACTATTTGCATTTGGTGGTTTTTCGCTTTGGTTTATTAAGCAATGAAAAATTGTAACTGATAACGCGGATGTATGAAAAAATGTGTATGCAAATATAACAATGGTAACATTGTGTAGATACAACTAAACACAAATACACACAAACCGATGTATTGTGTAAATATGTAACTAAAAGAACGCAGTTGTTGTCTACGGGATGAGTTTTGCTCAATTTTGTGTTCTCTACGAGCTGCGGTAAGGGACTACGATACGTCGGTCAGTGTGCGCACACTTAACCATATTATTCACCATAACGATATTTAAGTCCTCAATTATTAGTGTCATAGCCATTAGCAGCTGGTATTTACATATATTATCACATTTGTACAGTTCGAAGTGCAGAAACTAACGGAAAAATGACAAGTATACCACAATGCAACACAACGTAATATATACAATGCAACTGGTTATGGTTATGACTACGGAATAGTCAGAATCAGACCTTTTGATTTATTTAAAAAAATATGAGTTAGAAACCAACATGTGAGATATTAGGGGCAGAGGTGACATGGTAATTTTAAATAACAGCGGATTTGACACAGAAAATGAAACTTGCTCAATGTGTAATTTAGGTAATTTTTTCTAAACAGAAGATACAGTGGGACACGAGATAGAAGAACGCGTTTGTCATCAAATAGTTTGCGAGTACTATTTTCGATTTCTCTTCGTACTTAAACAAAAAAAAACTAAAACCAAATTGCGGACTCGTTAGTTCAGCAGTAATGTTTTCGATATTATTAAAACAATTTTCCGACAATAACAATTCTGTTAGAGCTAATACCCAATTTTTCGCTGGTTATTTTTTTTTTCGTTAGCTCTGGTGGTGTTTCAGCTTCATTTATCGCTTTCGTTTTCGTGCTGATAAACTTCCAGAGCGGTCTTTATTTTTTCAAGAGCTACTGGCGAAAGTAACGATCTTGAATTTCAATTTCAATTTCAAAACATTAGTAAGCCAAAGTCAACTATTTCAAATCTCTCTTCAAGTAAGGATATGATGAGCTTAAAGTCTATATATCACCAGAGAACTGTTCCAAAAACCAGCAAAGTGCGCATAAAAACGGGTCCCCTCTAAAAACCATGTCGTTAGATGCAATCGAATTTGAGTGCCAACTCGACATATTGAACTACACAGCGAAGATATTATGAAAATCGAGGAAATCGACGAGGAAGACATTGTCCGTAGAGAGTTAGACGACCTAATTCTGGAAAAACTCTATTATAAAGAGCATTTGGCGAGCCATTAATCGCCCATTGCTGAAACGTCGTTTATTGCACCTCACAGCTCGTGACTACCGAAAATGTCGCTACCCAAATTCAAAGGAAAATATTTCGAATTTAAAAACTTTATGAGTCTGTTGAAATTTTAGTGCGCAATGATCCCACAATCCCGGATATTGACTTAGTGTCCTGTCTTTCAGGTGAAGCCTAAGTCACAGTGAAGTCCTTCTAAATGGCCGAAGAAAACTATCCAAAGGCGTTGGCAAGTTTGAAATAAATTTATGACAATAAATGAAATTTTTTAATACAATGTCAAAACTTTTTGAATTGTCAAAAATCGAAAGGCCTTCTACGTCGTCTTTGCGATCTATGATCGATACAGTGTCTGTAGTATATGATTCTCTTTCATCGCTGGGTGACGATAAGCTCATTTCAAATGCTATGTTGATTCACATGGTCATGTCGAAGGTTGATCCCACAACTCGGTCAAAGTGGGAGGAGCCACTTCTTCTCCTTAATTGGCGCGATAACCGCTTACGCGATTTTGGCCGAGATTAACAAAGCGCGCCAGTCGTTTCTTTCTCGTGCCAACCGGCGCCAATTGGACACACCAAGTGAAGCCAAGTCCTTCTCCACCTGATCTTTCCAACGCAGAGGAGGTCTTCCTCTTCCTCTGCTACCACCAGCTGGTACCGCATCGAATACTTTCAAAGCCGGAGCGTTTGTATCCATTCGGACGACATGACCCAGCCAACGAAGCCGCTGGATCTTTACTCGCTGCGCTATGTCTATGTCGTCGTAAAGCTCATACAGCTCATCGTTCCATCGTCTACGATATTCGCCGTTGCCAACGTGCAAAGGTCCAAAAATCTTACGCAGAATCTTTCTCTCGAACACTCCAAGCGTCGCTTCATCGGATGTTGTCATCGTCCAAGCTTCTGCGCCATACGTTAGGACGGGCATGATGAGAGTCTTGTAGAGCGTTAGTTTTGTTCGTCGAGAGAGGACTTTACTGCTCAATTGCCTACTTAGTCCAAAGTAGCACTTGTTGGCAAGAGAGATTCTACGTTGGATTTCAAGGCTGACATTGTTATCGGTGTTAATGCTGGTTCCTAAATACACGAAGTCTTTTACAACCTCAAAATTATAACTGTCAACAGTGACGTGGGTGCCGATACGCGAGTGCGCCGACTGTTTGTTTGAAGACAGGAGGTACTTCGTTTTGTCCTCGTTCACCACCAAACCCATTCGCTTTGCCTCTTTATCCAGTTTGGAGAAGGCAGAACTAACAGCGCGGTTGTTAAGGCCGATGATGTCAATATCATCGGCATACGCCAGCAATTGTACGCTCTTATAAAAAATTGTGCCTGAGCGATTCAGTTCTGCGGATCGTACGATGCTCTCCAACATCAGGTTAAAGAAGTCACACGACAGCGAGTCACCCTGTCTGAAACCTCGTTTGGTATCAAACGGCTCGGAGAGGTCCTTCCCAATTCTGACGGCGCTGCTGGTGTTGAGCAACGTCATCGTGGGAGGAGCCACGTGACTCTGATAATCTGCCGCTTTGGGCTGAGTGTGAAGCTTTGCTCAGTGAGAGATACCAGCACCTATCCGCTGAAGAAGCTGTCTTGTCCCAACAAAGTCAACAATTACAACACTCACAGACACCATTTATCGCGACCACTTTCAAACCGCAGACTTGCCTTCTCTGTGGTTCGAAGGACCATTATTTAATATAAATATACATATAATTGGCGCGTACACAATTTTTGGGTGTTTGGCCAAGCTCCTCCTCTTATTTGTGGTGTGCGTCCTGATGTTGTTCCACAAATGGAGGAACCTACAGTTTCAAGCCGACTCCAAACGGCAGATATTTCTTTGAGGAGCTTTTTCATGGCAGAAATACACTCGGAGGTTTGCCATTGCCTGCCGATGGGCGAACGCTAGTAGAAAAATGCTTTTCTTAATTTTGGTGTTTTCGCCGAGATTCGAACCAACGTTCACTCTGTGAATTCCGAATGGTAATCACGCACCAACCCATTCGGCTGCGGCGGCTGCCTGCCCAAAATTCCAAGCTCTTACAGCACTTAAAAGATTTGAATTCGCAAAATCTATTATCCTGTGGGTAAATTGCTTGCACAAGGGCCATACAGTCTCACAGTGCAAAGGAGATCGCTGTGGTTTGTGCAACCGATCGCATCACATCATGCTGCATCAATGCCCGATATCCTTTGAGACCGAGCTGCAACCTTCGACGACACAGGCCATGCATGACCGAGTCATGTTAACTACAGGCGTAGTTGATATTATATAATGCCAGGTTCGGTGTTTACGTGCAAGTGCGAGCTCTACTTGACTCCGGTTCTCAAGTAAACTTTATGACTGAAGACCTTGAACAAAGATTGCGAATCCGCAAAGAAAAATTCGCTCTAAATATAGTTGGAATTGCCAATTCAAACAAAAAGGTCAAGGGCAAACTAAAAATATATATAAAATCCAGCGTCAGCGATTTTGAGTTTTCGGCGGACTTTTGGGTAATGCGTTGGATATGAGCCAATCATATGATTGGGTCTGTAGTCACAAATGGGTGAAAAATCCCTCATGACATTGAACTAGCAGACTTAAGTTTCTACAAATGTCAGAAAATAGACATTCTTTTCGGAGCTGAAATCTTCTTTGACCTGTTTTCGGAGCTTGACCACATATGAGCATTTGGCAGGACTACACTGTATCGCTTTTCGAGTACGACTTTTGATGGCACGGAGTCAGGGGGCATGGAGAGAATCGTTGGATCGAAGTCCATGCCTTCTCTGTTTTCCAATGCCGGACAGGAGCCGTATCAGTTCCCATTGTGTTTCAACCTGCAGATGGCCTTCAAGGCCTCTCCTTAGATGAAAGCATCAAGTGGTGGCAAACCAGTCAGAGCACCTAATGCCGGGCCTGAAGTAGTCGGAAAAACTTCTGTTCAACAGATGGCCGCAGTGCGTTGTATTCTCGATAAGGTTCTCCTTACTCCCACGACAGAGAGTTTACTCATCCAGACCACTGATGCATAGGTGATAATAGGTCTTATTATGGCCATGTAGATACATAGGACCTTGCTAGGAGAAAGACCCCACGTTTTCCCAAAGACACCTTTGCACTGCCAGGAGGCTGTCAGTGCTTTGGAGGTTTTTGTTTGAACGTGTGACTTCCAAAGAAGTTTCAAGGATTACTCCACGATATTTGATTTCTTTGGATAGCTGGATTGTGACTCCTTTTAGCTTTGGCAGAACGAGTCAATCAAGTTTGTTACTTCTGGTAAAGAGGACAATACCAGTTTTGGTGGGGTTTGCCGATAGCCCATTCGCACAGCACCAAGCGTCAATCATATCCAGTGTTTTCTGCACTTTTTTACAGATGTTCATAAGCGAAGGGCCCGTTCACAAACAGGCAATATCGTCCGCATATGCTGGTGTGTAGACTCCAGCACCATTTCTATTAACCCTGGACGACACCAGCAGATCCTCCTCCGCCCGCTACGCGACTATTCTTGGGGCTAGCATTGAACGAATCCGATTCTCCAGCACCCGGTCTACACCATGTCTGCTGGCAGAGCGGCTCATTCTGTCGAAAGTGGCATTATCAAAAGCCTCATCTATATCCAAAAAGATGCCTATAGCGTAGTCCCTTCTGACGATGACCTGCTCTATCCTAGCAAAAAGGTTTTACAGTGCCGACTTGCAGGATTTTCCGCTTTGATAGGCATGCTGAAATAGAGCGAGTGGGTGAGTCTTCAGCGACTTCTGACGCATATGCAACTCCACTAGCCGTTTGAGACTTTTCAGTATGAAAGTTGTCATGTTGATAGGTCTAAAGCTTTTTGGGCTGGTTTAGTCATCTCTCCCAACCTTAGGGATGGAAGCGAACCTCACCATCCTCTACGAGCGTGGTATATAAACCAGTGCCAAGCATGCAGTGAAGATTTTCTTCAGGGCTGCAGTCACTGACTCTATGCCTTCCTTCAGCTGGGCGAGATAGATGCCATCTGGTCCGGGGGACTTGTAACCGCCAAAAGATTAGATGGAAAATCGAATGGCGGCTTCATTCACTACATATTTGGCAACGTACCAGTCACGCCGAGAAGGTGTAGCAGCTCTGACAGCAGCCGCTTTCGTTGAGGGCCTTTGCCGGCATGCTTATCGGATCTCCTGGAAATTGAGAGTCCCTCAGCAAGCTGAATGTTTCACTTTCCTTCTCCGTAAATGTGCCATCAGATTTCCTAAGTGACCGTAGCTTTTCGGTTGGATCCCTTTTCAGGATCCTAACCAATTTGGCGTGAATTCCCTAAAGTACCGCCGCAGAATTCCCTTAAAGAATCTCTTTTCGACTGACAAATTAGCTTCTTGTAGTTGATCTGAATATGACGGTATCGCTCCCAGTCCTCAGCAAGATTAGTCTTGAGGGCCCGGTTTAGAAGTTTTCTCGACTCACGCCTCAATGTTTGGAGCTCGCGGTTCCCCCACGGAACGGAAGTCCGATCAAGGAGAGGTTGAATTGGACAGGCCGACTCGAAACATGTAACTAAGGCAGCGCAGAGTCTCGCAACTGCCACCTCAATTCCCAGTTCTTTCCGAAGTCTTGGTGGCGCCACGTAAAATCCCTACAACGCCCCCCCTAAACTTCTGCCAGTTTGTTTTCCCGGGGTTTCGGGAGGGCAATGGCATTTCTGCCTTCTCGCCATACTGAAACTCAATATACCTATGGTCCGAGCACGAATCTTCGGCAAGGACTCTCCAGTTCCTGATTGACCATCCAAATTTTGAATTTGATAAGGTGAGATAAGGAGATGCTGCCTTCTAGTAGTAACAAACTTGTGCTGTCTGCCCTTGTTGCTGCTATGGGCATTAGCATCGCAGCAGGGAACGAGGCCCAGACTGCGCCGCTCACAGAACCTTACGAGACTAGTGGCCTTCCCAGATGCGCCCCTCCAGGGCATCGTAAGGAAAATAAGCTGAAGCAATCACAAATCTCAGCCATCCTTATAACACACCTCAGCAGCTACCAGGTTCTGACAACAGAATTGCTCAAGACTCGTCACAGTGAGATGGGATGATACTATAAGACCGGTCCTAGGTCTACTCGAAATCCTGTCACATAATACCATGGCCCCTTTCAACGCGCTAAAGCCACAGAGTAGGCCCCTAAAGGCCCAGGGCTTTGCACGGTTGTTATATGAGGTAATGTGTGTAGCTGGGTAAGCCGTCTACTTAAGAGTGCAGTAGCGGCTTTGGAATGCTGCAAGTTAATCTGTGTCACCTTCAATGGACGGTAACTACAGGAACCACAGTCTGAGCCACTCATTTGTGATAGACATGGAAAGGGACATGCGGTCCTGATCCACTCAAAGTTGGCCCGAGACGCGCACGTCACCCTTATGGTGCCGTCCTTTGTCTCGTAGCTCTTCGCGTGGGCTTCAGGACCCGCGGCAACAACCCAACTCATCAGCCGGCTTTTGCAGAATTTAATTTCTGCATCAGTCAGCTGATGGTCGGGCCCCACTTTTCCGATCACAGCCACAGGTCGCGGGCCAGCAGCCTTATCAGTATAGAATGACTTGGCTTGCTTGGATGTGCTCGGGCGAAGATCCAGCTCGCCATCCTCCACTGACGAAATTTTCGCCGGGCAAACAGCAGGGATGGACTTGTTGTCGAGGCGGCGGTTAGATCGCTCAGTAGAACCATCGCCCGCCACATTGACTGTCGCCGATATAACGCTCGTACCTTCGGGGGTCGTGGAGCGGATATCAGCATCAGCCTCGGGGCAGGGAGGTGTGCTGCTTCCAGCCACCGTCTTCCTCCGCTTGCGTCGAGAGCGAGACAATTTGGGAGCGCCAGTGCCCACCGAGGACCCGGGGCTGCTGTTGGTGTCACTTCCGCCGATGGAGGCCTTTCGGAGGACACAGATGCAGAAGGGCCGACAGAGCCGCATGAGGACTTCTCTCGCATGAGCCTTGCCCTTCTTTAGGAGGTCATGCCGCCACCGAAGCAGCCTCACAACTCAGGCCCTCCGAAACTGCGAAACGTTTTTCCGTCTCTGAAGAAGAGGACATTGCAACCCCCGTCTCCTCCAGGATAATGGTTAGGGCCTCCAGAATCCATGCCCCTGCCGCCGAAGCGGGTGGATATCCACTTGTGTGGGTTCCCCCTGGAGTAATTGATCCACTGTTGTCCATTACCTTTTCGGTTTTTGTTCGGGACTCCTCCCTGGCCGGTTTGGCTCGCGGATGGCACCCTGATTCTATGCCAACTTTGAGTCATCATGCGAGTGTTGGAACCTGACCCAGCTGGGAAGGCCACTATTATAATGCCAGGGCTTCCTTATCCACCTCGATCCATCGAACCGATCGCTCATGAGAAGCTTTCTGCAACACTCCTTCGCTTCGGATTCCACAAATAAAACTAAATAACCACTCGGTGCCAAAGTCATTCGGAATGACTCTACGTCGACGACCTATTAACATGATCCGACAGTATAGAAACCCTCACACTGATGCAACGAGAAGTAAATACGGTTGTAGAATCGGTGGCTCCAAAATTAGCAAAGAGGTACTCCACTGGCAGCCGAAAGATGACATTTTTCGTTTCATTCATATTCCTTATTAACAGTTTGACCAGGTGGAAAGAATTCATAGTGCACCACACCACGAAAATCGAAAAAAACTGTCTTCATGACCTTTATTTTTGAACGACTTCGACGTGCTCTTTTCGGTCTGGCCTTGCTTTTACCACGATATTCGCTTGATTGGTCGGTTGTTTCAGGGTCGTAAGCATAAATCCAAGTCCCATCTCCCGTAATGATGCATTTAAGCTTATCCTGATAGTCTGAAAGCATTGTTTCACACACATCAATGCGACGATTTTTTCCAAGAAATTGAGAGTTTTCGGTAGCAAACGAGATTTGACTTTTCGTAGGCCCAAATGGTCTTTCAAAATGGTTTTCACAGATCCTTCTGATGTTCCGATCATATCAGTAAGGTCTTTAACAGTCAACCGATGATTTTTGAGCACTAACTACTTCACTTTATTGACGTGTTGGTCATCTGTTGACGTCGATGGTCGTCCGGAGCGCTCCAAATCATCAACACGTTCTCGACCCTCTTTGAAGTCTATGTACCACTTATAAACATTTTTCTGCGATATGGACTAATCACCAAATGCCTTATGTATGCTAAACGTTTCCGCAGCCGAAATTTCATTCCGCAAACAAAATTTGATGGCACTTCTCTGCTCAATCAAATTAGGCATTGTAAAAATCGAAAAATGCACTCTTGGTCGTTTGGTAAACACAAGCGTAAATATATTACTGATAATGACATTAACATGAAAGTTGGCCCAGATGTTATTAACAGTGCTGCCAACTCATGAAAAAAAATTACTAGAGCGAAATTTTAATCCCGCGAACTTTGACAAATAAATTCCCCTTACTTTTTGTCCACAGTAGTATAAGGGTGACCTCTCGATATCGGGCGCCCTCTGGTCGTAGTAAGCCTTACCGCGACACCGGCACTGTCGCGGCTCGACCTTATCCTTCCTCTTTACTCGTGGGACCACATGGCAAACATTAATTTATTATAAAGGGCAGGAGTGCCAAATATAAACCAAGTCGATAACGACCTTTCGGTAAACAGTGCCTAAGGGCAACCAATGCCTTCCAACTGCCAGCGAAATCAAGGATATGGAAGTTGACGACATGGCCCTTCTCCCACTCGTGACTCAGGCAGAAAGGATGAAAACAAGGTGCGGCTGTGTTGTGTCGCCAGAAAGCGTCTAAAGTACTTTCTGAGAAAGGGTCACAGCACAGGCAAGAGAGCTGGCTCAAAAACCAGCTGATCTGAAGCTCCAGAAGCACCACGCCAAAGCAAAGCTCCCCTAAGCGAGCCAATTTACAGATGAGCTCTAGCGTTGGAAGAAAGGCAGATGCGACTACCGAAACGGAAGGAGTGCCTAATCCAGAAGTCAAGGTAGACTTAACAAAAATGTCTTACAATGACGCGGCGTGTAGCATGAAGTTGGGAATAATACCTCCTAACTATCCAACTACAATTTGGTCGACGGAAAAACTAACGGCCATACAACATGTTATCCTGGAGGCTATAAGGAAAATGTAGACTGGTGCTGCAAAGCCCAAATTTAATAGCTGCACTTTCGCCCAGGATACATAGTAATCTCATGCGGCTGCGTTGATATGCCTAACTGGCTAAAGGAAGCAGTTCCTAAGCTGAAGCCGTGGAAAGATGCACAGCTGAAGATTGTACAGGCGGGAGATATACCGCGCCCAAAAATCTTCGTTGGCCACTTTCCAGAACTGGACAGCACCTCAAATGAGGATATTATTAGCCTCCTTCATGGCCAAAACGAGGGCCTAGACACGAATGACTGGCGGGTGCTCAACTGAGTGCGCAAGGGTACTGTGGTAGAAATCATTGTTTCTATTGACCCAATCTCCGCAGAGGTCATAAAAACCTTCAACAATTGGCTGAACTACGGGTGCTGTAAAACCCAACTTCGGCCAAACTCTTAAGGCCCGATTGATCCGCCCAAGGTTACCGAAAAGGATTCTGAACCTTCGGTGAAACAAAGCTCGGAAGAAGCAGGAACTTTGACTCCAACAGCTTCAATAGCCCAGGACGATAAAGTCAATTGCTCCAGACACGATGCAGAAAAGCCAACAACAACCGGCACATGGTGCTATAACTTGTCTGAGGGCATTCGCATGCGACCCCCGCTACAGGCCGGTAAAAAAGCGCACAGCCATAACAAGGCTCGAAGAGGGAATCAGATGTCCGCTGAGCAAGCAGTCTTGCTGAAAAGCAACTGAGGTAAGAAAAAGGCAGCCATTGCCAAACGAAGGATCACTAGATGACCTGGTCAACGCAAAAACCTCGTAACAGCAGAAGGCAACTCGGATCCCGACGTGCTTACGAGAAGATTTAACCAAGAACTCTTGGATGTAGCTTTCATTCAAGAATCATGGGTACGTAAAGGAGTCGTTCTGGGACTCCAGAGCGTAAACGGTAAGTTGATATATATATGCTGCTAACAAAGACCGTCCCAGAGCGGCGTTGATAACAAAAAATGAAGTAACCTTTATCCGAATTTCACAGTTTATTACAGAAGACCTGGTGGCGATTTGGGTAAAAGTGCCAACGAGGAAAGGTGAGCATGAGGTAGTACTGGCCTCCGCTTACCTTCCAGGAGATGAGGTTACTGCTCCAACAGGGGAGGTTATAGCCCTGGTAGAATACTGTCAGCAAAAACGTCTCCGGTGGATCCTCTGCTGTGATGCAAATGCGCACCACACAGCGTGGGGGAGCACAAACATAAATCCAAGAGGTGAGTACCTTCTTGAATTTCTACTTTGGTATAATATATCTATCCTAAATCGAGGCAACGAACCGTCATTCATTAATGCAATCAGGGCAGAAGTCCTTGACATCACTCTCTCTAGCCATAATGCTTTGTCCGAAGTCTGAAATTGGCATGTGTCAGAGGAAACATCTATGTCGGATCACAGACATATTAGATTTGATATCGGTGCAACCAAACCACAAATGACAATTTACAGAAACCCCAGAAAAGCTATTTGGGACTACTTTCACTTTTGTTTAGAACAAAGTGTTAACTGCTCTAGGCGTCATATTTAGCTTATATCATAGGTTGAGTTCGAATCGAACGAACGACACTCAAACATTACATCTGCGTTTCACGAAAGTTGTCCAGTAAAAGTAAAAAAAGCCATAAAGAAATGTTCCTTGGTGGAATATTACACTTTCCGACCTGCGTAAAGAAACAAGAACTTTATGGAATAAAGCTAAAGTAACGGGGGATTGGTCCTCCTACTCAACTGCCCTAACTAAATTCAACAAAGAATTGAGGAAATCTAAAAGGGCTACTTGGAAGAATCATTGTGAAAAGATTTGTAGTCTTACGAATGCTATTCGTATCCAAAAAGCCATACTAAAAGATCACTCAAACGGCATTAGTACCCTGAAAAAGCCAGATGGAAGCTACACAAGGAATCCAGAGGAAACCAGTCAACTTCTGCTGGACACTCACTTCCCTGGATCACTTGTGCTAGACAAGATCTCTGTGCCGGCAGAAACTACCACATCTGCGAGTGCTGAGAACTTAAAACTAGCAAACAAGCTATTCCATGAAAAGCGGGTATACAAATCTCTCCGACCTGATAGGATATTCCCCTGTCTTTTACAGCAGGGTGCACACCATACTATCCTTAATTTGACCAGACTTTACAAAGCAAGCTTACTGCTAGGATATTTACCTACAAAATGGGCTGAGGTTAAGGTTGTATTTATTCCAAAGGTAGGGGAAAACCCCGAACAATTGCCTAAATCATACAGAGCAATTAGTCTCAGCTCATTTTTCCTTAAAACAATGGAAAAGATAGTTGATCTGTATCTTAGGGAAAACAATTTAGCTAACTTCCCACTGCATCGAACTCTATTTGCCTATCAACAGGGAAAATCCACTGAGACTGCAATACACAGCCTGGTAACAGTTATTGAAAAGGCTATTGAGTCCAAACAGATAGCTCTATGTGCATTTATTGACATATCAGGAGCTTTTGATAACACTTCCTATGAGGCAATCTATAATACCCTATATCTGAAGGAGGTACCTGAACCCATCACTAGATGGATAATATTCATGTTGAAATCTAGGACGTTCAGCACTGGAGGAACAATCAAATCTATCAAAGCCACAAGAGGTTGCCCCCAAGAAGGCGTACTCTTTCCTCTTTTGTGGACTCTAGTCATAGATGAACTTCTCCACAAACTGAAAAACCTAGGTTTTCACACTCAGGGTTACGCTGATGAACTAGTAGTTTATGTATTAGGCTGGCATGAGGAAACCATTTCGGATCGCATGCAGCAAGCCCAATAATAAACAATAATAAACAAATGGTGCTCGGAAAAAGGGCTCTCCATTAACCCATCCAAAACAGCACTTGTACCGTTTACTAGGAGAAGGAACATAAATCTCAAATGTCCGACCCTTAATGGAACAACACTTCAACTCTCGACAGAAGCGAACTATCTTGGCGTCAGTCTTGACAAAATGTTTACGTGGAATTCCCATATTGGGAGAGTTACTTCAAAAGCCACAAGGGCATTCTTTGCCTGCACAAAACTTTTTGGTAAGACATGGGGACTAAACCCTAGAATGACCTTCTGGACATTACCCACAGTTGTGAAACTTATGCATCCTTAGCATGGTGGCCCAAGGTGAAGCAAAGAAAAACAGTAAACGAATTAAACAAACTACATCGCCTGATATGTGTTGGTATTACAGAGGCTATGAGAACATGTCCCACGGATGCATTGGGTGTGCTCCTGAACATACCACCGCTTCCAATCTTGATTGAAAGGGAAGCTCTCTCGAGTGCCTTAAGATTAAACGGTATATCTGAACTTAAAAGTGGGGTTATGAAAGGACATTTAAAGATCTTAGAAGACTTCCTACATAGTCCCATTCTTCACGGGGATGATATACTATCACCCAAACCAATACTCTTCAGGAACTTCCAAGTTATAATTAATGAAGGCATAGACTGGAGAACTAAATCTATCACTTTCAAACCTGGCTCTCAGCTATGGTATACTGATGGGTCCAAATTGGAAAATGGTAGAACAGGGGCAGGAATCAATGGGCCTAAATTCAAATAATCGATGCCGATGGGACTCTACCCAACAATATTCCAGGCAGAAATACATGCCATTGAAATATATGTGAGAGAATGCCTTAGCAGGAAAATGAGAGGTACTCACATCTACATACTTTCAGATAGCCAAGCGGCTCTAAAAGCCCTTCTATAAACAACTATCACCTCTAAATTGGTAAATGATTACCTAAACCTTCTCAACACGTTAGGAAACCTGAACATAGTAACACTAGGCTGGATTCCGGGACATGAAGGACATGAGGGAAATGAAATGGCTGATAACCTTGCAAAACAAAGAGCAAATATGCAACTTATTGGTCCTGAGCCTTTCTGTGGACTCACAAAAAGCTTCATTAATGAATTCCTTAGGAAATGGGAAGGAAGGAAATTTGCTGCACACTGGCTAATCTGTGCCGGTCAGCGTCAAGCCAAACTATTCCTAAGTCCTAACAAAGGAATATCTGACAAGCTACTCTCACTATGCAGAGTAGATCTGCGTCTTTTAACAGAATATCTTACAGGTCACTGCAGCCTGAGGTATCATCTAAATAATATTGGTCTATCTGAGACCAGTGTCTGCCGCTTTTGCGAAATGGACATAGAAAGCTCAGAACATGTGCTTTGTGAATGTCCTGCGTTGGGTAGACAGAGACTTCATCACCTTGGTGGTATCGTAGTATCTTCATGCAATCTTTGGAACAACAAATCCAAAATTGTGCTAAAATTTTTAAAAAGCCTAAAACTCTAGGGTTACAAAAATATACCTTTCACAATAGATCAGCTCTGGTCGCAGTGCGTAATGACCTTCTAATAATAATAATAATACCCGCGCTTAGTCCAACCGGAACCTTCTCCACTCATATTCCATCAAGGGAAGAGTGGACGGGGGGCTACACTTGGAGACAGGGCCTGGTGAACTTGTTCACGGATAGATTGAAGTTGGAAGGAAAGGTTGGCGGAGGAGTTTTTTGCGAGAAGCTCCCCATCAGATTGAAATTCAGGTTATCGGACCACTGCAGTCAAACAGCTGATTGGCTGCTTACATCCTTACTAACAGTCAGGAAAGTATTTATCTACTCCGGCAGCCAAGCGGCAATAAGGGCACTCGGGTCAGTGGCGCTACATTGGAAACATCGCTTTCGACTGCGTCTGAATTCTTTGACATAATCCTCATCTGGGTGCCTGGTCGCAGCGACATTGCGGGAAACTGTGAGGCGGATGAGCTGGCCAGACAAGGGACATGTGAGGTGATTTCCCCGCGAAAGGAGAGAATTGGGATCCCCCTGAATACCTGCCGTCTGCTCCTGGAAAGATGGGCGTCGCGCGAACTCAGCGAGCGTTGGGCAAGTACACAAACTTGTAAGGTTGCGAAATCCTCCTGACCACGTGGGGACCTGGGGCGCTCGGGCGAGCTTCTGAGGTTGACAAAATATCAGCTCTCGTATCTCGTGCGTTTTCTCACAGGTCACTATGCCCGAGGAATGCATGCTGTGAGACTGGTCCTTGTGGCGCTGGATGTATAGAGATGAGGTGGAATCATCTCAGCACCTTCTCCTTAACTTCCCGGATCCCCGCACCTTGGCTTTTACTTCTTTGCTACGCCGGCTGATATAGCCGGCGTTGACATTAAAAATCTGATGAATTTCATCAAGAGCACAAAGCGGTTGACGCAAACGCAGCACAGTCATCGTTCGTAATCTTAAACCCACCCACCCAACCATCCCAGCACCACCTCTTCCCGCCCTCTCCCTGCATCCCATCGGTCCTTCACCTCACCTCCTTCATAATGGTATCACAAAAGACGAAACCGGATTTCTTCGTCCAGGTGTGCTCATTCCTTGGGCAACCATACCAACCTAACCTAACCTAACCTAACCTAAAGCTAAAATTGTATTACAATAGCTTTAGATTCAAAAGCTAGATTAGGATGAGTCGATTCCATTCCGGCGCGACACTAGCTGGCAAAACTATAGAGCCAATGTGCTGCAGTTTGCATCAATTAGCATTCCTCGGTATGTCAATACAGAGTCGAGTGCCAGCTGCCAAATTCATCGCTTTCCGACGTCTCAATAAAAGCGTACGGCTGCTGGATTGATATACTTGGTTGCCCATATTCGACGGACCCATGTGTTTTTTTAAATCAAAGAAAAACTCAATTTTTTTGATGTTGACGATAATGATCATTTTATTTGGATTAAGCAGATTTGTTGAAATCACTTTTTGAATATGATATCTCTCAAATGGCCGTCTTGAGCCTGTACGGCGTATTGTGCCCATTTTGCAGCGTTTTCCATAGTTTTAGCTAACATTTCGGCTGGAATAGCGGCTATTTCCTCACGGATGTTGTTCTTGAACTTTTCGAAGGCCTTTGGCTTATTAATATAAACCTTTGATTTTAAATATCCCCAGAAGAAGAAGTCAGGTGGCGTTAAATCGGGCGAACGCGGTGGCCAGTCACAATCGCCATTTTTCGACATCAAACGGCGAGGAAACAATATCTTCAAAAAACCGATTGTGGTGCGAACTGTGTGTGGTGGAGCGCCGTCTTGTTGAAACCAGAACCAGTGGTTATCATATCGCGATAACGCTCCTGATTGACGGTAACAGCTTGACCATCTTCATTTTCGAAGAAAAACGGCCCAATAATCGTTTTCGCACTAACGCCGCACCAAACAGTGACTTTTTCGTCGTAAAGAGGTACCACTTGAGTTTCGTGAGGATTTTCAGTGGCGTAAATACGGCAATTTAGCTTGTTTACCCTCCCATTCAATAAGAGATGAGCCTCATTTTACATGATGATTTTGTTCTTCTTCTTCTTTTTTTGACTTCTTTTGTTGAATGTAAATTTCAACAATTTGGGAGCGCTCGCGTGGCGTGTACGGTTCCATGGTAAAAATCTGCTTGGACTGACGCTTCCAACGCGGTATGTCATTAAGCGATCTGACGTCTCTGTCAAAATATACAGGGTTGCCAGATGGATCCGTCGAATATGGGCAACCCTGTATATACATAGCCATGATGGAAAGAATAATGAGATGGCACCTATCGTGGTACCGTTACTTTGCTCTAAGTGAATTTGACAATGAGATACTTTGGCCATATTACCATTTTCGTAATTTGATTTAAAATTTTTTTTTGTTATTTAGTCTCGGAGTTTTAGTTCTTTCTTCATGACATTTTTCTAGCCTGTTCTAATTAAAATTAATGTTTATACTTTTGTAAAATATACACTTTTTAAAAATTAGTTCAATAATTCACTCAGTTTTATTTAGCTTTACTTTTTTTAACATCTGGTGGCATTATGGTTTTTTCAGTATTTTCTGGTATTTTGTTACTTATTTTTACAGTGAATACAAATCTTGATGTCCTATGTCCCACTAAGGATTGAGGATTGGACGAAACGATTACACCTCTACGCTCAAACGCTTTTTAAATTGTGTAAAAAGGTTTTCAATGTTAAGAAGAGTTGAGAGAAGTACGTCAGCTATGATTCTTCCTTCAATTACGTCACAACAGCCAGCCATCCGCATAAGCATTAATTCATGGAAATTGTCTAGGTTACAGGTTTATTCTTCGATCTGCTGCTTGTGGACCAGATCAAGCTCCGCGATAGCATCCGTGCTCCGAAAAACTAAACTGGGATGGGTTGGGTCGGGAGCAATACCATCCTCGCCATAATCATCTTTGCATACAACCCTGCCATCATGCTCCTCGTTGACCTATAAGGCATTCATTGCCACTAGTAGTCAACCTCGGAGTAGTCACCCTACTTGAGAAATTCTGGAGGCTAGAAAGTCAACATAATCAACCAATATTTCTGTCATTGGAAGAAAAAGCTTGTGAAGAGTTTTTGAAGCCACAACCATACGATGCCCATTCATAGTGTGTTGCCCTTTAAAGAAGAGTCTCAGACGCCAGACAAGTAGGTCCTACCTTAGCAGACGACATCATTACCATACTAGTCCGATTTCGGAGCAATAAGTACGTGATTTTGGCTGACATTCAATATTGCTTCATTATTGCATGAAGCTGATGCGACATGGCAGTGTATACTATGGAAAGGTACACCTGAAACACAGTCGCACATATATCAACTTCAGACTGTGACTTATGGCACTAGCTCAGCACCATATCTTGCAACTAAATCCCTGCTTCAGCAAGTTAAAGATGAGGCCACTTATTTTCCAATTGGAGCTGCTGTCACCCTGAAGGGCTTTTATGTTGACAAGTTAATGACTGGTGCGTCAACGGTTAGGGCAGTTATCACAATAAAACAGCAAGTTACGACGCTTCTTAGCAGCAGCGGAACAATACGAGCATCATTGAAGATGTATCCCAGGAGGACAGGGAGGAAATCGTAAAACTAGGGGATTCTGAAAACATAAAAACTCTTGGATTAAGGTGATCACATGGACAAGATGTTTTCATCTTTAGCTATAAAAATCGTTCATCGCATTCAATGGCAACGAAGAGGTCCATATTGTCGCAGATACTTAGTTTTTTGGACTCGCTCGGGCAGTTGTGGCAGCTCATGTTGGACTGGAGTGAAAGCGTCCCTAAAGATATATCTACACAATGGCTATATTTCCAGAAACAACTGTGCCTCATCGATAACATACAACTTCCAAGATACGTTCCAACTAAAACGACTACTGAAATCCATGCTTTTGCAAATGCTAGCTCAAAGGGTTATGGGGGGAGCATTTACATCGTTACCCTTACATCGCAAGAGATAGTTTCATCACTAGTATGAGCCGATTTCCGTGTGGCGCCCCAGAAGGAAACGAGCTTGCCACGTTTAGAACTGTACGCTACAATGCTTTCCCAATCTGTGGTAAACATATTTTAAATCAAGTCAGAACACATTTACAGTTGGACGGACCCAACTATCGCCTTGTGCTGGATTCGCGGTGAGCCGTCCAGGTGGACCACTTTCGTAGCCTATCGTGTGTCAAAACTTGGTTTCTCACGGAGCAACACTAGAGGGCATCAGAAATAATCAACAGTGGTTCCAGGGCCCATCTAAACAGACTTGTGACTTGGCCATTCTCAGTTTAAAACGTTCCACCAAATTGCAGCAAAAGCAACGTTCCACTGTAGATTAACGTATGTATCAGATGGTTCGTCACGAAAAACCGAGCATCATTCATCACCTCTGGTGAAACTAGCCACACATTGCTTATGATTTGCCGATATATTCAACAAAAGAACTTTCGGAATGAGTGCACCAAAGTGCAGGCGAATAAACTTATTGATAGACCATTGACATTATCGTCGCTGTTGCCCCTTTTTGCATAAAAGCCTAATACGCGTTGGAGAATGAATAAAAAATTCGACACTCGTCTTCGACGCTAACAATCCCATTGTACTTCCACATTCACATACATTTGTACACACACTTGTTTCTCCGAAAGTATAGCTGTATTCACTTGCTTCACAACCGAGGCGGTACATCTTGAATCAGGCCTCTCAACAGGAGTATTAATAGCAGCGCTTAAACGCTTTCTAGCTCGTCGCGGAACATGTTCGGCCACCATTTCGTATAACGCAACCAATTTCATCGGGGGAAATCGTGAACTCCGGGAACTTTTAAAGTCTTTCATCACTCAAGATCCCATCGATCGCGTAGCACAGTTCTGTGGGAACGAATCCAAATCCAAATCCCCCACTTCGGAGGATTGCAGAAAAGCGCAGTGAAGCTTGCAAAGAACCACCTTCGTCGCGCAATAGGTACACATATTTTTTCTCACGATTTGCAATCTTACAGTCGCCCACGCACACCGGTTTCATCGGATTCCAATCATCTTCGACCGCTAACACCAAGCCACTTTTTCGTACACTCAACTCTAACCAATGAGCATGCACTTGGAATGTCCGGTCCCTTAATGAGTAAGGGCTGCCATCACTGCCATCCAAGAGATGGACGGGGCAAGGAAAGAAAACCATAGGACCTTGCGACGTCTACTACAGCTGCCATGTAAAGGAGCGCACATTCGGTGTCGGATTTGTTGTGGGAGAGAGACTTCGTCGCCAAGCACTGTCATTCATTCCGGTGGACTAGCTTCTCGCAACAACCTGCATCAAAGCTCGTTTTTGCGCTAACGCTCGCTAATTTGCGCCCACGCCGCGACGTAAGAGAAGGACGATGCGACCAAAGATTCCTTCTATGAGCGCATGGAACGTTCCTATGAGCGCTGCCCCCACCACGACATAAAAATCGTGCTTGGCGACTTCAACGCCGGACAACAGTCGGAAAATTCAGCCTGCACAACGAAACATCCGGTATCGGACAGAGGCTGATAGACTTCGCTGGGGGCCCGAAACATGGTAGTCTGCAGTACCAGATTGCAGCATAAGAAAATACACCAAGCAACGTGGCTGTCTCCTAATCGGAAATCGCGAAACCAGATCTATCATGTTGTGATAGATGGAAGACACGCTTCTAGTGTATTAGATGTACATAGAATCGAAGAAGAATCGGATTCCGGCGAGCCCGAAAAAACAGTTGCAACGACGAGGAATATCATGCTGCTGCCAAAAGAAAAGATGCTGCCTATAGAGCCACGCTGCGATCGGGCGCAACGCGAGCCATCTGGGACCGCTATAGAGAGCTATAAAAGGAAAAGAGACGTATTATCCGACAGAAGAAACGAGAGGCCGAAATACGTGAGTTCGAGGAGCTTGAGATGCTGGCCAATAGAAACAACGTTCGAAAGTTCTACCAGAAAGTTCGGCGGCTTACAGAAGGTTTTGCGACCGGGGCGTTTTCCTGTAAAAACGAAGACGGCGATCTGGTAACTGACGTACAGGGCATTCTGAAGCTATGGAGGGAACACTTCTCGAACCTATTAAATAGTAACAGCTGCGCATGTCACAGATAATGTGAAGATCCCGATACCCCAATCGTTGACGACGGAATTGTCGTTCCGCTACCCGACCATGGCGAGTTGAGAATAGGAATAACACGGCTAAAGAAGAACAAAGCCGCGGGCGCCGACGGACTGCCGGGTGAGCTGGTAAGGTGCATGCATCAGCTTCTGTGCAAAATATGGTCGGATGAAAGCATGGCTGCCGATTGGAATTTAAGTGTGCTCTGCCCAATCCAGAAGAAGGGCGATCCTGCAATCCGTATAAGTTTCAAGCGAGCGCATTGTGTGAAAGACTGAAGCCCACCATCAACCAACTGATTGGATCTTATCACTGTGGCTTTAGACCTGGAAAGTCTACCATCGACCAAATATTTACAATACGCCAAATCATGAAAAAGACCCACAAAAGGAGAAACGACACACACCATCTTTTCGTCGATTTCAAAACTGCATTCGACAGTACGAAAAAGAGTTATCTGTATGCCACGATGTCTCAATTTGGTATCGCCACAAAACTAATACGGCTTTGCAAGATGACGTGGCTCAACACCAGCAGCGCCAACAGAATTGGGAAGGACCTCTCCGAGCCGTTTAATACCAAACGAGGTTTCAGACAGGGTGACTCGCTGTCATGTGACTTCTTTAACCTGATGTTGGAGAGCATCGTACGAGCCGAAGAACTGAATCGCTCAGGCACAATATTTTATAAGAGCGTACAATTGTTAGCGTATGCCGATGATATCGATATCGATCGGTGGAGAAGGACTTGGCTTCACTTGGTGTATCCAAAATCGCATAAGCGGTTATCGCGCAAATTAAGAAGAAGACAGTAATATTAGAGAAGATAGGCACCCTAATACGCTATAAAATTATACAGCACATCCAGCAGCAGGTTTGGCAGCCACCTCCGCTCCGATGGTATATCGGTAAAATAACCAAGGTCATTCCTGGAGACGACAACATGGTAAGAGTAGGGGAGGTCAAAGCATCAGATGGAGTATACAAACGAGCCATCGCTCGCGTATGCAAGCTGCCTATTGACACTGCATCCTCTGATTAAACTCCTATAAGTATAAGCTTTCAAGAGCGGCAGTATGTTTACGCCATCGCAGCAAATTATATCATCACCGCTCATGCCTACGCAATTTTTCTATCCCGCTATATGCATTCGCGAATGTGCATACAACGAAATGAACGACTACATGAAAAAGCGCGTGGAAGTTGGTGGACTTATCTGACCACATGCAAAACAGGAAAAGTCATGTGTAGAACAAAGTGCAAAAAACTGACTCACTTCGTGCTTACGCTCTCACGAAAGAACTGCAGAGCTATTAAAGGTATACTGACAGGTCATAATATGTTGGCCACACATGCTCACAAAATAAGGATTGCTAGCACGGACAAATGTAGGAAAAACATAGAGGATGTTGAGGAAACTTTAGAACACCTTCTGTGTGTTTTTCCGGCATTATTAAAAACGCGTTTAAAATGCCTAGGAGCCCCCACTTCTTGAGGGTCTGCAGGACGTCTTAAAGGCGGCGTCAGCTCTGCTTAGATTCGTCAAAAGCGTTGAGATCCTACATGATGTCTACTTTTAGTATTCATAGAGGTCAGTCTCCATCTGGTGTCCCTAGGGACCGAAAGGTCTATGTGTGACTTCGTTCCGACCAGGCTAACCTATCGTACATAGAATATTATATGAAGTGGTGTATGCGAACGTGAACGGTCGTGTTTTTTGATTGCTCCGCTATCGAAGTTTTAAATATGATCCTAAACCATCATAAATACGAAATTGTGTAATTTTATTTGCGAAACAGTGACTCTATTTTAATAAAATTATTCTTCTTGGCTATTGCATAATATACTGATCTAAAAATGCCGTGTCTATGTGCCAACAAAGTTGAGCGTACACAAGACAAAGTGCAGTGCGACAAGTGCAATGACCTTTTTCATTTAAATTGTGTCAACCTACAACCTGTTGACCTTGAATTCTTGCTTAAATCGGGTAAGCAATTCATATGTGATAAGTGTGCCGCTGCTCGACGACAATCCCTTCGAGCACCATCAACTCCCATTAACCTGGATGACGAAATTGCCACTGCTGATAATGTACCTGTGAATCCAGCTAATCTAAGTATACAATTATCACCACATCAACAACTGCCGAAATCAACATCAGCTGATGACGTAAACAATTTAGATATCAGTCTGAATACAATTATCAGAGAAATTGCTGCACTGAGATCGGAAAATGCTCGTGCGATGGCTGCAATTAGCTCTCTCAAAGTGGATAAGCAGTTGCTGATTTCGCAAATAAGTGATTTGTGTGCAGAAGTGAAGGAGTTACGAAAACATCAAACGGTTGATGTCTCCTCTGCTCTGGTACAGCTAACCGCTGAGGTGAAAGACCTTAATGCTTGTGTTCTTGCATGTGAGTGTCATGCAAGGAACACAAAAAATGCGAAAAGCAAATCGAAGAGACAGGAATCACTATCAGTGACTGCTGCTACGTCGCCTGTAAACGTGCCTATTGTTGCTGCTCCGCATGGTGAGACTAATTCGTTTTCCTCTGCTTCGCACTCTCATGCTGCTGCTGGTGATGCGCCGCTCTCTTATAGCGCTGCTGTTACTAATACAGCTAAAGTGAAGCTGACGCCAATTGCTGCTGCTGCTGCTACTACGTCCGTTCTCCCATCAACATCAACTTGCAGAAAAGCGTCGGCATTGCCGACTTCTCTTGCACCTACATCAAATCGTACACGTGAATGGAAAACCGTAACTAGAGCTAATAGGAAAAAGCTTAAGCAACCTTTAGTTATTGGTTCAAACCAAAATAGTGAATTAAGTGTAGTTCCTAACATGAAGTGGCTGCACATATCGTCCTTCTCAAACACTGTGACAGCTGCCGATAATGTTGATTATGTTGCGAAACATGCAGAAATTGACCGCAAATTTCTTTCCTGCTATATGCTTATCAAAAAGGATACCCTCGTAAAGGATTTCAAGAAAATCAACTTTAAGCTAGGCGTATCTGAATTTTCCTATGATAAGCTTTTAAATGCGGATATATGGCCTACGAACGTAAAAATTCGGCCATTCACTTTTTTTCAAAAAGACGTCACTCCACCTCTAAATCCGTAACTTCTGCAGCTAACTCCATCGCTAGTAATAAGTTATTAAAATTGTATTTTCAAAATATATCTGGACTTCGGACTAAATGCTCCACGGTATATATGAAAAGTTCTTTCTTAGATTTTGATATTTTTGTATTCGTTGAATCTTGGCTGAATGAAAATTTCTTCGACTGTGAAATTTTTGACCTCAATTTGTACGATGTTTTCCGTAAAGACCGTGACCCTGTCAAATCTGGATGTTCCAGAGGAGGTGGTGTTCTCATTGCTGTTCGGAGAAAATTTCGGGCATCATTGGTTACACTTACCAATTCTGACACACTCATCGATCAGCTTTGTGTACGTGTTTATGGCTCATCTGGAACAGTTTATGTGTGTGCATCCTACAATCCGCCGAATAGTCCGGATCATTTATACTTTGCACATTCTGACAATGTTGTGTCATTAGCATCAAGCATAGCTGGTGACAGTCATCTTTGTGTCCTCGGTGATTTTAATTTATGTCGCCTGAATTGGTCCCCACTTAGAAACTCGGCTGCTTTTATGGCTTCTAATGTAAATTCTTCAGCCGAAATTCATGTCATTGATAGCTTTTTAAGCATTGATTTATCACAAATCAATGGTTTTTATAATAGCCTTAATAGAATCCTAGATCTAGTGTTCATTTCAAATAACATCAACTACACATTGTCTGAAGGCATTGCTCCCATATCTTTAACTGATAAACATCATGTTCCTCTTTCTCTTGAGTTGGAATTTTATGAGTTTTCTGAGGTATCCGATGAGCCTAACATCAAATTTAACTACAACTTATGCGACTTCTCAATTTTTAACGAAATTTTATTAAGTATTGACTGGGGTAATGCCTTCCACGACAATGATGTTACCTCTTGCTTTCATTTTTTTTTAAAACTAAGGTTTCTGAGCTCTGTTTGAAGCACATTCCTATTTATCATAAGAAAGTAATATATATAAGTCACCTTGGCATACCAAACGGCTTAGGCACCTAAAGAATCTAAAAAACAAATTCTCTAAACTGTATAAAAGGTCTGGAGACCCAATGCACTTCTCAAAATTTCAATGCCATTTAAAAGAGTTTAACTGTTTGAACAAGTTCTTATATAGAAATTACATCTTGAATTTCGAAAACAATATTATTTCGGATTCGAAGGCCTTTTGGCAATTCATCAAATCAAAAAAGTCTGCTCAATGGTGCCAAACAATGTTTTTTATAATGGTAAATATGCAAATTCTGCCATAGAATCTGCCAATTTATTTGCTGACTTTTTTTGCTCTAATTTTGAACCCGACCTAGACTCCGATTCTAGTTTGCTCTCTAATAGTTTTTCACCTCTAAATTTTGGGACTTTGTACCTATCTGTTACTGATGTCGTCAAGGGTATTACGAAGCTTAAGTCTACAACGAAAACTGACTCGGATGGCCTTTCGGGCATTTTGCTGAAGAATTGCTTGTGTCTCGCTGAGCCTCTTACAATTATATTCAATAAATCGTTGTCCTCTGGTATCTTTGTTGACGACTGGAAATTTACTTCCATTACGCCTATATTTAAGAGTGGAAATAAAAACGATGTTAGCAATTACAGACCGATTTCGAAGCTTTCGTCTGTCTCAAAACTTTTTGAGATAACAGTAAATGATAAGTTATATTTTGCTGTCAAAGGCCTAATATCTACCAACCAACATGGTTTCGTTGCAAGTCGCTCCACTGTCACTAACTTGTCTATTTTCAGTGATTACTGCATTTCAGCCTTCCAGAACAGATCTCAAGTTGATGCAATTTATACAGACTTCTCTAAAGCGTTTGACAAAGTATCGCACCGAATACTCTTGTCGAAGCTTGCATCATTGGGTATACACTCCACTTTTTTGTCTTGGATCAAATCATATTTGTCCAACAGACACTGCGTTGTAGCCGTCGATAATACGACATCCCGTGCATTTATTGCATCCTCCGGTGTCCCACAGGGAAGTATTCTAGGACCCCTCCTCTTTATACTCTTTATTAACGATATTGGTTCTTGCTTTTCATTTGCAGAACACTTGTTGTATGCTGATGATCTTAAAATATTTGCGGTGATTAACAGTGTTAGGGACTCTGAAAAGTTGCAAACCGACTTGCACAATGTCCGGAACTGGTGCTATTTAAACCATCTGTCACTAAATATTAGCAAATGCTTTCACGTAAAATATGCTAAATCAAACAACACTTTGCATACTTCGTATAATATTGCTGGCTTACCTTTGCAATCCGTTGAGGAAATTAAAGACTTAGGCGTTATTTTCGACTCTAAGCTGAATTTCACCAGCCATGTTAACCACGTCATAAGACGATCATATGCGATGCTAGCATTCGTTCGCCGAAATTGTTCTGCATTTACCAACCCACACACTCTCAAAACATTGTATTGTGCTTTTGTTAGATCAAGATTAGAGTATGCCGCTATTATTTGGAGACCGTACCAAATAGGTCTGTCTAATCGGATTGAGAGAGTGCAGAAAGTCTTTCTTCGTTTTGCGCTCCGATCTTTAAACTTTTCTGAATCTGTACCATCGTACCGCTCTCGATGTTTACTAATTGACTTAAAACCACTTGATAGCAGACGGTCTATTCTATCGTGCTCATTTATTATTCGTATTATTTCTGGATCTATTGATTGTCCTTCCCTCTTAAGTAAAATTCAATTTAATATACCCAATATGAGGCTCCGACAGTACGAAACCTTTAAAATTGGCTTCTCGAGAACAAACTATGGGATGAATGCTCAGATTCCTAGGGCATGTTCAGATTTAAATATGTTTTTCAATTCTTCTGGTGCTGATTTTACATGGCCGTATGGCATCTTAGTCAATCATCTTAAATCGTTCTTTTCTTAGTAACTAATAAACTATTGTACATTAGCTTAATATAGTCTGTAAGAATGTATCCATTCAAAGACAATAAATAAATAAATAAATAAATAAATATTTATTGTTTCGAGCGCAGCTCTGTGTGAACAACTGCAGACATAGCCGTAATCGCTGCCAATGCCAACGTCATTGTCAACATTGTATTGTATTTTATATACAAACATTCGCTACAGTTATATTTTCGGCGTCCGCCGTAGGCGAATGGCTTGATGCGTGACTACCTCGGTGAAGACCAAAATGAAGAAAAAGTTTGATCTAATAGCGATCGCCCCCTCGGCAGGGAATGCAAACCAACGAGTGTATTTCTGCTATGAAAAAGCTCCTCATAAAAAATATGTACGGTTCGGAGTCGGCGTGAAACTATAGGTCCCTCCCTTTGTGGAACAATATCAAGACGCACACCACAAATAGGAGGAGCTGCTCGGCCAAACCCACAAAAATAATGTACGCGCCAAGTATATATTATATATATATATTTTCGAAAAAGCTCTACTTTGGCATTGCAAACTTTCGTCGCAAATAGGGCATCCGAAATTCAAGAAGGGACCCAGTATGTGTCGTGGTGTTATGTGCCTACAAAACAAAATCCAGCGGATCAAGTGTATCAGGGTTGTAACGTGGACGAATTGGGTAATTTAACTTCGGTCTTTCTCCAGAACAAGAAGAAAAAGAAGAAGGCAATTGCATTAACCGCAATCAATGCCACAACAAACCCACTTCTCAAAATAATTGAAAGGTTCGCATCTCACAGAAATGTGCTTCGGATCTTCGCATACGTATTAAGATGGCTTCGAAAAATACGAGAGCGAAAATCAGAATCTGAAATAATACCCACGGCAAAGGAATTATAATTGAGTTTCCATAAAATTGTCGAAATAATTCAATTTAATTTTGAATTTAGAGATAAAATTAGTAAGTTATCGAGAAGTACCCCAGTTCTCTCAAGCTTGCCGAAATTAAATCCCTTTCTGCATAAGCACTCGAATTATCAGTATCATTTAAATGGATTCGAGTGTGTGGCTGTTTATTAAAAGTGCCAATATCTTAGATGCTAACTCTCTTTTGCTATGAAGCGAAAATTCGCAATTTGTGAAGGTATGGTATATATTCGGTTCCTATCACCATGCCGGTCGTAAGTATTGGTAGCGCTTCTGCGAGAAAAATATGGCTCGTAAATCTTCGAGAAGCCTGTAGTCCAACTGTAAAAGAACGCATTCACTGTTTTCGTTATAAGCCAAAATTGCACAGTCAGATCATAGGCAATCCACCCGCCGATTGATTACGCGCCCAACGGTCGTTCACAATATGTGGGGTAGATTACTGCGGGCCCATTCTCATAACCCTAAAAATTCGCAGTCGCCCTCCCATGAAAATGGCTGTTCACCTAGAACGTGTATTTAATTTAACTGCTGATAAATTTATTCTCGCCCTCGAAGAGTTCGTGGATGCCAGCCAAAATATACTGCACCAACAACGCGATGAGCTTTGTCGGAGCAAAGAGAAAACTGAAAGAGTTACGGGAAGCTTTTCTGACACAGAAGCAGGAGATTCTCCAATACGCCGCCGAAGAAAGATTCACCTTCAACATTCAATCCTACGAGGGCACCCCACTTCGGTGGGAAGCAGGAGTAAAGTCGGCCAAATATCTGTTGGTGCGCGCTGTATGTAACGCGCTGTTAGCCGCCGAAGAAACCGCAACACTTCTCGTCGAAGTAGAGGCGGTATTGAACTCCCGACCACTTGCACCACTCAGCAACACCCCCAACGACAGCGAGTCGCGAACGCCGATGCTCCTGCTAATGGGTTGCCCATTGCAAGCTTTGCCATTGGAGAAAGGACCCGACAACCCCAGCCGCTGCTTAGGGAGATTGCAGCTTGTTTGCTCCTTCAAGTAACAATTTTGACACGCGTCGTCTAAGAGTTACCTTCTGGAGCTTCAACGGCGCAACAAACGAATGCACCCGCAGCCCAACGTCCAGCCAGACCAATTCGTCGTCGTCCACGAACACAATGTGCCACCCCAGCAATGGGTGTTGGGTCGAGTAACCGTAACCATTCCAGCAACGGACGACAAAACTTGCGTTGCAGAAATCGCTGGGAAATCTGGTGAAGTGAGACGCCCTATCCACAAACTCGCCGTGCTACCGGTGAAAAACTGAATGTTGGATTCCTTCAAGGCGGCCGGTGTCAAGCCAGTTCTGGCAAACATCGTAATAAAATAAAATAAATAATTAAAATGAAAAAAAAACAATTTAAATAATTAAAGTTAAATAAACAAATATGTAAATTATACTTAATCTTAATATTGAGTTATTCTTATATACATACATATATATAGAACATACATTAGTTTCTCGCTTTCCTTACCTTTCGCTATTTACTCTCGTTCGTTGACTTTTTTTCCACAGCCAAGGCGAATTTATTGCATTTGATGGCAACCACATACATACAAGTAAAAACATACATGTATTTGTTGTTGCCTTTGGTCTAGGCATCACGTCAAAGGCAGCTGTTTGTTCTCAGGCCGATTTGCTTGTGAAACGTAAATAACGTAATTCAAGCTTCGCGTTTAAATTGCTTAGTACTTTCGATTAATTTATTAATTTGTGGGCCTGAGCAAATTGCTTTGAAGATCCCAGTTGCGATACAGTGATGTGTAAGCAGGTAAGCAAACAGAATATTTACCGATACTTGCATTTAATTAATATTTCTTCCTAAGCGCAACGTTGGCTAGGAGGACTCGATATAGATAATTACAATGGGCGTTAGAAACGCTCGCCAAAACTAAAGCAAAAAGCAAATATTGTTTTCCATACTTTTAGCGATTAGCAGAAAAACAAGAGGAGAAACGTTTAGCTAAGTTACCACCTGAAGAAAAGTTAGCTGAAAAACTACCCTGGAAATTGTCACAATATAAAAAGTTCCCACTTGATTTTTATAATCTGTATTTAGAACACAAGTTCTTAAACTTTGCAAAAGTGATTGAAAAATAAATGATTTAATTTAATTTGGATTTCTTTTAATTTTATTTAGTCCATTTGGATTTTTTCCTCTGATGTGCGCTGTGCGATATCGAAATATGTAGGTCTATATGACGTCCTCTAAATCTGTGAGCACCTATGATATAAAAAACAAATGATTACACCGCACACAAAAAATAAAAAAAAAATGGTCCGTACACCGGGCGCCACCTATCTACGGGCATGTTTTCCGGCCCGCTGAATACGAATCTCAAGTCAGTTTGGGCCGTCCAGCCTTCAATTTCGAGTAAATTGCAAAAAAGCCCCAAAACAAGCGAAAATTCGATGTTTTGGCAAAAAAAAAATTCAGATCTAAGGAAAGCATAATTTTTATTCATAAAACTGCGAAAAGCCGCCCTGGGTAACGGCCGTCATGGCAGTTACAAGTGATGAGTACTTTACGATGCAGGGATCCGGAAACTCAGTATCGGCGTCTGGTCAGGGTGAGAAAGCAGGCCCGCAGGCGTCGTCATCCAGCGACTGCAGCTCTTCAGTAGTGGAAAACTTGGCAACTGGAGAGTATACTATTACAAGAAGATATTCCCATCTATACAATAAGAGTCCTGATCTATTTTGTTACGTTTGTAGGGAGCTTGAGCCGGTAAAAAACCGCAGAACGTTTTCAGATAGATTAAAGCAAGTTATGAAGGATGCTTTTGCATTCAAATTACAAATTTGGGTTCGGCCTTGGTCCCACTCTTTGTTTGTGGTCGATGTAATATAATGTTGACACGATGGGAAAAAACCAAAAACGGAGAAAACTTAAAATTTACAATTCCCATGAGCTGGACTTCACCAACTAGTTCGCATAACTGTTACTTCTGTCTGACTCAAATTGCCGGTTTTACTTCATCGAACAGAAGTAAAATACAGTACGTCAATGTTTCATCAGCTGTTAAGACACAGAAAACAGTTATTGTTGATGAATCCGAACCTCTTGAAAAGATGGAAGTAGAAAAAGAAGAAGTGCCAATGGAGGAAGAAGAGGAAGCAGAAATTTCTGAAGATGAAAATCCCAAAGACGAAGATTTCATGCCAGATGGAAAACGAAAGACCATGAACCATTTACTCGAGAAGAACGAAATGATCTCATACGAGATTTAAATTTGCCTAAAGATGGAGCAGAATTACTGGCATCAAAACTAAAAAATAAAAATATATTAGCTAAAAAGGTAACGGCTTACTTTTATCGGAATAGAGAAGAGGAGATCTGCATGTTTTTCACAAACGACGATGAGAACTCGATGGTTCACTGTTCCAATGTTAAAGGCTTGGTTGATGAATTAAAACCTAATATCTGTGTGGATAATGATCTGATATCTGTGTCGATGAGTGGAGACTCTTTATAGATTCAGCAACTAGAAGTCTCAAAGCTGTCTTCGTTTATATTGGAAACATATTAGCGCCAAATCCAATAGCCCATTCGACGAAGCTTAAGGAGACCTATGAAAATTTGGAAATAGTATTCGATAAGATAAAGTATTCAGAACACCAATGGCAAATTTGCGGCGATCTCAAAATCGCCACACTTCTTTTAGACCAACAATCAGGATTCACAAAATATCCTTCCTATCAATGTTTGTGGGTCAGCAGAGACGGTAAGAATCACTATGTTAAAAAAGAATGGCCTACGAGAGTGCAATTAAATGTCGGTACTCAAAATGTAATACGAACACCATTAATTCCCCTTTAAATTTATCTGCTACCGCCTTCTCTTCTTCTTAATTGGTGCGATAACCGCTGACGCGATTTTGGCCGAGTTTCACAAAGCGCGCCAGTCGTTTCTTTCTAACTTTCGTTTCTGGCTAGCTGGCGCCAATTGGACACATCAAGCGAAGCCAAGATCATCTCCACCTGATCATGTCTATGTCGTCATAAAGCTCATACAGCTCATCGTTCCATCGCCTGCGATATTCGCCGTTGCCATCGAGCAAAGGTCCAAAAATCTTCCGCAGAATCTCTCTCTCAAACACTCCAAGCGTCGCTTCATCGGATGTTGTCATCGTCCAAGCTTCTGCGCCATGATGAGAGTCTTGTAGAGTGTTAGTTTTGTTTGTCGAGAGAGGAATTTACTACTCATTTGCCTACTTAGCCCAACGAAGCACTTGTTGGCAAGATAGATTCTACGTTGGATTTCTAGGCTAACACTGTTATCGGTGTTAATGCTGGTTCCTAAATAAACGCAGTCTTTTACAACCTCAAAATTATAACTGTCTACAGTGACGCGGTTGCCGATACGCGAGTGCGCCGACTGTTTGTTTGAAGACAGGAGGTATTTCGTTTTGTCCTCGTTCACCACCAAACCTCTTTCACTTTGCCTCTTTATCCAGTTTGGAGAAGGCAAAACTAACAGCGCAGTTGTTAAGGCCGATGATATCGATATCATCGGCATACGCTAACAATTGTTCGTCTTATAAAATATTGTGCCTGAGCGATTAAGTTCTGTGGCTCGTACGATGCTCTCCAACATCAGGTTAAAGAAGTCACACGACAGCGAGTCACCCTGTCTGAAACCTCGTTTGGTATTAAACGGCTCGGAGAGGTCCTTCCCAATTCTGATGGCGCTGCTGGTGTTGAGCATCGTCATCTTACAAAGCCGTACTAGTTTTGCGGGGATACCAAATTCAGACATCGCGGCATACAGATAACTCCTTTTCGTATTGTCGAATGCAGCTTTGAAATCGACGAAAAGATAGTGTGTGTCGATTCTCCTTTCGTAGGTCTTTTCCACGATTTGGCGCATTGTAAATATTTGGTCGATGGTAGACTTTTCAGGTCTAAGCCCACGCTGATAAGGTCCAATCAGTTGGTTGACGGTGGACTTCAGCCTTTCACACAATACGCTCACTAGAACCTTATGTAGATATTTAGAAGACTAATCCCGCGGTAATTGGCTCAGATTGCAGGATCGCCTTTCTTATGGATTGGGCAGAACACACTTAAATTCCAATCGGCAGCCATGCTTTCATCCGACCCTATTTTGAGTAGAAGCTGATGCATTCACCTTACCAGCTCGTCGCCGCCGTTTGAATAGCTCACCTGGCAATCCGTCGGCGCCCGCGGCTTTGTTGTTCTTTACTATAGCCGTGTTATTGCTATTCTCAGCTCGCCATGGTCGGGTAGCGGAACGACACCGTCGTCAGCGATTGGGATATCGGGATCTTCACATTCTCTGGGACATGAGCAGCTGTCACTGTTTAACAGGTTCGAGAAGTGTTCCCTCCATAATTTAAGATTGCTCTGGATGTCAGTCACCAGATCGCCGTCTGCGTTTTTACAGGAAAACGCCCCGGTCTTAAAACCTTCTGTAAATCGCCGAACTTTCTGGTAGAATTTTCGAGCGTTGCCCCGGGTGGCCAGCATCTCAAGCTCTTCGCACTCAAATATTTCGGCCTCTCGTTTCTTCTGTCGGATAATACGTATCTCTTCCTTTTTCAGCTCTCTGTAGCGATCCCACATGGCTCGCGTTGCGCCCGATCGCAGCGTGGCTCTATAGGCGGCATCTTTTCTTTCTGCGGCAGCATGATATTCCTCGTCGTACCAACTGCTTTTTCGGGCTCATCGGAATCCGATTTCTTCTTCGGCGATTGCGTTACGTAGGGAACGAGAAATATTGATCCATTGCTCGTGCATGCCGGTTTGTTGGGAAGCACTTTCTGAGAGCAAGAGTGAGAGTCGAGTAGCGAATCTTCTGGCTGTTTGTTGTGATTGCAGCTTTTCGATGTTGAACATTCTTTGCGTAGGTAGATGTTCGTTTTTTGCTGCACAGAGGCGTGTGCGTAGTTTGGCTGCAACAAGGTAATGATCCGAGTCGATGTTGGGTCCTCGGATCTACGTACATCTAATACACTAGAAGCGTGTCTTCCATCCATCACAACATGATAAATCTGGTTTCGCGATTTCCCATCAGGAGACAGCCAGTTAGCTTGGTGTATCTCAAAGTCGATCAGCCTCTGTCCGTTACCGGATGTTTCGTTGTGCAGGCTGAATTTTCCGACTGTGGGGCCAAAAGTTCTATTCTTGCCCACCCTGGCGTTGAAGTCGCCAAGCACGATTTTTATGTCGTGGCGGGTGCAGCGCTCATAGGAACGTTCCAAGCGCTCATAGAAGGAATCTTTGGTCGTCCTTCTCTTCCGTCGGGGCGTGGGCACAAATTAGTGGGCGTTAGCGCAAAAACGGGATTTGATGCGGATTATTGCGAGACGCTCGTCCACCAGAGTGAATGACAGTACTTGGCGACGAAGTCTCTCTCCCGCAACAAATCCGACACCGAAGTTACGCTCCTTTATATGGCAGCTGTGGTAGACGTCGCAAGGTCCTATGGTTTTTTTCCTTGCCACGTCGATCGCATCTCTTGGATGGCAGTGATGTCAGCCTTTACTCTAACGAGGACATCAACCAGCCTGGCAGAGGCACCTTCCCCATTAAGGGACTGGAGTTCCAGGTGCCTGCCCTCAAATCATGTTCCTTATTTCGTTTGCAGGCGTCGTTATCAGTAAAAGTAGTTCTCATCCGAGGCTTTGTAATTCTTTTCATTGGGGAGGGTGTTTAAGTGGCCGGTCCAAACCCAGCGCCCAACCAGCTATCCTGGAATGCTTCGTCTTCTCACGTTAGCCCACTCCTGAGCGGGTGTTCGGAAGCTACGCAGAGGATACATGGGCTAATTCCGGACGTTGTGAGCTGCTGGAACCATATGCAGAAGAATCGTCCTGGCCACTCCCAAGTGAATGGCAATCAGTAGCTTTCCCCATTTGCTTGGACTTCTACTCATGGAACCATCCTGCATCTGCTACCGCCACTTCACATCAAATTAGGTCTCATTATGTCAAAGCTCTGTACAAGGATGGTGATTGTTGTCAGTGCCTGAGAGAAAAGTTTCCGGCGATAAGTGATGCCAAATTAAAAGAGAGAATTTTTAATGGATCCCTAATTAGAACTCTATTTCAGGATGCTAATTTTATAGGTAAAATGAATGAAACAGAGAGAGCAGCTTGGGTAAGTTTAAAAAATGTGTGTCATAACTTTTTTATAAAAGTGAAAAGTACAGGACAATAGTCGAAGAATTAGTGACAAATTACAAAAACTTAGGATACTTAATGAATCTAAAATTACACTTCCTAGATTCTCACATCGACAACTTTCCTGAGAATCTTGGGGAGTACAGTGAAGAACAAGGAGAACGTTTTCATCAAGACATAAGTGAAATGGAGACTAGGTATCAAGGAAATTGGAATATCAACATGATGACAGACTATTGCTGGACACTCAAAAGAGATATACCAAAAGATAATAGCAAGCGAAAGAGAAATCCTGTCCGTAGATCATTTGAAAATAAAAGAGTTCGATACCACCCGACAACAGTTTGAAAGTTAGGAAAATCATTCTTCTAATTCTTTTTATACTATACGTCATTTTCATAGATTTTACAATTTTTTTGCATTTTCAGATTTTAATCTTGTATTTTGTGAATAAGCAATACAATAAATTTATTTAATTGTGTTTAAACGATTTTTTTCTATTTTTTCAGCAGCAATTTTCTGCCATTTTATCCATTTTTTGCTATTTTATTCGAATTTTCGCGTTTTTTTCGTATTTTGTTAATAAACAATACAATAAATTTATTTAATTGTGTTTAAACGATTTTTTCTATTTTTTCAGCAGCAGTTTTCTGCTATTTTATCCTTTTTTTTGCTATTTTTGCTGTTTTATTCGAATTTTCGCTATTTTTTGGCGTTTTTTGCAATTTACTCGAAATTGTAGGCTGGACGGCCCAAACTGTCTTGAAGTTCGTATTCAGCGGGTCGAAAAACATGCCTGTAGATAGGTGGCGCCCCAAACAACTTTTGTTTTTTGTGTGCCAGTGTTATTTATGCCTATTATTCGAATTATTATTATGCACACCTGCTTATACTCGATATCTGAATTAGCAGTCAATTTCAATTCGTGCAACAAATCTAATGTATTCACTGGCAGACACAATTTCCTAGTTTATAATATTAGCTTCCACCTTCCCACAGTGCATGTGGTAATTCGGCAGCTTCAATTAAGGGATTAAGTTTGACGAACAAATACAACAGTTCCGGACAATTCGCCAACTGTTGGTATGCATGTTTTTAATAAATAACACAAAACGTTTTTATAGTAAATTTCATAATTTGTAGTCATAATATAGCCATTGCGTTATAAAAGCGTTGAGACTTAGCAGCTTGTTAGCTATAATTTATTTACGTACGCTTGTCGAATTTTCTAATTCATAAGCATATATGAGTTTTTGTAATAGTGGCCAGGTCATATCTGAAGTTTTTGTGCAATGAGGCAAATCTAAATTACAGACAAAATCGTATAGCAAAGCAAATGCTTGTATAGAAACTATTTATTCTCACTAGGTTAGGTTAGGTTAAATGGCTGCCCTAGCTAAAGGGCTCACTTGGACAAATGTTAAGAAATTCGTCCGTTGTGGTGCCATACATGGGAGAGGAGAGAGGAGATGGGAAGGAAGAAGGAGCCTTGGGATTAGATACGATGATGACCATACATTTTACGACGGCGCCGACGCGGGCTGATTTACGTTCGTAGTTAGCCGTATCAAGCTACTAATGAACTTCACCAAATTTATGATACTTACGCCGGCCAAATCCGCAGGCGTAGCGAAAAAGTGGGAGCCCAGATTTCTAAGTCTTTGCCAGACGAGAGCAGGGCAGCTGAGAAGAAGGTGTTGAGATGATTCCACCTCGTCCTCCAGACAGTTTCTGCAGAACGGACTTGAGGTAATCCCAAGTCTTACAGCGTGAACACCTAACGGACAATGTCCGGTAAGGATGCCCACCAAATTTATTCTCACTAACCATTTAATTTTCTTGTAACCACGCCCGTGCTTCATTGGCGCCTTCCTTGGTAATGCGGCGTACCCATATGGGAAGAGGTGATAATTCGAACCCAGTTCCAATTCTTGTGGACCTGCATTAATTAGTCTCTGTACGTCTATTCGATAATCAGCGAGTCGAACCAGTGCTTTGTATGATTCCCCAGGGCCTATCAATGATAAAGCCACCATAAATTATCCTAAAATTTTAAAAGAATTAAATATAAGGACAATCGCGAGTCTATAAATTAGCATGCACGAATAAATGTTCAATTTGCACCAACCGCGTATCTATAAATTGGCATACACTAATAAATGTTCCATTTGCAAGAATAGCTCAGCAAACGTACATAATCTTGAATTATAATTTTAAATTAAGTCCTGAATAACTATTCACCAAATAGTAAATTGAACCAGATACGGGTTAGGCCAGGAACCATGGATAGCATCGGGTAACATAGTATCCGGACTAGAGTCAAAAAACTAAAACACCTATATCGTGATAGCAACGAGTAGGACAAGAAGCAAACCATGGCAAATCTGCGAAGTAAAGTCCTATTCGGCAGCGATTATGGCAGGAATTATAGAGAGGCGACTAATGCCATCATGTGATGTAGCAATGCCCAGATGCAAATCTCATAACAGTAGACAACCGGTATACTCGTGGTCAGATGAAATAGCAGATCTGCGAGAAATATGCAAAACGTCGAAAGGGAGATACCAGAGAGAAAGGGGCAGACCATTTTCGAACAACTTCGCAAAGAATTCCGAGCGCAACGCCGAAAACCAAGAAAAGCCATTGAAGCGAGTAAAAACAAGTGTTTTAAAAAGAAGATTGATGGTGCTGATAACAATCCGTGGGGTCTTGCGTACAAATTGGTGATGGAAAAGGTTAACGGTTTTAAATCTCCTCAACCAACATGCCCTATTCTGCTAGAAAAAATAGTCGCAACACTTTTTCCCCAACAGGAAGGTAATAATGACTGGAGCAGGCACTTGGATGTATACGAGACACCTACAGTATCGGTATCAGAGGTGCTGAACACATTGGTTCGTATAAGCGATAACAAAGCGTCGGGCCTTGACGGTATACCCAACATTGCTTTTAAGGCCGAGGTTCGTGCAAATCCAAATGTGTTTGCTAACCTTTATAGCAGGTGTCTGACCGAAGGCACGTTCCCCAAGAGTTTCAAAAAACAGCGCTTAGTCCTACTGTTGAAGCCCGGTAAGCAGCCTGACCAGCCGACAGTGGACAGGCCTCTCTGCAAAATGGAATAACATCCTTTCAGCACTCAGAAGCTTCACAGTCTCACGTTATATGATTCGGATCACTAGCAACTATCTTGGCCAACGAATCCTGTTTTACAACACAGAAGAAGGTCCAAAAAGATACATAGAAACGGGAGGCGTCTCACAAGGATCCGTTCTAGGGCCAACACTGTTGAGTGCAAAGTACGAAGGGATTCTTAAGATTGTGATGCCTGTGGTGGTTTACGCAGATGATATTACTCTAGTAAAGTCATAAACGCAACGACTGCTTGAATCATGTGTGCAATGATGCCGGTGCGAGTATCCAAAGGGGGTTGAGCAACGCTAAGCTAGAGCTATCAGCGCAAAAAACTAAGCTGGTCCTTATCCGTACATGTAGGCGGAGCGAGAGTCTCACTATATCGGTTTGAGGGCTTGACATTGCATCCCAAACATGGCTAAAGTATCTTGGAGTGCACATCGACGAGAAGCTAACATTCAAGGAGCATCTAAAAATAACCAATAATAAGGCAATGAGAGTAAATAACGCACTCATGCGTATGCTACCAAATGTTGGAGGACCCCAATAGAACCCCCTATAGAACAGTATCTGATGATGCCATACGCGTTATAACGAGTAAAGTTCCCGTCGATATACGAGCAGAAGCACTTAAGCGACTGGATCACTCACGTGGCCACAAACCAACATCTGAAGATAATTTAACTGCGCGCGAACGTACGATAGCAAAGTGGCAAAATAGATGGGATCACTCCTCCAAAGAACGATGGACGTATAAGTTGATCCCCAAACTAGATGAATGGATAAGCAGAAAGCTCGGCGAAACCCAAATCTTTAGCGGATATTGCGGCTTTCTGGGGTACCTCCACCGTTTTAATCTAGCAGATAATTCGACCTGCCCAGAGTGCCATAGCGAAGATGAGAGTGCAGAATACGTGAATTTTCACGCCGCGAGATTTTTTGAAGAGCGCTTCGAGCTCGCATAAGTCCTCGGCATCGTCCCCACCCCAGATAACCTTGTAACGCAACTGCTGAACTCGAAACAGAAATGCGAAGCAGTAAAACAGTTTGCAGCAAAGAAATTAATAAAACTGCGAAACCAAAATGGGAGCGCAAAGCGAATGCAACCGATATCGAATACCCAACAGATGCCCAGATGCGTCACCCAAAGAGGCCATTTTGAAACAGATCTCCTGTGGGGATGACTGTATTCACGAACAGACGACAATTACAAACGCGTGAGGTAAAGCCTCAAGACGAACCCAAACACGACAAGTCGATATCGAGTAACGATATTGCAATTTTCCGATGCCTTACTGGTGACAAACCAATGGATGCTATCGATAGCGTATAACCCCAATACGCAATTAAGAGAGAAACCTGGACGCCGGTACCAGTTGTGTCTAAATGTCATAAATATGGCTCCACCTTGATGAAATTACTTTTAGCAGTCCCAGGGTGGAATCAGCCGAGATGGGAGGAATGTTATAGGGTTAGTGGGAGCATGCCCCTCATTCTGACATTTTCGATTTGAGCCTCCTCTGCAAAAAACAAAAAAAAGATTATAATCTCCCCACAGATGATCTAACTGTTGTGGCGGTGACAGTCTGTAAAAATGACTCTTTGGGTCTTACTACATGACTCATGAAGAAGAAACACCACCGAGAGAGCTGCAAAAGTTGGTAGAAACAGCTGACAGGAGGAGGTATGCACTGGTGGTAGGAACCGACGCAAGCGCACACCATACGGTTTGGGAGTGTGTAGATATAAACGACAGAGGTAAGACATTACTCAATTATATTCTTCAAAGTAGCGCAGAAGTAGCTAGTTATTTTTTCGCTCTAGTTATTTTTTTCATGAGTTTGCAGCACTGTTAATAACATCTGGGCCAACTTTCATGTGAATGTCATTATAAGTAATATATTGACGCTTATGTTTACCAAACGACCAAGAGTGCATTTTTCGATTCTTACAATGTCTGATTTGGTTGAGCAGAGAAGTGCCATCAAATTTTGTTTGCGGAATGAAATTTCGGCTGCGGAAACGTTTAGCATGTTGCAGAAGGCATTTGGTGATTAGTCCATATCGCAGAAAAATGTTTATAAGTGGTACAAAGACTTCAAAGAGGGTCGAGAACGTGTTGATGACTTGGAGCGCGCCGGACGACCATCGACGACAACAGATGACGTGAAGGAGTTAGTGCTCAAAAATCGTCGGTTGACTGTTAAAGACCTTACTGATATGATCGGAATATCAGAAGGATCTGTGAAAACCATTTTGAAAGACCATTTGGGCCTACGAAAAGTCAAATCTCGTTTGGTACCGAAAACTCTCCATTTCTTGGAAAAAAGTCGTCGCGTTGATGTGTGTTAAACAATGCTTTCAGATCATCAGGACAAGCTCAAATGCATCATTACGGGAGATGAGACTGGATTTATGCTTACGACCCTGAAACAACCGACCAATCAAGCGAATATCGTGGTAAAGACGAGGCCAGACCGAAAAGAGCACGTCAAAGTCTTTCAAAAATAAAGGTCATGAAGATAGTTTTTTTCGATTTTCGTGGTGTGGTGCACTATGAATTCTTTCCACCTGGTCAAACTGTTAATAAGGAATACTATTTGAGTGTTATGTGTCGTTTACGTAAAGCAATTCGTCTAAAAATACCAGAATTATGGGCCAACAACTCTTGGTTTTTGCATCACAATAATGCACCGTCTCACACTGCACTCGTTCTTCGTGACCATTTCGCCAAAAATTTCACGCATATCGTTCCGCAACCACCGTATTCGCCTGATTTGGCTCCGTGTGACTTCTGGCTATTCCCAAAACTCAAGAGACCACTCCGGGGAACGCGTTTCGAGTCGATTGAGGAGATAAAAGCTGAATCGAAGAAGGTGCTGATGGCTATACCGGAAATGGACTATTTGGCATGTTTCGGGGGTTGGAAAAATCGTTGGCATAAGTGTATTTCATCGAGAGGGGATTATTTTGAAGGGGATGAAATTGATTTATATTATATATATATATAATTGGCGCGTACACCCTTTTTGGGTGTTTGGCCGAGCTCCTCCTCCTATTTGTGGTGTGCGTCTTGATGTTGTTCCACAAATGGAGGGACCTACAGTTTCACGCCGACTCCGAACGGCAAATATTTTTTATGAGGAGCTTTTTCATGGCAGAAATACACTCGGAGGTTTGCAATTGCCTGCCGAGGGGCGACCGCTATTCGAAAAATGGTTTTATTAATTTTGGTTTCACCGAGATTCGAACCAACGTTCTCTCTGTGAATTCCGAATGGTAATCACGCACCAACCCATTCGGCTACGGATTGATTTACAAGAATAAATAAAGAGTTTTCATTTTACAACCAAATTCACCTTACTTTTTGCCCACAGTAGTACATTGGACCCACTTCCAAAACCGTATTAGATCTAGCACTCTACACGTGCAAGTATATTATGGTACAGGAATGGAAAGGGCTTAGTAAACATTCGCTTTCTAACCACAGATACATAAGCTTTCAGGTTATATTCTCATCAAAAAATAAAAGTATCACTTTCAGCAATCCCAGAAATACACAGTGGGACCTTAATAACAAGTTACTAGCAGGAAAACCAATTAGACCCCGAAAGTACAAGTCATACGATGCACTTGAGAAGCTCGCAACAACTTTCGTTAAAACCTATAAAAGATCCTGTTCCCCGGCACAAGGTGAAGCCTCCGTGGTGGATCAAGGAGCTAGGAGCACAAAGGTGTAAAGTACATGAATTCTATAAATTGGCCAAAGAAGCTGACACTGAGTTTTGTTGGAGTGAATACAGGGATTTACGTAAAATATACAAAAAAGAAATACGTAGAGCCAAGAGAGAATCTTGGAAAGACATTTGTAGTAATATACTAATAAAGTGGCTAGACTCAGGAGACTGCAATCCAAGAATCCAACTATGCCCAGAACAATCCGAAAAACTAACGGGGAGTGGACTGATAGTGCGAAGGAGTCTCTAAAACACCTAGTGAGTATGTACACATTTTCCAGGGCGTATAGACACTATAGATCTCGAACCAACAAGAGATATATTATATGACATCCTGAGAAATTTGATTAAGACCAATAAAACAGAATGGGCAATACAGAGTTTTGATCCATTTAAATCTCTAGGACTATATGGATTTTCCCCAGACATCCTCTAAAGAGTAAGCCATCTTGTGGTACCATGGTTAAGAACGATATTCATAGGATCTTTGGAGTTTAACTATGTTCATGTTTCATGAAGAGAAGCAATTGCTGCGTTCATTTCGAAAGCTGGTAAAGCTTGAAATAATACAGGCCCATTAGTATAACCTCAATTCTTCTGAAAACGTTACAGAAAATTCTAGATTCGAAGGCCCAGCTCGCTTACTCTAAAGGCAGATCTACTGAAACTGTACTTCACTCGCTCGAACTGAATATATCAAACGCATTCGAATATAAAGAGTACGCTCTAGAGGTATTTTTCTATGGACAAAGCAGCTACTAGCCTGCAGGAAGATAAGAGCGGAATGGAACGGTGCAAGTGTTAACAAACATCCATGCAGAGGTACTCTGCAAGGAGGCGCAAGGAATTCGATGGAGGGGCACCAAAACTAGTGGCATATGCAAATGACATAGCTATAGTAGTTATGAGAAAGTACCTGAACACCATCAGTAACGTGATGAACAACACTCTAAAAACTGGCTATCAATGGACACCTAGCACAGGTCTAGGGATAAACGCGGAAAAGATACTTTTTAATAGAAAGTACAAGGTCCCGGCATGGAACCTTCCGAAGATACGCAACAAAGAACTTTATCTCAATGACCATGCGAAGTACCTTGCGGTAATACTGGACAGTAAATTACTGCGGAAGCACAATGTTGAAGAAAGGGCGAAAAAGGCTAGTACTGCAGTGAATGAATGCAAAAGAATGCTGAGCGTTATTAACCTTATGGCGGAAAATCTTGCAGCAAAATCTATGGAAAGGTTAGTGGCGGCTTGAGTATTCACTTAACACGTTGGCTGCCAAAGCCTTTTTAGAATTTTGATCGTTCAGTAGCAGTGTCATTTAACAATTTTGGTCACCTGAGGCCAACAACTTATTTATGTTCTTTTTTGTTTCTTAGTGCCTAAAAATAAGTTTTGACTACTCGCGTTTTGGTCGCTAATTTTGCAGTTATAATGGTTTTTTTGTGTCGCACATTTTCATGCGACATGGCCTGGGAGATCATAAAACATGTTGTAGGGCCACGTCGCACGAAAATGTGCGACAGTAATTTTTTGTAGTTTTTGAGTTGTATTTGATATTTTTGGTTTATTTTACTTAGTTTACCACCAGGAAGCGAAGGCAACCAGCTTTTGAAAAACCTCTTGCTGTTATTGATTACAACAAAGCCAAATTAGGTGTTGATATATCCGATCAAATGACCGCCTACGCCACCACTCTCAGAAGAGGCGTTAAGTGGTACCGCAAAGTGGCTTTTGAACTGTTACTAGGAATGTCTGTCATAAATGCCTTTATAATATATAAAAAGGCTACAAACAAACAAAATTCAATAACCAAGTTCCAGCAGGAGACTTCAAATGCTTTGTTGGACCTCATGTCTCCAGAACCCATAACAAAAGGAAAACATTTTATAGAAAAAAAAGGACGACAACGGAAAAACAATAAGGCGTGCTTGTGTATTGTGTTATGCCATGCCAAAAAAATCTGCTTATAGAGTAACAGCCAGAAAGAGCTTGAAAAGGACCACCACCTACTGCCCAATAAACCGCAACTATGTGTAGAATGTTTTCATAAATATTGTTTTTCTACTGATTTCCATTTGAATTTACATACATATATATTTTTATATTTGTTTTGTTCATAAATGAATTAATTTTTAAAAGAATTAATAAAAAGACACATTTTAATTTACAACTTTTTTAAAATAAAAAACTTTTTTATTATCCAAAAAAAAATACCATTCAAATACACAACGGCCATGGGAAATACACCAAAATGTTCGCCACAGGCCAGAGAATCCAAATTCTATGTAAAATTCCATATTAAAATGTACAAAAATGTGTGACGTGGCCTCAGGGTAACATTTAGGTGTCGCATGAAAACGTGCGACGTGGCAGCCAACGGGTTAAAGAACCTTCGGACATAGCTCAATAGGAAAGGAGAGTACAGACTTCATGACTCCGCGCTTTAGTTAGGAGAGAAAGTTTCACAATACAATTGAAGAGGGAGGATGGCGCAAAGGCATGGAGCCTGGAACTTTTCACATTTACACAGACGGCTCTAAGACTTCAAACGGGCTATGAGCGGGTACCTACTGTTCAAAACTAGAGACTAGGCAGCCAATCAAGCTACCGGATCAACATAGAGGGAGTTGCTTGATCACCTGTCAGGTACGTCCCAGGTGGTGGATAGAAAAGTGCTGGCATTACACGAGTGGACTTCCCTGAGTTGGCATAGAATCAGGGTGCCATCTGCGAAGCAAACTGACTAGGGAGGTGTCCCGAGTTAAAACATTCAACAGCTAGATTAGTACTCCAGGTGGAACCTACACAAGTGGCAATCTACCTGCTTTGGCAGCAGGGGCATGAGTTCTGGAGGCCCTAACGATTACCCAAGTCTCTCAGCTCTATGAGCGAGAGCGCATCCTGGAGGAGACGGTGTTTGCTATCGCAATCTCCTCTTCCTTAGAGACTGAAAAACATTTCCCAGTTTCGGGGAGCCTGAGCTATGAGGTTACTACGGACCGGCACGACCTTCCAAGGAAGCCGCGAAAGCGCGGAACGTGGCAAGGAGGGAAAGGAGAAAACGGCGGGCAAGGCTCATGCAGGAGAAATCGTCATATGGCTCTGCCGGCACTTCTGCGTCGGTGTCTTCCAGAAGACCTCGAAGTGCTTGGCGGGCACGAGCGCTCACAAACTGTCTCGCTCTTGAGGAAAGCGGAGACAGACGGTGGTTGAAAGCAGTACACCTCCCTGCCCTGCCGCTGCCGTTAATGTCCGAACCACGACTCCCCAAGGTACGAGCGCGATCTATGTGGCGGGAAAACGTTCTGCTAAGCCATATCCTTCTCGGCGCCTCGACAAAAAGTCCAACATAGCTGTCTGCCCGGGGAAATTTTCGTCAGTGGAGAATGGCGAGCTGGACCTTCATCCGAGCACATCCAAGGGTGTAGCCAAGCCATCCTATAGCGAGAAGGTTGCTGACCGACGACTTGTGTCTGGGATCGGTAAACTGGGGCCTGACTATCAGCTGACAGATGCAGAAATCAAATACTGAAAAAGTCGACTGATGCGTCAGGTTATTGCTTCCGGTGCCGAAGCCAACCCTAAGGGCTAAGAGACAAAGGGTGATGTGCGCGTCTCTGGGCAACTTCGAGTGAATCAGGACCGTGGTCAATAACGTGCCCTCCATGAGGACCATTCGATTCGCGGCCTACAGCGAGGAGAGCGTACCCCCCAGGAAAGCCATCTTCTGGATTACAGATCCAGAGCTGTCTACGGCGCGTGTCCTGTCCTGCCTACAAGCCCCAATCCGGGCATCAGCACGAGACTTTGGCGAGTCCTTTCGCACACCAAGTGTAGTAACTGGGAAGGGAAGGAAAAGCTGCTGTTGTAGTGCGAGTGGATGAGACCAGTGCTTACGTCATGGGCTGACGGTACGGGAACCGTCTGAGTCTCTTCTTTGATACGGTTAGTTTCCACGTCTTTTCCAGATGATTGACTCGAACGCTTCCTGCAGCTACCGTCCCATGCCAGAGACAGAGATTAACTTGCAGTATTCCAAAGCCACTACCGCACTAACAAGTAGAAGGCTTACCCAGCTGCACACATTACAACAGTGCAAGAGCACTGGGTCATTGGGGGCCCCTTTTGTGGCTTTAGCGCGTTGAAAGAGGCCACGTTTTCATATAACAGAAGTTTGAGAAGACCTATGAGCAGTCTTATAGTATCATCACATCTCACTATGACGGGTCTTGAGCAATTCTATTGTAAACAGATGGCGAGGCACTCGCAATTCCTCCTATCGCTAAGCAGAGGGGACTGTAGGCTTGGGTTGGACTGATGACGGGCCACTTTTTGTAAGCGAAGCACTTGGAAAAGGTGGGTATCTCAGACAGTGCACTGTGCCCAGCATGTGGCGAGAAGTATGAGATGGCGGACTACTTTCTGTACATCTGCCCAGCCATCCCTCGAATCAGGCTTGAGGTCTTTGGCACTGATGTGTTATGAAGCGACCACCTTGGCTCTTAGCACCAGAAGATCTACTCAGATTTCTTCGGAGGTCGAGTAGACTTAAAGAAAAGTAAAAAGGTGCAGTTCAATGGACTTAATTGTTACTTGCTAGTCTGTCCCAACAAAAAAAAAATAGACTACCGCCAACTTAACTATTTGTTAATCTATGAAATAAAAACCCATACAATTGCATATCTGTTATTATTAATTTGAAAAACTTGCATTTTCCGTAGGAAGGTAAAATCCCCAGCATCCTACATCGTTTGCGTTAGAAAATCTTCCGCTTCCCTGCAGTGATTTAAGTTTCTTTGAATCACTCTCATTTTCTGTTAGTTTTGCACGATGTCTGGTAAATTGGGATTTTTTACTACCCATTTGGTGCTTTGTGTTAAGCCTTCCGGCTTTATTGCACACAATACAAAAAATTTCGCACTCACTCAGGATTTGTGCATTTAGTTGCAGCATGCCCGTATTCTGTTTGGATACCAGCATATGCCGGTCTTAAATTTTTTAATGACACGTTTTCACCATGCTGCTGGAGACCATCATCTTTTTTGACCGCCCTCAATATGTCGCTATATGACATGTTGCGAGTTTTTGTAATAACAATGGCGTCAGGTCGCGAAGTAGGATTCATCTTCTTCTTGTTTTTGTTTTTGCTCTTTTGCGTCTGATACTTGACTTTCACCCAGTTCTCATCTCTTGGCGTTTCCACTCTCTAAGTATTAGCTGGGCTCTTATTTTTGTCGCAGGGCGGAATTACGTCAGCTTTTCTGGCCAATTGTTGGGATATTTTGCTCCTCTTTGGGGGCTATCGCCGTATATAATTATCCTCACGTGGTCTCTTTGGTGTTGCTTCGACAGCCATTTTTCTGGTCACCAGATTTTGGCTAGCTTTCTTCAATAGCTCTGCGTTTTCCTCTTTGGCACATGCGCGCAGCTTTGTAATTATGCTTAGAAGGTCCCCTATTTTGTATCGAGCGCTGAGGAAGTCACATTAATTCAGTGAGTTTATTAATGCTCTCTCCTAATTTAGATAGGTAGTCCCGTTCGGCTTGAGCTGATTTCATTGCCGGTGTATTTTCGATCAAGGCGGGTGGAGATGACCTTGATCTTACACACGCGCCATAGGTGATGTCTTCTCTGCAGTTCCTGCCTATTTTGAGGCCCGTTTGAAGGGATTTATAGCTATCTGTTTTGCTTGTAGTATTATCTGATACGTTAGCCAAGTGCACCACCATCGTATCACTGCGGTCGTTGGATATCGACGGTCGGGAGCCTGCTTCCTCACTCGTCAAAACCACCGGCACTGGGCTTTTTACATCCTGCACCGTAACTTTACAATCTTTCCTACTTCCATCAATGTTTTATTGTTCAGGGATCCTACCCATATCATTTTAGACCTACTTACAGGTGCTCATTCAGCCGCTTCTAACATAGAGGCAGACGCTTCCTAAGAAGCCGCTCAATTTGAGTCAAACGCTTTGGGATTTTGTTTCCAGGCGACACTTACTTCTGGGCGGTATCGACTTGCCCCGTCACAGAGATTTCACATAGCAGAATAGCCTTTTCAGCTATGCCCTCCATTTCTGTTGCTTTTGGTCGGGGACTGCCTAATGTAGTATTCGCAGCTAACCCAAGCATCTATAGGCCGTTCAGCTATCCGCCACCTTGCTGCCCCCGCAGCAGCCTAAGCTCAGCCCTATGATGTATCTATATGCACCCATGTATATGTAAATATGTCTTCTAAGTGCGCGACAGTTGCACCGAAAGGTGATTCTTTGATCTCCTGTGTGTCACATGTGCGCAGAAGCACACACTAAAATACACAAAAATCGCCGTTAGCTTATAAAAAGTTTAAGGCGTAGACATTTTGTACTATTGAAAATCTGGAATCCATTCTTTTTCTTTTCCTGTTGTCTCATCTATCTATATACCGGGTGCTTCAAAAAAATGTATACACACTTTGAACTTCCATAGAAAATTTATTTACCGGTCTACAAAGTTAAATTTCAGGAAAATAGAAAGCTGAAAGTCCAATGTAAGTGAAACATAAATAACAAATGTTAATACTGTTCAAATTGGTGACCTGCAGCATCAATACATTTTTGAGTACGAGTCACCACAGATTCTGTACATCGTATCAAAACGTCCAATGAGATTTCTCTACACACTGCTTGAATCTCATTCCAAAGAATGTCTAGGTTACGTGGTTTACGTTTGTACACCTCATCTTTTACTGTGCCCAACAAGAAGAAATCCAGTGGTGTAAGGTCTGGAGAGCGTGCTGGAAACTCGATTGGCCCCCTGCGTCCTATCCACTGGCCCGCCAAATTTTGATCCAGGTAAGCAAAAATGTATTGATGCTGCAGGTCACCAATTTGAACAGTATTAACATTTGTTATTTATGTTTCATTTACAATGGACTTTCAGCTTTCTATTTTCCTGAGATTTAACTTTGTAGACCGGTAAATAAATTTTCTATGGAAGTTCAAAGTGTGTATACATTTTTTTGAAGCACCCGGTATATAAAAATTAAGCCGAAAAAAAGTGTGCATTTGTCCGAGGTAATCTCAGCAACGCGTGTAAGGAAACCAATGAAAGTTTCACACATTGTTGGTGTTGCTTTGGCAAAGTTTGGTTGAAATCCGATAACGCATGTGTGTGCGGTGCGTCGGTTAAGTGAGTGTGTTTTTGCTATTTGCCGCACGTATTTTTTGTACCGCACATAGCATTCATTAGAATTGAATACATTTGGGTCGTGTGTGTCTGGGCCGATTATTATGAAATTTGGTATATATATATATTATCCACGGTGAAGGTTAGTATAAAATGCTTATTGATTCCACTCGTCACCAGGTGACGCAGCCGAAGGCCAAAACGAGGACCCGGGTAACCCTAGGATGTGTTTTTACATTGTGGGTATCAAATCAAAGCTACTGATGAGTGCTTTAATACAGAGTATTTTTTACATCTCTGAGTGACCAGGGTCTCGAGATATATCCGAAAAGGTGGACCAAGGTACCCTTGGATGTGTTTGTACAATATGGGTATCAGATGGAAGCTGTTGATGAAAGCTTTTAAGTGAAGTAGTTTTTACTGCCCGTTTCCGGGATAAAGAAAGGAGATGGAGATGGAAGAGGAAAAGGAATAGCTACAGGAAGAGGAAGACCACTTATTATTAAAAATTAAAAAAAAATCTAAAAAAATTTTAAAATGTTACATATACGCTTATTATATAAACGTTAATCTGAAGTCAGTTATAGTGAAAAATTCATTGTATCATTGCCGGCGTGATTGGTGATCGTTTCCTTAATTTTTTGCAGAAAGGTTATGCTAATATGAGATATTACCTATATCATTCATATATTTACGTATTACCTGTGTACTCACAAATATACGGTTTTTTTACTTCGCCTGGAAAAGTTTATATAAATTTAAGAAGAGTAAATAGAACTTATTTTATATCAGACTTCACGCAAAAAAGTCATTTGCACCTGAATACATAGCTGGGTTAAAGCGGGGTGGAATAGAACAGTTCTCTTCTCCTTTTCCGCTTTTTCGCACACGTAATTGTATGGGATGAGTGCACGATGGCACATAAAAAGTCACTGGAAGCGCTTGATAGGACATTACGAGATTTACGTAGTAAAAATGAAATGGTTGGTCGTGCCTTAGTGCTGCTGGCAGGTGATTTTAGACAAACACTGCCTGTTATTCCTCGAGCAACTGTAGCAGATGAATTGGCTGCATGTTTGAAATCATCATATTTGTGGAGACATGTTTAAACACTCAAACTAACTACAAATGTACGTGTTCTAATGCAAAATGATCCATCAGTTGCTGAATTTTCACAGCAATTATTGGATATTGGAAATGACAAAGTTCCTGTCGATAACTTAACTGGCTTAATAACTTTACGACAAAACTAATTCAAAGTATTTTCCCAAATTTGCCTCAAAATTACAAAAATCATGATTGGCTTAGTGAACGAGCCATCATGGCTGGCAAAAATAAAGATGTGAACGAAATGAATGTGGCTATTTTGGCTAACATACCAAGTCCAGAACAAACATATCGATCCGTTGACACTGTTACAAATCAAGATGATATTGTAAATTATCCCACTGAATTTTTGAATTCCTTTGATTTAGGAGCACCGATTATTATGTTGAGAAACATAAATCAACCACGACTATGTATTGGCACTCGATTAACAGCTAAGAGATTGATGAATAACGTCATTGAAGCAACAATTTTGAATGGAAAATACTCTGGTGAAGACGTTTTAATACCGCGAATACCAATGATACCATCGGATATGCCGTTTGAATTCAAACGTCTTCAATTTCCTGTTCGCCTTGTATTTGCGATTACTATTAATGAGTCACAAGGCCAAACTTTATCAATTTGTGGTATTGATTTAGAATACCCATGTTTTTCTCATGGCCAACTTTATGTTTCATGCTCAAGAGTTGGTAAGCCATCGGTATTGTTCATTTATTCAACAACGCATGGAAAAACGAAGAATATTGTATACCAAAGAGCATTACAATAAAAAAAGTAATAAACTTAATCACATCAAACGTTTTTTAATTGCTACTACTATTTAAAACTTCTTTCATTAGTATTCATGCGCAAGAATTTTTATAAAATACGCACAGTATTTTTCGGCTTAATTTAATTAATTAATCTAGATTTTTTTAAAGACGACCAGCGGAACGGGCGGGTTTTCGCTAGTAGAAGATAAATATTTTATTAATATAGATCTTTACATATGGTATTATCCTATAATAAAAAAGGAAATAAGTACTTACAGTATAATATAATGATGAAGATAGAAATTTAGATTGTAGACACCCCATATATGTTTATATACATTTGCATTTTACTTACGATAAATTTCCCTATTTTTGCCCATATTTTATATGGTGTCGTAGCACTGCGCGCCGTCTTTTCTTTCTCTTTACTCTGTATACGAGCAAAGCCATACCCACGGCTCCGTATATCTATACTAATATTATAAAGAGGAAAACTTTGTTTGTTTGTTTGTTTGTTTGTTTGTAACGAATAGGCTCAAAAACTACTGGACCGATTTTAAAAATTCTTTCACCATTCGAAAGCTACATCATCCACGAGTAACACGGATTACATTTTATTTTGGAAAAAAATAGGGTTCCGTAAGATATTTGGATTTTTCGGACACAAACTGAAAAAAATCATATATATAAAATAAAGTCAACTTTTTGTGTGTGTTCGCTAACCGGCCGCGTCTGCACCGAATTAAACCAAACTTACCCACATTGTTAAGAAGGCATTGAAGATGGTTTCTGTATAGTTTGGATACCTATTGGTGGATAGGGCTCGAGATATAGGTCAAAACTTGGACCCGGGTAACCTTCGGATGTGTATGTACAATATGGGTATCAAATTGAAGCTGTTGGTGAATGCTTTAGTACAGAGTATTTTTCATGCCGCTCCGTGACTAGGGTCTCGAGATATAGGTCAAAACGTGGACCCGGGTAACCTTTGGTTGTGTATGTACAATATGGGTATCAAATGAAAGCTGTTGATAAGTTCTTTAATACGGGGTAATTTTCATACCTATTGATGACTAGGGTCTCAAAATATATGCCAAAACGTGGACCCGCCGTGTCTTTGAACCGAATTAAACCAAACTTACACACATTGTTAAGTAGGTAATGAAGATGATTTCCGTATAGTTTGAATACCTATTGGTAGATAGGGTCTCGAGATATAGGTCAAAACGTGGGCCCGGGTAACCTTCGGTTGTGTATGTACAATATGGGTATCAAATGAAAGCTGTTGATAAGTTCTTTAATACGGGGTAATTTTCATACCTATTGATGACTAGGGTCTCAAAATATATGCCAAAACGTGGACCCGCCGTGTCTTTGAACCGAATTAAACCAAACTTACACACATTGTTAAGTAGGTAATGAAGATGATTTCCGTATAGTTTGAATACCTATTGGTAGATAGAAGCTGTTGGTGAATGCTTTAGTACAGAGTATTTTTCATACCGGTCCGTGACTGGGGTCTCGAGATATAGGTCAAAACGTGGACCCGGGTAACCTTTGGTTGTGTATGTACAATATGGGTATCAAATGAAAGCTGTTGATAAGTTCTTTAATACGGGGTAATTTTCATACCTATTGATGACTAGGGTCTCAAAATATATGCCAAAACGTGGACCCGCCGTGTCTTTGAACCGAATTAAACCAAACTTACACACATTGTTAAGTAGGTAATGAAGATGATTTCCGTATAGTTTGAATACCTATTGGTAGATAGGGTCTCGAGATATAGGTCAAAACGTGGGCCCGGGTAACCTTCGGACGGGTATGTACAATATGGGTATCAAATGGAAGCTGTTAGTGAATGCTTTAGTACAGAGTATTTTTCATGCCGCTCCGTGACTAGGGTCTCGAGATAGAGACCAAAACGTGGACCCTAGAATATGTTTGTACAATATGGATATCAAATTGAAGCTGTTGGCGAATGCTTTAGTACGGAGTATTTTTCATACCGGTCCGTGACTGGGGTCTCGAGGTATAGGTCAAAACGTGGACCCGGGTAACCTTTGGTTGTGTATGTACAATATGGGTATCAAATGAAAGCTGTTGATAAGTTGTTTAATACGGGGTAATTTTCATACCTATTGATGACTAGGGTCTCAAAATATATTGCAAAACGTGGACCTGCCGTGTCTTTGCACCGAATTAAACCAAACTTACACACATTGTTAAGTAGGTAATGAAGATGATTTCCGTATAGTTTGAATACCTATTGGTAGATAGGGTCTCGAGATATAGGTCAAAACGTGGACCCGGGTAACCTTCGGACGTGTATGTACAATATGGGTATCAAATGGAAGCTGTTGGTGAATGCTTTAGTACAGAGTATTTTTCATGCCGCTCCGTGACTAGGGTCTCGAGATAGAGACCAAAACGTGGACCCTAGAATGTTTTTGTACAATATGGATATCAAATTGAAGCTGTTGGCGAATGCTTTAGTACAGAGTATTTTTCATACCGGTCCGTGACTGGGGTCTCGAGATATAGGTCAAAACGTGGACCCGTGTAACCTTTGGTTGTGTATGTACAATATGGGTATCAAATGAAAGCTGTTGATAAGTTATTTAATACGGGGTAATTTTCATACCTATTGATGACTAGGGTCTGGAAATATATGCCAAAACGTGGACCCGCCGTGTCTTTGCACCGAATTAAACCAAACTTACACACATTGTTAAGTAAGTATTGAAAATGGGTTTCGTAAAGTTTGGTTGGAGCACTGGCAACGGGTACAGCGTTCTTTTGAACCAGCCATAATGTCGCTTACTTTTTTAACGCTTGGGGCGGAACTGAACTGTCAAATTGACAGTGTGAGTTACAATGGGTCAATATTTCTTTCTGATTTGGATGCCATAAGGAAAAAACGTAAGTGCAACATGTAAAAATTGTTTGTGAATTTTTTTGGAGTGGATTTTGGAACAGTGAATAATTTCTTACGAAATTTGAGAATTTAATGTCAAATGAAATTATGTGTTCGTGAAAGAAAAATTTTTTTCGTTTTTTTTTTTTTGAAAAATATAAATGGATAATGGTTAAAAAAGCTCCAATGCTTAATAAAACATATAAATTGAAACGAAAAATTCATGGATGATCAGGAAAAAAGACGATTGTTTATTCATATGCGTTGATTTGAAATTTAAAAACAATCTTCTTTTTTCCTGATTTTCAATTTATATTTTATATTTACTCAAAAACAAATAGAAAAACAAAAAATATTGTTTATGCCAAAGCGCTTGAATAAAGAATAAAGAAATAAATAATACGAAAATCATATATTTTCTGTTCTAAACCATATCTATTCTATTTTAGTGTGCCCAGCGAAGGGGGCCGGGTTTGCTAGTATTGTTATAAAACGCGAATGTTCACGAACGAATTGTGGCAATGGCGCACGAATGAGATACTAAAACAAAACCATGAATTCGAATTGGTTAGACAGATATTAATTTATATGACGAGACAGATAACAATTTAGAAATTACGATAGTTAAGCACATGTACTTACATACTTAGCAGAGGTACATGCGCATAAACATTCAGTCTTAAGTTAAGCGTGTGAACGTGAACGAACAGTAAAATGATTAAGTCCTGAAAATTAAGTATGTCAGTGTGCTGCTATTAATTTGTGACTTTTATTTTACAATCCAGTGATCGAAAGCAAAGGAATTATTGTGAGAGGTGTTTTTGTATTTGGATAAAAACGTAACAAAACAATATGTATGCACAATGGCTCACAGCTTGTTTCAGGCAGTTTCAGTTTATAAATTTCAATTGTTGCAGAATGAAAAACTGTCAAATTTAATATATTTTTATTAATTGTTAAAATTCAATATAAAAATATATAGAAAATGGGTCGACGTACTACGATTGAACAGCGAGAACTGGTCATCAAGCATTTTCAAAGCGGAGAGTTTGTTTGAGTAGTGCTACAGTAAAAGGTTTCTTTCATGAAAATCGGGTGCAAAGTAAAGGCCGATGTGCCCCAAATAAAATTTTTGACGAACGTGATGAGCCTTTAATTGTTCGAAAAATAAAAGAAAACCCAATGCTATCGGCTCCGAAACTTCTGAACGAAATTCAACAGGAAGTGGGCAAATCATGTTGCGTCGAAACAGTGCGACGGGTACTACGTGAAATTGACTTTAATGGTCGAGTAGCACGAAAGAAGCCATTCATAAATATAAAAAATCAATTGAGCCGAGTTCACTTCGGCAGAGAGCTCGAAATTAAATATTTTGATTTCTAGAAAACGGTAATATTTTCTGATGAGTCCAAATTCAACCTATTCGGCTCAGATGGAATGTATTACGTCTGGCGGAAACTCCACAAAAGCAACATAAAACCGTCTGTGAAACATGGCGGTGGCAGTGTAATGGTATGGGCATGTATGTCAGCAGCCGGCGTAGGAAATTTAGTGTTTTTCGAGGGTATTATGGACAACACAATGTACCTCAGTATTCTAAAAGATAATCTGCTCCAAAGTGCTGCGAAACATGGAATACCTAAAGATTTCCGTTTCTACCAGGACAATGACTCTAAACACAGGGCGGCAATCGTGTAGACATGGCTCATATGGAACTGTCCACATTTAATGGAACCACCGGCTCAATCACTTGACATGAATATCATCGAGAATTTATGGTCATTACTGGAAACAAAAATCCGCACACGTCACATAAGCAATAAAGATCAGATAAAAACCGTAATGTTGGAGGAGTGGAAGAAAATCGAACCGGAAATAACGAAAAAGCTAGTGGAGTCAATACCAGAAAGGTTAAAAGTTGTTAATAAAGCCAAAGGATTCTACACAAAGTACTGAATCATTTCGAAATCATTAGTTTAACTTAAATTTAAGAAAATATGAATACTGCATGAAACAAGCTGTGACTTAAAATTTTGAACGGTTCTGTGTTTTTGTTTTTATATTTTCTATTTAAAGCTTAAAAAAATATATGAAGTGCTTTTTTACAGTGAAATTATGTATAATCTATTTGATATATAAATTTATTCAAAAAAAGTTTTAGCTTTCAAAATACAACATTCGAAGATTTAGTAGTTCGCCTGCTTGAAATAGCTGTGAGCCACTGTACATACATATATATGTACATATATCCGAACACACTCACTTTATGCCTCTACATGCGTATGTTTCCAAAAGTAAAATTCTAAGCCTGGCGACTACAAGAACAAAATACATTCATAGGCGCAGCTATAGCGTCCATGATTATTTACCCGCGACGGCGCTAAACAGTCTCAAATATTGTAAAATGCAGCAAAAACAAATTCATTGGTAAGTTCGACCTCATATATCTACGAGCAAAGTATAGGGGTTTTCAGTAAGAGCGCTTCAACTTTTGAACTATTTTGAAAAAAACACAAACGGTTTGACTTTTTTAACCAATTTTTTTTTTTTTATCGAGTTTGAACATATACATTTAAGTATGAAATTCGATTTCTTTTGCATGACCACCGCGTGCACGTTTTACGAAGTCCAATCGTTGAACCCAATTTTCGACCACTCTTTTGCATAAATCGGCCGAAATTCCAGCAATTTCGCGTTCAATATTGGCTCTGAGCTCACAAATCGTCGCCGGCTTGTTACTGTAGACCAATGACTTCACATAACCCCAAAACGGGACGGCTTGTTAAATGGACCGTAAAATGGCCGTAATGCTCTTGAAGTAGCAGCAACAGAACGATTATTTTCATAAAAAATTTGCACGATTTGCAATCGTTGCTCAAGTGTGTAGCGTAGACAAGGGAAAAATAAAAAATATTGCGTCGTTCGCCCTCCCTATCGGAAAAAAGTTGAACCGCACCTATTGAATAACCCTATACTTTCATTCATAAAACGAGCCGCCCATATGCCAATTTTCTCGACCATTCGAAAATAGTCAATATTGGAATATTTCGCGTAGAATTACATACATATGTATGCATCAATATATGTATATAAATATGTCTTCTAAATGCTCGACAACCGCAGCTGCTGTGCGTTAAGTGCGCGCATGAGCATAAATAAGTAAGTAAGTTGCAGAAAACAGCACAAGTAGCTTATAAAAAAGTTGGTGTCGGACATTTCAATACTAGGAGAAAATTTCGAAACAGTTGTTTTATGTTCTCTGATAGTAGGTAAATAGTTCATTAATATATTACTTTATGTAGTTCTTTAATCGATAGAAAGTGCACAAAAACATATGCAAATATCTGCAAGGTTAGAAACTTACTCCGACATCAGAGTATTTGAAGGTAACTGCACATACAATGGGGTTATTGTCCAATTCGAGATTTTGTAAGGTGTGGCGTTAACTCCTCCCCTTTTAAGTATGATTGTCCTCGATCATTAATAGGAGGGTAAGTCGTTGAATTTTACGTATGTTGGAATGTCATTACTTCCTTGTGGCGAGCTTCCTGCTTTGGGCCTAGATACTTCTTTCTCAATGTATTGCATCTTTATTGATTTTTTCTTTAGCAAAATGAAAAGCGCAATGGTTATCACGGATGTTATGGATATTAAGCCTCCGATGGATAGTGTTGCCTTTTTGAGAGAATTTATTCTATGTGTGTTGTTTATATGTAAGTCCTCTGGGGACACGAGCGAAAGTATCTCGATATGGTCCTTCTTTAATGGAGTTGGTTGTAATATTGCTGGGATAGATGTAATTGGCATTACTTCTATATTACTATATTCTTTGTTGTTGATTCTAATGGTAGCGTTGTAAAATATTACAAAATGGGTCCCGTTCATATCCTGTCCTATTTTACCGCTGAATTTATTGAGTACAATTACGCCTTTGTTTATTTTTTCTATTGCTGGTATGTGGTGGTCATTGGTGGTATTACACGTAGAATTTAAGCTATTTATTATTCTATTGTAGATACACATAAATCATTACCAATATCTATGACATCTGCTTCTTTGCAAATCCTTAAATCATTGTAAGTTTCACATTTATTTTTGATACCATATAATTTATCTTTTCCTTTTAGAATTTCTTTGTATTTTGTTTCAATTATAATATTATTCATTTTCTTAACAGGTCTTACAATTATGCCTTTGAATGTTTCACTTAATGTTAGGGGTATTTTAATAATATAAATGATTTTCATATCTTTACTCAAAACGTTTATTTTTGCTAATCTTTGTTCATCTTCGGCACTCGTAAATGGAACATTTTCCCGTTTTAGTTTGCTAATTGAAAATTCGATTTCTTCTTTACTTAGTAATACAGAGTTAATTATATCGCTCTTTGCCCATTGAATGGCGTATCCTATATTAATTAATTCTTCTTTTATTTATCTAATTTTGTTTTGCAAATTTACTATAGTTTCCATTACAATACTATCATCTTTTCTGATGGTGTTCAACATCTTATTTACTATGCCAGTTATTTTATTCATACGTTTTTCAAGTGCATTGTTTATTAATACTTGTTTGTCATTGTTTTCATTTAGATTATTCAAATTATTAGTTATTATATTTAAGTCTTCGTGATCAGGAGATCCGGCTATAAATTTCCATGCCGTTCCTAATATATCAATTGATCTTTTCCTCTTAATGTCGTTAATAGGTTTTAGGGTATTAAGGATTTCGAAAGTTTGGATTGTTTCATGTTTTAGGACGGGATATAGGAGGTTGTCTTTGGGGATTTGGCCAGTTATTTCGTCGTAGGTTTCCGTCAGAAATTGTTCGTATTTTTCCAGGTCGATGAAATGAATAAGTCTGAATGTTGCGTCCTGTATTTTCGCTTGTTCCTTGTCTATTGTTAGTAATTGAGTTTTACTATAGTCAAGAATTTGTATGTTCGATGAAGAAGTAGAGGTCGTCATAAGAAGAATAAAGAGTTTGTAGTGATCCATTTTATCTGAAAAATAATTAAGTTTTTATTAGGGATTTGTGCACTATTCTGTCTTAACTGTTGTCCTGCGGTTTTCCGAAACTTTCTCTTTCTTATACTTCGGGGTCAATTTGGAGCCTAGTCTTTTGTTTATTTTAACATAAATAATTTCTCCTGGTGAGAAATCCTTATTTTGGGGTCTATTTTTGTTGTGGTACGAGACGTCAAGTTCTTGTTTTTACTTAAGTACGGCTACGTTTTCTTGTCTTTGTTGTTCTAACTGTTGGGGGTCACTATGGATTCTACTACCGAAAAATGTGTCTATTGGTTTATTTTTCGTCGTTGAGTGTATTGAGGAATTGTATTCTTGTACAGATTTGAATAAAAGTTCTTCAAATGTTATTGTCGTTTGATTTGCCTTGAGGCATCTCATAATTTCCGAAAGTGTGCTGTGAAACCTTTCTATTTGCCCATTGCTTGTGCTACTGTAGGGTGGTGTGGTATAAATGTTAATTGGCATTTGGTCTCATTTTAACCTGGGCATACTTAGAGAATTTATCGATGGCGGTAAGGATTAGTTTTTTTCGGTGGAATATATGTCGACATGGACGATTTCACCTGGGAATTGTGGAATGGGGGTCGGTTGAATTTGTGGTTTGGTTGGAGGCCTATCGTATTTATGTGCACTACAAGTTGAACACTGTTTAACAACTTTTTCGATTTTTGCGCGAATGCTTGGGAAATAGAATTTTCGTAGAACTTGCGTTTTGTTTACGCGGCTGTTTCTATGAGCTCCCCGATGCTCTTGTATTATAATTTGTTCTTGTTCGGTTTCTGATGTGATATCCTGGAGAAGAGTGTGTGTGTAGCGAATTTTTATGTTGCTCAAATGGAGTGGGAATATTTCTTGGATTTTACCCATCAGTCTTTCTGTGGTGTATAGTCCGCTGACGAGTAAAGGGTCGTGGTAGTTTTATATAGTTTGTATATGTCATACATATATGTAGTTTAAATATGTCATGATGTCCTGGTTAGAATAATTTGATTTTGTTACAGTGTGCCTGTGGAAACTAGGAAATTGTAACTGGAATGAGTAGCTTTCGGTGTTGACAATCATTAAGAACAGTTGGTTTTTAAAAGCGTTTATGGGGGCTTCAGTGGCCGGAATAAGAAGGTGTGAGGAACTTTCGTCGCTATGGTCTGTAGTTGTAAGAGTATTAATGTCCGTTTGTGGGGGTCTCGAAAGTGCGTCTGCTACGACGTTAGTTTTTCCGGGTTTATACTTCATCTCGTAGTTATATTCTTCGAGGATGCACTTCCACCTTTTCATTTTTCCATTATGGTTTTTGTTGCTTAATGCAAAGGTGAGCGGTTGGTGATCTGTGAAAATTACAACTTTAGCGGATCCGTATAAATAGTTCATCAGTGAAGTGAGGGCCCAAATTATTGCCAACATTTCTTTTTCATTCGCGGCATAACTTTCCTCTGTCTTATTGATTGATCGGGATATGAAGGTAATTGGATTTCCTGATTGTTCGAGGACAGCACCTAGAGCGTAATTTGATGCATCTATCGTAAGGTGAAATTCCTCTTTGAAATTGGGGTATGATAAAATAACTTCTTCTGAAGTTAACGCTGTTTTTATGTTTCTGAAGGCAGTTAGGGCGAGACTATTGAACGCAACTAGCGTTTTGCTGGACTCATTTTTGGACACTCTTCCATCTTCCCCTCTCAAAAGCGAGGTCAGAGGTTTTGCTAGCTGATAGTCGGAGGAAAGATCAAAGGTCTTTCAATGTTTTTGGACGTGGAAAATTTTGAATTGCACTTACTTTGACCGGATTGATTTTTATACCTTGCGGGGATATGATGAATCCTAAAAATTCGACTTCCTTTCGAAAAAACTCACACTTGTCCAATTGGACTTTCATATTCGCTTCTTCTAGCGTGGGAAAAATTTTTTCGACATTTTGGAAGTGGCTCTGTTCGTCTTTGCTAAACACTATTATGTCGTCTATATAGACATAACATGTTTTACCGATATGTTCCTTCAAAATGTCGTCTAAAGCTCACTGAAAAATAGCGGGTGCCCTCTTTAGACCGAATGGTCTAGTAAACTGATATTTTCCGTTATTAATTGAAAAGGCTGTCTTCTCAATGTCGGATTCCTCAGGTCAAGAACGGAAAAGTATTTGTTATTTCCTAGTTGTGAGATGACTTCGTTAATTTCTGGGATTGGGTATTTGTCGGCTATAGTCAATGTATTTAATTTCCTGTAATCTATTACTAACCTTTATTTCTTTTTGCCTGATGCATCTAGTTTTTTGGGTACAACCCAAACGGGTGAGTTATACGGTGAGCGGGACGGTCTAATAGCTCCGACCTTCTTGTCTTATAATATTGTTCACTAGTCCTGTCACTAAGTTAGTCAGTTGGTCCATGTTAAATGAATTGGAGTTGGAATTGGAAACACCTGGTTGTAGGGGTGCGTTAAGAACAGGGGGTCGGACAAGATTATTGGAGTTTGCCATTGTTAAAAATTTACTTAATTTTTTTAAAAATTAAACTGAAAATTTATTTAATTTTTGTTTTAAAAATTTGAATTGGAAATTTTAATTTCTTTATTTTAAATTTTTACTAAATTTGGTGTATTTTTTCCTTTCTTAAAGTATTTTTTATTATGTTTTCCTTTATACTTCTCTGGAGGGTCCCTGGGTTGGTGAATCGCAGAGAGTTTATTTTTTATTATAAGCTGGAGGGTCCACCGTTAGGTGGTGAATCGCAGCTTTAAATTATATTGTATCATTCGGTGTAAAAACCCGATATTATATTTGTGAGTATTATTAGTTGATGAGAGAAGAAAAAAATCTCGTTAAATAATCGTTTTTTTTTTCTTATTTTTTCCTTTTAGATATTTAACCAATATTTTTGGTTGCACAATTTCCGATGATTCTATATTTCTAAATAAGTTTTTACTTTTACTTTTTATTACACAAAATTTTAATGTCAAATGTGCAGTTAATGTTATCTTTGTTTAAAATTTAATGTTATAATTTGTTCACTATTTTGGTGAGCTTAATAACCTTCTTGGTTTAAATTTTCCTTTATTAGTTTGTTCAAATAAATTTTTTACACTTTTTCACCATTTGGTAAATATTTTCTTAATTTATATACTTAAAATAACTTAACTCCTCCTGGATTTGCGGTATAATTTTCCTTTTGCTGCAGCTACTCGTGGTACCACCAAACACACTTTGAAGAGGAGTGCGTTTCTGTCCTACAGGAATTTAACGCTGCTGTCTTCTGGACCGGCTCTTTTGTTCACGTTCCTTGGGGGTATTCCTACTTCGCATGCGTGGTATGGAAGTCCTTTTGGGATTATTCCACTTCTTTTGCACGCAGACCAATGTCCTTGTTGCAACCTATTCCACTTTATATGCGTGATGTGAATTTCCTTTTGTGAGTGTCCGCGCGTTGATTTTCGGCTGTTTTTTTATTTTATTTTTTCTCACAGGCGTTTTATCGTCACTTATTAATTTTAAGAATTTCGCACGTTGATACTTCGGCTGTTTTTTTTTTCTTACAGGCGTTATTATTTTTTTTTTTCCACTCACTACCGATACGCGAACTTTTAACCGGTCCCTGCTCGGGCGCCAGTTATTGTTTTACATTTTGATTTTAATTTTTAAAAAGGACAATCGGACTATTGTCCGATTCATTTGTCTTTATTCGTTTAAGCTCAACTTAAGATTAATTACATTATGTTTCTTACTTCTACATTACACCTATTTCGACCGTCAATAAGCTGACTGTTGTTGACTCATTATTGTTGCTGATCGATACATATACTAATTTTATGTAAATGTTCGTGGAATGCTGATGCAGCGTCAGCGGTTATAACGAATTCATCGAATGTATTATCGGTGCCACTAACCCATGGGGTTTTTGTCCAATTCGAGGTTTTGTAAGGTGTGGTGTTAACTCCTCCCCTCTTAAGTATGATTGTCCTCGATCATTGATAGAAGGGTAAGTCGTTGAATTTTACGTATGTTGGAATGTCAATACTTTCTTGTGGCGGGCTTCCTGCTTTAGGCTTTGATACTTCTTTCTCGATGTATTGTATCTTTATTGATATTTTCTTTAGCAAAATGAAAAGCGCAATGGTTATCACGGATGTTATGGATATTAAGCCTCCGATGGATAGTGTTGCCGAAACGGCTGGTGGGCAAATGTCGTGACTGCCCCCGTCCCGTTAAAACCCTGGCAGGACTCGGAGTACGTTCCAAACTCGTCGCCATTGGGTTGGTGGTGTAGGTGCGGTTGAGAGGACTCCCGCTTTGCGTCCGATCTGGCTCTGAACGCATGCCTCATAAGGGTATGCGTCAATCCTAGCACGGCCTCCCTGCCTCGGCACAGATAACCGTGGGATCACTTAAGGACGACTACACTTTCGAGTTATGGATAGCGGCTCCGAGTATGGACCCAATAAAATAAACATGAACAACATCAACAACAACAAAAACAAAACCAATAACAAAAACCCTAAGAATTTAGGCAACAGTGGGGACTCGGAGCTGAACCCCAAGGTGTCCTCACTTAAGGAAAGAGGGGCGGAACCGCCTTCTCTAACCAGCCCTAACAGAAAGGCAGCCCAAGGGGACAAAACAAGTAGGGGCGGAAGGGCGTCGGAGTCGACGCTCATAGCGTTATCTGGGTGGGGCTCTGGGAGGAAGTCGGAATCGACTTCGAGCACCATCCCAGGGGGGGATGAGCGGGAACCTGCTTTACGTAGGTAGACGGTCGCTTGCGGAACCGCCTGCGACCCGTAGTGAGGTAGGACTGGAGGTGGTGGCCAGTACCAGTAAGGGGTTTTCCCCAAGTTTTCCGGGGGTTTATGGGGCTTTTTTTCAGGGGTCCCTTGCTAGGCCTAAACGGCAGCCAGGACAGAGCAGGAAAGCCTTCTCTGATCAACGCATAGCCGCTAAAATCCTGGAACGCTACGGCGGCCAAAATGCTTCGCAGGTACCTGAGAAGTATTTAAGGACGCTTGAGTGGGCCAGGATGGTACTTAGTGGGGCAGAGAAAGGCCGAGTGGAAAGGGTGGGTGCGGTAGCACCGCCAGTAGAATCGGCAGTGAAGCGGCAACGCTCTCAAGAGGAGGAAATTCTCCGGCCGAAGAAGCCGAGGACTGGGGACGGCCCGCCGAAATCTTTTAGCGAAGTCGCTAAGCAGGCGGGATCCATCACTCTGGGGGTGGTCGACAACAGCAGGGAAGATGGCGCCATTTCCAGGGACGAGTGGAAAATAGTGGCATCGGCTATCTCTGCGGTATTTATGAAGGTGGTAAGGGAAAACCCTGGACCTGCACCGTGCTGTGAGAGTGCCGGGTGGCACCACGCGCCAAGCTGGAAGCTGTGGACAAAAAGGACTTACCTCTTCGTCCGCACGAACGGGTCTGGCTTCACTCAGAGCCCTCTGCTCCAGAGGATATGGAGGAAATCCTCCGTTACTGTAACCCGAAATTTCCCACGCATAACTGGAAGGTAGTCAAGGTGGAGAAGTCCGAAGGACATTTTCGGCAAGCGCTGATTCTGCTAAATGCAGAGTCCCTCGGACCTCTCACTGAAACTAAAGGGATCCTCACCTATGGTTTCGAGAAGGTAGCCATGAAGGTTTACCAGACCGATGCCAGGGGTGATGTCTCTGCAACTCCGGTAATGCTGGGGGGGGATAGGCCCACGGTAGAGGAAGCTCCCGTGGAGATGGATGTGGAATCTGTCATGTCGGATGGGGGCAGTGCTGACGACGCCCGCTCTCTAGCGGGGTCAGTCTTCAGTATCGGGCAACTGTTCGACAGGGCGGAGGAGGAGGGGCTTCTGGCCTCGGATAGTGAGGAGGCTGACCTCAGGATGTTGGAGAAGATTATTGAAGATGAAGATTCTTCAAATAAATATCCAGCACTCTAAGGCAGCTTCCGCCAACTTACTAATCCACCTTGAGCAAGGTGGAGTCGACGTAGTCCTGATCCAGGAGCCGTGGCTGAGCAGTAGCGGTATCTCTGGAATCAGGACGAAAAACTATTTACTGATGGTTCACAGTGGTGCAGGTAAATCAAGATCCTGCATACTTATCAGAAAAGAACTAAAAGCATTCATTTTGCCTAATTTCAGCAATGAGGACATTGTCTCTATAAGCCTGGAGAGCACCACCGGGAGACTCTGGCTGATCTCAGCCTATATGGTGCACGATGACGAGGTGGAGCCACCTCCGTTGCTGCTAAGGGAGGCCCTAGCTGAGGCGAGGCGGAGAAAAATCGACGTCATTATCGGAACCGGTTCAAATTCCCATCACACTTGCTGGGGAAGTTCGGATATCAACTCAAGAGGTGAGCCACTTTTTGATTTTATTATAAGCGAAGACTTAGTTATTTGCAATAGAGGTAAGGACCCAACCTTCATTACGGCGGTCAGGGAAGAGGTGCTTGACCTCACCCTAGCCTCTTCTACACTAAGGTATCGAATATCTGATTGGAGGGTGCTCTGCGCTCATTCCTTTTCGGATCACAGATACATCCAGTTTTCTCTGAATGAAACCAAACCGAATAGATCCTCCTACAGGAACCTTAGGAGCACGGACTGGGACCTATACTGCAGAAACCTGCAGGTTTTCCTTCCGGAAGCACCGCAAGAAAACGCGGATCTCTCGGAAGAATTTATAGATGTATTGGTGGAGCCCTCGAGAGCGCTTGTCCACTAAGACCGCCCCCCAAAAAGGAAAAGCCGCCTTGGTGGACAATCGAGCTCACGGAAATCAGGGCTTCATGTAGGCGGCTCTTTAATAGAGCCAGAAGACTTAAGTCTCCCTCGGGATGGGAACTGTACAAAGTAGGACTGGGTACTTACAAGTCCGAAATCAGGAAAGCGAAGCGAGACTCATGGAGGAGATTCTGCGAAAGCGTGGAGGGCTGTCATGAGTCCGCGAGATTCAGACGTATTCTCTCGAGGAATTCCACACCTATGGGGTACCTGAAAGACAGCTCGGGGTGCTGGACCATGAGTAGCGAGGAGTCACTCCGGTTACTCCTTGACGCCCATTTTCCGACAAATCCGGACTCGCTTAATATCGGCTGGGATAGGACGCATAGCACTCCACACACCCACCATCGCTGGCTGAATAAGCGACGCCTGGCTTGGGCAATTGACTCTTTCAAACCCTTCAGGTCACCTGGGCCCGATGGCATTATACCGGCTCAACTGCAGAAATCTGCTGAGGTATCTTGTCATTGGCTTCTTCCTATCTACGCGAGCTGCATAGATAGGGGCTACATACCCAGATCTTGGAGGGCTGTGAGAGTAACTTTCATGCCCAAGGCAGGTAAGATTTCACATGTATCCCCTAAGGATTTCAGACCAATCAGTCTCTCCTCGTTCCTCTTAAAAACCCTGGAGAGGCTGATTGATATGCACATAAGGAGTGAAATTCCTCGGGAGCGCTTATCGTACGCTCAGCATGCTTACTGTAAAGGCAGATGTCTGCTTTGCATACAATTGTTAAGGACATCGAGGTGTCCCTCCACCAGAAGGAGTTCACTGTGGGTGCCTTCCTCGACATTGAGGGGGCTTTTAATAATGTCCTCCCTGAGGCAACCACCAGATCGCTAGGTAAACTAGGGGTCGGAACCGAACTTATAAGGCTTATCCACACGATGCTTACCGATGGAACGGTCGTGGCAGAATGGGGTGACACCTCTTTCCGCCGACAAGTGAACAGAGGCCCTCCACAAGGCGGTATTCTCTCGCCACTACTCTGGGTTTCCGTACTTAACGGTCTGCTGGAGGAGCTGGAGGGGAGGGGCTGTAAGGTGATTGCCTACGCGGATGACGTGGCACTTATTGTCAGAGGCAAGTTTCTAGATACTCTGATGGAACTGATGCAGGGTTATCTGAATCTAGTTATAAATTGGACCGCTAATTGCGGCCTATCGATTAATCCTCTGAAGACGGAGCTCGTCTTATTTACGAGGAAACACAAAGTACCAAGAGTGTTTCTCCCCTCAATATCGGGCGCTCCGTTGGTGCTCTCTGACAAGGTGAAGTACCTGGGACTCATCCTTGACAGAGGTCCTACATGGAAGCCAAACATTGAGGAGAGAATCAGAAAGACAACAGTCGCCTTGTATGGTTGCAGGGGCGCTATCGGCAAAAGATGGGGCCTCTCGCCTAAAGTCATTTTTTGGCTTTATAACACGATTATAAAAAAAATCTTGCTATACGGAGTTCTTGTCTGGTAGAACTCGCTAGAAAGGATGGTATCAGTTAAGAAGCTGGAGAAGGTACAAAGGTCTGCCCTCATTGGAATCAGTGGAGCTCTCCGTACCACTCCTACTCTAGCGCTTAAAGCTATGCTGAATGTGGCGCCCGTGGACATTGTAGGAAAAACTACCGCTGCACGCGCCGCAATCAGATTAAAGTGTTCGGGCTATAGGCTAGACTTAAGTTACGGACACTCTAGCATTCTTAAAAACTTTGAGTTCATCCCTATGGTGCTGGACCACTGTACACCCCCGTTAGGTCCGAGCGGACCTTTTTCTACTCACATTCCCTCAAGGGATGAGTGGGCAGGGTGCAACATTCGGCGGCAAGGCATGGCAAACATGTTCACGGATGGCTCGAAGTTGGACGGAAGGGTTGGTGGGGGAGTATTCTGTAAGGAGCCTCCCATCAAACTTAAATTTAGGCTCCCGGACCACTGTAGTGTTTTCCAAGCGGAGATATCCGCAATTAAGGAAGCGGTGGACTGGTTGCTCAATTCGGTGATTACCGTTAAGGAAGTAAATATCTACTCCGATAGCCAATCGGCAATTGGGGCCTTGGGCTCGCTGTTTGTGCGCTCGAGATTGGTCGGGGAATGTCTGGCTTCTCTCGCGATTGCATCCGAATACTTCATCAACAGGCTCATTTGGGTTCCCGGGCACAGCGGCATAGAGGGAAACTGCTGGGCTGATGAGCTGGCTAGACAGGGAACTCTGGAGACGGATTCGTCGCGAATTGAGAGAATTGGGGTTCCCCTGAGAACCTGTGGTCTGCTCCTGGAAAGATGGGCCTCGAGTCAACTCAGCGAGCGCTGGGCTACTGCGCAAACGTGCAAGGTCGTGAGATCCTTCTGGCCACGGGTAGATCGAGGACGCTCAAGGTAACTCCTAAGGCTAACAAAACCCCAGCTCTCAAATTTGGTGGGCATCCTTACCGGACACTGTCCGTTAGGTGTTCACGCCGTAAGACTAGGGATTGCCTTAAGTCCGTTCTGCACAAACTGTCTGGAGGACGAGGTGGAATCATCTCAACACCTTCTTCTCAGCTGCCCTGCTCTTGTCTGGCAAAGACTTAGATATCTGGGCTTTCATTTTTTCGCTAAGCCTGCGGATATAGCCGGTATAGATATCATAAATTTGGTGAAGTTCATTAGTAGCTTGTTACGGCTAACTACGAACGCAAATCAGCCCCCGTCGGCGCCGTCGTAAAAATGTATGGTCATCATCGTTTCTAATCCCAAGGCTCCTTATTCCTTCCCATCTCCCTCCTCCTCTCCCATGTATGGCACCACAACGGACGAATTTACTAACATTTGTCCAAGTGAGCCCTTTAGCTAGGGCAGCCATTTGACCTAACCCAATGTGGTGGTCATTGGTGGTATTACACGTAGAATTTAAGCTATTTATTATTCTAGATATACATAAATCATTACCAATATCTATGACATCTGCTTCTTTGCAAATCATTAAATCATTGTAAGTTTCATTTTTTTTTTTTAATACCATATAATTTATCTTTTCCTTTTAGAATTTCTTTGTATTTTGTTTCAATTATAATATTATTCATTTTCTTAACAGGTCTTACAATTATGCCTTTGAATGTTTCACTTAATGTTAGGGGTATTTTAATAATATAATTGATTTTCATATCTTTACTCAAAACGTTTATTTTTGCTAATCTGTGTTCATCTTCGGCACTCGTAAATGAAACATTTTCCCTTTTTAGTTTGTTAATTGAAAATTCGATTTCTTCTTTACTTAGTAATACAGAGTTAATTATATCGCTCTTTGCCCATTGAATGGCGTATCCTATATTAATTAATTCTTCTTTTATTAATCTAATTTTGTTTTGCAAATTTACTATAGTTTCCATTACAATACTATCATCTTTTCTGATGGTGTTCAACATCTTATTTACTATGCCAGTTATATTATTCATACGTTTTTCAAATGCATTGTTTATTACTACTTCTTTGTCATTGTTTTCATTTAGATTATTCAAATTATTAGTTATTATATTTAAGTCTTCGTGATCAGGAGATCCGGCTATAAATTTCCATGCCGTTCCTAATATATCAATTGATCTTTTCCTCTTAATGTCGTTAATTGGTTTTAGGGTATTAAGGATTTCGAAAGTTTGGATTGTTTCATGTTTTAGGACGGGACATAGGAGGTTGTCTTTGGGGATTTGGCCAGTTATTTCGTCGTAGGTTTCCGTCAGAAATTGTTCGTATTTTTCCAGGTCGATGAAATGAATAAGTCTGAATGTTGCGTCCTGTATTTTCGCTTGTCCATTGTCTATTGTTACTAATTGAGATTTACTATAGTCAAGAATTTGTATGTTCGATGAAGAAGTAGAGATCGTCATAAGAAGAATAAAGAGTTTGTAGTGATCCATTTTATCTGAAAAATAATTAAGTTTTTATTAGGGATTTGTGAACTATTCGTCCTGATATTGGCTTAACTGTTGTCCTGCGGTTTTCCGAAACTTTCTCTTTCTTATACTTCGGGGTCAATTTGGAGCCTAGTCTTTTGTTTATTTTAACATAAATAATTTCTCCTGGTGAGAAATCCTTATTTTGGGGTCTATTTTTGTTGTGGTACGAGACGTCAAGTTCTTGTTTTTACTTAAGTACGGCTACGTTTTCTTGTCTTTGTTGTTCTAACTGTTGGGGGTCACTATGGATTCTACTACCGAAAAATGTGTCTATTGGTTTATTTTTCGTCGTTGAGTGTATTGAGGAATTGTATTCTTGTACAGATTTGAATAAAAGTTCTTCAAATGTTATTGTCGTTTGATTTGCCTTGAGGCATCTCATAATTTCCGAAAGTGTGCTGTGAAACCTTTCTATTTGCCCATTGCTTGTGCTACTGTAGGGTGGTGTGGTATAAATGTTAATTGGCATTTGGTCTCATTTTCACCTGGGCATACTTAGAGAATTTATCGATGGCGGTAAGGATTAGTTTTTTTCGGTGGAATATATGTCGACATGGACGATTTCACCTGGGAATTGTGGAATGGGGGTCGGTTGAATTTGTGGTTTGGTTGGAGGCCTATCGTATTTATGTGCACTACAAGTTGAACACTGTTTAACAACTTTTTCGATTTTTGCGCGAATACTTGGGAAATAGAATTTTCGTAGAACTTGCGTTTTGTTTACGCGGCTGTTTCTATGAGCTCCCCGATGCTCTTGTATTATAATTTGTTCTTGTTCGGTTTCTGATGTGATATCCTGGAGAAGAGTGTGTGTGTAGCGAATTTTTATGTTGCTCAAATGGAGTGGGAATATTTCTTGGATTTTACCCATCAGTCTTTCTGTGGTGTATAGTCCGCTGACGAGTAAAGGGTCGTGGTAGTTTTATATAGTTTGTATATGTCATACATATATGTAGTTTAAATATGTCATGATGTCCTGGTTAGAATAATTTGATTTTGTTACAGTGTGCCTGTGGAAACTAGGAAATTGTAACTGGAATGAGTAGCTTTCGGTGTTGACAATCATTAAGAACAGTTGGTTTTTAAAAGCGTTTATGGGGGTTCAGTGGCCGGAATAAGAAGGTGTGAGGAACTTTCGTCGCTATGGTCTGTAGTTGTAAGAGTATTAATGTCCGTTTGTGGGGGTCTCGAAAGTGCGTCTGCTACGACGTTAGTTTTTCCGGGTTTATACTTCATCTCGTAGTTATATTCTTCGAGGATGCACTTCCACCTTTTCATTTTTCCATTATGGTTTTTGTTGCTTAATGCAAAGGTGAGCGGTTGGTGATCTGTGAAAATTACAACTTTAGCGGATCCGTATAAATAGTTCATCAGTGAAGTGAGGGCCCAAATTATTGCCAACATTTCTTTTTCATTCGCGGCATAACTTTCCTCTGTCTTATTGATTGATCGGGATATGAAGGTAATTGGATTTCCTGATTGTTCGAGGACAGCACCTAGAGCGTAATTTGATGCATCTGTCGTAAGGTGAAATTCCTCTTTGAAATTGGGGTATGATAAAATAACTTCTTCTGAAGTTAACGCTGTTTTTATGTTTCTGAAGGCAGTTAGGGCGAGAATATTGAACGCAACTAGCGTTTTGCTGGACGCATTTTTGGACACTCTTCCATCTTCCCCTCTCAAAAGCGAGGTCAGAGGTTTTGCTAGCTGATAGTCGGAGGAAAGATCAAAGGTCTTTCAATGTTTTTGGACGTGGAAAATTTTGAATTGCACTTACTTTGACCGGATTGATTTTTATACCTTGCGGGGATATGATGAATCCTAAAAATTCGACTTCCTTTCGAAAAAACTCACACTTGTCCAATTGGACTTTCATATTCGCTTCTTCTAGCGTGGGAAAAATTTTTTCGACATTTTGGAAGTGGCTCTGTTCGTCTTTGCTAAACACTATTATGTCGTCTATATAGACATAACATGTTTTACCGATATGTTCCTTCAAAATGTCGTCTAAAGCTCACTGAAAAATAGCGGGTGCCCTCTTTAGACCGAATGGTCTAGTAAACTGATATTTTCCGTTATTAATTGAAAAGGCTGTCTTCTCAATGTCGGATTCCTCAGGTCAAGAACGGAAAAGTATTTGTTATTTCCTAGTTGTGAGATGACTTCGTTAATTTCTGGGATTGGGTATTTGTCGGCTATAGTCAATGTATTTAATTTCCTGTAATCTATTACTAACCTTTATTTCTTTTTGCCTGATGCATCTAGTTTTTTGGGTACAACCCAAACGGGTGAGTTATACGGTGAGCGGGACGGTCTAATAGCTCCGTCCTTCTTGTCTTATAATATTGTTCACTAGTCCTGTCACTAAGTTAGTCAGTTGGTCCATGTTAAATGAATTGGAGTTGGAATTGGAAACACCTGGTTGTAGGGGTGCGTTAAGAACAGGGGGTCGGACAAGATTATTGGAGTTTGCCATTGTTAAAAATTTACTTAATTTTTTTAAAAATTAAACTGAAAATTTATTTAATTTTTGTTTTAAAAATTTGAATTGGAAATTTTAATTTCTTTATTTTAAATTTTTACTAAATTTGGTGTATTTTTTCCTTTCTTAAAGTATTTTTTATTATGTTTTCCTTTATACTTCTCTGGAGGGTCCCTCGGTTGGTGAATCGCAGAGAGTTTATTTTTTATTATAAGCTGGAGGGTCCACCGTTAGGTGGTGAATCGCAGCTTTAAATTATATTGTATCATTCGGTGTAAAAACCCGATATTATATTTGTGAGTATTATTAGTTGATGAGAGAAGAAAAAAATCTCGTTAAATAATCGTTTTTTTTTTTTCTTATTTTTTCCTTTTAGATATTTAACCAATATTTTTGGTTGCACAATTTCCGATGATTCTATATTTCTAAATAAGTTTTTACTTTTACTTTTTATTACACAAAATTTTAATGTCAAATGTGCAGTTAATGTTATCTTTGTTTAAAATTTAATGTTATAATTTGTTCACTATTTTGGTGAGCTTAATAACCTTCTTGGTTTAAATTTTCTTTTATTAGTTTGTTCAAATAAATTTTTTACACTTTTTCACCATTTGGTAAATATTTTCTTAATTTATATACTTAAAATAACTTAACTCGTCCTGGATTTGCGGTATAATTTCCCTTTTGCTGCAGCTACTCGTGGTACCACCAAACACACTTTGAAGAGGAGTGCGTTTCTGTCCTACAGGAAACTAACGCTGCTGTCTTCTGGACCGGCTCTTTTGTTTACGTTCCTTGGGGGTATTCCTACTTCGCATGCGTGGTATGGAAGTCCTTTGGGATTATTCCACTTCTTTTGCATGCAGACCAATGTCCTTGTTTCAACCTATTCCACTTTATATGCGTGATGTGAATTTCCTTTTGTGAGTGTCCGCGCGTTGATTTTCGGCTGTTTTTTTATTTTATTTTTTCTCACAGGCGTTTTATCGTCACTTATTAATTTTAAGAATTTCGCACGTTGATACTTCGGCTGTTTTTTTTTTCTTACAGGCGTTATTATTTTTTTTTCCACTCACTACCGATACGCGAACTTTTAACCGGTCCCTGCTCGGGCGCCAGTTAATGTTTTACATTTTGATTTTAATTTTTAAAAAGGACAATCGGACTATTGTCCGATTCATTTGTCTTTATTCGTTTAAGCTCAACTTAAGATTAATTACATTATGTTTCTTACTTCTACATTACACCTATTTCGACCGTCAATATGCTGACTGTTGTTGACTCATTATTGTTGCTGATCGATACATTTACTAATTTGATGTAAATGTTCGTGGAATGCTGATGCAGCGTCAGCGGTTATAACGAATTCATCGAATGTATTATCGGTGCCACTAACCCATGGGGTTATTGTCCAATTCGAGGTTTTGTAAGGTGTGGTGTTAACTCCTTCCCTCTTAAGTATGATTGTCCTCGATCATTAATAGAAGGGGAAGTCATTTAGGTATGTTGGAATGTCATTACTTTCTTGTGACGGGCTTCCTGCTTTAGGCTTTGATACTTCTTTCTCGATGTATTGTATCTTTATTGATTTTTTCTTTAGCAAAATGAAAAGCGCAATGGTTATCACGGATGTTATGGATATTAAGCCTCCGATGGATAGTGTTGCCTTTTTGCGAGAATTTATTCTATGTGTGTTGTTTATATGTAAGTCCTTTAGGGACTCGAGCGAAAGTATCTCAATATGGTCCTTCTTTAATGGACTTGGCTGTAATATTGCTGGCATAGACGTAATTGGCATTTCTTCAATATTGCTATATTCTTTGTTGCTGATTCTAATGGTAGCGTTGTAAAATATTACAACATGTGTCCCGTTTATCTCCTGTGCCATTTTATCGGCTTCTATTTTACCGCTGAATTTATTGAGTAGAATTACGCCTTTGTTTATTTTTTCTATTGTTGGTATGTGGTGGTCATTGGTGGTATTACACGTATAATTTAAGCTATTTATTATTCTATTGTAGATACACATAAATCATTACCAATATCTATGACATCTGCTTCTTTGCAAATCATTAAATCATTGTAAGTTTCACATTTATTTTTGATACCATATAATTTATCTTTTCCTTTTAGAATTTCTTTGTATTTTGTTTCAATTATAATATTATTCATTTTCTTAACAGGTCTTACAATTATGTCTTTGAATGTTTCACTTAATGTTAGGGGTATTTTAATAATATAATTGATTTTCATATCTTTACTCAAAACTTTTATTTTTGCTAATCTTAGTGCATCTTCGGCACTCGTAAATGGAACATTTTCCCTTTTTAGTTTGCTAATTGAAAATTCGATTTCTTCTTTACTTAGTAATACAGAGTTAATTATATCGCTCTTTGCCATGGAATGGCGCATCCTATATTAATTAATTCTTCTTTTATTAATCTAATTTTGTTTTGCAAATTTACTATAGTTTCCATTACAATACTATCATCTTTTCTGATGGTGTTCAACATCTTATTTACTATGTCAGTTATATTATTCATACGTTTTTCAAGTGCATTGTTTATTACTACTTGTTTGGCATTGTTTTCATTTAGATTATTCAAATTATTAGTTATTATATTTAAGTCTTCGTGATCAGAAGATCCGGCTATTAATTTACATGCCGTTCCTAATATATCAATTGATTTTTTCCTTTTAATGTCGTTAATAGGTTTTAGGGTATTAAGGATTTCGAAAGTTTGGATTGTTTCATGTTTTAGGACGGGATATAGGAGGTTGTCTTTGGGGATTTGGCCAGTTATTTCGTCGTAGGTTTCCGTCAGAAATTGTTCGTATTTTTCCAGGTCGATGAAATGAATAAGTCTGAATGTTGCGTCCTGTATTTTCGCTTGTTCCTTGTCTATTGTTAGTAATTGAGTTTTACTATAGTCAAGAATTTGTATGTTCGATGAAGAAGTAGAGATCGTCATAAGAAGAATATAGAGTTTGTAGTGATCCATTTTATCTGAAAAATAATTAGGTTTTTATTAGGGATTTGTGCACTATTCTGTCTTAACTGTTGTCCTGCGGTTTTCCGAAACTTTCTCTTTCTTATACTTCGGGGTCAATTTGGAGCCTAGTCTTTTGTTTATTTTAACATAAATAATTTCTCCTGGTGAGAAATCCTTATTTTGGGGTCTATTTTTGTTGTGGTACGAGAGGTCAAGTTCTTGTTTTTACTTAAGTAGGGCTATGTTTTCTTGTCTTTGTTGTTCTAGCTGTTGGGGGTCACTATGGATTCTACTACCGAAAAATGTGTCTATTGGTTTATTTTTCGTCGTTGAGTGTATTGAGGAATTGTATTCTTGTTCAGATTTGAATAAAAGTTCTTGAAATGTTATTGCCGTTTGATTTGTCTTGAGGTATCTCATAATTTCTGAAAGTGTGCTGTGAAACCTTTCTATTTGCCCATTGCTTGTGCTACTGTAGGGTGGTGTGGTATAAATGTTAATTGGCATTTGGTCTCATTTTCACCTGGGCATACTTAGAGAATTTATCGATGGCGGTAAGGATTAGTTTTTTTCGGTGGAATATATGTCGACATGGACGATTTCACCTGGGAATTGTGGAATGGGGGTCGGTTGAATTTGTGGTTTGGTTGGAGGCCTATCGTATTTATGTGCACTACATGTTGAACACTGTTTAACAACTTTTTCGGTTTTTGCGCGCATGCTTGGGAAATAGAATTTTCGTAGAATTTGCGTTTTGCTTTCGCGGCTGTTTCTATGAGCTCGCCGATGCTCTAGTGTTATAATTCGTTCTTGTTCGGTTTCTGATGTGATATCCTGGAGAAGAGTGTGTGTGTAGCGAATTTTTATGTTGCTGAAATGGAGTGGGAATATTTCTTGGATTTTACCCATCAGTCTTTCTGTGGTGTATAGTCGTATAGGTAGCGTTTAAATATGTCTATGATGGCCTGGTTAGAATAGTTTGATTTTGTTACAGTATGCCTGTGGAAACTAGGAAATTGTAACTGGAATGAGTAGCTATCGGTGTTGACAATCATTAAGAACAGTTGGTTTTTAAAAGCGTTTATGGGGGCTTCAGTGGCCGGAATAAGAAGGTGTGAGGAACTTTCGTCGCTATGGTCTGTAGTTGTAAGAGTATTAATGTCCGTTTGTGGGGGTCTCGAAAGTGCGTCTGCTACGACGTTGATGTTTCCGGGTTTATACTTCATCTCGTAGTTATATTCTTCGAGGATGCACTTCCACCTTTTCATTTTTCCATTATGGTTTTTGTTGCTTAATGCAAAGGTGAGCGGTTGGTGATCTGTGAAAATTACAACTTTAGCGGATCCGTATAAATAGTTCCTCAGTGAAGTAAGGGCCCAAATTATTGCCAACATTTCTTTTTCATTCGCGGCATAACTTTCCTTTGTCTTATTGAGTAGTCGGGATATGAAGGTAATTGGATTTCCTGATTGTTCGAGGACAGCACCTAGAGCGTAGTTTGATGCATCTGTCGTAAGGTGAAATTCCTCTTTGAAATTGGGGTATGATAAAATAACTTCTTCTGAAGTTAACACTGTTTTTATATTCCTGAATGCAGTTAGGGCGAGACTATTGAACGCAACTAGCTTTTTGCTGGAGGCATTTTTGGACACTCGTCCATCTTCCCCTCTCAAAAGCGAGGTCAGAGGTTTTGCTAGATTGGCATAATCTCTGATAAAGCGCCGATAATAGCCTGATAGTCCGAGGAAAGATCTAAGGTCTTTCAATGTTTTTGGGCGTGGAAAATTTCGAATTGCACTTACTTTGACCGGATTGATTTTTATACCTTGCGGGGATATGATGAATCCTAAAAATTCGACTTCCTTTCGAAAAAACTCACACTTGTCCAATTGGACTTTCATATTCGCTTTTTCTAGCGTGAGAAAAATTTTTTCGACTTTTTTGAGGTGGCTCTGTTCGTCTATGCCAAACACTATTATGTCGTCTATATAGACATAACATGTTTTACCGATATGTTCCTTCAAAATGTCGTCTAAAGCTCACTGAAAAATAGCGGGTGCCTTCCTTAGACCGAATGGGAGTCTAGTAAATTCATATTTTCCGTTATTAATTGAAAAGGCTGTCTTCTCAATGTCGGATTCCTTTAATGGAATCTGATGGAAGCCACTTTTCAGGTCAAGAACGGAAAAATATTTGTTATTTCCTAGTTGTGAGATGACTTCGTTAATTTCTGGGATTGGGTATTTGTCGGCTATAGTCAATGTATTTAATTTCCTGTAATCTATTACTAACCTGTATTTCTTTTTGCCTGATGCATCTAGTTTTTTGGGTACAACCCAAACGGGTGAGTTATACGGTGAGCGGGACGGTCTAATAGTTCCGTCCTTCTTGTCTTATAATATTGTTCACTAGTCCTGTCACTAAGTTAGTCAGTTGGTCCATGTTAAATGAATTGGAGTTGGAATTGGAAACACCTGGTTGTAGGGGTGCGTTAAGAACAGGGGGTCGGACAAGATTATTGGGGTTTGCCATTGTTAAAAATTTACTTAATTTTGGCTTTTAAAAATTAAATTGAAAATTTATTTAATTTTTGTTTTAAAAATTTGAATTGGAAATTTTAATTTCTTTATTTTAAAGTTTTACTAAATTTGGTGTATTTTTTTCCTTTCTTAAAGTATTTTTTATTATGTTTTCCTTTATACTTCTCTGGAGGGTCCCGTGGGTGGTGAATCGCAGAGAGTTTATTTTTTATTATAAGCTGGAGGGTCCCCCGTTAGGTGGTGAATCGCAGCTTTAAATTATATTGTATTACTAGCGGACCCTCTGCCTGCTTCGCTAGGCATATCAAAATTAGAAATGAATAATGAACACTCGATTTAAATTCACTCTATGTGTATTTATTCTTTTTTTACAATATAAAATGAATGTTAATTTTAAACTTAAACTAACGCAAAGCCTTTTCGTAAACTGAAAACATGAAAAACTTACAATGTGCATTACAATCGCTAACAACAACAACGAAACCACCGTTTTTTTTATTTTCACTGATTATTATTCCAGTAAACAAACTGTGGTGAAAGTGCTTTATAAGGACCAAGTTTATATTGGTGAAGTTTTAAGTACAACGCAATTTTCTGTACGCAAGGTTGCTCTTTGGCAAAAATAAAGTAATCTTTAGAAATCATAAAAAAAAATTTTAGAGAAATTTCTTAAAGAAAAACTAATACATGCATTTACTTGAATAAGTAAACACCAAAAGTATACTGAAATGACTATTTAATGCGTTGTTTGATACAAATTTATATTATTGCTCAAAACCCTCTGCGCGCTGTCGCTGTCTTTTTGTTTCTGTATCGCATCGCGGTGAATTGACGTTTTTCAGAAATTTGGCAACAGAAGAAAATTGAAGAAAGTACATATTTTGCTCATATTTGCTATTTTAGTTGTTAAATGAAAATGTGTTTCAGGTACTTTTTAATGTTGCAACTACTCTTTGGCTTTGAAACTGCTTACACTCACAAAATAATCCAACTCTTTTAAACACACATACAAATATAATTACTTATTTTGGTTTTTCCACTGGTCAAAGCAGCACATAAGGTTGCATTATTTAATTATTACCTAATACAAACTTGTTCTCTTTTAACAATGATTATATTACTATGTGAAATCACGTAAATATGCATTTTTGTAATATATTATATCCTGAGCATTTGTCTTCAGCGCTATACCAATGCTCGAACACTTGGAGCATGAAATTTACAGAAGTATTGTAACAGAAATCCCCGAGAGCGCTATTTTAGTAATACCTGCATTTAGGCATTTATCTCGTAAACGTACGTTTGGCCATATAAAATTGTCTACCTAAATGCATGAAAAAAGTGTTAGCATAACTTTTTCGAGTATATATACATACAGGAGGATTTATTTTTTACATTTTGCTCATCGGCTTTGCCGATTTCGCGATTTCTTTTCTTGGTTTTAGACTTTCACCACAAAAATTACCCCATAACATCTTGGAAAAAATCAGAGAAAAACGAAAACTAAGGCAACAATGGCAATCTACACACTCACCAGATATCAAAAAAAGGCTGAATATAGCAGCAAAAGAAATTAAAGATATATTAAAAGTGGACAAGGACGAAAAATTTGAAAAATATATCGCATCACTGGGAGCTACTAGAGCTACAAACTATACACTATGGAAGGCCTGCAAAAAAATCGAAAACGCAGTTATGCACCAACCCCCTCTAAGGACAAGTACAAATTCTTGGGCGAAAACACCAAAAGAAAAAGCAAAACTACTCGCTGATCATTTTAAAAAAACATTTACAAATCAACATAACAACCAAGACATTGACAATTCTGAATTTCATGCCCACCTCACAAATAACATAAATATACCAATCAAGAAAATAACTTCAAAAGAAATTCGTATAGCAATTGAGACAAAAATTGACGTAAATAAATCCCCAGGATATGACGGAATCACAGGAAGGATTCTAAAGGAGTTACCTGACAAAGCAACTCTGTACTTAAGAAATGTATTTAACTCAGCATTACGAATGAAGTATTTTCCACTGCCTTGGAAGGTTGCTGAAATCATCGCAATACCCAAACCTAATAAAGATGCCTCTGAAGCTTCTTCATACAGACCAATTAGTTTATTACCATTATTATCTAAACTTGTTGAGAAGCTTATACTTGACCGCCTTGACCCCATACTACAGGCGCGAAACTTACTTCCCTCACACCAATTTGGATTTCGTAGAAAACACTCAACAATAGAACAGGTACATAGAGTAACAAATAAAATATTATCAGAAATTGACAAAAGAAATACATGAGTTGCTGTGTATCTTGATGTAGCGAAAGCTTTCGACAGCGTGTGGCACAAGGGTTTAATATTTAAACTTAAACAGTATCTTCCACTCGACTACTATTTGTTAATGAAAAGCTATTTAGCAAACAGATTCTTTTATGTGAAATATAGAGACAAATACTCGATATTCAACTCATGGAAGCCGGTGTACCTCAGGGCAGTGTACTAGGGCCTGTACTATATGTGCTGTACACAGCTGATATTCCCCTGCCTGCAAGTATCGACATGATAGCAACTTTTGCAGATGACACTGTCCTATTGGCAACTCATAAAACCTTAGAAGCAGCAACAAACAAGTTACAACAAATTTTGGACAAAACACTAACATGGTTTAATGCTTGGGGTATACAAATCAATAGTGGCAAAACAATTCATGTAGTTTATTCCAACAAGAAAGTAAGACACAAGAATCTGACAATAAACCACTCACAAATCCCAATAGACACCAAAGCAAGATACCTTGGAATGACTATTGACTCCAAACTTCTCTGGAAAGAACATATTACGATGAAAAGAAATGAGGTAAAAAACAGATTCCGACAACTATATTGGCTACTTGGCAGCCGCTCGAAACTGTCATTGCTGAATAAAATACTTATATACAAAACTGTGATTGTGCCAATCTGGGCATACGGCATAGAAATCTGGGGTACTGCAAGCAAAAGTAACATTAACATTATTCAACGACTACAATCAAAAATACTCAGAACTATGTATAACCAATGCACCTTGGTACATCCCAAACGAAGACATTCATCGCGATCTCAACATCGAAACAGTAGCAGAAATCATCCGCAAACGCAGCACAAATCATATTGTCCGTTTAATGAACCATTCCAATAATGACATGCGACAACTCCCAACAGCCGAAAGGGCAAACTCTAGGCGGCTCAAACGACCAACCCCAACTCAGCTGATAACTAGAATAATTTAAAGCTATGTACATACCTACACTTGTAAACTCACACAAAAACTTAACCCAAATGTAATATTGATAATGATTAATGTTATAAAATCCAAGCTGCAGAAAGAATTATTTAGTGTCATACGACAGGTGTAATTAATAAAGGAGGCAAAAAAAAAAAAAAAACAAAAAAAAACTTTCACCACAAAAAACTTACGCAAACCCATGAACAAAGTTATTGGTTGGTTGGTGGGTTAAAGTGGTGATTCTTCCAGAATCCAACTAGCGCTTCCGCGCCATTTTGTTGCCACATCCTCGTTGCCAACTTGTTTAACGGTTTTTTACAGCATAACTATATCCAGTCTGTGCGGTTAAGGAACCTTATTAGGTTGTTAACGTCTAAGCCAGATAGTTGTTCGAGATTTTCGAACAGCGGTTGGCCCAGGGTTAACATTCTGTCCTTCCATAGGGCAGGGCATTCACAGAGGAAATGGAAGATTGTCTTCTTTTTCTCCGGTTGTTTACAACTGTGACAGTATGTATTGTGAGGGATACCCATTTTGGCTTCTTGAATAGACCAAAAGCCAGTTATGACTGCCGTTAGTCTCCAGGCGTCCCGTCGTTTCAATCTTATTAATGCCGACGACTGCTTGAGGTTGTTGGTGGGCCATAACGTTCTGCTAATTTTGCATTTCGTCTGGACTTTCCACCTACAGTCAGCGACTCGGAGGTATTTTTGGGAAATTGTGCTCTTGACTGCACCTAATGGTGTGAGTACCGATTCTGCAAGAGCGTTATTCATGGCAGATCCCCCTCTTGCCAGTTCATCTGCTTTTTCGTTACCTTCAATGTTCCAATGTCCCGGGACCCCGATTAAGGTAACTTTATGGTTTTCACTCAAGATGGTGAGGCTATTCCTACTTTGTTCCACCACTTTGGAGGTTGTTGTGGCCGAACCCAGTGCCTGGATTGCAGCTTGGCTATCTGAAAGAATAGCGATATTACCCTTAAAAGAGAAATCTGCGATTAGTAGCCTACAAGCTTCCCCAATCGCCAGTACTTCCGCCTGGAAGACGCTGCTGGTATTAGGGAGACGCACAGATTTCTCAATTTTAAGTTTGTGAGAATATATACCAGCTCCAACACCGCAGCCCATTTTACTTCCATCCGTATAGACTGTAGTGTCGAAGTTGTTTAGAGAGAATCCCTTATTCCATTCTTCCTTAATTGGAAAGAGAGTGGCAAAATTCCTATTGAAAGTTACCGTCAGGACGATGTAGTCAGTTCTCACCGAGATTAACTGAGTTTGTCGCAACAATAGACTAGCATGACCATAAGTTTTTTCTCTCCAGCGACCCGCTTCGTTTAACCTAAATGCACTCATGGTTGCCGTCTTCTTAATATGTAGGTCTATTGGAATAACGTGTGTCAGTGCATTGAGAGCCTCTCTAGGACATGATCTGATTGCACCGACCGTTATTGCACATGCTGATCTTTGTATTCTGCCGAGTAGTTTGGTATTGTACTCTCTCCCTAGAGCCTTTCACCAAACTACCTAACCATACGATAGAATAGGTCGTATAACCGTCTTATACAGCCATAATGTATGCTTAGGTTGAAGACCCCATCTTCTTCCAAGCATACGTTTACAGGCATATAAAGCAATTTCTGCCTTCCTTACTCGTTCTTCAACATTTAATTTCCAGCTTAGTTTGAAGTCCAGAATTACCCCTAAGTACTTTGCTCTGGGTGATAGTGAGAGAGTTTGTCCGTTAATATTTGGTAGGGAAAAGGTGGTACCTTATATCTGGTGGTGAAAAGCATAAGCTCTGTTTTACGTGGGCTTAAACCTAGGTCACAGCCTGTGGCCCAAGAGTTAAGCTCGCCTAATGCCCTTTGAATGATCCCACTGATCGTATTAGGATACAGTCCTGACGCCATTAACACCACATCATCAGCGTACGCCACCGCTTTTACCCCACCTCTATTAAGTTTTATTAAGACTTTGCTAATAACGCATAACCAGAGAAGTGGAGACAGTACTCCCCCTGTGGGGTGCCTCTGTGGACCTTCTTGGTTATACTGATATTACCCATATTAGCTTTGATGATCCTGGTTTCTAGCATAGAGATGACCCAATTACTGATGCAATTGTCCACCTCTAAGTCTATCAACGCCCGTTGGATCGCATCTGTACTAACATTGTTAAAGGCGCCTTCTATATCCAAGAATGCCGCCATGGTATAATGTTTGTTCTCTAGAGAGCCCTCTATTGTTCGGATTACCTCGTGAAGCGCTGTCTCCGTTGATTTGCCTTTAAGGTACGCATGTTGTGCAGTAGATATACCAGAGCTCTCCAAAGAGCTTCTAAGATATATATCCAAAAGTCTTTGAAAGGCTTTTAACAGGAAAGAGGAGAGACTGATTGGCCTATAGTCCTTCGCTGATTCATGTCCCCTCCTGCCTATTTTTGGAATGAAGACGACCTTCACTAGTTTCCAACTATCTGGAATATGACCTAGGTTTAAACACGTTTTAAAAATTTCCTCTAGCCATGGTAGGATACAGTCCAAGGTTTCCTGTAACATCTTTGAGATGATCCCATCTGGCCCCGGAGATTTAAAAGGTGAAAAAGATTTAATTGCCCATGCAACTTTCTCCTTTGTAATTATTTCTTTTGCAAGGTGCTGTGGATTATATTGGCTCCGCCTGATACTTCCCCTCCCACTTTCGTGGACGCTGCACCCCGGGAAATGCGTGTTTAGCAGAAGTTCTAGCGATTCCTCTGTCGTAGCTGTCCAAGTACCATCAGGCTTCTTGACCCAAGAAGCCATTGAATGATCTTTCTGTTCGATTGACGAACAGAATTCGCTCCAGCTCTCTTTCTTGGCGGCCCTAATTGCCTTCTTGTACTGTCTCCGACTCTCTTTGTACAATTGCCAATTTCCTGTCGAGTAGCTGAGGTTAAACGTTGATCTAGATTTTTCCCTTAGTTTTGAGAGCTCACTGCTCCACCAAGGGGGATGGGATTTTTTACTAAATTTTATGGGGCAGGACGTTTTGTAGGCCCTACTAAATGCCTTCTCCAGTGTTGTGACCCTACTCTCAAGGTTTTCGGTGAGAGTGATTTTGTGGATGGGAATCTCTCCTATCCTTTTATTGACCATGTTTCTGAACCTTTTTCAGTTGGTTCTTAGTGGATTTCTATACGGCAAGGGCGGATCAACATTAAGATCCAGATCGTACAGGATCCAGCTGTGATCCGAAAAAGACCTTTTATCAGAGACCCTCCAATTGTCTAACCTTACTGAGCTGTTTTCAGACATTAGGGTAACATCGATCACTTCCTCCCATCCTCTGAAGTACTCCGTACTTGGAAAGGGGAAAGTGGGAGTGTTACCCCTGTTACATACCGACAAGTTAGTGTTAATTATGAAATCATAAAGAGACTCACCTCGGTCGTTTGTTTCGGAGCTTCCCCAAAGAGCATGCCTTGCATTGGCATCGCATCCGAGAAGCAGGGTTTTGTTCGGGTTTTCCTGCACAAGTTTACAAGCCTAATCAGGTGGTGCTGGTCTTTCATGTGCCATGTATATAGAGGCCAGCGTAATTCTGACTCCGTCAGTGGCTTCCACCTCAACAGCCGTCACATCCTGTGAACTATACAATGGAATTAAAAATGTGTTTAAATGTTTTTTAGCTACAATACATGTTCTGGGATTACCTTCTATCCGTTTATAGTAGATATTGTAGGTTTTCCCAGTGAACCCTTTCACCTCGGTGCTCCGTACCCAGGGTTCCTGAATTAGTGCGATGTCCACGTCCTCCTCCGCCAGGAGAACGGTTAGGTTGTCCGTTGCACACCGTGAATGCTGCAGATTGATTTGGACAACCTTTAAACCCATGTTTACTGGTTTCCTTTTTCGGACTCGGTGTCATCTAGCTGCATGCCAGTCAGCAGTTCGTTGGCACCATCGACCTCATCCTGCTCCTCTTCCGGGTTTGCAGAACGGAATATCTTCAGCTGGGTCTTCCTGATCCCAAACTGAAGTTTGTTTCCCACTTTCTCCAGTGGTTCCAGACTCTCTTCTGTAATTAGAAGGAGGAATGACCTGCTGTGCCTTTGCGGAGCCTCCGCTTTGATGATCGACTAATCGGTCATCGGCACCGAGCGATTATGCGCCTGAAGGTAGGGGATTAGTTGATTGGCATCAAACTCCATGTTTGGTACCCAGATGCGAGCCCTCGGCCTTCGTGGAGTCTCGCTAGCCGGAATTAGCTTGAGTTTCAAGCCTTTCCAGCTGTTCTGGAATTTACCAATCACGTTTGTCAAGAAATGCAGTGAGAATTGGTCATCGCATTTAATGGCACGGTAGCCGCGGACTACCTCCACCGAGTCGAAACCTGGTGTTTGGCCCTCTGGGTTCGCCATGACATGGTCAACGCCTATGCGAGACAACCGTGCCTCAATCTCTGACCATTTGTCAAGCACTGGTTTTCCGCGGTTAGAGGTTTCGTCTACCAATGCCATTTGGAGATGGTCCCGTGCCACCTCACTAAATCGCTTGATAGGTTTGGAGGCAACTGCACCCTGATCCGATATCTTGTGCTTCTTTGTTACCTTCCCAGTTTCGTCATGCGAGCGGTTTCGTTTTTTGGCATCTGTCCTGTTGGCGGCTTGGAATGCCAAGTATTCATCAACCACCTTTTGACATCTTGCCTTGTCGGTCTCATCTTTGGGATGAACTTTACCTTCGGTCTCGTTTTTGCGAATCCTGCCAAGGATAGCGAGAGACCTCTGGTAAAGTTTATACCTCGAGGGACCTTTATTGCCACGCTTTTGCCCCATGGCTTTAGCGGATGTTGTTGGTTGATTTATAGTTGTTGGCGTACTGTGGCCCACAGCTTTGCCCTCAACTGTTTCTTGGCTGGAGGCCAAGAGCTCATCCTCTGAGGGTGACCCCGTCATCCTCAAATCGTCCTTGCGCGTACGTCTTGTCCAATTGTCTGACTGTTTTTTAAGTGCGTCCGTCACTTCCTCCTGTCTGTCTGTATGCTTGTCCTGTAGGTCTGTCCGCATGTTTGGTTTTTTATCAGTCCGTGCTGTCGATGCGTCAGTATGTTTTCCCGTCATTTTGTCCGTTTGTTCCGTGTTTGTTTTCCCGTCATCCGAATTTTTAATTTTTTGTTTTTTCATTTCAACTGGTTCGTACGGTCACCTGCCCCGCCGAGGGAGCTGCGCATGTCGCCATGCGCGCTGACCAAAGAGGATAGTGGGGAAATATCCGGTCGACCATGGCAGCGCCCCATACCATGGCAAGGCCACCGTTACAACCTGAGGCGGCCTGATATCAGGAGGGCTCCGTACGAGCCTCACACGGGTCGCATCACACCTTGGGTTGAGGGAGTTTTTTTAACGAAGTTTACGTCTTCGACCTGTGTGGTTCGCGGGAGACCTACTCTCCTACCTTCCATATCTGGGAGGCGTTCCCCTATCCACCACCTGGAGACGCGCCCCATAGGGATAACAGGTTCCCCCAAGGGAACAAAGTTATACTAATAGAGACCTTATCTTAATACTCCAGCTACCATTAAATTAACAAATTTTATTTTTTAAAAGAACATTTATGGCGACTGTCGATCCATATTGATAGATTTCAAAAAATGTATGGATGCAACCGCTGAATAATTTCATATGTTTTAAATCCATCTAAACTTTTACATTTGCGCATTTCTCTTCTTAATTGGCGCGATAACCGCTTACGCGATTTTGGCCGAGATTAACAAAGCGCGCCAGTCGTTTCTTTCTCGTGCTAACCCGCGCCAATTGGACACACCAAGTGAAGCCAAGTCCTTCTCCACCTGATCTTTCCAACGCAGAGGAGGCCTTCCTCTTCCTCTGCTACCACCAGCTGGTACCGCATCGAATACTTTCAAAGCCGGAGCGTTTGTATCCATTCGGACGACATGGCCCAGCCAACGAAGCCGCTGGATCTTTATTCGGTGCGCTATGTTTATGTCGTCGTAAAGCTCATACAGCTCATCGTTCCATCGTCTACGATATTCGCCGTTGCCAAAGGTCCAAAAATCGTCCACGCTTCTGCGCCATACGTTAGGACGGGCATGATGAGAGCCTTGTAGAGTGTTAATTTTGTTCGTCGAGAGAGGACTTTACTGCTCAGTTGCCTACTTAGCGTAGCAAAGTAGCACTTGTTGGCCAGAGAGATTCCAAATTGGGTTTTCTAAATAAGCGAAGTCTTTTACAACCTCGAAATTATAACTGCCTAAAGTGACGTGGGTGCCGATACGCGAGTGCGCCGACTGTTTGTTTGAAGACAGGGGGTACTTCGTTTTGTCCTCGTTCACCACCAGACCCATTCGCTTTGCTTCTTTATCCAGTTTGGAGAAGGCAGAACTAACAGCGCGGTTGTTAAGACCGGTGATATCGATATCATCGGCATACGCCAACAGTTGTACGCTCTAATAAAATATTGTGACTGAGCGATTAAGTTCTGCGGCTCGTACGATGCTCTCCAACATCATGTCTGAAACCTCGTTTGGTATCAAACGGTTCGGAGAGGTCCTTCCCAATTCTGACGGCGCTGCTGGTGTTGAGCAACGTCATCTTGCCAAGCCGTATTAGTTTTGTGGGGATACCAAATTCGGACATCGCGGTATACAAGTAACTCCTTTCCGTACTGTCGAATGGCGCTTTGAAATCGACGAAAAGATGGTGTGTGTCGATTCTCCTTTCATGAGTCTTTTCCAAGATTTGGCGTATTGTGAATATTTGGTCGATCGTAGACTTTCCAGGTCTGAAGCCACACTGATAGGGTCCAATCAGTTGGTTGACGGTGGGCTTCAGCCTTTCACACAATACGCTCGCTGGAACCTTATAAAGATATTTAGAAGACTAATCTCGCGGTAATTCGCACAAATTGCAGGATCGCCCTTCTTATGGATTGGGCAGAGCACACTTAAATTCCAATAGGCAGGCATGCTTTCATCCGACCATATTTTGCATAGGAGCTGATGCATGCACCTTACCAGCTCCTCGCCGCCATGTTTGAATAGCTCAGCCGGCAGTCCGTCGGGGCCCGCGACTTTGTTGTTCTTTAGCCGCGTTATCGCTATTCTTACCTCGTCATGATCGGGTAGCGGAACGACAATTCCGTCGTCAACGATTGGGGTATCGGGATCTTCACATTCTCTATGACATGCGCAGCTGTCACTGTTTAACAGGTTCGAGAAGTGTTCCCTCCATAATTTAAGATTGCTCTGTACGTCAGTCACCAGATCGCCGTCTTTGTTCTTACAGGAAAACGACCCGGTCTTAAAACCTTCTGTACGCCGCCGAACCTCTAGTAGAACTTTCGGGCGTTGTTCCTATTGGCCAGCATCTCAAGCTCCTCGCACTCACGTATTTCGGCCTCTCGTTTCTTCTGTCGGATAATACGTATCTCTTCCTTTTTCAGCTCTCTGTAGCGATCCCACATGGCTCGCGTTGCGCCCGATCGCAGCGTGGCTCTATAGGCGGCATCCTTTCTTTCTGCGGCAGCATGACATTCCTCGTCGTACCAATTGTTTTTTCGGGCTCGCCGGAATCCGATTTCTTCTTCGGCGGCGGTACGTGGGGAACGAGAAATGTTGATCCATTGCTCGCGCATGCCGGTTTGTTGGGCAGTGCTCTGCGAGAGCAGGAGTGAGAGTCGAGTGGCGAATCTTCTGGCTGTCTGTTGTGATTGCAGCTTTTCGATGTCGAACATTCTTTGCGTAGGTAGATGTTCATTTTTTGCTGCACAGAGGCGTGTGCGTAGTTTGGCTGCAACAAGGTAATGATCCGAGTCGATGTTGGGTCCTCGGATCGTACGTACATCTAATACACTAGAAGCGTGTCTTCCATCTATCACAACATAATCGATTTGGTTTCGCGTTTTTCGATCAGGAGGCAGCCAGGTAGCTTGGTGTATCTTTTCATGCTGGAATCTGGTGCTGCAGACTAACATGTTTCGGGCACCGGCGAAGTCGATCGGCTTCTGTCCGTTACCGGATGTTTCGTTGTGCAGGCTGAATTTTCCGACTGTGGGACCAAAAATTCCCTCCTTGCCCAGCCTGGCGTTGAAGTCGCCAAGCACGATTTTTATGTCGTGGCGCTCATAGGAACGTTCCAAACGCTCATAGAAGGAATCTTTGGTCGCATCGTCCTTCTCTTCCATCGGGGCGTGGGCGCAAATTAGCGAGATGTTAAAAAATCGCGCTTTGATGCGGATTATTGCGAGACGCTCGTCCACCGGAGTGAACGACAGTACTTGGCGACGAAGTCTCTCTCCCACAACAAATCCGACACCGAATTTGCGCTCCTTTACATGGCAGCTGTAGTAGACGTCGCAAGGTCCTATGGTTTTCTTACCTTGCCCCGTCCATCGCATCTCTTGGATGGCAGTGATTTCAGCCTTTACTCTCACGAGGACATCAACCAGCCGGGCAGAGGCACCTTCCCCATTAAGGGACCGGACATTCCAGGTGCATGTCTTCAAATCATATTCCTTATTTCGTTTGCAGGGGTCGTCATCAGTAAAGGCAGTTCTCATCCGAGGCTTTGCAATTCTTTTCATTGGGGGGGGGGGGTTTAAGTGGCGGGTCCCAAACCCAGCGCACAACCAGCTATCCTGGAATGCTTCGCCTTCTCACGTTAGCTCACTCCCGAACGGGTATTCGGAAGCTACCCAGAGGATACGTGGGCTAATCCCGGCCGTTGTGAGCTGCTTGAACCATATGTAGAAGAATCGTCCTGGCCACTCCCAAGTGAATGGCGATCAGTAACTTTCCCCACTTGCGTGGACTTCTACACATGGAACCATCCTCCCATTTTTGCGCATTTATATATATGTATTTAACATTTAATTTAAGTAAACGTTTCAATATTCGTCCAAAAACTGTGAACTTCGAAAAATACAGGCTTATGGTCATTAATGGAATCAAATATATTTAACGAATTTTTATTTTATCTAAATCATAAAACGTTCAAATGAAGCTGAAAATATTTTTCCAGTTTAAAAAAAGCAGTGTGCTTTGATGCCGTGTCACGCATGCATAAAAAGGAAAGAAAAGAGAGGACAACTATTGCGTTACGAATAATACAGTCACAGTATTTTTCACACTTACACAACGCACGCATACTTTTACCGATTTCTTTAAAACTTCACATAAACCATCTATGGACCAATACCAATGATCTGTGAAAGTTTGATTGAAATCGGTGAAAGCGTTTAGGCGTGAATCGGCGACCAACGAACACAAAAAAACGTCTCCATTTTTATATATAAGATTGGCTGTACTAGCCCGATATTATGTTTGTAAGTATTATTAGTTGATGAGAGAAGAAAAAAATCTCGTTATATATATAAGCGTTTTTTTTTTTCTTTTTTTTCCTTTTAGATATTTAACCAATATTTTTGGTTGCACAATTTCCGATGATTCTATATTTCTAAATAAGTTTTTACTTTTACTTTTTATTACACAAAATTTTAATGTCAAATGTGCAGTTAATGTTATCCTTGTTTAAAATTTAATGTTTGAATTTGTTCACTATTTTGGTGAGCTTAATAACCTTCTTGGTTTAAATTTTCCTTTATTAGTTTGTTCAAATAAATTTTTTACACTTTTTCACCATTTGGTAAATATTTTCTTAATTTATATACTTAAAATAACTTAACTCCTCCTGGTTTTGCGGTATAATTTCCCTTTTACTGCAGCTACTCGTGGTACCACCAAACACACTTTGAAGAGGAGTGCGTTTCTGTCCTACAGGAAACTAACGCTGCTGTCTTCTGGACCGGCTCTTTTGTTTACGTTCCTTGGGGGTATTCCTACTTCGCATGCGTGGTATGGAAGTCCTTTGGGATTATTCCACTTCTTTTGCATGCAGACCAATGTCCTTGTTTCAACCTATTCCACTTTATATGCGTGATGTGAATTTCCTTTTGTGAGTGTCCGCGCGTTGATTTTCGGCTGTTTTTTTATTTTATTTTTTCTCACAGGCGTTTTATCGTCACTTATTAATTTTAAGAATTTCGCACGTTGATACTTCGGCTGTTTTTTTTTTCTTACAGGCGTTATTATTTTTTTTTCCACTCACTACCGATACGCGAACTTTTAACCGGTCCCTGCTCGGGCGCCAGTTAATGTTTTACATTTTGATTTTAATTTTTAAAAAGGACAATCGGACTATTGTCCGATTCATTTGTCTTTATTCGTTTAAGCTCAACGTAAGATTAATTACATTATGTTTCTTACTTCTACATTACACCTATTTCGACCGTCAATATGCTGACTGTTGTTGACTCATTATTGTTGCTGATCGATACATTTACTAATTTGATGTAAATGTTCGTGGAATGCTGATGCAGCGTCAGCGGTTATAACGAATTCATCGAATGTATTATCGGTGCCACTAACCCATGGGGTTATTGTCCAATTCGAGGTGTTGTAAGGTGTGGTGTTAACTCCTTCCCTCTTAAGTATGATTGTCCTCGATCATTAATAGAAGGGTAAGTCATTTAGGTATGTTGGAATGTCATTACTTTCTTGTGACGGGCTTCCTGCTTTAGGCTTTGATACTTCTTTCTCGATGTATTGTATCTTTATTGATTTTTTCTTTAGCAAAATGAAAAGCGCAATGGTTATCACGGATGTTATGGATATTAAGCCTCCGATGGATAGTGTTGCCTTTTTGCGAGAATTTATTCTATGTGTGTTGTTTATATGTAAGTCCTTTAGGGACTCGAGCGAAAGTATCTCAATATGGTCCTTCTTTAATGGACTTGGCTGTAATATTGCTGGCATAGACGTAATTGGCATTTCTTCAATATTGCTATATTCTTTGTTGTTGATTCTAATGGTAGCGTTGTAAAATATTACAACATGTGTCCCGTTTATCTCCTGTGCCATTTTATCGGCTTCTATTTTACCGCTGAATTTATTGAGTAGAATTACGCCTTTGTTTATTTTTTCTATTGTTGGTATGTGGTGGTCATTGGTGGTATTACACGTATAATTTAAGCTATTTATTATTCTATTGTAGATACACATAAATCATTACCAATATCTATGACATCTGCTTCTTTGCAAATCATTAAATCATTGTAAGTTTCACATTTATTTTTGATACCATATAATTTATCTTTTCCTTTTAGAATTTCTTTGTATTTTGTTTCAATTATAATATTATTCATTTTCTTAACAGGTCTTACAATTATTTCTTTGAATGTTTCACTTAATGTTAGGGGTATTTTAATAATATAATTGATTTTCATATCTTTACTCAAAACTTTTATTTTTGCTAATCTTAGTGCATCTTCGGCACTCGTAAATGAACATTTTCCCTTTTTAGTTTGCTAATTGAAAATTCGATTTCTTCTTTACTTAGTAATACAGAGTTAATTATATCGCTCTTTGCCATGGAATGGCGTATCCTATATTAATTAATTCTTCTTTTATTAATCTAACTTTGTTTTGCAAATTTACTATAGTTTCCATTACAATACTATCATCTTTTCTGATGGTGTTCAACATCTTATTTACTATGTCAGTTATATTATTCATACGTTTTTCAAGTGCATTGTTTATTACTACTTGTTTGGCATTGTTTTCATTTAGATTATTCAAATTATTAGTTATTATATTTAAGTCTTCGTGATCAGAAGATCCGTCTATTAATTTACATGCCGTTCCTAATATATTATATCAATTGATTTTTTCCTTTTAATGTCGTTAATAGGTTTTAGGGTATTAAGGATTTCGAAAGTTTGGATTGTTTCATGTTTTAGGACGGGATATAGGAGGTTGTCTTTGAGGATTTGGCAAGTTATTTCGTCGTAGGTTTCCGTCAGAAATTGTTCGTATTTTTTCAGGTCGATAAGATGAATTAGTCTGAATGTTGGGAAATAGAATTTTCGTAGAATTTGCGTTTTGTTTTCGCGACTGTTTCTATGAGCTCGCCGATGCTCTTGTATTATAATTTGTTCTTGTTCGGTTTCTGATGTGATATCCTGGAGAAGAATTTGTGTGTAGCGAATTTTTATGATGTTGAAATGGAGTGGGAATATTTCTTGGATTTTACCCATCAGTCTTTCTGTGGTGTATAGTCGTATAGGTAGCGTTTAAATATGTCTATGATGGCCTGGTTAGAATAGTTTGATTTTGTAACAGTATGCCTGTGGAAACTAGGAAATTGTAACTGGAATGAGTAGCTATCGGTGTTGCCAATCATTAAGAACAATTGGTTTTTAAAAGCGTTTATGGGGGCTTCAGTGGCCGGAATAAGGAGGTGTGAGGAACTTTCGTCGCTATGGTCTGTAGTTGTAATAGTATTAATGTCCGTTTGTGGGTATTAATGTGCGTCTGCTACGACGTTGATTTTTCCGGGTTTATACTTCATCTCGTAGTTGTATTCTTCGAGGATGCACTTCCACCTTTTCATTTTTCCATTATGGTTTTTGTTGCTTAATGCAAAGGTGAGCGGTTGGTGATCTGTGAAAATTACAACTTTAGCGGATCCGTATAAATAGTTCCTCAGTGAAGTAAGGGCCCAAATTATTGCCAACATTTCTTTTTCATTCGAGGCATAACTTTCCTCTGTCTTATTGAGTCATCGGGATATGAAGGTAATTGGATTTCCTGATTGTTCGGGGACAGCACCTAGAGCGTAGTTTGATGCATCTGTCGTAAGGTGAAATTCCTCTTTGAAATTGGGGTATGATAAAATAACTTCTTCTGAAGTTAACACTGTTTTTATATTCCTGAATGCAGTTAGGGCGAGACTATTGAACGCAACTAGCTTTTTGCTGGAGGCATTTTTGGACACTCGTCCATCTTCCCCTCTCAAAAACGAGGTCAGAGGTTTTGCTAGATTGGCATAATCTCTGATAAAGCGCCGATAATAGCCTGATAGTCCGAGGAAAGATCTAAGGTCTTTCAATGTTTTTGGGCGTGGAAAATTTCGAATTGCACTTACTTTGACCGGATCGATTTTTATACCTTGCGGGGATATGATGAATCCTAAAAATTCGACTTCCTTTCGAAAAAACTCACACTTGTCCAATTGGACTTTCATATTCGCTTTTTCTAGCGTGAGAAAAATTTTTTCGACTTTTTTGAGGTGGCTCTGTTCGTCTATGCCAAACACTATTATGTCGTCTATATAGACATAACATGTTTTACCGATATGTTCCTTCAAAATGTCGTCTAAAGCTCACTGAAAAATAGCGGGTGCCTTCCTTAGACCGAATGGGAGTCTAGTAAATTCATATTTTCCGTTATTAATTGAAAAGGCTGTCTTCTCAATGTCGGATTCCTTTAATGGAATCTGATGGAAGCCACTTTTCAGGTCAAGAACGGAAAAATATTTGTTATTTCCTAGTTGTGAGATGACTTCGTTAATTTCTGGGATTGGGTATTTGTCGGCTATAGTCAATGTATTTAATTTCCTGTAATCTATTACTAACCTGTATTTCTTTTTGCCTGATGCATCTAGTTTTTTGGGTACAACCCAAACGGGTGAGTTATACGGTGAGCGGGACGGTCTAATAGTTCCGTCCTTCTTGTCTTATAATATTGTTCACTAGTCCTGTCACTAAGTTAGTCAGTTGGTCCATGTTAAATGAATTGGAGTTGGAATTGGAAACACCTGGTTGTAGGGGTGCGTTAAGAACAGGGGGTCGGACAAGATTATTGGGGTTTGCCATTGTTAAAAATTTACTTAATTTTGGCTTTTAAAAATTAAATTGAAAATTTATTTAATTTTTGTTTTAAAAATTTGAATTGGAAATTTTAATTTCTTTATTTTAAAGTTTTACTAAATTTGGTGTATTTTTTTCCTTTCTTAAAGTATTTTTTATTATGTTTTCCTTTATACTTCTCTGGAGGGTCCCGTGGGTGGTGAATCGCAGAGAGTTTATTTTTTATTATAAGCTGGACGGTCCCCCGTTAGGTGGTGAATCGCAGCTTTAAATTATATTGTATTACTAGCGGACCCTCTGCCTGCTTCGCTAGGCATATCAAAATTAGAAACGAATAATGAACACTCGATTTAAATTCACTCTATGTGTATTTATTCTTTTTTTACAATATAAAATTAATGTTAATTTTAAACTTAAACTAACACAAAGCCTTTTCGTAAACTGAAAACATGAAAAACTTACAATGTGCATTACAATCGCTAACAACAACAACGAAACCACCGTTTTTTTATTTTCACTGATTATTATTTTACGCACAATATATTTTATTTTTATACTTTTTTTCCCAAAAAAAAAACCAACAATGAAAAACACACTTTAAAATTGTTGACCATTCACCAAATGGTTTTGATACAGCTGATTATGTTGACCTCAGTATATCCAGTAAACAAACTGTGGTGAAAGTGCTTTATAAGGACCAAGTTTATATTGGTGAAGTTTTAAGTACAACGCAATTTTCTGTACGCAAGGTTGCTCTTTGGCAAAAATAAAGTAATCTTTAGAAATCATAAAAAAAAATTTTAGAGAAATTTCTTAAAGAAAAACTAATACATGCATTTACTTGAATAAGTAAACACCAAAAGTATACTGAAATGACTATTTAATGCGTTGTTTGATACAAATTTATATTATTGCTCAAAACCCTCTGCGCGCTGTCGCTGTCTTTTTGTTTCTGTATCGCATCGCGGTGAATTGACGTTTTTCAGAAATTTGGCAACAGAAGAAAATTGAAGAAAGTACATATTTTGCTCATATTTGCTATTTTAGTTGTTAAATGAAAATGTGTTTCAGGTACTTTTTAATGTTGCAACTACTCTTTGGCTTTGAAACTGCTTACACTCACAAAATAATCCAACTCTTTTAAACACACATACAAATATAATTACTTATTTTGGTTTTTCCACTGGTCAAAGCAGCACATAAGGTTGCATTATTTAATTATTACCTAATACAAACTTGTTCTCTTTTAACAATGATTATATTACTATGTGAAATCACGTAAATATGCATTTTTGTATTATATCCTGAGCATTTGTCTTCAGCGCTATACCAATGCTCGAACACTTGGAGCATGAAATTTACAGAAGTATTGTAACAGAAATCCCCGAGAGCGCTATTTTAGTAATACCTGCATTTAGGCATTTATCTCGTAAACGTACGTTTGGCCATATAAAATTGTCTACCTAAATGCATGAAAAAAGTGTTAGCATAACTTTTTCGAGTATATATACATACAGGAGGATTTATTTTTTACATTTTGCTCATCGGCTTTCGCGATTTCGCGATTTCTTTTCTTGGTTTTAGACTTTCACCACAAAAAAATTACGCAAACCCATGAACAAAGTTATTGGTTGGTTGGTTGGTTAAAGTGGTGGTTCTTCCAGAATCCAACTAGCGCTTCCGCGCCATTTTGTTGCCACATCCTCGTTGCCAACTTGTTTAACGGTTTTTTACAGCATAACTATATCCAGTATGTGCGGTTTAGGAACCTTATTAGGTTGTTAACGTCTAAGCCAGATAGTTGTTCGAGATTCTCGAACAGCGGTTGGCCCAGGGTTAACATTCTGTCCTTCCATAGGGCAGGGCATTCACAGAGGAAATGGAAGATTGTCTTCTTTTTCTCCGGTTGTTTACAACTGTGACAGTATGTATTGTGAGGGATACCCATTTTGGCTTCTTGAATAGACCAAAAGCCAGTTATGACTGCCGTTAGTCTCCAGGCGTCCCGTCGTTTCAATCTTATTAATGCCGACGATTGCTTGAGGTTGTTGGTGGGCCATAACGTTCTGCTAATTTTGCATTTCGTCTGGACATTCCACCTACAGTCAGCGACTCGGAGGTATTTTTGGGAAATTGTGCTCTTGACTGCACCTAATGGTGTGAGTACCGATTCTGCAAGAGCGTTATTCATGGCAGATCCCCCTCTTGCCAGTTCATCTGCTTTTTCGTTACCTTCAATGTTCCAATGTCCCGGGACCCCGATTAAGGTAACTTTATGGTTTTCACTCAAGATGGTGAGGCTATTCCTACTTTGTTCCACCACTTTGGAGGTTGTTGTGGCCGAACCCAGTGCCTGGATTGCAGCTTGGCTATCTGAAAGAATAGCGATATTACCCTTAAAAGAGAAATCTGCGATTAGTAGCCTACAAGCTTCCCCAATCGCCAGTACTTCCGCCTGGAAGACGCTGCTGGTATTAGGGAGACGCACAGATTTCTCAATTTTAAGTTTGTGAGAATATATACCAGCTCCAACACCGCAGCCCATTTTACTTCCATCCGTATAGACTGTAGTGTCGAAGTTGTTTAGAGAGAATCCCTTATTCCATTCTTCCTTAATTGGAAAGAGAGTGGCAAAATTCCTATTGAAAGTTACCGTCAGGACGATGTAGTCAGTTCTCACCGAGATTAACTGAGTTTGTCGCAACAATAGACTAGCATGACCATAAGTTTTTTCTCTCCAGCGACCCGCTTCGTTTAACCTAAATGCACTCATGGTTGCCGTCTTCTTAATATGTAGGTCTATTGGAATAACGTGTGTCAGTGCATTGAGAGCCTCTCTAGGACATGATCTGATTGCACCGACCGTTATTGCACATGCTGATCTTTGTATTCTGCCGAGTAGTTTGGTATTGTACTCTCTCCCTAGAGCCTTCCACCAAACTACCGAACCATACGATAGAATAGGTCGTATAACCGTCTTATACAGCCATAATGTATGCTTAGGTTGAAGACCCCATCTTCTTCCAAGCATACGTTTACAGGCATATAAAGCAATTTCTGCCTTCCTTACTCGTTCTTCAACATTTAATTTCCAGCTTAGTTTGAAGTCCAGAATTACCCCTAAGTACTTTGCTCTGGGTGATAGTGAGAGAGTTTGTCCGTTAATATTTGGTAGGGAAAAGGTGGTACCTTATATCTGGTGGTGAAAAGCATAAGCTCTGTTTTACGTGGGCTTAAACCTAGGTCACAGCCTGTGGCCCAAGAGTTAAGCTCGCCTAATGCCCTTTGAATGATCCCACTGATCGTATTAGGATACAGTCCTGACGCCATTAACACCACATCATCAGCGTACGCCACCGCTTTTACCCCACCTCTATTAAGTTTTATTAAGACTTTGCTAATAACGCATAACCAGAGAAGTGGAGACAGTACTCCCCCTGTGGGGTGCCTCTGTGGACCTTCTTGGTTATACTGATATTACCCATATTAGCTTTGATGATCCTGGCTTCTAGCATAGAGATGACCCAATTACTGATGCAATTGTCCACCTCTAAGTCTATCAACGCCCGTTGGATCGCATCTGTACTAACATTGTTAAAGGCGCCTTCTATATCCAAGAATGCCGCCATGGTATAATGTTTGTTCTCTAGAGAGCCCTCTATTGTTCGGATTACCTCGTGAAGCGCTGTCTCCGTTGATTTGCCTTTAAGGTACGCATGTTGTGCAGTAGATATACCAGAGCTCTCCAAAGAGCTTCTAAGATATATATCCAAAAGTCTTTGAAAGGCTTTTAACAGGAAAGAGGAGAGACTGATTGGCCTATAGTCCTTCGCTGATTCATGTCCCCTCCTGCCTATTTTTGGAATGAAGACGACCTTCACTAGTTTCCAACTATCTGGAATATGACCTAGGTTTAAACACGTTTTGAAAATTTCCTCTAGCCACGGTAGGATACAGTCCAAGGTTTCCTGTAACATCTTTGGGATGATCCCATCTGGCCCCGGAGATTTAAAAGGTGAAAAAGATTTAATTGCCCATGCAACTTTCTCCTTTGTAATTATTTCTTTTGCAAGGTGCTGTGGATTATATTGGCTCCGCCTGATACTTCCCCTCCCACTTTCGTGGACGCTGCACCCCGGGAAATGCATGTTTAGCAGAAGTTCTAGCGATTCCTCTGTCGTAGCTGTCCAAGTACCATCAGGCTTCTTGACCCAAGAAGCCATTGAATGATCTTTCTGTTCGATTGACGAACAGAATTCGCTCCAGCTCTCTTTCTTGGCGGCCCTAATTGCCTTCTTGTACTGTCTCCGACTCTCTTTGTACAATTGCCAATTTCCTGTCGAGTAGCTGAGGTTAAACGTTGATCTAGATTTTTCCCTTAGTTTTGAGAGCTCACTGCTCCACCAAGGGGGATGGGATTTTTTACTAAATTATATGGGGCAGGACGTTTTGTAGGCCCTACTAAATGCCTTCTCCAGTGTTGTGACCCTACTCTCAAGGTTTTCGGTGAGAGTGATTTTGTGGATGGGAATCTCTCCTATCCTTTTATTGACTATGTTTCTGAACCTTTTTCAGTTGGTTCTTAGTGGATTTCTATACGGTAAGGGCGGATCAACATTAAGATCCAGATCGTACAGGATCCAGCTGTGATCCGAAAAAGACCTTTTATCAGAGACCCTCCAATTGTCTAACCTTACTGAGCTGTTTTCAGACATTAGGGTAACATCGATCACTTCCTCCCATCCCCTGAAGTACTCCGTACTTGGAAAGGGGAAAGTGGGAGTGTTACCCCTGTTACATACCGACAAGTTAGTGTTAATTATGAAATCATAAAGAGACTCACCTCGGTCGTTTGTTTCGGAGCTTCCCCAAAGAGCATGCCTTGCATTGGCATCGCATCCGAGAAGCAGGGTTTTGTTCGGGTTTTCCTGCACAAGTTTACAAGCCTAATCAGGTGGTGCTGGTCTTTCATGTGCCATGTATATAGAGGCCAGCGTAATTCTGACTCCGTCAGTGGCTTCCACCTCAACAGCCGTCACATCCTGTGAACTATACAATGGAATTAAAAATGTGTTTAAATGTTTTTTAGCTACAATACATGTTCTGGGATTACCTTCTATCCGTTTATAGTAGATATTGTAGGTTTTCCCAGTGAACCCTTTCACCTCGGTGCTCCGTACCCAGGGTTCCTGAATTAGTGCGATGTCCACGTCCTCCTCCGCCAGGAGAACGGTTAGGTTGTCCGTTGCACACCGTGAATGCTGCAGATTGATTTGGACAACTTTTAAACCCATGTTTACTGGTTTCCTTTTTCGGACTCGGTGTCATCTAGCTGCATGCCAGTCAGCAGTTCGTTGGCACCATCGACCTCATCCTGCTCCTCTTCCGGGTTTGCAGAACGGAATATCTTCAGCTGGGTCTTCCTGATCCCAAACTGAAGTTTGTTTCCCATTTTCTCCAGTTGTTCCAGACTCTCTTCTGTAATTAGAAGGAGGAATGACCTGCTGTGCCTTTGCGGAGCCTCCGCTTTGATGATCGACTAATCGGTCATCGGCACCGAGCGATTATGCGCCTGAAGGTAGGGGATTAGTTGATTGGCATCAAACTCCATGTTTGGTACCCAGATGCGAGCCCTCGGCCTTCGTGGAGTCTCGCTAGCCGGAATTAGCTTGAGTTTCAAGCCTTTCCAGCTGTTCTGGAATTTACCAATCACGTTTGTCAAGAAATGCAGTGAGAATTGGTCATCGCATTTAATGGCACGGTAGCCGCGGACTACCTCCACCGAGTCGAAACCTGGTGTTTGGCCCTCTGGGTTCGCCATGACATGGTCAACGCCTATGCGAGACAACCGTGCCTCAATCTCTGACCATTTGTCAAGCACTGGTTTTCCGCGGTTAGAGGTTTCGTCTACCAATGCCATTTGGAGATGGTCCCGTGCCACCTCACTAAATCGCTTGATAGGTTTGGAGGCAACTGCACCCTGATCCGATATCTTGTGCTTCTTTGTTACCTTCCCAGTTTCGTCATGCGAGCGGTTTCGTTTTTTGGCATCTGTCCTGTTGGCGGCTTGGAATGCCAAGTATTCATCAACCACCTTTTGACATCTTGCCTTGTCGGTCTCATCTTTGGGATGAACTTTACCTTCGGTCTCGTTTTTGCGAATCCTGCCAAGGATAGCGAGAGACCTCTGGTAAAGTTTATACCTCGAGGGACCTTTATTGCCACGCTTTTGCCCCATGGCTTTAGCGGATGTTGTTGGTTGATTTATAGTTGTTGGCGTACTGTGGCCCACAGCTTTGCCCTCAACTGTTTCTTGGCTGGAGGCCAAGAGCTCATCCTCTGAGGGTGACCCCGTCATCCTCAAATCGTCCTTGCGCGTACGTCTTGTCCAATTGTCTGACTGTTTTTTAAGTGCGTCCGTCACTTCCTCCTGTCTGTCTGTTTGCTTGTCCTGTAGGTCTGTCCGCATGTTTGGTTTTTTATCAGTCCGTGCTGTCGATGCGTCAGTATGTTTTCCCGTCATTTTGTCCGTTTGTTCCGTGTTTGTTTTCCCGTCATCCGAATTTTTAATTTTTTGTTTTTTCATTTCAACTGGTTCGTACGGTCACCTGCCCCGCCGAGGGAGCTGCGCATGTCGCCATGCGCGCTGACCAAAGAGGATAGCGGGGAAATATCCGGTCGACCATGGCAGCGCCCCATACCATGGCAAGGCCACCGTTACAACCTGAGGCGGCCTGATATCAGGAGGGCTCCGTACGAGCCTCACACGGGTCGCATCACACCTTGGGTTGAGGGAGTTTTTTTAACGAAGTTTACGTCTTCGACCTGTGTGGTTCGCGGGAGACCTACTCTCCTACCTTCCATATCTGGGAGGCGTTCCCCTATCCACCACCTGGAGACGCGCCCCATAGGGATAACAGGTTCCCCCAAGGGAACAAAGTTATACTAATAGAGACCTTATCTTAATACTCCAGCTACCATTAAATTAACAAATTTTATTTTTTAAAAGAACATTTATGGCGACTGTCGATCCATATTGATAGATTTCAAAAAATGTATGGATGCAACCGCTGAATAATTTCATATGTTTTAAATCCATCTAAACTTTTACATTTGCGCATTTCTCTTCTTAATTGGCGCGATAACCGCTTACGCGATTTTGGCCGAGATTAACAAAGCGCGCCAGTCGTTTCTTTCTCGTGCTAACCCGCGCCAATTGGACACACCAAGTGAAGCCAAGTCCTTCTCCACCTGACCTTTCCAACGCAGAGGAGGCCTTCCTCTTCCTCTGCTACCACCAGCTGGTACCGCATCGAATACTTTCAAAGCCGGAGCGTTTGTATCCATTCGGACGACATGGCCCAGCCAACGAAGCCGCTGGATCTTTATTCGGTGCGCTATGTTTATGTCGTCGTAAAGCTCATACAGCTCATCGTTCCATCGTCTACGATATTCGCCGTTGCCAAAGGTCCAAAAATCGTCCACGCTTCTGCGCCATACGTTAGGACGGGCATGATGAGAGCCTTGTAGAGTGTTAATTTTGTTCGTCGAGAGAGGACTTTACTGCTCAGTTGCCTACTTAGCGTAGCAAAGTAGCACTTGTTGGCCAGAGAGATTCCAAATTGGGTTTTCTAAATAAGCGAAGTCTTTTTACAACCTCGAAATTATAACTGCCTAAAGTGACGTGGGTGCCGATACGCGAGTGCGCCGACTGTTTGTTTGAAGACAGGGGGTACTTCGTTTTGTCCTCGTTCACCACCAGACCCATTCGCTTTGCATCTTTATCCAGTTTGGAGAAGGCAGAACTAACAGCGCGGTTGTTAAGACCGGTGATATCGATATCATCGGCATACGCCAACAGTTGTACGCTCTAATAAAATATTGTGACTGAGCGATTAAGTTCTGCGGCTCGTACGATGCTCTCCAACATCATGTCTGAAACCTCGTTTGGTATCAAACGGTTCGGAGAGGTCCTTCCCAATTCTGACGGCGCTGCTGGTGTTGAGCAACGTCATCTTGCCAAGCCGTATTAGTTTTGTGGGGATACCAAATTCGGACATCGCGGTATACAAGTAACTCCTTTCCGTACTGTCGAATGGCGCTTTGAAATCGACGAAAAGATGGTGTGTGTCGATTCTCCTTTCATGGGTCTTTTCCAAGATTTGGCGTATTGTGAATATTTGGTCGATCGTAGACTTTCCAGGTCTGAAGCCACACTGATAGGGTCCAATCAGTTGGTTGACGGTGGGCTTCAGCCTTTCACACAATACGCTCGCTGGAACCTTGTAAAGATGTTTAGAAGACTAATCTCGCGGTAATTGGCACAAATTGCAGGATCGCCCTTCTTATGGATTGGGCAGAGCACACTTAAATTCCAATAGGCAGGCATGCTTTCATCCGACCATATTTTGCATAGGAGCTGATGCATGCACCTTACCAGCTCCTCGCCGCCATGTTTGAATAGCTCAGCCGGCAGTCCGTCGGCGCCCGCGACTTTGTTGTTCTTTAGCCGCGTTATCGCTATTCTTACCTCGTCATGATCGGGTAGCGGAACGACAATTCCGTCGTCAACGATTGGGGTATCGGGATCTTCACATTCTCTATGACATGCGCAGCTGTCACCGTTTAACAGGTTCGAGAAGTGTTCCCTCCATAATTTAAGATTGCTCTGTACGTCAGTCACCAGATCGCCGTCTTTGTTCTTACAGGAAAACGACCCGGTCTTAAAACCTTCTGTACGCCGCCGAACCTCTAGTAGAACTTTCGGGCGTTGTTCCTATTGGCCAGCATCTCAAGCTCCTCGCACTCACGTATTTCGGCCTCTCGTTTCTTCTGTCGGATAATACGTCTCTCTTCCTTTTTCAGCTCTCTGTAGCGATCCCACATGGCTCGCGTTGCGCCCGATCGCAGCGTGGCTCTATAGGCGGCATCCTTTCTTTCTGCGGCAGCATGACATTCCTCGTCGTACCAATTGTTTTTTCGGGCTCACCGGAATCCGATTTCTTCTTCGGCGGCGGTACGTGGGGAACGAGAAATGTTGATCCATTGCTCGCGCATGCCGGTTTGTTGGGCAGTGCTCTGCGAGAGCAGGAGTGAGAGTCGAGTGGCGAATCTTCTGGCTGTCTGTTGTGATTGCAGCTTTTCGATGTCGAACATTCTTTGCGTAGGTAGATGTTCATTTTTTGCTGCACAGAGGCGTGTGCGTAGTTTGGCTGCAACAAGGTAATGATCCGAGTCGATGTTGGGTCCTCGGATCGTACGTACATCTAATACACTAGAAGCGTGTCTTCCATCTATCACAACATAATCGATTTGGTTTCGCGTTTTTCGATCAGGAGGCAGCCAGGTAGCTTGGTGTATCTTTTCATGCTGGAATCTGGTGCTGCAGACTAACATGTTTCGGGCACCGGCGAAGTCGATCGGCTTCTGTCCGTTACCGGATGTTTCGTTGTGCAGGCTGAATTTTCCGACTGTGGGACCAAAAATTCCCTCCTTGCCCACCCTGGCGTTGAAGTCGCCAAGCACGATTTTTATGTCGTGGCGGGGGCAACGCTCATAGGAACGTTTCAAACGCTCATAGAAGGAATCTTTGGTCGCATCGTCCTTCTCTTCCATCGGGGCGTGGGCGCAAATTAGCGAGATGTTAAAAAATCGCGCTTTGATGCGGATTATTGCGAGACGCTCGTCCACCGGAGTGAACGACAGTACTTGGCGACGAAGTCTCTCTCCCACAACAAATCCGACACCGAATTTGCGCTCCTTTACATGGCAGCTGTAGTAGACGTCGCAAGGTCCTATGGTTTTCTTACCTTGCCCCGTCCATCGCATCTCTTGGATGGCAGTGATTTCAGCCTTTACTCTCACGAGGACATCAACCAGCCGGGCAGAGGCACCTTCCCCATTAAGGGACCGGACATTCCAGGTGCATGTCTTCAAATCATATTCCTTATTTCGTTTGCAGGGGTCGTCATCAGTAAAGGCAGTTCTCATCCGAGGCTTTGCAATTCTTTTCATTGGGGGGGGGGGTTTTAAGTGGCGGGTCCCAAACCCAGCGCACAACCAGCTATCCTGGAATGCTTCGCCTTCTCACGTTAGCTCACTCCCGAACGGGTATTCGGAAGCTACCCAGAGGATACGTGGGCTAATCCCGGCCGTTGTGAGCTGCTTGAGCCATATGTAGAAGAATCGTCCTGGCCACTCCCAAGTGAATGGCGATCAGTAACTTTCCCCACTTGCGTGGACTTCTACACATGGAACCATCCTCCCATATTTGCGCATTTATATATATGTATTTAACATTTAATTTAAGTAAACGTTTCAATATTCGTCCAAAAACTTTTTATTTTATCTAAATCATAAAACGTTCAAATGAAGCTGAAAATATTTTTCCAGTTTAAAAAAAGCAGTGTGCTTTGATGCCGTGTCACGCATGCATAAAAAGGAAAGAAAAGAGAGGACAACTATTGCGTTACGAATAATACAGTCACAGTATTTTTCACACTTACACAACGCACGCATACTTTTACCGATTTCTTTAAAACTTCACATAAACCATCTATGGACCAATACCAATGATCTGTGAAAGTTTGGTTGAAATCGGTGAAAGCGTTTAGGCGTGAATCGGTGACCAACGAACACAAAAAAACGTCTCCATTTTTATATATAAGATTGGCTGTACTAGCCCGATATTATGTTTGTGAGTATTATTAGTTGATGAGAGAAGAAAAAAATCTCGTTATATATATAAGCGTTTTTTTTTTCTTGTTTTTCCTTTTAGATATTTAACCAATATTTTTGGTTGCACAATTTCCGATGATTCTATATTTCTAAATAAGTGTTTACTTTTTATTACACAAAATTTTAATGTCAAATGTGCAGTTAATGTTATCCTTGTTTAAAATTTAATGTTTGAATTTGTTCACTATTTTGGTGAGCTTAATAACCTTCTTGGTTTAAATTTTCCTTTATTAGTTTGTTCAAATAAATCTTTTACACTTTTTCACCATTTGTTAAATATTTTCTTAATTTATATACATAAAATGACTTACTTAAGTCCTCCTGGTGTTGCGGTATAATTTCCCTTTTACTGCAGCTACTCGTGGTACCACCAAACACACTTTGAAGAGGAGTGCGTTTCTGTCCTACAGGAATTTAACGCTGCTGTCTTCTGGACCGGCTCTTTTGTTCACGTTTGTTGGGGGCATTTCTACTTCGCATGCGTGGTATGGAAGTCCTTTGGGATTATTCCACTTCTTTTGCATGCAGACCAATGTCCTTGTTTCAACCTATTCCACTTTATATGCGTGATGTGAATTTCCTTTTGTGAGTGTCCGCGCGTTGATTTTCGGCTGTTTTTTTATTTTATTTTTTCTCACAGGCGTTTTATCGTCACTTATTAATTTTAAGAATTTCGCACGTTGATACTTCGGCTGTTTTTTTTTTCTTACAGGCGTTATTATTTTTTTTTCCACTCACTACCGATACGCGAACTTTTAACCGGTCCCTGCTCGGGCGCCAGTTAATGTTTTACATTTTGATTTTAATTTTTAAAAAGGACAATCGGACTATTGTCCGATTCATTTGTCTTAATTGGTTTAAGCTCAACTTAAAATTAATTACATTATGTTTCTTACTTCTACATTATACCTATTTCGACCGTCAATATGCTGACTGTTGTTGACTCATTATTGTTGCTGATCGATACATTTACTAATTTGATGTAAATGTTCGTGGAATGCTGATGCAGCGTCAGCGGTTATAACGAATTCATCGAATGTATTATCGGTGAAACTAACCCATGGGGTTATTGTCCAATTCGAGGTTTTGTAAGGTGTGGTGTTAACTCCTTCCCTCTTAAGTATGATTGTCCTCGATCATTAATAGAAGGGTAAGTCGTTTAGGTATGTTGGAATGTCATTACTTTCTTGTGGCGGGCTTCCTGCTTTAGACTTTGATACTTCTTTCTCGATGTATTGTATCTTTATTGATTTTTTCTTTAGCAAAATGAAAAGCGCAATGGATAGTGTTGCCCTTTTGCGAGAATTTATTCTATGTGTGTTGTTTATATGTAAGTCCTTTAGGGACTCGAGCGAAAGTATCTCAATATGGTCTTTCTCTAATGGACTTGGCTGTAATATTGCTGGCATAGATGTAATTGGCATTTCTTCTATATTGCTATATTCTTTGTTGTTGATTCTAATGGTAGCGTTGTAAAATATTACAACATGTGTCCCGTTTATCTCCTGTGCCATTTTATCGGCTTCTATTTTACCGCTGAATTTATTGAGTAGAATTACGCCTTTGTTTATTTTTTCTATTGTTGGTATGTGGTGGTCATTGGTGGTATTACACGTATAATTTAAGCTATTTATTGTCTATTGTTACTAATTGAGATTTACTATAGTCAAGAATTTGTATGTTTGATGAAGAAGTAGAGATCGTCATAAGAAGAATAAAGAGTTTGTAGTGATCCATTTTATCTGAAAAATAATTAAGTTTTTATTAGGGATTTGTGAACTATTCGTCCTGATACTTAACTGTTTTCCTGCGGTTTTCCGAAACTTTCTCTTTCTTATACTTCGGGGTCAAATTGGAGCATAGTCTTTTGTTTATTTTAACATATATTAAATAATTTCTCCTGGTGAGAAATCCTTATTTTGGGGTCTATTTTTGTTGTGGTACGAGAGGTCAAGTTCTTGTTTTTACTTAAGTAGGGCTATGTTTTCTTGTCTTTGTTGTTCTAGCTGTTGGGGGTCACTATGGATTCTACTACCGAAAAATGTGTCTATTGGTTTATTTTTCGTCGTTGAGTGTATTGAGGAATTGTATTCTTGTACAGTTATATTGTACAGCTATACAGAATAAAAGTTCTTCAAATGTTATTGTCGTTTGATTTGCCTTGAGGCATCTCATAATTTCCGAAAGTGTGCTGTGAAACCTTTCTATTTGCCCATTGCTTGTGCTACTGTAGGGTGGTGTGGTATAAATGTTAATTGACATTTGGTCTCATTTTCACCTGGGCATACTTAGAGAATTTATCTATGGCGGTAAGGATTAGTTTTTTTCGGTGGAATATATGTCGATATGGACGATTTCACCTGGGAATTGTGGAATGGGGGTCGGTTGAATTTGTGGTTTGGTTGGAGGCCTATCGTATTTATGTGCACTACAAGTTGAGCACTGTTTAACAACTTTTTCGAGTTTTGCGCGAATGCTTGGGAAATAGAATTTTCGCAGAATTTGCGTTTTGCTTTCGCGGCTGTTTCTATGAGCTCGCCGATGCTCTTGTGTTATAATTCGTTCTTGTTCGGTTTCTGATGTGATATCCTGGAGAAGAGTTTGTGTGTAGCGAATTTTTATGTTGCTCAAATGGAGTTGGAATATTTCTTAGATTTAACCCATCAGTCTTTCTGTGGTGTATAGTCCGTTGACGAGTGAAGGGTCGAGGTAGCGTTTAAATATGTCTATGATGGCCTGATTAGAATAATTTGATTTTGTAACAGAGTGCCTGTGGAAACTAGGAAATTGTAACTGGAATGAGTAGCTATCGGTGTTGCCAATCATTAAGAACAGTTGGTTTTTAATAGCGTTTATGGGGGCTTCAGTGGCCGGAATAAGGAGGTGTGAGGAACTTTCGTCGCTATGGTCTGTAGTTGTAAGAGTATTAATGTCCGTTTGGGGGGTCTCGAAAGTGTGTCTGCTAAGACGCTGGTTTTTCCGGGCTTATACTTCATCTCGTAGTTATATTCTTCGAGGATGCACTTCCACCTTTTCATTTTGCCATTATGGTTTTTGTTGCTTAATGCAAAGGTGAGCGGTTGGTGATCTGTGAAAATTACAACTTTAGCGGATCCGTATAAATAGTTCCTCAGTGAAGTGAGGGCCCAAATTATTGCCAACATTTCTTTTTCATTCGCGGCATAACTTTCCTCTGTCTTATTGAGTGATCGGGATATGAAGGTAATTGGATTTCCTGATTGTTCGAGGACAGGCACCTAGAGCGTAGTTTGATGCATCTGTCGTAAGGTGAAATTCCTCTTTGAAATTGGGGTATGATAAAATAACTTCTTCTGAAGTTAACACTGTTTTTATATTCCTGAAGGCAGTTAGGGCGAGACTATTGAACGCAACTAGCTTTTTGCTGGATGCATTTTTGGACACTCGTCCATCTTCCCCTCTCAAAAGCGAGGTCAGAGGTTTTGCTAGCTTGGCATAACCTCTGATAAAGCGCCGATAATAGCCTGATAGTCCGAGGAAAGATCTAAGGTCTTTCAATGTTTTTGGGCGTGAAAAATTTTGAATTGCACTTACTTTGACCGGATTGATTTTTATACCTTGCGGGGATATGATGAATCCTAAAAATTCGACTTCCTTTCGAAAAAACTCACACTTGTCCAATTGGACTTTCATATTCGCTTTTTCTAGCGTAGGAAAACTGTTTTCGACATTTTTGAGGTGGCTCTGTTCGTCTATACCAAACACTATTATGTCGTCTATATAGACTAGGGTGTCCCAAAAAAATTAAAGTGTTTTTTTTTTAACACATACCCTCTTATTTTGTTTGAATGGTCTCAAAACATCTAAAATTAAAGCTTCGTCTATTTAGAATCACGGCAACCCGTGCCGAGTTGCGCGGAAACCTAACGGTACTTGTATAGTACGGCGCGCGCGAACTGTCGGATTGATTGCGTGTAATTACTTGTTTGTTTTATTAGTAATCGCGGGGTTTTCGTGTAGTCAACATGTCAGTGGAGTTACGAAGTTCCAAAAAGGAGATATTTTTAATAGGGGACGTAAAACATCAAATTACCGGTTCTAAACTTCCCTCTAACGGGCAAGTACTGGCAGTTTTGATCTATAATATTCGTGAAGTGAACTTAAGTGTCAATGAAAGTGCAAATCTCACAATTCGTGAGTGTATTATTTATTGGGAAAAGGCACGTATACCGACCAGATCAATATCTAACTGTGTTAAGAAACTAATTAACTTATACCAAGTTTGGAGAGAATTGCAAAAAAATGCGAAAAAAACTCAAGAAGTGTTTGAACAGCGTCGACAGGAGTTTGTTTCAAACTTAAACAATTTGTTTGACATCGCACATGCCAATGCTTTTCAATCGATTAAAATAAATGAAGATAAGATCTTCTTGTAGCGCCAAAGAGAACCAGGTCGGCCCGGTCACTTAGCCGGAGTGGACAAAAAACTAACAAAAAAAGAGGAAAGGACGCGCCTTAGAATCATCGAGGAGGAAAAGCGACGTGCTAAAAATTGTTCATCCTTAGCACTATTTGTTGCGGGGAGAATCCTGTATGCAGCTACAAAACTGTTGCGGGAAGAACCAATAATGTTGCAGGAAGAAATTGATGCGGGAAGAATCTTTGAAGGCGGCTATAAATTCGTTTGCAGGGAGAATCCTTAATTCTTGATGTTGCGATAGGACCAAGTTGATTGAAGCGATGAAATATCCGGAACGAAGGACCTCACTAACGATGAGCACAAATTCCTGTTGGTTATTGTAGCGATGATATTGCGGCAAAAATTCCCAATTTAAAGTATGTTGCTTCTGATTCAAAATTACAATTTTTTCTCACATTTATTTTACAAAATGTTCCGTATTTATACACATTTCTTTACAAACAAAACCTACTTAATTCACAGAAAATTATAACAAATAACAAAAGTTGAAAAACATTAAAGTATTTTAACTAATATTAAATTGAACTCAACATACCGCCGCCCTTGAACTATCTGAATAAGTTCAAAATAAAATATTAAAAAGAAAATGAAAAGCCTTGAAAAACATTTACGATAAGTTATTAGTTTCTTCATGAAATAAATCTCCTTTCGTTGGCAAAAGGCAAAGTTTGACTATAGGGCGAACCAATTCGCCATGCGGTGTTTTCAACGTAACTACTCTTACGCGTCCATCGGTACCATGATGGCATTTGATCACTCGTGCAATCGTCCACTTCGTCGGAGGATTAGGCTCGTTGAATACAGCAACCACATCCCCTTCTTCAATGTTGCGTGAAGAACGAAACCATTTAGTGCGACGTTGTAAGCTCACGAGGTACTCGTCTCTCCAACGACGCCAGAAATGTTGTCTCATGGCAGAAATTGCTTGCCATCGCTGTCGAAGATTTCCACGAAACCCTTGACCCTCAGGTTCCGGTATTGACTTAAGCGGTTCACCGACTATGAAATGTCCGGGAGTTAAAACTTCTAAGTCACCAGCAGCTTCAGAGTTGTCACAGAGTGGACGAGAGTTTACGCAAGCTTCTATTTCAGTCAAAAGTGTGTTGAACTCTTCGTATGATAGTGGAACTTCTCCTAATACGCGTTTTAAATGATACTTAACACGTTTGACTCCGGTCTCCCAGTAACCTCCCATATGGGGTGCAGCCGGTGGATTAAATCGCCATTCGATATTCGAGTCCGCAAAGAATGAGCGAAGTTTAATATCAGCCATGCACTGTTGAAATGCAATGCGCAACTCCTTCTCGGCTCCAACGAAATTTGTACCGTTATCTGATGTCATGACCTTACAAAAACCTCGACGATTTGTGAACCTTTTAAACGCATTTAGGAAAGCTGGTGTTGACAGGTCACCAACAAATTCGAGATGCATCGCACCAGTGCACATACAAATGAACGAACAGATGTAGCCTTTGGTAGCCTTAGCTCCTCTTCCTTGGGTGAATTTGTAGAGGTAAGGTCCAGCGAAGTCAACAGCAGTGTGAGTAAAACAACGGGCGTAGGTTGTGCGAATGACAGGTAGATCACCCATGACTTGTGTGGTAAGATTGCGGTTCAAATAAGTGCATTTCACGCACTTATGGTATATATTACGGATCAAGCTACGAGCTCCGATAACCCAATAACGACGTTGCAAGACAGTTTGCATAATGCGGGGCCCAGCGTGCAAAGTGACCTTGTGTATTTCGCAGATTATTAACTTAGCAAGCGGACAATTCTTAGGCAAGATAATGGGATGCTTAACATCTGGAGCGACTTCATCATTTTTTATTCTTCCTCCAACACGTAGAACACAAGTCTCATCCAGAAAGGGCTGCAGACGCAAAAGACTACTGCGAAGTGGGATTGGTCTTTTAGCGCTGCAAAGAGAAATTTCATTAGAAAAATAAAACCGTTGCGTATACCTTATTAGGCGAAGTTCAGCTTCAAATAACTCTTGGCAACTCGGTGTACCAAAACGCTTTATAACATTAAGCCGTCTGTTAGCCCGAATGTTAGTCAAAAAGCGTAAAACGTAGGAAATAACTCGACGCAGCTTAGAATACGATGAGTATTTTGTCATCACGGACCAATAATCTGTAGAATTAGTCACATGAGCACGAATACTATTTCGTATGCCCAGCTCTGTAGTGTGCTCTTTAGATTTTTTCTGCTTCCATAATTGTTCAGTGCTTTTCAGGAAAATAGGACCAGCCCACCATAATTGATGACGTAATAATTCGGAGGGAGTTATACCTCTTGAAGCACAATCTGCAGGATTCTGTTCAGAACGAACGTGGTTCCAACATTCGGGAGGCAAAACTTCTTGAATATCAGCTACGCGGTTGGCTATAAATGTCACCCATCTGCTGGGGTGAGCTTGTAACCATGCCAATGTTATAGTAGAATCAGTCCAAGCGAAAAGCGGATAACGGATTTCAGACCAGCAGTGCAGCACGCTTCGCACTAGTTTAGCAGCAAGATGAGCGGCGCATAATTCAAGACGTGGCAACGTTGTCGGCTTAAGCGGAGCTACTTTGGTTTTCGACGAAATTAATGACACTGTAATGCTACCGTCGCTTTGTGTTGTTCGTGCATACAAGACGGCGGCGTAAGCGCGCTCGGACGCGTCTGCGAATACGTGCAATTGCGTAAATGACCCAGCTACTTCAGTACCAAACCAACGGTTCACCTTCAAATGTGCCAATTGCTTGAGCTCTATGCGATGCTCCAACCACTTCGTTGCGATAGACTCAGGAATGATATCATCCCAACCTACCTTAGTGCGCCATATGTCTTGAAACCAAATTTTTGAATTTATAGTAGCGGGAGCAAGTAGGCCCAGAGGATCGAAGAGCGTACTTGCATCTGATAGAAATATACGCTTGGTCAACTTAACTGGCGGTTCCCTCAAGTTAATAGTAAACGTGAGGTAGTCTCCTTCTGTGTTCCAGATAAGACCTAAAGCGTGAACATCCTTATCGTCGACAATATAATGTGATATGTTCGTAGATGCATTGGAAATGCTTGCGATTAGTTCAGCGCAGTTCGATGCCCACTTACGAAGTTCAAACCCCCCTTCCCTCAATATTTCGGAAATATTTTGCTGCAACAATCGAAGTTCTTCTTTACTAGATGCACCAGTAAGTAGATCATCCATGTAAAAATCCTTGAGAATAACACTAACAGCCCTAGCACAACCATTCGACGAATCTCTTGCCGTCTGTTGAAGTGATCGGACAGCTAGATGAGACGCAGCTGCCACTCCGTACGTTACGCGAACCATGCGAAAATCTTGGATAGGCAGGGATGGGTGGCTACGCCATACGATGCGTTGCAAATCGGCGTGTTTTAAGGATACACAGATTTGACGATACATTTTGGCGACATCTGCTGTTACAGCATAGCGGTGTGTTCTAAAGCGAAGTAAGATGGAGTATAAATCTTCCTGCAATTGAGGTCCTATAAATAATGCGTCATTCAGCGAATTTCCGGAAGTTGATTTTGCGGACGCGTTAAATACAACCCTCAATTTGGTCGTGGTACTACTTTCCTTTAAAACAGGATGATGAGGCATATAATACGTTGGATTCATAGTCTCTGACGTGACCTGCATATGTTTCATGTCAATAAGTTCATTCATGAATTCATTGTAGCGTAAACGAAGATCGGAGTCACAAGCGAGTCTTCTTTCAAGTCGTAACAAATTCCGGATAGCAAAGTTTCGCGACTCTCCCAGAGCTACATCGGGCTTCAGCGGCAATTCGACGACAAACCGTCCGTTAGGTTCCCTTCGATGCGTTGTTTCAAAATGGTCTTCACAGTAACGCTCCTCATGCGTAAGATACGTTTTTTGCGGAGCTTCCTCTAACTCCCATAACTTGTTCAATGCTCGATCCAAATGAACATCGCAATGTAACGACTGTAAGCGTGGCATATCAGACTCAGATCCATTCACGCTTCCAAACAGAGTCCACCCAAAGACCGTCAGTTGAGCCATAGGAGCTCCAGATGGACCCTTACGAAGTTCTGTACAGATCAGTTGATCCATAACGTCCATTCCAATCAATATATCGACCCGTCCAGGCTTCATAAAATGGGGATCGGCTAAAAACAAACCTCGGATATGTGGCCACGATGAAGTAGCTATAGTCTGTGTTGGCAAGTCGCTTGTAATTTTAGACAGAATTAACGTTTTGACAGTAAAGCATTGATTTGTAGAGAAAGAAGAAAGAGAAAGTGATACTTCACCTCTAGCTCGTCCTCCTTGCGCTGACCCAATTCCAGTAATGATAACTTCAGATGTTGATCGCGGCAGGCCTAAGCGTTGCACACACGCTTCGGTTACAAAGGAAGCATGTGATCCAGAATCGAAAAGTGCACGTGCGGGCTGCCAATTACCAGAACAGTCGCGTACCTTCACTAATGCGGTGGATAACAGCACAACTCTTTCTACAGCTATGGGTGGATTGGAGCTCGAGTTCAAGCATGAAGAAACGCGTGGAACGTCGACGCTTGCTGGAAGTTCAAAAGCTTTTGCGCTTACCTTTGATGTGGCGTCAGCAGCGCATAACGAATGCGTCGCGTAATTGTTCACTGCGGTAACGGTCGTTGACTGCAAAGCACCGTGCAACAGAGTGTGATGACGTTGTTTACACATGCGGCAAGTGGAAGCACTATTACAACGGTCTTTATAGTGACCTAAACTTAAGCAGTTGAAGCATATGCGACCTTGCTTCACGAACTGTGATTTTGTAGACAAGTCCAATTCACGAAATTTTTCACAACTGTAAATTTTATGAGGTCCATTACAATATGCACACACGTTACTTTGTTTTGATACCGTGTGGAACACATTTGTCGACTTGCTTGCTGATGCAGTTTTAACCTTAATTGGTACTGATGTTGTTGACGACGAAAACATCGATAACGATCGGCATCTTATCTCTAAAAATGTTATTAGTTGCTCAAAAGATGGAGGATCATCACTAACGAGCGATAACTCCCACTGCTTACGCGTTTCGAATGCCAACTTACTGACGACCTCATGTACCAACCAATCATCCCAAAACTCAATCGGACGACCCAACGCTTTAAGCTCGCGAATATGCTGTTGGAACGCATCAATTACACCTTTGATTGCGTCAGCATTGTCATGCGTAGCTCTTTTAATTTCAGCCAACGCGCGAAGGTGAGATTCCACAATTACACGAATAACCTTATACCGCGATGTTAATAGACCCCAAGCTTCAACGTAATTTGCGTCACATATTTTAAAACCACTGATAATTTTCAACGCGTCACCTTTCAAGCAGCTTCGGAGATAGTGCAACTTTTGTCCATCTGATAATGCAGAGTTATTATCAACTAACGAAGAAAACGCGTCGAAAAAACCAATCCATTCTGTAGAGTCACCGGAGAATGTGGGCAACTCCATTTTCGGTAAACGTATAACCGTGGACACAGATGCCTTTGTGGAGCTATCTTGCGAATTAGTACGACAATTTTTCACGCGGCTAAAGTTAGCTGAAGCTGTAGAGTACCAAGTTTCGGCTTGGATACGCACATTTTCTTCAATTTCAATAACATCGGCACCACACGTAATTTCTACAGCGTCTTGAGCAACGTTAAAACGAACCCACTGTTCACTCAATAACTGAAGGTAGCTTGCAATATTCTCTGCATCCATAGTGAATGCCTCATCAATACTTTTTGCCATATACCGTTTAATGGCATTGAGAGCGGAATCGCGCGTTTTAATAGAATTCGACATTTTTAATATGACAGAAAAGCAAACGACGGGTTTTTTAGAATTTTCGCGATGTTAAATGCAGGAACGGCTGCACAAACGTACACACGATTTAATGCACAAAAATAATTTTCTTAATATTCGTTGCGCCTTTTGCTACGCGTATGTATGTACACAAGCGAATGCGTACATGCAAAAGGCAAGCGGAGTGACTATATCCGGCTCGAAGGACCAAAAATGTTGCGGGGAGAATCCTGTATGCAGCTACAAAACTGTTGCGGGAAGAACCAATAATGTTGCAGGAAGAAATTGATGCGGGAAGAATCTTTGAAGGCGGCTATAAATTCGTTTGCAGGGAGAATCCTTAATTCTTGATGTTGCGATAGGACCAAGTTGATTGAAGCGATGAAATATCCGGAACGAAGGACCTCACTAACGATGAGCACAAATTCCTGTTGGTTATTGTAGCGATGATATTGCGGCAAAAATTCCCAATTTAAAGTATGTTGCTTCTGATTCAAAATTACAATTTTTTCTCACATTTATTTTACAAAATGTTCCGTATTTATACACATTTCTTTACAAACAAAACCTACTTAATTCACAGAAAATTATAACAAATAACAAAAGTTGAAAAACATTAAAGTATTTTAACTAATATTAAATTGAACTCAACAGTAGGTGAAGTCTCGATGACAGCATTTATTGTCATAATAGCCATCACAGCCCTCCTGATACGTCTATGCAAATTTTCATCAAATTTAACAAATAAAGCAACGAAAATCACCGAATCAAAGAACCTCCCGGTAACACCAATAATTCTAACCAACATTCAACCCCCGACCTCGATTCGCGCATCCACGATGAGTGTAAACGACCTGCCATATTTTTAAAGGCGATTGAGGACAATCGAATTTAAGTGGGGAGGAGTTAACGCTGCATACGCTGTAAGCGACCCGTTGCACGCGCATCCGCTTTTATTGCAATTATGCTGACGCTACTATGTTTGCTTATTTACCGTGCGAACTATTTCGAAACAAAATTCCAGGAACGGTGTCACGCGGCAAAGCAGGTGACATCGTCAAATTGGCTATGCTTTTTGGGTATGCTTAGTATTAAGAAAATATTATAAGCTTTAGTTCTAGTTAAAGGCTCGAATAAAAAAGACGGAGTTCGCTCCGCAATATTTTTTAAAAACAAAAATGAATAAATAAAAATTTAACTTGCATATGCTGTGTGTATGTATGCTCACTAGCGACAGCTCAAAATAAAACGGTAAACTTCTCAAGAAATCCAGCGCGCACTCATGGCGCAGCGCATATTCATAGGCACAGCATTGTACAAGTTAACACGCGCTACATTTATTTTCTCTTTTTCCTTTGCTTTTGCTACTTTTACTTAATTGTTAATTTGATAACACAAACAAGTCGTAGACATTAGGTAAGCAATTTATTTCTTAAGCGTGCCGGAAATGCAAATAACAGAACAATGACCTGCAGGCACTAATTGGGCAATTCTTTCCAAAGAATAAAAAATGCAATACTTGCATTAAGATTGTAAATTTTTCCAAAGAATAAAAAATGCAATACTTGCATTAAGATTGTAAATTTATCCAAAGAATAAAAATGCAATACTTGCATTAATATTGTAAAACTTATTATAATTAATTGAATTGTGAAAATAAACTTTTAGTCTTAATCTGGAGTCCAATAAAGCGATGCATTAGCTCCGACCTTTTTTAAAAAACCAAATTCGACTTTCGAATTAAAAACTGGCGCCCGAGCAGGGACCAGTCGTGAAAAAGTGTAAAGTGTTTAAAAGTGTCTGTGAAAGGAAGAAATTAAAGTTGACTTCTCAACGGCACCAATCCTACTTTCCGACTGGTCATACAGGATTCCCAGAAGACTCAGGCTCTCTAGTGTCCGTCCGGAGACCACCTCGCATCGAAGTGTTGCAGCAGGAGCCGCAGTAGGTCTAGCCGACCAAAAAGGAATTCATCCGTGCAGCCAGCGAGGGAAGAGTAGTTCAATGCTACTCCTACTGTAAGTCAGCGTATTTAACTAAATACATTAAGTGAAATTAAACCTTTTTAAATTTACAAAATAATAAAATTAATAACTAGAGATATTAAATAAGAAGTGAGTTATTAATATACATTAAGTGAAATTAAACCTTTTTAAATTTACAAAATAATAAAATTAATAACTAGAGATATTAAATAAGAAGTGATCCATTGTGTATTCCAATATATTTTAACAAATTTTTCGCATAGGTACGAAAAGCGTGTTCTAATTTGTAAGGTTCAAACCAAGAACTATAGAAAATATTTAATCGACAAAAATAAAGTGTAATAAAAATAATTTGAAAGTTAGGAATAAGATAAAGAAATCCAATTCTGGATCAAGACAAAACCTAAATACAAGTTAATTTTGACATTTCCGTTATTTAAATTATAAGGCGTAAATAATCGTGTCCAATTGCGAAGATGAGTAATCCAAGCAATCTGATAAGACCACCGGTTCTAGGTCAAATCCCTCCGGGTGCAAATCTCCAAAACGAAGAAAATAGGGGCATAGTTAGGCAAATAACAGAAGTGGTCAATAGAATATTAGACGACAGGTTAGCAGTTAGGAACGTTATAGAGGTAGACGAACCTGTTAACATAGGACCCCAAGGAATCAGTGAACTCGACAAAATTCCTGATGTTGTGCGTTCTTTGCGAGAATTTGCAGGGGACCCAGGTGAATTCGGATCTTGGAAGAAAAGTGTCGATAGAGTTCTACAACTGTACGAGCCAATGCGAGGCTCACATAAATACTTTGGTATCTTAAACACCATACGAAACAAAATTACAGGCCAAGCAGACATTGTGCTGGAATCCTACAGCACACCCTTAAATTGGACCGCGATTTCACGTTGTCTCACAACGCATTACGGCGACAAACGAGACCTAGGTACTTTAGAATACCAAATGGCCTCACTGACTCAGGGAAATCTAACCATACACGAATATTATCAGAAGGTTTATTCAAACCTCTCTCTGATCCTGAGCAAAATTTCTTGTTTAGAAGCCGGATCAGAACCCCGGAAACTTCTTGTAGACACGTATAGAAACAAAGCGTTGGATACCTTCGTTAGAGGTCTCAATGGTGACCTTCCGAGACTCCTAGGGATAAGAGAACCAGCAGACCTTCCAGAGGCTCTGCAATTATGCCTCAAATTGGAGAATCAAACCTACCGAGCAAATATCGCCAGTAGGAAACCACCTGTAAATCTACGAAGGAATTTCCCCCCACAGCTCCACGCCGTACCGAAACCGTTTTGCCCACACCTTGCTCATTGGAATCAACCAATGCAGAGACAAACACTCCCACCCTCCTATATCCCACCTCAACAACAAGGGCACTGGCAAAGACCCCAGAATTTTTTCCCACAACAACAAAACTTCAATTCTCAACCTCGACACCTGCCACCACCTAGACCTTTTGCACCAAAGCCTATGCCAAGACCTGAACCAATGGACATCGACCAGAGCATGCAGACGAAAAGGGTCAATTACATTAACAGGCCACCACAAAACCTAGCATTTCACGGGAAAAGGCCACCACCTCCCCAGCAAGATATGGAAAAAAGACAACGAAACTTTAACATAGAAGCGGAACAATGCAACAGTGTTGCATACCGACAAGATTTGGAATATGCAAACCAACACGACGAAATTAGACAAGACAATTACAACGTGCAAGAAACTCTCGAACAGTACGGTACAGACGACAATGCTGCAGAGGATTTTTCGGACATCCATTTTTTAGATTAGCAAACTCCTCACTTCCATATTTTGAATGTAAAACGAAGGAAGGAGGAATTTTAAAAATATTGATCGATACGGACTCAAACAACAATTATATGCAACCCTCTATTGTACCCAATTCCCTCCCAAATTACGAACCCTTTTTTGCTAACACTATAGCTGGAAAAATAAAAATTACGCACCACACCAACGTTAGTCTATTCGGAATACCCGATCTAAAAATTAAATTTTTTTTGTTACCCTCCTTAAAGTCATTCCACGGCATCTTAGGCAATGACAGCCTCAAGCAACTTTCGGCGGTAATCCACACAAAATACAATTATATGACAATACAAGATAGAGTCAGGATTAAAATAAAACAGCAAACCATACAATCGATTAACGCAATAGACATACAGACCGACCACCTAAATTACAGACAGAAGACCACACTTAACGCAATTGCGAAGAATTTTCCCAAACTTTTTACCGAACCCGAAGAAAGACTGACATACACTACGAAAGTACAAGGAAGCATAAGGACGTCCACGGACACACCAATATACACCAAATTTTATCCGTACCCTATGTCACTGAAAGTGGAAGTAGAGAAACAAATCAAAGACTTGCTACAAAATGGTATAATAAGACCTTCAAGGTCTCCATACAATTCACCTGTATGGATAGTACCAAAAAAACCAGACACTTCAGGAGAGAAGAAATTTCGCATGGCAATTGACTATCGAAAATTGAACCTAGTAACTATATCGGACAGATATCCTATACCCGAAATAAATGGAGTACTAGCACATCTAGGAAGAAATAAATACTTCTCAGTACTCGATTTAAAGAGCGGCTTCCACCAGATTCCTCTAAAGGAATCGGATATAGAGAAGACAGCTTTTTCGGTAAATCACGGTAAATACGAATTTACCCGGCTACCTTTCGGTCTCAAGAACGCTCCTTCAATTTTTCAAAGAGCTCTTGACGACATCTTAAGGAACCATATAGGAAAGAGATGTTACGTGTACATCGACGACATCATAATATTTAGTAAAGATCAGGAAACCCACTTTAATGACATCCAACAAATCTTCGATACGTTAGAAAAAGCAAATCTAAAAGTACAACTTGACAAATGTCAATTCCTAAAAACAGAAGTGGAATTTTTAGGATTTATAATATCCGAAAAAGGCCTCAAAACAAATCCACAAAAAACCGACGCAATAGCAAAGTTTCCAATACCTAAAACTCCAAAAGAACTCCGATCCTTTTTAGGACTTTCAGGGTATTATCGCCGCTTCATCAAAGACTACGCGAAGCTCGCGAAACCCCTTACAGTCCTCTTAAGGGGGGAAGGCGGACGAGTGTCCAAGAATCAATCAAAGAAAGTCATGGTAACCTTGAACAAAGACGCCTTAGATTCCTTCGAGAAACTTAAACGATCACTCATTGGTAAAGACATAATGCTTGCATACCCCGACTACTCTAAAGAATTTGTGCTAACAACAGATGCCTCCAATTACTCCGTACTATCGCAAAACGACAAGCCAATAACTTTCATCTCTAGAACTCTTTCTAAAGCCGAAGAGCATTACGCAGCAAACGAAAGAGAAATGCTAGCGATAGTGTGGGCGCTGAATTCCTTGAGAAACTACCTTTACGGTTCCGCGAAGGTTAAAATCGTTACGGATCATCAGCCACTGACTTTCGCCCTAAGCAACAGAAACCACAACAATAAGATGAAAAGGTGGAAGGCTAGATTAGAAGAGTATGACTACGAGCTAATCTATAAACCAGGAAAAACCAATATTGTGGCCGACGCACTCTCAAGACCGCCACAAGTATCACAAATCAATTCATTGACAGGAACGCAACATAGTGACGAAAGTTCGGCGCACAATCTTATCCCAGCAGTAGAAGGACCTATAAATGCTTTCAAGAACCAAATTTGGCTCCTAAATGGCGGCGAAAATAGTTACCAATTCAAAATACCCTTTCCCACATACCATAGACACATTTTTAATCAACAAGATTACGATGAACAAAATCTAATTTAAATTCTTAAACGTTATTTAAATCCCTCCGTAATAAACGGACTTTTTACCTCAGAGCCAATCATGGGAAGAATCCAACGATTATACCCCCTTCATTTCTCTAAATTCAGAATACGTTTTACCCAAACCAAAGTCGAGGACCTTACAGACGAAGCCAAACAGGAAATAGAAATGCTAGAAGAACACAGACGCGCCCATAGGAATGCACAGGAAAATAAAATCCAACTATTACAAAAATTTTACTTTCCAAAAATGAGTGCTAAAATAGAAATTCTAGTCAGACAATGCAAAATTTGCAAGGAGAATAAATATGACCGGCATCCAAATAAGCCACAGCTGCTTGAAACTCCCATTCCGAAATACCCCGGTGAAATAGTGCATATTGACATTTATAACACAGAGAAAAATCTAGTTCTTACTGCAGTCGACAAATTTTCCAAATATGCCCAAGCTAGAGTAATAAAAAGCAGAGCTTCGGAAGATATTAGGGAACCTCTGAGACAGATAATTTTTGCATTCGGCGTACCAAAAATGATAGTAGTAGACAACGAAAAAGCATTAAACTCAGCCTCCTTATGTTTTATGTTGGAGGATCAACTTGGAATAGAAATCTACAAGACACCTCCTTACACAAGCACAGTAAACGGGCAGGTGGAACGATTCCACTCAACCCTCTCAGAAATTGCGCGCTGCCTAAAGGCGGAACGAATCCATAGAACATTCCTAGAAATTTTGGACAGATCGGTATACGAGTACAATTGCACAGTCCACTCGACAACAGGGAAGAAACCGATAGAAATATTTTTTGGACGCAGGGTCTCTACAAATCCTGACCAGTACGAGAAGGCCCGGCAGGAAAATGTCGAAGCACTTAGGAAAAAACAAGCAAAAGACTTAGAAGTGCACAATCGGAAGAGGACCCCAATGAAAACATATTTGCCAGGTGACATTATTTTCGTGCGAATAAATAAAAGACTAGGCTCAAAACTTACTAACAGATACAAAAAGGAAATAGTAAAGGAAGACAAATCTAGTGTAGTTATAACAGAAAAAGACCGAACCGTACGCAAGAGTAATATTAGAACTTAACGCATCTATTGCTTTCAGATTAATAATACCACTCGCCACAGGCGAGTTCCGTATCCTCGACTATACAAATTCACAACTTGCAACCTTTAATACAGGATGGACCAAAATCCAAAATGGCACCTACAAAATTATACACACAATAGACACGGACGAATACCAAAGGACTTTGAACGAACTCAACTCCACGATAAGACACAAAATAACTCCCGACAATTCCTTACTCCCCTTCTTGCTCCATGAAATGTCCGAAATACAAAGTTTCCTAAGTAGATTAAAGCCAAAGGTAAACAAGAGATCCATAAACGCAATTGGTACCGCCTGGAAATGGCTCACAGGGAGCCCGGATCACGAAGATCTCGTTATGTTAGAAAATCATATAAACAATTTACTTGAAAATAACAATAACCAATTAATAATAAATAGAGCAATGAGCGGAAGAATAAATAATATAACGGAAGTGTCAAATAAAATATTTAAAATATTAAAAGATAAGGAAGATGTTCAGCATGATATGGCCGTAAACATTAAATTTAAGCTACAATTAATAAAAGATGAAATCATAAATATCAATTATGCAATACATTGGGCCAAAGTTGGCATTGTAAATTCATATATATTTTCTAACGTTGAAATGAAACTATTAAAAGAAATTATTGAGAAAAATAATATTCCCTTCACTAATATAGAAGAGGCATTTGAATTCAGTAACGTTAAGATAGCCTCTAGTAATTCTAAGATTGTGTACTTAATTGAAATCCCAATAACTGACAACAATTTATGTGAATCCCTATTAATAAAAGCAATAAAGAAAGGTAATAGATTATATAAAATACCATTTGAAAAAATTATAAGATGTCAAAATAAAATCTTTGGAAAGAAAAGCAACTGTAAAGAACATAATGAAATTAAAATTTGTACAAAGGAAAATATTGTAGACATCAGTAACTCCACATGCATTCCTCATCTACTCAAAAGCCGATCGCCTAGCTGCATTACGATTAACAACCAACACATTCCCACTGTCCTAGAAGTCCTCCCAGGAATAATACTTTTAAATCGATTTAACGACACCGTTCACATCGACAAGGAGAAGATTAACTTAACTGGATCATTCGCAATCCAGTACCATAACTCCACCATTATAATAAACAACCAAACATTTCTGTCTAAAGAAATCTCCAGCGGAAAACCCCTTCCTGCAGTTCTACAACCAAATGCAACACTTACGGCCGAAGAAGAATTGCTAAGCCTGGAAATGATGAAAGAACTGCACCTAAAAAACATAAACTATATCCAGACTTTAAAAAATAAAGGGTTAACAACATCAATAGTTAATTTTGGGATATCTGGTATAACTTTAACTCTAATGGCAATCGGGGTACTAAAACTAACTTCAACGAAAGGCCCAAAGCGAGGGGCCAAACACGTCTCCGAATTTTTCAAAAGGGCCCCATTACAAGAGGTAACAGTTAAAAATTTCCAACAACCCGAACCACATCCTGAAGATTATCCTACTCAGACGCACGAGGACGTTCGTTTTTAAATGCGGAGGAGTTAACACGCGCTACATTTATTTTCTCTTTTTCCTTTGCTTTTGCTACTTTTACTTAATTGTTAATTTGATAACACAAACAAGTCGTAGACATTAGGTAAGCAATTTATTTCTTAAGCGTGCCGGAAATGCAAATAACAGAACAATGACCTGCAGGCACTAATTGGGCAATTCTTTCCAAAGAATAAAAAATGCAATACTTGCATTAAGATTGTAAATTTTTCCAAAGAATAAAAAATGCAATACTTGCATTAAGATTGTAAATTTTTCCAAAGAATAAAAAATGCAATACTTGCATTAAGATTGTAAATTTATCCAAAGAATAAAAATGCAATACTTGCATTAATATTGTAAAACTTATTATAATTAATTGAATTGTGAAAATAAACTTTTAGTCTTAATCTGGAGTCCAATAAAGCGGTGCATTAGCTCCGACCTTTTTTAAAAAACCAAATTCGACTTTCGAATTAAAAACTTACATATACACATATTTACGTACATATATTGATGCATACATATGTACGAAGCCGCGGGCACTCGACTTGACAAAAATTCAAGATTTATCAAATACAGTAGGTTCTGTTTTTATGCGGTAGATACGTTCCGCAAGAAACAGCATAAAAAAAGCTACCAGTTCTATAGTAAAACTATAGATACGTTTCAAATGCTAAAACCGCATAAATCTGAAATAATGTAATAAAATCGCATAAAAAAGGGCACTAGTCCCATATTATAACTATAGATACGTTCCATAGACCGCATGAATCTGAAATAATTAAATAAAATCGCACAAACAAAATATTGTATTTTTGAAAATTATATCCTTATTTAAGAAACGTCTGAATCGAAAAATAAATTTACATCGTTAGAAATATATAGAATCAGGCAATACCGGCATGTTGCGCATTCGTTTAGGATTTGGCGTAAAATCACTTTCGTACAGGAGGAAATGTACACGTCTGATCTAGATGGTTATGCAGGCGGTTCCATACTTGTAGGGTTAGCATTTCTGATGTAATCTGTGATGAGTTTTTGCTTAGCTGGTTTAGAAACTTGTTTATATGTACAATTCCCGATAGGTCGACATGCATTTTGTAATTTAAAAAAAACCGCACTATTTTAAAACCGCATAAAAAAAAGCCGCATAAAAACAGAACCTACTGTATTGGCAAATAATTCTACGCGAAATATTCCAATATTGACTATTTTCGAATTCTCGAGAAAATTGGCATATGGGCGGCTCGTTTTATGAATGAAAGTACTTGCTCTTAGAACTATGAGCTCGAATTTATCAATGAATTTTTTGATGGTGAGTTTTTGTTGCACAGTACAATAGTTGAAACTGTTCGGCGCCGCCGCGACTGTTCAGCGCTATGACAACTAGAATGATGGCCGCTACGCCTGCGTCTATGACTGCATTTTGTTCTTGTAGCCGCTAGGCATAGAATTTTAGCTTTGAACGACATACGCATTTTCAGGAATAAAGTGAGTGCCCTGTGTGTGTGGTTGTATGTACATGCATATGTGTATATTAATAAGCATTGATTTGCTTGAATTCAATTCACATATTTATATTTGCTTATGCCATCTTCCTGTGTAGTCCAGTCAAAAGAAGATTTAACTTCGTAATTTTAGGAGTATGCGAGTTTATGGCTTTATTATGTAAAGCCCATCACTGTGAACTTAAATATGAGTTTTCGGGGTCGGGGGTTGTGTCCCGCGGCCGCCATCTTGGAAATAAGGGTGCAACTAGTTTTTGCGATTATCTCGTGAATTTCGAAAGTTACGAAAATTTTGTAAAATACTTTTTTGTAGATAATAATATTATCTACAACTTTCATTCAAAACTTTTTTTTGTAAAATTAATAATAAAAAAGTTATAAACAAAATTACGCGAAAAATTAAGGGATCAATTGTTTTAAAGCGTAATAACTTTTTTTTTATGGATTTTATGGAAAATATACATCAGAACTTTTTTATAGAGCATTCTTTTGTGAACATTTTTGTCTATACGTTTTTTCCGCTATCTTTATTTAGTCGTATGATTTTGAGCTGCTAAGCGGAGCAACCAATACATTAGCGAAGCGCGTACATGATTACACAGGCCGATAAAATTTAACCAACATTCAGACCCAGAAACCAGACTATATATTTCCAAAGGTCTATGATGCGCTGAATCCAAATCTGGCCTCAGAATTGCTCTATCAGCTCTGGTTTTTGAGATATGCTAACCTAAAGTGCAAAAAACACCATTTTTGCCCATATTTGAGGTTATGTAGCCTTGCAGATGTTTTCTTTCACCAAAATTAAAGGATGGCATCTTTAAATACAAGCCTTCTTTTCTCAAATGGCGTTTTGTTTGCTCAAATATCATTTTTTTTCGCAGAGATATCGCATTTTGAAATTTTCATGTTTCGAAATTTTCCTACACCTGAAAATCGATTGAGATAACATAGACATGATATAGTCGATTACTAATTTTCTTGAATTGAGTCTTATTTTTCTTAAAATTTTGTCTCACACTATAAGTGTGCTGACTCACCACACCCCTACACTATCTGACCTTTGGGTACCGAGTCACACACAGCCCTAACCCCTAGAAACCATCAATATCATACCGCGAGCAGGATTTCCCACAAACTCCAAATTTACATACTATTAATCCATATATTTCAGGCCCTCAAACCCAAGAAAATTAGTAATCGAATATATCATGTCTATGTTATCTTAATCGATTTTCAGGTGTAGGAAAATTTCGAAACATGAAAATTTCAAAATGCGATATCTCTGCGAAAAAAAATGATATTTGAGCAAACAAAACGCCATTTGAAAAAAGAAGGCTTGTATTTAAAGATGCCATCCTTTAATTTTGGTGAAAGAAAACATCTGCAAGGCTACATAACCTCAAATATGGGGAAAAATGGTGTTTTTTGCACTTTTAGGTTAGGATATCTCGAAAACCAGAGCTGATAGAGCAATTCTGAGGCCAGATTTGGATTCAGCGCATCATAAACCTTCGGAAATATATAGTCTGGTTTCTGGGTCTGAATGTTGGTTAAATTTTGTCGGCCTGTGTAATCATGTACGCGCTTCGCTAATGTATTGGTTGCTCCGCTTAGCAGCTCAAAATCATACGACTAAATAAAGATAGCGGAAAAAACGTATAGACAAAAATGTTCACAAAAGAATGCTCTATAAAAAAGTATATTTTCCATAAAATCCATAAAAAAAAAGTTATTACGCTTTAAAACAATTGATCCCTTAATTTTTCGCGTAATTTTGTTTATAACTTTTTTATTATTAATTTTACAAAAAAAAGTTTTGAATGAAAGTTGTAGATAATATTATTATCTACAAAAAAGTATTTTACAAAATTTTCGTAACTTTCGAAATTCACGAGATAATCGCAAAAACTAGTTGCACCCTTATTTCCAAGATGGCGGCCGCGGGACACAACCCCCGACCCCGAAAACTCAAATTTTAGTTCACAGTGATGGGTTTTACATAATAGAACCATAAACTCGCATACTCCTAAAATTACGAAGTTGGCTATTTTTTTCGTCTCTTTTGACTGGACTAGTGTGCCTGGTAATGAAGCGTTTTGTATACAGAATTTTTTGATTTGCTCAATTGAACGTACATATACATATATATATAGTTAGGGCATCAAGTGTGCATATACGCACATGCACATATGTCGATGCATATGCAGAAGAAGTTGTTTTAGCATTTGCAGGAATTCGATCACTCGAATATTTACACCCTAATTATTGCATGAAATATGATAAGGCGATGCTCGTGAGGTAGGTCATGTTGCTTCAGTGCATACATATGCGTGCAACACTATATTTATTAAAGATGCAATAGAACTTAGTTGTCCCATATATGTATGTATGAAAATACGTTTCTTTGAAGTTTTCTTTTATTTATTTTAAATTTCAAAGTTTTGTACTATCTATAAAATGCATACATATATGAATTATTCCCTGTAATATACATATGTAAATTTCAAAAAATTTCGTTTGGCAAAGGAACAAAAATGCATATTCAAATGTACATAAATATAATATGATAAGGCAATGAGTCGTGAGATAGGTCATTGTTGCTGCAGTGCGTGTGCACATACATACATTTGTAACACTATAAGAATTGAAGATGCAATTGAACTTTTGCACAAATATAACTAACAAAATATATGTATATAAACATATATTGATATACATATATATTCATCAATATACCAATATGCTCTTTGAATTCTTGTCTAAAATTAATTTCGGCTCGAAAAATTAGTAAAAATTTTCATAAAATTTACACTAACACGCACACAACAAAATGTGAGGTCGTTTTATAATGTATTTTGTTTAAATTTTTCTTTTAAAATTAAAACAACAAACATTAAAGTTACTTTGATTTTAAATGTTGTCTTTTTATTTGGTTATATTGTTTGAAAATATAAATTGAATAAATTTTCGTTTATCAAGGGAACATAGAAATGCACAAGCAAATGCCTTGCAAAATGCCGTCGGCATTCGTCAATTTGATTTCATACAGAAACCAAAAACTGAGCAGAGCCAATGTACTTGTACATAATTCACTGTAATCAGCTCTGTTAAGAACTTCCCCGCTGTCGAGTTAAGCGAGGTGAAATAGTGTTCGCGGTTTCACTTCATTTTTGACAACTCACACTATTCGTAGCTCGTGAGACTTCTCTAATCATCAATGTTCTCTGGAAAGGATGTAATGGATGGTTGATTTGGATATTTTGTGCGATAGTATTTTCAAGCTCTTTCGTTAAGTTGTCGTACTGTCTCGTGTCTATTATATGAATAATTTTAAATGTTTTTTCCTGTATTCGTGCTGTTCCATCCTTCAAGGTTATAAGCAGTGCGTTCGTATAATCTAGGATTTGGGTTTCTGCGTAAGCCATGGCGGCAAGGGTACTGTAAAAAGGTTGTAATTATAGACCTATGGTTATTCATCTAATTTTTAAATTTATATCGTTGGCCTATGGCATTTATAACGTTTTTTTTCTATTATCTAAATATCGAACGCCTATGACATTTTTAACGATTTTTCTTACTATCTAAAGATCGAACGCCTATGGCATTTTTAACGATTTTTCTTATTATCTAAAGATCGAAAGCCTATAGCATTTTTAACGATTTTTCCTATTATCTAATGATCGAACGCCTATGGCATTTTTAACGATTTTTCCTATTATCTAATGATCGAACGCCTATGGCATTTTTAACGATTTTTCCTATTATCTAAAGATCGAACGCCTATGGCATTTTACTCGATTTTTCTTTATCGCTAAAGATTACATAAATTATTTTCAAATTAAATTTAATCATATTAAAATTCCTTTGATTTTAATCGTATCAAAATTAATTCAATTTAATAGAACTAAGTTTGGTTTAATTTCTTGAAATTAATTTAATTCGATGGATGCGAATTTAAATTAATATGAAGAAATTCAGTTCAAGCTTTAATTTTCTATAATTAAAATTTATTTTTTCCTCTTTCCTTTTCCTTTTCTTTTCCTTTTTTCTTTTTTTTCTGTTTTGTTTTCTTTTTTGGTGATTTTTCTTCTTGTTATGAGGCCTGGTGAACCAAGTACGCTTTGGGTGGTAAGGTTAACTTCTGATATTACTTTTGTGAATAGTTCGGCCTGATTGGGTTTTGACTGTAGTCCTATTATTTTCTGCAACTATTTCTTTCTTGTATCTTGATGATAGTTTAGAGCCTATTTTTTATTTATTTTGATAAATATCTCTTCACCTACGGAGTAATCTTTAGTTTTTTTCCTGTTTTTATTGTGGTAGCCAAGGTCCTTTATTTGCTTCTTTGTAAGTAATTCTATATTTTGTTGACCATGTCTTTCTAACTCTTGGGGGTCTGTGGTGACTCTGGTTCCGAAAAATGTTTCTAGCGGTTTTTTCTTGGTGGTTGAATGAATTGTCGAGTTGTATTCTTTAACAGATTTAAAAAGTAGTTCCTCGAAAGTCAGACTATTGTTGTCGGACTTTAAGCATCTCATAACTTCAGAAAGAGTAGAGTGAAATCTCTCCACTTGTCCGTTTGTCGTGCTAGCGTAAGGCGGTGTAACATATACTTCGATGTTCATTTGATCCTTCAATAGCGATGAAATTGAGGCAGAATTCAGTAATTTCTCATTGTCAATTACAACAAGTTTGGGAATTCCAAATGCAATCATTAGTTCACGCATTGGATCTTTTATGTGCTCTACTGCTCGGGATGGGATTATTTTTACTTGTGCGTATTTGGAATATTTGTCAACAGAAGTGAGAATAAACCTTTTTTCTGTGGAGTAAATGTCTATATGGACGATTTCTCCAGGATTTTGTGGAATCGGGGTGGCTTGGATTTCTGGCTTTGGGGGTTGTCTATCGTATTTTTGTGAAGGCAAGTTGAGCACTGTTTGACCTTTTTCTCTATTTTGTAGTACATGCTAGGGAAATAGTATTTTTTTAGAATTTGAGTTTTATTTTCGCGGCTATTTCTATGAGCTCGTTGGTGCTCTGTTAGTATTATTTCTTCTTGTTCGGTTTCGTTTGTGATATCCTGTAATAAAGTTTGTGTAAAACGGATTTTAATGCTTCTGAAATGTAGTGGATACATTTCTTGAATTTTACCCATACTATTTTCTGTTGTGTAGAGTCCATTAACAAGAGCTGGGTCTAAACCTTGTTTAAAAATGTCTATTAAGTCCTGGGTGGAATAGTGTGTTTTGTTTATACTATGTCTGTGAAAACTGAGGAAAGGCAGTTCAAAAGTGTAGTTGTTTTCATTTCAGATTAGTTAAAATAACTGATTCTTAAATGCGTTTATTGGGGCTTCTGTAGCAGGTATGAGGATATGAGCAGAGCTTTCGTCACTATGGTCGGTTGTCGTGAGGGTATTTACCTCAGATTTAGGTGGTCCTGAAAGAGCGTCTGCAACGACATTAGTTTTACTAGGTTTATAGTAGATTTCATAGTTATACTCTTCTAAAATGCATTTCCACCTTTTCATTTTTGCGTTATGGTTTTTATTGCTTAAAGCAAACGTAAGGGGTTGGTGGTCGGTGTAAATTATTACTTTGGCGGCGTAATTCTCTTCTGTCTTTGATAAGGATCTAGATATGAACGTAATAGGTTTACCTGATTGTTCTAAAACAGCACCTAAAGCATAGTTTGATGCGTCGGTTGTCAGATGGAATTATTTTTCGAAATCTGGGTATGTAAGTATAACTTCCTCAGATATTAATGAAGTTTTAATTTGGTGGAAAGCTTGCTTGGCATTATTATTCAGCGTGATTAACTTTTTACTGGAGTCAGTTTTTGAAGCTCGTCCATCTTCTCCTCTAAGGAGTGAAGTCAGTGGTCTTGCTAATTTAGCGTAGTCTCGTATAAATCGTCGATAGTAACCTGATAATCCAAGAAATCATCTCAGATTTTTCAACGTCCTGGGATAAGGGAAGTCTTGGATGGCTTTTACTTTATTAGGATTTGTCTTAATACCATTACATGATATTACTACACCTAGAAACTCTACTCCCTCCTTAAAAAACTCATACTTATCCAACTGTACTTTCATTCGAGCGTTTTCGAGTGTTCGGAAAATGGTTTCTAAATTCTCCAAGTGGCTACGTTCGTCTTTACCAAGTACTATTATGTCATCTATATAGACATAACAGATTTTTCCTATGTGATCGCTAAGTATGTCATCAAGGGCACGCTGGAAAATGGCTGGTGCGTTTTTCAAGCCGAATGAGAGTCTTGTAAATTCATACTTCCCATTATTGACTAAAAAAGCTGTCCTTTATATGTCAGATTCCTTCAAAGGGATTTGGTGGAAGCCGCTTTTCAGGTCGAGAACAGAGAAGAATTGGCTACTTCCTAGTTGCGAGTTTATTTCATTTATTTCAGGTATAGGGTATTTGTCCGCTCCAGTCACTGCATTCAATTTTCTGTAATCGATAACAAGTCTATATTTTTTCTGTCCGGAGGCATCTAGTTTTTTGGGTACTACCCAAATAGGTGAGTTGTATGCAGATCTTGATCGTCTAATGATTCCATCTCTTAGTAAGGTTTCAATCTCTTGGGTTACAAAGTCTCTCATAGCTAAAGGATATAGATACAATAATATTTGGAATAAATTGGGCTGTCCGAAAGAGTCTTAATTTCCCCAACTACCGTGGTTGTATAGTAAGCTTTGCATTGGGTTCCGAAAATATTTTGGAATATTTTCTTGTTAAATAATTTATGTCATTTTTCTGCTGCAATGTCATGTGTTCGGTCTGCTGAGAATTTTTGTTTAATTTTAATAACTGTATTGTTACCAATTTTTAGCGTATTATCGTGGATATTTATAATAGCAGACAATTCTCTTAGACTATCGCTACCAAGAATTCCGTGGAAAGAATTTAATGCTGGGAGTAGGAAGAATTTTAAATTGGTATCATTTTTCCCGAAAAGACTTACCAAAGTGTGATGGGTAATTTCTATTTTTCCGGCTATGAAGTTTGCGAAGAAGGGTTGTTCGTTAAGAAGAGGCTTTAAAACAAGATTTGGCTGAATATAAATAATTTTTACTAGAACCAGTATCTAGTAATATCTTAATGATTTTTCCGTTCTTCGTCCTGCACTCTATGTACGGTAACGAAGAACACGTCATTCAAAAAAATGTATATCCGTAAAGTCAGCTGAGGTTTCATATTCCTGAGACAACTGCGGATTATATCCATGATTAAATGTCGTCTCATATTCGTCCATTGAAGGTATACATTCTTGTTCATATCCTTCCTGTTGGACTTCCTGTTGTTCCCGTTCACTTTCAATATGAAAGTTCCTCTGAGACTTGTATGGTATTTGAAGAGAAGTGTTGGATGGCCTCTTTTCAGCTGGTTTACTTGGTCCTGGTCTATTCATGTAATTAATTGCCTTAGATTGCATGGAACGATCAATTTCCATGGGTTCCGGTCTCGGTAATAGTTTTAGAGCTACAGGGCGAGGGGGTGTGAATGTATTTCTGACCTGAGAGCAAGGTTGAGAAAGCAATGGTTGAGTTGGCAGTTGAAAGGATGTAGGATACTGTTGAGAAGGTCGCTGTGTATTCCAACCAAATTTAGCAGGTGAAGTCCTTTGTAGTATTGTGACATATTTCTGGGTGGTAGAGGTGGAGGGGTTTGTTGTGGGTAATATGGTCGAGGAATATGGTAGGATGCTCGCGTATTTAGAGGCATATTCCTTTCTCCATTTAACTTTACAGGAGCTGGAGGTGCCTGTCTATTTGACCTATTGTGAGGGCAAACAGTTTACTTGGTTTTCGAGGATTTCACATAGATGAAGTGAATGTGGAAGGTCCTTTGGTTCCTTTACCACTAGAAGCCTTGGCATATCGCCGTTGAGTCCATTTATGAAGGCATCTCGAGCTTTTTCTCTATACATGTTCGTTAAGACTCTTATAGCTTCGGGGCTCTCCTCCATACAAGATATTTTATTTAATATTAAGGACAGGTGGGAATAGACTAATTGATAAAAATTCCGACTCTGTAAACGTCCTTGAACCAAGCTACAAAGTTGGTACTCGAGAGCTTTTAGATCTCGTTTATCAGCATAGTGCCAAGTTAAACAGGAGCGAATAGATCCAATTTAATGGAATATTGTACAATAAGTTTCCAAAACTTTGTCTGCATGACCTACAATTTTATTCCTTATTGTCATAAGTATCCCGAAATATCTCGGGGTCCCCTGATACTGTCCATAGTACTCTAAAAGTCTTTCTATACTTTTTTTCCAGGAACTAAACTCACTTGGATTTCCTGCAAATTCTCTTATTGTTCTAGCTATATCTGGGACACGGTCCGAATCTGTGGTTCCTTGTGCAACTACGGGTTCGTCCCCTAAATTAAGGAATTCATGGTTAGGGTTCACTATATTGTTCACTAGCTTCTGTCCTTCACTTTGAAAAATATTTTTGACTACTCTACGGATTGTGTCTTCTAATCCTGTCATTGCACTGCGGCTGGCCGGACGGTCTGAGTATTGAAGATATGTGAATATGTATTTTTTTTCCTGTTTTCCTTAATCATGCATTAAATTTTCTAAATTTACAAAAATTTTTTCCTAGATTTTTTTCTTCATTTTTCACTTTTCACAATTACATTGATTTTCTTAAACTTACAAAATTTTTTTTCTATTGTAGATTTTTTTTTTCTTCACTTTTCATTATTACATTGATTTTCTTAAACTTACAAAATTTTTCTTTCTAGATTTTTTTTCCTTCACTTTTTATTTAATTACATTGATTTTCTTAAACTTACAAACTATATTGACTTTAAAGGCTTACACAAGTAAATAGATCTCCATCCTGTGAGGTGACGGGCAGAACTTATCCGTTTTGTTCTGAGGGTTCTTCCCGCGATGACTCCGGGTCCTGTATCTGCACACGCTTTGTGTCCACTGATTGAAGCGTTCCTCCAAGTTGTGGCTGCCCAGTCGCTTACTGCTATTTTTGGTGCTGAAGTGTTGAAGATTGTTCCGCCACTGCTTGAGGGGCTTTTCGAACTTTTTTCTTTTTTTTCACTCGCGACGAAGGATACTCCGCCATTACTTAAGGGGCCTTGGAAATTTTCCTTCGTTTTTGCACTTGCGACTGGGCCCCACGTTGGGCGCCAGTTAAACTACCCGGTCATGGTGATTTATAAAAAAAATTGTTCCGGACGAGACCGGTCTTTATTGGTTGATAATCTCTTTACAACTGAAGTCAAAAATATTTGAATTCTAATACTAAGACTAAAAGTTTAGGCCGTGTGCTTGCAACGTGACCAGTACTTTGCTGAGTAGGCGTTTCCCACGGAAACGCCAATCGCTGCTCTGGTATTTCCTCAAAAGCGTTGCGCGTGTGGAGTGTTGGGTTACCATGATATTTTGGTTGAGGTGTGTGAAGTATTGCGTTAGCTTATATAATTGGCGCGTACACCCGTTTTTGGGTGTTTGGTCGAGCTCCTCCTCCTATTTGTGGTGTGCGTCTTGATGTGGTTCCACAAATCGAGGGATCTACAGTTTCACGCCGACTCCGAACTGCAGATATTTTTATGAGGAGCCTTTTCATGGCAGAAATGCACTCGGAGGTTTGCCATTGCCTGTCGAGGGGCGACCGCTATTAGAAAAATGTTTTCCTTAATTTTTGTGTTTCACCGAGATTCGAACCAACGTTCTCTCTGTGAATCCCGAATGGTAGTCACGCACCAACCTATTCGGCTACGGCGGCCGCCCGTACTGACCACTAATTATAACTATTGCAGTTTTCTTTATTCCAAATGTTTTATTTTTAAATGAACGTATTCTTTAAAAATATATATTAAATCTAATCATTTTTAGCCTCTTTTTTACAGGTCTTATTTATAATTGGTTGCAATTTTCTAGCAATTGTAAACTTATTATATAAAGAATTGAAGATGTATCTGTGCAAATTTTGTTTTTGAAAACTTTAAAGCTTTATTCACATTAATATAGATCCATTTTTCATCGCTAGTGACGATGCGATCCAGAAAGACTTTTCTTTTCTGCCGTTCAAGAAGCATCTTACACGTCATCGAACTTCTCTCGATATCCCTCTCCTTTAATGGATGTGGCACCCAGTTACCTGCTTTCTGGACCATTCCCATCACGCGCAAACGTTTACCGACGGTTGATCTGTCAACATCCAACTCTTTAGACATATCATCAAGGATTCGGTATGAATCTTCATCCAATAATTGTTGTAGTTGAGTATCTTCGAATTTTTTCGGTGTCCCTTCGCAATTTTTATCACTCACGTTGAAATTGCTACTTTGGAAGCGTCGAAACTACTCTTTACAAAATGTAAGGGGTTTTCCAATAACAGGTGTTATCGATCGCTATCGAGAGATGATGAACGACTTTTTATAGCCAGAATTGGATGGTATTGACCTGGACAATGTTTATTTTCAACAAGACGGCGCTACGTGCCTCACAAGCAACGAAATCATTGATCGAAGAATTGATCACAATTGGCCACCGAGATCTTGTGATTTAACACCTTGTGACTATTTTCGTTGGGGCCACGGGAAAGAGAAGGTCTACGTCAACTGCCTAGGGTCGATTCAAGACCTCAAAAATGGAATTCGTGAGGTTATCGAGGACATAGGGCAGCCACTTTGCAGTTCGGGTATGGAAAATTTTATGAAAATGATATTTTCCTGTTAGCGTGGTCGTGGTGGTCATTTGCCTCATGGTAATATATTTTCCACTATTAGCGGCATACCTTCCTCTTTATAGTGAAATAAACATCCGATGATTTATATTAAAAATAGCATTTTTCTTTCAATATCAAAATAACACCTCTTATTGGAAAAGCCTTTATTTGATAGAGCGTGATTGCTGTAAATATTGACTACTTTTCTTTAAAAGGTAATAATGAAGCATGACTTTCCGCAAATGCTATTTTTCGGGATGAACGTAGACACTTTTGACGTCAGATAAAAGTGATATTTATGCTACAAAAGAATGTCAACTACTGCGATCGAGACCTCCTATATACACCTTCAAAGAACCACCGCACCAACATCGCTTTACCTTTTAGGTATTTTTTTAACTAGAAGTGAAAGAACACGTCGCAGCGACATCAAACAAATTAAACAAACGTAAAGAGGTTAATATAAATTTATTATTCTATGTACTAAGGTGTGTGTGTACAAGTGTGTGTGGGTATAAATTGGGTATAACCTAATCCATCTTGCTGTGGTTCCCATACCTTGATGACAGATCAGTCATCCCTCGGAACCTCAGGGTTTTGTAATTTAAGACACTGCCCAATTTCCGAACTGTTCCCCTTAATTTTTGGAAACCAAATTCGTGCTCGTGCTTGCCTTGGAATCCCTGAAGCACGGATGAGCTTTCGCGAAAGCCCCTCCCAGCATTCCTAATCATTGCAAGGCTCTCCTCCAAAAACTCTTTCGAAAACTTGTCGGCACATTTAAGATTTGACAACATCAATGTACTTTACCCGAGTCGAAGAGAGGTGCTGGTCCTTTGTTGGCTATGAGGTGTGTGTCGACCACGCCTGATAACCATGTCTTAATAGCTCCCCATAGAGGCAGCACCTTCCTTCCACTGTTGGATTTCGCGTCCATGAGAGCGACTCAGCTACTGTCGTGGTACGATCTGGATCTTCGTGGTCACCAACCTTTTCTACAGCGTATCGTCTCATCTTCTTCACCCATTTATATGGAGCTAGATATTTTGGCTTTAGCTTTAGTCCCGCTACATACTGCGTCCGATTAATGGTTACTAGCTCGTCGGTGGCATATTCGGATTCTTTTTGTCGGTTCGCGTTGAAATTTTGTCGGTTTTCATCTTGTTTAACGGCAATATTCTTTCGGGCTTAACGACGCGCTTCTTTCCTTTCTGCATCCATCAAGTCGATAACCTCGTTCTGCAACATTTGCTCGATAACATCGTCATCATCGGCATTGGGAAGTTGTCACGTACAATTTTATCGTCTAATTGATGTGACTTTCATCAGAGACGTGTGTTACCATCTTTCTTGGCCATAAGCACAACTGGTGATGCGTAGCTTGAATTAATGGCCTTCCGCTAGCCATACCGCTAATTGATCATCCACTGTCTTTCGGTTCGGATAAGACATACGTCTTGATCGCTCATATACTGGATTGTTGACGGTTAGCAAAATGCTCGTCTCCAGCTTTAAAATATTGTTCTTCAAACGCTTGGCGCCATTATAAAATTCTGTACTGGTTCTTCTTCTGCTTTACTCAGATGCGAAAAATCTGTCTCGTGTTGTAAGTCTTCCTCCATCTCCTCTATTAGGGAAAAATTCCCAAGCTCTTTTCTCAGCTCCATGATGGTTCATACAGGCACTCGTTCAACAGGCTCCGCTACGGGTGTATTACGCCCATGTAGATGCCTCTTTCGCGGGTGAACATATTTGTATGATAGTTCGCTATCCTTGACGCCCCCAGCGTCGCTCTTATTGTGGTTACTTTTATCTCGGATCCCACCATGCCTACGTGCACACTCATCCACCACAGGTTACGTGTTAGCGCCCTCTCTCAACTTCCTCACCGCAACCCTTAAACTTGCGTAAGCCACGTCTTAAACTTCGGCAATCGAATCACCAGAACTTGCACCTTCGCAATTACCAGCTCCTGCCTTGCGCACCGTCACGTGGATTTTCTTCGACTCGCCCTCTTTCCACTACCTGTCGCCCGCTTGCACGTTCCCGTTCACTAGCTTCCCCAAACTTCTCTCCACATGTAGCACCTTCTTCTCTTATGATTAGGTCACCATTATTTAAGACATCGTTGTCCATCAGCAATGAGTAGTTCAAATCGCGTTCGTTATATCGAACGAAACGCCTACTATTTGCATGGAAATGGTAAAGCTGCCGATTGTTGTTAGTACGCTATTACTAATGTCTACCAATTTACGCTGCTCCTTGTTCAGCTGTATATACAAATTCCACATATGCAATGTGTCGTATCGCATTAAACACAAGCCTGATCCTGTGTTGAATAATGCCAAAACCATTTGATTCGATGTGCTTAAACATACATACTTAAAAATCAGACCGCTTTTTGTTACAATCATCATGTTTACAAGAATTTTCGTAAGCATCATATATTTGCATTCGCTGGCACGATGATCTTCCTGACCGCATTAAAACATATGTGTAAGACGCTTGCCCGGGCAGTCCCGAAAAAAATTCGAGCTGTCACCGCAATTAAAACAGCGCTTATTTATCGTATCGAGCTCATTGGAACTTTTACCATGGATATTGGTTGTGCCTGTGAAATATTCGATTAAGCTGGAATCATCGAGATTAATTGATTTGCTAATCTCCATCATGACGAAGATCTTCTCCTTGTGAGTGGCGACGATTATGAAGAGCACGATATATCTCGACTGATGATAAGCTTATACCGGATTCCATGCACAGTGCTGATTTTAATGCATCCTAATTGGTTATACCGCTCTGACTTCGAATGAAATGCTGTACCCCTTACCAGCTGTTTCGCGTATATAAATCGTTGCAGATTACTCCATTCTACCGCTATTGCATTGTGTTCGAATTTCTCTAGCCACTGCTCAAATGTAGGCTTATCAAATACATTAAGCTTCGATAGTAGATTTCCAATGTCACGAAGAGTAATCGTTGGACATTCAGCTGTCGGCCTACGCAGGACACTTGCTGCATCATCGAAATCTGATTCTTCACCGTCGCCGAAGGGTTCCAATAGCCTCTCGCGTAATGCCGCTTTACGTCCGCTTGTGTCCAAGCCTAACTGTTCCCTCAACCCGTTTAGTGTCAGTTCTAAGATTTAATCTCGGTCCATGTCTTACAAAACTTATAGTTAGTTATTTAATAATAATACTATAAGATTATACGGCCGCCGTAGCCGAATGTGTTGGTGTGCGACTACCATTCGGAATTCACAGAGAGAACGTAGGTTCGAATCTCGGTGAAACACGAAAATTTAATTAAAACTTTTTTCTAATAGCGGCCGCCCCTGGGCAGGCAATGGCAACCCTCCGAGTGTATTTCTGCCATGAAAAACCTCCTCATAAAAATATCTGCCGTTCGGAGTCGGCTTAAAACTGTAGGTCCCTCCATTTGTGGAACAACATCAAGACGCACATCACAAATAGAGGAGGAGCTCGACCAAACACCCAAAATGGGTGTACGCGCTAATTATATATATACAATATATTATATATAAGATCATATGTAATTATTTTCTGAAATTTTTTTTTTATTTACAAGGGACTAACTATAAATATGGTAGTTGATACACTGAGATAATAAGCACTGGCTGCTAAGGCCTTCGGCTTACGTTATATACAAAATTGGTTGACAAACTTATATTGTAGTATATGGTAATAAATACCTTTTGTCTATGGAAATATATCTAAATGTCTGTAATATTACATAGTTTAAGAAATTTGGTAATGGCACTGATGTTTTCATACCTGGTAGCTTTAAAAAGGTTGGATGGTTGAAGATATCCATGGTTTTACTTGATAGCTCAATGAAATTGAGGTGAAACTGTGAGTTTTGAGATCTATTAGACAACTTGCATGCAAATTGTTCCGCAATGTCGACGGGGTTGTATATAGGACCTTTTGGTGAATGAACAAATGCAATATTTTTATGATTGTGCCCCCAGAAAGGGCTCTGATGTCGGCCCAAATTTTTTTGGACTTGAAGTGGTTTTTATTTCTTCAGTGAGTTTCTGAAACGACGCTGCTTTTGCCGACTTCAGCTCTTTTCTAAACTTGGCATTGGCTTTTTCACGGTTTATTAAATTTTTCTATGCTTCTATTACGTTTGTATAGGGCCCAGAGAGATTGTTTCGTATTTCTTAATACTGATAACAAGTTAGTCCAATAGGGAAGTTTAGGAACAAATTTTCTTGTGTATGTTTGAGGTATACGGCTGCTTCTGAATTTATATTGCTGACTCTTGGTTTTGATTTAGATAGGTAACTAGCTAATGAACAAAACTTTGGCCAGCCTGCCTTATCAGTAATAAATTTCGATTTTGGTTTTACAGCGTAAAAGGTAGCCGTATACAAAGTGGTTACTATTGGAAAGTGGTCGCTATTGTGAAAATCGTCTCATGGGGGAGAGGAGTGTTTGGGAGCTATGGATGAAGAAGAAAAGGCAATATCTACTTGGGTAAATGTACCATGCGTCGAAAAACGAGTTGGAGATCTGTCGTTAAGGACAACTAGGTTTTTGGCGAGTATTACATCTTCGATTTCTTGGCCTCTGCGATTAGGGCAAGGAGATCCCCAAAGTGGCGTTTTCTTTATAAAAAGAGCAATGTCTTGTTTGCTGGTAATATTTTGGCATAAGTTGTGGAAATGTCCTACATATTTGTGGGGAGTATAGGCTTTTTTGTTTGTTGGGAGATGATTTTCTTGTAGTGCAATAATGTGTGATGAAAATTTATTAATTACTAAACTGAGATCTGGGTAATTATTAAATAAGCCCTTTAAATTCCATTGAAGAATTTTCATAGTCTATTCAGTTATGCTTTGATCTAATGGTAAAGTGGGGAGGAATACGAATGAGTTGTTGAGATGCGAAATAAAGTTAGAGATTAATGGGAACGTGCTGGAGTAGTCAAAGCTCATTGTAGGAGAATCATCGACTGCCATTGTTGTTGTTTGATCGTTTAATGAGTTATTTATGTTTGTTGGGCTTGTTTCATTTTCTTTTGTTTCTCTGTTCGTATCGTTTAATGAGAAGATGGAAATTTTTCCACCTCATAGGTTTTGGGTAGTAGGCTCTGACTTTGGTTGTATAGTATACTAAGAAATGTCGATTTTTTCGGTAAGTGATAACAATCGAAAGTTACAACGACTACGCCGCTTGAAACTGCCTTACGATTCTCATTTTTGGGGAATTTGTAAACAGATACAACATCCTGTTCTTTCAAATTTTCAATTATCTCTTGTTCTGGTATTTCAAGCAAGGCGCGTAAATGGTACCTTTTGAGGAGTTAAGATTGTTGTGAAGGTCGATTCTGACATTGCATAGGCCCAGAAGTTTTTCTGTTGCTATAAATTTGTTGGCGATAATTATGTTTTTCACAAGCACTAACAAGTTAACATCTCTTAATTTACTCATTTTTTGTATTTCGGAACTAATATTTAACAATGCTTTGTGCACAGCGAAACAAGAACACTTTTTTAAAAGGTTATTTTCTTCCGTAGATCTAACCACTAAGTGCGCATGGTTTAAATAAAAATGTACCTTTCTAAGGGGGTTTTAATTCCAAAAATGTGAAATTTCAAAGCTTCCAAAAGAATCTTGGGCTTTATTTAGTGGAATATTTTGAAGTGAGTAAAAAAATTAAAAAACCTTAAGGTTAAAAGAAAGTAGCGTGAACATGACATAGAAAAAAAGTACTTAGCGAACAGCGAAATCTGTATATGTATTATGTTATATATATATGTATGTGTATGTTAACAATAATCTATTATACATAATCTATTATACTTCCAACTACACAGCACATGTATATTCATGTGAATATTAAATATTATTCTAAACAGTAAGAGCAGAGAATGTTAATGGAATGAGAAGGAGCAAATGTTAAATGAGCTAATTTGTAGATTCATAGTAAGAGATTTTAGAACATCGACTTACCACACTAGTGGGGATTGCAGATATATATGTATATGCGTGTATGTGCGTTTGGCTTTCTGGAGGGATATTAGCATATTTTCGCATCAATATGTGTATGTAAGTAGATTTCAGAATTGACTGAAGAGATTAAATATATGAATATGAATAATTTTATATAGAAAATAAATTTCTACAAAACAGGTATTAGAAAAACCTGAAAATACTATTTTAAATCAATTCTAATAAAACCAAATACAAAACACTAAATAAAAATATCGAACAAAGAGAAATTCGTACAGGACTTGACTCTAAGTCAAATACAGAACGATGTAGCGCGCCCTCGACATGTCTTTCATGCTCGCGCTAATCTATAACACTAGTTTACGAATTTTCACTTTCAAAAATGGTCCTCGACCAAAAGGTGTTTTTTAGACTAATTTGAGGACGCTGAAACCAAAAATGAATTTTATTTATATTTCAAAGAACGGTTTCCGAGATACTCCCAAAAACCTGTTTTTTGGGCAATAGTGCAGTTATTACCTGAAAACTCGAAAACAGTGCGCGCCATTTCTTTGAAGTGCATAAATTTCGAAAGGCACACATATAACCTACATGGCAATATATAATTCGTGTCAATGGAAGTTGTAGTTTTCGCAAAACAGCTGTTGAAAATAAAAAAAGGCATTTTTGACGTTTTTTACTAAATTATCAAAGTTTATTAACTTTTTTCTGGAACAAAGGTTTTTTTTTATATCGACATAAGACAGGTTTTCTAAAATACAATTTTCTCACCTACATTTTAATCCTAAGTTTGTCTGAATCGACGAAAAATTGTAGAAGTTATAACGTATTATGTGAATGAAAACAATTTCATCGTCTCTCGTATATACTTTTGATATGTACAGTGGCTCACAGCTTATTTCGTGTGGCTGTATGTTAAACTAAAGAATTGTAAAATTATTTTTATTTGATTTATTTAAAAAAAAATTTAAATGCACAATCAAAGATAAATTATTTCTAATTACAAACATGTATAAATGCATTCAAATTTTTTCTGCTTTAGTAGAATATTTACAACAAAAACAGAATACTAGGTAAATTGACGTCACAGCTTATTTCGTGTGTTCACTTTTACCGTTATCGGCGCCAGTAAACCGGTTAGCAATTATAAGAAATTTGTTTTGCATAGTAGATTAGATTATATCCTTATTTAGTTTACACATTGAAAGTAGTCGGTTGTCCAGCTTAATTTAAAAATACCGTGATGGGTCGTCGTACGTCCATTGAAAGGCGCGAAATAGTGATTACGCATTACAAAAATGGAAAGTCGAAGATAAAAATTGCTCAAATTGTAAATTTAAGTACAGTGCACTCGCGATAACTCGAACTAATTAAAACAGGCGCTGTTCGATTTATCGAATTTGTTCGACTTATCAATTGAGTGTGCTATGTTAAAAAAACAGTCATCGATATCGATTTTTCGATCGATTGTTGAAAATGGAAGCCAGTAGAAAATTTCTGTAGTATAGTTTCGTTATACGAATTACATTTTGGTCCATTGGCTGGATCAATGGTGTCACATCCGGCGTCATAAACATAGTTAAAATTAAACCATCCTCGGACTTTAATTCGATTTCTTTGGGATGTGATGGGGCATTATCAATTAGAAGAAGAGCCTTCTCAGGTAGTCCCCATCTTTCAAATTTTTTCTTACCTAAATATTAAAGTCATTTAACTCGGTTAAAACAATTGTTTTAATTAATCTGGATTTTACCTGCGGCACGAACGAATTATGAAACCAGTCTTTGAAAATCGCCGAAGTCATCCAGGCTGATTTGGAATTTTTGTACTCCACCGGACAGTTAAAATTTTTGAAAACTCGAGGATTTCTTGCTTTGTCAATAACGAGAAGTTTAAGCTTATGGTTGCCGGTAGCGTTAGTGCAAGCCATAAATTGCCTTATCTTTCTTTTTTATAAGACTTATGGTGGACTTGGCTACCCCATATTCCTTCGCTAGAGAAGTAACACTACGTCCACGTTTAATTTTGTTAAGGACTTCAGCCCTCTCTTTTAATGTTAAACACTTCAACCTTTTACGATCCATTACTCACGTGCACTGATGTACTACAAATGACAAATTTAAAGCAATTTGGTCAATGCAAGATGTTGTTCCCGGAAAACTAACGGGATATTAACGCCGAAATATTCATATGGACAATACACTAGTATACATATAATTTATATACATATACTATTACATATGTATCTATGTACAAAATATACATGTTTGAAAAGAATGTGTGTACAAATAAATTTGTTTTTTTGTTCGAGTTATAGCGCTTTTTTATTGTTCGAGTTACAAAGAAGTCAATAGGGGAAAAAATGTGTTCGAGTTAGCACGTCGTTCGACTTAGCGGCTATTCGAGTTACCGCGAGTGCACTGTACTTCCACAGTACAGTACATTATTCAACGCTTTTCTCGTGAAAAAAGAGTGGTTGACAAAGGCCGCCAAGCTCCAAACAAAATTTTTACAGAAGCTGATGAAAGGTGGATATTAAGAAAAATTAAAAAAGACCCACGAATTAGTGCGCCAGCTTTGACAAAAGAGGTTGAAAAAGTACTTGGTAAGTCATGTAATCCTGAAACAATAAGAAGAATTCTGCGCAAAGCTGATTTCCATGGTCGTACAGCTCGAAACAAACCGTTTGTTAATGAGCGTAACAGAAGATTAAGGGTGGAGTTTGCCGAAAACCATGTTAATAAAGACCAAACATTTTGGAATAACGTTATTTTCGCCGACGAAAGCAAATTCAACCTCTTTGGTTCCGATGGAAAGTCTTTCGTTAGGCGTAAGCCCAACGCGGAGCTGGACCCGAAGAATCTGCGTGGTACAGTAAAACACGGTGGGAGCCATGTAATGGTTTGGGGCTGCATGTCAACAGCTGGTGTCGGAAACTTGGTTTTTATCGACGAAATTATGGATGAAACAGTTTATTTGAATTTATTAAAAAATAATTTACTACAAAGTGCTGAAAAATTAGGCATTCGGGACAGGTTCAGGTTCTATCAGGGCAATGATCCGAAGCATAAGTCGGAATTAGTGCAACGGTGGCTTATATGGAATTGCCCTCATGTGGTAAAAACGCCAGCACAATCACCTGTTCTCATTGTAATTGAGAATTTATGGAATATTCTGGATCAAAAAATTAGAAAACATAACATAAGCAACAAACAAGATCTAAAAACAGCATTGCAAGTGGAGTGGGAGAAAATATCTCCTGAATACACTGGAAAACTTGTTAGCTCCATGCAATCCCGGTTAAAAGCTGTATTAAAACAAAAAGGCTACCTCTACAAAATATTAGATTAGTAAAAACTTAATAAATATAAAAAAAAAATCATGTTTTTTCTAGTTTGGTTAAGCACACGAAATAAGGTGTGACGTGGATTTACTTATAATTTTGATTTTGCTGTAAATATATTACTTAAGAAGAAATAATTTAAGTTTATTTATGTATGTTTGTAACAAGAAATAATTTATCTTTGAATGTACGTTTAAGTTTTTTTTCTAAATAAAGTTTATACAAAAATATTAAACTTTTTTATTTTGATAAACGGGCACACGAAATAAGCTGTGAGCCACTGTACATATATACAATACGGTTTCGAACAAAAGTAAATCATGCCAGCCTGCGTATTGTGTCACGCAAAATAACTGTTCTTAGGCTCACTATAATTAAAAACAATATTTATTTCATATAAATAAATAAATATATATATATATATATATATATATACATATATATGTCGCAGAATAAGCTTATTTGCCCATTGTACCAATTCCAACTAATTGCCCATTCTCTCAATTCCAGCTAAATAAGAGCTAGGTGTGACTATTGTACGTCTGTGTATATTTTTCGGTCTCGCCATATTTCTGCAAGTATAAATTTGTGCACGACGACAGAGGGCTAATGAAGAATTTTGTGAAAGCTTTGGCAGAAAAACCGGAAAACACAGCCCTTAAATACTTGAAAACCAAGTTCCTAAGATTGTTAACAGAGAAAATCAAAGCGGGTATATTCGTCGGTCCACAGATAAAGAAATTGTTTACGGACACAGAATTTCAGCAATACCTTGACAGCTCCGAAGCTAAAGCTTGGAAAGCTTTCCAAAAAGTTGTTCATGGATTCTTGGGAAACAACAGGAGCAACAACGACCGTCAATTGATTCATACAATCATGAAATACTTTAAAACTATTGGTTAGTATTGTAAAACGTACATACTCCAAAATATATTTATCATATAAATTGATTGGAAAATTATTGTAAAATTTACAATTAACTTTGTTTTTGTTAACAGGTGCTCGCATGTCGTTAAAAATGAACCTACTTCACAGTCATTTGGATTTTTTTCCTCCGAATTTGGGGGCTGAAAGTGATGAACAAAGCGAGCGATTTCATCAAGATATTGTTACGATTGAAAAGCGTTATGAGGGCTTTAGGGATCAAGGAATGATGAGCGACTGCTGGATGCAACTTCGTGAAGATTCCGTGCAACATAAAAGAACAAGTTTGTAGGTGACAAAATTGTCTTTCAGAAAACCTTTCTTATGTCGATATAAACAAATTTTTTGTTCCAGAAAAAAGTTAATAAACTTTGAGATGAGGGGTGCCTTTTATATTTCGGGATTTGGCAACCCTGGTGTTGCAATCTGGGAACTGACAGCTGTATCGAAAAGTTTGACATTTTTTGGCTTTTACGTACTCAGAACGTTTTGAAATACCAGCGCTATTTGTGTTGTTTACAGTAACTTAAAAGATTCATCTCGGTCCAAAAATGGAATTAAATCGTGAACATTTTCGTGCGATTATTTTTTCCAACTTTCGACGTGGATTAACTCAGCAACATTGCATGGATGAACTTAATTCATTTTTTGGCGATGAAGCTCCATCAAGGACCAGTGTTTATCGATGGTATGGTGAATTCAATCGTGGTCGTAGTTCACTCCAAGACGTATTTCGTGAAGGTCGTCCAAAATCAGTCGTTGTTCCGAAAACCATTGATGCTGTGCGCGAACTGATATTGCAAGAACGTCATGTGACCTATCGTGAGATTGAGACAATCTTAGGCATTAGTGGGACCAGCATACATTCAATATTGCATAAACATTTGACTGTCAAAAAAATTTGTCCGCGTTGGATCCCACACAATTTGTCAGTCGCTCAAAAAAAAGCTCGTCTCGATTGGTCGAAGGAAATGCTCAAAAAATACGATCGCGGGGCTTCAAAATACGTCTATGACATCGTGACAGGTGATGAATCATTAATTTATGCGTATGAGCCCGAAAGTAAACAGCAGTCGACTGTATGGGTGTTTCAAGATGAGCCAAATCGAACAACAGTTTTTGTTCTCTAATCCCGAAATATAAAAGGCACCCCTCGTAAATTAGTAAAAAACGTCAAAAATGCCTTTTTTTAACTTTCAACAGCTGTTTTGCGAAAACTACGACTTCCATTGACACGAATTATATATTGCCATGTAGGTTATATGTGTGCCTTTCGAAAATTATGCACTTCAAAGAAATGGCGCGCACTGTTTTCGAGATTGCAGGTAATAACTGCACTATTGCCCAAAAAACAGGTTTTTTAGGAATAACTCGGAAACCGTTATTTAACACTTATCCTGTATAAGTGAGTCAAAATTGCCCAAACGACTTTAAAAGTTGCATATCTTTTTTTATGCTTCATATAATCTGGTGAAACTTCTCGACTTTTATTATTTAATAAAATTAAACTTCAAAAAAGTTTTCGTTTTAATGTGTCATCTACAGGGTGGGCTGGACAGAAATAGTTACATATATTGTATAAGTGGGTCAAAATTGCCCAATAGTAAAAGCAGTATGTGTACTCATATGTTTGTAAGTACATATGCCCGTCCACATTACGAACAATATCAATGAACCTCGCGGCTGACTGACATGTATGTATGTATGTATGTACATGTGTATGTATGTGAATAGAAGTGTGAAAGTTCATGTTTATTTTGGAGCAATTTACCGCTGACTTGTTCGTGCGTGATGATGCGATCTTTACAATCTTTTGCTCAGTCGAAAAAACTTCTTGAATCGTCAGGTTGTTTTTCTCAAGGAATAAAGTAAGTGTAAAAAGTTAAATCAATATTATTTTGTGAATTAGTAGGAAGTGCTTTTAGTGCGGTTGTGTTTTATTTATGTTTCAGTATGAATAGATAAGAAATTGAAGCCCTTCTAGAGAACTCCGATATGGATGATGAAGCACCAAACGATACCGAAAGTGATGTTGAAGAAGACCAGATATCAGAAGTGGAATCCCTTTAAAAAAAAAAAAATAAATAATTGGCGCGTACACTTCTGTTAGATGTTTGGCCGAGCTCCTCCTCCTATTTGTGGTGTGCGTCTAAATGTTGTTCCACAAATGGAGGGACCTATAGTTTCAAGCCGACTCCGAACGGCAGATATTTTTATGAGGAGCTTTTTCATGGCAGAAATACACTCGGAGGTTTGCCATTGCCTACCGAGGGGCGACCGCTATTAGAAAAATATTTTATTAATTTTGCTTTCACCGAGATTCGAACCAACGACCTCTCTGTGAATTCCGAATGGTAATCACGCACCAACCCATTTGGCTACGGCGGCCGCCCTTTACGATCCCAATTTATCAGATGAAACAGACGAAGAGGACAATTCTGTCCTTCAGCATAATGTTTCAGGAGCTTTTCCGTCTAAGGATGGAAAATATATGTGGTATAACCAATCAGTTGCAAGCCGAGCTGGCAGGCGGGCTGCAGAAAACGTTATTACCACCGCACCCGGTACTACACGGTATGCCATTGCTCGGACCGATGGTATAAAATCTTCATTTATGTTATTTATGCCGCCCGATGTGGTGAAAATAATCATTGAGATGACTAATATAGAAGGAAAGTCACTTGCAATTGAAAGACATAATTATATAAGTAGAAGTATGTACCTGCATGTAAAGTAATACCCGGGTATTTGTTTCAGGTCCATCAGTGTTTGAAAATAATTGGGTCGAAATAGATAGTATTAGTTTGGAAGCATATTTTGGACTTTTGCTCCTAGCAGGTGTATTTCGATCACATGGAGAAGCACTCGAAAGTTTGTGAGATGATTCTAAGGGCCGTCCGATTTTCAGATCAACAATGACTTTACACAGATTTCAGAATATCTCCAGAGTCCTGAGGTTCGACAAGAAATCTGACCAGAATGAGAGGCGAGCGCGAGATAAACTGGCACCAATTAGGGATGTTTGGAGTCGCTGGGAATGTAACATACAAAAGATGTATAGTCCTGGAGAATTCACCACAGTCGATGAACAATTGGTTACATTTTGCGGACGTTGTCCTTTCAAACAATGTATCCTATCGAAGCCTGGAAAATACGGAATTAAAATTTGGGCCTTGTGTGATAGCCAAAAAAGTTTTGCATGGTCGCTGCAGGTGTATAGAGGTAAAGATCGAAATTGTAAGCCTGAGAAAGAGCAGGGGCGTCGTGTTGTACTCGATCTAGTGAAGGATATACAAGATCGTAATATCAAGTGCGACAATTTTTTTACATCTCACGAGTTGGGGATTGAACTTTTGAAACGTAAGATAACCCTAGTTGGTACGGTTCGAAGGAATAAAACGTTTTTGCCTGTGGAAATTATAAAGTTAAAAAATAAACCAGAAAATTATTCACACTTCTTTTCTGATAACAAGAACAAAACCACAATAGTTGGATATGTGCCTAAAAAGAATCAAGCTGTATATCTATATAGATTTTTACAACAAAACTAAATCCGGGGTCGATATACTAGACCGAGTTATTAGGACATATACCTGCAAGCGAAGGACAAATCGATCTCCACAGTCCTTGTTTTACAATATGTTGGATATAAGTGCATACAATGCTTTTGTAATTTTTAGAGAAATAAACAGTGAATGGAACAAGAATAAAAAAATTAAGCGTCGTTTGTTCCTAGATGAGCTCAGAAATGAACTTATTTTACAGGAAATTTCGCGCAGATCTGTACTCCCTCGAAGCAGTGCAGCAAAATTGATCGTAATAAACACTCAAAAAATAGAAGAAACTACTGAAAAGACTCCGAAACCTACAAATCTAAAACGTGGTCGTTGCTTTATTTGTTCAAGTCGATCAAATAGTACGAAATATAGCAGTAAATGCGGAAGCTGCGAAAACTTTATTTGTAAGACTCATTCTGAAGCATCTATCTTATGTACTAAATGCTTACAATCGCCATAAGAACACCTTTTTGTACTTACTTAATTGAATTTTTTAATTTTTTAAATAAAAAATGTTGAATTCTATAATTTATTAAATAAAAAAATACTTTAAACCTTGAAATAAAATCAAAATCTGTTCATTCGTCCATTGGGCCAAATTGACCCACTTATGTCACGTACGTTACTTTTTTTGAATACAGGATAAGTGTTAAAAAAAAAAAAAAATTCATTTTTGGTTTCAGCGACCTTAAATTAGTCTAAAAAACGCCTTTTGGTCGAGGACCATTTTTGGTGTAAGCTAGTGTAATGGCTAATGGACGTTTCTAAGTACGTAATTTATTGGATTTGCTCTTTTATATATATATACTAGCAACCCGCCCTGCTTCGCACGGGTATAAAATATATACCCTATGTCACTCACTGAAAAAATGATTAAAATCGATCCAGTAGTTTTGGCTTATTCATTACTGCCCGTGGCCCGCACGCGTTAAATTTGGAGTAAAACAATTCCCCTTTCTTTATAGCATGAAGATTTCCTGATATCTTTGGGATATCTAAATTCATACCCTACATTTTTGCATATTCACTTTTTGCATTTTTACATATGTATTTATTTTATTTTTACAACAATTACTATATTACAGAATGTCTTTATATACAACGTTCATAGCCTTCTTGTCATTAGACAATACAAACATGTTTTCTCTAGAGGTTACTCTTGAAAGAGCGACATACAGTTGGCCATGTGAAAAACAGTCAACACTCAAATCTAAGCCTGCAACGTTGAAGGTTTGACCCTGAGATTTATTAATGGTCATTGCAAAAGATGTCTTTACCGGAAATTGTAAGCGTTTAAATTGGAGTGGTAAATCCGATGGTATCAGAGGGATTCGGGGAATCAATACATCTTCTCCGGTACCACATCCTGTGAGTATTGTGCACTCTATTATGAAAGTTTTCAGTGATTTTACCAGCAAACGCGTGCCATTGCAAAGTTTAGGTGGACTTAGGTTTCTTAATAAAATAACAGGACAACCTATTTTCAGCTCCATTTTGTGAGGAGGGAGTCCAGACGGGTTCAAAGAATTTAGAAATTCTGTAGGAAATTGAACAGCTTCTTCCAAATCGAGAACAGTATCGACCGAGTAGTATATTTTCGTCGGCGCATCAATCTTTGAAATAATCAAGTTATTTACTTTATCTACTTGTTCGTTAGTTGGTGACAGAATAGCTCTTTCTTTAAACCAAGATATTGTCTTATAACTTATGTTATCAATGTCAGGATAGACATTGTTGACTAACTCTTGGATGTTGTCTATCAAAACACAAAGGTTTTCTAGGTTAATCCTTCCCTCACTTTGTGTTAATTCTCCATTGCCAACTTTTAGCAGGATCTCTGGAAATAGCCTGTTCTCACGTGAAGATGACGAACACTCATATTAGTTTTAAGATCTAATTTATTGACATGCGACCAAAGGTGGGATCTTTTTAGCGAAGCATTTATTTCGTCAGCACGTGTTCCTCGAGTCACAACTGGTAGGATTTGACGGAAATCTCCTGAGAACAGAATTGTACATCCACCCATAGGTGAATTTTTGTTGTGCAAATCGCGTGTTGTCCTATCCAATGCTTCCACAGACGTCTTGTTTGACATGATAGCTTCGTCCCAGACTATTAATGAGCAGTCACGCATCAATTTTCCTGTATTGCTCTGTCTAGAAACACTACAGACGCTATTATCATCATCGGTTGCGATTTTCAGCGGGAGCTTGAATGTAGAGTGTGCGGTTCGGCCTCCTTCCAAAGGAGTAGCGGCAATGCCGGATGACGCAACAGCTAACGCAATTTTTCCGGTAGATCTCAATTACTAACTACTGATGTAATATCTTGAAAAATATTGTTTTTAATTATATGCTGTAAAGAGCCATATACATAGATCTATATGAAAACAACAATGTATTTAAGGTATTTAATTGGATAAGGATTAATGTTGTACCTATTTGTTGAAATCGCTTCGAAAATAAGCTATTAGTTGTCGTAAAAAGTAAATGACAAAAAATGTTATTGTATGGAATCGATAGCAAGCTAAACGCGCTCCGAATCAATAAAAACTATTCAAAAACTGTATTTTAATTACAGTAAGCAAAATTCGTATTAGTACACCCCCTAATAAATAAAAAAACCACGTATATTTTCAAATTAATTTTAAAACAAATGCTTGAAACCGTTTTATTTTATAGATAATTAACTAAAATAAGGCCAAATAAAAAAACCGCTCACAAAGTGTATTGAAATGCAAAAAAAAAAAATAAGAAAGAAAACAATGAACACTTTTCACAGAAACAAAATTCGTATTAGTACACATGTATTTTTAATGATTTAAAGAGTAAATAAAAAATAGTTCAGAAAATTAATATTTTGTAGGATACCCTCGTTGCCTTAGAACAGCAGACAATCTCTTCGGCATAGATTCCACCAATTTTTTTGTGAGATTTGGAGAAATCTTCTTCCACTCTGATTTGAGGACTTTTTTTAAATGTTCTCGGTTCCTTATTTGATGATGTTCCAGCTGCTTTTTGAAAATCGACCATACATTTTCTATGGGATTAATATCCGGGCTTTGTGGTGGTGTTTTGAGATAATTTGGACAGTTATAAAGCATCCATAACCTTGTATCCAACGCCGTGTGCTTAGGGTCGTTATCTTGTTGGAATATACATTTTTTTTTGCAACCAAATTTTTTGGCACCTTTGCGTAGATTCTTTTTTAAAATATCAATATATTGCCTCGCAGTCATAATTCCATCAATAAAATGCAACTTTCCTACTCCGTTTGCCCCGAAACATCCCCATACCATCAGAGAACCACCACCGTGCTTGAAAGAAGGCTGCAAATTTCGTTTTTGAAGGCCAGTATTACACTCTCTTCAAATTTTTATGCGTCCATCGGACATTTTTATATTAAATTTACACTCGTCTGAAAAAATTACCTTTTCCAAAACCGCATATTTTTGTTTAAATATTGCCTGGCGAATATAACACGCTTTCTTCTATTGACTGAGCTTACATACGGTTTTCTAACCGCAGTTCTGCTTCTAAATCCCAATTTTTTTACATAATTGCGCACTATTTGAGGTGTAACTTTGATAGAAAAGTATTTTTCTAGTTCTGCAGCTAGTGGAACTCCACTGACGGTGGGGTCTTTTCTCATAAGGCGTTTCAAATAAGTCTTGTGCCTCTGCCCAAGCTTTGCCCTGTTCACATTTCGAAGCTTTTTGCCAATCCTTCCACTGTCTCTAAAAATTTTGACTAAGTTTTGTATTGTAGACACACTTTTCTGCAATGTTCTCGCAATTTCGCGTAAAGACTTTCCGTTTTTGTTCATATTTATTATTAATCTCCTAGTTTCGTTTGACTTTGGCGACATTGCAAGCTAACTGCGCGAACTTGAACAAATGGCTACTAAAACGCAACTGCCCAAGGTTAAACATTGAATCGTTTCGAAAATAAAGGTAAATACCAACAAATTGTTTACAAATTCAACGCATACTAAGTGTACTAATACGAATTTTGCCTGCAGTAGAAATAGCTACACTGTTACAAAAGCTATTTTTTTCAATTCTATGCAAATGTTTCGGAGTTTTTGTTATTATTCTATTTTTTTATGAATTTTACAATACCGCACTACGATTGAAATCAATTGCTTTAAAGTAAATTTGAAAATATACGTGGTATTTTTATTTGTAAGAGGGTGTACTAATACGAACTTTGCATACTGTATGTGCGATTTACTAATATAGAACGTGAAAATAGCGTTTTATTTCGCTGTAAAATTGTATGTGCATATATATTAATTACATGGAATTCAGTACATACATAGATATATATGTACATACGTCCGAAATGAAATAATGCGAGCGATTCGTAAATACATACATACATACGTCACCATACGATGTAATTCAACATTAATGAGGTGTGGTGAGATTATCGCTTAACGCCTGTTGCTTCATTCGGTTGACAGCGAACAAACACACAAACAGCTTTTTTTGGAAAAAGAGCTGCTTTTGTTTAAACAATTTTGGTTAAATAACAAATACAGTGCTGGACTTAAGTATAGGCACAATCCGTTTTATAAAAAGAACTGCAGTTTTATTTGTATTCTGAAAAGCGATATATTTATTTTGTAGGTATATTATAGGTGTAGAGCTTATACATTAAAAAATAGCTATGAATACTAAATACATTTTCTTTGCAAATAAAGTTCAAAAATAAAAAAATTAAAATTAATTCGATATTTTACTGGACAAAAGTATAAGCACAACTACTTAAACGATAGCCAAAATGCGTTGAAATATTAATTTAATATTTTGTTGGTAACCCTTTCTGTTTTATGGCGGCCTTAAGTCTATTTGGCATTGAGTGGACAAGTTTTTTTGTTACATTTTCGCCAATATTAAGCCACTCTTCCATTAAAGCGGCTTTTAGCTCAACCTTATTTGAAATTGTGCGTTTTCGAATTCTTCTCTCCAATTCCTTCCACAAATGTTCTATCGGATTTAAGTCTGGAGACTGCGGGGGGTGTGGTAAGACGTGTGAAACGTTATAAGCGAGCCATATCTTGACGTCATGGGCTGTATGCTTCGGGTCGTTGTCATGTTGAAATGTGAACGACCCGGGTAAGTTCAGTTTTTCAGCGCTTTTCTTCACATTTTCCTTAAAGATGTTTAAGTAATCTGTCTTGTCCATAATCTCATTAATGAAAACAAGCTCTCCCACACCCGCGGAAGACATACAGCCCCATACCAACATCCCCCCACCACCACACTTAACCGTTGGCAAAAGATTTCGAGATTCCATTGCAGTGTTACGTTGTCGCCATACCCTTGTGTGTCCATCAGGCCGGAAAATGTTGAACTTGCTTTCATCAGAAAACAATACCTGGTCGCAGAAATCGCTTGGCTTGTTTTCAAACTCTTTGGCATACTCCAATCGCTTCTTCTGATTGATGGCAGATGTCAAGGGCTTTCGTCTAGCCACACGAGAGTTATAACCAGCCTCATGCAACACTCTTTGTACAGTTTTAAAGTGTACATATTTGCCAATTTCTGCCTTTACCTCTGCAGCAACCTGTGAAGATGTAATTTTTGGATCACGTTTCACTTTTCGTATGACCTGAGCACGTTCTCTCTCTGTTAATTTGCGCGGACGACCACAGCGACTTGCACTTTCAAAGTTTGTTTCACCTTTGAAGCGATTTACAATGGTCCGTATGGTAAAACGACTACGATCCATTAATTCACTGATCTCTGCAAACGAGTTTCCTTGGCTATGCGAGTGTAAAGTGATTTTACGCTCCGATACTGTTGTTTCAGTCTTTTTTGGGCTCATTATAAAGAGTTTACAAACAAAATAATTATTTACAAAAATGTTATCAACTTTTCGCTTGTTTGAATCAATAAAAAATAATAACGGTACACATAGGAATGTGCTGAATATAAAAGTGTTGCCAGATAATTGAAACAGATACTGAAACAGACGCGCACAAAAAATTATGCAAGTAGTTGTGCCTATACTTTTGTCCAGTAAAATATCGAATTAATTTTAATTTTTTTATTTTTGAGCTTTATTTGCAAAGAAAATGTATTTAGTTTTCATAGCTATTTTTTAATGTATAAGCTCTACACCTATAATATACCTACAAAATAAATATATCGTTTTTCTGAATACAAATAAAACTGCAGTTCTTTTTATAAAACGGATTGTGCCTATACTTAAGTCCAGCACTGTATATCAATTTTTTTTTTGATGCAGAACGAAAGTAAATATTTCAAAGTTAAACTCTAAGAAAGTTTCATTTTAATTGGTTGATTCGTTTATGATTTATGGCCGTGAAAACCAAAAAAATTATGTTTTTTGCCACATTTTGACCGATTGCCACGCCCCCTTTATATATTTCTTCACATTATATAGATATAAACCTTCCTCTTCAATCAATCTATCTTTAAAAAAAAACCGCATCAAAATCCGTTGCATAGTTTTAAAGATTTAAGCGTATACGGGGACATAGGGACAGAAAAAGCGACTTTGTTTTATAATATGTAGTGATTCTGTGTTCGTTGAAAAATTGTATGCGTATTTATATACATATGTATGTGTGTATGCGCGTTTGGCTATCTGGAAGGATACTAGAATGAAATTTTCTCATCAATATAGTTTAGATTTGATTAAAGAGATTATATGTACATATTTCCTTTTTGATTGATTTATATAAAAATCAGTTCATATCCAGTATGAACTATTTTATACCGAAAAAAAATTCTAAATATCAAGTGCAAAAAAAACCTGAGACACTATTTTAAAGCAATTATAATTAAATAAACTCACAAATTTTACCAAACTTTCCTGATTGGAATGGTAAAAAGAAATCGTGCAAGGAAAAAAATACGACTCTTCAAGACTTGAACCTGAATTAAATTCGCGCCACAAAATCCACATGAATCATCACACCGACTTTAGCATCTGCGCCACAAACTAACAACGTGTGCGGCTTTCTTAACCTTCATGTGCCCGGGATATAAAACTTACGTACCCGGTCGGCTTACTACATTTGTAGTAACTACGTAATTACATGCAAAAAGACTTGTATGGTGTTTTTTTTTTACTTGTACGTGTGTAATAACCTTTTTATTTAAAAATATTGAATTCAGGTGATAATTTTAATACAAAAAATGTTTTAATTTTCCGGAGTTGAACAGCATTTTCCCAAAATATATGTTTCGGCTTGTGCATTACACACTGCTTTTTTGCACCAACTACAGATTTTTCGTGTGTTGTTACGACTTCCTATTTCACAGTATTGACAAGGTATAGGATATTTTGGTTGTTTATCGTTGGAAATATCAGCTAAAATAGATGAATCAACATTAGATGTAGCAGAAAGGGATCGATCCAGTGCCATTTCGATAGCTTTACGTGTTTGATGGAATCCCAGCACCCGGGGAACTTGAGAGAGCTGTTCAATTGCTGGCATAAAAAGCTGCTTAGACAAGCTCCGCAAGAAATCGCGCGTCTGTGCGACGGTTATATGGGTTGTTTTCCGAGTAAATGATGAATGATGCAAGTGCACTTATGTCCAGCATGTTATAAAACATGGCCAAGGGCCAACGCAATGTTTTGCGTTTCGTTGAATATGCAGAAAGCATTTTATCCATTGCGTCGACGCCTCCTTTGTTTGCATTGTAATCAAGGATGTATTGCGGCTTGTTTTTCTTTTCAGCTACAATTGAATTTGTCAAAGGCGTGCTGGCAAGTATGTATTATAACTGATCTGCCTCTTTTTGGAACATAAGATACCAAAGAAAACTTTCCATCGAGAAACCCGAAAATGGAAGATTCTTCAGCACGATTGCGGTCAGCCTTCATTTCATATGGTACAAACGTTTTATTTTGACGAACAGTACCAAGAATAGCAAGACCTTTGGACATTAAATACTTGCCTAAGTTTAGCGGTGTAAAAAAATTCTCACAAATAATAGTCCTTCCGGTGTTCTCCCAATGGCATACTAACCTTTGCACAACACCTTCACTACGTTATTTGCTCGACCAGCATTTGAGTTTTTTCCAGTATATATTTCACTTTTGAGTGGATAGAACGCTATTAGCATCGCATGCAAACCAAACCTTTATCCAATACTTGGCAGGCTTAGAGGGTATGTACTGAGTAAACCTAGTTCGACCGCGATAAGCAAATAATTGTTCATCCATAGTAATTTCTCCAGATGGTTGGTAATATTTGCGCAGATTTGCGTTCATTTGTGTCCACAATTCTAGCCTAACTTCTCTTGTACGCTCGCTGTCAAATCTAATGAATCGAACAATTTCTTTGAAGCGTGACTTAGGCATTACTGCTCGATAAAAGCAAATGCATTCTTGGCTCCATAGCACATCCACATCTTCGTCATTTGATTTATTTACACCTGCTAGTAACACAAGACCTATAAATGCTCTTAGTTCAATTAAGGTTAATTTCTCCCAGATTATTTTATCTCCTTTTCGCGCTTTTTCATTTGTATCTACTAGAATTTGTTGAAGCATTGATGGCTGAAGTCAACTAGAAAATACTATTTTGCATACATTTTATATGGTTACTACAAATGTAGTAAGCCGGCCGCAAGATGATGTTTTTTTCAAGTAGGGTCTAGAGGTCAGGCAAATAATAGTTCGGGTGTTATTATACTCTTAATTGACTTTGATTTGATAATCAGGAAGCTACTAAAAAATTCGGACATTGTTGTTTCGGAAAATTTTTTTTTATCTCACTTTTTTTCACAATTTACTACAAATGTAGTAAGCCGGGCACATGAAGGTTAATCGCTAACTGATTCGCTTCGCTGTGAGCATGAAATAAGTCGAATCCGTTAATAGTGTGTTGAATCCCCTACTACTGTGGTGAAAAATCATATGAAATCTTCTACTAGTGTGGTAAACGCAGAAAAAATCTGAAATCCTCTACTAGCGTGGTAAGTAAATATAGAAATCCTCCGCTAGCGTGGTAAATATCTGCAATCCCCAACTAGTGTAGTAAGCCTGTGTTCTAAAATCCCTTACTATGAATCTAAAAATTAGTACTCAAAAAAAGTTCATTTAACATTTGCTCCTTCTCATTTCATTAACATTCTCTGGTCTAACCGCTGTGGTGAAACTTTTAACAGATTACAGTGAGTTCTCTCTTTGGTATATTGGCTCTGCACAGTTTTTCGCTTCAGTAGGAAATCAAATTGCCGAATGGCCGACGGTATTTGGCCAGGCATTTGAATGTGTATTTTTATGTTCCCTTGATAATTTAAAAAGAAGAATTTAAATAAAATACAAAAACGCACTCACATTTTGGGGCGTGCTTTCTATTACATTTAAATCTTTATACATGGGATGAAAACTGTTGCAAATTTTTTGTGTTGAAACTAATTTTAGACGAGAATGCATGGAGCGTACAAGTGTTTTGGTATATTGATACATATCTATACTACAAAATATATAATATTAGTTATGTTTGTACAAAAGATCAATTGCATCTTCAATTGCAGTGTTATACACATATACACTGAAGCAACCATGACCTACATCACGACGCATGGCCTTATTATATCCGCATGCAAATTAGAGAGTAAATACCCGAATGATCGAGTCCCTGCCCAACAAATGCTAAGGCAATTCTCTTTTGCATATGCATTTTTCTATGGTGTGAGACTTGTCTTTCGACTGACCCACCAAAAACCCACACCAGCTCCGTTTTCCTCCCGCGGGACGACCGTAGGACTGCACGAAAGGGGGAGCTGCCTACTGCCTCTTCAGGAAAATCTGTACTGTTGTTCAGCGCGTCGCGGATTGTTAATTACTGATACCGTTAAGTATTAATTCCTGGGAGGGAGAGAGACCTATTCTACCTGAAAATCTGCGCTACTGCTTAGCGTGACGCGCAGTTCAGTAACTCCTAATACCAGTAAGTATTACTTAACGGGAGGGGGAGCGGCCTATTGCCTCTACATGAAATTCTGCGCTGTTGTTCAGTGTGACGCAGTTTGGTAATTACTATTCTTGCCTGAGTCAAGCATGATATCTACTAAGTTACTTACCATTATTGGCTTCCCAACCCTATCACTACAATCTTACCAGCTTGAATCGAGGGCAGACAAAGAAAACATGCTCTGCATCTTCGACTTGACTGTCACAAAAGGTGCAGTACGGGTCATCTTCATGCTTAAATCTATGCAGGTAAGCTTTAAGGAATCCATGCACACTAAGTATTTGGGTCAGGTAGAAATCTATCTGTCCATGTTTTCGATTTATCCATTTGGTGATATACGGAATCAATCGATATGTCCATCGTCCGTTCAGGGAGTTCTTCAATTCTTCTTGCCACGTACGGATGCTTCGCTCCCGTTCAGTCTTTCAGTTAGTCAGTTGTGCTGGACTCGCTCGATTTTTTTTATTTCGGCGAATTCGAGTGCAGTCAGCTTAACTGGTAGCATACCCGCGAGGACTAATACAGCATCGTCCGATACTATGTGGAATGCGCAGCACACTATGATGGCACATAATCGGTATTATGTATTGAACTTATGGTCTTTATTAAGTGAAGCTATATTACGTTCATATGTATGTAATGTGTGTGTAAAATGCGGGACAATGTGTTCGGTCGGTATCTCAATTGCTTCTGTTTTCTCTCATACATGACACCCCTTAACACACAGAGGCGGAGTAGAATTGTGGGGCCTGTCGGTCGCGCTTCGATCTACGCGGTTCTTCCAGTGTTGGCGATGACGAAGCGACAGGCTGTAGATTCGTTGATGGCCCTGGCGATTGAGTCTCCACGACGTAACCAGAAGTACTTGAATCAAATTCATCAGATGATTGGATTGTGCTGGCTTCGATGTCTTCGGTTGACAATATTTCGCAGTCGTAATCTTCTGGTGCCACCCTACTACGAAGATGGTCCTGATGTCGTTTGATGACCCTAGAGTCGTTCAACCGAACCTCATAAGATATAGGCCCAAGTTTGATTTTCCACCAGGACTTCGATCCATCCCGGGCCAGTCAAATGATAACGAACTCATACTGGACTGCTTGAAATAAAAGGTTTAGTACTGTCAGGGTCGGTGACCTTACCGTACACTATTTCGTGAGGTTGAATTTTGCCGAAATAAGTTTTTAGCCCTCGATTGAGCAGTAGCTCTGCAGGCGAGCGGCTCGTTGTTGAGTGCGTGGTGATGTGTTGGTTGAACAAATATCTAGCCAGGCTAAGATCGATGCTTATGCCAGGCTCTGCTTTCTTCAAATAATTTTTCGTACTTTGAACCACTCGCTCCGCCTGTCCGTCTGTAGGAGGATGGAACGGTGCAGAACGGATGTGTCGAATTAGATTGTTCTTCATAAAATTCTTAAACTCCTCGGATGTGAAAGCTCTTCCGTTGTCCGACACTAGCTCATCAGGTAGTCCATGCGTGGCGTATTTTGTGGCGTAACAGCTTAATAGCGGTCGCTGAAGAAGTTGAATTAACGACGGCCTCCTTAAGCCACTTAGAGTAGGAGTCGATGAGTATGAAGAATAATATGCCCCGAAAAGGACTTGCGAAATCCACGTGCAGGCGGGACCATGGACGTTTTGCAGATTGGTGGTGCGTTGTTGTTTGGGGTGGATCGTTGTGATTTTGCTGACATGAACTGCCTTTGATCACAACGAGTTCGATTTCCGACTCGATGTTCGGCCACCAAACATAACTTCGAGCAACGACCTTCATTTTGACGATGCCAGGAATTACAGCGCGGTTTCCCCAAACTAGACATCCTCTATTTGCACTGACTTCAGTTCGACGGCAAAATTATTGAAACAGCTTATCGGAGCGTTTGATTTTGCTGGGCCACCCCCTTAACACCCAGTTGAAAACTTTGGGGAGCTCCGGATGCTTAGAAGTTTGAGAGGCAATCAGCTGGGCGCTGACAACTGGTTTTGCCAATAATTCTACCATGAGAATGTCTTCGGTCGACGTGGACTCTGCGTCAGACAGCATTGGACAATGGCTCAAAAAGTCTGCATTGCCCATTCTAAGACCAGCGCGGTGTACCAAATTGAAGTTGTACGCGCTGAGAAAAATTGATCGACGAAGCATTGTGTTCGAAATTACGTTGGGGACCGGTTTTGTTTTGGTGAAAATTCCCAAGAGTGGACGGTGGTCGGTGACAAGCGTAAAAAATCTGCCATATAAGTAGTTGTGGAATTTCTGCACTCCAGAGACGAGGGCGACTGCTTCCCTATCTATCTGTGCGTAATTTCGTTCAGCCTTCGACAGCGTCCTTGAGTAGAATGCAATGGGTTTCTCCGACCAGTCTGCTAACCTGTGGCTGAGGACTGCTCCGAGTCCGTACGGCGATGTGTCACAAGTGAGCACTAACGGCAAGTTCTCATTGTAATGAATCAGCCCATTCTCTGATGCAATCAGCCTCTTAAGCGTATTGAAAGCTATTTCGTGTTGCTCTTTCATAGTCCATAATGCACTTTTGTCGAGCAAGCGTGCAAAGGCGTGATATACCGTATACCGAGATTGTCTAGTTTAAACCCTAAAAATTCGATAGATGGCACGCTAAATTGGCACTTGCCCTTGCGCAAACGTAGTCCGGCTTTGTCGAAGCGTACAAATATTTGTTCCAGTCTGTTTGCGAGCTCATCTTCCGACTTACCAATGACCATAATGCCATCAAAGTACGGCAGGACGCCAGGAATGCTTTGTAAAATGTTTTCAATGCAGCTTTGGAATATACCCGGCGCTGATAAGATGCCAAACTGCCGCCTGGTTACCTTGAATGCGTCTTTATGCATTGACACGGTTTGCAGTAGTGACGAACGCCCATCAACCACGAGCTGTTGGTATGCCTGTGCCAAATCAATTTTTGCATAAATCGATCCACCTTCAATCGAAGCCAAAAGCGTGCTAACGGCTGGAATTTGAGGACAGTGTGACTTAATTGCCTTATTCAGCGTTGATTTGTAGTCGCCGCATATACGGATGGGCACTATTGGCGTTGCTCAATCTAAGTATTCCACAGGCTCCAGAATACCTTGCCAGCATAAGCTATGGATTTTTTTTCTTCTACGAGGCCCATACTGTCGAAGGGTATACGGCTCGGAGGCAGTCTCATGGGCGGAACCGCCGAATCGATTTGTAATGACACTGGTGGTCCTGTGTAGCGACCAAAATCTGTTGAGAACAAGTGATCGTGTTTCTTCAGAATGGCTTTGATGCTGAGACCACTGTTGATGGCAAAGTCTCCTTCTATACGTTTACCCAGTGCATCAAACCAGTTACAACCAAAAAGATTAGAGCCACCACTGTTTGCGATGATTAGCGGCAAGTTCTCAATTTTACGGCGTTTCTAATAAATTGACATATCGATGATCCCCTTGACTGGGATGTGGTTTCGTTGGTAATCGCTAAGGTCCAAATCACACTTGGAAAGATCTGGCTTTCTGTTGGACCAGACGCTATTCAACGTAGATTCCGTCATGATGGTCACAGGCGACCCAGAATCCACTTCAAAAATACATGTGCTGCCATTAATCGTAGCTGAGATCGACCTCTTCTCGTTGACCAAGGGTGTGATCTGATTGACATTCTCTTGACGAGATGATTTTTTCCGCATTGAACCTGAACGAGTGTGACACTCTGTGTGCATTGACATTTGATGCGCTGCGGCAGGCTCGCTGTAGATGCCCCTTGACTCCGCATGCGTTGCAAAGTGATTCATGATATGGACACTGCTTACGACGGTGTGATCCACCACAACCATTACATGACAGCTGCTGGTTACTGTTGATGGCGTTTTTTGTTCGCGGACGAAAACGATTCCCGTTGACAGCATAAACTGGTTCGCTGGGATGCCTCATAGATATGGCACTGATGGCTGCTGCCTCAATCGAAAGTGCACGTTCGATAACCTTTTGCATTGTTAGATTCTTTCCTGCCAGTAAGCTGTTCTGCAGTCCTTCGTCCTTCATGCCACACACAAAACGGTAGCGAAGCATGCGGTCGAGCGCCGTACCGAAGTTACAGTCCACTGCCAATGTGCGCAATGCTGCGATGTAATTGTTGACAGACTCGCCCGGATATTGATCACGTTTGTGAAAATGATAATAGGCCGCAATTTCCGATGGACATGGTAAAAAATGGTTGGTTAGAATAATTTTTATATCGGCAAGATTCAGATTACTAACCTGGTTTGGTGACGCCAAGAGGTCGTAGAGTGACGCTCCGGGAAATGTGGGGAATGCTGCCTTTTGACGCGCCATATACGTTGACCATTTATTTGGATGATTTAAATCAAATAGTTCCAAATTCCCAACTCCAGCCATGTTGACTCGTTTGACCTCTTGCAAAATTAATCGTTCAGTCTTCACAGTGAATGTACTGCTATCAGTGGAGGAGTGCGAATCATCGATACTTTTTATTTGTTTGTCGTTACTATCCATATGCTCTCAACGATACCTGAGTTGCGACTTTTTGCCTGATCCGATTCTTATGACCTCCAAGTATTCTTTGCGAATAAGACGACTTAACAAAAGGTTATGTCAGTGCATTTTGGTATTTGCAAACGGTTCCTGCTCATTCAATGTCCTTATTGTTGTGCGCCGGTAGGTTTTGTCGTTATGCTTTGTTTCACTTTTCGAGGGACGTGCGCGCAATACGTACATATGTGTGTAAGTTGTTTTTATTATACAACATATATATTATATTATTATATATTATATTTTTGTACACATCCCATCCTCGTCGCCAGTGTTATGTATTGAACTTATGGGCTTTATTAAGTGAAACTATATTACTGTTATATACATATGTATGTAATGTGTGTGTAAAATGTCGGAATCCGCGGGACAATGTGTTCGGTGGATGTCTCTATTGCTTCTGGTTTCTCTCATACATGACAATCGGTATACCGATTTAATGCCTTTCATGTATGTGCTGCAAATTGTTGCCTTGACACAGGCTGGTATCGCATATTTTTTTTATTTTCTTGTTTCTTTAATGTCTAAAAAAATTCACAACAGACATTTAAGATATAAATTTCAGAACTAAAATACAAATTTACAATATTTAATATTAAAACTAGAAAACTGTAGAAAACTTAGATTAACAACATGAGAAACCATTAAATTGCTAAGAAAATATAGAAGATATTAACAAAATTATTACTTAAGAAACTAAAATAACAAAAATATATTAGGTATTATTTAGACTTCTTACATAGAGAGTAACTTTTTAATTGAGTTTGAAATACATGTTTGGCCCTAGAAAAGTCTAAATCCAAACGGGAGGCGAGATAATTAAGGTCGGACAACGCTCTAACGAGAGGCGCATTGGCATTATATAACGTCCTACTAAAGCCAACGCGAAAAATTTTGCAACGGCGAAAGTTCTGCAAGGAACATTAAACTGTATTCTTTCTAGAAGGACCGGGCAGACAATTTGTCCATTAATGAGATCAGAGATAAATGATACTGTCTGAAAAGTACCTCTGTCACTTAATGGAAAGACACTAATCAAACGACAGCGTGATTCATATGCTAGTTTCGGGTCTGAGAAATTGAGTGAATGTAGAGCGAAACGCACAAAAATTTTTTGAAAGCTCTTCACTCGATTTATATGGGCTATGAGGTCCCCAAAATAAAAGAGACATAATCTAATTTGGACCGAACAAGTATAATATCTTACGAGTATATGGGTCACTGAAGTGCGATGAGTGACGTCTAACAAAAGCGAGCATAGCAAGAGAATTGGAAACGGCATAATTTAGGTGCGTGATAAAATTAAGCTTTGAATCAAAGAAAACCCCTAAATCTTTTATCACATCAGACGAAGCAAGATATGTAGAATTGATATGGTAAGAGGTACAAAGGGGTTTGGAAACTTAGAAAATGAGATTTTGTGCCATTTTTCAATATTAAGAAATATACGATTCATAAGGCACCAGGAAAATAAATTATTCAAATCGGACTGTAGGGGACTGAAACACAAGAATTTCGGATTTCAGCGTACACTTTGAGATCATCAGCACAGAGAAGAAAATTAGCAAAGACAAAATACGAACAGATATCATTAATAAACAAAACAAATAACAGATGTCCTAAAATACTAGCCTGAGGTACACCAGAGGTGGCAATGTACTGTTTCGAAGACACTCCATCGATAACTACAGTACTGCATCTCTTTATTAAATAGGACCGAATCCAATAAAGGAAAGTAGAATGAAAACCGAGACAAGCCAATTTAGTTACTAAAATCGTATGGGAGATTTAATCAAAGGCTTTAGAGAAATCCGTGTATATCGCGTCAGTTTGGAAACCATTCTGGAAGCCTGCGTGGCAATCATCAGAAAAAACATATACTGTAGGTTAGATAACGTAGATCTTGCAGCTACAGAGCCTTGCGTGTAGGGCTAATTAGATGTTTAATCGCTAAAATATAACTTGTTTTTAACAACGCATTCAAGAAGTTTAGATACAGTAGATAATTTGGAAATTGGTCTGTAATTCGCAGTATCGCTTTTATTACCGCTTTTGAAAATAGGAGAGACTGAAGTCAGCTTCCAATCATCGATAAATATTCCTTCAACCAATGATTTGTTAAAAATTATTTGAAGAGGTTGCACCAAAGAGCGAGAATTTTTAAACAAAGTTACAGAAAGCCCGTCTACATCTGAATGAGCAGAGTTTTTAATCTTTAACAATCCCTCAATGATACCATCATCTGATAGAACAAGCGAACCGAAGTCAACTGAAGAAGACACTTTCCCCTAGATATTATGGCGAATGTCTGCCAAATGTTCTTCCTGAATATCTTCATCAGACACGAAGTTAGATGAAAAGAAATCGGCAAATAAATTCGCTGCATCACTGACAGAGCAGGCAGTTACGTACCTATAAAAAACAGAACTAGAAAAAAAACAGGCCTTTTTAATCGATTTAATATATTTCCAAAAATTCTTCGGATCACTTTTTATATTAAGCTCAAATTTGTGAATGTATTCTTTATAAAAAGACTTATTTAAAGTACGAAACTTGTTCCTGCGGACGATGAAAAAATCATAATAGCGGGTTTCGTTAGTTAACTTGAACTTCTTAAAAGATTTATTTCTAAAATTTTTATTATGTTTAAGTTCTTTGGTGCACCAAGGAATCTTATAATTTACACGCTTAAAAATTGGAACATATTGAGAACATATCTAGGACTAAAGTTTTAAATATTTTAAAGCATTCAGGAACTTCAATATAGCCAAGAGATACTTCCCTATCAATTTCACGTAAAGCATTATCAAGAGTTTGGAAATCACACCCGGCAAAATTTAAGGAAGGATGAGCTCTATCAGGACCGAATTCAAAAAATTCTAAAAATTCCAAGTCTAGCTTTAAAGGAATATGGTGGAGGTTGATCGGCGATATTAAAGAAAGAGGCTGCGATAAAACAGAACTATAGTTGTCGCTTATAAAAATCAAATCTGATAAACGACTCATACTATAAGTTAACCCATTAATCTGAGTTAGACCCATGCCCAGTAAATTATCAATAAAAAAGGATTCAGTAGGACTATTGACGTTTGAAGGCGTTAGACATACGTTATTATCTAAATATAACCAATTAATATACTTCTTCTTAATTGGCGCGATAACCGCTTATGCGATTTTGGCCGAGTTTTACAAAGCGCGCCAATCGTTTCTTTCTCGTGCTAACCGGCGCCAACTGGACACACCAAGTGAAGCCAAGTTCTTCTCCAAATGATCTTTCCAACGCAGAGGAGGCCTTCCTCTTCCTCTACTACCACCAGCTGGTACCGCATCGAACACTTTCAAAGCCGGAGCGTTGGTATCCATTCGGACGACATGGCCCAGCCAACGTAGACGCTGGATCTTTATTCGCTGCGCTATGTCTATGTCGTCGTAAAGCTCATACATCTCATCGTTCCATCGCCTGCGATATTCGCCGTTGCCAACGTGCAAAGGTTCAAAAATCTTCCGCAGAATCTTTCTTTCAAACACTCCAAGGGTCGCTTTATCGGATGTTGTCATCGTCCACACTTCTGCGCCATACGTTAGGACGGGCATGATGAGAGCCTTGTAGAGTGTTAATTTTGTTCGTCGAGAGAGGACTTTACTGCTCAGTTGCCTACTTAGCGTAGCAAAGTAGCACTTGTTGGCAAGAGAGATTCCAAATTGGGTTTTCTAAATAAGCGAAGTCTTTTACAACCTCGAAATTATAACTGCCTAAAGTGACGTGGGTGCCGATACGCGAGTGCGCCAACTGTTTGTTTGAAAACAAGGGGTACTTCGTTTTGTCCTCGTTCACCACCAAACCCATTCGCTTTGCATCTTTATCCAGTTTGGAGAAGGCAGAACTAACAGCGCGGTTGTTAAGACCGGTGATATCGATATCATCGGCATACGCCAACAGTTGTACGCTTTTATAAAATATTGTGACTGAGCGATTAAGTTCTGCGGCTCGTACGATGCTCTCCAACATCAGGTTAAAGAAGTCACACGACAGCGAGGCACCCTGTCTGAAACCTCGTTCGGTATCAAACGGTTTGGAGAGGTCCTTCCCAATTCTGACGGCGCTGCTGGTGTTGAGCAACGTCATCTTGCCAAGCCGTATTAGTTTTGTGGGAATACCGAATTCGGACATCGCGGTATACAAGTAACTCCTTTCCGTACTGTCGAATGGCGCTTTGAAATCGACGAAAAGATGGTGTGTGTCGATTTTTTTTTCATGGGTCTTTTCCAAGATTTGGCGTATTGTACATATTTGATCGATGGTAGACTTTCCAGGTCTGAAGCCACACTGATAAGGTCCAATCAGTTGGTTGACGGTGGGCTTCAGCCTTTCACACAATACGCTCGCTAGAACCTTATAGGCGATATTTAGAAGACTAGTCCCGCGGCAATTGGAACAGATTGCAGGATCGCCCATCTTATGGATTGGGCAGAGCACACTTAAATTAATATCGCTAGGCATGCTTTCATCCGACCATATTTTGCATAGAAGCTGATGCATGCACCTTACCAGCTCCTCGCCGCCATGTTTGAATTGCTCAGCCGGCAGTCTGTCGGCGCCTGCCGCTTTATTGTTCTTTAGCCGCGTTATCGCTATTTTCACCTCGTCATGGTCGGGTAGCGAAACATCATTTCCATCGTCGACGATTGGGAGATCTTCACATTCTCTGTGACAGGCGGAGCTATCACTGTTTAACAGGTTCGAAAAGTGTTCCCTCCATAATTTAAGACTGCTCTGGATGTCAGTCACCAGTTCGCCGTCTTTGTTCTTACAGAAAAACGCCCCGGTCTTGAAACCTTCTGTAAGCCGGCGAACTTTCTAGTAGGATTTTCGGGCGTTGTTCCTGTTGGCCAGCATCTCAAGCTGTCCACACTCACGTATTTCTGCCTCTCGTTTCTTCTTTCGGATAATAAGTCTCTCTTCCTTTTTTAGCTCTCTGTAGCGGTCCCACATGGCTCGCGTTGAGCACGATCGCAGCGTGGCTCTATAGGCGGCATCCTTTCTTTCTGCGGCAGCATGATATTCCTCGTCGTACCAACTACTTTTTCGGGCTCGCCGGAATCCGATTTCTTCTTTGGCGGCGTTACGTAGAGAATGAGAAATGTTGCTCCATTGCTCGTGCATACCGGTTTGTTGGGCAGAACTCTCTGAAAGCAGGAGTGAGAGTCGAGTAGCGAATCTTCTGGCTGTTGTTGTAATTGCAATTTTTCAATGTTGAACATTCTTTGCGTAAGTAGATGTACGTTTTTTGATATGATCGATCTGATTTCGCGTTTTTCGATCAGGAGACAGCCAGGTAGCTTGGTGTATCTTTATATGCTGGAATCTGGTGCTGCAGACTACCATGTTTCGGGCCCCGGCGAAGTCGATCAGCCTCTGTCCGCTACCGGAAGTTTCGTTGTGCAGGCTGAATTTTCCGACTGTGGGACCGAAAATTCACTCCTTGTCCATCCTAGCGTTGAAGTCGCCAAGCACGATTTTTATGTCGTGGCGGGGGCAGCGCTCAGAGGAACGTTCGAAGCGCTCATAGAAGGAATCTTAGGGCGCCTCATCCTTCTCTTCCGTCGGGGCGTAGGCGCAAATTAACGGGATGTTAAAAAATCGCGCTTTGATGCGGATTATTGCGAAAAGCTCGTCCACCGGAGTGAAAGACAATACTTGGCGACCTCGTCTCTCCCACAGCAAATCCGACACCGAGTTTGTGCTCCTTTACATGGCAGCTGTAGTAGACGCCGCAAGGTCCTATGTTTTTCTTGCCTTGCTTCGTCCATCGCATATCTTGAATGGCAGTGATGTCAGCCTTTACCCTCACGAGGACATCAACCAGCCGGGCAAAGGCACCTTCCCCATTAAGGGACCGGACATTCCAGCTGCATGCCCTCAAATCGTTTTCCTTATTTCGTTTGCAGAGGTCGTCATCAGTATAGGAAGTTCTCTTCCGAGGCTTATTTAATCTTTTCATAACTTCATTTTTAAGTTCCGGGTCCCAAACCCAGCGCACAACCAGCTATCGTGGAATGCTTCGCCTTCTCACGTTAGCTCACTTCCGAACGTGTGTTCGGAAGCTACCCAGAGGATACGTGGGCTAATCGTGGACGTTGTGAGCTGCTTGAACCATATGCAGAAGAATCGTCCTTGCCACTCGAAAGGGAATGGTGGTCAGTAACTTTCCCCACTTGCGTGACTTCTACACATGGAACCATCCTCCGAACCAATTTATATTGCTGGAACCAATTTATGTTGCTTAAGTTAAAATCCCCTAAGACACGTAATTGGTTATTCCCAATAACATCCTGAAGGGCTAACACGTTGTTCACATGCGACTGATACCAGCACTCATTACTTAAGGGTGGAATATAAGACACACAAATATAAAGAAAACTATGCACTCCACGTATTCGCACGCATATAGCTGGTCTTATACAATATCCGTCACATGCAATTGAATGAGTGATGCGTGACGATTACAGCGAACTGCAATCATGAATCCGCCTTCTCTGATACTCGTGCATTAAGTTTTAGCAGCATCTCTGTCTTTACGAAAAATAACGTAAAGGTTTGGATAAAAAAATTCAGCATCAAAAAAGTTTGAGTTGAGCCAAGTCTCAGTTATAACCACCACATCATACTCACACCATGAACTAAGCAATCTCAATTCATCTGACTTACTTCTTAGTCCGGACGCATTTTCATAATAAATTTTAATTCGATTATTAGACCTGGCACAGGCAATATTTTTTAACATATTGAATGATGTCATGAGTTGACACCGTAGGTGGGAAAGAGGACAAATGTAGCCACTTAAAGCGTACAGCAACCTCTAGTTCGTTGTTACCACCAGATCCAACAACACGTAATTGATTTTTCTTACGCTTACTCTTTTTACTCTCAACAGAGACCCAAACAGAATCAGTGGGAGCCAGTGAAGAGTTTTTATGTTGTGAAGCAATTATCTGCGAAGGTAAATTGTTATTTACACTCTTATCATTAACGGAGGGAGCATCAACTCCACTACCAACAATTGGGCGAAGTAATAACGGAGAGCTATTGCGAACGAAAGGCGTAACAGGCGGCGATAAATTCTCAGAGGCAGAGGAAGCAGCAGCGCATGTGACGGCAGCAGAGGCGTCAGCAGCAGCATTTGATGTTATTTGAAGACGAGGGGCAGCAGTATAACTGCTGGAAGCAGAAAAATAGCACAGTTGTTGTCATTGAATTAGTTGTGTTGGCAGCGCGCGAGAAACAGCCAGTATTAGCACAAATAGGCACAGGATTTACTGCCGTAAAGCAGTTCTTAAATAATCTCTTCTTAGAGAGAAGTTCCGTTTGAAGGTTATCAACCTTTACCAGTAGCACTTGTTTATCTTCATAAAGAGATCGCAGCAGAGAAAATACATGAACATTCTCTGCTCTAAGCCCAGCTAATTATTTCAAAACAGCAGTGAGCGAAGATTCCAACCCTTTCTCATTTTGTTGACTTTTGCTTAGCTTTTCAGTAACTGGCGGAACAGATGGTCCTTGTTGTTTTTCAAGCACATGAGCAATAACAATATTCTGATCATCCACAGGTGGTAATGCATCAGGTGTGTTGCGGGGTGGAGGCGGGGAGCGAATTAAGTTTCGCCGCACTTTAGTATAAACTGCACAAAAAAGATCACGATCTGACTTCACAAATAGTCAGCATCAGCTTCTGACAGGTTAACACATTTCAAATGGAAAAGTTCCTTGCATTTGGAGCATTGAATTTTCGGCTGACCACGTTCGACTTTTTGCTTGCATGTGCAAGGCATGGACAAATGGCAAATGAACTAATCGCAGGCACATCCGAACAGCGTGACGGTTGAAACTCATATAGCGAGATAGACGATACCACACTGCTAAGCAGCTTCCTAGAAGCATGCTTAGAGCCTCTCTTATTCATCATAATAGGTGTTAATGCAGTTAGAGCCTTCGTTACTTTATCGCTGGCATATGTTAGCTGCTGCTAAAAAGCTCAACCTATGGTCAATAATTACTCCAAGATATTTGATGTACAGCTTAGACTCGAGTGCGTGGTTATTTACTCTATGATTTGCCGTCTCAACTATTTTCCTACTACTGATAAGAATTTCTTCTGTTTTATGGTTTGCAAGGCTTAAACCACTATTACACAACCAATCTTTTGTAATTTCTATCGCTTGGTTACAAATTGTTTCAGCCTGGTTATGGAATTTAGCAACGACCGCGATCGCAATGTCATCAGCAAACCCTTTGATTTGGGATCCTGTAGGTAGTTGGAGACGGAAGACTCCATTGAATATTATATTTCAGAGAAGTGGGCTCAACACTCAGCCCTGTGGGCCTCCTTTTGTTACTCGTACATTTTGATTCCCTCGTCGGTTTTATATTGCAGCACTCTGTTAGAGAAGTAGCTTGCAACCATTTCCCGAATGTATACTGGGACTCGGAAATTCTCCAGCGCACTTAGGATTTTCTCCCAGTTAGCTGTATTAAATGCATTTTCTACTTCCAACGTTGTGACTAAGCAACACTCTTTATCTCTGTAGATCCAGCGAGAGCCTTCAATCGATTAGGGAGCGATTCGCTTAACCGCCATAACCGCATCTGTAGAAGAGCATGTTTTACGGAACCCATATTGACGCGGTGATAACCCTTCGGTCCTATCGATGGCAGTTTCTAGGCGATTTACAATCAGCCTTTCTAATATTTTGCCTGCCGTGTTCAGCAAGCATAGTGAACGGTAGCCTGAGGGATTTTCCGCCGGTTTAGACCCTTTCGGTATTAGGATTAGTTTTTGCAGTTTCCTCTTTTTCGGGAATGTGCATTCCTCTAATCAGGAGTTGTAAACGTCCACAAAGATCTCTTCATGCTTTTGGATTGCCAGTTAAAGGGCTTCATTAAGGATCGCATCGGGTCCGGGGGCCTTATTGCTTTTAATCTGTTTGCAAATGTGCAAAACTTCGTCGCTGTTGGTTGGTTGGTTGGTTAGAGTGGTGATTCATCCAGAATCCAACTAGCGCTTCCGCACCATTTTGTTGCCACATCCTCGTTACCAAATTGTTTAACAGTTATTTGCAGCAGGACTATATCCGGTCTGTGCGGTTTAGGAACCTTATTAGGTTGTTGACGTCTACGCCAGACAGTTGTTCAAGACTCTCGAACAGCGGTTTGCCCAGGGTTAACATTCTGTCCTTCCATAGGGCAGGGCATTCACAGAGGAAATGGAGGATTGTTTCTTTTTCCTCCAGTTGCTTACAACTATGACAGTATGTGTTGTAAGGGATGCCCATTTTGGCGGCTTGTTCTCCGATAGACCAGAAGCCAGTTATGACTGCCGTAAGTCTGCAGGTGTCCCGTCGTTTCATGTTTATTAATGTCAACGATTGCTTGAGGTTGTAGGTGGGCCATAACGTTTTGCTGATTTTGCATTTCGTCTGGTCTCTCCATCTACAATCTGCAATTCGAAGGTATTTTGACCGCACCTAGTGGAGTGAATACTGGTAATGCAAGAGCGCTATTCATGGCAGATCCCCCTCTTGCCAGTTCATCAGCTTTTTCGTTACCTTCTATGTTCCGGTGTCCCGGGACCCAAATCAAGGTTACTCTATGGTTTTCACTCAAGCTGGTGAGTCTATTCCTACTTTGCTCCACCACTTTAGAGGTTGTTATAGTCGCGTCCAGCGCCTGGATTGCGGCTTGGCTATCCGAAAGAATAGCGATATTGCCCTTAAAAGAGAAATCTGCGATTAGTAACCTACAGGCTTCCCCAATTGCTAGTACTTCCGCTTGGAAGACGCTGCTGGTATTGGGGAGACGCACAAATTTTTCAATTCCAAGTCTCCAACACCACAGTCCATTTTACTGCCATCTGTATAGACTGTGGTATCGAAGCTGCTTAGAGAGAATCCCTTATTCCATTCTTTTTTAGATGGAAAGAGTGTGGCAAAATTCCTATTGAACGTTACCATCGGGACGATGTAGTCAGTCCTCACCGAGGTTAACTGAGTTTGTCGCAATAATAGACTAGCGTGACCATAAGTTTTTCTTTTCCAGCGACCCGCTTCATTTAACCTAAATGCACTCATGGTTGCCGTCTTCTTTATATGTAGGTCTATTGGAATAACGTGTGTCAGTGCATTGAGAGCCTCTCTAGGACATGATCTGATTGCACCGACCGTTATTGCACCGACCGTTATTGCACAGGCTGATCTTTGTATTCTGCAGAGTAATTTGGTATTGTACTCTCTCCCTAGAGCTTTCCACCAAACTACCGAAACATACGATAAAATGGGTCGTATAACCGCCTTATACAGCCATAATGTATGCTTAGGTTGAAGACCATAACTTCTTTCAAGCATACGTTTGCAGGCATATAAAGCAATTTCTGCTTTCCTTACCCGTTCTTCGACGTTTAACTTCCAGCTAAGTTTGGAGTCCAAAATTACCCCTAAGTACTTTGCACTGGTTGATAAAGCCAGAGTTTGTCCGTTGATATTTGGTAGGGTAAAAGTTGGTACCTTGTATCTGGTGGTAAAAAGCATAAGTTCTGTTTTACGCGGGTTTAAACTTAGCCCACATCCTGTGGCCCAAGAGTTAAGCTCGCCTAACGCCCTTTGGATGATCCCACTGATCGTATTTGGACACAGTCCTGACACCATTAACACCACATCATCAGCGTACGCCACCACTTTTACCCCACCTCCGTCAAGTTTTGTTAAGATTTTGCTGATCACACATAGCCAAAGAAGTGGAGATAATACTCCCCCTTGTGGAGTGCCCCCGTGGACCTTCTTGGTTATGTTGATATTACCCATATTAGCTTTGATGATCCTCGTTTCTAGCATGGAGATGACCCAGTTACTAATGCAACTGTCCACCTCCAGGTTTATCAACGCCCGTTGGATGCCATCTGTGCTAACATTGTTAAAGGCGCCTTCGATATCCAAGAATGCCGCCATAGTATAATGTTTGCTCTCTAGAGAGCCCTCTATTGTTCCGATAACCTCGTGAAGCGCCGTCTCCGTAGATTTGCCTTTAAGGTATGCATGTTGTGCAGTTGATATACCAGAGCTCTCCAAAGAGCTTCTGAGGTGCGTATCCAAAAGTCTTTCACAAGTTTTTAACAGGAAAGACGAAAGACTGATTGGCCTGAAGTCTTTCGCTGATTCATGTCCTCTTCTACCTACTTTTGGTATGAAGACGACCTTGACTAGTTTCCAGCTGCCTGGAATATGGCCTAAGTTTAACCACGTTTTAAAAATTTCCTCTAGCCATGGTAGGATACAGTCCAAGGTTTCCTGTAACATCTTTGGAATGATCCCATCTGGCCCCGGAGATTTAAAGGGTGAGAAAGATTTGATTGCCCATGCAACTTTTTCTTTGGTAATAATTTCATTTGCAAGATGCTGTGGATTATATTGGCTCCGCCTAATGTTACCCTCTCACTTTCGTAAGCGCTGCATCCCGGAATATGCGTGTTTAGCAGAAGCTCTAGCGATTCTTCTGCTGTAGCAGTCCAAGTTCCATCAGGTTTCTTGACCCAAGAAGCCATAGAGTGGTCTTTGGAAAGAACCCGGCTAAGCCTAGCGGAATCCCTAGTGGATTCGATTGACGAACAAAATTCCCTCCAGCTCTCTTTTTTGGCGGCCCTGATTGCCTTCTTGTACTGTCGCCGACTTTCTCTATACAATTCCCAATTTCCCGTCGAGTAGCTGAGGTTAAACGTTGATCTAGATTTTTCCCTTAGTTTTAAGAGCTCACTACTCCACCAAGGAGGGTGAGTTTTTTTGCTAAATTTTATGGGGCAGGACGTTTTGTAGGCCCTACTAAATGCCTTTTCCAGTGTTATGACCCTACTCTCAAGGCTTTCCGTGAGAGTGATTTGAGGGATAGGAGTCCCTCCTATCCTCTTGTTTACTGCATTTTTGAACCTCTTCCAGTTGGTTCTTAAAGGATTTCGATACGGTAGGGGTGGATCTACCTTAAGATCCAAATCGTAGAGGATCCAACTATGATCAGAAAAGGACCTTTTATTGGATACCCTCCAATTATCTACCCTTACTAAGCTATTTTCAGACAGTAGAGTAACATCAATCACTTCCTCCCATCCTCTGAAGTACTCCGTACCAGGAAAGGTGAAAGTGGGAGTGTTACCCCTGTTACATACCGATAAGTTAGTATTAATAATAAAATTATATAAAGACTCACCTCGGTCGTTTGTCTCGGAGCTTCCCCACAACGCATGCCTCGCGTTGGCATCGCATCCGAGCAGCAGGTTCTTGTTTCTGGCTTCACACACAAGCCGACGAGCCTCCTCGGGTGGTGCTGGCCGATCATGTGCCATGTAGATGGAAGCCAGTATGATGCCGACACCGTCAGCGGCTTCTACCTCCACAGCCGTCACATCCTGTGAACAATACGATGGGATTAAAAATATGTTCAAATGTTTCTTAGCTACAATACAAGATCTGGGGTTACCTTCAGTCCGTTTGTAGAAAAGGTTGTGGTTGTTCCCAGTTAACCCCTTCACCTCGGTGCTCCGCACCCAGGGCTCCTGGATTAAAGCGATGTCGACGTCCTCCTCCGCCAGGAGAACGGTTAGGTTGTCCGTTGCAGTCCGTGAGTGCTGCAGGTTTAATTGGACAACCTTGAGACCCATGCTGCTGGTCGCTTTACAATTTGACGGCGTCGCCAAGCTGCACTCCCGGGTGCTGCTTATTAACGCCATCGTTTTTGGTAGATGCGGCGTCGTCAAGTTGCATGCCTGTGAGCAACTCGTTGGCGCCGTCAACCTCGTCCTGTTCATCCTCCGGATTTGCAGATCGGAATATCTTCAGTTGCGTTTTTCTGACGCCGAACCGAAGTTTATTGTCCACTTTTCCCAGTGGCTCGATACTCTCCTCCGATATTTGGAGAAGGAAGGACACACTGTTCTTTTGCGGAGCCTCCGCTTTGATGATGCTCCAGTCATCCATCGGAACAGTGCGGTTGTGTGCCTGCAAGTATGGAATAAGTTGCTTAGCTTCGAATTCCATGTTCGGGATCCAGATGCGAGCCCTCGGCCGTCGAGGGATTTCGCTGGCCGGGATTAGTTTGAGCCTCAAACCTTCCCAGTCGCTCTGGATCTTGCCCACAACTGTTTGCAGGAAGTTAAGGGAGAGTTGATCATCGCACTTGATCACCCTGTATCCGCGGACCACCTCCATTGAATCAAATCCTGTCACATGACCCTCCGGGTTTCCCATGACATGATCGACGACAATGCGGGATAGGAGTGCAGGTTTACCGCGGTTTGTTATTTCATCAACCATCACTGTTAGTCAACCATCGATTTTCGTCGTCCTCCATACAGTTGGAAACGTTGGCTGCGATGCTTTCCTGTTGGGGGAACAATGTTTTGACCACGTTGTGCAGTATAACCGAACATGTCGTGTGCAGTGGTGTGAAAGCTTTTGTTTTTCTCATCACAAACTGATATGCAAATCTCCATGGATTGCTGTCAGCCTCCTCGCATAGGTTTTGAAAGCACAGGCGTTTGCTGCTCTTAATTGAGTTTTTAAATGCCTTGAATTTATAAGCGCTATGTCAAGCATAGCGAATTCTTCTAAGAGGGCTGTTCCTCTAGGGATGGTTCCGGGCATCCCCAATTCACTGTCCAAGGGTTTAAGTCACCAGCTACGATAACCGGTCTATGATATTTAATGTCATGTGCAAGGACGTGTATAGCTTTAGCCGGGGTTAAGCTAGGTAGAAGATAGCAGCTGCAAACAAACAGTTTTCCAACACGAGCTCATACAAAGCTACGAGTTGTGTTTATGTTCGTCATCCGTGACCTATTCAATGCTTAATTCCAGATAGCCGATTTGCCCGTTCTGTCGGAGACACAATCGTTGCCATTTCCGCATTTATAAGGTTCGCTGAGTATTGCAATATCTATTTTGTGCTCTCGCACGGATTGTTCGAGCAGGCTTTGTGCCTTTTCGCAGTGATTAAAATTCAGTTGGAGAAACTTCATTTATGTCGCAGTTCTTTGAGTGCTCTTTGATATAAAGGGCAATCGCTGTTAGTCATCGCGTGTGCGGTGTCGCTTATTTTTTTTTTTTTTCGCAGATTATGCAATTTGATATTTGGGTACAACACTTCGCCAGGTTATCTTTGCTGTCGCACTTCAAGCAGAACCTGGTGAAGTCGTCCGTGCTTTTGCATTTCGCTGTGATATGCCCGTATTCCACGCACTTAAAACACCTCTTCGGATGAAGTTTGTCTCTAATACGTCAGATAACCAGCCCAATCTCTATTTTGCTTGCTGCTGTAAGCTTAGTAACCGGTGTAACTTTTAGGGTTGCCGTTTGTGTTGCACCACAAACTTTTCGCAAATAAACGACTGCAGACGAAGGCACATTTAGTTCCTTGAATTGGTTGGTTAAAGCTTCATGAACATCTTCTTTCGTCGTGATTTCATTTCTATCTGCCGTAGTTCAGTTGGTGTCCTCACTTCGATTTTGTCTCCTACGGCAGCTTTAACTGCTTCGTTGGTCTTCAGGGTGTTTGGATCAGTTGATCGTTCGAGCACCAGTAGCAAGTCTCCATTGGCGGTTTTCTTAACACCATATACTCTCGAATTGAACTCCTGTAAACGTGGCTCTGTTTTCACGCGTTTCAGAATGTCTGCATATGAGACATTGCCAACATTTTTAAGAACGATGGCGTCTTTACGGGGCGGTCTCTGTCGCCTGCGACTTCCTCTCGTGTGTGTTTCGTCTGTTTGTTGGTTCCTTTACGGTTTTTCTTAGCAATTACAGTGTTCCATCCTTCGGAACTGGATTGCTCTTTCGTTGATACCGACGTTTCCTTCAGAGGTCCATCGTGGTCGTTTTTACCCTTTTTTGACGGGCTTTTCCGTGCAGCGACTGTGTCTATAGATTTTTTTGGCGTTGCGCCCCTGACGCGCTTTATAAAAGGCGATGTTTGCGTGCATATTTTGTTTTGCTTGCGGTACAATACTTTTGTTATTGTTCTTTTTAGCATCCTTATTCTAGAAGTCATAAGGGATCTTTCTAACTTCTTGCGGAGTTCAGAAATGCCCAAAACCAGATCCCACATTGGCTGGTTGATGTTTCGCTTTGGGAGTTCCATCATCTCCGTTATCTCCTTAATCTTAGCGCTAATGTTCCGATTGAGTTCTTCCTTGGTCACCTCCTTTGCGGCACTGCTGTACTGAAACATGGTTACGAAGATCTGGTTCTACCAATCAACGGAGGCGAATGAGCCAATATGGAAAGGGTTTTTTATCAGCTTCCTGCTGCTGTTACTACCACCTGCAGTCTCTTTTGATAGAACGAAAGTTGGAGTGGTTGCTGTTATTTTAGCTTCTTCTATTGTTTTTTTTTGTTGTTGTTCAAATTCATGGTGGTTGGACCACAACTCGTAAGCCGTTCTCCTAATCCCGATGCGTAGTCACTTATCCATGTTTCCTTGGTTATCTTTGAAAGTAGGGAAGACATGCGATGGTTGACAAATGCTCCTAATGAGAGCCTAAGCTCAAAACCGAATCAGTGCTAACTAGGAATGTAACATCTTATGGCGACGAGATATAGAGCGTTCTTAGAGATTCTTCATAGTTTTAACGGGGTGATCCATTTACCTAAATGCCATTTCAGCTAAATTTGGCTTTGCTTACTAAGGAAACAGAATAGTGCAGCCGTCATCTCGTGGCAGTATGTTTCAAACATTTTCCAGTATATCGTAATTAAGACTTTACTCGGCTCGGTCTTAATGTCCACTATCAAACAGCCGCCTCTAACCTGGGGTAACGTTTGGTACAGTAACGTCATCGGAATTCCTAACTTATAAACCGCATCCTTGGTTTCTGCTGCTCATTGTCGGGGATTATTTATTTGTTTAAGACTTATTCACAACTAACCTGTTACTACAGGCCTTCCGTCTGTCCGCCACCTGCCGACCCCCACGGTAGCTTAGAGCCCAGCTTAGTCGAACGATCCCGAAGAACGTGACTCCGCATATGCAGGCACATATTTGTATGTGCATTTGCACACTTCATTCCCTAGCCTATGTACGTACATATTTGTGTTTTGAACTTGCAACAAAACAATGCTTATTAATATACATATATGCATGTACATACAACTGCACACACTTTATTCCTCTAACTGCGTATGCCGTCCAAAGCTAAACTTCTATGCCCACCGACTACAAGAACAAAATGCATTAATATGCGCTGCCGTAGCGGCCATGATTCTAAATAGTTACCATGGCGCTGAACAGTCTAAAATAGTCGTGGCGGCGCTGAACAGTTTCAACTATTGTACAGCACAACAAAGAAAATGCATTTATAAGCTCGAGCTCATATTTCTATGACCAAAGTACCTTCATTCATAAAACGAGCGGTCCATATTCCGATTTTTCTCAATGATTACAAAAATTTGCATCTAAGATAGAACATATAATATCAAATCACAATAGTCAATACTAGAATATTTCCTGCAGAAATATTTGCCAAGAATTGCCGAATTTTGAATTTTTGTGCGCATATATTTATATGCTGTGTGTATATATGTGGACTTGCCACAGCCAAAAATATTACGATTTCCTAAAACCTCCCATGAAATTCAGCGCACATTCATAGACACAGCACTGTATGTACAGTAACCTTCAAATATGTACGGTGACTTTGAAATATATATATAGAGTAACCTTCAAGTACTCTGATTTCAGAGTAAGTTTCTATCCTTGCATATTTTTTTGTGCATTGAAGATTGAAGAACTACATACATAAAGTAATATACTAATTAACTAATTACCTACTATCAGAGAACATAAAATAACTGTTTCGAAATTTTTTCCTAGTATTGAAATCTCCGACACAGAACTTTTGTGTAACCTACTTGTGCTGTTTTCGGCAACTTACTGTATGCTCATGCGCGTACTTAACGCACAGCACCTGCGGTTGTCGAGCATTTATAAGACATATTTACATATGTACATACCTGGGTGCAAACATATATACGAGCCGCGGCCATTCGACATGAAAAAAATTCAAGATTTACCAAATATTGGCAAATAATTATACGCGAAATATTTCAATTTTGACCATTTTCGAATGGTCGAGAAAATTGGCATATGGGCGGGTCGTTTCATGAATGAAAGTATTTTGCTCTTAGAACTTCTTCTTCTTCTGAATTGGCGTGATAACCGCTTACGTGATTTTGGCCGAGCTTAACAGAGCGCGCCAGTCGTTTCTTTCTCATGCTAACCGCCCCCATTGGAAGCACCAAGTGAAGTGAATTCCGTCTCCACTTGATCTTACCAACGCAAAAGAGGCCTTATTCTTCCTCTGCTACCACCAGCTGGTACCGCATCGAATACTTTGAGAGCCGGAGCGTTTGTAGCCATTCGGACGACATGACCCAGCCAGCGTAGCCGCTGGATCTTTATTCGCTGCGCTATGTCTATGTCGTCGCAAAGCTCATACATCTCATTCTTCCATCACCAACGTTGCCAACGTGCAAAGCTCTAAAAATCTTACGCTGAATCTTTTTCTCAAACACTCCAATCGTCGCTTCATCGGATGCTGTCATCGTCTCTCTTCCACAACAAATCCGACACAGAATTTGCGATTCTTTACATGGCAGCTGTAGTAGACGTCGCAAGATCCTATGATTTTCTTGCCTTGCCTCGTCCTTCGCATTTCTTGAATGGCAGTGATGTCAGCCTTTACTCTCACGAGAACATTAATCAGTCGGGCAATGGCACCTTCCCCATTAAGGGCCCGGACATTCCAGGTGCATGCCCTCAAATCGTATTCCTTGTTTCGTTTGCAGGGGTCGTCATCAGTATAGAAAGTTCTCTTCCGAGGCTTATTGAATATTTTCATTCGGGGAGATTTTTAAGTTGTGGGTCCCAAACCCAGCGCACAACCAGCTATCGTGGAATGCTTCGCCTTCTCACGTTAGCTCACTTCCGAACGGGTGTTCGGAAGCTGCCCAGAAGATACGTGGGCTAATCCCGGATGTTGCGAGCTGCTTGAACCATATTCAGAAAAATCGTCCCGAACACCGCTAAGTGAATGGCGATCAGTCACTTTCCCCACTTGCGTGGACTTCTACACATGGAACCATCCTCCAGAACAATGAGCTCGAATTTATCAATTAATATTTTGATGAATTTTTGTTATACGCGTACTGTACAATAGCTGAAACTGCTCAGCGCCGCCGCGACTATTTTAGATTGTTCAGCACCGTTGCAACTAGAATAATGGCCGGTACGGCTGTGCATATTAATGCATTTTTTTCTTGCAGTCGGTAGGCATCGAATTTTAGCTTTGGACGAAATTTGCCTCTTCATGAAGATCTGCCATATTACATACGCCGGACCAATGCTTTTCGGACTCTATCATAATATCTACTAGGTTATAAGCCGTAATTGGCTTGCCCACCCTAGTCCTGAGTTCCTCCCTTTCTAACGCAAATCGCGGACAGACAAACAAAACATGTTCTGCGTCTTCTGCAGTTGGTGCACAATGAGAGCACTACGGGTCGCCTTCGTGCTTAAACCTATATAAGTAGGATTTAAAGCACCCATGTGCTGTCAGTATTTGGGTCAGATAGTAATCTAACTGTTCATATTCACGGTTTATCCATTTGTAAATTATGGGAATCAAACGGTACTTCCACCGTCCGTTGAGGGACGAGTTCGCTTTTTCGTGCCATGAACGCAGGCTACGCTCTCCTGCTATCTTGCATATTGTCACCCGTTCTGAAGTAGCTTTTTTGTTGAAGATTTCAGCATGCTCTGTTGCCATTAGATTGATTGGGAGTAGTCCTGCTATAGCCACCGAGGGCAGTCAATCGGTACCCCGATTTCATACACTTCGCATATGAGCTGTAATCTGTGGCTTTCGCGCATGCTGCAGCTGCGTACAGCAAAACCGATGAGAACACACTATTAAGTAGTCTCCTGCTGTTTTGCCTAGGGTCTCTAATATTCATCATTAGTCGCGTTAGCACAGTTACTGGTTCTGCTGCATGCTGCTCGCGTACACCAAGTGCTCTTTGAAATTAAGCCTACGGTCAATTATTACGCCCAGGTACTTAAAGAATGACTTTGATTCTATACCATGGTCGCCCACAATTATATTGGCTCACTCCACCATTTTCCTGCAGCTAAATGCTAATTCTTCAGTTTTATGGTCCGCAATAGTTAGACAATAGTTAGACCACTGTTACACAACCATTGCTTTACCATGCCGACAGCTTGACTGCATGTTTCTTCGGCTTGACAGAGTGTATTAGCCACGACTACAACAGCTATGTCGTCGGCAAATCCTATGATTTGCGACCCTAGAGTCAGATTGAGGCGCAAAACTCCATTGTACATGACGTTCCAAAGTAAGGGTCCCAGGTATGCAGCATAGCAAATCGTCTACGGCTCTCTTGTGCCGTAGGCATGCAAAACTGCAAACAAACCCACATATAATACTTATACAAGAACCCTCCTTCGAGGGAGCTAAGAGAAGTAGTCAAGTATGCAGAATTCCATAATCTGGGGCTAATAGTGGGCTGTGATGCAAATTCACAGAACATTGTGTGGGGAAGCAGCAAGTGCAAACCCAGAGGTCTCAAGTTACTAGATTTTATCCTGTCATCCGATTTGGTCATTCAAAACACTGGTAACAAACCAACTTTTGTGACCAGAAGGAGACAAGAGGTGATTGATTTGACACTTACCAATAGGTCAGTTGGAAATCAAATCAACCGATGACGAGTTTTGGAAGAGGACTCTCTTTCTGATCATCGTCTTATCGAATTCCGACTGGGAATTGACACAATATCAATACCTTCCGGTAGGAATTCTCACAATGTGGACTGGGACAGGTATGGTGAGCTTGTAACAGAGCCATTACCAAACCTGAAAAAACTCAAATCAGCAAAAATGATTGAAGATGCTACTAAGAAATTAGAAGGTACTTTAATCAATTGCTTTGAGGAACTGTGCCCACTCAGGCAAAGCAGACAGGAGAAAGTGGTTCCTTGGTGGAACCTTGAACTGTCGAAGCTTCATGTACGGTCCAGGAAACTTCTTAATAAGGCCTAGAAGACCAAAACAGAAGAGGACTGGGCCAATCATCGACTTACACAGAGAGAATATAAGAAAAAAGTACGGAAAGCCAAACTTGAATCCTATAGAAATTTCTGCAGTAACGTCGAAGAAATGAGGGAAACAGCGAGACTTTGTAAGGTCCTTCATTTAGACCGCACAGTAAGGCTGGATTCCATTCGAAAACCTGATGGCTCATACACCATTTCCAAATCGGAAACGTTTAATGCTCTACTCGAAACCCATTTGCCGGGTAGTAGAACTCTCTCTGAAGTAGAGAGGGGCATGAGCAATATCGGTAGCAACGGTGGAACCTCTAGGTACAGCTGGTATATTGCTAAGGTACGTTTCACAACTATTGGACATAGCTTACCCTCATAGATTTCGGCGTGAAATAATTATGGGTCGTACTTGTAAAAAACAAATAAAAATATGAAAACGTAGCAAACACTTCTAAGCTTGCATCTATAATACTTTTATTATCTGACCGACCCGTTTGTGAATGTAATATTGCTTTAAATTAAGAGTATAATGTTTTGGCCCTATATTATTCGTTTCATGACTATAGGACATATAACAAAATAACAAAAGAAAAACGGTTTAAAATTATTTGTTTATTAAATTGTGTTTCCATTCGTTTGAATACATTTGAATATTCTTTTTGGCATAGAATTAATTAAATTTTTAAGGAGGTTTCCATTTAAAGCATCCCATTCTCGTAGAATGGCAGCTTTTAAATCGTCAACTTTATTATACTGCTGATTTTCAGCATTAACCTTCCTGGCTAGCAGGCCCCAAATATTCTCTATTGGATTGAGATCCGGAGAGCATGCTGGCCAGCCCAAAAGAGGGATGTTTTTGTCTGAAAACCACCCTTTCGTTTCCCGACTAGTGTGGATTGCAGCATTGTCCTGCTGGAAAATCCATGACTTTTGCCTGTTTGCATTTAAAAAAGGCAGCAGACTGCATTGGAGCACGTTTGTGTAGTCCCGGCTTTTCATTTTGGAGGAAACGAATTGCAGCTCCAACTTCGAATCCATCGAAAAAGCTCCCCAAACCATAGCCGATCCACCACCAAAATTTCTCTTAGAAAAAATTTGGGGCTCCTTTCTTAAATCTCTCCAATAACCACGGTTGCCATCAGGGCCATCAAGATTCCATTTTTTCTCATCTGAAAAAATTATCTAAAGTGATAGAAATTTTTTTACAATTACCATTTTTTGAGTGTGGTATTACGTACCTGAGACCAGTCCGTGGCCATGTGTTGTTTGGCGAATTCCATTCGAGCAGCTTTGTGACGAGCAGTCAAATGCGGTGCCAACTTAAGTTTTTGGCGGCATATGTTTGGGGCTTGATGGAGCACCCTCCAAATCGTTGATTTTGACTCCTTTTTTGAAGTTAAATTCACCAGTTGCGAACAACTTGTAGATTTATTACTGGCATTTTTTATTATTACGCGACGGTCCCGATCAGAAAGCTTCGGTTTCGGTCCTCCGCGTCGTTTTGTGTCATATTCTGCCGGATTTGATAAAAAATTTGTCACCACGTGTCGGCTGCGACTTAATTTTTTCGCGATTTCTGTGACGCAGAAACCCTCCTCATCCAACGCAGTAATTTTACCTCTCTTGAATTCGGAAAGTTTTGAACCACTTGGCATATTGACATTTATTGTCTTTAAAAACTATTTTAATTAAAAGTAGTACTCAGCGAACACGTGTATGCACTTTAAAGCTTCAATTCCTAATGCGTTCTATAGTTATGAAACGGGAAAAGTAGTAACGAATTGCTCTGACTCGTGCTCAAAGTAACGGTACAAACAAACACAAAAACACCACGATGAAAAGTTGTTGTTTATTGATACTAAGAAGAATAACGGTATTATTCCATATATTCATTTATTTTTACAGAGTACCTACATATTTTTGGAGTAAAGATTAAATATTCATGTTATGTGTCCTATAGTTATGAAACGCACCTTAGTCGGATAGTGACAAAGGAATCGATAAGGTTTTCCTTGTCTTCCTTTGAGAACTTTAAGTCCCTTGGACTTGACGGAATATATGCAGCAATGCTTAAAAAGGAGGAGACAGGCTGATTGAGGCCCTGAAAAGGATCTCCACAGCCTGTCTCGCATTTGGTTATATACCATCCCAATGGCGACGCGTAAGAGTAGTATTTATTCCGAAACCAGGAAAATATGACTATTCCCTAGCATTCGTGTTGAAAAGTCTAGAACGAGTGGTGGAGAAACATATTCGAGTGGGGGTATTGCCGAGAAGTCCACTTAGTAGAAATCAACACGCTTACCAGAGTGGGAAATCATGTGAATCAGCCTTACACGATCTTGTTAGCAAGATTGAAGCCGGGCTGGAAGCTGACGAATACACAATGCGCGTGTTCGGGAACAAATTGGGGGCTTTTGATAATGTCACTTTCGGCTCGATATGTTCTTCTGCCGAACGAAACGGAGCTAATCAAACCATTGTAAAAGGGATATATTCCATGCTCTCTGAGAAGCTGTTAACCGCTGGTGGGAGCCGTGACGAACAAATTACTGTCAGGATCAAGCAAGGATGTCTCCAAGAGGGTGTTCTTTCTCCGCTGTTGGGGTTCTGGGTGGTAGACTCTCTGTTAGTGGAGATACTGGAAGTCGGTTTTCACGCCCAAGCATATGGGGACGACGTCTGTGCGCTAACGTCGGATAAATCCTTAAGGCGGCTTTGCACGAAAGTGCAGAGGACTCTTGACAAAATCGATGACTGGTGCATGAGACAAGGCCTTTCTGCTAATCCGAACAAAACAACCATAGTCTTGTTTACGAGAAAACGGGAATATGATGGGCTCAGTCTTCCAACACTCAAAGGTGTGACACTTGGTCTTTCCAACGAAGTTAAATATCTACGAGTAATCTTGGATAAGAAGCTGACTTGGGAGACACACGTTTCACTGAAGGTCAATCGTGCATTGAAGATTTTTCAGCAATGTCGTAGAGCCTTTGGTAGAACCTGGGGTCTGAAACCTGCTGTGGTCCTATGGATATACACGGCACTTATCAGACCAATCATCACTTACGCTTCTGTGGTCTGGTGGCGACGGAGCATGGTTAAGTCCACAGTCCGGGAACTATACAGGCTGCAAAGAAGTGTATGTTTATGCATCACGGGTGCCATGAGTACAACCTCTGGTGATGCCCTAAATGCTATGCTTGATTTGCTCCCCCTGGACCTTAAGATACAACAGGAAGCAATAAAAGCAATGTGTAGACTCCATAAATATGGTTTCTGGCACGAAGATGGAACTTCGGGACACAGAGAACTCTTTAAGTTGCTGTCGGAGCAGTATCCACTGTTTTTGGCACCTAAAGATGACCTGATACCCACAGTTTCATTCGGAAGGAAATTTGATGTCAGATTTCCATTGCGTGAGCAATGGAGCAATCCAGAATGCATGCAGGGAGGTTTGACGGATATTTTCTTTACCGATGGGTCCAAGAATGAAATAGGGTCTGGAGCCGGATGGTACTTAAACGATAGTAAAAAGCATCACTATGCTATGGCGGAAACGGCAACTGTTTTCCAAACAGAAGTTTTGGCCATCCTGAAAGTAGCTGAACGATTAATCGAGAGGAGATAGAGCGGGAAACAGATTGGAGTCTTCAGTGACAGTCACGCTGCACTGAAGGCCCTGGAAAACGCGAAGCAAACCTCAAAGATAGTTCAGGAATGCAAGAAGAAGCTTAATTCTGTCGCAAGACAAAACAGGCTTGTACTTATATGGGTTCCGGGACACTCCGGTGTTCAGGGAAACGAAATTGCCGATGAATTGGCTAACCGTGAATCAGCGGTGCCTCTACAGGGGCCAGAGCCAGTAATCAGAATCAGTTCCGCAGGAATCAAGAATTGGATCAGCGATTAAGTAGGCAATCTACATAAAGAGCGATGGTCTGGTCTAGAACGCTGCAGAACTGCAAAGGGTTCTGTGACAAGTCCGAACAGGAAACTGTTAAACTTTCTACTAAAACTTAGAAGGAAAGATATTCGATTGATGGTCGGCATCATTACAGGACACAACCCATGGGGTCAGCATATGACCACCATTGGAATCATCGAGGACCCGGTATGCCTGTCGTGCTTGGAGGAGGCGGATAGCACTGAGCACTTTCTCTGTGAGTGTCCTGCCTTTGCTAGAGCAAGGCTACGAGTATTGGGTTCCGATGTCATGAGAATGAGTAATATTCGTTCTCTAAAACTGGAGGATATTTACAGATTTGCCAAAGAATCTGGAAAATTCTCACAGGACTAACTATCTCTATATCTGTCTCTATTCTTTCCTATCTCTTTCTCTGATACTTTTCTCCCTCCCTCCTTGACTATCTACCCCCTTTCCAGAGCTTTAAATACAATGGGCTTTTTAGCCTGAGTGTTTTAGGAGCCACCAAATCTCCTGGTGCTCCTTGGCTCGACCTTTTCAAATTTCAATTTTCATATCAAGGGCTTTGTCTTCAATACTTTCCAGTTCACGGTGAATTCATCTATTTTGTCGTTCGGTGTAAGATAACAGGTTATCATTGTGAATTGGCTGTTTCGAACGTAGACGAAACCATCGCCTGATCCTTTCGCGTTTATTATGAAATTTGTGCCCCTAGGCAGCCAGATGGCGGCAATTCCCGACTCGTCTTCGATCCAAGCTTTCTCGGATTGAGCATATTGTTCGCTTATCTATACTGCTTGAACTCCTTTTTCGAAGACCATCTGCTCCAGTAGCCGGTCTGCATTTGTACTCCTGTGCATATTTCCTTGAAGTATAATCATATCTTATCTTATCTTGGCACGTTCTTTTGTCATCGGGCATTTGCCCGAGCCTGGCATCTACTTTGTCTCGCTGTGATTGGCGTCAGTTCATAGGCAACATTTGGGCTCTTTGATACACTCTTTCATTTTGTGCCCAGCTTCTCCACATCGGATGCATATACCTTTTCCGCATCTGTCTGGTCCTTTGCAGTTTGATTGAAGGTGTCCGACACCGAAGCATCGGTAGCACCACTTCAGAGATGGGCTAGCTCTCATCCATGCACTAACCCGATTTTGATATTATTTCGCTTGAGCAGCTTTTCTGCGCTTTCAATAGTGAGAGTAACATAAGCCCGTACTTGTTGTCGTTGATTAGGTTTTGTGATCCTAACATCCATATTTTCATTAGTGCCAGCTAGCATTTTTCTCACAGCGTCATAAACTTCCTTTTTCTCCGTGACGGTATCCAAGTCTCTGATCTCTACAGTTAAAGTTGGTCTGAGGGTTGTAATGGAACCGACCGCTCTTACGGTTTCCTCTAATTGTTTCAAAAAATCAGCGTTAACTGTTTTCCACTTTTCTAATTCAAGTAAAAGAGCGCCAGTTTTGGTTCTTCTTATACCTTTCACTGTTGTGGTTTCGTCTGGCATGGTCTTTTCTGGGATGTTTGTGAAGATTTCAGCATAACGGTGGCCCTCTACCGGCTTTACCAACACAGCCTCCGATTTTGGTTTTGGTATTCGTGCATTCTTCTTTTGGTTCGCTTTAGCCTTTTTTCCTCCATCGTTTTGCGCTCCATCACTTCCTTTTGGCACGGTATTGGGCCTAGATTTTTGCCGGCTTACCCATTGCCATTTCTCAGGCTCTCGAAGTCTTAGTTTCTTCGAAGAATCGGGTGCGGCAGGACTTTGTGCATTCCGTTTTGTGGTTAAAGGAGTACTCTCAAACATTTCTCTACGGCTTGCTCTTCTTCAGTTCGCATTTTGAGAATAAGCTCTTGTCACGGAGATGCAGTGGTTTCCCGCTCTGTGTTTTCTGTCCTTTGCAGTTACAGGGGTATGCGACGGCGCATTGGGCGCATACTTTTAACCTCTTTTGACGTTACTCTTACGTCTAATTCTTGAGCCGTCATTTCAGCTCCTTCATTGACCGTCTTTGATTTTCCTATAGTTGGCAATGTTCCACTCGTAAGAGGCAAATTCGCTTTTTGTGGTGGCGAGCGAAGCAATTGAGGTTTCCTTAGGAAAGGGCTCTGCTCAATATCTCCATCAGTAATGGCCTTCTGCTGTTTTTCTTCTTTTTGTCTTTTTTCCATAATTTTTTCCATTCTTTTTTATTTAACCAGCACATCGTGTGCAGGGGGGGCGGGCCGAAATAGTCAAGAGCGGGTGTGCCCTCGGAGGCAATGCTCCCACCCCAGTTCCCTGAGATCTGACCTACGCTTATCGATCCATGAAAACACGGACGACCGCCGCTCGCCCGGAGTAACGACAGCTACTACTCTTTCGCCCAATGAACACTTCCTGACCAGGGTCCAAGGCGGCTGGTTACTGATATACAACGAAGCTAACACATCGGCAGAGCGAACTCACATCACCCCTATGGCAGGTGGAAAGCCATAACGACCTATCCAGGGACTTCCAGTGCGCCCCGTTGCATACCAGTCATGCTTTTTAAATATAGTCGCACGTAACATCGTGAACAGACATTGACCAGCCACCGCCCAATATGGGAACAGACATGTGCTGGATTTTGTCTCCTAACTTTCTAGCTAACTCTTACAAAGTTGCTGAAACGAGGGACATCTTCACTAGGCTCCGCGGGGACGTCGTACCCGTCCCCTCCTTGTGAGAGATGCCCTTGCGGGCTCTTATACATTGGCTGCGTAGTTCTGCAATGTCTGCTGTCTACCAGTAGACTGGTTCGCTGTTGCGCTTGTTGGGCCTCGTTTTGGACATGGCTGAATCGCTTGCTTCTGTTAGGGGTCTCATGGTTTGAGTAGTTTTCTCAGATGCATCCCCTACGAGAGTTACATCTGCTAGCATTATTTCAGTAATCTCAGCCTCCATTGTTTTAACTTTGTACCGCGTGTCGTAGTTATTTGCGAACCATTCTTCGCCGTGCTTCCTTATTTCACAAATTATTGCGAGGTGATCGCTCCGAGTGTAGAGCTGGCTAACGAACCATTTCGTGCCGCGAACAAGACTAGAACTGACGAATTTAAGATCGACTATACATTCCGTTCCCGCCTTTTGATACGTCTGTTGATTTCCCGTGTTCATCAAGGCTATATCTAGCATGGCGAACGCTTCCAGCATCCCCAGGTAACAGCCCAAGCGTTGAAATCACCGGCCACCTGTCACATAGACCTCCTTTACATCTTGGGCCAGGTTCTCTAGGATGCATGTTGCTTCCAGCAGAGTTACGCTGGGAGGTAGATAGCAGCTGTAAATGTATGTGCCTTCAACGCGCGCACGTACAAATCCGCGGGCTGCATTCACGCTAATCAGTTGGGATCTATTTGTTCCACAGTTCTAAATAGTTGATTTGCCTGTTGTATCAGAGGCCCAGCCGTTACTTTTTTTGTGTTTTATACTAATACTAATTATAGCAATATCTATTTTGTGCTCCCGTATAGTCTGCTGGGGTAGGCCCTGAGCGCTTTCACAGTGGTTTAGATTTTGTTGCAAGTTCTTCATTTCTGGCGAATTTCTTTAAGAGCTCTCAAATACTGAGGGCACTTGCTGCTGGTCGTCGCATGCGCCGTATCGCTTGCCTTTTTCTTCTTATACATTATACAGCTTGCTGTTTGTGTGCAGTTTTTGGCCTGGTGATCCTTATTGCCACATTTGAAGCAGGTGTTACTAAGGTCAACTGAGCTTTTACAGCTTACTGCAACGTGCCCATATTCCAAGCATTTAAAACATCTTTTTGGGTCGATCTTCAGCCGTATGCGACAACTTACGAGGCCTATACGGATTTTATTAGCTTCCGCCAGCTTGGCAGCGATTTTCAGTGTTACTTTTAGCCGTTTGTGTTCCTCCGTAAGCTTTTCGCAGACCCACAATGGCTGAGATAGGTATTTGAGGCTCTTGAAATTGTCTTGCTACCGCTTCGTGAACTTCTCCCTTTGTCGTGATTTCATGAAGGTCACGGATTTCCCACTGCCTTAGCTCCGTAAGTGCACGGACATCTAAAGTTTCTTCTAGGGCCGCCTTAACAGCTTCATGAACCTTCGAACCAGCAGCAGCAGTAACTTTTTGGCTGTTTTTTTCACTCCTTGTATATTATTACTAAACTCCTTAAGACTTGGCTCTGTTTTAAAGCGCTTCAAAATTTCAACATATGGGATGCTACCAGCACTTTTGACTACGACAGCGTCCTTACGTGGTGGTCTTCTCCGTCTTCGTTATTTTTCGCTTCCTTATCGTCTCATTTAAGAGTATTCTGTGTAGACCCCTTTTGGTTCTTCTAAGATTTAACCAATTCCCATTTTTCTGTGCTTGTTTGCTCATTAGTTGTAACCGGCGTATTTCTCAAGACTCCAACTGGGTTAGTTTTGCTTCTTTTGGCTGAGCTTGCGGCGGCGTTAACAATTGCCCTCTTTGGCGTGCAATCCGTGGTCCGCTTGATCAGAGGTGATGTTGGGTACCTTTTTCTTGAATAACAGGTTTCGCTTCTTTCGTCCCTCTTGTTGCCTGGTTCATCGGGTTTAGGACAGATCTTCCTAGTTTTTTATGGAGATCCGTTATATTCGCGAACAAATCCCTCATTGGCGGATTGACGTTTCGTTTCGGAAGCTCCATCATTTCCGCTAACTTCTTAACTTTATCGCCGATTGCTTGGTAAATTTCTTCAGCCGTCATCGTCTTCACGAAACCGAAGTGCTGCATACACGTTGATGCCAATCTGGTCCTTCCCGTGTCTGGTGGCGAGTGCGTCAGCCTTGAACTCTTTTGGAAAGGGTTTTTAAGGAGTTCACCGCAGCTATTATTGCCATCTGCAATAGCTGTTGTAATTTTTGCTGTTACTTCAGCCTCTTCTGTAGTTTGTAGTTTTGTGTTGTTCGTATTCATGTTGCATTGGCCCCAGCTTCTAAGTCGTTATCCATATTTCGATGCGTAGTCACCATTGACGATTCCATGGTTATCTTTGCATGTAGGGAGGCCATGCCAGGGTTGACAAAGGCTCCTTATGGGAGATTAGGTTCAGAGCCGAATCAGTGTTAACTAGGAATATTATATCTAGACCTACACCGACACTTAATGGCGCCGGAATATGGAGCGTTCCTAAAGATTTGCCATTATTTTAACGGGGCGGGGCAACTGCACCATTAGCCTGAATGCCGTTTCTGCTGGATACCACTCCGCATACTAAGAAAACAGAATAGTGCAGTCGTCAGCTCGAGATATTATGTCCAATCATTTTCCAGTATGTCATAATTAAGACCTTACTGGGCTCAGTCTTAATGTCGTTGTTTATGGTTTGACAGCCGCACCTAACATGGTGAACAGACGCTGACCAGGAAGCCGTCCATTATGGAACCGTCGCGCCTGGTTCTTTGTATTACTCATCATGCCTCCATGTGATGAGGGGAGCACTTATATCTTAGAGGCGGTGCCTTCTCGCCACTGTCACAAGAACTTCATCAGATTTATGCTGGCTTTTATACCGCATCCTCCGCTCCTGATCGCTAAATTGTCGGGGGTTGCTTATTCGTTTAAACTTATTTCGCAACTGGTCTGCTACTACAGGGTTTCCGGTTATCCGCAACCTGCCGACCCCCACAGTAGCTTAGAGCCCAGCTTAGCAGTCCGATCCCTAAGGAGCGTGGACCTCCGTATGTGTGCGGTTGTATGTGCATGCATATGTGTATATTAATAAGCATTGTTTTGTTGCAAGATCAAAACACAAATATGTACGTACATTGGCTAGGGCATTAAGTGTTCATACGCACATACAAATATATACATACATGCATATGCAAAAGAGAATTATTTTAGCATTTGTCAGGCAGGAATTCCATCATTGGGATATTTACCCCCTAATAACTGCCGGTAAATATGATAAGGCGATCTAAAAGATCACACAAACGGCATTGATACCCTGAAAAACCCAGGTGGAAGCTACACAAGGAATCCAGAGTAAACCAGTCAACTTCTGCTGGACACTCACTTCCCTGGATCACTTGTGCTAGACGACATCTCTGTGCCGGCAGAAACTACCACACCTGCGAGTTCTAAGAGCTTAAAACTAGCAAACAAGCTATTCCATGAAAAGCGGGTACAATGGGCGATATCAACATTCAGCCCATACAATTCTCCTGGACCTGATGGGATATTCCCCTGTCTTTTACAGCAGGGTGCACACCATATTATTATATCTAATTTGACCAGACTATACAAAGCAAGCTTACTGCTAGGATATTTACCTACAAAATGGGCTGAGGCTAAGGTCGTATTTATTCCAAAGGTAGGGAAAAAACCAGAACAATTGCCTAAATCATACAGACCAATTAGTCTCAGCTCATTTTCCCTTAAAACAATGGAAAAGATAGTTGATCAGTATATTAGGGAAAACAATCAAGGTAACTTCCCACTGCATCGAATTCTATTTGCCTATCAACAGGGATAATCCACTGAGACTGCAATACACAGCCTGGTAACAGTTATTGAAAAGGCTATTGAGTCCAAACAGATAGCTCTATGTGCATTTATTGACATATCAGGAGCTTTTGATAACACTTCCTATGAGGCAATCTATAATACCCTATATCTAAAGGAGGTACTTGAACCCATCACTAGATGGATAATATTCATGCTGACATCTAGGACGATCAGCACCGAACTAGGAGGAACAAAGCCACAAGAGGTTGCCCTCAAGGAGGCGTACTCTCTCCTCTTTTGTTGACTCTAGCCGTAGATGAACTTCTCCACAAACTGAAAAACCTAGGTTTACACACTCAGGGTTACGCTGATGAACTAGTAGTTTATGTATTAGGCTGGCATGAGGAAACCATTTCGGATCGCATGCAGCAAGCCCAATAATAAACAATAATAAACAAATGGAGCTCGGAAAAAGGGTTCTCCATTAACCCATCCAAAACAGCACTTGTACCGTTTACTAGGAGAAGGAACATAAATCTCAAATGTCCGACCCTTAATGGAACAACACTTCAACTCTCGACAGAAGCGAACTATCTTGGCGTCAGTCTTGACAAAATGTTTACGTGGAATTCCCGTATTGGGAGAGTTACTCCAAAAGCCAGAAGGGCATTCTTTGCCAGCACAAAACTTTTTGGTAAGACATGGGGCTAAACCCTAGATTGACCTTCTGGACATTCACCACAGTTGTGAAACCCATAGTTACTTATGCATCCCTAGCATGGTGGCCCAAGGTCAAGCAAAGAAAAGCAGTAAACGAATTAAACAAACTACATCGCCTGATATGTGTTGGTATTACAGAGGCTATGAGAACATGTCCCACGGATGCATTGGGTGTGCTCCTGAACATACCACCGCTTCCAATCTTGATTGAAAGGGAAGCTCGCTCGAGTGCCTTAAGATTAAACGGTATATCTGAACTTAAAAGTGGGGTTATGAAAGGACATTTAAAGATCTTAGAAGACTTCCTACATAGTCCCATTCTTCATGGGGATGATATACTATCACCCAAACCAATACTCTTCAGGAACTTCCAAGTTATAATTAATGAACGCACGGACTGGAGAACTAATTCTATCACTTTCAAACCTGGCTCTCAGCTATGGTATACTGATGGGTCCAAATTGGAAAATGGTAGAACAGGGGCAGGAATCAATGGGCCTAAATTCAAAAAATCGATTCCGATTGGACTCTACCGCACAATATTCCAGACAGAAATACATGCCATTGAAATATGTGTGAGAGAATGCCGTAGCAGGAAAATGAGAGGTACTCACATCTACATACTTTCATATAGCCAAGCGGCTCTAAAAGCCCTTCTATAAACAACTATCACCTCTAAATTGGTAAATGATTACCTAAACCTTCTCAACACGTTAGGAAACCTGAACATAGTAACACTAGGCTGGATTCCGGGACATGAAGGACATGAGGGAAATGAAATGGCTGACGACCTTGCAAAACAAGGAGCAAATATGCAACTTACTGGTCCTGAGCCTTTCTGTGGATTCACAAAAGACCATATTAATGAATTCCGTGGGAAACGGGGAGAAAGAAAATTTGCTGCCACTCGCAAAACTGTGCCGGTCAGCGTCAAGCCAAACTATTCCTAAGTCCCAACAAAGGAATATCTGACAAGCTTCTCTCACTTAGCAGAGTTGATCTGCGTCTTTTAACAGGATATCTTACAGGTCACTGCAGCCTGGGGTATCATCTAAATAATATTGGTCTATCTGAGACCAATGTCTGCCGCTTTTGCGAAATGGACAAAGAAAGCTCAGAACATGTGTTTTGTGAATGTCCTGCGTTGGGGAGACAGAGACTTCATCACCTTGGTGGTATCGTAGTATCTTCATGCAATCTTTGGAACAACAAACCCAAAATTGTGCTAAAATTTTTAAAAAGCCTAAAACTCTAGGGTTACAAAAATAGGCCTTTCACAATAAATCAGCTCTGGTCGCAGTGCGTAATGGCCTTCTAATAATAATAATAATAATGATAAAGCGATGCTCGTGAGGTAGGTCATGGTGCTGCATGCGTATGAATATATGTAACACTATAAGAATTGAGAATGCAATTGAACTTTTGCACAAACATAACTAACATAATTTATGTATGTACATATTGATATATATACATATAAACATTTGGCCGGGTCGATTTGTGGGGAGGCAAAAAAATCGCCCATTGCTCTGTGAAAATCATATTCTAGGGATAAAAATAAGAAACTTTGCCGAAGGAACCATACCTCTAAAACGAATTCTGATGTCCCCCAATTTGCGTCGAACTTTTTAGTTTCTTTTCTCATGTAAAGGCCAAAAATGGTGATATTTTGAAATGATACATATGATCTATACATTACCGTTCTCTGTTGCACTGCTGCGTTTTGCGTTTACATTTATTGCTGCTTCTGTGGTCCGTACCCTTTACAGAAAACGTACGTATATTTATGAAGAAGGCTCAGGAACGAATTTCATTCAATTTCAAATACTAATAAGACGCGGCTAAGAAATTTTTATTATTTCAACACGACTGGGGAAAAATTAACATACGAGAGTTAACATAGCGGAGCGTAGTTAACAGAATTAAATATAGCTTTTACCTTGAAGAGGGAAATGCCCTGATTTGGGGGGGAAAAATAAAAGAAGTCCACGCAAGTAGCGAAAGTTACTGATCGCCATTCACTTGGGAGTGGCCAGGACGATTCCTCTGCATATGGTTCAAGCAGCTCACAACGTCCACGATTAGCCCACGTATCCTCTGGGTAGCTTCCGAACACACGTTCGGAAGTGAGCTAACGTGAGAAGGCGAAGCATTCCACGATAGGTGGTTGTGCGCTGGGTTTGGGACACGCAACTTAAAAATAAACTTATGAAAAGATTAAATAAGCCTCGGAAGAGAACTTTCTATACTGATGACGACCCTTGCAAACGAAATAAGGAATACGATTTGAGGGCATGGAATGTCCGGTCCCTTAATGGGGAAGGGGCCTTTGCCCGGCTGGTTGATGTCCTCGTGGGAGTAAAGGCTGACATCACTGCCATCCAAGAGATACGATGGACGGGGTAAGGCAAGGAAACCATAGGACCTTGCGACGTCTACTACAGCTGCTATGTAAAGGAGCGCAAATTCGGTGCGGATTTGTTGTGGGAGAGAGACTTCGTCGCCAAGTACTGTCGCTCCCTCCGGTGGACAAACGCATAGCAATAATCTGGATCAAAACGCGATTTCTTAACATCTCGCTCATTTGCGCTCACTCCCGACATTAGAGAAGGACGATGCGACCCAAGATTCCTTCCATGATTCCCTGGAGCGTTTCTATAAACTCTTCCCTAGCCACGACACAAAAATCGTGCTTGGCAACTTCAAAGCCAGGGTGGGCAAGGAGGGAATTTTTGGACAGAGGCTGATCGACTTCGCCAGGAACCGAAACATGGTAGCCTGCATCACCAGATTCTAGCATGAAAAGATACACAAAACTACCCTTTCTCGTGTTCGAAAACGCGAAACCAGACCGATCATGTTGTGATAGATGGCAGACACGCTTCTAGTGTATTAGAAGTACGGATGATCCGAGGACCCAACATCGACTCGGATCATAACCTTGGCGCAGCCAAACTACGCAGACGCCTCTGTGCAGCAAAAACTAACTCCACTTCTCCTATTTGTGGTGTGCGTCTTGATGTTGTTCCACAAAATGGAGGGACCTACAGTTTCAAGCCGACTCCGAACGGCAGATATTTTTATGATAAGCTTTTTCATGGCAGAAATACACTAGGAGGTTTGCCATTGCCTGCCGAGGGGCGACCGCTATTAGAAAAATGTTTTTTTATTAATTTTGCTTTCACCGAGATTCGAACCAACGACCTCTCTGTGAATTCCGAATGGTAATCACGCACCAACCCATTCGGCTACGGCGGCCGCCCATCTACGTACATCTATATAAAGAAACGAGAGGCCGAAATACGTGAATGCGAGGAACTTGAGATGCTGGCCAATAGGAACAACACTGGAAAATTCGACCAGTAAGTTCGGCGGTTTACAGAAGGTTTTAAGACCCGGGGCGTTTTCCTGTAAGAACAAGGACGGCGGTCTGGTGACTGACATCCAGATAATACTTAAATTATGAAGAGCATAGAGAATGTGAAGATCCCGATACCCCAATCATTGACGACGGAATTGTCGTTCCGCTACACGACCATGACAATAGCGAAAGCGCGGCTAAAGAACAACATAGCCACGGGCGCCGACGAACTGCCGGCTGAGTTATTCAAACATGGCGGCGAGGAGCTGGTAAGGTGCATGCATCAGCTTCTATGCAAAATATGGTCGGACGATAGCATGCCTGCCGATTGGAATTTAAGTGTGCCTTGCCCAATCAATAAGAAGAGCGATTTTGCAATCTGTGCCAATTATCCCGGCCTTAGGTTCGCCTATAAGGTTCTAGCGGGCATATTGTGTGAAAGGCTGAAGCCCACCGTCAGCCAACTGATTGGACCTTATCAGTGTGGCTTTAGACCTGGAAAGTCCACCATCGATCAAATATGCACAATACCTCAAATCTTGGAAAGGACTCATAAAAGGAAAATCGACACACTATCTTTTCGCCGACTTGAAAGCTGCATTCAACAGTACAAAGAGGAGTTACCTATATGCCTAGATGTCTGAATTTGGTATCCCCGCAAATCTAATGCGGCTATGCAAGATGACGTTGCTCAATACCAGAAGCGCCATTAGAATTGGGAAAGACCTCTCCGAGCTGTTTGATACCAAACGAGGTTTCACCCAGGGTGATTCGCTGTCGTATGACTTCTTTAACCTGATGTTGGAGCGGATCGTACGAGGAGCTTAATCACTAAGGCACAATTTTTCCTATAAGAGCGTACAATTGTTAGCATATGCCGATGAGATTGACAACCGCGCTGTTATCCAAACTGGAAAAAGAGGCAAAGCGAATGAGTTTGGTGGTGAACGAGGACAAAACGAAGTACCACCTGCCACCAACCAAACAGTCGGCGCACTCGCGTATGGGCACCCAATTCACTGTTGACAGTTATGATTGCGAGATTGTAAAAGTCCTGGTTTATTTAGGAACCTGCATTAATACCGATAACAATGTCAGCCTAGAAATAAAAAGTAGAATCTCTCTTGCCAACAAGTGCTATTAGTTAAGTCCTCTCTCGACGAACAAACCTAACACTCTACAAGACTAGCATCATGCCCGTCCTAACGTATGGACGCAGAAGCGTGAACTACGACAGCATCCGATGAAGCGACACTTCATCGGAGTGTTTGATAGAAAGACTCTGCGCAGAAATTTTAGACCGTTGCACATTGGCAAAGGCAAATATCGCTGGCGATGGAAAGATGAGCTATATGAGCTTTACGACGACATAGCGAATAATGATCCAGCGGCTACGTTAGCTGGGTCATGTCGTCCGAATGGATACAAACGCTCCGGCTTTGAAAGTATTCAATGCGGTACCAGCTGATGGTAGCCGAGGAAAAGGAAGGACTCCTGTGCGTTGGAAAGATCAGGTGGAGAAGGGCTAGGCTTCACTTGGTGTGTCCAACTGGGGCCGGTTATCGCGAGAAAGAGACAACTGGCGCGAATTTTTAAACTCGTAAGCGGTTATGGCGCCAATTAAGAAGAAGAAAATAAAATAATAACGGGGCCGCGACCATTCGATATGTCAAAAATTATCGATTTACCAAATATTGGGAAATAATTTTGTAAGAAATATGGCAGCATTAACTATATTGATTTGATATGTTCAATCTTAGATATAAATTTTTGTCATCGTTGAGAAAAATTTTCATATAGGCGGCTTGTTGTAAATCAGGTATTTTGCTCCTAGAAGCAGTGAACGTAAATGCGTAGAAAAGTCTCAGGAACGAATGGACAGGTTAAATGTCAAATGTTAACAAAACGCGGATAAGAAATTCTTATTATTTCACCACGGCCTTGGAAAACTTAACATAAGAGAGTTAACATAGCGGAGCGTAGTCAACAGAATTAAATATAGCGTTTGCATCGAAATGTAAAATGCCATGATTTGGCGTTAGGCGAAATAAAATAACACAGACTTGCACAATTTTCTTTCATGCTTATTTGCCGTCGGCATTTTACATGCGCAATTGGATTATTTCTTGTGAGATGAATAAATTATATCTAAGTATATAAGTTAGCATGCATGAATGTGAAATTTTAAGTACCTAAGTGGCTAAATAGTATTGATATAAGGTGTATTATTAAAATTATTTCAATATATCCAAATAAAAAATTATCTTAATTATCTTTGCAAACCATTCATTTACAACAAGGTTTAGTATTCAACAATATGCTGTACTTTTTAAATTATTATTTAAATTAATTATATTTACATACATATGTTAGGTTAGGTGAGGTTGAGGGGGTTGTCCATTGTAGGACACATTGCAGGATCATGGCCCATTGGCTATCCCTTATCCCTCCTGAAACCAATGTTAACTATTCAAAAATTTCGCAAGATCCTTAATTTCGACAGAGATGAAGTCTTCTAGGTTAGGTTAGGTTAGGCTTGGCAGCCGCATCGCACATAGAGACAACGATGCCACTTAGACCACGAAATGGGTCCGTTGTGAGCCGCGGGGGCTGGGCTACATATCCCTCTCCATATTGAACCATCCTGAGCTTTTGACAAAGCATAAAAGGTTGTTGATACCTAAAGTGTATAGATTATCTATATCCGTTAGGAAGTAGGATTTTAAAAATCGGTTCCTGCTTCTGGCTAGAGCTGGGCATGTGCAAAAAAAGGTGTTGAATTGTTTCCAAATCCTTCTCATTTCTGCAGCTAAGACAGAAATCATGCATGTAAACGAGGTCTTTTAATTCGTTAAAGAAATTTCCGCTCAAAATGGCGAGTGTACGTCTGGATAGAGCAGGACAGTGACAGACTAACCCGCTCGTCCTCTTCCTCGTCTGGAGAACTTCTGCAGGAGTCATGTATTTACGCACCTATTCTCTGGGCGTGTCTACCGATTAGACAGTGCTCCGCAATAACTCAAATCAGTGTGTAAAGACTGTGCTTATCTCTTCTTAGTAGAAGCTCCGTGCGTTCAGAATTGATAGTCGGCCACATCTGTCGGGCGATTTTGCAAGTCGCTTCGTTAGGCCATCTTTCATTCTCTACTCTTACAATGTTTCTCACTCATGCCGACGAGTTCGGCCATTTTCAATGTTCAGTTAATTGTTGACAGCTGCTTTGCTTGCACGTGTTTGGGCTCATCTTCGATTTTTACCTATTCAAAAAGATGGATCAAAGAAACTGTATCAACTTTTGTGGCAAAAACGTGCGCGGATGCATTCCGAATGTTGACTGCGTCATACGGAGAAGCTACTTTGGACCAAAGCAACGTTTATCGTTGGTACAAAATGTTTTCAGAACAACAGAAGAAAATGGTATTGGCCAATCGTCGAATCACCGTTAGACAAGTTGCTGAGGACCTAGACATATCGATTAGCTCGTGCTATTTTCAATGATTTGGGCATGAAACGAGTCGCCGCAAAATTCGTACCAAAGCTGCTCAATTTGGAATCTGTCCGCGACGACCCAAATTTGCTCCAGAGGGTCATAACTGGTAACGAATCGTGGGTTTATGGTTACGACGTGGAAACCAAAGCTTAATCATCTCTATGGAAGCTGCTGCATGAATCAAGACCGAAAAAAGCGCGCCAAGTTCGGTCGAATGTAAAAGTTTTGCCTACCGTTTTCTTCAATTACAGGGGCGTTGTGCATCATGAGTTTTTGCCACAGGGTAAAACGGTCAATAAGGAATACTACGCGTAAGTTATGCGCAATTTGAGCGAAGAAATCCGACAGAAACGCCCGGATTTGTGGAAGTACAAAAATTGGCACTTGCATCAAATAACACACTAATGATGCCACAGCCACCGTATTCCCAGATCTGGCCACCTGTGACTTTTTCTTGTTCCCGAAACTGAAGACGGGAAGATTGGAAAAAACGTTGGCCTAAGTGCATAATATCTCATGGGGATTACTTTGAATTGGACAAAATGGATATTAATGAATAAATAAATAATTTTTGAAAAACACAAAATTCGCGATACTTTTTGAACACACCTCGTACTCATCAGTCAATTTGGTACCGATTTTCGCTACTTCGTCGGTTCTGCAGTTCCCCTCAATGTTGAAATGGCCAGGAACCCATGCTATCATAAGGTGAAATAACTCAGCCATCTCGATAAGAGATCCGCCTGGCTGTCAGTGAAAATGTAGATATCATTTCCAGATATCGCATCAGACTTTACCAGTGTCACGACTTTCATTATTGCCATCAGTTCTGCCTGAAAGACACTACAGTAGTCGGGGAGCCGAAAACTGAAGGAGATCCCTAGATGCTCGGAATATACACCTCCGCCCACCCTGCCATCGAGCTTTGAGCCATCTGTATATACATGGATTGACTCTCCCTGTCTTACCACGTCCCGTTCCCACTCTTTCCTCAAGGATAGGAGGGTCACGAACGTTGTAGTGGCAAGTATAGGCGGAACTGTTTAGTCCACCTGTATGGGAAGCCTCAACGTGCCATCCAGGATTTTGTCGTGGTCATAGTCTGTGTTTGACCACTTACTTAAAGTGCTCAGCTTTATTGCTCCACTGGGCGCAATATACTATGCCTGCAGGTCTACCGGAAGGAAGTTTAATATCACATATCGATAATGTGGTTGACATTACACCGGTTATAAGAACAGATGCAAGTCTTTGAACCTTGTCAACTCTTTTAATGTTCACGCCCTTCTCTAGGGCATTGTACCATATTGCAATACGGTAGTAGAGAATTGGTCTCCCAGCAGTGTGTGTACAACCAGTGTATCATTTTGGGTTTCAAACCCCATTTTTTCCCAATGCCTTCCGCAGGATTATAGCGCCGTTGTAGCTTTACGTACTCTATCTGCGACCGTGAGGAGTGGAGAGATTATCCCACCCTGAGGTGTACACCTGATCAGAAATTTCTTAATGAATGTTTCACCCAAATCTTCGCGTATCGTCCATCCGACTAGCATTTGTTCTATGAGTGATACTGTGGTCTGTTTACTCCCATTTCCGTTAGCGATTTGGTAATTTCTTCCGGGTGTATGCTATTGAAAGCACCCCCAAAGTTCAGAAAAACAGTGTATTCCTTATAGTGAAGTGAATTCTCAATCGTGTCGACAAGTAAATAATTGAGTCGTACTGCGGCCTTAAAAATTGTAGCGAGTCTAGGTCCATTTGGTCCCGGTGATTTATAAGGTTTAAAACTGCCGATGGCAAATTTTGTATTACCGTCCGTTATAAAATCTATTAGGGACCCCCATTGAGAACCATAGGATAAGTTTTACCGTGTTCATTGCATAGACAACCTGAGAAGTGTGTCTGCAATAATAATTCTAGTGTTTTTTCACTATTAGTTGTCCAATTGCCGTCCTCTTTCATGAGGTAACTAGGGCTCTTGGGGCTCATTGATACGACTTTCCTGAGTCTGCTGGTCTCTGAAGTGCCTTCAATCTGTTGACAGAAATCTCTCGGAGTTGATTTGGTATGTCATGCCAGAGAGGTTGCTGGCTACTATGTTTTCTAACATTCCGCAGTGTGTGCGTCTGCGGTTCACGACGAAGATTGGTGCACATGATTAATTCAAAAATGTACTCACCGCGTACATTGGTGAACTAACCCAGTGAACTAACCCAGACATGATGATGAGCATTGGCATCTGCACCCAGTATAAATGGGATACCACGTCTCAGGGCTTCCTCGGCTGCATCCCTTAAGAGTGGTGATGGAAGTGGATTCACCGCGCCATGTGGCATGTAGCACGATGCAAGCTTCCTTCCGCAGGACTCCATTGATATTATTGCGTTATCCGCATCGCTAAATTGCATCAATAAGAACACATTAATATGTTTTTTCGCTAGTATGCAGGACCAGGGGCTTACCTTTGACGGTGACATAGACCAGTTTGAACTCTTTGTTGCTCAACCCTTTGTTGATCTGTACAACCCCCACCATCGCTGGTGTACATTGTTGGATGACAGCCAACCACGGTTTGGTCAGCGTTCTCTTCGTCGGAAGCAGTGGGAATATACTCCTCATCTTTCAAAGCATCCGAGAGCTTGGAATATTCCCCCATACCGTCTAGGATAACCCTTCGGAAGAGTTCGCCTACAAAACCAGAATTGGAAATCACCTCGTCCTCCGTTTGGTTGTTTAACGCAATCGTGTTCTCCTCCGCAGATGAAGCCATGTTGCCTGCGGAGCTGCTTTTACTGGCTACACCTTGTCTGTAGACATGGAGTGTCAGTGATTGGAAGCCCTAGTTAAACCTTAATTGGCGAGTGGATCTAGTGATTCATGATATTCATTTCTGATAATCACCGCTAGCCATCTCTTGCCATTCACGTCACCATTTTTTGCTGCTTTCCGATCGCTGGTAGGTAGCTCAGGGTTGCCGAGTTTGATCAGTTCCAACACTACCTCTGTGTCGGTGTTGAAGTCTTGTATACAGGCTCTAGGTCTTGGGAGATTGGGGATGTCTTCCCGGAGGACCACATCAAGTCGGGCCCCCGGCCAAGGCTCCCCTATTTGCCAGAGTGTATAGGTCCACCGATCGTTGATCAGCGCACCTGATTCATTTGACGCGTAATTGAAACCAACCTGGGTCCGAGCATCTGGGTGGGGGTCCTGGATTTTCTTGCGGGATGTCTCTGTAAACTTGCGATCAATCACCGCTCTTACGTGGCTTTTTTCACTACTTCCGCAAAAGGTTTCTTTATAGTGGTTGTTGTTTGAGAGGCGGACACCTTAGATCTTTCGGCCTCAGCCGATGTCCTCTCCCTCGATCTTTTACGCTTGCCTTGGCCAGAATCAATTTTAGCCTTCTCCTGGTGTTCGGCTATGAAGGCTTCAGCCCACGCCTTGAAGTCTGATGGTTTTTCCGTCAGATTCTCTTGTTTGGTATCCTTCAGTCTCTCCAAGAACCTGAAGGCTGAACGCTTGGTACGTTAGTATCTTTCTGAAATACTAATTTGCTTCCGGGGATGTCGTGGGTGTTACTCCTTCTGAAGTTCCCGTGTCACCTGGAGTGACGGAGACAGTTTGGCTCGTCTTTGGACGGGGCCGTCCTTGCTTCCCGAAGGTTTAGTTGCGAGGGGGGTCTACTTCTGGCACCAGACGTTGATGGAATGTCATTACCAACTTGTCTTGAGACAGGGTTGGGATGGTGACCAGTAATAGGCCTCTCTGCAGTGGAGGCAGTCCCTGAAGGGACAGAGTGAGAGCCGGACCTGGCTTAGCCGCAGGCTTGGCACCACTCGTGTGTATGGTCTTTCCTATCGAAAGACCTGACCTTCCCGTAGGGTTGGGTGTTGTTTTATTTGTGCCTTTGTCCGAGGCTACGGTTTTTTGCTCATTGTCATTTCATAATCGCCCGCGTTGCACGAGGCGGCAAGCGTGGTGGACTAAACTTTTTGGGGGCGAAAGGGAAAGGTCGACCATGGCAGTCCCCTCTACATTCTACCTCCTGAGGGAACCCGGTTTCAGGAGAGCGCCGTTAAAATACCGCCGGATACCCCTGGCTGCAAACTATCCAGTGGACACGGTAACGCATAACACCCAGGATTAGGGGGGAGTAGGGGAAGGGTATGATGGAACAATGGGGGGACTGTTGTCGGTATGGTTATCTTCTCATGGAGATTGGATTGCTTATTCCACCGATCGGCGGATGAATGGCTATCCCCATGTGAAGCTTCCCTCTTAGTTCGTGGTGAGTTAGCCCTCATGATATGGGGGTTAAGTCACCACTTAAGCTTCATCCCCGCGGCAAGGAGACCACCAACATGATGAGGCACATTTATGTTGCTTAAAAATAAAAAAAATATTATTATTATCTAAAAATTATTATTATTATTATTAGTTGTTGGTTATCGTACAAAGTGAATTTTGAATCCTTATTAATTGCTATTACTAATGTTAATTACATACTTTGTTTCTTTCACAAATTTTTATTCCAGTGTATTTTGTACATGTATCTTTAATACCATATATATCATTTTTGTCTCTTAATATTTCTTCAAAATCAAGTTTGATAATTTCTTTATTTCTCTTAACTGATCTTATTATAATATTCTTATAAGCAATGTTACTCGTTAGTGGCATTTTACCAAGTATAAAATTATTTACTCTTTATTTATTACATTCCATTACATTAACTATTGCATAGTCTAATGCTTCTTCAATTGATGCGAATCGCATTTTTTCTTTTTTTAATTTCGTAATTGCTATTTCAATTTCTCTTTTATTCAATAATATGGCATTAATGATTCCAACTTTTGCCCATTGAATGGCATGACAAATGAAATTTGAAAAGGTCTAGCCAAGGATCACCAGGAGATTTGGTGGCTGCTGAAGGACTCAGGCTAAAAGCCCATTGCATTTAGAGCTGTGGAAAGAGGGTAGATAGTCAAGCAGGGAAGGAGAAAAGTATCAGAGACTAGAGACTGCGATAGAGATAGTTAGTCCTGTGACAATTTTCCAGATTCTCTGACGAATCTGTAAATATCCTCCAGTTTTAGAGAAGGAGTATTACTCATTTTCACGACATGGGAACCCAGAACTGGTAGCCGTGCTCTAGCAAAGCTACGCCTTCAAGCACGACAGGCACATTGGGTCCTTAATGACTGCAATGGTGGTCATATGCTAACCCTAATGTGTTGTGTCCTGTAATAGTGCCGACCATCAACCGAACGTCTTTCTTTCCAAATTTTAGTACATAGAAAGTTTGACAGTTTTCTGTTCGGACTTGTCACAAAACACTTTACAGTTCTGCAGCGTTCTAAACCGGACCATCGCTCTTTATGTAGATTGCATATATAATCGCTGATCCAATTCATGATTCCTGCGGAACTGATTCCGATTATTGGGCCCCTGTGGGGGAACCGCTGATCCACGGTTGGCCAATTCATCGGCAATTTCGTTTCCTTGAAAACCGGGGTGTCCCCGAACCCATATAAGTACAAGCCTGTTATGTCTTGCCAAAGAATTAAGCTTCTTCTTACATTCCTGAACAATCTTTGAGGTTTGCTTAGCGTTCTCCAGGATGGCAAAAACTTTCGTTTGGAAAACAGTTGTTATTTCCCCCCCATAGTATAGTGATACTTATTACTGTCGTTTAAGTACCATCCGGCTCTAGACCCTAGGTTATCTTTAGGTGCCAAAAATACTGCTCCGATAGCAACATAAAGATTTCTCTGTGTCCCGAAGTTCCATCTCCGAGGCAGAAACCATATTTATGGAGTCTACACATTGCTTTTATTGCTTCGTATTATATTATATCTTAAGATCCAAGAAGAGCAAATCAAGCATAGCATTTAAGGCATCACCAGAGGTTGAAATGCATACGCATACACTTCTTTGTAGCCTGTATAGTTCCCGGAGTGTGGACTTAACCATGCTCTGTCGCCACGAGACCACAGAGGCGTAAGTGATGATTAGTCTGATATGTGCTGTGTATATCAATAGGACCACAGCAGGTTTCAGACCTCAGGTTTTACCAAAGGCTCTGCGGCATTGCTGAAAAGTCCTTAGACCAAGACCAAGTGTCACACCTTTCAGTGTTGGAAGACTCAGTCCATCCAATTTCCGTTTTCTCGTAAACAAGACTATGGTGGTTTTGTTCGGATTAGCAGAAAGGCCTTGTCTCATGCACCTGTTATCGATTAAGGCTGATTCACATGATTTTCTACTCTGGTAAGCATAGCGATTTTTACTAAGTGGACTTCTCGGCAATACCCCCACTCGAATATGTTTCTCCACTACTCGCTCTAGACTTTTCAACATGAACGATGTCAAATTGATTGGTCTAAATCTTTTTGCTAGGGAATAGTCATCTTTTCCTGGTTTCGGAATAAATACTACTCTTACGCGTCGCCATTGGGATGGTATATAACCAAATGCGAGACAGGCTGTGGAGATCCTTTTCAGGGCCTCAATCAGCCTGTCTCCTCCTTTTTTAAGCATTGCTGGATATATTCCGTCAGGTCCAAGCGACTTAAAGTTCTCACAGGAAGACAAGGAAAGCCTTATCGATTCTTTTGTCACTAACCGACTAGCAATATACCAGCAGTACCTAGAGTTTCGAGTAGAGCATTAAACGTTTCCGATTTTTAAATGGTGTATGAACCATCAAGTTTTCGAATGGAATCCAGCCTTACTGAGCGGTCTAAATGAAGGACCTTACAAAGTCTCGCTGTTTCCCTCATTTCTTCGACGTGACTGCAGAAATTTCTTTAGGATTCAAGTTTGGCTTTCCGTACTCTTTTCTTAAAGTCTCTCTGTGTAATGATGATAATGATTAGCCCAGTCCTCTTCTGTTTGGGTCTTTAAGGCCTTATTAAGAAGTTTTCTGGACCGTACACCAAGCTTCGACAGTTCAGGATTCCGCCAAGGAACCGTTTTTCCCTGTCTGCTTTGCCTGAGTGGGCACAGTTCCTCAAAGCAATTGATTAAAGTACTTTCTAATTTCTTAGTAGCATCTTCAATCATTTCTACTGATTTGAGTTTTTTCAGGTTTGGTAATGGCTCTGTTACAAGCTCACCATACCTGTCCCAGTCCACATTGCGAGAATTCCTACCGGAAGGTATTGATATTATATTAATTCCCAGTCGGAATTCGATAAGACGATGATCAGAAAGAGAGTCCTCTTCCAAAACTCGCCATCGGTTGATTTGACTTCCAACTGACCTATTGGTAAGGGTTAAAGTAATCACCTCTTGTTTCTTTTTGGTCACAAAAGTTTGTTTGTTACCAGTGTTTTGAATGACCAAATCAGATGACAGGATAAAATCAAGTAACTTGAAACCTTTGGGGTTGCATTTGCTGCTTCCCCATACAGTGTTCTGTGAATTTGTATCACGGCCCAGTATAAGCCCCAGATTATTGGATCCTGCATACTTGACTACTTCTCTTAGCTCCCTCGAAGGAGGTGGCTGTAACGAGTCGTAGGGTAGGTAGGCCGAAACTATGATAGCTCTGACACTGTTCCCACTCTTCCAGTACTTTATTTTTGCAACAACGATATCTCCAGAGCATAGTTCTTTTAACATAGTGTGTCCGATCAACCTTGGCATAATAATACATGCTCGTGGTCTTACATTCAATTTACACTGAAGTATTTGTCCCCACGACATGGCACCTAGACCACAGGTACGCTTGTGACATGCCAATGGTTCTTGTATTAGTATTATGTGTGGGTTATCTGAGTAAATATTATTTTAGTCACGAGACTGTGTATATTTACGCTTTGTCCTTCACCTTGTCCTGTACACGAAAATGGATTCGCCCCAGATGTAGGTGAGGACGGCATTCGTACTTCGACTTCATCACCTTGAGTGACCCAAGATCGATACTCAGTACCAGGTGGGAACCCGCTGCCGAGGTGGTAGCCGATTTTTGCCTAGTGCACGAGTATACTCTCCAGAGAGTCGTGTCAAGATGCTTGTTTTGAATACGGATGCGTGTGAGGAGTTCTGCTGAACTACAGGAAGGACGCGGAATTCAGAAACTCGCTCGTACCAGCCTTTCTTTGCTACTCTCAACAATAATGAACTTGTTGTTTTCGCAGGCTGGAATTTTTGCTATCCCTTTTCCATACATTCTCGGGAAAAAGTATTGGAACAGTGCACCTTTACGATGCCGTCTACCACGCTTCACCCTTGAAAGTCGGCGCGTCTTTCGACTCACCGATAGCTCTCCAAAGATAGCTGTCAAGATAGTCTTGTTTCCCTTTGGACAGTAGACCGTTTTGTTTGTCGGTATGTATCTCTACCGTCATTGCCTTTGCTGCCTGTCTCGCGATGTTGACGGAAAAGTGCCATTCGACATTAGAGGTCCCTTAGCCTTTGCCTTGTCAGGTAAAGGTTTGTCTGCCTAGGATTGGGTTTAATGGCATACTTTATATTTATTAATTCTTCTTTGATAATTCCTATTTTACTTTCGAGACTCAATGTTATTTGACTTATAACATTAGTATATTTTCTTATCGATTTTAGTAACTGATTTAAAAACTTGGTTAAATTGTTAATTCTTTCGTTAAAAATGTCATTAATTATTACTTGTTCATAATTTTTTTTCTTAGGTACATTTAAATCATTATTCAAAATTTCAAAATCCTCGTCGTCTGGAGTACCTGCAATGTGCTTTCATACCGTTCCTAATGCATTTATTGCTCCCTCAGTTCTAAATTCCTTTTTAGGTCTTATATTTGAAAGTATTTCTAATGACGTATCTTTTTGAGACTTGAGGATGGGAGGGAAAAGGTTTTTTATGGGAATATTCTTGTCGAGGTATGTTAGTATGTCCTTTAAGAAATCGTCGTATTGGTCCAAGTCAATAAGATGTATTATCTTAAATGTTACTTCCTGTATCTTAGCTTGTCCTTCAGTAATCGTTAATTTGTGATTTTTTGTGTAGTTTAATATTTCCGTGTCCGTCAGACTAGTGGTTGTCAAGATAAGTATGATCAGCGTTAGTATTGCGACTTTGCTATTTTCCATGTTGCTTCTTAAGAAAGAAAATTATTTTTATTATATTAATTATGAATTTCTAATTAGTCCTTTATGAACTATTCTACCTGATTCCGTAATGATTGTGCTTTTTTTATTTTCTTTTACGGTTTCCTCTTTACATCTACAACAAAGTTTATTTCCTACTCGTTTATTTGTTTTGACATACTCGACATCTACTTGGTTATATTCTTTGAAAACGTCTTTATTTTTGTTATGATGTTTAAGATCTTTTCGTTTCGGTCTTCTTCTAATTGTAATGGATTTGAATTACTCTTCGCCCGAAAAATACTTCGACTGGTTTTTGATTACTGGTAGAATGGATTGAATAGTTATATTTGTAAAGTGATTTTTCTAGTAAGTCCTGGAATGAAGTATCATATGAATCTTTTCTGCTTTTGTACATCTCATAATTTCACTTAAACTGTGAGAGAAAACTTTCTATTTGACCATTAACGGTACTAGTATATGGAGGTGCCTTTAAAACTTCTATGTTAAATTGATCTTGGATCAGATGTATTATCGGATGTGATCCTAAAGGGTTTTCATTATCGATGACGATATTTTCTGGGATTTCATAATTTGTGAGAATTTCTTTCAGGGGTGGAATTATATCTTGAGTTAATTATTTTCGCTTGAGCATACTAAGAAACTTTATCGATTGCGGTCAATATTACGTATTTGTGTGTGCGTTAAATGTCAATTGTGGAATGGGGGTGGCTTGCAATAAGAGTTTTGGGGGATGTCTTGCATGTTTTTGTTCTTTGCATATTTTGCAGTGTTTAATAATTCTGTCAATTTTAGACTGCATCTGTGGGAAGTAGACATTTTTTAGAAAATTCTGTTTATTTTCGCGTTCATTGCGATGAGCGTGTTTGTGTTATTTCAGAATTTCATTTGTTTGTTCTGCAATTGCTATAATAAATTGGGTATATTGTCTGAATTATTCTCAAAGTATGTTCGCCAGTGTTGAGTCCGTTTATAACTGATGGATTCAGGTATCGTTTCAAAATATTTATCAGATTTTGTTGTGCAAACTGTGGCTCGGTAATAATATGTCTATGGTAGGTCGTGAATATTATCTTTAATTGGTAAGAGGAAACTTCATCTTTGGAGTTTCCTTGATCCATAGAGATAACTGTGGAGGTTATTTAATGACCAAATGATAGTTAATATCTCTTTCTCGTTAGTAGGGTAATTTTCTTCTGTTTCGCTAAGAGTACGAGATATAAAAGAGATGGGTCTATTGTTTTGCGACAAGACTGCTTCAATTACTTATTTAGAAGCGTCTGTAGTTAATTGAAATGGTTTTAAGAAATCAGGGTAGCTGAGAATTACGTCTTCATCAGTTCGGGAGAGTTTTAGTTTATTAAAGGTAGTTAAAGCTTCATTATTTAATGTTATTAGATATTTTTCATTGCTTCTTGGACACGGGGTTGCACATAGTTCTTATTAGAATCTGTGTCTATCAGAATTTTTATTACCGCTTGTCTTGCTCTCTATGTAGGGCAATGAAAAGACATTCATTCCAAAAAATGAATATCTGTTAGGTCCATATTTTTAAACTGGTTGTCGAAATCTGAAGGAACGGCGTCTTCGGTTATGTTATATATTAGTTTCTAGTCAAGTCAATGTATTCAGGTAATGTTGGTTCGGATTCAGGACTAAATGAGTTATATAACTCCTCATACTGTTCCGTTTCTATGTTAAAGCTGCGTTGACGTTTTTCCGGCGTTTGTGGTTGTATTATTGGTGGTATTTTTCCTTGACATGCCTGGTTTGGTGGTGGCCGATTCATCTAGTTGACTCTCTTTTTCTGCATGCTCTGGCCGATGTCCATCGGTGTAGGTTTTTGCTTTGGCTTTGGTCCGAAAGGTCGCGGTGCAAATTGTGGATTGAAATTATTGTTATCGGTTTGATTAAAATAGGGTTGCTTTTGGAAGCTATAATTTCTGAAAGCATTTGTTATAGGCTGTGACATGTGTGAATACAGAAGGTTTCGTGGTGTTCAAGGCTTCGGATAGTTCTTGTGCGGCGGGCTACTTTAGGCCGGATTAAACACTGTTTGTCACTTCTAAGTAAAACCACAAAAGAACCCGTGCCGTTATCCTTTTGCCCTTACTAAGTTGGTCGCCAATTAATTACATTTATGTTGCTTAAAAATATAAAAAAATATTTTTTTCTTTGTTATTTATTTAATAGTAAAATTTGAACTAACTATTCCAAAGTTACTTAAAGCTAAGTTAAAGTAGCCTTACGTCGCCTATTCACCAACCGTGCCATGTAATCGTGTTCTCGGAATTTCGTGTATTGCCATTCACCCGGTTTGTAGCAGACAAAGTAAGATGGTTTGAGAACAGAAGCGTGTGCAGCGAATGAATTTTCAGCGTAAGCAGTGTTAACATATTCGAGCCGACTCCGAACAACAGAAATTTTTTATGAGGAGCTTTTTCATGGCAGAAATACACTCGGAGGTTTGCAATTGTCTACCGAGGGGCGACCGCTATTAGAAAAAACTTATTCTTAATTTTGGTGTTTCACCGAGATTCACGCACCAACCCATTCGGCTACGGCGGCCGCCACATACAATACCTACAATCCATATTTATGTGAGCAGAAAATAATCTTCACCTGCCTGATAATAAATACAGCTCATATGCATATCTACATATAAAAAATTCAAGAGTGAACAGACAAAGCAACTTATACAGGTACATATGCATGTATGCACACTGCGCGCATCGAAACAATTATTTTTTGTCCTCTTATAGTATAATAGGTAAATAATCAATAAGAATTTTTCTTTGCATATGCAGATCTCCAAATGATAAAAAGTGCACAAAAACATACATATGTATGTAGATAGCTGCAAAGTAAGAAACTTACTTTGAAACAAGAGTTCGTCTTATTTGGAGGTTACTGTACGTACCTTCAGCCCTTGGATGAAGCCGAAAGTGTCGAACATTTAATGTTGAAGAAATCACTGAAGCTTCTTTGAGCTGTGTTTACCTACAGTATTGTTCATAGCAACGGAGACCAAAGCCTCCAATTGTTAAACTAAAATTTTTCAATCAATATGCACTTTTTATTTCTATAATTTATTACTTTTCCTCTTGAACATTAAAATTCATATATCGAATAATAATATACTACTTCATGGTAAGGACCTTAAAAGTTGTTTAATAAATTACGGAAAAATTTCGCGCTAAGTGGACGTGTCTTTTACTTCGGATTGTTGGTTGCTTAATTTGTGTTTTTCATAGTGATTTCTCATTTTCAGACCGCAAATTTACTAAACTTGCTTTTGTGTTTTAGTCTTGATTTCTTTAACACGCTTATGCAAATCTAGAGTTTGTTGAAATTTTTAAGTGGTTTGTTATTCATCAAATAAGGCCCTTCGGCCAAATAATTTAGAAGTTTATCGCTTCGCTCTATTGGATCCTGGACCTAAAGAAAGAAAACAACGTAAAGGCGGTAGAGTGCCAACGTTAATACATTTCCCCATGCTACCCGAAGTAAAAGCTGATGACCCTAAGTCGATATTTATAGTAAGAGAATATTTTCTTACTCCCATGCGCCTTAAATCTTCTCAGCTACTAGGTCATACAACTAAACACTGGAAAAATTCTCCTATGGTATTAACCCCCCTCCTCTAAATCGAAACGTCCCGTTTTCGAATATATATCGGTGATATTCTAAATCGTCAACTGAATATCACTCATTGTAATAATTTTATATTTTTAATTCCATTTATTAACTGTATAAAAAGAACATGACACTATTAATACTTTGGCAAGTGACCACCAAATGGGGTTTTCCTGAAACTCTTGTTGTATTTTAATTAATACATTCGAATTTTCAAATTTGAAATATTCATTTGAATACATTAATTTTTTCGTCAATATTTTCGTATGTAACATTATCAGCTATAGTATAATTTTTAAAAAGGATTAAATAAACTCCATCCAATGTTTGCTCATCAATTACATGTGTTCCGGAGATCAATATGACCCACTGTTTTGTTTCTTCATTTTTCTCTTTTAATTTTTTGCATTTGGTTTTTCCAGTACTCAAAATTTCCGACAAACAAGTTCTTCTCAGCCCAGTTTCACAGTATGTATTTTTATTTCTGCTTTACATTCTTTTACATTTACAATTCCTTACTTCGCTATTTTATCCTCAATTATCAATTTACCATCTCTCTGCCCTATAGCCCGGACTTCATAAAATTTACAATCATACGATACTTTTGGGTATTTCATATATGTTGCAATTAATTATTATGAACTATTTATTTTGAACTATTTAAACTGTATATCATCTATTAAATCTGTAATCGTCATTCGTCCGTGCTCATATCGTGTTATATTTCTTATCTCGTCAATGTGCAGAATAGCCCGACTCAAAATTCCTACCTTTGCCAAAGTTATAGTTTGTATTAAATTCTGAAATTCATTAATGATATAACTATTTCTACGCTTACTCAAATATTGCAATGCAAAACTCGGCTCATTATCTATTCTCTTTACTTCCGGAAATACCTGTAAAGCTTCCAAAATCCTTTTGATTAAATTTGTCTTATCTTCAATATGCTTAACTGTCAAGTACTCAGAATAAGAATCAATCAATGTTAAAAATTTCAATTTTTGAGCGTAAAGAATGTCAATTTGAACTTGTTTACCTTCTTTCTCTGGAATTGGTGCCCTTCCAATTGGGACTTTTTGTCTATCGTATTTATTCTTATTGCATATATGGCAGTTTCTAACATATAGCTTGAATTTCTTCACCATTTGAGGCCGGAAACTCGGGCAAACATCGAATTATATCCAAGCTTTCATTACACGTTAATGCATCGTCAATGGTCTGAGTCCGGTACTCCGTCACCTGAGAAGCTGTGGTCAGAGTCCTAATTTGGCTACCCAATTGGCCTATTTCGACACGTAAATTTGCGGTGTGAGTTGCTTTTAATCTAGCTATATTTTCCGCAGATAAATTATTCACTGGCATTCTAGCAAATCTAGCTATTATATCGTCCAGTGTATATTCTTATTGGGTATACATTTTTTAAGGGTCCTCACTTTTTTCTCTTATTTTCACGATAAACCTTTCAGTCAATTACACTTTTCACTATTTTCTTATTTAAGTGTGGGCACCTAGATTCTTTGTTATCATTCCCGCAATAATACTCGTATAAGCGCATGTATAGGGTGGGCCATGTAAAATTTGATTTTTGAATCGGCTATAAAAAAAAAAACTTATCAATATTTTTTCAAACTTTTTTTTTATTTTGAAGATTGAACATTGTCATTTATGAATGAAAAATAATATCGTTCAAATGACTGCCACGACTAGCTTTACATTAGGCCATTCGATCAACCCAACTTTAAGCACATTTTCGATTGTTTGGGCTCCAATTTCATGAATGGCAACTTCGATTTCGTGTTTTAAAGCATCAATCGTCTCTAGATGGCTCGCATAGCATTTTTCCCTAACGGCTCCCCACAAAAAATAGTCCAACGGGCTTAAATCACAGCTCCGAGGCGGCCATTCCGGCTGATTATTCGGTTTTCAAAAACGGTAGCCAAAAGTTCGAGTGTAACTTTGGCAGTGTGACAAGTTGCACCGTCCTGTTGAAACCAAATGTCGTCCATGTCATCCTCTTCAATTTTTGTAAACAACTCGTTGAGCATGTCACGGTAACGCTCGCCATTTACTGTAACCGCGGCTCCTCGCTCATTTTCGAAAAAAAATGGGCTGATGACGCCGCCAGACCAAAAACCGCACCAAACATTGACTCGTTATGGATGCATTTGCTTCTCTACAGTAACGTGTGGATTTTCTGAGCCCCAAATCCGTCAATTTTGCTTATTGACGTAGCCACCGATGTGAAAATCAGAAAAGAAGAAGAAGACTCAACACTTTGGAAATAGGCTTTCAATATTTTCCAATTTTGTTCAAGCGTATAGGTCCCATTTCGTAAATGTCAAACCTTTAAGTAAATTATGAACACATTTGACATATCATTTGTGTTACCATTCTCAAAAAAATTTGTGGTTAAAAAAGCAAACGCTATATGGCCCACCCTAGAACTCGGGCTGTTTTCCATTTACCTTAGTTTTTTCACTAAATTATGATATAAAGGGGTTTCTAATAACAGGCGTTATTCGGTGCTATCGAGAGATGATTAACGATTTTTTAGGGCTGGAATTGGATGGTATTGATCTGGACAACGTTTATTTTCAACAATACGGCGTTACGTGCCACATAAGCAAGTTTCCGGACCGTGTTATCTCTCGAAGAGGTGATCACAATTGGCCACCGAGATCTTGTGACTTAACACCTTCTGACTTTTTTCTTTGGGGCCACATGAAAAGAAGGTCTACGCCAACAATCTAGGGTCGATTCCAGACCTCAAAGATGGAATTCGTGAGGCTATCGAGGACATTGGGCAGCCAATTTGCAATTCGCTTATGGAAAATTTCATGAAAAGGGTATTGTCCTGTATGCGTGGTCGTGGTGGTAATTTGCCTGATGTTATTTTCCACTACTAACGGCATACCTTCCTCTTTATAATGAAAAAAACATCCGATCATTTATATTAATAAATAGCATTCTTTTTGAATATCAAAATAACACCTCTTATTAAAGAACCCTTTATTTAATTTGGTTTAGGAAGCATTTTTTTTATATAACTTAAATTTAGCTAATTCTTGTTGCGTCTGCGTTTCCGGTGTTGATGACCGGTTAGTTTCTTGCCCATGGTGGCTTTACCGGTGGTTGTCGTGTTGGTGTTGTTGTAGCTGTTGAGGTTGCGGTAGCGCCCGTAACGCCTCGTCCCCCTAGAGTAAATCGAAGGCCACAAAGATGTGTTCGGGGCGGGAGCATTGACAAAAATAATTCGGTAAATAGTAAATACTGCCGTTAGATTTCTTGATGAAATATACGATGAAGCTGGATATTATGACTAATATTCCGATGTTCTTCTTTAATGCTGTTTCATAGCCTTGTATTTGGTTTTCTCTTAGTTTTTCTTCCCTTAACTTTTCTTCAACGATCCTGGGTATTATTTGTGAATAAGTACCCAGTGGCACGAAAATTTCTTCTTTATACTGTAGCGGGGTGTCTTTGAAGGTTTCATCGTTAACATACATTATGGAATTGATAGAGTGTAGAACGGCTGTGCCATTTATCTCGTAAATTAAATTATGGCTTTGTTAACGTTGATGAATAGAATATAGTTCTGCTCTGATTGGGTGATGGAGCTTATCTCGTCGTTATCTTCTAGGCCACATATTGCGTCTTTGTGGTTTATTAGTGGGACGATACAGGTGAAGTTCGAGATGTGTTGGGTGTATTGCGATGACATGCAGTAGTACTGACCTTCTATCTTTGGGTAATTTGTTTTAAAAAACTGAATGTTGTTTTTATTATATGTTATATTATATATGGTTTTATTTTAATTTGCTTGGTTTTATTTATAGGTAGGGGAACAATATGGTAAAGTTTATATATTTATTTCGATAGATTTTGTATTTGAATATTGAAAATAATATTCGAACTATTGTAGTATGCTTATAATTGAAGCAGTTCGTATATTTGTTCTTTTGATATGATTTTTACCGATTGATTTTTCAATTGTTCATATATTTCGACTACTTCTGTAGTACTTAATATGAAATTTGTTTAGTTTTGCTAGAATAATTGATTCAGCTATGTTAGATAAGTGATTATTCAAAAGATCTATGTTGTAGTTTATCTGGTTAATATATTGGAGTTCTAGAAATCTATTTTTTATCTTCTTTTGATATACTATTCATGAGTTTGTTAAGGCATAACTCAAATTTATCTTGTTCTGTGTTAATATGGTTGGTAGCATTAAGTAGTCTATTTTGCATAGCATTGTCAAATTTGTGTTGATATTCTAGAGTGGTTTTAATTCGGTGTGTGTTTGATTGAATAGGTTCAATTTGTTTAATAATGGAGATTGCATCGTCGGCATCCATATTGCCTGTTATGAATTTAATTGCAGTGCATAAGCCATTGATAAGACCATGTTTAGATCTGCTGAGTGGTAACAGTGTGTATATATTGTTTTCGAATTGTGTGAGTTTTAGTTTAGTTACTGTTATAAATATAAGTGTCCCGTGAAGCCTTTTGAAATCGTCGATAATAGTGTGTATTTTGTTCGCGTTTTTTATGTTAATGATGTGTATAATATTGGTATGAAAAATATGGGTAGTAAAATCGTGTGAATCACCGGAAGTGTACGCTGACGGAAGTGACGCGTTGCCCTTTTTCTATATTCTAGTGAGAAAAAGCACTGCCTACCTTGTGGCGCTACTTTGTTGGTGCAAACTTGTAGGAAATATATTTTCCTTGTGGGTGCTAATTTCTAGTGAGAAAAAGCACTGCATACCTTGTGGCGCTTGTTTGTTGGTGCAAACTTGTAGGAAATATATTTTCCTTGTGGGTGCGAATTTCTAGAGAGAAAAGGCACTGCATATCTTGTGGCGCTTGGTTGTTGGTGCAAACTTGTAGGAAATAAATTTTCCTTGTGGGTTCTGATTTCTCGTGAGAAAAAGCACTGCATACCTTGTGGCGCTAGTTTGTTGGTGCAAACTTGTAGGAAATACATATTTCCTTGTGGCTCCTAATTTTCAGTGAGAAATAGCACTGCCTACCTTGTAGCGCTTCGTTGTTGGTGCAAACTTGTCAGAAATATATATTTCCTGGTGGTTAATAATTTCCAGTGAGAAATAGCACTGCCTGCCATGTAGCGCTTGGTTGTTGGTGCAAAACGGTAGGAAATATATATTTCCTTGTGGTTGCTAATTTCTAGTCAGAAATAACACTGCCCACATTTTGGTGCTTATTTCCGTTTCCTATCTAGTGCTTGTGCGTTCGTTGAGAACCTACATATACCAGTGATATCGTCTGAACCTTTGGAGGAGATTGTCTTCAAAAACCCTTACAATGGTTCATCTGCCAATTACACGCCAATGAACTACCGCTTAGACATTTGTTTGAATACATTGATGGCTCTACGTCTGAAAGCTTTAATGGTGAAATAGAGAAAAAATTGAAGGATTGTGAGAAGCTTTCTTTCGTCAATTATAAACCAATTATATTCACACTACTAGATATATCCAGTGAAAAAGATTTAAGTACGGATCAAAAATACCTATTTGATATTTGTAGTGCTATTATAAGTGGACATTGCAACGACAGCTTAAAAAAGAAAAACCCCAAAAAAATTGTTCATTCCAGGTGGCTTACTATAGCGAATAGAATAAATAAATTTATATTTTTCCAGTAATTTAGAAAAGGTCTTCATTTACTCCTTTTGCATATTAAATATATTTTAAAATATCACGGTAATCGTTCTTAAGGAGTAAACTCCAGTCGCGTGTCGGAGCTGACACACACACCTTTTTTTTTAATTATTCTTGAAGGCCTAAGTTCAAATTTTACTATTTTCTATCGGTCGTTTGTGTTTCGTATGCCAATTTGTTGGGGAAATTTGTGTGTTAACCTAAGGATAAGGGTATTATGTTGGTTTTTTTCTGTGGTTTGTGTGACTTTTAAAGTTTTGATTTATACAATTTCTTGTATTTTGTAGTAATTATTTTCAGTATATTATTGTGATTTACTTTTGGTTTTGAGAATTTTGGTGCTATTTTCTTACATCTTGCCTTTCTTCTAAAAATTGTTTGGTTTTCTAAATTTTCTGGTTCAGATCGATGTGTGTTCAGTTTATCTATTATTTGGTTGGTATCTCCTTTCGTTTTTTTTTAAATATTGGATATAGGGTGTTCTGAAATTCATTGAGTTTTGTAAGATATTCGTGTTCGTTATTAAATGTAACTATGTTATTAAATTTAAGAGTTCTACCAAAAAATAATTTAAAGGGATAATTTAGTTACGGAGTATATATGTTGTTACTGTTTCAATTAATAAATCGTCATGGCTTTCACTGAGGTGGTTTTCTTTTCTAGTTATTGCCACGATTCTATATATTTCAGTAAGAGTGGAGTGGAGTAAAATCTCTCAACTGAAGCATAACTTGTGCTCTGCTGGAATGAAGTGATGAGCAATTCAATTTGAAATTGGAGACAAAAATCTTTGAAAATGTATGCAGTAAATTTCGATCCTTGATCTGCGACTATTTTCCGCGGTATGCAATATAGGTTGATGAAATTTTTTAGAGATTTTAATATGCAACTGCTATTTCGGGATGCTGGGTGAAAAATCTTAAGTTTCTTTAATATATTAAAATTTATTTTTATTTTCTACATTTTTATGGGAATGCGCGAATTACAACAATTGCCTGTAACTTCTTCTTTATTTTTTCCTCCATGTTTATATAGAATTTCTTAGCTTATACTTAACTAACGGATTATATATATAATTAAGAGTAAGTATTATTTATGTATGTAGATATGTTACGTTACGTTATGTTTACATATTTAGTGTTATCATAAATTCCACAGCAATATAACAGCAAAATTAAAATTTATGGTTACAGTTAAATAAAAATTTATTTTGGATAATAATGATTATTCTTTAATTATATTAAAAGTAAATTATTATTAAATTAAATTTATAAAAAATTATGAAAACATATGGAAAACTTATGGAAAAAATAACTAAACGAAACGCAATTTGTCGTAACCCCGGCCTCCTTGACAGGATCATGATCCTTCAACTTCTGTTTACAGCACGACGAGCTTGTGAACGGGGCGCTTAATTACGCCCGCTTTGGTTGCCACGTCTGCTACGCGGACCTTGCCGTCTTGGGCTGTTAAAATTGCGGCAACGCGGCCGAGCACCTTTTGCTGTAGTAGTGTGTTGTCTTCCTTGACCAGGACGAGTTCTTTGAGCTCGAGGTTGCGCTTCGGATGCAACTACTTGTTCCTCTGCTGAAGGCCTAACAGGTAGTTCTTGGACCACAGTCTCCAAAACTGTTGCTTGAGACAACAAACAAGTTACCATCTGTCATAGCTGCGCATTGGGCCCGTCGACACTTGTGCTGATGGCAGCGCTTGAAGGGGGGACCCAATTAGTAGGACTTCTGTTTGTTGGGCCATGAATGCTTCCCTCAGCTCGCGAATCTTGCTATCGGCGCCTACGAAGCTGATGGCGTTGTCGCTGTATATTTTCTGCGGCATCTCTCGGCGTCCAATGAACCCTTTTAGGGCGAAAATAAAACAATTAGAAGACAAGTCTGTTACTACTGCTTTTGAAGTGAAACAAACGAACACTGCGATATTCATACATATGTTTTTACTGGGGGTCTACCTCGAATTTTTAATGTAGTGTTTTAATGTGTAATGTAAGAGAAGCGCTACCAATGCTTTTGCCACAGATTGGTTATTTTGAATATGTAGGTACCGTAAGTATGTGGTAACGAAGTGCGAGTCCTTGCTTGAGAGCAGTGGAAACTTGGCATCATATGGGAGAGGCGCATTTAATAGGTGGTCTTCGACAATTCATTGATAATTTTAATCCTGCCGAGTTTTGATATTTTAACCACCTCACTTCTAATAAGATCTAGATATTCGAAATTTTCGGATCCTGTAAGCAGGTCGTCGACATAAAAAGGTCTTTTTATGGCCGACTCCGAACGGAAGATATTTTTTTATGAGGAGCTTTTTTAAGGGGGTAGTATGGTTAATTCGGTGTAAAACAAGCATATTTTTCGAAATTTTTTTTGTCGACACAGTTGATTTATTCAAAATTTTAAAATTACTTCATTATAAAGTCATATTTAAAGAATATTGTGTGAAATTTTCATTGATTTTTATGAAGAAATGAGTTGGTGGCAGCGAATCTTCGCGGACGTCTCATAAAAAAGTTTTATTGCGGTGTCCCTCAGAACTCATTACTGAATCAACTAAAATCAAAAAACCAAATTGATTTCATCAGCTAATAAAGTTTCGCAGGTAACAACGTCGAATTTTTTTTTTTTTTTTTTAATTTTTTAAAGCGCTTTGAAGTCAAAACACCGATTTTTCATAAAAAAAACTTGAAAACTTTGTTGTTTTAAAATATGACAAAATTTAAAAAAAAAAAAAACTCGACGTCATTACCTCGTGAATAAAGTAAAGAAACAAAAAAACCAAATTTGAAAAGAATCGGTGCAGTAGATATGAATCTACAGTGGACACCGACCGTAAAAAAGGCAAGTGTGAGAAAAACGCGTTTAAAGATTTGTGAAGATTTTTACAGCGTGAAATCCGGTTGGAGAGGTAGATACTTAATCCTTTGTGTCTTTGTCAATTTTACTCTAATGCACTTCAAACTTTCACACAATAATCTTAAGATGTTATAGAATAATTAAAAAAAAAAAACAAAAAAAAATGAAAAAAAAAAAATACCATACTACCCCCTTAAGGCAGAAATGCACTCGGAGGTAGTTAAGGAATGCTTTCATTCACAACTAATAAATAAAAATAGTTAAGTAAGTTCTAAGTATAATCAGGCAGGGCTGAACAAATCCCAACATATTTTAAGAATAACAAAAGATAAACATATGTTAAGTATAACAAAAGATAAAAATGTTTTTCCTAAACAGCAAACAAAGAAGCTAATATACACGTCGTATACCTAAAATAGTAAGATTAGGTAAGAGTATAAATACGACTGTCAAATATGTTGGCGGTCAGTCGAGTATTAACATAGTGTTAAGAACAACCCTCATTTACCCTCTTTAACTATCTTCCAAGTCTTTAGCTAGGTTTGCCATTGCCTGTTGAAGGGCGACAGCTATTAGAAAAAACTTGTTCTTCATTTTGGTGTTTCCCCGAGATCCGAACCTAAGTTCTCTCTAAATTCCGAATGCCAATCATGCACAAGTTTTCGGCGGCCGAAAATGAAGAAGTGTTAAATACAGCTGTTCTTGAATGCTCGGCCCAACCATCAAGATTTCATTCAACGCAATTTGAGAAGATGTACTACTTGACCCGTCGATAACAACACAAAATTTTGTCGTCGTATTTTCTGGCTGAGGGACGCATTGATGCGGAATGACGTAGTGAGGCTCACTCGGGATCTAATTATTTGTTGGGCTCATGTGGCTTATTTCGATATATTCATTCATGAAGTCCAGATGTATTTCACGAAGTTCTGGATCTTTCAAAGTCTTACTCATCAGGGACTGAAATCGCCGAGGTGCGATTTCATAGGAATAGCCGAGTAACTTACTGTCACCTTTGAAATGCAGGATTACTTGAAGCCATCCTGACGGCGACATTAGTCGTTTTTACGAGAAAATTTTCACACTCTATTTGTTCAGGTGCGAATTTTGTAGATCTAGCCTCTGAAGGTATTTCTTCCATCGCCCAGAACCTTTGAACAACGGAGCAATATTTGTTAGACCTTCTTCAGTATTTTTTGAGCTTTATAAAATTCTGGGTCGGTTAAGCTAATACTTTTAGTAATTTTCAAGCTACTAATATTTACGATACAATCTGGATGGCTGGCTGAAATGGATCGCATTACCCAAAATTCTGCCGACAACTCTTAATTACTGACCCGCGGTTTTACAAACGTATTTAATTTCGTCCCTACTTTTTTACTTGCATTTTCGATGCCGATACTATATAAGGTCGTAGCTTCGCGACGAATTCATAATTTTTGGGCCAAATCCTCTGTCATGAAATTTAACTGGAATCTAGAATTCAGCTACAGCTGTAGCCAACATAACAAGATCTGGCGCACTCGTGGTGTGCATGGCATGCGAGGTCGAAAGTTGTGGTGCAGTTGCGAGAGATACTGGGTACTGGTGCAGCAACGTGTGATGCGAACGGTTGCAAACACGACACCTATCCGCTTTGCACTTTGAAACTAAGTGCCCCTTTCGCCAACAATTACGGGACTGATTTAGCAAATTCAAATCTCTGCTGAGAGTTTTAAAAGTAGGTCACGCGGGTATATTATAATCCTTTGATTTATATTATATGTGCACACACCGGCTGTTTTATGTTTCACTAAGGCAGATTTTGTCCTTTCCACATGCAGGTGGGGTTTCTGCATGCTGTGATTGATTTACGGCGTTAGCTTTGACGTTGAAGCTTCATCGGCAGATAAATGTTGGTAGCGTTTATTTAATTATGACAGCACCTGTTACGTTTTTCTCGTCATCCAACGATAGCAACGTCGTAAACAGCTGACATTGTATCAAGCATTGTGCGCATTTTGGAAGGCCTTTACCGTTTCCAAAACTTTACCAGACAGTTACCAACTGATTAAATTTCTCAATGTCTGGGATCGTAGACTCATTGTGCACTAAACTCCCAAACAGACTCATACAATTTTTTAATTCCGAATATTCTCCTTCAAATTTAGGTAGTGATATTTTCGGTAGTCGTGAGCTGTGAGGTACAACAAGGGATGTTTCGGCGATTGACTATTTATTTCCCGCCAAAATAGATTTTATTATATAATAGTTTCCACTATTAGGTCCTCTAACTCAAAATGTCAAGTCGACACTCCAGTTCAATTGGATCTAAATGAATTGTTTTTTCGGGGAGACCCGTCTTTATGCGCGCTATGCTGTTTATCGCAACAGTTCGCGGGCGCTTTAGTGATTTCAATTCCATCATCTTCCTACTTGGAGAAAGACTTGGCATTGCTGTCTTCGCGTACACCCTTTTTGAGTGTTTGGCCGAGCTCCTCCTCCTATTTGTGGTGTGCGTCTTGATGTTGTTCCCCAAATGGGGAGACCTACAGTTTCAAGCCGACTCCGAACGGCAGACATGTTTTGTGAGCAGCTTTTTTCATGACAGAAATAAACTCGGAGGTTTTCCATTGCCTGCCAAGACGCTTTTAGAAAACACTTTTTCTTCATTTTGGTCTTCACCGATTTCGAACGTTCTGTCTGAATTCCGAGGATGCAGGCGCAGGTCATTCCTGGATGGCAGCAACATAACCAGCGGTTGCAATCACAGCGGGCGATGACGGCAGCAACTGTGACTAGAGTAGCAGCGACGGGTACAGCGTTGGGAGCAGCGAATAAAACAGCAGTGAGAACTGTGACAACGGACAGTGATAGCGGTCGCGAGGGCGGTGAACGCCACTGTTTTTTGTTTTTAAGAACAAAACTGAACTTTTAGCGGCATCCAATTACGGCACTTAGTACTTTTTATTTTTATATGTTTTAAGGCTCGCTGCTGTGAGTTTTTGTAAGGGTTTTTAAAACTTTTAAAATTGCCTTATTTTTGATCGCAAACACTTATATATGTACCGCAATGTTTCAACCGTTAGCGCTATGTATTTTAGTTTATTGTTTATTTACTTAAGCACAAATATACATATATTTTTATAACATTTTTTCACAGCCACTATTTTATTAATGTTTTTATAATTTGTAATGTTTTTTGTGCTTCGATTTCAAATTATACAAGTAAATTTAAGACATTTTTTTTTGTTTTATCCACTGTGTCCGTTTTCTATTACACACCACTGTATTTTCAGTAATACCGCTTATCACTTTATGTGTTTACATATATAATGTACTGTATGTATGTCCTTGTTTTGCTATATTTAATTTAGTCACTGAACCCTCTTTTGTGAGGGTTGCTTTTATGTTAGTTTGTTTGCCTTTGTCATTGCACTTGATGTGAAAACGGACTTGCAACACGCCCAGGCAATTGTTGTTGCACAATTACTTAGCACTTATGGTTTTTTACATGGTTTTTGTTATTTGTATTTGGAAATAATTTCCGAATTGATTGTTCACGATTTATTTAGCACAATCTGGTTTATTAACTTAATATTGGTTGGTTGGTTTAAGGGGTGATCCCGCATCGGAGTGCCACATCGACCGCAAGTTGGCTCCATTGTGTTGCCCTAGAGCTCATTATATGATATGATTTCCCACCTAACCGAGATTTTTATTATAGATTTTGGTCAAAGATATTAATTCGTTTCGAGAGTTTTATGAGAGATTCGATTTTCAGGTCCGAGAGTACTGAAAGATTGTCAATTGTTGGAGAACCTAGAAGAGCGAGTCGACTTCTGGCTAGGCCGGGACAACTGCACAGCAAATGCCTGCTCGATACTTCCTCATCTTCGTCCCCGCAGTATCTGCACAGGTCGCTTTGAGGAACCCCGAGCCGACGTGCGTGAGTGCCCGAAAGTCAGTGGCCGGTTTTAAGATATATGCCTTAGTTCGTGTTTCAAAAGCCTTATAAGGGGTTTTGTCTGTTTCAGAATGTAGGATGGCCAGCTTTGTTTGGTCGCAACGCAAGTCGTTTCCACTCGCCACCTCCGATCAGCAATGCTGTGAAATTCTCGATCAATGATCATTTTACATGTTGAGAGCGGAATGTGGATTGTGGGTAAGTTACTAACATTTGATAGCGCAGCTTCAGATCTCGCGAGCTCATCAGCTTTGCAGTTACCTTCGAATCCACTGTGACCCGGTATCCAGATAACTTGGACAGAATTCTGAACACTTATCTCGTTAAGAGATAAGATACAGGATCGAACCACATCTGAGTGGGTATAAGAGGAGCTGAGTGCTCGAACGGCCGCTTGACTGTCAGTGAAAAAGCGGATATCCTCCAGTGATATTCTCTTTTCTAAGATAGTTTTCGCAGCATACGAGATAGGCATACTTCCGCTTGGAATACACTACAGTAGTCGGGTAATCTAAATGATAGATTGATGTGAGGGGAATTGGAAAAGATTCCAAATCCCACTTTACCGTCTTGTTTTGAACCATCTGTATATATAATCAGAGGACCATCGATTTCGGTAAGATTTGTCTTCCATTCTTCCCTGGTTGGGAGTGAACAGGAGAATAGCAAGGGTGGTGATGGAAGACTTACATGATAGTCTATGTCGGAAGAGATAACAGTGTTCCTGTTCAGTATGGCCGAATGGCCAAGATACTTTTTCCATTTCGAGATGGCATTCATGCGTGTCGCTGCTTTCGCTGCAATCGTTTTGCCAGCCAGATCGATAGGGAATAAGTGAAGCAACGTATTTAGAGCCTTAGTAGGTATTGTACTTAAGCATCCTGTTATCAGGAGGCAGGCTGTTCTTTGGACTCGATCAATTGTGGATACTCTACACCGTTTTTCGAGTGCTCTCCACCATACAACCACACCGTAGAAGAGTATCGGTTTGATAATCGAGGTATATATCCAATAAATGATCCGAGGTGGAAAACCCAGGTTTTGCCTATAGCTTTCTTACAAGTATAAAGAGCTATGAAAGCTTTTTTGCATCTGTTTTCAATGTTCAATTTCCAACTCAACTTCCTATCTAGAATTACTCCTAGATATTTAGCTGAATCTGATAGAAGTAATGATTCCCCTTTTAAAGTTATTGTTTGCAGTGAAGGAGATTGTTGTTTTCTATTGAAGAGAACAAGATCTGTTTTTGCTGGATTCGCATTTAGTCCGCATTCGGGGCACCATTTTGACAGAATATTGATTGAGCGTAGAGCTCAGTGAGGGTATTCAGGTGTTTGCCGGACACGCAGAGAGCAATAACATATGCATAGGCTACAACCTTGCAGCCTGCTTTTTCGAGATTTCGAAGCAAACTGTTTACAGCGAGATTCCAGAGAAGAGGTGAAAGTACTCCGCTTTGAGCTGTGCCTTTAACGGCGTACATTCTCATGCGGCTTAGCTCAAGCTCTGAAGTGATTATTCTATTTTGAAGCATTTGTTCGATCATCTTTCAGATGGAGTGATAAAAAAATTTCGCATCTTCAGACAAAATAGCTTTGGGTTCAATATTATTAAAAGCACCTTCTATGTCCATAAATGCGACAAGAGAGTACTCCTTATTGTGAAGGGAAGTTTTCACTGTTTGCACCCGTGAATGAAGTGCCGTTTCAGTCGATTTCCCTTTAGTATAGGCATGTTGTGCCTCAGAGATCAACTTAGTATCAAGTTGGGTTTTGATATGCTCATCCAAGACTTTTTCAAAAGCCTTTAAGCAAAAAGAGGTTAGGCTAATGGGTCTGAAATCGTTTGGTTTGCAGTGTGAAAGTTTCCCCGTTCTCGGAATGAATACTACCTTCGATTTCTTCCAAATTGTCGGAAGCTAAGAGAGATTTAAACACTTGTTAAAGATCATTGTTAACCAAGGCAGCAAAATTTTTAGTGCTTCTTGAAGTTCTGCTAGAATGATGTTGTCCAGACCTGGTGATTTAAATTTTTTAAAACTTAGTATTGCTGTAGAGATGCTATTAGAGCTGATTAGATCTGATCTATTCCCATAATTACTCTGAAGAGTGTTGGCAAGTGCAGGTAAGTTGGCAACACAGCCTGGAAAGTGAGATTCTAGAAGTATTCCAAGAGTGTGGTCAGTTGAAGTAGTCCAAGTTCTATCTTTAGTAATGATAAAACTGGGAGAGACTGGGTTTGATGCAAGAATCTTGCGTAGTCTGCTTACTTCTGAAGTGTTCTCTAATTCTTGAGTGTATGATCGCCAGGATGTGCGTTTTGCACTTCTGACAGCTTTGCATGATTTAATGTTTATTTTTATAATTTTTTTTTATTTCACAAACAATTATTTATTTTTATTTTAAATTATAATTATTGTTTCACGCAAGTCCCTGCTCGGGTGCCATGAAAAATCTTAAGCTTTTTTAAGATATTAAAATTTATGATTATTTTTTACACTTTTATGGGGAATGCACGAATCTCAACAATTGCCTGCAACTCCGTTCGAATGAAAATGCGAGCCCGTTCAATGATACTTTACAAGAGTCTTCTTTATTTTTTACTTCATGTTTATATATAATTTCTTAGCCTTTACTTCGGATTATAGGTATATATAATTATAAGTAAATGTATTATTTATGTATGTATGTTATGTTACGTTATGTGATATATGTATGCACTTTTACATACATATATAGTGTTATTATAAAATAGCAGCAAAATTAAAATTTAATGTTGCAGTTAACTAAAAACTCGTGTTGGATAATAAAGCTTATTCTTAAATTATATTCAAATTAAATTATTATTAAATTAAATTTATAATTAATTATAAAAAAAAATATGGAAAATTATGAAAACATAACTAAATGAAACGCCATTCGGCATAACAGATATTGAGAATTTGTTAATTATTCTGAAGATTTGTTCGTTCTTTATGCTATAGACGCCCATATGAAGGATATCCAGGGGTTTGTCGGGGGTTTCTCGTTGTTGGCAAATTGGTTTTGGGGGATTTCTATCATATGTGAAAGTTTGGCATTTATCGCAGTTATGTATTTATTGTTTGAGTAATTTTACTTTTTATGAATGGAAAATAGAATTTTCTTTTAAGGTGGACATGGGTTTCGTTGATGTAAGTCATATTTATGAATATATTTCCATCTTGTATGTTAACCGGGAGTTTTATGACTGCTTTTGAGTAGCGAGGAATGATATGTTAGCCAGAGAAACGGTTTGGCCTTAATTTTAAAGGAATTACTCCATTTTTCGTTTTAATATGTTGTTTTTGCAAGTCTATTTTGGATTCTAACTCAGTCAGGAAATCGATTAGAATAATTGTGAAAATCAAATACTAAGAATCTTTGTTTTCCCGGTTGCCAGAAGGAGAAGAAATATTGATGTAACCTATTTCGGAACCGTGCTTGTTAATGTCTAGGTATCCAGTTGGTGGTTCGAGACTGGGTATCGAAAATTTTGGTTATCTTCAATATTTGCTAAGTTTCCGCGTGGATCTTCGTACTCGTACACTGATAAGTGGTAGGGGGCCTAAAAGATTGGAATGTTGGAAATTGAATAGTTCGTTTTTTTTTGGAATTCGTGCTTTCTTAATGCAATAGAGCACATAGTTTGGTCTGTTCCAAAGGATCTTTCGGTAGGGGCTTGTGTCTATTGGTTCTGGTTTACTATAATGGTTGTAATTATTGCGAGGTCGGAATGGATTTTGACCATTGTATTGATTTGGATTTATCGGAGCTATTTTGATAACTATTTTGTCTTTAGAAGGAGATGAAATATTGATGTAACCTGTGGAGAGCTGAGCCGGAGAGTACAGAGGAGAGTACGGTGAGCTGGGTGAGACGTACATGAATAAACGTGCACCACGACTACGAGAAAAGAAGTGTTTTATTTTGGGAACTGGGAGGGTGTTACACTGGCGACGAGGATGGGATCGTAAACTCACAGTGCTTGGAAGAATTTAATATCGTATATTCTGTTGGTAATTTATTAAAATATTATTTTCCTTGTAGATATTGCGTCAGCAAATTCGTGAATTTTCTGTATACGCTAGCGAGAGAACATATGCACACACGTACCTACATACATAGTATGTGTAGAAGCTGAGGTCGTGTAAAACACACACATACACTAGTACATCGTGAAGGCAAGCACACTAGAGAGACAGCTGAAGAAATGTCAAAGAATAAAAATACTAAAAACGAGGGAATAATCGTTCGTGTGCAATACTTAGGGAACTAATAATTGTTCGTTCGATTCGTTGCCAAAAGAAATGTCAAATAGGTACAACAACAACAATTATTGGTCAATCGTTCTTGAAGCACAACTCCGTGCGCGTTCTTTTAGATATCGACCACATTATTTGCTTCGAACGAACGAACGATTATTTGATCGTTCATGATAAATAACACATGGTGTCGACATGCTTTGACAAGTATGCATTTCAAGATTGGAAAGTCATTCAATTGACAGCTATCGAACATTCTAGAGTGAATAAATTGCAAAGGAAAAAAAAAAGAAAAGAAAAAGAAATCGAATTAAATTCAGCAGCACATTAAATTGCGGCTTAACGAAAGGATTACGGCCATTTAATTGGTGTAGAAGTACTTTGAATAGATTCTTGAGGCAGCACATTAAATTGGGCTTGTTAAGCCATTGAATTGGACTTGTTTAGCCAGTGAATTGGGCTTGTCAAACCATTAAATTGGTAAATATAAAAGTTATGATTTATGAACTGCGTCCTGACAAACTATATTTGTTTCAGGCCATTCAATTGGAGCAAAAGGTGTACTTACCACATCGTGTACATCGACGTTCCTGAGGCGGCGCATTAAATTGGCTTTGTTAAACCATTAAATTGGTAAATGTAAATAAATGTTAGGATTTCTGAATTTCGTCCTGACAAATTACATTTGTTACATACCATTAAATTAGGTAAAAAGGTGGACGACAGAGCCTACATCGAGGTGACAAGGTTGCGTAACGATTTAGTTCGTAATTAATAAATCCGAAATAAAATGAGTGAGTTCAAACCATTCCTGTGCAACAATATAGACAAGTCTCTATTGCGCAGCGAGTGGGAAAAATGGTTCCGTTCTTTGTCCTTATACCTTCAGTGCGAAGATATAAACGACGCTGTTAAACGAAGAAACAAATTATTGCATTTAGGTGGGCCCCAATTACAAGAGGTCATATTTAACATTCCCGGCGCTGTTGTGGATGTTGATGAAATAAATAAAAACGACTTCTACAATATTTTAGTGGGAAAATTAAACGAATTCTTTTCACCTAAACGTAACTATACGTTTGAGAGACATTTATTTAGGAATCTCTCGTTTTTGGAAGGAGAAGATTTTAATACATTTTTGCTTCGTCTTCGGCATCAGGCTTCCAAATGCGAGTATGGGTCAACAAAGGCAGAAATCGAAAGCAACTGTTTGAAAGATAAGCTAATTGATTCTTGGGCGTCCATCGATCTTAAGAAAAAGCTTCTTGAAAAAGAGCAAAGCCTTGATGAAGTTATATCAGCTTGTCAGATACACGAACAAATTAGTAAACAATCGCAAAGTATGACTGCGAAGACTAACAGCGAAATTGTGAATGAAATCACCGCGAAACATCAGCCAGTCAAGGGAAATGTTAATGAATGTGGAAGATGTGGTAAATACGGGCACATGCAATCTGATGTAAATTGTCCGGCGCGAAAGTCTAAATGCAATAAGTGTGGTCTTATTGGTCATTTCGCCAGAAAGTGCAAAACAAAGGCTCAAAAACGAAAAGCGGTTGAACGCGACCGGGGCAGTCCTAAAAAGCGACGTTTTCAATCTTCCAACATTAGGCACATCGAAGAAGAAAACCAAATCGAAGATAAGTATTGCAATCATAATTGTTTCAAAGTAAATTGTAACGGGTTGGGAGATGAGATAATAGATTGTCGGCTAGGTGGGTATAACATCTCGATGGTTATCGATTCGGGGTCTCGTTTTAACCTTCTTGGCCAAAGCAAATATGTTGAACTACAAAACAATAAGGCAGTTTTATTTAATATCCGCGCACAGTCAGAAAAGCAATTCAAGGCTTACGCAGCAACGCAATGTTTAAAAGTTATTTCAGTTTTTGATGCTCCAATAGCCGTGGGTAATAATAAAGAAATAATAGCCACATTTTAAGTAATTGAAAACGCAGACCAATCTCTCTTGGGCCGTGAGACGGCAACCCAGCTTCAAGTTTTGAAACTAGGCATAGATATAAATAGCGTTGAAATTGAAAAGCCATTTCCAAAAGTTAAAAACATAATGGTTACATTATCGTTAGATTTTTCTATAAAACGGATGCCTATTGCACTTGAGGAAAAAGTTGAGCGTAAGATAAACGACTCGCTTGTACAAGATATTATCGAACCGGTAGTTGGACCAATTTCATGGATCTCGCCTATTGTACCCGTCTTTAAGGGGAATGGCGAAATGAGATTGTGTGTTGATATGCGCAGAGCGAACCGTGCAGTGCTTAGGGAAATTATCCGGTCCTTACTTTTGAGAGCTTCATGACAAAATTGAGAGAAGCCAAAAAATTTCCAAGGCTTGATTTGAACTGGGCTTACCACCAGCTTGAACTGGACGAAGCAAGTAGAGAGATTACCACATTTATTACACATAAGGGGCTTTTCCGTTAGAAGAGGCTAATGGTTGGCATAAATTCAGCACCGGAAATTTTCCAACGGGTACTGGAAAAAATGTTAGCACCATGCAAAAACTGTTTAAACTACATCGATGATGTTATAATCTTTGGTAGCATAGAAAAAGAACATGATGAGGCCATGAGTAAAGAGCTTGAATTGTTCAACAGTAATAATCTCTTATTAAACTACGACAAGTGTATCTGGTGTGCCAAAAGTTTAACGTTTCTGGGACATTCCTTTTCCGAAGTGGAATATATCCAGACCGCAATAAGATTGAAACGATTAAAAATTTCCGGGCAACGGAAAACAAAGAAGAGATAAGAAATTTTCTTGGCCTTGTAACTTATGTCGGTAAATTTATTGCAGACTTGGCGGATGTGACTGAGCCCTTGAGAGGAATGTTGAAACTTAATTCGAAGTTTACATGGGGTCCAGAACAACATAACTCTTTCCAAAAACTAAAAGAACGTCTGTCGAATATACCAAAACTGTCATATTTCAACCTCAAGCACAAAACCCAACTAATAGCAGACGCGAGTCCTGTAGCATTGGGCGCAGTTTTAGTTCAATTTGATTCGGTCGGTGAACCAAAAATAATTTCTTTCGCTAGCAAGAGTCTCTCAGATGTGGAAAAGAGGTATTCCCAAACAGAAAATTAAAGCTTAGCCCTAGTGTGGGCAGTAGAGAGATTCTTTTATTATTTGGCGGGTTTAGAATTTGAATTGGTGACCGACCATAAGCCCCTGGAGGCAATTTTTAAGCCCACATCTAAACAACCTGCAAGGATAGAAAGATGGCTATTAAGATTGCAGTCCTATAAGTTTAAGGTAGTATATCGTCCGGGAAAAGAAAACATCGCCGACTCCGTTTCAAGACTTTGCCAAATTAAAGACACACCCAGCTTTGATGAAAATGTGGAACAAAATATCTTCCAAATAATGTCGCATTCAACGCCATCTTCCCTTACAATCTCCGAAATCGCGGAAAAATGGGCCCAAGATGAAGAGATATCGCTAGCTCTTGAATACATGAAAGCTGAGTCTTGGCCAAGTAACTCGTCAAGTATTTTCTATCCGTTCCGACATGAACTATTAGCCGTAAGTGACATGATTTTTCGAGGATCTCGCATTGTCATGCCAAAAGCTCTCCGACCCAAGTTGTTGCAGCTAGCACACGAAGGACATCCCGGCGAATCAGCAATGAAAAGGAGAATAAGGGCCACGGGTCGATAGAGAAGTAGAGGCGTACGTAAAGACTTGCTGGGACCGTTTGTTAGTCTCACAACCGAACAACCCTGAGCCCATGAAAAGACATTCCTTCCCAGATGGCCCTTGGCAGTGTGTGGCCGCAGATCTACTAGGCCCGCTGCCAAATAGTGACTATGTATTCGTACTTATTGATTACTATTCTCGTTATCAGGAAGTCAAATTCTTGAGGAGAATTACTTCGGAAAGAATTATAACTGTTTTTAATGAAATATTTTGTCGATTGGGTATACCCAAATCCATTAGAGCGGACAATGGCAGGCAATTTGTCAGTGGCGAGTTTAGGAAATTCTGTGACGGCCATAATATCACATTGATAACAACTCCACCATATTGGCCACAAGCCAATGGAGAGGTAGAAAACATGAACCGGTCATTGGTAAAGCGCTTAAAAATCGCCCATAACAACCGGCGAGACTACGTAAAAGAGATCCAAGACTTCCTTCTAATGTACAATGTAACCGTCATGATACCACCGGTACACCACCGACTGAGCTAATGTTCAACCGCGTCATTCCCGATAAAATACCTGGAATCCAAGACATTACAGAAGACAAGCTAGATTCCGCGGGTAGAGATCTAGATATCATTAACAAAGAAAAAGGCAAAGAGGCAGCGGATAAGAAAAGAAGAGCAAAAATATGCGATATAGCACCAGGAGATAAGGTTGTTCTACGTAATGTCGTTTTTCCCCACAAGCTTACACCGACTTTTGACACGCTCAAAAAAAAGGGAATGAGGTCATCAGCGGAGGAAAAACCTTTCGCCGTAACATAAGTCACGTGAAGAAAGTTCCACCTCCGCTCCTTGACAGAGAAAGAATTAGCTTATCGATGGCAACGCCTACAACACCCAACTCCACTAATACCCCGACATACGCCCATACCAACGCCACGCCGTCATCTTTATCAAATCGTCAAACGGATCCAGTCCTGACGCGAACTCCTGAGTCGGGACCAAGCATCAGCAGTAATGAAACACCTGGTCAACCAAAACTTCGTTTAAAACTCCAGAAAAAGGAAGGGATGTGGAGAGCTGAGCCGGAGAGTACAGAGGAGAGTACGGTGAGCTGGGTGAGACATACATGAATAAACGTGCACCACGATTACGAGAAAAGAAGTGTTTATTTTGGGAACTGGGAGGGTGTTACATAACCTACTACGGAACCGTGCTTGTTAATGTCTAGGTATCCTGTTGGTGGTTCGAGACTGGGTATCGAAAATTTTGGTTTTCTTCAATATTTGCTAAGTTTCCGCGTGGATCTTCATACTCGTACACTGATTAGCGGTAGGAGGCCTTAACGATTGGAATGTTGGAAGTTGAATAGTTCGTTTTTCTGGAATTCGTGCTTTCTTAATGCAATAGAGAACATAGTTTGGTCTGTTCCAAAGGATCTTTCGGTAGGGGCTTGGGTTTTCATGTGCATGGAACTTGTGTCCATAGGTTCTGGTTTACTATATTGGTTATAATTATTGCGAGGTCGGAATGGATTTTGACCATTGTATTGATTTGGATTTATGAAGTTATTTTGATAATTATTTTGTCTTTAGAATAACGGTTGGATATTATAATTTGGGTTTAGATTTCGGTGTTGAGGATATGTACGTTGGGTGTATCTATTCAAATTGGTGTTATTCCTAAAGTACCTGTTGGTCTTTGGTTGCCAATTACGTTGAAATCTGTCCGGATTTCATATAAAATATGTTTTGTTCTTTCATGCATAAGGATAATGCTTCTTCCAGGGGTTTTTTGATTTCCATGCCCTTATTGTTGAGCCAAGGGGTTCTCTCAAGCCAATAAGAAAGCTTTTAAAATACATTTCAGCAACAAATTTTTCTTTGCTTTGATTATTTTATCATCTTGCTTGTGCATCTGTATGTTACTGAGGAGGGAGGCTTGAAATTCTATAATTGCACTATAGAATTGTTCAATATTATTGCATTTTTGGCGGATGCTATGTAGGTATCTAATTAGAGAAGTTTCAGATCTTTTGTCTGAATAGGCAAGAGTGAGAATTTTTTTTATTTCATCCGAATTGTAGTGGTACTTCGTTGGCCTGGCCGACAATTTTATTTCGAATCGCACGTAGTAGTATTTGTCCCTGTTGAGTTGCGGCGCAATTTCTAATGGGGCGTAGAATTTCTTCCACATTATTAATAAATTCGTACAGTAGCCGAGGATTTCCATCATAAACTGGAAAATTCTTCATTTCATCCGGAATTGGAAGGGTTCGAAAAGAAACAACTTGTAGGAATATTCCTAGAAAAACTTGGTTGTTCTTCGTTAGGGTTTGCCATTCTGTTTAGTTCGTCTGATAGCAAGATATCTAAAAAAACGTTAGATTCTGGGATTGAATTTGAGCTCCTGCTTTTGAACAATTTTCCTAGTGAGCTTGGGTATGGTCGGAATTGAAAATGTTTTCCTATTGATTTCTTTTTGTACATTTAAATCAACGATGGAAAGTTGAAACCATTTAATCTTCGTATAAGTGTATTCATTTTAACTGGCAAACAGTATATTAATAATAAAATATAATTTTAAATGTATGTATATATCATATATTTTATTTTTGTATTGCATATAAGTGGTATATTTATTATTATTATTGGTATTTATATATAATATTCATATTAAACTAATTTTCTGTCAAAATGGACTTACACCACTTTCAAAGAAAACGGCTCATATTCATTTTTTTTTTTTGTTTTTTCTATTGTTCCCACTATTTGCTGCCGCTCTTATAACCTGAAGAGTCCGGCTTTATGGGCTACGGAAGCGCAGATTTCAGTTAAGTTATGATGACTTTATTCGAATATAGGAATAAAAGTCGATTTTGGTTTATGTTAAAGGATGTATAAGACTCATTTGGTATTTCGTTTATTTCTACTTTACGTTTGGCGTGCATACAGAATTTCAAGCGGTTATTTATGTTAGTTCATAATATTATATTTTCTTATACTATAGTTTTTGACTTTCCACAAAGCCAGTACAAAGATGCGTCGCATTTTTGGTCTTCCAGTGATTTGTAGTTGAGACTACGACAGTCCGGTCGTGCTTCGAAGGGCTTCTTCCGATATTCCTTCGGAATTTTTGCAGCTGAAACTTCAGATTAGTTGGTCTATCCGATATTCCTTCGGAATTTCGTAGCTGGAACCACTTTTGATTTGTTGATTCCGTCCAGCCTGCTCTGATATGCGACCAGAGGTCACTCAAGGATTTTCAACTTTCTATGCACTCGCGAACCGTCCACTAAGTTGTTAAAAAAAAAACAAGGTAGTAAGCTTTTTGACTGCAATATAACAAGTGTTTATTATTTTGCTTTAACTCGTATTTATACATTTGCATGCTTATTAATAAGCATTACAATACTGGATTTCCTTACTATGCAATTTATTTTATATACTCGTAAATTAAATTCTATGAAAATTGTATTGCAATAGCTGATGAATGAGCTATTTAATATATGTGGCTCAATTCATATGCAACTTTTATTACATTAAGTATTTAATTTGGTTTAGATAAAAGCATTTCTTTTATATAACTTAAATTTAGCCAATTCTTGATGCGTCTGCATTTCCGGTGGCTTTACCGTTGTTGTAGCCGTTAGACACTTCATTCCAAGCTCAAACTTTAAGTGCGGTTTTTATTACTTAGTTTTCTATTCTATACAATACTAGCAACCCGCCCTGCTTCGCACGGGTATAAAATATATACCCTATGTCACTCACTGAAAAAATGATTAAAATCGATCCAGTAGTTTTGGCTTATTCATTACTGCCCGTGGCCCGCACGCGTTAAATTTGGAGTAAAACAATTCCCCTTTCTTTATAGCATGAAGATTTCCTGATATCTTTGGGATATCTAAATTCATACCCTACATTTTTGCATATTCACTTTTTGCATTTTTACATATGTATTTATTTTATTTTTACAACAATTACTATATTACAGAATGTCTTTATATACAACGTTCATAGCCTTCTTGTCATTAGACAATATAAACATGTTTTCTCTAGAGGTTACTCTTGAAAGAGCGACATACAGTTGGCCATGTGAAAAACAGTCAACACTCAAATCTAAGCCTGCAACGTTGAAGGTTTGACCCTGAGATTTATTAATGGTCATTGCAAAAGATGCCTTTACCGGAAATTGTAAGCGTTTAAATTGGAGTGGTAGATCCGATGGTATCAGAGGGATTCGGGGAATCAATACATCTTCTCCGGTACCACATCCTGTGAGTATTGTGCACTCTATTATGAAAGTTTTCAGTGATTTTACCAGCAAACGCGTGCCATTGCAAAGTTTAGGTGGACTTAGGTTTCTTAATAAAATAACAGGACAACCTATTTTCAGCTCCATTTTGTGAGGAGGGAGTCCAGACGGGTTCAAAGAATTTAGAAATTCTGTAGGAAATTGAACAGCTTCTTCCAAATCGAGAACAGTATCGACCGAGTAGTATATTTTCGTCGGCGCATCAATCTTTGAAATAATCAAGTTATTTACTTTATCTACTTGTTCGTTAGTTGGTGACAGAATAGCTCTTTCTTTAAACCAATATATTGTCTTATAACTTATGTTATCAATGTCAGGATAGACATTGTTGACTAACTCTTGGATGTTGTCTATCAAAACACAAAGGTTTTCTAGGTTAATCCTTCCCTCCTTCCCTCAATATTAACACAAAAATTCTCCATTGCCAACTTTTAGCAGGATCTCTGGAAATAGCCTGTTCTCACGTGAAGATGACGAAACCCTCATATTAGTTTTAAGATCTAATTTATTGACATGCGACCAAAGGTGGGATCTTTTTAGCGAAGCATTTATTTCGTCAGCACGTGTTCCTCGAGTCACAACTGGTAGGATTTGACGGAAATCTCCTGAGAACAGAATTGTACATCCACCCATAGGTGAATTTTTGTTGTGCAAATCGCGTGTTGTCCTATCCAATGCTTCCACAGACGTCTTGTTTGACATGATAGCTTCGTCCCAGACTATTAATGAGCAGTCACGCATCAATTTTCCTGTATTGCTCTGTCTAGAAACACTACAGACGCTATTATCATCATCGGTTGCGATTTTCAGCGGGAGCTTGAATGTAGAGTGTGCGGTTCGGCCTCCTTCCAAAGGAGTAGCGGCAATGCCGGATGACGCAACAGCTAACGCAATTTTTCCGGTAGATCTCAATTACTAACTACTGATGTAATATCTTGAAAAATATTGTTTTTAATTATATGCTGTAAAGAGCCATATACATAGATCTATATGAAAACAACAATGTATTTAAGGTATTTAATTGGATAAGGATTAATGTTGTACCTATTTGTTGAAATCGCTTCGAAAATAAGCTATTAGTTGTCGTAAAAAGTAAATGACAAAAAATGTTATTGTATGGAATCGATAGCAAGCTAAACGCGCTCCGAATCAATAAAAACTATTCAAAAACTGTATTTTAATTACAGTATGCAAAATTCGTATTAGTACACCCCCTAATAAATAAAAAAACCACGTATATTTTCAAATTAATTTTAAAACAAATGCTTGAAACCGTTTTATTTTATAGATAATTAACTAAAATAAGGCCAAATAAAAAAACCGCTCACAAAGTGTATTGAAATGCAAAAAAAAAAAATAAGAAAGAAAACAATGAACACTTTTCACAGAAACAAAATTCGTATTAGTACACATGTATTTTTAATGATTTAAAGAGTAAATAAAAAATAGTTCAGAAAATTAATATTTTGTAGGATACCCTCGTTGCCTTAGAACAGCAGACAATCTCTTCGGCATAGATTCCACCAATTTTTTTGTGAGATTTGGAGAAATCTTCTTCCACTCTGATTTGAGGACTTTTTTTAAATGTTCTCGGTTCCTTATTTGATGATGTTCCAGCTGCTTTTTGAAAATCGACCATACATTTTCTATGGGATTAATATCCGGGCTTTGTGGTGGTGTTTTGAGATAATTTGGACAGTTATAAAGCATCCATAACCTTGTATCCAACGCCGTGTGCTTAGGGTCGTTATCTTGTTGGAATATACATTTTTTTTTGCAACCCAATTTTTTGGCACCTTTGCGTAGATTCTTTTTTAAAATATCAATATATTGCCTCGCAGTCATAATTCCATCAATAAAATGCAACTTTCCTACTCCGTTTGCCCCGAAACATCCCCATACCATCAGAGAACCACCACCGTGCTTGAAAGAAGGCTGCAGATTTCGTTTTTGAAGGCCAGTATTACACTCTCTCCAAATGTTTATGCGTCCATCGGACATTTTTATATTAAATTTACACTCGTCTGAAAAAATTACCCTTTTCCAAAACCGCATATTTTTGTTTAAATATTGCCTGGCGAATATAACACGCTTTCTTCTATTGACTGAGCTTACATACGGTTTTCTAACCGCAGTTCTGCTTCTAAATCCCAATTTTTTTACATAATTGCGCACTGTTTGAGGTGTAACTTTGATAGAAAAGTATTTTTCTAGTTCTGCAGCTAGTGAAACTCCACTGACGGTGGGGTCTTTTCTCATAAGGCGTTTCAAATAAGTCTTGTGCCTCTGCCCAAGCTTTGCCCTGTTCACATTTCGAAGCTTTTTGTCAATCCTTCCACTGTCTCTAAAAATTTTGACTAAGTTTTGTATTGTAGACACACTTTTCTGCAATGTTCTCGCAATTTCGCGTAAGCTCAAAAATCTGTTGTTGTCATATTGAATTCTTGCAAACAATGCAATAGAAAGGAGTTTTTTGACAAAGCTGTTCGCCTTCTTGTAGGTAAAGACAACAATCTCTCTTCGCTGTGAGTGTATCGGTGCCGGTTGGTTGGTTGACTACAATATTCTCAGGGATAGTAATTGGTTTGTTGAAAAATGATTCTATAGCCAAACTAGTAGGGAACTGAGAAAAAATTACGTCGATATAATCTTCTCGGTCTTCAGGATATTCTTGAGGCTGCTGGTTGTGTGATGTATATGTCATGTCATACTATGTAGTATTTTAACAAAAATTTAACAAAAAAAACAACAATCAACCTGTGACACTTTTTTTGCGAAGCCATATTTCTCGCGTATTTTTCGAGAAAAACTCAGATTTTAAAAATTGAAAAATTGATAGAAATTTATCTTAATATTTAACTGGTCAATGAGTTACGAAAAACAGTGTAAATACCTTATTCGGCCCCTTTTTAAAAAATAGCCAATTTGTCAAACGTGCCCCGCCATAGTGTTGCTTACTTTATTTTACACTTACAATAACGTAAACAACAAGACAAACAAAAAACAAAATAAATATATTTATTTCAACAAAACATAAGCACCGGCTGCTTTTTTCCACCGAAGCTAGATAGCATCACAATTCCATATCTCTGCAAAAGTCAATGCTTTCAAGACTACAATAAGATGAATGGTTATCTAGTAAAACGAGAATGGGCTTATCGTTTGAACAATTAGTGCTGCATTTTATATACTTCACTACTTCGATAAATAGTTCTGAAGTCATCCAGCCAGATTTTAAGTTCAGAGGCAATGAACCTGGGAGGGATCCATATGTGAATATTTCGTTGAATCGTGTACGAGGAAACACATACACCGGGGGCAAATGGTTTCCACTGGCACATACAATCCCAACCATGGCGACTAGGCTTCCACGCTCTGCTGAGGTGGCTTGAGACACTGTTCTCTGACCTTTTTGCGCCAGAATCTATTTAAAAAAACAGAAAACCGATTTATAATAAATTTTCTATTTAGCTATGATACTATGTGTCTTGTCTCAGATGAACTAAAATACCTACCTTAGGAGGTTCTAAGACCGTAGTTATTCCACTTTCATCTAAGTTATATATATCCTTTGGCTGGAAGGAGTATTTTTCATAAATTGCCCTGAGGTTTGAGTAAAATTCTTCTACAGCTGATTTTGTAAAGCCCGAAAGTCTGGCCAGGCTTACTTTCTCTGGCTTTCGCAATGAAATAGTTGGGTTTCTTTTGAGAAAAGCATAAAGCCAGTCCTTACTTGCTTCCTTAGTAACATTCCATCTAACTGGAACGGTGATCTGATTTATTTTAGCATAATCATAAAAAAACTTTCTGAATATTTGGTATGACAAGCCATATGCGTAAAACGCACATTTCATTATATAGTCAGCAAGCTGCTCTTCGAGTTTCTTTGTGAAGAGTTGACGCGATGAATATTTAGAGTTGTACAATAATTCATCGTCCGAATGACTATTACTAGAGTCCACCGTAAGTTTAAGTGGACCTTGACGTTTCATCCGCATTATTAATATCGTTCTTTTGATGCCGTATTTTTTTGCTGCCGAAGTTTGTGTCTCATATCCTCATATCATTCATGGCTTTTTTAATATTTTCTTCATTTATTTCTTTTCCAGATGCCTTTTTCTTATAAAGGGCTTTTCAATAAGGGCGGGTAGATGTTGAAATGGAATAAAATGGCGTTTGCTGTGTGGCACGTAGCGCCGTCCTGCTGGAACCACATGTCGTCTAGGTCCATATGGTTCAATATGGATTGGAAGAGCCACCACGTCTACCGAAAAATGGGCGCAATGCGCGCAACGTTTGCGTTAATGAACACTCATTTTGATAATAAAGTTTTATCATTTGAATGTGCTGTTCAATCATGTAACTTGCCATGATGATTTGGCATAAACAACTGAATAATAAACAAAAGATTTGACAGATGTCACCAAAACAAAATGGCTGCCATAGGGCGCCAAAATCGACCCGGGCCAATTGAAAAACGTTTGCGTTAAACACTCATTTTGCTAATAAAGTTTTATCATTTGAATGTGCTGTTCAATCGTGTAACTTGCCATGATGATTTGGCATAAACAACTGAATAATAAACAAAAGATTTGACAGATGACAGGGCGCCAAAATCGACCCGCGCCAATTGAAAACCCCTTTAGTTTCGTACCATTACTGTACAAAAGTCATACACAAATAAGCCAAGTTACTTACAATTACCAAACATATCAACATTCGTCAAAAGTACCCGAGATTTCTCAAAATTGAAATCTCGAAGCACCATTTAAAAACTTTAGCCTTTAGAAAACAATTGCTTTTATTCCAAAAAATGCTTACCTAGCGGTACATAAAAATTACATCACCCAATCGAAAATCACTTAAACCCGTGTTGCTCCGATGAGCATTTAAGGAAAACTTCCAAACTACAATACATATAATCACGTGTTATTATATTAGGCGTACACTTCGGTATTTGCGAAGTTTTTGAATCATTTTGTCACCGAAAATGTTAAAGTCAATGCTGCCCCATAGTCACAGGTACCCCACTTTACCCTACATGTTTTGCTTGTTTTCCACCGAATCAATAAATAAATATCATTTCATATTTTACAACAAATTTCATTGCAATCAACTTCTTTCCTTCAACCTTCCTCGAAATGTGTCAAAATAAATAACAAAAAAAAATCCTTATTTTCACAAACCAAAATAATTTCAGCGATTATTTTTACTTCTGTAGGTAACTCAATGCATGCCAAAACCAATGAAAAAGGTAAGAAATTAAAAATATATACACAGTCCTTGACAGTTACTCGCTCTGAGAAGACGTGTTTGACAATCTTTGTGCTTTTTTTGTCATTTTTCGCGCAATACACACCTGATATACGTGCACGCGTTTTTCTTGCAAATATTTAGTTCGCATATCGTTACTTATTAACAAGTGTTTCGCATGCAAGTGCTCCGAGTGCGAAGATATACTAAACATGGCCCGGGTCGCCCAACCTCGGGGAAAACAGGTTTGCTCTGCTCGCCTCGGAACCCCTCCCAAAAAGAATAAAAACCATCATGCACTCCGCTCAACTTTTCCGAATTGCCCCAATCAAAAAAGGAAAATCCGAAGTTTATTACAATTAGCGCTACTAACTCAAATAAACCCATTTAAAATTATTCCTGTTTCGCAGTACATAAAGCTTTCGAAGCCATCAGCAAAGAAATCATTTCGATTTCGGAGCTACATAACGGCAATCTCCTATTGCTTGTCAAAAGCAGCCGAATCGCTCAAAGATTTATCTCGGTCAAATATCATGACAGCCTTAACAGCGTAAAAAGTACAATATACGCTCCCTGTTTAAACAACGTCAATGCGGAAGAAATAATTGAAAATATGCGCCATCAAGGTGTGGTCGGAGTATATAAGTTCACTAAAACAATAGAAGGTGTTCCTCAATTCACTGGTGCTGTTTTACTTACTTTCGACCTTTACGAGCTACCCGATAAAGTTGATGTGTCTTGGGGAAGCGCTAAGGTAAAGCCTTATTTTCCCAATCCAGTGAGATGTAAAACCTGCCAACGCCTTGGTCACACCGCTAAACGCTGTAACAATGCACCGACATGTGATTCATGTAATTTGCCCCTTCAACCACATCCATGTACCCGCATACTCTGCGCTAACTGCTCTGGCGACCACCCGTCCTCTGCTAACTCTTGCCCAAAGTATATGCAAACGAAAGAAATACTTGAAATAAAATTTCAAAACAAATGTTCTATAAATTCCTCTTTTGCCGAAGTCGCCAAAGAGACACAATAATCAACCAACATTCCACCACTAAACCCTAAATCTCTCCTCTAACCGCCACCCGTTTCATCAAACAAATCACATGCTACTGCTCCACCGAATATTTCAAACCCACCTCAATCAAATTCTTCTCTACCCTATAATTCACCACAAACCAACTACAAAACCCAGCTAGCCTAGAATGAGCTAGTTTCCTCTTTTACACCTGTTTCGCAAACTCTCTTACACACTCCATTCAGCTTCGAAGCAACACTTGCAAACATCATTTCGCAAACCAACTCTTATACATATTTGATTCATGCACTCAGACTGCAATGCCAGCCGACACCTCTTCTATTAACCTAGCAGAAAATATACCACATAATAATGAAAATAATAAAGAGCAAACCATTTCAGCTGACGACTCCCATTAAGCACAAACAACTCAACATAGCATATTCATTTTGTCTCAATTCCATTTTATATTCCTATGTTCAAGATCTTACAGTGGAATATACGCGGCTACTACAACAATTACACGCAACTCGAACTTCTCTACTACTTTCATAATCTGCCACAAAATGCAACCAACAAGCAGGGTATTGCAGTTTTGATAAAGAAATCCATACCCCACAGACAGCTCTCTCTTACTTCAAATATAGCCACAATTGCAATAGAAATCTCAGTACCTTTCAAATTGACTATCATAACACTTTACATACCACCTACACAAAATATCTCATGCGCTGAGCTTAGATACATCTTGCGATCAGTAACCACTTCAATCATAATAGTGGGCGACTTTAACGCATGGAGTCCTCTTTGGGGCTCTGCCCTTACCAACAGCAGAGGTACAGTTATAGAAGATTTGATTCTATCGGCAAATCTTATTCTGTTGAACGATAACAAACCGACACTTTTTTCCACGCACAAAACTTTTACCACTATAGACCTGATAATCTGTTCCTCCAATATTGCCCCTAAACTAACTACAAACACCCTCCCTTACCTACACGGTAGCGACCACTTACCTTTCCTCAATGTATTCTCCACTCCTCCTATTTACAAAACCAAACCAAAACCAAATTTTTTAACAGATAGAGCGAATTGGGAAAAGTTTCAATTTGTTGCTAGCAGTTTATGCAATAATCTTCCGGGTTCCGATAATATCAACAAAGAAGTTGCCACAGTGACAAATAATCCGCACCTCAGCTCACCTATCTAGCAAATGCTCTATTTCGAATGAAATCAATGCAATCCAAAAGGGAATATTTACATAAATTTACCGAATCTATCAATCACAAAACAAATCCAAAAAAGGCTTGGTCTGACATCAAAAGGCTGTCTCGTATTTACCCTCAATCTACCCCAATTACCATAAATAACTGTAATAGGCCCATCGCCAACGCCAAAGAATTATCAAACTACTTTGCATCTTATTGGTCCGAATCGTGCGAGTCGTGCGAGTACTCAAATTTCCATTCGACTTTCATTTCAGATAAATATAAATACTTAAAAAAATCCAATAACAGTTCTTATACAATATCAAACATCACTGGCTGTGTATGTGATTGTGTGATTGTATACAATGAAATGGAATCCACTTTATCTTTTCTGTCTGGCAAAACCCCTGGGGCCGACAGAATATGTTGTTGTAGCAGTATCTTCGCCCTGTCAGTGTAGTGTAATTATCGGTCGTCTTCGTCTAGCCCATCTAACGGTAGGCCCAGGAAACTGGCTGTTTCGACGGGTTGGGTCCAGAGGGAAAGAGGTGTTAGATGAGTGGGCTTGATGAGGCATGTGAAAAGCTGGTTAGTGTCGTGCGGGGTGCCCTCACATGCTGGACATATGTTTAGTATGTCGGGGTCGATTCTGGATAGGTAGGAGTTTAACCTGCTACAGTATCCAGAACGTAATTGTGCCAAGGTTACGCGGGACTCTCGGGGAAGCTGGAGCTCTTCGTCTGCAATAGGTGATGGTTGGACTCCGATAACGGCATTCGGAGATCGGTAGCTTAAGAAGGTGGTAAGGGTCTCCCGATGAATGTCGTTAATGGCCTGTGTGTACACTGTCTGATCCTGGAGTGGTAAGTCTGTTTTGTCCTGGATCTCGTCCACGTAGTTGAGGAAGTGTCTCGTAATGTGCCTGGGAGGGGGCTCAGGCTCGAGCAGGTGTCTGCATGAGTGAGGCCTACGGTGACACCCTAGCAGAAACTGCTTGCCGAGCATTTTGTTGTGCTCCTTAACAGGGAGCATGTGAGCCTCGTCATGCAGGTGTTGAATTGGGGACATCAGGAGGCATCCTGTCGTGGTCCTAATGCCAGTATTTGGCAGGTCTGGAGCTTCGTCCACTGCGTATCACTGGTTCCAGGCGACCAGACAGGCGCGGCATAGTTGAGAACCGGTCGGCCTATTGCTTTGAAAGTCGACAGCAACATTTCTTTGTCTTTGCCCCCAGTGCTGCCGACGAGCGACTTGAGGACCTTGTTGAGATTATGTACTCTCGTTGCAATAGCGGTTGTGTGCGCTGAGAAGGAGAGCAAGCTGTCAAAGGTGACTCCCAAAATTCTGGGGTTATTAACCGTCGGTATTGGGGTATCATCGACGTGCACCTGAAGTTGCAGCTTGACCTTCTTTGTCCAGGTGGTAAAAAGGGTCGCCGTGGATTTAGGGGGAGAAAGTTTTAAGTTTCTCGCAGTGAAGAAGCGAGAAAGGCGGGCGCGGTAGTCGTTTACTTTGGAGCATAGGCCATCAATGTCATTGCCCGACGCCATTATCGTGCAGTCGTCGGCGTATGAGATCAGTGAGACTCCCTCTGGTGGCTGGGGGAGTTTCGAAATATAGAAATTAAAACGCAAGGGTGAAAGGACACCACCCTGCGATACTCCTTGCTTTATTTTTCTCTGTTTTGAAGTTTGGTCTCGAAATATCACCGACGAGTGACGACCACTCAGGTAGTTCGCGGTCCACCTTTTCAGCCCTGGCTGGAGTTTCGACTGCAAAGTGTCATCTAGTAGCGTGGCGTGGCTGACTGTATCGAAAGCCTTTTGTAGGTCCAAAGCTACTAGAAGAGTCCTCTCGCAGGGGCGGTTTTGGTTTAGTCCACGGTTTGTGCCGTGGTGGTGCTGTGCACTCTCCGGAAACCATGCTGGTGTGGGGCTGGAGTCAGGTGTGCTGTGAGGAGTGGGAGTAGAACAGCTTCAAGCGTCTTCACTACTGGGGAAAGGAGAGTTATCGGACGATAAGACTCCCCTTGGTTGGCGGGTTTCCCAGGCTTCAGTAGTGGGACCACTCTCCCTAATTTCCACTTATCAGGAATGATGAGAGTGGCCATAGACAGGTTGAAGACCTTAGTGAGGTATTCTACTCCCAATGGACACAGCTTTTTCAGCATCAGCATGTTTAGTCTATCCGGGCTAATGACTTTTGATGGTTTCATGTGTTTAATGGCCCCCTGAACCTCCTCGGTGGTGAAAGTAAGCGGTGCACTGTTGTATGGCAGTTTGTGCAACCGTCTGGTGGCACAACGTTTGGATCTGTCGAACGGAGGATGCAGTATAAATTGCCGGCTAAAATAGCTCGCGCATCTCTTCGGGTCCGACGAAGTACGACCGTTGAAGGTGATATCCACCTTGTCGTTGTGCTTCGTCGGGTTCGACAGGGACCTTACGGTGGAACAGAGCTTGCTCACACCAGAGGTGAAGTTACAGGACTTCAGATGGTCTACCCATTTGGTCCGCTTGTGTTGGGTGACCAGTTGCCGGATCTCCGAATTGAGATCCTTTATTCGAGGATCCCCGGGATCGGCCTGGCGTAGGCGGCCACGCTCGTTCGCCATAACGGCTGCTTCGGCTGGGAAACTGGGACGTATTCCCCGGATCCGTCCAGTAGGTATGAAGCGAGCCGCGGCGGCTGTGATCGCCTTGCGGAATGCGCGTTCGCCTGCGCACACATCGGTGGGAGTGGGTAGGGCTGCGAAGATGTCCTCAGTAAATTCCGCGAATCTAGTCCAATCAGCTTTGGTAAAGTTGATGTATGACCGGTGATCCGCGGAAACCAAGTCGGCAGGTCTCTCGATCGAGATGATAATGGGCAAGTGGTCTGATGCAAGCGATAGCATAGGTCGCCAGGTTATGCTATTTATCAGACCAGCGCTAGCAATTGTTATGTCAGGCGAGCTGCTGCAATTGCCCACTACCCTAGTGGGGCGTCGTCGTTTACAGTGCTGAACCTCGAATCTTCTATCTGCTCTGCCAATTGCTGTCCCCTACGATCATTTGGCAGGCTTGAATGCCAAAGATCGTGATGCGCGTTAAAGTCACCTACTACCAATCGGTTTTCTCCCCTGATGAGCGCACCAATATCAGGGAGATATCCTGCCGGGTAGCAGGGGACAGGGGGTATGTAAATATTAAATATTTCGAGCTCGGCATCGCCTGACCGTACAGCTATACCTTGACGTTCTAAGGTGCTGTCCCTGCGGTCGATGCCTTCATCGTTAAGACGATACTGCAGTGAATGGTGTACTATGAACGCTAGGCCACCACCGTTGTCTCGCTCGCGGGCCTTTCGGTGCACATTGTAGCCGTCCCTGGTAATCAGGGGGGAGCTAGCGTGCAGTTTTGTCTCCTGGACCGCAGCTATCTTGATTCCAAACCGACTCATAAAGTCGACTATTTCGTCAATCTTGCTCATGAGTCCGCTGCAGTTTAGTTGCAAAAGCTTGAAGCTTCGCGGGAGTGTCGACGTAATTCGGGGGGTGAGGGATGCGTGATGTTGTCTGCGTTGGTCCTGCTGTGCGTTCCGCAAAATGGGTTGTGGCCTGATGTTGACTGATGGCCGCGCCACGGGGGGCGGTTGCGGGTGCAGAGCTCTGCAGCAGGGGGCAACGTAGTCGCGTGTCCACTCACGGGTGGTGTGCAGGCCGGGGCACCTCCGAAAATGGCACCAGCCACTGCAGGAATTGCATTGGACAGTTGTCAAGTTCCGAGCAACTGCGATCTGACACACTGTGCAGACTGTGCGGGGGACCAAGAGCTGCTGGTTTGTCTCCGCACTGGGGTAGGAGCAGGAGGGTTGTGGGTTAGAGAGGGAGTTGTGTTGCTCGTGTGGGCTCCTTACCGTTGAGGTGTTGTTAGTGGCGGCAGTGTGATGTGCCGGCTCTGAGGGCAGTGTAGCCGTAGAGGCAGGGCCCGCCTGTGAGTGGGAGCAACACGTGGCCACATACCTTGTGGACCACTCCCTGTGTGTCTTAAGGCCTGAGCAGGTCTTAAGATGGCACCACCCGTTGCACTGATTACACCTAACCGAGGTGGAGTTCGGGTAGAGCCGTTTGTGGCAAATGCAGCAGTAGAATACCTCTGGTCCGGGGTTGGGTTCGACGTCAGCCCGGAAGAGAAGTATTTGGAGCAAACTAGCTGCAATGAGTGGCTCCTGTGACGAAAGATTGGGGGTAGGATACGGTACACTAGACAGGGCAAGAATACTGGGGCGGGAAAAACCCGAGTCATTCCGGTAACGAAGAACCGGCTGCCATGGGACAGAATATCGTACCCCATGCTTCAACAACTTTGTGCCTAAAGATTAGATTACTTAAACTATACAACAATCTCCTCAATCAAGGTATTTATCCGCAAGCCTGGAGAAATGCTGCAACGGAAGTTTCAGGGTTCAGACCCATCGCTCTACTTAGCTGTTTGGGCAAACTATTCGAAAAAATAATAGCCAAGCGCATTTCATGGTATGCTTTAAACAACAACTATATAAGTCCACAGCAAGTAGCTTTCAAAGAAGATCAGGGCACTATTGATGCCTTGCTCTTATTCGAAAACTAAGCGTCTTCTGCTCTTTCCAATAGAAACCACCTCTCGGTTCCAAGCATAGACTTCGAGAGGGCCTTCGACCGTGTCAGAGGCCATATTGTCCTACGAAAGTTGGAAAAATGGAACCTTAACGGTAAAATACTTAAAATTATACAGGCCTTTCTCACTAACCGCAGATTTGTGTCCGAAGTAAATAATACCTTTTCAGACTTTTTTGTTCTGCACAACGGCATCCCTCAGGCTCTCCACTTTCTGGTGTTTTATTTATAACTGCTTTCAATGAAATTAGCCAAATTATTAATAAATATAAAAGTGTTTCTTTCATATGCTATGCTGACGATTTACTATTGTGTTCTCAAATTAATGATCTAAACATCGTCAAAACAAGATTTCATTAATATACTATCTGACTTAAGCACTTGGTCAGAATCATCGCGTGCCAACGTATTTATTAATAAATGCAAAAACTTCCATATCTGTCGGAAACATAAATGGAATTATTTTAGTTTAAGTTATAATAACATGCAAATTGTAAATAGTGTTAACTTAAAGTTTATGGGTGTAATTTTTGACAAAAAAATTAACTTTCAAAGAACATTGTACATATTTAAGAAAGCAACTGGCTGCTTGGCTTAATATTATCAAATATTTGTCGTGTAAGCACTGTTTAATTAATTCCTCAACGCTAATAAATGTAACATTTACATTCATATTTTCGAAGATAGATTATGGCCTTCCCATATATGGTAACTCTGCGAAAAGCAACATAAAACTAATTTACTCAGCTTACCCCACGGTTGTAAGCAGAAGCATCCGTGCTATGCCTAAGTCCCCAACAAAATTCATATTGACGGAAGCCGGCCTCCCCGCAATTGAAGAGAGATTCAAGACGAATACGAAAAAACGTATACCTAAGCTGTTTATTTGCTACAACAGCGCTTTATATGAAGCAGTGGTAGGCGGGCTTCAAAGAAGTAAGGCCCCACGTCGCAAATCTACGATTGCACTGTGCATCGATTACGCCAGATCACTTCCGCTTCACTTCGCCAAAATGTATTGTTTCCCCCATGGTTGACGAAAGAGGTTAATTTTATAATACGAGTAAACCTAGCGAAATATGGTAAAAATCACACCAATGCTACTGTTTACCAACGCCTTTTTACAGAAGTCACAACTCCTCTACTTCCCGAATGGAGCTTAATTTTCACTGATTGACGACTCAAAAGGAGAAACAATCAGGGGCGGCCTCCTCCCTAGCTATGCCTCCGTTCATGCAGCCGAAGCTACAGCAATCCTTCATGGTATTATCTTCGCTAAAAACTCGTTACCGAAAGCAGTAATTTGCTCGGATAGCAAATCAGTCATTTACTCGATAATGAATCAGGAGCAAATTATTAAAAAATAGCGACCGAATAAAACTTATGTGGGACCACAAATAACTTTTGTCTATATTTCGAAAAAAGACGTATACAGATTTATACATCAGAGGCCCTATAATGCACAAATGATCAATTGGGGATCCTCTTCCCATCATTATATCGTAAATAATCCGAACAGGATAAAACCAAACTACCCATTAAAGTGCCGTTGCAACGATATGAAATCATTTGTCCGCTTTCGTCTAGGGCACAAAATCGCCACACATTCATACGTTTTTAATGGTTCGAGCCCTCCATGCTGCTAACACTGTCATTCACATCTTTAACGGTCTGCCACCTACTCGACGACTGCCCACATTTTGAACAAATCAGGAAAAGTATCTTCCGAAACCAAAGACCTTCCACACTGTTAAGAACTACTTCCTCAGAAAATATATCAAAAATCGAACCGAATTTCTAGTTAAATCTGGATTGAAAAACTTGATTTGATGTTTGCTCCTCTAACATAGTTACTTTATTTTTACCATAGTCTTAATTAATTAAGTTCTCTAATTTCCTTTTACATGTAAGACTTTTAAGCTAACTATCTGTTACTTTTACATCAGTGAGCCGAAGGTCCTGGCTTATTTCACTTCTGTAAATAAATAAATAAATAAAAATATATACCTGCAATGCTTGAAAAGGAATTATAAATGTGGCGCATTTCCCAAATGCATTCACCTCTTTTTAAATTAGTACTATTCTTAGCTGTTAAAAAGCTATTCAAATTTAATGATATTCTATTCATTAGATCGTGAGTTATTGTGGAAAGAGTGATGCTATTTTTGCTATTTTCAAAACAATGGATCAAGAATTTCGTGTGTGAGTTTTACACTGCCTCTTGATGGGACAAAATGCAACAAAAATAAAACGATAGTGTGCTGACTTCAAATGTGTTCGTAGAGGCACGGATTATGCACAACGCAGTGGACGTCCAAATGAGGCGGTTACACCAGAAAACGTCAAAAAAATTCACAAAATCGTTTTGAATGATCGCTTTATATTGCATGAGCATTTGACTAACTCGGTTCAAAATGGATGCCGCGCTTGCTCACAAACAGAACGTGTTGATGATTTAGCCATGCTTAAACGTAATAAACCGAATTTTTTGCATTGATATATGGCAATGGATAAAACATGGATACATGATTTCCCTTCGAAATCAAAACGATCGTCATCTGAGTGGACAGCAACTGGTGAACCTGTCCAAAGCGCCCGAAAGCACAACAATCGGCTGGAAAGGTTCTGGCCTCGGTATTTTGGGTTCTGCGTGGTGTAATATACATCGATTATCTTAAGAACGTAAATACCATCAACAGTGAATATTTTATAGCGTTATTAGAGCGTTTGAAGCCCGAAATCGCAAAGAAACGTTCGCATATGGCAAAGAAAGAAATTTTGTGTCATCAAGACAACGCACCGAGTTACAAGTCGATCAAACCAATTTCAAAACTACATTAACTGAATTTTAAGGTAAGAAATTTCACTCGAATGAAGAGTTTATCGCTGAAACTGAGGCCTATTTTGAGACAAAGGATAAATCGTTCTACCAAAGTGGTATTGAAATTTTAGACCGGCGTTGTTCTTGATGGAAATTTCCTTGATGAATAAAGCTTATTTTTAACAAGAAAAGCGCGTTTTTTTTTTTAGTAATCTACCCAGACCCGGGTGCCCAATCGAAGGTTTTAAAAAATATGTTCAACGGAGGGTTAAATTAAACCTACGAATCCCGGAGAACTCTAATCTAAAACGCGGAGTAATTACATGTACACATAAACAGGTAAAATAAAACGATATGTTTGCAGAATTTATCAGTCAAATAGGCCATATAAGAAGAAATCAATATAAATTAATATGGCATCATTTCCGTTGATTTCCCAACATTTTACCGAATTCGAATATTATTGAGCAATATGTTAAATAGGTATTTCATTATTGTTAAGTAAACATTTACATGAATAATTGTAAAATATATGTACGGGGTAATATAGGGTTATTCAATAGGTCCGCTTCAACTTTTTTCCGATAGGGAGTGCGAACGACGCAATATTTTTTATTTTTCGCTGGTCGTTCGTAAACTTCATTAGTATACATTTCATCATGGAACGCTACACACTTGAGCAACGATTGCAAATCATGCAAATTTTTTATGAAAATAATCGTTCTGTTGCTGCTACTTTAAGAGCATTACGGTCATTTTACGGTCCATTTAACAAGCCGTCCCGTTTTGGGGTTATGTGAAGTCATTGGTCTACAGTAACAAGCCGGCGACGATTTGTGAGCTCAGAGCCAATATTGAACGCGAAATTGCTGGAATTTCGGCCGATTTATGCAAAAGAGTGGTCGAAAATTGGGTTCAACGATTGGACTTCGTAAAACGTGCACGCGGTGGTCATGCAAAAGAAATTGAATTTCATACTTAAATGTATATGTTCAAACTCGATAATAAAAAAAAAAATTAGTTAAAAAAGTCAAACCGTTTGTGCTTTATTCAAAAAAGTTCAAAAGTTGAAGCGCTCTTACTGAAAAACCCTATACATACTTGAAAGCTTTGATTGAAACTAAAGTTAACTAATAAAATAAGTATGTTCTAAAAATTTCTAACTAATTGCCTGCAATCTTATTTAAAAACTCCTGTTGCGAAAGCAACAATTAAAATAATTTGAACAAAATTCGTTTGAAAATTTCCATTGTGACACGATAGCAGCAGAAGCTTTAATTGTGGACCACATTTCGTCGATGTCAATTTCGATGGTGTTAATAAGTTTTAGTTTTTCCCGGACCATGATCATAAAGGACCAAGTAATTATCTGAGTCAGAATTACGTCAGCCCAGATCCGAGCGGCATGCAAAAGAACCGAGCTGAATACCCTGCTGTATAGTATTATTTTGCCGTGACTATGGCCGCCGTTGTTTCGCTCTATTCGGGGCAAATAGGACTATGCCTTCTTCATAGCATATATCTGGTTCTGAACTAATAGTTTTTCTAGCATCGAATAACACTGTGGAACAAATTCAGGTTAGCAAAAATTAGGTCCATTCTGAGAGTGGCGGGTGAAAATAGAGGCGAAATTAGAAGACCCGTATCGCGCCGTTTTTTTATGTTAGTTCGAATTTTTTTTTAATCGGCCTTCGAAGTTCGAAATCGGAGCAAAATTGTTTATATGGTTTTTTGGTTATAACTCGTCGACTAATTGATATTTTTTCAATCTGTAAAAGCCAAATTATTGCTAGAGACCTGTGCAACAATTACAATTTTTGAAAAAATTGATTTCGAAAATTTTTGTGGTACTTATGAAACAATATACTGAAAATCGGCATTTGACTGCAAACTTCGAAGGCCGATTAAAAAAAAATTCGAACTAACATAAAAAAACGGCGCGATACGGGTCTTCTAATTTCGCCTCTATTTTCCCCGCCACTCTCAGAATGGACCTAATTTTTGCTAACCTGAATTTGTTCCACAGTGTAATTTCAGATCCGGAGCGTTTGTATCCATTCGGACGACATGACCCAGCCTATGCTATGTCTATATCGTCGTAAAGCTCATACAGCTCATCGTTCCATCGTCTGCGATATTTGCCGTCACCAAGGTGCAAAGGTCCAAGCATCTTCCGAATAATCTTTCTCTCAATCACTCCAAGCGTCGCTTCATCGGATGTTGTCGTTGTCCACGCTTCTGCGCCATACGTTAGGACGGCATGACGAAAGCCTTGTAGAGTGTTAGTTTTGTTCATCGAGAGAGGACTTTACTGCTCAGTTGCCTACTCAGTCCAAGTTAGCACTTGTTGGCAAGAGAGCTTCTACGTTCGATTTAGGCTGACATTGTTATCGGTGTTAATGCTGGTTCCTAAATAAACGAAGTCTTTTACAACCTCGAAATTATAACTGTCAACAGTGACGTGGGTGCCGATACGCAAGCGTGCTGACTGTTTGTTGGATGACAGAAAGTAAAAGTTACCGTCTCGACATTCGCAGTCATAGTTTCTATTACCCTTTTGCTGCTTATTAAGACTACATCAGTCTCATGCTTAGCTACTTTCAGTTTCATATACCGCAACCACGCCTTGATTCTTCTTACAGATTACTCTCACTTTTTTGCCACTATTACCACCGCGATATCATCCACGAATCCAATAACTTTAGTTCTAGGGGGCATATCCAGTCTTAGAACCCCATCATACATTAAGTTCCATAGCAGGGGGCCCAAAACTGATCCTTGTGGGACACCTGCTGACACGATATTCTACTCAATGCTTTTGTCGCTTCTAAGCCTCAGTTTACGGTCCGTGAAATAGCTCTGATTTGTTCTGGTGATATAACTTATTTTCGCGAGAGTTTTTAGTATACGCTGCCAGTTGGCTGCTTGGCTATACGCTTCTTGGTTAAATTCTAACGTCCAGAGTTACCACAGCGCAGTATTCTTTTTTGTTGCCCTTCTGTTGCTAAATATAGCACGCATTTGATAACATCCACTGTTGAGCGGGATATCCTGAAGTCAAACTAGATAAAGTACATTTATCTCTGACGAAAGATGACAACCAGGCAAATAATTCCCTCGAGAATCTTCCCTATTGTGTCTAGTAGGCATATCGGTCAGTAAGACTTGGTTTCGCTAGGCCTTTTGCCTTTGGGTAAAAGCACAGGTGTTTGCTTCTTTCACCGCTTTGGGAAAAGGCCTTCTTTAAGGCAAGTAAATGCTAGAAATATGTCTGGACGTTTGGAAATCGCTAACTTCAGGGCTATATTTGGTACTCCATCTGGACCTGGAGCTTTCTTACCCTTTATTTTAATACACGCCGCTTGGAGTTCTTGTTCGGTGAAATGAGGGTTACTTGCTTCGTGTTGCATGCAGAATGGCAAAATGTTTTCAGATCTTTAAGGGAAGAGGGTAGTAACAATTTTGCGCAACCTTACTGGGCAAGTCATTTGCGATGTGTGTACGCTTTTCGCTTTGTGTAATACCGCCCAATGCTTACACCCCAGGGGTTTACATCATCTTCCTCACAAAGTTTTTTCGAACTTTCTTGCTTGCTACAATAGTTTTCATGGCTTTTTTTAGTGATTGCCTGGCTGATGTAAAATTATGAACATTTTCAGCAATATCAAGTCTCTCTTTACTGCACTGCATCGTACGTCTAGGCCGGAGGCATTGAGATCTTAGTGATTTGATGTTGTCCTTCCACCAGTAGCACGTATATATATGTTGGCGCATTACTCGCTTGGGCATGGAGGTATGGCAAGCTTCTCTTAGCGCTTCTACTAGGATTTTGGTCTTATTCTCGGCAGATCCAGCAGGGGATTGAAGTTGCTCAATCATATATTTAAGAACTACACCTCTCGTCCTTCCACCTTGGACCAGTCAGCTTGGGTGCAACTTTAAGCCTCTTTCAGAAATGATGATGGTGACTGTGGGTGTAGCCCTCACTCATCCTTTACTTTATCTTTTGAGCAAGGGAATCATTTGCCAGGGTAATATCTATGACTGACCCCATTCCCATCTTACGGTAGGTAAGTTGACGTGCTATTTAAGACAGTAATCTCCAATAGAGATAATATTTCCAGAGGAATTTCTCCTCTTTAATTTGTGCGCTGACTGCCCATTCTGTTTCCCAGGCGTTAAAATCACCCGCTATGACTAAAGGCTATTTCCCACTAACTTCTAATACAATGTGTTGAATAAGCTTTTCGTACTGTGCTGTTGTCGGAATTGGTCTTGCGTAGCAACTGACAAAATTGATTCCATTTATTTTGCATTGCACGAACGCTTTACCGGCACTATGATCCTCTTGGAACGCACGCCCTGGCTCTAAAGTGATGCGACGGGTAATTGCCTTAAATATTGCCCCTTTATCTAAGGTGGTGCGCAATATGTTCTTAAGATCACTGGATTTTTGGCAAGATTTTGACAGTTCGATTAAAAGATCACGTTTTTGAGTTCTTCTTATTTTCGACACTGAATCAGCAAATGAGTTGAATTATCCACCTTGGACCGTCTTCAATATCTCAGCATAAGAATTATTGCCCGTTTTTCCAATAACAATAGCTTTGGGTTTCACTCTTCCCATACCATTTCTTTTAACCTCATTGTTGGTCTTTTTTGGAGTTTTTTTGACCAATGTCCATTCGTTTGATGGCTTCGGTGACGCCGGGTGAGGGGAAGCCGGTGTATGAACTATTGCGACCGACTGGCTTTTTTACGCCATCTCCTTTTCTTTTTCTGCTTCCTGGGAAACCAGTAGCCTCAAGGGTTGCCTTTCGGTCTAATATCGCTGATGCTAATCCTGACCGGGGGACATTTGCAGGTTGCAGGCTATCAAGTATGAGTTGCCATTATATATATGATTCTATGGCAGCTTAGTGGTAGAGTGATTTTATATTGTATATAGCATATGTTGATAGATCGTACAACGCTTTCCTTAGTTCTCCACTAACATATTTGTTAATGACTCAAACTCCTCCTCAATTTCTTTAAAGGGATTTTTCGTAACACAGTCTTTTGTTTCCCCAGATCGGTTAGCAGGTGAGTAAATATGCTTTAAGGTCTGAGGGCCCCCAATTCGGGTCCTATGGTCCTACTTCCCGAGGCAAAGTTGAATATGAACATTGGATGCAATATCAGCTATCTTTAATCGATAGTTTCTCCACGGGCAATAATGTGACTTAAGAGGGACTTTTTGTAGATCATTTGGTAAGCCTTATAACGCCATGATCCATGGGCTCTATTAGTGCGGTACAGTTTTGAGGGAAGCACATTACTGGTAATTGGCCGTTGAAACTCTTTAACTCACCTTTTTTGGGAGCGCATGCTTCTTCCGGAACGTTTTGCGCACGAGGGCACACTATTTATTCGATTAAAAGAAGATTCTTTGTTTTCACAAAAAATTTACATACCTCTGGAACAAATGGTCTGTAAAACCATTCTTCAAATAAAGCTTAGATCATCCAAGCACTTTCATTTCCTTTTTTTTTTTTTTTTTTTTTTTTGTTTATTTATTTTCAACTAATATTATATTATTAAGTACTACAATAAACAATAGTATTAGTATAGTAATGATGTGTCGTACAATGTCTCTAGACGAGCTCTCAAGTACGTATATTATCTGATGTCGAGTAACTTTTCCTTAGTATTGAAATTAATTTTGTTTTAACTTAGAAGTTATTAAAATATTTTATAACTTTGATGCAGGGAAAAAGGGAACAAAAACGATGCATAGATTATTGTTTATAATAAAAGGTTTAAAAGTAGTAAAAGAAGGTAGTCAGACTAGAAAGGTGGTATGAGTTAGTGTTGCGTGTCATTTGTTAACCACCAGCAGTTTTTAATGGTAAGGGTGGATTCGATTTTGTCGCAGCTTGAAATATATGTATCAAAACGTTTATTATTTGCATTAAGTGTTTTTGATGTGATTATTTTATTGTTCGCTCTTCTGAATATGTGATATATTATTGGCGTGTGGTTTTCGTTTTGTATAAAGCCTTTTTTGTCGAGGTATAAGAAGGATTCGGGAGGTGGAAATCCATTAGAAATAGCTAGTGAGAAATAATCGTCGCTTTCGTAGTAAAACGCTCTTATTAATATGTTATTGGTATTATATAGGCAACGCCGGATATGTTTTCTTATTAAATTTATAATATGACAATCAATTCTGGGCACTTTCGCTGTGTTATATAGCTTTGAGTTCGAGATGTATTTGGTATAGTTACTATTTTGTGATCTATATAAGGAAGTACATGATCGTAGTATTCTTCTCTCAAGCTTCCTTAGTCTTTCCATATATGAGGGTGAAATGTTGTACCAAATTGAGCAACCATATGTGAGTATCGGTCTTACCAGGGTTTGATACATTAATATTTTGACTTTCTTGTGTACTAGTTTCGATGAAAACATTCTTTTATAGATATGGAAAGCTCTTGCGGTCTTCTCGACTTGGAGGTTAATGTGATCGTTATAGTATAAAAATTTATCAAGGTGAATACCGAGATATTTGACTCTCTCAGTGGTTTGAATAGGGATTCTGGTTTCATTAGATATAATATTTAGGTTTTTCCATTTTTTTCTGATATTTGAGTTGCATCTTTTTATGGGTGGACGAAACAAAATGCTTTTGCATTTCTTTGTATTTATTTTAAGATGCCAGTTTGCTGTAAAATCTTCTACGATATTGTATTTCAGTTGTAGATTTCTGTTAATATCCTCTATTGTTCTGTCTGGATGGTAAATGACAATATCATCAGCAAAGGCTATGATATTGTCTATTTTATCCAGCAAGTCAAGTATAAAGAGATTGAAAAGTACTGGCGCATTTACTGTCCCTTGTTGCAAACCATTTGTTATATTAAATTCGCGCTTACTTTTCATATTATTTATATGTACTGAAAATTTTTTATTTGACAGCATGTTATAAATGAGAATGGCGAGGTGAACCGGGAATTTATAGCCTATGAGTTTAGACATCAGGCCTTCGATCCACACTTTGTCGAAAGCTTTTTCAATGTCTAAGAAGCAAGCTCCTGTGACATGTTTTTTATTCCAGCTCCAGTTAATTTCGGAGGTCAAAAGGTTAATTGCGTGTATAGTTGAATGTCTATATTTAAACCCAAATTGCTTAGAATTCACTAAGTTGTTGGTTTTAGTGACCTTATTTATATTTATGTTGATTACGACCTCAAAAACTTTACTAATGTTTGGTAACAAGCTAATTGGTCGGAGATTTTTCAAACAGTTTTTGTCTCTCTCTTTTTTTGGTATCACGATCAGTTTAGCTGTTTTCCAAATAGGAGGAAAATAGGCATTATTCAACATGTTGTTGAATAGTGTGCAATATTCTGAAATTAGTTCTTGGGATAAGTTTTTCAGAATGATGTTAGGTATTTGGTCTAAGCCTGAGGACAGTTTACTTTTCAGATTGGAAAATATATCTGAGAGATCATCGAAACGAATAAAAAAGTTGCCTGTTTGTTCTTCGGTTAAATTATTGGCTTGTTTGATGGCATCAAATCTTGTTTTGGTTGCTCGAAAGCTGTCGAATAAAGTTTTTGTTTCTAAAAACTTATTGAAGCATTCTTGCACCTGTAAGTGAACGAGATTGTCAGGTTTGCACTGTTTTGAAGAATGAATTGCTTCAAAATGAAGCCCTACTATATCGGGTATATCTTCACTGTTTTTGATGCAGTAGTTGCCTGTTGTAAAATTTTTTTCTAGCAGATTGCAATCGAGGCCAGCTTTTTGAAGTATATCTGATGAGTTAAAAGGAACGTTTATATGACTAATTGAGTTGTCGTTTTTTAGAAAAGTTCGTTTAATTATTGAAAATTTTGAGGGGTCGGTATTCTTAAGGGAAATAAGTGTGTGTTCGAGTTGATTATTAAATTGAATCTTTATATTGTCATTAATTAATTTTTTGATAAGTTTTAGTTTTGTTTTTTCTTGTTGGAGAATGTTAGGAGGGAGGTATATTTGTAGACGGTTGTGTTTTTTGATGTTAGTAAGGATTATACTTTTTTCTTTCAGTAGTGTTTTTATGATAGGTAGGTTTACAAGAGTATTGGTAGGATTTTTTGTCTTAACTTTTGGTACATTTTTTTCTACAGCTGCTAAAATAATTTTATTTAGCTTAAGCAAGTGAAGATCAATTTCGGAATTAGTTAAGTTTCTATTGTTTGGTGCCAAAATCTCTTTCTGAAGCTGTGTGTTTAAGGTATTTCGAAATTTTTTCCAATTGGTTTTTTTATAGTCTAATGTTCTTTGGATTTGATTGCCTGCCAAGTTAAGATAGAATGTGCCATCCCTACGGGTAGCGTTGATTTCGATAGCGCAATGGTCGCTATCATAGTCGATGCATTTTAAACAGTTAATTGTATCATTGACCTTTTGAATATCTATTCTATGATCAGCAATACAAATATCTAGGAAGGAGTGGGCTCTTTCATAAGACGGGGTTACGGAGGCATACATATTACATCTAAATTCTATTGCATTTGAAGTAAGCCAATCTTTTAAAGCGTTGCCTTTAGTATTGTTTTGCGTGTTTCCCCAGTCCGAGTGCTTACTATTAAGGTCGCCTGCTAATATGTAGTAATGATCTGGGTTTTGAAGGTCAAGAGCTTCAAATATTACATTAAGTTCTGATTTGAATGCATCGTTGTTGTTTCCTGATGGATAATAAGCTGCAATTAGATACATGATATTATTCGGGGGCATATGCATTTTAATTATACATGCTTCTAAATAAGAGAGGGAGTCTACTCTATAATTAAAAACTTTGGTAAATTTCATATTTTCTTTAATTAAAATCGCAGTTCCTCCACCTGTCGTTCTACTAGATCTATCTCTCCTTATTAGATTATATCCATTAAATTTTAGCTTGTGCTTTGCGTTTAGTTTGGTTTCGTTCAGCAAAACTATGTCTGGATTGTTATCTGTTAAGAACTTACTTAATTCTATTCTTCTATTTATATTAATGATTGAGTTAACATTAATGGAAATTATTTTTAAATGCGATTGCGAATTCATACTGAGTCTACTAGACTACATATTGCATCGATTCGTGCAGTTTGTATTTCGAGCTGCTTCTGAAGAGCCATAATTTGCCTACTTAGAGATAACATTGTGTTTTTTAATTCTAGCAGTATTAAACTTTGATTGTTAGTAGGACTATTTGTCCCAATATTTTCTTTAATTACGTCGGCATAGCTAAACTTAGGGGTAGTGAATTTTGAAGTGGTGCTTGTCTTAGCAGCAATGAGGTTTTGTTTTCTTAATCTAATTTTCTGCTGCAGTTCTTTGTATCGGTCGCATCCTTTGTAAGATGCTGGGTGTCCAAACTTCTTGCATAAGACACAGTACACATTTTCCCTCTCCGTCAAGGTTCCGCTTGAGGAAGAACAGTCTTCGGTTTTATGTGTTCCGCTACATTTGACACATCTTGGTGGTAGGTTACAATTGGCTGCACTATGGAAGAAGCTTTGGCAATTCCTGCATTGAGTTATCTCAGGCCTACGTAAGTGTTCCCATTTAATGCAGTGGTATAAAATGGTTTTAATTTGTTTCAGTTCGTTAACATTGCTTTCCGCACTTATTTGAACCATAAAAATTGGTAGTTTTATTTTTTGTTGTGTTGAGTTTTTAGTAGTGAATTGTGTTACTTTGAGGATTTCCAGGTTTTCGTTTTGATATTTGCAAAGTTCACTCAAAATATCTTTGGTGTCGGTGTTACTGTTTAGCCCTTTCATTAATATAGTTTTTGTTTTCAAACATTTAGGCGTATATGAGTAGAATTTCACTTTAGATTTTTCTAAGTATTCTCGAACTCTTTTATAGTCGGCGATATTTTTCAGGTAAATTGCTAATTTGTTTTGTTTATATTCTTTAATTGTGAATTGTGTTATCCTTAAACCATCTTTTATTAGTTCTATAATTTGTTTCGATTCTATATCAAATGTATTTATAGGGGGAATATTTTTACTATTGTTTTTGTGTTTGACATTTTTGTTTGTTTTTGTTTCACTGTCATTGTTTACATTAGTAGAGGCAACTGGATTTGTAATTGACTTTGCACTTGTTGGTGTAACAGTGGTATTATTTGTTGTATCACCAGTTTTTATTTGTTCACTTATTTCGTTGCTTAGATTGTTGGTATGCAAGTACTGCTCAAATTTTTTTATCACTTCATTACACTCTTCTAGTTCATTGTCTAGAATAGCATAGTAATTGTTTTTGCTATGTTTTGACATTGTGTCCTCTATCACGTTGTCATTTTTTCTTTTTCTATTTAAGTCACTGCTTGGAGGGTTTTTAGCATTTTTAAATGCAAATTCAAGCGCATTGCGCTCACACATCATTTATGAAACCACTGACGAATGGTTTTAGTCCACATCTAGCACTCCCGAAAACAAATTATTCTAGTTACTTATGCTTAGAAATTCGCACGGGCTAATTGAATATTTTTCTCAGCAGTACGTGTTGATCGTTAGACAGCATACGGCCACTTTCATTTCCTTTGTTGACAACAATCATATCAGTAAACATTTGTAATAAACGCGGATTCGCCGATTTCTCAATACCCATTATATTTACTTTATGATCTCCAGTAGTATTTGTACAAGTAAAAAACGTTATTTTCCCCTTACTGATCTTTTACCGGGTAAGAGCTTCCAAAATAAATCAAACTCATTGGCATTGTATATCTGCTTCTCCAGGCTTTTTCTGAATTACCTGGCATGTAATAACTTGGCGTTTTCTTTTAGCATATCAAGAGTAATTGGTAAGATTTGCCCCTTTGATCCGCAAACCAACAGAACAACGCCTTTTCCATTTTTGAAAACGATAGGCATCCAACCAAACCACAAATTCAACCGACCCCCATCCCACAATCCCCAGGTGAAATCATCCATGTCGACATATATTCCACCGAAAAAAAACTAATCCTTACCGCCATAGATAAATTCTCTAAGTATGCCCAGGTGAAAATGAGACCAAATGTCAATTAACATTTATACCACACCACCCTACAGTAGCACAAGCAATGGGCAAATAGAAAGGTTTCACAGCACACTTTCGGAAATTATGAGATGCCTCAAGGCAAATCAAACGACAATAACATTTGAAGAACTTTTATTCAAATCTGTACAAGAATACAATTCCTCAATACACTCAACGACGAAAAATAAACCAATAGACACATTTTTCGGTAGTAGAATCCATAGTGACCCCCAACAGTTAGAACAAAAAAGACAAGAAAACGTAGCCGTACTTAAGTAAAAACAAGAACTTGACCTCTCGTACCACAACAAAAATAGACCCCAAAATAAGGATTTCTCACCAGGACAAATTATTTATGTTAAAATAAACAAAAGACTAGGCTCCAATTTGACCCCGAAGTATAAGAAAGAGAAAGTTTCGGAAAACCGCAGGACAACAGTTAAGACAGTATCAGGACGAATAGTTCACAAATCCCTAATAAAAACTTAATTATTTTTCAGATAAAATGGATCACTACAAACTCTTCATTCTTCTTATGACGATCTCTATTTCTTCATCGAACATACAAATTCTTGACTATAGTAAATCTCAATTAGTAACAATAGACAATAGACAAGCGAAAATACAGGACACAATATTCAGACCTATTCATCTCAACGACCTGGAAAAATACGAACAATTTCTGACGGAAACCTACGACGAAATAACTGGCCAAATCCCCAAAGACAACCTCCTATATCCCGTCCTAAAACATGAAACAATCCAAACTTTCGAAATCCTTAATACCCTAAAACCAATTAACGACATTAAGAGGAAAAGATCAATTGATATATTAGGAACGGCATGGAAATTTATAGCCGGATCTCCTGATCACGAAGACTTAAATATAATAACTAATAATTTGAATAATCTAAATGAAAACAATGACAAAGAAGTAGTAATAAACAATGCATTTGAAAAACGTATGAATAATAATTATAACTGGCATAGTAAATAGATGTTGAACCCCATCAGAAAAGATGATAGTATTGTAATGGAAACTATAGTAAATTTGCAAAACAAAAGATTAATAAAAGAAGAATTAATTAATATAGGATACGCCATTCAATGGGCAATGAGCGATATAATTATTTCTGTATTACTAAGTAAAGAAGAAATCGAATTATCAATTAGCAAACTAAAACGGGAAAATGTTCCATTTACGAATGGCGAAGATGTACTAAGATTAGCAAAAATAAACGTTTTGAGTAAAGATATGAAAATCAATTATATTATTAAAATACCCCTAACATTAAGTGAAACATTCAAAGGCATAATTGTAAGACCTGTTAAGAAAATGAATAATATTATAATTCAAACAAAATACAAAGAAATTCAAAAAGGAAAGATAAATTATATGGTATCATAGATATTGGTAATGATTTATGTATATCTAGAATAATAAATAGCTTAAATTCTACGTGTAATACCACCAATGACCACCACATACTAACAATAGAAAAAATAAACAAAGGCGTAATTCTACTCAATAAATTCAGCGGTAAAATAGAAGCCGATAAAATGGCATAGGAGATAAACGGGACACATGTTGTAATATTTTACAACGCTACCATTAGAATCAACAACAAAGAATATAGTAATGTAGAAGTAATGCCAATTACATCTATGCCAGCAATATTACAGCCAAGTCCATTAGAGAAGGACCATATCGAGATGCTTTCGCTCGTGTCCCTAAAGGACTTACATATAAACAACACACATAGAATAAATTCTCTTAATAAGGCAACACTATCCATCGGAGGCTTAATATCCATAACATCCGTGATAACCATTGCGCTTTTCATTTTGCTAAAGAAAAAATCAATAAAGATACAATACATCGAGAAAGAAGTATCAAAGTCTAAAGCAGGAAGCCTGCCACAAGAAAGTAATGACATTCCAACATACCTAAACGACTTACCCTTCTATTAATGATCGAGGACAATCATACTTAAGAGGGAAGGAGTTAACACCACACCTTACAAAACCTCGAATTGGACAATAACCCCATGGGTTAGTTTCACCGATAATACATTCGATGAATTCGTTATAACCGCTGACGCTGCATCAGCATTCCACGAACATTTACATCAAATTAGTAAATGTATCGATCAGCAACAATAATGAGTCAACAACAGTCAGCATATTGACGGTCGAAATAGGTGTAATGTAGAAGTAAGAAACATAATGTAATTATTCTTAAGTTGAGCTTAAGCCAATTAAGACAAATGAATCGGACAATAGTCCGATTGTCCTTTTTAAAAATTAAAATCAAAATGTAAAACATTAACTGGCGCCCGAGCAGGGACCGGTTAAAAGTTCGCGTATCGGTAGTGAGTGGAAAAAAAAAAATAATAACGCCTGCAAGAAAAAAAAAACAGCCGAAGTATCAACGTGCGAAATTCTTAAAATTAATAAGTGACGATAAAACGCCTGTGAGAAAAAATAAAATTAAAAAAACAGCCGAAAATCAACGCGCGGACACTCACAAAGGGAAATTCACATCACGCATATAAAGTGGAATAGGTTGAAACAAGGACATTGGTCTGCATGCAAAAGAAGTGGAATAATCCCAAAGGACTTCCATACCACGCATGCGAAGTAGGAATACCCCCAAGGAACGTGAACAAAAGAGCCGGTCCAGAAGACAGCAGCGTTAAATTCCTGTAGGACAGAAACGCACTCCTCTTCAAAGTGTGTTTGGTGGTACCACGAGTAGCTGCAGTAAAAGGGAAATTATACCGCAAAACCAGGAGGAGTTAAGTTATTTTAAGTATATAAATTAAGAAAATATTTACCAAATGGTGAAAAAGTGTAAAAAATTTATTTGAACAAACTAATAAAGGAAAATTTAAACCAAGAAGGTTATTAAGCTCACCAAAATAGTGAACAAATTCTAACATTAAATTTTAAACAAGGACAACATTAACTGCACATTTGACATTAAAATTTTGTGTAATAAAAAGTAAAAACTTATTTAGAAATATAGAATCATCGGAAATTGTGCAACCAAAAATATTGGTTAAATATCTAAAAGGGAAAAAAAGAAAAAAAACGCTTATTTAACGAGATTTTTTTCTTCTCTCATCAACTAATAATACTCACAAATATAATATCGGGCTTGTACAGCTTATAATCTTCTATATATATAAAAATGAAATGATGTTCGTTTGTACGCAATTTTTTGGGCCGATACGAGGCCAATTTTATTCGTTCGTTTTTTATATTATAGGGATCCACTAGGGGAAGGTTTTTAGCAAAAAAAAATTTTTTTTTAATATTTTCTTCATATAAAAAAAAAAAAAATATATATTGTACAAAACAAAACTTGCTCGATTCTTAGGTTATAGTAAGTTTCGAATCGACATTCATTTTATGTGTACAACTTTTTTTGAATAAATATACGAATTTTTCTTTATTGTGAATCGATTTGTGTCGTGGTGCAATTAAAGAGTCGAATACAGAAATTTCAAATGAACCGGACATTGAAACTCAGCCAGAAATCGATGATTCGAATGAAAATAATGTTTCAATTCAATTGAGCGATGCTTCCCTTGACCAATTCTATATGGAAATGAATGCGTTTGCAACCGATGTTTTCGGCTATGAACAAATGTTGGAATCGAATGAAAAAGGAAAGAAACGCGAAATGATAAAAGAAATTCTTGGAAAATTTAAAATGAATGGTGCTTCATTGGAAAAATTCAAAGGTAATAAGAACATACCCAAGATAAAGTTAGAATTTGAATTTTTAGATTTATTTTGTTTATTTCTCATTTTTTCAGAAGTATACCACACAGCAACTCATTCCAACTCTGATTTTGAAATCCTGTTGGAATTGGTGATCGATAATTTTGTCACTATAATGGTCAATGGAAATTTGCGTGTATCAGACCCTGCATATTATTTACCATATCAACTTTTTATGGAACATATGGACCAAATGAACACAAAAAAATAATTTAGTTTTGTTTTGATTTCTTGCAACATTTTGGTTTTCAGTTAATACAGTAAAAACAATACTGTTTTTTCATGAACACAAGTGAACACAAAATTCTAAATTTATTTCGTTGTTTGTTTAGTATTTTTTTAGAAAAAAAGTAAATTTTTTGGTTTTGAGGAAATTTGTTTATTGAATACCCAATTTTTTCTCATGGACAATTGTATGTAGTTTGCTCACGAGTACGAAAACCATCATCATTATTCATTTACGCGAAAGGTGGAAAAACCAAAAACGTTGTCTACCAAAAAGTGTTACAATAAAGTTCGAATGAAATTGTATCAAATAATTTGCTTTGTTTCGTATTAATTTTATTCTCTTTCAGCCAATTATTGAATTTATCGCCTCGCGAAGCGGGCGAGGGTACGCTAGTACAATATAATTTAAAGCTGCGATTCACCACCTAACCGGGGACCGTCCAGCTTATAATAAAAAATAAACTCTCTGCGATTCACCACCCAAGGGACCCTTCAGAGAAGTGTAAAGGAAAACATAATAAAAAAAAAATACTTTAAGAAAGGAAAAAAATACACCAAATTTAGTAAAAATTTAAAATAAAGAAATTAAAATTTCCAATTCAAATTTTTAAAACAAAAATTAAATAAATTTTCAATTTAATTTTTAAAAAAATTTAGTAAATTTTTAACAATGGCAAATCCCAATAATCTTGTCCGACCCCCTATTCTTAACGCACCCCTACAACCAGGTGTTTCCAATTCCAACTCCGATTCATTTAACATGAACCAACTGACTAACTTAGTGACAGGACTAGTGAACAATATTATAAGACAAGAAGGACGGAACCATTAGACCGTCCCGCTCACCGTATAACTCACCCGTTTGGGTTGTACCCAAAAAACTAGATGCATCAGGCAAAAAGAAATACAGGTTAGTAATAGATTACAGGAAATTAAATACATTGACTATAGCCGACAAATACCCAATTCCAGAAATTAACGAAGTCATCTCACAACTAGGAAATAACAAATATTTTTCCGTTCTTGACCTGAAAAGTGGCTTCCATCAGATTCCATTAAAGGAATCCGACATTGAGAAGACAGCCTCTTTTTGGGAAAGAAAAGCACACGTGAATGGATTTACAACGAATGACTTAAACTTTATTTCCAAGTTTTGACAAGTACATGAAAGGTTGCCAGATTTGATAATTACATCAATAGTTTTAATACAAATATTTAGTACTGGATGATGTTAGAATTTACATTTTGATATACATTCTCAACACCCCCACTATATCAAAATTCCAAACAATACAAATACTGTTAAAAAGAAATCAATATGGAACAATACCAAGAATTTGCATAAATTTATAGTGTTTTATTTCTGACAATCCCTTAGTTAATAAGTCTGCAGGCATGTTAGCAGTTGGCAAATATTTAGTTTCAACTAGACCGCTATTAATTGCATCTCTGATAAAATTATAACTTACATCAATATGTTTTGATCGTTTATGAGATTGGTGGTTATTTGCCAGTTTTAATGCACTTTGGCTGTCATTATACAATATTATCGTGTTGAAACAACCTGTTAATTCATATTCTAAATTTCTTAAATAAATCGCCTCTCGACAAGCCTCTGACAAAGCCATATACTCTGCTTCACAGCTGCTGAGAGCAACAGTCCTTTGCTTTTTGCTCTCCCAAGAGATGGCAGATCCAGATTTAGTAAAACAGATGCCAGTATAAGAACGTCTATCAATGCTATCACTAGCCCAGTCTGCATCTGCATACCCCTCTAGTTCTGTTCTCTCTTTAGAATATCTTATACAATAATGCTTTGTTTTTAACAAATATTTTAAAATTCTCTTAGCATAATTCCAGTGAACATGTGAATAACAATTATTAAATTGACTGAGGTAACTGACTGAATAGGCAAAGTCTGGTCGTGTCAAAACTGCCAGATACATCAAACTACCTATAAGTTTTTGACATGGCAAATGATCTTCACAAATATCAGATTTCTCAATATTTAATTTAGTCTCTATCGGAGTACTAACTGTATTACATTCAGACATGTTAAACTTTTTAATCAATTGCTCAATATATTGCTCCTGATCCACTGTAATTACATTTGCATGTTTATTAATATTAATCCTCATACCTATATATTGCTTTACTTGACCTAAATTTTTAATTTCAAATTTTTGTTCCAAGGCTTCAATTAAAATATCAGTTTCTGACTTATCATTTGAAAATATTATGAAATCATCAACATAAATTCCAACAAAAGTTTTCTTACCATTACTATGATTTTTTATAAACACACAAGGTTCTGATTTACTTTTGCTAAATTCTAAATTATACAATGTTTCTACGACTCTCTGATAACAGGCCAGTGCAGATTGTTTTAAACCATACACAGCCTTTTTTAACTTTAACACTTTACTGGAATCTTTAACAGGAAAACCGTCAGGTAAATGTATATATATACTTTCTTTTAAATATCCGTTAAGAAAAGCTGTAGTAACGTCTAAGTGAATAATGTGCATATTGAACTGAACGCTTAATGCAAATAATAAGCGCAAGGTTGAATGTCTAATGACCGGCGAGAATGTCTCTTGGTAGTCCACACCAGCTTTCTGCGTATAACCTTTGGCCACTAACCTTGCCCGATACCTTACATTACCATCGCAATCATATTTTATTTTTAGGACCCACTTGCACTGCACTACACTAGCATTTTCTGGAGCATCAACAATCTCCCATACTTGGTTGTCTACGAACGACTCCAACTCCTCTGCCATCGCCTGCAGCCACTGCTGCTTCTCTGGACCACTGATAGCATCTTCATATGTCGGCTCGTCCTCCCCTGTGGATCTAGTACAAATATTAGCAACAACGTACCTTGAAGGCTTTTTCCTCTGTCTTTTCTCTTATATTTCATCAACTAGTTGAGGGGCTTGTTGTGTATTATTGGATTGCGAATCGTTTGTTTTTTCAGGTGTATTACTGATTTTTTGCAAGTCATTATTATATTCTACACTCTCTGCATCCCGGAATTCTAAGTCACTAGAGCTTGATTCACTGTGATAATCTAATTTCACCACAGATTCAACCATTGAATCCCCCACTGAATCTGTGTGCTCTATAGAAACTGTAACTATTTCTTCTTTCTTTGGTTTTTCCTTAATCACAACATCTCTACTGGTTGTAATCTGTCGTTTTATTGGATCATAAATTCTATATCCTTTTACATTCTCACTGAAACCAACTACTATATGTTTCTTTGATTTTTTATCCCATTTGGTTCTTTTTTCTTTTGGTATGTGAGCCATCACAGTGCTTCCAAATATATGAATATGTTCTAAGTTTGGTTTAATTCCAGTCCACGCTTCACATGGTGTCTTTTCAATGCCTGAAGCTACTGACCGGTTTTTTAAATAGACAGCTGTGTTCGCAGCTTCTGCCCAATTGTCCAAACCAGCATCGAAGAGAAGACATCTTGCTCTCTCTACAATGGTTCTATTTGATCTCTCACTTAGCCCATTCTGTTCGGCCGTGTAAGGATTTGTTTTTTGATGTATGATGCCTTCTGATTTCAAATAATTCTCAAAATCATTACTGCAATACTCCCAACCATTATCCGTTCTCAAGATTTTTATATTTTTATTATGAAAATTCTCCACCATGCACTTAAGCTCTTTGAAATAGTGTAATACTTCATTTTTTGTTTTCAGAAAATAAATAAAGGTCATTCTGGTATAGTCATCAATTAATAATAGAAAGTAATAGAATAGTAAATAGAAAATAATCGACTTGGTCTCCATTGGCCCACAAATATCAGAATGAACAATTTCTAGTACATCTGTTGCTCGGGATCCAGTACTGAATGGCAATCTTGACTGTTTGCCTTCACAACATATCTCACAATCTGATTTGCTTATTGTGAACGTGTCAGGATAATCCAGCCCATTCACTAATCCGCAACGCTTCACTTTGTTCATATCATTGCTATTTATATGACCAAGACGCCTGTGCCACGTTTCCCCTTTCACTATGGTAGATGACGATGATAGTAAACAATTCTGTGTTTTTAGATTCAATTTGTAAACACCATTAGTTAAGTTCGCTTCAGCAACCAATTCGCCTTTATTATTTTTAATTAAGCAAAAGTAAATTACCCATAACCCATAACCTTTTAAGAAAGTAAAGCATTTATTCGTTTCGAAGGCGACACTGTTTCCATTTTTTATTAACTCACTGACTGATAACAGATTTGTTGTAAGACTTGGCACACACAACACATTCTTTACTGTTATATCAAAATCGTAATTTGTTGTTATTTCTACGTCACCGGAACATAAAACAGGCACCTTCATCTTATTTGCAATTATAATTTCATGAAATGAAAATGAATACTGGGGATTTATCAACCAACTTTCATTCGCGGTCATGTGCGCACTCGCACCTGAATCAATGTAAAAATCAGTTCTACTGAATTCGCCGCTCAGAAATACAACACTAAAGGCATTACTTTGACTTTTGTTTTTGTCCGACTCTTTGGCCGATTTATCCTTTAATAATGGACACTGATTCCTGTAATGACCAGTATTTTTACAATGGTAACAAGTAATTGTTTTTGTGTTCCTTGTTTTATTTACATTTGAGGTTAAAGTATTGTTGCTATTTTTACATTTCTTCTGCCAGCCTTTAACGATAAATGCGGAATTGCGCTCTGTTTCACTCACATCAACTGATTCCATATCAAGTAATTTAGTTTTGATGGTGTCGGTAGTTATTTGAATGCCCGAATGTTCTACGGCCATAATCATAGGCATAAATCGCTCAGGTAAACCGGCTAGCAACAAAGAACCGATCCATTCGTCACTAATGGCGAATCCTGTTGCTCTTAAACGTTGAGACGTTTCCACTATTTGTGTCACATAATTCGTCATATTTTCACTGTTTTCTAACCTTATGGATATAAGATGACGAAGCAAACTAATTCTCCTCGAAAAACCTGAATCGTCGAACAAAGCACGCAGCTTTTCCCACAACTCTTTCGTAGTCTTAGTTTCCTTTATATGCACATATAAAGATGAATCAATCGTCAAAATCAGCTTAGCTCGTGCTTTTGTATCTGCCGCAACCGCTGCCGCCTCGGTTCCTTCTTCTTTGATGAATTTGTCAGCGCCTTCCAAAACTAATAAGTTTTCTACAGCGAACACCCAATCCTCGAAATTTTCGCGCCCTTTCAGCTTTGGCACATTTGTATGATAACTGGAATTCATTTTTCTGGCTTGCACGATATAAATGCCACTATTAACACGACTTTTTATTATATTTTACTATTGCTCTGGCTTGCACGATATGAATACCACTTTTTATTAGATTTTACTATTACTCGTAGCCCATAACCTTTTATGAAAGAAAATCACACGTGGATGGATTTACAACGAATGACTTAAACTTTATTTCCAGGTTTTGACAAGTACATGAAAGGTTGCCAGATTTGATAATTACATCAATAGTTTTAATACAAATATTTAGTACTGGATGATGTTAGAATTTACATTTTGATATACATTCTCAACACTTTTCAATTAATAACGGAAAATATGAGTTTACTAGACTCCCATTCGGTCTAAGGAAGGCACCCGCTATTTTTCAGTGAGCTTTAGACGACATTTTGAAGGAACATATCGGTAAAACATGTTATGTCTATATTAGGGTGTCCCAGGCTACAAGGGAGAATTTTTTTTTTCGGATTTTCAATACGCATACCCTTTATTTTTTTCCATTTGGCTCTAAAAACTTAAATATAAAATATTATTGAGATCGGATGTCATTAACTCGTGCCGACTTGATGTCAAACTTTAAGTTTAAAAGTTAGTATGAAAGCTATAGGCTCACAATAGAGAAAAGTTTAATTGAATTTTTAGATTAATTAAATAAATAAAAATAAAACACGTATTTCGTATTTATTTTCTTTTTATTATAAAAGGACATCAATCATCGAATTTTCTTTTCAAAGTTTGCTTTTTACAGTCGGGATATACCTGCCTGTGTTCTTGTACGCAACGTAATAAAAATTGTTTTTGCTCCTCTTGAACAGTGATCAAACCATGGAAGTCTTGCATTAACTTAACCGCTCTTTCTGCCGTATCATTAACTGCTTTCAGTCCTAGCAGCTTCTTTGGACGCAAGCCACAGAGTTCTTCTTTGGATGCAATGTAACGTTTATTGTGGGCTGTTGGGTTTTCTCTAGTTAAGTTAGCAATCATTTTTACTTTAGTTTCTAGATCGACATCATCATCAAATAAAGCCAGAATGGATACTTCATCAGTCAAATACCACAAATGCTGGCAAAACTTCTGCAAAGCTGCTTTTGAAATGCTTTTGTCTATTGTTTTGTAATTTTTCATGGCCTTCAAAAAACACAAATCCTGATACGGCGCCTTTACTGCTAAAATACATTAGAGCCAGGGTTTTACGTAGGATGTCACGATGAACAAACATACGTCCAACAGAGCTGCCTTATCCTTGTTTGAAATTCTGAATTGAGAGCTAAGTAACGATATTTTTGATGAATAAATGGCTCTCGCCATCCATCGAGCCTGGTGCATAGCACCTGGAGGCCGAATCTTATATTTCTTCTCTGAATCTCCGCCAAGAAATATAATTGAAAGATCAAATAATTCGCGATAGTCATCTCTAACGATTTCTTTGGTTAATTCAATTTTGTAGAATTCTAGCAGCTTGTCAATTTCCGAAACATTAAAACAAGATAGCTTTTCTGTACAGCTTTGTTTTTCCTCGGGATCGATATTTTTCCAGTTTTCTCGGAACTTCTTGAATAATGGGATGTCTGGACTTGTAGTTACTTGTCTGATTTTCGCTTCAGCACGCCTTTAAGTACTAATTCGTAAACGTGACGACGGCAAGCAAAAATAAGCACTTCTCTACCCAGTTTTTGTTCGAGAAGCACACATGCTCCATTTATGCGGCCTGTGTTAGAAGCAGTAGTATCACAACAGAGAATCTGCGCTTTGTCTTCAAGGTTCCAGTTCGTAATAGCATCCCACACTGCGTCTGCCTGTTCCCTTCCTGTCGAGCTATCCAATTTAGGAACAGCAATAATTTGTTCTTTATTATCGTACGTAATAACTACCGGTAGGCGTTCTTCTTTACTTTTACGTGAATCTACAGCTGGCAACTCCATGGATAGAGGACTTGCTTATAGGGAATTCATCCGTATTGTGCCCCAGAGCCTCAATAGTAGCTTCATTTATAAAGACAGAATCCCTCACACTTAACTGACACCTGTCCAATGCGGCAACTAACTTGGGAGTTATGATATTCTTCCGCATAGAAGTTTTATCGGGCTAAGAGGAGGCTTCTCTTGCGCTGGGCCTATTTTCTTCTAATTCTATTATTTCAGCATCAGAAGATGACTTTTCTAGTGGTGGTTCGCAAGTTGATGTTGATGGTGCTAAGGATTTTTTTTTCGAACTCCATTTATTCCATACAATCTGTCATAACAATAACAATAAGTACTATTTTTACCTACAATTTAAATAAGAATAGTGTTGAGTTCAATTTAATATTAGTTAAAATACTTTAATGTTTTTCAACTTTTGTTATTTGTTATAATTTTCTGTGAATTAAGTAGGTTTTGTTTGTAAAGAAATGTGTATAAATACGGAACATTTTGTAAAATAAATGTGAGAAAAAATTGTAATTTTGAATCAGAAGCAACATACTTTAAATTGGGAATTTTTGCCGCAATATCATCGCTACAATAACCAACAGGAATTTGTGCTCATCGTTAGTGAGGTCCTTCGTTCCGGATATTTCATCGCTTCAATCAACTTGGTCCTATCGCAACATCAAGAATTAAGGATTCTCCCTGCAAACGAATTTATAGCCGCCTTCAAAGATTCTTCCCGCATCAATTTCTTCCTGCAACATTATTGGTTCTTCCCGCAACAGTTTTGTAGCTGCATACAGGATTCTCCCCGCAACACCTACTATGGTTCCAAATCGTAGTGTTTTGATTTCATTCGTGTTATTCATATGCAATTCCTTTAGGCTTTCAAGAGTCAAAATATTTTCCCATTTTTCCTCTATTGGTGTTATTTGTAATGTCGCTGGAATTACCTTTAGTGGGGGAGCTTCAATGTTCCGAAATACTTTGTCCTTAATAATTATTGTGGTATTGCTGAACTTTATCAAATATGTTCCGGTAAGTTGTCTTTCTTTATTTTCCTGGCGGATGGTTTCATTAAAATCTTGTAGGAAAATTAGTCCGGGGTGGATTTCCTCGATTTCTTGTATGTATTGGCTGTTACTGTAGGTACATGTTGATGCTAAGCTTTTGATTATGTTTGGTATGCATGTATTATTACTTAAGTCTACTACTTGTTCTTTATTACAAATATTAATTTTATAATGCTTGATACATTGGTTTCTTAAACCGTACATTTTATTTTCTTGTCTTATAATTTCATAAAAAGGTAATTTCATAATTTTTCCTGATTTCTTTACAGGTTTCAATATATAATTATCAAAAGTAACATTTGTTGTTAATGGTATTTTCACCATATAGAGAATTATTGAATTCTTATAGATAACATTGACTTTAGCGTATTCCACCGCTTCTTCTGCTGATGCAAATGGCATCTTTTCTTGTTCTAACTTCTCGATAGCTAATTTAATTTCTAGTTTGTTTAATAAAATAGAATTAATTATTCCATTTTTCGCCCATTGCATGGCGTACTTAATATTTATAACTTCTTCTTTGATTAGTCGTATCTTATTTTGAAAATGTATAGCGATTTCACTACTTAGATAACCATCTTTTTTAATTACATTATTTATATCATTAAATCTTTTAGTTAATTCATTCATTCGTTCATTTAGTTCTTGATTTATTAAAATTTGCTTATTGTTATTAATATTTAATTCATTCATATTTTTACCTAATATTTCGAAGTCATCGTGGTCTGGGGTACCAGCGATGTACTTCCATGCTGTTCCAATTATATTAATTGATCTTTTAGATTTATTGGTATTAAGAGGCTTTAGACTTTGTAGGATTTCGTTTGTTTGGTTTAATTCTTGTGATAGGATGCGATAGAATAGATTCGTAATTGGGATATTTTTGTCAACGTACGTCTGCACTTGTTGTAGAAATTTTTCGTAGATGGTCAAGTCAATGATATGTACTATTTTAAAGGTTCCGCCCGCTATTTTTGTCTGTCCACTGTTTATGGTTACCAAATGTGACGACGTGTAGTCCAGTATTTGTAAGTCTGCTGCGACTTCGCAAAGGAATAGAATTCTGAAAAATTCGAAGCAATTGGTTTCTTAATTTCTTTTTTTTTTTTTTTAATTTATGTCCTTCATGTTTTGATATGGCTTTTGTGAATGGGTTTTCCAGATTGTGTTAAAACTGTGGTGTTTTTGTCTTGGGCAACTATTTCTTTTCTATATCTTGGGGTTAATTTATTGCCAAGTCTCTCGTTTATCCTGACATATATGGTTTCTCCTACAGCATATGCCTTGGGTGGTTCTTTATTTTTATTGTGGTAGTTCAGGTCTGCCTCTTGTTTGTCCTGTAATTTTTTATCGTTTCCTGTCGGTCTTTTTCAAGTAAATTTGCATCACTACTAACCCTTCTGCCAAAGAATATTTCTACCGGTTTCTTTCCTGTTGTTGAGTGTACTGAAAAATTGTATTCTTTAACTGATTTTTCCAGGAGTTCATTAAATGTTCGGTGTGTCTTCTCTGTTTTGAGGCATCGTATAATTTCTTGGAGGGTAGAATGGAAGCGTTCAATTTGGCCATTTACACAGCTTGTGTACGGTGGTGTCCGGAAGATTTCAATGCCGAATTCATTTTCGATCATGAAATTTATGGAGGATGAATTGAACGATTTTTCATTGTCTATTATCAGTTTCTCGGGTACTAGGGAGAAAAGAATATCCCTCAAGGGTTGTCTAATGTCCTCAGTTGCTCTGGATTTAACTATTTTCGCAATTGCATACTTAGAAAACTTGTCTATGGCAGTTAAAATTATTTTTTTGTCAGTTAGAAAAATGTCTATGTGGACTAATTGACCTGGATATTGTGGAATAGGGGTGGCCTGAATTTCCTGTTTTCTAGGGTGGCGGTCATGTTTGTTTTCTATGCATACTGTGCACTTTTTTATAATGTTATTTATTTTTTTAGTCATGGAGGGGAAATAGTATTTTTCTATTACTTGGATTTTGTTTTCTCTACAGTTTCTATGCGCTCGTCTGTGTGTTCGGATTATAATATCTTCTTGCAATTGTTTATCTGTAATATCTTCTACTTGTTTTTGTGTAAATCTGACTTTGCAATTGTTGAAATATTGTGGGTAAATGTCTTGTATTAGTCCCATTGTTCGTTCGTCTGTCTTTATACCGTTAATTACTGATGGGTTCAGATAGCGTTTGAGAAGTTGTATTATTTTGTTTGAATCGTAATATGGTTCGGCGATTATGTGCCTGTGGAAAGTGGGGAAAACAATTTTAAATTGGTACGTCGAAATATTGTTTGTTGTAAGAAAGATTTGATTTTAAAATACGTTGATTGGTGCATCAACGCTGTGGATTAAGTTGTGGGAAGAGCTCTCATCACTGTGTTGCGTTACCGTTAAGGAATTTAATTGTTCCGTTTGCGGAATTCTCGATAGAGCATCTGCGACGACGTTAGCCTTTCCTGGCTTATAATGCAGTTCGAAATTATACTCTTCGAGAATCGCCTTCCACCGTTTCATCTTACTATTATTATTTTTGTTGCTCAGAGCATAGGTGAGCGGTTGATGATCGGTGTAAATTTTTACCTTTGATCTACCGTATAAGAAATTCCTCAACGTGTTCAGAGACCAAATAATTGCCAGCATTTCCTTTTCGTTTGCGGCGTAGTTTTCCTCAGTTTTGTTTAACGTTCTGGATATAAACGTAATCGGTTTGTCATCTTGTGACAGTACCGCACCTATTGCGAAATTAGACGCATCAGTTGTTAGCGTGAATTCCTTTTCGAAATTCGGATAGGCTAATATCAAGTCCTCGGAGGTGAGGGCTGCTTTCAACTTATGAAATGCTTCGATTGCATCGGCGTTTAAGTTAATTTTAACTTTTGAGGATTGATTTTTGGACATTCGTCCTTCCTCCCCTCTTAAAAGGGATGTCAGGGGTTTAGCGAGCCTTGGATAATCACGTACAAAGCGACGGTAATACCCTGATAGACCTAAGAATGAGCGCAATTCTTTTAAAGTTTTAGGATACGGTATCCTTTCAATTGCATCAACCTTTGCCGGATTTGTTTTAACTCCTCCTGAAGAGATTATGAATCCTAAGAATTCGACGGATTTTTTGAAAAAATTACACTTATCAAGTTGCACTTTCATGTTCGCTTCTTGAAGCGTCTTGAAGATTGATTCTAGATGACGGATATGGTCGCTTTCGGTCTTGCTGAAAATGATTATATCGTCGATATAAACAAAACATATTTTGGCTATATGATCACGCAGTATATCATCAAGTGCCCTCTGAAAAATTGAAGGGGCATTTTTTAAGCCAAAAGCTAACCGAGTAAATTCGTATTTACCATTACTTATTGAAAAAGCTGTTTTTGAATGTCTGATGCTTTAAGAGGGATCTGATGAAACCCACTCTTTAAGTCCAGCACGGAAAAGAACTGGTTTTCCCCAAGTTGCGTAAGGACATCGTTGATCTCTGGGATCGGGTATCTATCTGCGATAGTTTGCTCATTCAGCTTTCGGTAGTCAACAACAACTCTGTATTGCTTATTTCCTGCGGAATCAGGTTTTTTTGGCACAATCTATACGGGGGAATTGTACGGAGATCTAGACGGTCTTATTATGCCATCTTTTAACATTTCTTGAATTTGAGTTTCTACTTCCGATTTTAGGGAAGTTGGGTAAGAATAATAGCGGGTATATACTGGTGTATCGGTCTTAGTTCGAATTTCGCCTATTACTTTGGTTGTATAAGTGAGTTTTGTATCTGGGTCTGCGAAAAGATTTGGGAATTTATTTGCTAAATTTCTTAGCGAGTATTTCTGTTCTTGTGTCATATGGTCATCTTTAATGCTGAATGTGTTGACGGTTTTTGAAATTAATTGTTTCATTTTAATTTTAATGGTGTTTCCTATAGTTATGAGGCTGTCTCTCGTATGAATAACTGCATTTAGTGCTCTAAGGCTATCGTTGCCGAGTATACCATGGAACGATTTCAAAGTTGGGAGTATAAAAAATTTAAGGTTAATGCCCCTGAGATTAAAAAGATTAACGTATGTATGTTGGGTGACCTTTACGTCTCCTGCTATTGACTTTGCATAGAAAACTTGTTCGTTAGGTATTGCCTTTTTTACAAAGTTCGGTTGAATGTAATTTTTTGTAGATCCTGTGTCTATTAATAGTTTGAGAATGTCTCCACTCTCCGTCTTGCACTGAATGTACGGTAGCGAAGAGTGCGTCAGCCTAAAAAATGTATGTCACTAGTGTCCAAATAGTCTTTGTCGTCATTGTCGGTGTTATATTGGAAATCGTCGGAATTGTTTTGGAAATCTTCGGGATCGTTTTGGTCAATGTAGTAATGTTCAGGTGGAGTTACCTGTTCTTCGTTATAGGTTCCTGAATCTATGTGAAAGTTTCTTTGCATTTTTTGTGGCGGTAGTGGATTGTCAGTTGTGGGTCTTTTTCCCACAAATTCATTTGGTTTTGGTCTGTTCATATAGTTTATGTTATGCGTACGCATGGATGTATCAACATCCATAGGCTCTGGCCTCGGCTGTAGCTTGGTCGCGGCGGCGGATTGTTCATTTGTCTGACTGCGGCAGATTGTTCATTTGCCTGAACTGAGCCGGATTATAAGATATGTTGGGTCTGTATGGACCGGAAAAGTTTGCGCGAGGCTGTGGTAAATATGCCAATTCGGGGTAGAATTCTCTATTTTGTCGCGGCGGCGGCATATTAAACTTCCTTGGTGGAAGTGGAGGACGAGGATCATGCATCCTTCTACTTTGGCCGTTCATAGCATAATGAGACCGATAGTTCTGATTTTCTAATTTCAGGCAGAGATGGAGTGCCTGAGGAAGGTCTGCCGGTTCTCTTATACCGAGAATCTCGGCAAATCGCCTATTAAGCCTCGAATGAAAGTATCGAGAGCTTTGTCTCGGTACGTTCGAGTTAAGAGATGCATTGATTCTGGACCGGCGTCGATGCATCCAATTTTATTCAATATGAGCGACAGGTGAGAATATACCTGTTGGTAGAACTCTTGGATGGTGAGGTTACCCTGCACCAAAGAGGTCATCTGGTACTCAAGGGTACCTAAATCGCGTTTGTCCGCGTAGTGAAGGGTGAGGCATTTTGAAATGGCTTTCCACTCCAAAGGGGTATTGTACGACTCGAGGGCTATGTCTGCATTACCCACGATCTTGTTTCGTACTACATTAAGTATGCCATAATATTTGGGGCTTCCTCTTTGGGGCTCGTAGATCTGCAGAATGCGATCTACGCTTTTCTTCCAGGAGTTAAACTCTCCTGGTTGCCCTGAGAATTCTCTAATGCATCGGACTACGTCCGGGATTTTGTCTAGATCCGAGACATTATTCGAATGTCTTGGATCTATGGTAACGTCAGATATGTCGGAAAAGTTGGAATTTGGATTCAGCGCGGCCTGTACGATGTTTCTTCCCTCTCGTTGAAAGATATTACTAACCACTCTGGTCACTACATCCGTCAACTGTGCCATATTTATTTCTGGGGTGTTAGGGATGTTAGGGACAGGAGTTGTATTTGTATTTGTGTTTAAAACTGGGGGCCTGATTAAATTGTTAGGGTTAGACATTTTCCACTTTTACTAATTTTCACTTATTAATATTACTTTCCAATTATTAGTATTAATTTTAATTATTAATATTTTATTAATATTCAATTTTCCTTCTAAAGTTCTTTTGATTTAATTCTCTTTAATTTTATTTTGATAAACTTAACTTTACTGAATTTTAATTATTAATATTTTATTAATATTTTATTAATATTCAATTTTCCTTCTAAATTTCTTTTGATTTAATTCTCTTTAATTTTATTTTGATAAACTTAACTTTACTGAATTTTTATTATTAGTATTTTATTAATATTCAATTTTCCTTCTAAATTTCTTTTGATTTAACTCTCTTTAATTTTATTTTAAACTTAACTTAACTTTACTGCTTACGATATTATAATCGGGGTCAGCAACATCTCCTTTTTGTTTGGGAGTCCTGTGGTGCGGGCAGAGCGGCTTGGCATTCGCTGCCGTCCTTTTCCTCTGCAGTCCTGCAGTTACTTAGGGGCCTCGTTCTCTACTCCTGACCGGTTCCGCTTTTTAAAGGCGGCACTGCAGCTAATTTCTTTTTAGGTGGCTGGCCATAATCAAACGTGTGTATATTTCACCTAATTAAACGTTGTGGTCACTATTAGTTTTTTATGCGTATAAATTTTCGATTTAACGTCGCGGTATACTACTAGCTTTTCACTCGTATTAATTTTCGGTTTAATACTTTTCACTTTTCGCGGAATTTAAACCGGTCCCTGCTCGGGCGCCAGTTAAATTTTTATTTATTCATTTTTGTTTTTAAAAAATATTGCGGAGCGAACTCCGTCTTTTTTATTCGAGCCTTTAACTAGAACTAAAGCTTATAATATTTTCTTAATACTAAGCATACCCAAAAAGCATACCAATTTGACGATGTCACCTGCTTTGCCGCGTGACACCGTTCCTGGAATTTTGTTTCGAAATAGTTCGCACGGTAAATAAGCAAACATAGTAGCGTCAGCATAATTGCAATAAAAGCGGATGCGCGTGCAACGGGTCGCTTACAGCGTATGCAGCGTTAACTTACATATGCGCATATGTATATAAATTCACAAATTTACATTTGCATATGCCATCTTCCTGTGCGCCTGGTAATGAAACGTTTTCTATAGAGGATTTTGATTCAGTTGAAGGGAATTCAGCAAAGTTTTACAGACACCAGACAGACAGACATAACATATGTATATAATTTTGAATGATTTGGAAAAATTCAAATATATAGGTCATATTAAAAAGCTACCTAACATTCTTTGCTTCTAATCACCAACAAATTCTTATCGACTGCTGCTAAATTTACATAATTCAGCCCCTCACTGTTAATTTTTGTTGAAAAATGTGTCTATGGTGAAATTGTCTTCGCGAGACGAGTACCCCTCGAAATTCCATACGTTCCTGTCATTGAGACTTCTCTATACATTAACGTTCTCTGCCCTTTCCTTAACCACGAGATAATCCAAATTCGCACACTTCTTTCAAAACTCACCCCTCGAATTAAAAATAAACGTTCATTAGATTTTATAGGCACAGCATGGGAATGGATCGCTGGTAACCCAGACCACCATGACTTAGAAATAATTAATAAAAATATTGGAAATTTACTAGAAAATAACGATAGACAAGTAATAATAAACAAAATTTTTTTAGATAAAATAAATGAAGCAAGTAATAACACAAATGAAATACTTAAAAGCTTAAAAAATAATGAAAATGTTAAATTAGAACTAGGTATTATAATTAAATATAAATTACAATTAATTAAAGAAGAGCTTATTAATATTGAATACGCCTTACATTGGGCAAAATCAAATATTTTTAATTCATTTGTATTATCGAATCTAGAAATGAGCACAATTGGAAAAATTATTGGAAAAGAAGAAATACCTTACATTAATATTGAAGAAGAACTAGAATTTACCGATATTAGAATAGCCTCAAATGGCACTTCTATAATTTATATTCTAAGCTTACCTACTACTAATAAAGAAACTTGTGAAAAGATAATACTCAAAGGAGTAAAAAAGGAAAATAAAATTAATAAAATTGATTATGAAAAGATATTAAAATGTAAAACGAAAATATACGGACTAAAAAATGAATGTAGAGCATATAATAAAATAACAATTTGTAATGAAAAAGATTTTATAGAAATAAATAATAATAGCTGTATTAGTAATCTTATAAACAGTAGACGCCCAAATTGCACGCTTATCAACGCTGACCACATTAGCAACCTAGAAGAAGTACAACCCGGAATACTATTTTTGAACAATTATAATGGATTAATCGAAATAGATGGCAAATCAATTGAACTGAATGGAGCATTCATAATCCAAAACCACAACTCCACTACCAAAGTGCAAAACAAAAATTTCTACGTTCATGAAATGAATAATTTACAACCTCTTCCAACTGTTTTACAAAAACGAAACCCGAAGACGCCATTCGAAGAAATATTATCCTTGCAGATGATGAAAGGTCTCCAAATACAAAACTTGAAGAAGCTGGAGACGATCAACAAAATCAATAAAGTGGGCTTAACCTCCAATACAGCACTCACAATATCCATAATAATAACTGTCATACTACACGCACTTAAAATTTCCGGAAAAAGAAAGCCGAAGGACTTTCAAGGGAATTGTAATAAACCAAACGCCCTTGGTACTCCTGAATCTACGGAGATGTGAACAGGGACGTCCGCACTTGAGGAGGGAGGAGCTAACGCAATACTTCACACACCTCAACCAAAAAGTCATTGTAACCCAACACTCCACACGCGCAACGCTTTTGAGGAAATACCAGAGCAGCGATTGGCGTTCCCGTGGGAAACGCCTACTCAGCAAAGTACTGGTCACGTTGCAAGCACACGGGCTTAGCTTTCAGTCTTAGTATTAGAATTCAAATATTTTTGACTTCAGTTGTAAAGAAATTATCAACCAATAAAGACCGGTCTCGTCCGGGACAAGTTTTTTTATAAACCACCATGACCGGGTAGTTTAACTTATATATATATATATATATATATATAGGTATATTTATGTTTAAAAATAGAATATTGTAGACAAAGGTAATAAAAGTGGTTTCCAAAATTGATTAGCAAGTTTACCACCGAATTGTACTTTTACCAGACAACCACTGAAAAAATCTAAGCAGGCGTTTTATTTGTGAACCAATATCCTGGCATATTAAAAGTAATCGAGGAGCATTCATCATCCATGTCCGTAATGTCACACTTTATGGTAAGCAAACAATCAAGTTATAAATAATCCCAAACATACCTTCAATATATGTATTTAGGATCTTTTTCATGCATTTCAACGACCCAATCAGCAAAGACACGACGTTGTTGATGATCAGCCGGGTTGAGTTCTTGTGTTAACCGGACTTTATAAGCCTTAAATCCCAAGTCTTTATGCAAAATACGGTGCAATGACGTTTGTGGAATGCCTAATTCCAAAGAACGACGAGGAGTGGACAAACGTGGGTTTTCTTCAATACTTTCGTCTACAACAGCAATTTTTTCGGCTGTTCTTGAGCGACGTGCACGGGTTTTATTCTTCACATTACTAACTTGTCCCAACAGCTCGAATTTGTTCACCAATTTCTGTATTGCAGTCCGACAAGGTGTCTAACGATGACCCAAAAATGTTCGAGTTTTACGAACCGTGCCAAATTTTTACCATTTTTATAGTGAATTTTAATAATTTCAGTGCGTTGCTTAAGCGTGTATCGTTCCATTTTTATTAATTGCGTAGTTTCTACTTGTCAAATATCAAAAAATGACAGCTTCAGAAGTGACATCTACCGAAATAGCGGGGTATTCAAAGTAACACTTGTTATTGGAAAACCCTAATATGTATGGCCTTATAAAAATATACTTAGATTGCTGAGATACGTGGTGTCTGAAAAGCGCGATTTAAGGCTGAGATCCCCAAAATAAGTGACAGCTAATTATTTTTTTGTAAAGAAAGTTGGCTCACCAACTTTGGGCATATTGAGCGTTTTTTTTTACTATTCGTTTACCGTACAGAAAGAATTGAAAGGAGACGAGGGCGGCCCCCATCTGTAATTTTTTCGATATAAGTACGAGTATGTAAAGGGTGATTAAATTTTAAGGGCCGGTGTCATTTCTCTTTATTATGATAATATTGGTATTTCTCAATTACGTATGAAACAAAATATCGGCCAAATGGCCGCCGCGGCCTCGGCGGCACACCTCCATCCGATGGACCAAATTTTCGATGACGCTGAGGCATAATTGAGGTTCTAGGCCGTTAATGTGCCGAATTATCTCATCCTTTAGCTCTTGAATTGTTGCTGGCCTATCGACGTACACCTTTTTTTCAAATAACCCCAAAGAAAGAAGTCCAACGGTGTCAAATCACATGATCTTGGCGGCCAATTGACATCGGCCATCAAATTTTTCGCGCAAAAGAGCCATGATTTCGTTAGCTGTGTGACAAGTGGCACCGTCCTGTTGAAACCACATATGGTCCGCATCCATATCTTCCAATTCGGGCCATAAAAAGTTTGTTATCATCTCACGATAGCGAACACTATTCACAGTAACTGCCTGACCGGCCTCATTTTTGAAAAAATACGACCCAATGATGCCGCCGACCCATAAACCGCACCAAACAGTCACTCTTTGTGGGTGCATTGGTTTTTCGGCAATCACTCTTGGATTATCATTCGCTCAAATGCGACAATTCTGCTTATTGACGAATCCACTGGGGTGAAAATGTTCCTCTTCACTGAAGATGAAGTGCGCGATATGCATTTTGATTTGAACGCCCGTTTTCATAAAAAGCCTGAATACTTCAACGCGTTGTTCGATTGTGTATCTTTCCATGGTTCAAATTGAATTAGTTTGAAATTGAAAAATGTCAAATGAAATGCAGAAAAAAATGTGACCTTTAGGTGTGGTTCACATTCAACATCGGCCCTTGAAATTTAACTACCTTTTACTATTAAATTTCGAGTTCAAATGATATTGGCACAATGCCCCAATAGTATTTATTACAGTTGCTATGCGATATATGTATGTATGTATCTGTTTGAAATGGATAAGCAATTAACCCTTATACTTTTCTTCTTGACACGTATGTGTCTACATTTTGACATTTACAATTAAGATTTCATTATTGATATCGAAATATATTTAAGAGTGACATCAAAAACAACTTATTCTATAAAGAGTGATGTTCGATCAGTGGCGGATTTACACTAAGTGCCAACGGTGTCTGCGCACAGGGCGGCAGATTCTACAAGGGCGGCAAAATTTGGAGAAGAAAAAAAAAATAAAAATAAAAAATTATACTCCAGGAGCGGCGGGTATTAGGGGCCACCTCAGGGAAAACGTTTATAGAGAAAATAAGAAGCTGATCTCGGTTAGTTTTTAACAGTTAGTGAAAGTTTAATCATTCATCTATGTGAGAAATAATTGTAAGAATAGAAAAGCTAATTTCTGAACGTTAATTATACGTTCCTAAAAAAAAGTGTTTGGCCCACATTACCAGACAGTGTCGGAAATTGTGGGAAACCAAACCTTTTATTGAAAAACGTCACGGTTTTAATGTATAAAATAACATTTTTACTTAAATTACGTAAAATCTCTCGAATGCATTACTGTGTACGAAAAAATTAAGAATTTTTCTTTCATATATTATAAATATATGTGATTCGAGTGACAAAAACTGAGTGAGAATTACTTATCAAACAATGTTGATTAATGACAATTGTTGTAATTAGTAGTTTGTTCGCAATTAAATCTTCAGAAACCTTCGTGCACGCAGAAATAATCGTTATTTATTGTTATATTGTATAATTCGTGGCCCACAATACCCGCCAGAGCGATTTTATTCATTCAAAAATATTTCGAAGTTGGAGAGAGTCCGGTTAACGCAAATGTGGCGCAGGAAAAACACTCATTCGATTTTGTATATTAAATTGTTAAAAACCGACAGTCCTTCTAAAAGAAGGTTAGAAAGCAGGTGCATACAGTAAAAGCATTCAAATACTTTTTTTAAACATATGTTCTTAATAATACATAGATAACCGTATTGATGTAACAAAATATTTTGTCAATGATAAAACATTAGTCGGTAAAAAAAGAATGGCTCACATTAGCCGCTATGCTCACATTGTATATTTTAAATGATACATGAAATTATATCTATATAATTAGTTACGCACTTATTATTTTTGGAAGTAATTTGATTATTTGCGATCACTGCAACATTGATCATCATCGAATGTCAGCCGTCAGGTGAAATAATATTTAGCTTTTTTATAAGTTCTCATATGTGCTTTTTTTTGTTTTCATAATTTAAAAAAACACCTTCAATCTTTATGACATAGTTTGACTACATTTCAAAAACTGCAAGCTTTATAAGCTATGAGTTATAATCAGAACTACTTATAGCTGTCTAAACTTAACAATGAACATCTATTTCCGGTGGCAGTAGTAACTTTTTTATATTCCTCTTCACGAAAGGCTGAGTAAGCACGCATATAAAAAGCGTGCTCTCGAGAAAAATAATAAGGAGAAGGAAGTTTTGAACAAGACTCCAAAATTACATAATTATTTCACGAAAAAACATGGTACAGAAGAGAAAGCTGGTCCGGAAAAAGATTGTTTAGTCTTAGAGAACAAAGGTACGTCTCATTAGGATTAATATTAATTTCATGTCCAGAGTAAAATATGTATTTTCACAACTCGCGTATATCGAGTACAGCTGTTGCATGATTGCTTTAATTCTTCGTTTGCAGATGACAACGATGTGACTGTTAAATTTTTAAGTAACATATCACTATTTCAACCTGAGGGTATGGGCTCACTTCCGACATCAATAATGATGTCGATGTTCTCAGTACAACTTCTTGTTTTCTAGCTTCTACAAAAGAGAAAGAAGAAATTAAAAATTTAGCTACAAGCAACGAAACAACAGATATCAAGTCGAACGAGAAAATCATGAATGATGATCCAGAAACCTGGATAATTAGTAACAGGCAGTCAGAACAAAAACCTCGATTTTTCTATCACAGAAAGAGTTTATAGCGATGGAAAGGCTCGCAAGTTGACGGAAACATTATTCGAGAGAAAACTGCTCAATGGTGAAAAAGAACATATAAGAAGATATGGCAACAAAGGATCGGGAAGTACAAGCTATCTGTCAAAAACCATCTATGAAGAGTTTATACAATTGTTGGCAGATGAAGTATTATCTATTATAGTTGAAGAAGTCAAAACAGACAAGTATTTTGGTGTAATTGTAGACTCAACACCGGATATATCACACGTTGATCAACTGACATTTGTCCTCAGATATGTACTAAAAGATGGAACACCTGTAGAAAGGTGTCTAATGTTTATTGACAACACTTGACACAAAGCTGAAGATTTGTTAATAGCCGTAACATCTGCTTTAGAATTTTTGGACCTTGATATAGCAGACTCTCGAAGTCAGTCGTACGATAACGCAAACAACGTTTCTGGCATTTATTCGGGCTTACAAGCAAGAATTAAAGAAATCAACGATCTAGCAGAACACGCTCCTTGTGCAGCCCATTCGCTGAATTTAGTTGGAGTTCACGCAGTCGAAAGTTGTACAGAAGCCGCTTCTTTCTTTAATACAGTTCAAGCATTGTACAACTTTTCACAGCATCTACTAATCGTTGGGCAATTCTACAAGCCCAATGTGTAAAAAAAATCGTATTGAAATCTTTGTCAGTAACAAGATGGTCGGCTCGTCATGATGCGGTAAAAATACTCTATGAACACTATGAAACGCTGATCTTATTCGAGGAAGATGTAACTGAGAATGCTATAACGAGACAAGAAGCTAGAGGACTGAGGATTCAACTAGATAGACTTGAGATAACATTCATGCACATTCTTTGGCATTTTTTACTATCACGATTCCACACTGTTAGTAAAAGACTACAGAAAGTTGAAATCCACATTACTTATGTAATTAATGACTATCGTGGGCTAATAAAAGTAGTAGCAGATACACGAATGCAATTTGAAGTTTATGAAAAAGAAGCGTTGAACATATCAGAGAGTCAAGAATACCTGGCGACTGTTTCGAGAAAAAGAAGAAGAAAGTTACAAGCTGACGAATCAAGAGATGGGGAAGTTCAGTTGACAGGAAGCGAAAATTTTCGGGTAAATACCTTCAATATCATACTAGACAACGTTGATTCAGAATTGAGAAAGAGAAGACAAGCATATGAAAAGATATACGAGAAATTTTCAGTGATTACTGATTTTGGAGGTTTGAATTTCAAAGAGCTTCGTGAAAGATCGGAATATTTGAGAAAAGCTTATACTTCAGACCTTGAGATTTCATTCACTGACGAAATTATTCACTTTCACGCGTACTGTTCTGAACGAAAAATAGAACGTAACTCGCCATCTGACCTTCTGAAACTTCTGCGGACGAACGAGTTATACACTGAGTTTCCAAATGTGGAGATAGCATATCGAATATTTAACACATTAGCGTCAACAAACTGCAGCGCAGAACGTTCATTTTCATGTCTGGAAAGAGTAAAAAATCATTTGCGTTCAACAATGTCTGAAAACCGTTTGAATAGTCTGGCTCTACTGTGCATTGAGTCTGATTTACTTGAACGCTTGAATGGTGACAATTTAATACACCAGTTTGAAGTACGAAAAGTCAGACGTGTTCGCATTTAAGGTGATGTGTAAAAACTTGATCTCATAAAAGCAATCATTCCTTTTTTTTGCTCATCTAATAAAGATTGATAATATGTTTAAGTAAGTATGCTGTTCTATAGGTTCAATCGGATTTTATTTTTTAAGATGTGCTACTATATTTTATGCTATTTATTACATTTTCTTGGCACTTAATTCATAATTAAACAATAAAAATTTTGCTCAACAATAAATTTGTTTGTTACACCTGTTTATTGTGTAGTCGACGATTTTCTGTACTACAATACAAACACGCACACACAAATTTAAAAAATTAGGGTGGCATTCTTCATGGTGCACAGGGCGGCATTTTGTGTAAATCCGGCACTGTGTTCGATTCAATGAGTTCCAGCGTTTCAAATGTAAAGGGTCTTTCAATAGTGACGCCAGCTGTCAGTAGTTAATTATTCCTAGACGGTACCTTTTTTTGACAGGAATCAAGTAGATGGATGTCCAATTTTACTCAGGGATACTTTCACGGCAGAACAACGGTTTAAAATTATTGAAACTTATTATAAATCTGGCAGATCTTTAAAAATAACATATCGCAAAATTCGTGATTTTTTTTTTGTGAAAATAATCGACCGAATTCAAAGATTTTTGAAGTGAAAACTTCTTTAGAATCGTTGGGAGTGATTTGAGAAAAAGTGAAACGAAAAAGCGACACCAAAAAGAAGAAGAAAAAAGATATACGTATATATATGTATGTATAGAAAATGCTTCATTACCAGGCACACAGAAGGATGGCATAAGCAAATTTAAATTTGTGAATTTATATATGTATGTATATATGCGGATATATGTATATATGTTGTGTGTATGTACATATGTGCCTCGCCACAGCAAAACATACCGTAAAATTTCTCAAGAAATCCAGCGCGCATTCATAGGCACAGCATTGCATGTACAAATTTAAATTTGTGAATTTATATATGTATGTATATATGCGGATATATGTATATATGTTGTGTGTATGTACATATGTGCCGCGCCACAGCAAAACATACGGTAAAATTTCTCAAGAAATCCAGCGCGCATTCATAGGCACAGCGCACATTCATAGGCACAGCATTGCATGTACAGTAGGGCGGGTCGATTTAAAAATCGCTCATTGCTCTATGAAAATCGTATTATAGGGATCAAAATAAGAAACTTTGCCGAAGGAACCATGCCTCTAAAACGAATTCTGATGTCCCCCAATTTCAAAATATCACCATTTTTGGCCTTTACATGAAAAAATCAGCTAAATGGCTATGTTTTTTTCTTTATTTTTATTTATTTATAATATTATCTATTTTTTCTCTTAAGAAATTTATTTAGTCAGAACATATGTAAATGAATGAATGTGAGTTATAGAAAAGAAACTAAAAAGTTCGACCCATATTGGGGGACATCAGAAATCGTTTTAGAGGTATGGTTCCTTCGGCAAAATTTCTTATTCTGATCCCTAGAATATGATTTTCACAGAGCAATGGGCGATTTTTTTGCCTTCCCACAAATCGACCCGGCCTAATGTACATTAACCTTGAACAGGCAGCTGCGGTTGTCGAGCATTTAGAAACATATATTTACATACATATATGGGTGCAAACATATTTACGGAGCCGCGGGCACTCGACTTGACAAAAATTGAATATTGGCAAATAATTCTACGCGAAATATTCCAATATTGACTATGTTCGAATTGTCGAGAAAATTAGCATATGGGCGGCTCGTTTTATGAATGAAGTACTTGCTCTTAGAACTATGAGCTCGAATTTATAAATCAATTTTTTGATGATGAGTTTTTGTTGCACAGTACAATAGTTGAAACTGTTCGGCGCCGCCGCGACTGTTCAGCGCTATGGCAACTAGGATGATGGCCGCTACGCCTGCGCCTATTAATGCATTTTGTTCTTGTAGTCGCTAGGCATAGAATTTTAGCTTTGGACGACATACGCATTTACAGCAATAAAGTGAGTGGCCTGTGTGTGCGGTTGTATGTAGATGCATATGTGTATATTAATAAGCATTGTTTTGCTGAAAGTTCAGAACACAAATATGTATGTACGTACATAGGCTAGGCCATAGTATAGCATACATACATATGTAATATATAAAAAATTCAAACCAAGCGTCCTACGAATGTTTGCGTGTATGTTAGTACGTCTGTGTATTATACGCGTTACGACACTCATAATAGCAACCGCGTGTGCTGTATTGCCTCCGTATTTTTATATTCGTAAATATTTTAATTTTAAATATTTACCGCAATTATGCCGAAAAATAATGCAGAAAAGTGTCGTGAATTTCGACAGAAAAAAAAAATACCAGTCTTACGGTTAGACGCGATAGAAGTGAAACCTTCCGTAAAACAAACTGAGAGAGAATGAGATCAAAAACAAAAATTGACGCGGTATTTCAAAGATATGTTGACAATCACACTCGTATCATTTGTTGAAATTAAAAACATTTAGGATGAGTAATAATAAAATGAAGAAAATAAAATATGAACTTTATAGCAATATTATAATGAACCTATGTATAATTATCCCGCTCCTAATGCTGCTTTCGTCTCATTCTCTCTCAGTTTGTTTTACGGAAGGTTTCACTTCTATCGCGTCTAACCGTTAGACTGGTATTTTTTTTTATGGAACTGGTTCTTTTCGGGTTAGAAAAAGGACTTCCAGACCAAAAACTGTACATACATTCGGTTAAAAAGTTTGCTGTAGCGCAAAGTGTTGCTAACAACCTTAAACATCGTTATCTGGACGTTCTTAACAGCTTAACGACGTTCAGTATGAGCGAGTTCTTGAAAGTTTTAGTTCTCGTATGACAGACTGCAGACGTACTCATGGTGGATATTTAAATTACTTACTTATCACATATAATTTTTAAGAGCCGTGCTTGAAAGAAAAATGCAAAAACTGAAAGATCTAAATTTTCACATGTTTTATTTACCCTTTACTTACATATACATATGAACTCGTATAATGCTCGATATATTACAAACTATAGAACTCTTTTTGCTATCACATAATTATGGCTCTTACGAGCACGCGCACTCAACCACTCGCATATCAGTCCATGTTGAGATTTTCAGTTTTTCGCTGTCTTTTTCGTCCACGTGTAAAACTTCGAGTTCAACTAGTTTTGATGGTGCACAACAAGGACGCGGTGCGTGCTCACGATTTTGCTTCCAAATTAGGCTCTGTAACATGGCGTGGTGGTGGGCGGGGTTATAACGCGGCGGGCAGCGGCCGTGGCAGTAGCCAGCGTCAAATACCTTCGGTTGTATTATAAATTCGAAACCTTTGAGTTTTTTGAATACTACTTCCATTGTGTGTCGGCAGCAGCGTTGATTGGTCTTGTGGCAACTGTGTTTGTACAGCGCAGGATTAGAGTCATGTCGGCCATTCGCCAGTATAGCAACGTTATGATGGTGATATATCGACTTAGCGGACTTAGAATATTTATTCGATCTTATCTCTTTGTAATTTAAGCCAAACCGGCCAATTATATTTAAAACTGGCATTAATTGTGCATCATATGTTTCAGAATTAGCGACATTGAACGAAATGTAGTTTAGTATGCGTACACCAGCCCGCTGGCAGTTGTCGCACTGTACTTCGAGGCCAAGGTTGGACTGTTGCTCGCGTAGCCATACTTCCACAGCTTTTGTCACATCGAATTGCATCCACTGGCTTTGTGTACCGTCAGCGAGACTTGGGTCAACCTTGATTTCCACTTCACGACTATCGAGCAAAACGCGTTTGCCATGCCTCAAACGTTGATATACCTTTAAATTTAAAATGTGCTTGACAGACACATTTTTACTCACTTTCTGCTTACCATTTTTGATGCCGTCGGTGCTACAAGAGTGATTATTTTGCTTGGCAGACTTGGCAGCTAGGGCTGAGCTGTGTATAACCATAAGTCGAACATTGGCCTCCTCGACATCGCCGGGATGCAGTTGATTAATATTTGTTTCCAGTTCAAAATGCAAAACCATTGCAGTTCTGTCCTTTTTTTGCCGGCGCGTCCTGAGGCCACGCTTAGTCATCTCGTGTTTTAAAATGAAGTTGTTAATAACTGTTTTTCTTTCGGCATCAATATTATTATCTGTGTAATCTCTCGCATTTGACTCTTCTAAAACGTTGCGTTTTCGGCGTGAATACTGTTCGAATTCCGTCGTATTTGGTTTGATACTAACAATATGCAACGGCACGTTTTCTATTTCCCACTCAATAGAATCTTGAATCGTATATTCCAACTCAGCCAGTTCATGCCGCTTACGTTCATGTATACGTTGAAAATACTCTCGATACTTGCTCACATACTCCCGTTGACTTATGTTAACCTAAAACGACAAACGAAACATTGAGACCAACGAAGTCTTAAAATAAGATATATAACATTTATAACAGAGAGCTTTTTTCATAGACTTTTAAGTATTACCAAGCAATACAAAATGTAACACACATTACTACATCCTACGTTCTCCGAATTCCGAATGGTAGTCACGCACCAACCCATTCGGCTACGGCGGCCGGCTACATAAATATATATCAAACCTAATAAAACTTTGTTCTATATGGCGTCATCCGATCGGAATGAAATTCTGGTATGTTGCTGTAAATATACCGCACATAGTGTGCAAGTTTGTTTGGACTCTGGAGTATAAATATTTGTAAAAATCATTTTTCAAGTTCTTTTTTGCTCATTTTCAGAATGTACGAGTATATCATCAATATGAAAACTAAAATTTTTATTTATTTGAACGAAGTAGGAAGCAACGAAAATCGAGGAGGAGCGAGGCTAGGAATTAATTGAAAATGTAAGGTTCGTTCCTGATGGGATTGCATGCTGATTTGAGTCTTGAAGAGTTCAATAACGATGTTGATTATGATTACAGTCTCCATCGTAAAGCACCAATAACAAAGCTCGTAAGACTTCTCTAATTTGGATCATTGATGTCGTTCAGAATTTGTACAATTTTAAATTGAGTAAGGAAGTGTTTTCCAAAAGCTGTGTGGGGCATCTTCCTAGAAAATGCTGAATTGTTTCAATTGAATTTAAGATAGATATGGATCAGTTTTTCTTACACAGCCCGTTTAGCGTAATACACCCACTCCTCGCTTTAAAAATCAACGAAGCTCTGTGCCTATTCAAACAGAGCTGATTACAGTGAATTCTCTCTTTAGTATATTGGCTCTGCACAGTTTTTGGCTTCTGTAGGAATTCAAATTGCCGAATGACCGACAACATTTTGCAAGGCATTTGAAAGTGCATTTCTATGTTCCCTTGACAAAAGAAATTTTATTTAATTCATATTGTCAAAAAAACTGAAATGTACATTCAAAGATATCTATGCACATATATTTGAATTATAAGCGCCAACATTTAAAATCAAAGTAACTTAAATGTTCATTGCTTTAATTTAAAAAGAATATTACAATATTAACAAAATGCATTATAAAACGACCTAACATTTTGGTGCATGCGTTTTAGTAAATTTAAAGCTTTATACAAATTTGATGAAAATTGTTGCTAACTACCCCTCGATACCAATGCCAACACCTATTAATTATAATATTATATAATATATACACATCCACAAACCCATGCAACTCATTTAGATGATCTGCTATACATAAATCCATACAGCATAAAATAATAAACCACACTACTAACACTTTTGATATGATTGAATTTGAAAAGGTCGAGCCAAGGAGCACCAGGAGATTTGGTGGCTCCTAAAACACTCAGGCTAAAAAGCCCATTGTATTTAAAGCTCTGGAAAGGGGGTAGATAGTCAAGGAGGGAGGGAGAAAAGTATCAGAGAAAGAGATAGGAAAGAATAGAGACAGATATAGAGATAGTTAGTCCTGTGAGAATTTTTCAGATTCTTTGGCAAATCTGTAAATATCCTCCAGTTTTAGAGAACGAATATTACTCATTTTCATGACATCGGAACCCAATACTCGTAGTCGCGCTCTAGCAAAGGCAGGACACTCACAGAGAAAGTGCTCAGTGATATCCGCCTCCTCCAAGCATGACAGGCATACCGGGTCCTCGATGATTCCAATGGTGGTCATATGCTGACCCCACGGGTTGTGTCCTGTAATGATGCCGACCATCAACCGAATGTCTATCCTTCTAAGTTTTAGTAGAAAGTTTGACAGTTTTCTGTTCGGACTTGTCACAAAGCACTTTGCAGTTCTGCAGCGTTCTCGACCGGACCATCGCTCTTTATGTAGATTGCCTATATAATCGTTGATCCAATTCTTGATTCCTGTGTGACTGATTCTGATGATTGGCTCTGGCCCCTGTGGGGGCACCGCTGATCCACGGTTGGCCAATTCGTCGGCAATTTCGTTTCCTTGAACAACGGAGAGTCCCGGAACCCATATAAGTACAAGCCTGTTTTGTCTTGCGACAGAATTAAGCTTCTTCTTACATTATTGAACAATCTTTGAGGTTTGCTTCGCGTTCTCCAGGGCCTTCAATGCAGCCTGACCGTCACTGAAGACTCCAATCTGTTTCCCGCTCCATCTCCTCTCGATTATCCATTCGGCTACTTTTAGGATGGCAAAAGCTTCTGTTTGGAAAACAGTTGCCATTCCCCCCATAGCATAGTGATACTTATTACTATCGTTTAAGTACCATCCGGCTCCAGACCCTATTTCAGTCTTGGACCCATCGGTAAAGAAAATATCCGTCAAACCTCCCTGCATGCATTCTGGATTGCTCCATTGCTCACGCAATGGAAATCTGACATCAAATTTCCTTCCGAATGAAACTGTGGGTATCAGGTCATCTTTAGGTGCCAAAAACAGTGGATACTGCTCCGACAGCAACTTAAAGAGTTCTCTGTGTCCCGAAGTTCCATCTTCGTGCCAGAAACCATATTTATGGAGTCTACACATTGCTTTTATTGCTTCCTGTTGTATCTTAAGGTCCAGGGGGAGCGAATCAAGCATAGCATTTAGGGCATCACCAGAGGTTGTACTCATGGCACCCGTGATGCATAAACATACACTTCTTTGCAGCCTGTATAGTTCCCGGACTGTGGACTTAACCATGCTCCGTCGCCACCAGACCACAGAAGCGTAAGTGATGATTGGTCTGATAAGTGCCGTGTATTTCCATAGGACCACAGCAGGTTTCAGACCCCAAGTTTTGCCAAAGGCTCTACGGCATTGCTGAAAAATCTTGAATGTACGATTCACCTTCAGTGAAACGTGTGTCTCCCAAATCAGCTTCTTATCCAAGATTACTCGTAGATATTTAACTTCGTTGGAAAGACCAAGTGTCACACCTTTCAGTGTTGGAAGACTGAGTCCATCCAATTTTCGTTTTCTCGTAAACAAGACTATGGTTGTTTTGTTCGGATTAACGGAAAGACTTTGTCTCATGCACCAGTCATCGATTTTGTCAAGAATCCTCTGCACTTTCGTGCAAAGCCGCCTTAAGGATTTATCCGATGTTAGCGCACAGACATCGTCCGCATATGCTTGGACGTGAAAGCCGAGTTCCTGCATCTCCACTAACAGAGAGTCTACGACGAAGCACCACAGCAGCGGAGAAAGAACACCGCTTGGGGACATCCTTGCTTAGCCCTGACTGTGATTTGCTCGTCATCGCTCCCACCAGCGGTTAACAGCCTCTCAGAGAGCATGGAGTATATCCATTTTATAATGGCTTGATTAACTCCGTTTCGTTCGGCAGAAGAACATATCGAGCCGAAATTGGCATTATCAAAAGCCTCCTCAATGTCCACGAACACGCCCATTGTGTATTCGTCAGCTTCCAGCCCAGCTTCAATCTTGCTAACAAGATCGTGTAAGGCTGATTCACATGATTTTCAACTCTGGTAAGCGTGTTGATTTCTACTAAGTGGACTTCTCGGCAATACCCCCACTCGAATATGTTTCTCCACTACTCGTTCTAGACTTTTCAACATGAACGATGTCAAACTGATTGGCCTAAAACTTTTTGCTGGGGAATAGTCATCTTTTCCTGGTTTCGGAATAAATACTACTCTTACGCGTCGCCATTGGGATGATATATAATCAAATGCAAGACAGGCTCTGAAGATCCTTTTCTGGGCCTCAATCAGCCTGTCTCCTCCTTTTTTAAGCATTGCTGGATATATTCCGTCAGGTCCAGCGGACTTAAAGTTCTCAAAGGAAGATAAGGAAAATCTTATCGATTCCCTTGTCACAATCCGACTAGCAATATACCAGCTGTACCTAGAGGTTCCACCGTTGCGACCGTTATTGTTCATGCCACTCTCAACTTCAGAGAGAGTTCTACTACCCGGAAAATGGGTTTCGAGTAGAGCATTAAACGTTTCCGATTTGAAAATGGTGTATGAACCATCAGGTTTTCGAATGGAATCCAGCCTTACTGTGCGGTCTAAATGAAGGTCTACACATTGCCTTACAAAGTCTCGCTGTTTCCCTCATTTCTTCGACGTTACTGCAGAAATTTCTATAGGATTCAAGTTTGGCTTGCCGTACTTTTTTCTTATATTCTCTCTGTGTAAGTCGATGATTGGCCCAGTCCTCTTCTGTTTTGGTCTTCAAGGCCTTATTAAGAAGTTTCCTGGACCGTACACGAAGCTTCGACAGTTCAGGGTTCCGCCAAGGAACCGCTTTTCCCTGTCTGCTTTGCCTGAGTGGACACAGTTCCTCAAAGCAATTGATTAAAGTACCTTCTAATTTCTTAGTAGCATCTTCAATCATTTCTGCTGATTTGAGTTTTTTCAGGTTTGGTAATCGCTCTGTTACAAGCTCACCATACCTGTCCCAGTCCACATTTCGAGGACTCCTACCGGAAGGTATTAATATTGTGTCAATTCCCAGTCGGAATTCGATTAGACGATGATCAGAAAGAGAGTCCTCTTCCAAAACTCGCCATCGGTTGATTTGATTTCCAACTGACCTATTGGTAAGTGTTAAATCAATCACCTCTTGTCTCCTTCTGGTCACAAAAGTTGGTTTGTTACCAGTGTTTTGAATGACCAAATCGGATGACAGGATAAAATCCAGTAACTTGAGTCCTCTGGGGTTGCATTTGCTGCTTCCCCACACAATGTTCTGTGAATTTGCCTCACAGCCCACTATTAGCCCCAGATTATTGGATTCTGCGTACTTGACCACTTCTCTTAGCTCCCTCGAAGGAGGTGGCTGTAAAGAGTCGTAGGGTAGGTAGGCCGAAACTATGATAGCTTCGACACTGTTCCCACTTTTCAAGTACTTTATTTTTGCAGCAACGATATCTCCGGAGCATAGCTCTTTTAGCATCGTGTGTTCGATCAACCTCGGCATGATAATACATGCTCGCGGTCTCACAATGAAGTATTTGCCCCCACGACATAGCACTTACTTGTGACATACCCATGGTTCTTGTGTAAGTATTATGTCTGGGTTTGTTTGCAGTTTTGCATGCCTACGGCACAAGAGAGCCGTAGACGCTTTGCTATGCTGCAGATTTATCTGTGTAAATATTACTTCAGTCATGAGACTGAGTATATTCACGCTTTGTCCTCCACCTTATCCTGGACGCGGAACTGGATCCGCCCCAGATGGAGGTGAGGACGGCACCCGTACTTCGACTTAAGAACCTTGAGGCACCCAAGATCGATACCCAGCACCAGGTGGGAACCCGCCTCCGAAGTGGTAGCGGATTTCTGCCTGGTGCACGAGTATACTCTCCAGAGAGTCGTGTCAAGATCCTTATTCTGAACACGGATGCGTTTGAGGAGTTCTGCTGAATTACAGGAAGGACCAGGAAACCAGACACCCGCTCGTACCAGCCTTTCTTTGCTACTCTCAACAAGAATAAACTTGCTGTTTTCGCAGCCTGGAATCTTTGCTATCGCTTTTTCCAGCCATTCTCGGGCAAAAGCATTGGAACAGTGCACCTTTACGATGCCGTCCACCACGCTTTTCCCCTCGAAAGTCGGCGCGTCTTTCGATTCACCGATAGCTTTCCAAAGATAGCTGTCAAGATAGTCTTGTTGCCCTTTGGACAGAAGACCATCTTGTTTGTCGGTATGTATCTCCACCGTCATTGCCTTTGCTGCCATTCTCGCGAATGATTCGCCAGACGTTGACGGAAGAGTGTCATTCGACATTTGAGGTCCCTTAGCCTCTACTTTGTCAGGCAAAGGTTTGTCTGCCTTGGATTGGGTCGAGGTGCATTTCCGAGTTCCGTCTCTCGACTTTCCTCTTCTTTGCCTTTCTCCTCTTCGCGGTCGTTGGCACAGACCCCGTTTCGTTTTCGGAAGAGCGCAGCGCTACAGAGGAATCCTCTGTTCTGCCACGCTTTCCCGTTTCCGTTACAGGTGTCGAAGTTGACGGAGCTTGAGTCCTTGCCTTAGCTAGTGCTTCGGCTTGCCTCGCCTTCTGTCTTCTTCGTTTGATCTGTCTTGCGGTTAGACCAACACCTGCGTTCGACTCTCCAATAACTTCGGTCTTTTTACCGGTACTTACCTGTTTCACACCAGGTTCAACCGTTGTCAAAGACTTACTCGGTACCAGAGATCCGTCTGAGTCTACTGAGAGATTGTCCGCCATCTCCACATCCTCCACAACTTGTTCAGTTGCTTCAGATCGTTTCGACGGCGGTATATCGCTCACACTCACTCGGCTCTCCATTGGCATAGCCAATGTGCCATGTTTCACCACTAGTAGTGCGCTTCCTCCGGAACCCTGGGTGTCAGTTCCGGTCATAGGGGAATGTGGGGTTCGGGCCTGCACATCCGATGCCCAAGCCGTCGATTGGTCGACGGGAGGATTTCCCGAAAGTGGGTTACCTCGTGCAGAGAGATCTTTTGTTAACCTCCACATTACGATGAAATGCATTTTATACCTCCTGCCAGATTGTCGGTACGGTACTCTCCACATAGTACTTGGGTGGCCACCAATTCCGCCGTTCCGCGGTTGAGTAGATACTAGAGCTGTTGAAACATCGATGTTTGACCACATCGATGTTTCGATGTTTTTCAGAAAAAAACATCGATGTATCGATACTACATCGAAGTAATATAGTACATTTTTTGATTCTCTATATAATATATATATCTTTATTAAGGATAACATCCTTTTTCCAAACTTAAAACTATAAAACAGAAGTTCAATCATTCAACTTAATACTATAAAACAGAAATTCAATCTTTTAAACTTAATACTATAAAACAGAAATTAAATCTTTCAAACTTAATACTATAAAGCATAATTCAATCTTTTTCAAACTTAAAACTATAAAACAATCATTGCTGTTCAGAGATCCACTTGTTCCGATTGATAAAAAGTAGCATGTCAACATGTTTAAACTGAAGCGAACTTCTTTTTTCGCTTACAACGATTCCAGCCTTACTGAACATACGTTCGCTTTCTGTCGAAGTTGCTGGAACGCAGAAATATTTTTTGCAGCAATGCTGAAATGATTTATCTGATGAGATCTGTAATAATAAAATTTAATTAATACACATATTTAAACGCTGGAATTGACAAGTAAAATACAACCTTCCAATAATCTAAAGGGTTGGAGTTTGATTCCAAATTGTCTAGATTAAAATATTGACGAATTGACAATATGGAATCCACTGTATTAGTTTTATGTTTCAAACTTTTGTTTTTTTCCAAAAATTGAAAAAGGGATGTCTGCGATGTGGAGGTTGATGTTGGCAGGCGTGGTTCGTCGCAAGGGCGAGACTTCTGTGCGTTGAAAAAAGAAAGCTCGTTTTCCAAGAGTTTTTGAGCCTCAGTGATGTTAAATGGTGAGTGAAACGTTTCTTTTTTAAACCGAGGATCTAGCAAAGTTGCCACTCGAGGAACATTGCGAATTTCATATTGCAGTAGTCTGGACGATATGCCCTCCAATAAGCAATTGCAGCTTTCGCGACCTTTAACTGTTTTTAGGTCATTTTTTAACAATTGCAAATTATGCAGAAGTCCGCAAGTTATAGGAATTATTAATGATACCGTGACCAACGTTCGCGAAGAAATTTGCAATGTTGCACATTCAAAAGGTTGCAATAAAATTTTTATGTCTTTTAAAATTAAAATTTCGTCAGCCGAAAACGGGGCAAGTCCCTTTGGGGTTGAAAGAAGAACACTGCTTATAGCATCATTTGTTTTAAGAATTCTTTCAATCATATGAAATGCGCTATTCCATCTTGTAGGACATTCTTGCTTTAAACTGTATGGCTTCTCTGTATTTTGAGCTTCTTTAAACTTGGCGTAAGCTACTGTGCTTTTCTTAAAAAATCCCACAATACTTTTGCATTTCCCCATAATAACTTTTATTTTCTCTTGATTCAGGCATTGTTGAACTATTAAATTAATAACATGCGCAAAGCATGGCACATGTCTTTTTTGCAATATCTCACATGCTTTTATCATTGTTCTTGCGCTATCGGTAACAATGGCTGCAACTTTGTCCATAACTTCCCATTCAATTAGTACTGCACATAGAGAGTTCGCAATGTTTTCTGCAGAATGATTTTTCTCATTCTGTAACTTACTAGTCGAAAGTACTGCTGTGCGAAGTTTAAATTCTGGATCTATAAAATGGCAAGTTACGGTCAAATAAGCCTCGTTGGCTCGAGATGTCCAACAGTCGGTTGTCACAGCGCAATATTCCACTTCTTGCAAAATGCTTTTCAGTTTCATTCTCATGTTCATGAATAAATTATTATAACATGTTGAAAGCAATGTTGATCGTGAAGGCAATTCGTATCGGGGATCCAAAGCATTTACAAATTGCTTAAATCCCTCGTTTTCTACAATGTAAAATGGACGTAAATCGGAGCAAATGAAATTTAACAATGCGCTGTCCAAATCTCTCTTCCGTTTCGATGAGGCTTCATATTTTTTATCCAAATAAGCCGCCATATGTCCTGAAGCCTTTGGCAACTCACTCACCGTTAACGTTGGGTGTACCCGCTTTAAATGTCCCGCCATGTTGGTGGTGTTTCCGCTGGTTTGATAAATTTTACCACATTTTAAACATTTGGCAGTCTTGCCATCCGAGGACTTATTAAAAAAATTCCACACATTGGACTGACCATATCGCGCCTTTTTGGCTTGCGGCTCTTCCTCTTGCTCTTTTTCTTCAATGGTTGCCGCACTACAACCTACATACAAATGAGACAAAACACAGAGGTTAACTTGTAAAGAAGGCATCAGTTAATATATATATGTACATACCTTGCCCATTTGAAGCTCTAAGATATTTATGCATTATAACCACTGCCTGCCAACACCAATAACTCCAAAAATAACGCTCTAGCTTTTACTGCGTTTTTTTCTCAGTGATGGAAAAACTGGCAAAAACATCGAACATCGGAGAAAAAACATCGATGTTTTTAACGAAAGGAGAAACATCGATGTATCGATACTACATCGATGTTTCGCACAGCTCTAGTAGATACCCAATTCCTATATGGAGCTGCCCTCTTAGTTCGTGGTAAGTTAATCTCCATAAAATGGGGTTAACTCGCCACTTAAGCCTCATCCCCGCGGCAAGGAGACCGACATGACAAGTTAGTATACAAATACAGTCCGTACTCAAATTAACAATTAGTTCCATCTAATAGGTCTATTTATAAGTTCGTGCGGTTTTACAACAGATGGCGTAACTTGATTATTATTCCATCGATCCACATTTCCAAACATTCATTGGAGAGCTACTGTCGTAAGGCACAAACGTCAGTATAAGTTTTTTATTTGAAGCGTAAACAACAATATTTTTACCACACTTGAAAATGTCGAATTTCGTGCCAAATAATGTGTTTTTGCGGGGAATTCTTCTTCATTATTTTAATATGAAGAAAAAAGCAGCCGAAAGTCATCGTATCTTGGTGGAAGTTTATGGTGAGCATGCTCTATCTGAGCGAACGTGCCAGAAGTGGTTTGCACGCTTTAAAAGTGGTGATTTTGGCTTGGAAGACGAAGAACGCGAGGGTGCGCCGCCAAAGTTCATGGATACCGAATTGGAGGAATTGCTCGATCAAGATCCGGCTCAAACGCAAGAAGAGGTTGCAAAAACTTTGGGAGTTGATCAATCAACCATTTCCAAACGTTTAAAAGCCATGGGAATGATCCGAAAGGTAGGCCATTGGGTGCCGTATGAATTGAAGCCAAGAGACGTTGAACGCCGTTTTATGGCATGCGAACAACTGCTTCAACGGCACAAAAGAAAGGGTTTTTTGCATCGAATTGTGACTGGCGATGAAAAGTGGGTCCATTACGACAATCCAAAACGTCGGGCAACGTATGGATACCCTGGCCATGCTTCAACATCGACGTCGGCGCAGAATATTCATGGCCTGAAGGTTATGCTGTGTATCTGGTGGGACCAGCTGGGTGTTGTGTATTATGAGCTACTGAAACCGAATGAAACGATTACGGGGGATGTCTACCGACGACAATTGATGCGTTTGAGCCGAGCACTGCGAGTAAAACGGCCGCAATACGCCGATAGACACGACAAAGTTATTTTGCAACATGACAATGTTCGGCCACATGTTGCACAAGTGGTCAAAACATACTTAGAAACGCTCAAATGGGATGTCCTACCCCACCCGCCGTATAGTCCAGACCTTGCGCCATCCGATTACTATCTCTTCCGATCGATGCAACATGGCCTGGCTGACCAGCACTTCCGTAATTACGATGAAGTCAAAAAATGGATCGATTCGTGGATTGCGGCAAAACCGACCGAATTTTTCACAAAGGGAATCCGTGAATTGCCAGAAAGATGGGAAAAAGTAGTAGTAAGCGATGGACAATATTTTGAATATTAAATTTGTAACCATTTTACGTCAATAAAGTTTCAAATTTCGAAAAAAAACCGCACGAACTTATTCATAGTCTTAAACTTCAATACCAAAAACTTCAATACCAAAAACCTTCAAGATATATTTGACAGCTTGCAAACACCAATTTTAATTACAGGTGACTTTTATAGTTGACATCCAAACTGTGGATCCCCAAAAGCAACAGCAGAGGTAATAAGCTCTTTAAATTCGTAAGTTAATCAAGATTAATTCTTTTGAATGATGGCTCACCAACCCACTTCACAACACACCATACATTCACTCTTGTTGATTTAACCATAGCCTCACCTTCCATAGCCCTCCCTACAAAGTAATTGGCAAGTAGAATCCGGCCTTTTCGGCAGCGACCACTTCCCAATAATCACAACCATCTTTAACAACCAATCAAACACCACAATAAATATCAGACCCAGGTTTAACCTGAATAAAAAAAATTCAGCACCCTAGCGAATATACTATGTCAAGCTAAACCATACATCAATAATACAAATAAAGAAGCGGCCACGCTACACAAAATCATACTCCAAAGCGCAAATGAAGCAATTCTTCAAACGAACTAGAATACTAAAAAATTTACCCCTTGGTGGAACAAAGAACTCGAAAGATTGAAGAAAGATAGAAATCGTTTTTGGTATAAAGTAAAAAGACACATAATAACTGAAAACATAATAAGCTACAAAAGAGCAAATGCTCTATTTAAAAGAGAACTGGTGCTTTCCATTTCAATTCAACCGGGCTATTCGGGTCAGGTTCTTCGATTTCGATGTAACTCAAAGATGTTGCTCTCTGGTCAAAATAATGAGACACGTATTTTTTGTTCGCCAGAAAAACATTTTTTTCAAGATTTATCGGCAATTTTGTTTTTCGGCTCAAAATCGATTTTTTTAATTATATAAGATTTTTTTTTTTAAATGCTCATAACTTAAGTTTTTAAATTATCCAAAAACAAGGCAAGGCATAAGTTTTACCCCCATACACCCACTGGACAGTTATGGCACACTATACGTCGATTATGCGGCTTAAAACCACACCTTCCGATACACAGTATACTCCTGCAAGATCCAATGCAAACTACAACAACCAATTACAATAGCCAACTCATTTGGAAAATACTGGTCAAATGAAGCCAGCGACACCAACTTTAGAGATAATTTTTAGACAACAAATACTCCTCCTTAATATCAATCAACAGCTTAACCCCAAGCAAAACTGCGCTCCAAATAGAACTCTCTATAGCTCTGTCAAAACTTAAGGGTCGCACCCCAGCTATTGATAGAATTTCTTACCCCATGATAAAAAACTTACCGGCGGCCATGAAAACCCCTTTACTCTGTCTTTTTAAAAACAGTTTGAGCAATCAAACTCCTTAAATGTACAAAAACAGTCTCGTCCGCCCTATACATTAACCAAAGCTAGATAAATCATTCATCAAATCCTACCGTCCAATATCCTTGAATCCGGTCTGCGCAAAATAATTAGTAGTAGCTAATCGGCTATAGTAGCCGGAAAATCGAATTTAGAAAGGGTAAATCAGTGTCTGATTATATAGTATACTAGCGGACCCTCACCCACTTCGCTGGGTGAAAGAAAAATATAAATGAAAAGTGTTCTTTGTTTTTTTCTTGTTTCATCATTTAATTCATGCTCGGCCATTATTTTGTGACTTATTCTAATAACAATGTTTTATTTATTTTAGTGACTTACTCTAATGATTGTAAACTAACAACTTATTCTAAAGCCTTCTGATACACAAAATTTTTGGTTTTATTTTCATCCGGTGTATAAATATAAAGTAACGATGGTTTCTCTACTAGAACATCCTACATACAGTTGCCTAGTTGCCCAATTCCACATAATTGAAGTGTTTGACCTTGAGACTTATTGATTGTAATAGCAAAAGCAAGGCGAATGGGAAATTGAAGTCGCTTAAAATCAAAAGGGAAATCTGTTGAAATCATTGGAATGCGCGGAATCAAAACATCTTCACCTTTAAATTTGCCTTTCAAATTTGTTGCTTCAATTACATTGTTCATTGTCCGTTTCACTGCTAATCTTGTCCCATTGCATGGTTTCGGCTGATTGATATTTCGCAACATAATGATCACTGCGCCGACTTTCATTTGCAAACGATGTGGTGGCAAGCCAGGCAAATTAAGTGAATTCAAAAATTCAATTGGATAATTCACTACATCGTCGGGATTAGTGATTGAATCAATTGATTTATAGGTGACAACTTCACCTGGAATTTGAGTCAAAATACTGGCATTGATTTCATTGACATCGATATTTTTGGCAGCTAATATAGCTCTCTCGCTTAGCCAATCTTGATTTCGATAGTTTTGTGCAATATTTTCGAATACATTTCGCACTAATTGTACTCTTGATTCTGTTACGGTACAAAAATCAGTTGGAAGTGTGATCATGCCTGTATTCTTATCAATTGGCTTTCGTCCATTTCCAATTTGCAACAAATGTTCGGAAAATTCAGCAGCTGTTGGATCATTCTGTAACTGCACACGAACATTAGTAGATAATGTGAGTTTTTGAAAATATCTCCACAGATTAGAAGATTTAAGGCACGCTCTCAATTCATCAGCTGCTGTTGATTTGGGAATAACAGGCAAAGTTTGTCAAAAATCACCGGCCAATAGAATTAGTGCACCACCAAATATGTTTGTGATATTTCGAAAATCTTTCAGTGTTCCATTTAAGGCTTTCAGTGATTTTTTATGAGCCCTCGTACATTCATCCCATACAATAATTCTACATGTTTGTAAAACCTTTCCCATTCCAGAATTTTTAGAAATGTTACAAGTTGGTTCTTCATTTACTTGCATTTTTAATGGTAACTTTAATGCAGAATGCGCAGTGCGACCGCCGTCCAAAAAAGCTGCCGCTATTCCAGATGATGCCAAAGCCAATGCAATATTATTCTGTGATCGAATGGTGGCCAAAATTAACAACAACAAAAATGTTTTTCCAGTCCCACCTGGTGCATCTAAGAAGAATATTCCTCCTCTTTCATTTGCAACATTGTCTATAATTGTGTCATATGCCTGCCTTTGTTCTGTGTTTAATTTTGGTAGGTTTGTTGTTACAAAAGTGTTCAGATCATTTCGATCATATTCTTTTTCACGTCTTAATTCTGCATTGTATGCATCATGCATCGGACGATTTGGTGCGATCATACCTAACTCACTCAGAGCTTTATTTGCAATCATCAGGCAAAAGTCTTCGATTTTAATTAATGCCTCATTATATAATTCATCTGTATAATTCAAATTTGGATTTGCAGTAATGCGACGTACTTGATGTAGGTTATCTTCTGTCATGTATTCTTGGTAAGTACTCCACAATTCTTTTGGGTTTGCTGGGAAACATGTAGCAATAATGATGGCAAATAGTGTTCTTATTTGGTGTGGAGAACTTGTTGCACATGCATCCATAAGAGTTGCATCCCACTGATTATCATTTTCAAGCAAATTCAATTCTTTGCATGCTTGCTGATAAGTACAACAAAGATGACCATTAACTCGTTTCAAACTTTCGAATGATCTTGGGCCGGGAATATCAACTAAGAGTAAACGTAAATAGAAACATTCCACTTTACTTGGATGCACAGTGTAAAGTCGTCCGATTGCATCACCCAAATGAACACCTGGATATCCATCTACAGGTATTCCTCGTTGCCTTCGTACCCAGGACCTTGATGATGCATTCCAAGTATAATATTTAGGAACATTTGAATAAAGCAATGTTCTTGCAAATGAATCTGTTTGACATAAGTTGAAAAATGCAGTTAGTGTTGTTGCTGGTGGTTGTTTGGTCATTTGTTGAGCAGTATTTTCAGTGAAATAAACACTTTGTTCATTTTCTAAATGAACTGACAAATGAATAACAGCTGGATGGCGATCATGAATCGGAAATGATAATATTCTCCAAACTGCTTCGTTGCTACTAATGTATCTTCCCATTTGGTAATTAGTAATTTCATCATTTCGATTTACAACTCCAAATACTACCACGCCACTTCCTTTATTCATATATTTGCATATGTATTTGATGGATTTTACGGAGTTACAATATTCAACATTTATATGTGCGTTAAATGTTTACGATAAAAATTTGGAATACGGAACTATCCAACGGTTATCGATCTCCACATCTTGATTATTTATTTTCACAGTGACTGTTTTTCCATTATCTTCTGGTGATCTCTACGGTACAATGGATATCCATCATTTCCAGTCATTGTTTCAGCAATTAATTGCCTTTGGTAATTTTTTGAACATTTTCCATCAACCATACATGGAGAATTTTGATTTAACGTACCACACGGTCCATGAATCATGTTTTTGGTTACAGTAGTATGTAATTCTGGATCTCCATTTATATCTGGAATTTCAGCACATATAATATGATCAATTTTATCTGTGGTTAGTTTTTGTTTTAACCAAATCAAAATATGCGCATGAGGCAAGCCTCTATTTTGCCATTCCACAGAATACATTCCTTGGGTTGAATCTAATGAAATTCAATCGTTCTGTTTCTATTTTCGCATACATGTCAACAATATACTGATGAAATAATTTACGACGTTTTGAAGTGTGATTATCTTGATTTTCTCTTATCATGATTCTGTATGCATAATAATTCATTGCGCTTACAGTTTTATTTGTTTCTTGACCATTTGCTGGATGTATTTGTTTTATATCAATCGAATAACCATCTTTACCGCGACAGAACATAAGAGGATATTGTAATGCATCATATTTTCGATGCATTTCATTAACACGTTGCAATGTATCATTTCTTCTTTGCAAAACCATATCTCTTGGTTGAAATTCATCTCCAGATATAACAATTGCAACCTCGTTGCTTGAAGTTGGTTGATTGTATCTTCCACGATGTTCGCCGGCAGGCGTTTTATTTGCACCAATTTTAATTTTATGATTATCAGATGACAATCTTTCGATTGTTGTTTTAAAACTTTGCACCAAAACATTGTATGTGTGTAATAAATCTTGTAACTCTCTCATAATGACTCTGTTTATATTTCTGGATATTGCACACCGTGCTTCAAGTACATCATCGTTGTCATTAATGAAATAAATTTGCAAAAATTTTGAATCTTGATTGGCTAGTGGTAGTAATGAACCTATTAAGTGATATGCTTGCCCTTGAATCTGAAAAAAGCCATAATTTGTGTCCATAAAATCGAATGATTCATTAGATGTGTCAGCGAATGTTGTTGAACGTTGAAGTTTATGTATCACCTTGAACGTTGGCATGAAGTTATCGGTTATAATTTTTCCAGCACCAAAAGATGTCATTTGAAAACATGAATTATATAAGTCAAATATAGTACCGAAATGTTATCACAATTCCTCACCCTCTTACGAAGCTCTCTGTTTAGATTCTCGCATAACTTTAGAAGAATTTTACTTAACTCTTTCTTCGTTCTCAGGCAAAACACCAGGTTCTGATAGAATAACGTACAATATCTTAAAACATTTGCCATTCGCCTTAAAATCGCGCGTTGTTAATTTGTACAATTCGATATTAGAACAAGGAACATTTCCACAATCATGGAAAATTGCTGCAATAATCCCGATTCCCAAACCAAACTCCCTCATTTCCAATTTCAGGCCTATATCCCTGTTGCCTTGCATCTCGAAAGTTTTGGAGAAGATCATTGCTCGACGTCTTGTATGGTTTGCCCAGCAAAAAAACCTCCTAAGTCCAAATCAGTTGGCATTCCAGAAAAACTTAGGCGTTATAGATCCACTGCTTATCTTTGAAAACTTTGCCTCAACAGCCTTAGCAAACAGAAACCATGTTTCAGTACTTAGTATAGACTTTGAAAAGGCGTATGATAGAATTGGCTCGCACGTTGTCTTGGAAGAGCTTAGTCGCTGGAAAGTCGGAGAAAAAATTTACAAAGTTATAAGATCATACTTATGTAATCGCAAATTCTTCGTGCGTGTAAACAACAATGAGTCTAACATTCTCCCACTTTTCAACGGAATACCCCAAGCGTCTCCTCTTTCTGTAATCTTGTTCATAATAGCGTTCAAAGAAGTCAGCTCTATCATATCCTTAAACGCAAATATCGAACACTTTGCTTATGCAGACGACGTGCTGATTTTCTCCAAAACTTCCGATTTAACAACGGTCAAAAACTCATTCACTGACATCCTCTCTAAACTCGAGCTTTGGTCGAAATCATCAGGAGCAAGTATGTCTATTAACAAAAGCTCCACTTTTCACATTTGTCGTAAACATAAGTGTACTTTCCCCTCAATATCCTTTTCTAACGTCACTTTTCCTCACACTAATACCCTAAAAGTACTCGGAATTATATTTGATAAAAAATTAACTTATAAGCATCATTGTGAACATATTAGAATAAGCTTATTATCAAGACTAAATATAATTAAGTACTTGTCTTCAAAACACTGTCTAGTTTATACACAAACGTTGGTAAATATAACTAGAGCTTTGATGTTATCTAAGATAGACTTCGAATAAGCTATTTACGGACATTGCGCATACACCCATCTGAAACGCCTAGAAGCGCCTTATCACGCAGCTGCTAGAAGGAGCATTAGAGCCTTCCCTACTTCTCCCATTTATGCCATCTTAGTGGAAGCTGGTCTACCTACCCTCGTGGAAAGGGTATCAAATAACACGCTGATGTGTATCCCTAGAGTTCTATATTGCAGAAACAAGCTTTTGTTTGAATGCGTTTCTTCATGTCAACACAATACAAGTAAAAATGGCCGAAAATCAACGATTTCAGAAATTTTAAATCAAGCCAAAGAACTGAACATACTTCTATCCCCAATTCTCGTAGAAAACCCGTCTCACCCAGATTGGATCGTACCAAGCTATTTAGCCATAAATAATTTAATGCATCATCAAAAAAATATTACTGGCCCCGATGAATTCAAACAATTATATCTTGAAACTGTTTCTCCTTTGAAATCAGACTGGGACCTGTTATAATATTTACTGACGGATCTAAAACCGATACCTGTACTTCATTTGCCGTAACAAACGAAATAGGTACCACTATAACCGTTGGAGTTTTACCAAGTTACTGCTCAACTTTCACAGCCGAAGCTGCTGCGTTACTTGAGGCGGTACACTTTGCGTCCCAAAAAAACCATCAATATATAATATGCAGTGACAGCAAATCAACAATCGAGGCTATTCTGAACCCAGCTAATAACTCTCCAGTAATAACAAAAATGCGCAACATGCTCACACAAAAAAAAGGTTCAATCAAACTTATGTGGGTCCCGGGTCACAGTGGCATCGAAGGTAACGAACAGGCCGATAGTAGAGCTAAGGAGGCAACCAAAGAGCCATTGTACATGTTCGAATACAATCATCCAGAAGATATAAAAAAGCTGGTAAAGCGTACCTATTATGAAAGTTCCCTGAACAAATGGAACCAGTACCAACATCACTACAAATCCTTCAATCTCTCGAGATCGAAAAACCAATACCCGTCAAATTCTTCATGCCGGAATATTAAGACCGTTGTTCGTCTGAGAATTGGCCATACAATTTCAACCCACTCGTGTTTGCTAAACGGTTTGCCGAAACCCCCGTGCCCGTTTTGTGGATTTAGCGAATTCAACGTATCGCACTTCATGGATATATGTTCAGGAATCCAAAATATTAGATCATCGGTGTTTAGAAATATCAAACCATCTGAACTTTTGAAGCAGACAACGGACTATAATATTAGTATCTTAAACCAATTCGTTTCTTGCTGTAAATTAAAAATTTAACTTCATAGACTTCTAAGTTATCTGGTGTGTATAGTAGTGGTTAACTCCACATACCTTCTATTGTACTATCTTCATCTTCTCCAGTGTAGATATAATATATTTTTATCTCGAATCTAGCGTATAATAAACCTAGTTTAATATAATTATTTCCTTTTCTCGTCTTGATATATAATATAGTATTAACCATTTAAAACAATAGCCGAAGGCCTTAGCAGCCAGTGCTTGTTCCTTGTTACCTTTAAGTGGAATAATCTATATATATAAATGTGAAAATCTGTCCCTATGTTCGCTTATAACTCGAGAATGGCTCAACGGATTTATCTTATCTTGGTCTTGAATTATTCGTGGAGGTCTAGGGAAGGTTTAAAAGGTGAGAAAAATTCGAATAATTGCCGGGAAAATGGTCAAAACGTGGACCCGGGTAACCTTCGGATGTGTATATACAATATAGGTATCAAATGAAAGCTGTTGGTGAATGCTTTAGTTCAGAGTATTTTTCATGCGGCTCCGTGACTAGGGTCCCGAGATAGAGACCAACACGTGGACCCTAGAATGTGTTTGTACAATATGGATATCAATTGGAAGCTGTTGGTGAATGCTTTAGTACAGAGTATTTCTCATGCCGCTCCGTGACTGGGGTCTCGAGATATAGGTCAAAACGTGGACCCGGGTAACCTTCGGATGTGTATATACAATATGGGTATCAAATGGAAGCTGTTGGTGAATGCTTTAGTTCATAGTACTTTTCATGCCGCTCCGTGTCTAGGGTCCCGAGATAGAGACCAACACGTGGACCCTAGAATGTGTTTGTACAATATGGATATCAATTGAAAGCTGTTGGTGAATGCTTTAGTACAGAGTATTTCTCATGCCGCTCCGTGACTGGGGTCTCGAGATATAGGTCAAAACGTGGACCCGGGTAACCTTCGGATGTGTATATACAATATGGGTATCAAATGGAAGCTGTTGGTGAATGCTTTAGTTCATAGTACTTTTCATGCCGCTCCGTGTCTAGGGTCCCGAGATAGAGACCAACACGTGGACCCTAGAATGTGTTTGTACAATATGGATATCAATTGAAAGCTGTTGGTGAATGCTTTAGTACAGAGTATTTCTCATGCCGCTCCGTGACTGGGGTCTCGAGATATAGGTCAAAACGTGGGCCCGGGTAACCTTTGGTTGTGGATGTGCAATATGGGCATCAAATGAAAGCTGTCGATAAGTGCTTTAATGTGGGGTAATTTTCATACCTATTGATGACTAGGGTCTCGAAATATATGCCAAAACGTGGACCCGCCGTGTCTTTAAACCGAATTAAACCAAACTTACACACATTGTTAAGTAGGTATTGAAGATGGTTTCCGTATAGTTTGAATACCTATTGGTAGATAGGGTCTCGAGATATAGGTCAAAACGTGGACCCGGGTAACCTTCGGACGTATATGTACAATATGGGTAGCAAATGCAAGCTGTTGATGATTTCTATAGTATAGAGTATTTTTCATACCGTTCCGTGACTAGGGCCTCGAGATAGAGACCAAAACGTGGAGCCTAGAATGTGTTTGTACAATATGGACATCAAATGGAAGCTGTTAGTGAATGCTTTAGTTCACAGTATTTTTCATGCCGCTCCGTGACTAGGGCCTCGAGATAGAGACCAAAACGTGGAGCCTAGAATGTGTTTGTACAATATGGATATCAAATGGAAGCTGTTGGTGAATGCTTTAGTTCAGAGTATTTTCCATGCCGCTCCGTGACTAGGGCCTCGAGATAGAGACCAACACGTGGACCCTAGAATGTGTTTGTACAATATGGATATCAATTGGAAGCTGTTGGTGAATGCTTTAGTTCAGAGTATTTTTCATGCCGCTCCGTGACTAGGGTCTCGAGAGATAGGTCAAAACGTGGACCCGGGTAACCTTCGGATGTGTATGTACAATATGGGTATCAAATGGAAGCTGTTGGTGAAAGCTTTAGTACAGAGTAGTTTTCATGCCGCTCCGTGACTAGGGCCTCGAGATAGAGACCAACACGTGGACCTTAGAATGTGTTTGTACAATATGGATATCAATTGGAAGCTGTTGGTGAATGCTTTAGTGCAGTGTATTTTTCATGCCACTCCGTGACTAGGGTCTCGAGATATAGGTCAAAACGTGGTCCCGGGTAACCTTCGGATGTGTATGTACAATATGGGTATCAAATGGAAGCTGTTAGTGAATGCTTTAGTTCAGAGTATTTTTCATGCCGCTCCGTGACTAGGGTCTCGAGATAGAGACCAAAACATGGAGCCTAGAATGTGTTTGTACAATATGGATATCAAATGGAAGCTGTTGGTGAATGCTTTAGTTCAGAGTATTTTCCATGCCGCTCCGTGACTAGGGCCTCGAGATAGAGACCAACACGTGGACCCTAGAATGTGTTTGTACAATATGGATATCAATTGGAAGCTGTTGGTGAATGCTTTAGTTCAGAGTATTTTTCATGCCGCTCCGTGACTAGGGTCTCGAGAGATAGGTCAAAACGTGGACCCGGGTAACCTTCGGATGTGTATGTTCAATATGGGTATCAAATGGAAGCTGTTGGTGAATGCTTTAGTTCAGAGTATTTTTCATGCCGCTCCGTGACTAGGGTCTCGAGATAGAGACCAAAACGTGGTATTGAATAAATAAATAAATAGTATGAGAATAAAGAAATAAATAATATGAAAACCATATCTTTTCTGTTCTAAACCATATCTATTCTATTTTAGTGTGCCCAGCGAAGCGGGCCGGGTTTGCTAGTAATATATATTTTTGAAATTTTTCTTGAAAATATCTACAGAAAGTGTGAAAACAATCTCTTTTCTTAAATATCTTAAGTAAAAGCTTCTAAAATATTAATTATTTTTGCCGATTTCTGTTGTGTGTACACCATTTATTCACTGTTTCACTTGTTATCAATCATTTGCAAAATTAATATATATTTTCGAAATTTTTCGTGAAAATGTCGTTGGAAAATGTGAAAACAATCTCTTCTCTTAAATATTTCTGACGCACTTTTTTTATCTCTTTGGTTGATGCCTGGAAACTGCTTCACTTGAACACTTTACCAAATAACACACTTTCTTGTTAGTTTTAACACTTACTTTCACTATGCACTATTACCGATAACCTTTGGTAATCTTCTAAGAAAACGGCCTTGCTTAAGTACTTTTTTAGCGACGACCTGTTCAGGTTCGTTGAGCTAATGGTTTTGCTTCGATTATCCCGAAGTGTGGGTGTTAAGAAGAAGTATTTAATCAAAGTGTTAAGTTAGTCACAGCAGCATTGTGTTACAATTAATTATTGCAGGCGGTCAGCTACAGCTGTGCCTGCTAGTTTGTATGTTTCTATTCTATGAATATATGTAAGGCGTTTTTCAATAGGTGCGCTTCAACTTTTTTCCAATAGGGAGGGCGAACGACGCAATATTTTTTATTTTTCGCTTGTCATTTGTAAATTTCATTAGTATACATTTCATCATGGAACGCTACACACTTGAGCAACGATTGCAAATCGTGCAAATTTTTTATGAAAATAATCGTTCTGTTGCTGCTACTTTAAATCCAAATAATTCCAAAAAATCATCTTCAGTGATTAAGCTCACTTTTGGCTCAATGGCTTTGTCAACAAGCAAAATATGCGTTACTGGGCAGAAAGCAATCCACACGTGATTCATGAGGCACCGTTGCATCCCGAAAAAATCACTGTTTGGTGCGGTTTACATGCCGGCGGCGTAATTGGCCCATATTTTTTCGTTGACGAGAACGATCGCCACGTTACTATGAATGGAAATCGATATCGCGACATGATAAACGATTATTTTTGGCCGCAATTGAATGGTATGGACTTAGACGACATGTGGTTTCAACAGGACGGGGCCACAAGCCACACAGCACACGCTACAATTGATTTGTTGAAGAGTAAGTTCGATGAGCGCATTATTTCCAGAAATGGACCGGTCGAATGGCCGCCGCGCTCGTGTGATTTGACGCCTCTAGACTATTTTCTTTGGGGTTATGTGAAGTCATTGGTCTACAGTAACAAGCCGGCGACGATTTGTGAGCTCAGAGCCAATAGTGAACGCGAAATTGCTGGAATTTCGGCCGATTTATGCAAAAGAGTGGTCGAAAATTGGGTTAAACGATTGGACTTCGTAAAACGTGCACGCGGTGGTCATGAAAAAGAAATCGAATTTCATACTTAAATGTATATGTTCAAACTCCAAAAAAAAAAAAATTAGTTAAAAAAGTCAAACCGTTTGTGTTTTATTCAAAAAAAAAATTGAAGCGCTCTTACAGAAAAACGCTTTATATGTATGTATGTTTGCATTCCATTGAAATGTATGTAATGGAATGAAAATTTAGGCATAAATACTGCTGCGTTAACTTGTACATATGTAAGTGAGTAAAATGTATGTGTGTAAATGCCTCGTGTATACTGTGTGTTGACGAAAAAGTAAAGGAGATTTTAACCAAACATAGTTACAAACCTTCTCCACATGTGTCTCTTCAATGTGGCAAAATTTGGTTAAAATCGGTTGAGCCATTCTCCGTAAAGTTCATCACAACGCGAAAAACGGCTGAATTTTTATATATATAGATGTGTGGTGAAATTTTTGAAACGTTTACCATGAAGGAAATAAGTAATGAGGTTTTGATTTGTTTTTATCATGCTGATTAATATTTTTGTGTACGCGCACATATCTTTTCACACAAAATGTGCCATTCTCAAATAAAAATACTTTGTGCTTATTCTTACAACGAAGTGAGTGGAAGTAGAAGGGTAAGTACAATAAAAAAGTTGTTTGATACATTCCAACGGCCGATTCTCTGTTTCTGATTTTGCAATTGGGAACTCGCCTTCAAGTAAAAAGATTATATTGTTATGTGATTGAATATACCATTTTAACTGGTTTTAGTACATAAGAATGCAATCTCTTAACCTGAAGGCGAGTTCCCAATTGGTCTATAAACACATCCTAGGGTTACCCGGGTCGACGTTTTGGCCTATTTCTCGAGACCCTGGTATCTGATTCTTAAAACACAAACCTTCTCCACATGTGTCTCTTTAATGTGGCAAAGTTTGGTTAAAATCGGTTGAGCCATTCTCCGTAAAGTTCATCACAACGCGAAAAACGGCTGAATTTTTATATATATATGTAGATCTAGACCATCAGATCACGTCCTTCCTATTCCAAGAAAAGCATTTGTCAATCATCTCACTCGACTTTACTAAAGCATATGATAAAATCGGAGTACACCATTCTAGACCAGCTTTTAGAATGGAAAATTGGTCCAAAAATATTAAACTACATCAAACATTTTATGACAAATAAATAAAAATAGATTTTCTGGCTTACGCAGACGATTTCTTAACTTAAAAATATTAGGTATCGAATTTAATAAAAGATATAGATGGGAAGCCCACTTTTCAAAACTTGTCAACTCACTAAACCAACGTTTGAACATAATAAAATCCCTTTCAAGCCCAAAACTCAACGCTAACACTAGTTCAATCATTGCCACTACCAAATCTTTAATCGTATGAAAAATTTATTATGGATTATACCTTTTTGGCTACACACCTAAATCAAATATCAACAAACTCAACTCATTACTAAACTCTGCTATACGAACCGCCTCAGGTGCATACCGTACTACACCGATTCGCAACATTACGTTCGAAACAGGCATACCACCGTTAACACAAATGAGGGAGTTTGCCACAACAAAACTTTGCAAAAACCTAATCGTTAATGTCCAGTCAACACCTTCCAAACTAACACACAAAATAATAATTTCTAAACGAAAACACAAAATTCAATCAACACTCAATCGCATAATAGAAAAATCTCTGGAATTAGATATTCCTATCAATAATAAACCTAAGACCATCACCCGATTTCCTGGATGGCAACTACATTTCAATGCTGTAGATACATCACTCCACCATTGGAAAAAATACCATACGCCTTCAACAATATTTCAAGAACACTTCTCAGAATTAACCTAGAAACTAGAAAAAATTCAAACTAATCTTCACAGACGGTTCAAAAAGCGCAAACCAAACAAGCTTGAGCGTTATATACAATGATAAAATATTAATTAGCAAAGTCTTACCTTATTACAGCACAAATTTTGCTGCAGAAACGATAGCCATATTTGAAGCAGTACAATATGCTAGCCAAACACCTGGAAAATTTGCAATTTGTTCCGATTCCTTAGCCTCATTAGAAATGGTAAAAAATTTAAACAATAATAAATATTATACAGACTACATAAGAAACTGCTTATTGAAATTGCAAAATAAAATCGAACTCATATGGATAGCAGGACACGCGAAAATCGAGCGCAACGAACTAGCTGATTTAGCAGCAAAAGAAGCACAAAACCGCCTCCTAACTATGTCTCTTAACCTCCTACACACAGATATTAAAAAACATATAACAAAAATATTCAAAAATAAACAACACTCCACATTCGAACAAACAACTAGAAGGGAAATAACAAAAATAATTAGACTACGGCTTGGGCACACACGACTAACACACGAATATTTAATAAGAAAAGACGTAAAATATCTGCAAATACTGCAATACCTCAGCTTCAAACATCAAACACATCCTAGACGACTATACACATTTTACAAACCACAAAAATCACTAAGCAACACAAAACCTACTGATCTAGTTTTAAACAATTCTACAGAGAACATTATTAAACTTATAAGCTATTTAAAATATTGTCATATCTTAAATGATATTTAGCTAACACTTTACATACACATATATACACATCCAGTATATTAGCTTAAGGCCACAGTAGCTATAAGCTTATTGTATTTTAAAGTTAACTATAAATACAATTTTCAATAAAAAAAAGCCGTGAAAATTCAAAAGGCCATGGATTATTAAACAACTTATAAAACATAAATTTGAACAGCAGTTAGAATTTTATTGCAATTAATTAAAATAGTTCATAAGTAAAAACCTAAAATGTTTAAGTGAATTACCCTAAATTTGAACAAATATTGTTGGAGCACTTAAAACTTGTCATAAAATTATCAAAATAATAGGACTATGAATAAGCTCGTGCGGTTTTACAACAGATGGCGTAACTTGATTATTATTCCATCGATCCACATTTCCAAACATTCATTGGAGAGCTACTGTCGTAAGGCACAAACGTCAGTATAAGTTTTTTATTTGAAGCGTAAACAACAATATTTTTACCACACTTGAAAATGTCGAATTTCGTGCCAAATAATGTGTTTTTGCGGGGAATTCTTCTTCATTATTTTAATATGAAGAAAAAAGCAGCCGAAAGTCATCGTATCTTGGTGGAAGTTTATGGTGAGCATGCTCTATCTGAGCGAACGTGCCAGAAGTGGTTTGCACGCTTTAAAAGTGGTGATTTTGGCTTGGAAGACGAAGAACGCGAGGGTGCGCCGCCAAAGTTCATGGATACCGAATTGGAGGAATTGCTCGATCAAGATCCGGCTCAAACGCAAGAAGAGGTTGCAAAAACTTTGGGAGTTGATCAATCAACCATTTCCAAACGTTTAAAAGCCATGGGAATGATCCGAAAGGTAGGCCATTGGGTGCCGTATGAATTGAAGCCAAGAGACGTTGAACGCCGTTTTATGGCATGCGAACAACTGCTTCAACGGCGCAAAAGAAAGGGTTTTTTGCATCGAATTGTGACTGGCGATGAAAAGTGGGTCCATTACGACAATCCAAAACGTCGGGCAACGTATGGATACCCTGGCCATGCTTCAACATCGACGTCGGCGCAGAATATTCATGGCCTGAAGGTTATGCTGTGTATCTGGTGGGACCAGCTGGGTGTTGTGTATTATGAGCTACTGAAACCGAATGAAACGATTACGGGGGATGTCTACCGACGACAATTGATGCGTTTGAGCCGAGCACTGCGAGAAAAACGGCCGCAATACGCCGATAGACACGACAAAGTTATTTTGCAACATGACAATGCTCGGCCACATGTTGCACAAGTGGTCAAAACATACTTAGAAACGCTCAAATGGGATGTCCTACCCCACCCGCCGTATAGTCCAGACCTTGCGCCATCCGATTACTATCTCTTCCGATCGATGCAACATGGCCTGGCTGACCAGCACTTCCGTAATTACGATGAAGTCAAAAAATGGATCGATTCGTGGATTGCGGCAAAACCGACCGAATTTTTCACAAAGGGAATCCGTGAATTGCCAGAAAGATGGGAAAAAGTAGTAGTAAGCGATGGACAATATTTTGAATATTAAATTTGTAACCATTTTACGTCAATAAAGTTTCAAATTTCGAAAAAAACCGCACGAACTTATTCATAGTCCATTAAATAATAATTTTTTGAAAATAACATGAAAAAAATTCCGTTTCCTTGATTAACTCATGAATAAAAATTAAAAAGAAAACTATTATAATTTACTTTGAAAAAAAGGGAGCAATAATCGAAGCATCATAAAACCAGCAGAGACAACGGACAACCACAACCAACACACCTTACCCCAAACGCCCTACCAGAAGAAGACACAGGAAAAGCGGTTTGCAAGAAAAAAAAAGTAAAAAACCCACAATGCCGAAGTAAGTATACATATATTAGGGAGGATAGAAAAAGTGCCAAAAAGTCGTGTAAAAAAAGTACATCCGATGATAACGAAAACGTCAGCTAATTTCTTTTTTTAGATATATTTAAAAATAATTAATAAATGTTTGTGAGTTATTTCATAAAAGCTATTGTTTGAAATAAAACTCATCGTTCTTTATTGCATTAAGTCATTTATAGGGCATTCAATTAATTTTGAAAATGGTCTAAGTTTAGAGCTTTAAAAGCAACATTTTTGTATGAAATTCATATAAAATTTCATATTGATAATAAATTTCCATTTATCAAGACTAAGAAAATTATAAATTAAAATGTAGCAATATAAAAATATTTTTTAACTCATTCAAACGCAATTCAATGAATATCTCGAAACAAGAAATATATAACTTACACCACTTTCATAATTATGAGCACGTATTAATCCCAAAGAAGCAACGGAGCTGTTGCGTCGGAGGCTGTTTTGAAGAAAAGGGTCACACATTGTACGCCTTTTCTCGAGGCGGACAGGCTCGAAAGAGTTGGGCCCTGGCTTGTATTATACAACCAGCAGACACAGATAGGCTATATGTTTGTAAGCGCCACTTTAGTTCAGAGCAAGTAAAAAGTTTTCCAATAAGAGGTGTTATTTTGATATTCAAAGAAAAATTATATTTTTTAATATAAATAGTCGGATGTTTATTTCATTATAAAGAGAAGGTATGCCGTTAATAGTGGAAAATAACATCAGGCAAACGACCACCACGATCACACCGAATTGCAAAGTGGCTGCCCTATGTCCTCGATAACCTCACGAATTCCATCTTTGAGGTCTTGAATCGACCCTGGGCTGTTGACGTAGACCTTCTCTTTCACGTGGTCCCAACGAAAAAAGTCAGAAGGTGTTAAATCACAAGATCTCGGGGGCCAATTGTGATCACCTCTGCGAGATATAACACGGTCCGGAAACTTTTCCCATAAAAGATCAATGGTTTCGTTACTTGTGTGGCACGTAGCGCCATGAATGATGAAATTATCATCAAATCGCACTTGAACTATAATAAAGCTGAATATGTTATTGATGGGTTCGTAGACCATGGGGAAGATCAATACAAAAATAAAATTGGCAATAAATGTTTATTTTTTACGGTTAAGGGACTAAGTTCCAAATGGAAATACGTGTTTTCGTATTATATCTCCAGTGGTGGTATACATACGGAGACATTATTGTCCATTTTGGGAAAAAATATTGCAACAACTAAAGAAAATGGTGTTAAATTTGAAAGGTACAGTTTGCGATCAAGGGCACTAGTGTTGAATAGTATCTTTAACACTTTAGGAATTTCTGAGAAGTGCCAATTTTTCCTGCACGAAGACACAAAGATTCTTGGCATGTATGATTATTGCCACTTGGTTTAGTACGTCCGAAATACCTTAATGAAATAGGACATTTTTTCATCAGATGGAGTGATAAGCTTCAAGGTGATAAAAAAATTGTTTGATATAGATCAAATGAATCCTCATTTTAAAATTTGTCCGAAACTGACGGAGGCCCATATATATCCCAGTTTTTTTGGAACAAATGAGCGTTTCACGCGCAACTCAGGTCCTGAGCAATTCGGTAGCCTCTGACGACTAACAGATCAAATGCGCTAAGCCCACACCGATGTTTATTAAAAATTTAATGATCTATTTGTCGAATTGGATACAAAAAATTTCCAGTCAAAAAATCCTTTAAAGTGTCCGATTAGGCGGAGTGACAAAAGAAAAATTGATGGATTAAATTAACATCTAGATTTTTTGTGGTCATTCCAGCTGCATAACGATTTTAGCGATGCAAAAGTTATGCGAGGAACTTTTTATCGAACAAAGCGAGCTAGTCTGGGTATGAATAGCCATCCAACAGCTCATGAAGTCCAATATATAGGAGCGCGATTAATCTCAATGCAAATTTTACGCCGGAGATTTGAGGAAAAAGGTTCAAACTGTACAGACGATGACGATATACATAAATTTAGATTGGAATGTAGGCCCCGAGGATCGTCATCTTGAGACAGAAGTAGGAGACTGGCAAAATGAAGATCTCGTTTTAGAAGAGATTAATGTGGAAGACGTGAATTTTGCTGTAGAAAGTGATGAAGTTGAGGTACAAGTGCAGCGTTGCTTCACTGGTTATGGTATTTAATAGGACTATGAATAAGTTCGTGCGGTTTTTTTTCGAAATTTGAAACTTTATTGACGTAAAATGGTTACAAATTTAATATTCAAAATATTGTCCATCGCTTACTACTACTTTTTCCCATCTTTCTGGCAATTCACGGATTCCCTTTGTGAAAAATTCGGTCGGTTTTGCCGCAATCCACGAATCGATCCATTTTTTGACTTCATCGTAATTACGGAAGTGCTGGTCAGCCAGGCCATGTTGCATCGATCGGAAGAGATAGTAATCGGATGGCGCAAGGTCTGGACTATACAGCGGGTGGGGTAGGACATCCCATTTGAGCGTTTCTAAGTATGTTTTGACCACTTGTGCAACATGTGGCCGAGCATTGTCATGTTGCAAAATAACTTTGTCGTGTCTATCGGCGTATTGCGGCCGTTTTTCTCGCAGTGCTCGGCTCAAACGCATCAATTGTCGTCGGTAGACATCCCCCGTAATCGTTTCATTCGGTTTCAGTAGCTCATAATACACAACACCCAGCTGGTCCCACCAGATACACAGCATAACCTTCAGGCCATGAATATTCTGCGCCAACGTCGATGTTGAAGCATGGCCAGGGTATCCATACGTTGCCCGACGTTTTGGATTGTCGTAATGGACCCACTTTTCATCGCCAGTCACAATTCGATGCAAAAAACCCTTTCTTTTGTGCCGTTGAAGCAGTTGTTCGCATGCCATAAAACGGCGTTCAACGTCTCTTGGCTTCAATTCATACGGCACCCAATGGCCTACCTTTCGGATCATTCCCATGGCTTTTAAACGTTTGGAAATGGTTGATTGATCAACTCCCAAAGTTTTTGCAACCTCTTCTTGCGTTTGAGCCGGATCTTGATCGAGCAATTCCTCCAATTCGGTATCCATGAACTTTGGCGGCGCACCCTCGCGTTCTTCGTCTTCCAAGCCAAAATCACCACTTTTAAAGCGTGCAAACCACTTCTGGCACGTTCGCTCAGATAGAGCATGCTCACCATAAACTTCCACCAAGATACGATGACTTTCGGCTGCTTTTTTCTTCATATTAAAATAATGAAGAAGAATTCCCCGCAAAAACACATTATTTGGCACGAAATTCGACATTTTCAAGTGTGGTAAAAATATTGTTGTTTACGCTTCAAATAAAAAACTTATACTGACGTTTGTGCCTTACGACAGTAGCTCTCCAATGAATGTTTGGAAATGTGGATCGATGGAATAATAATCAAGTTACGCCATCTGTTGTAAAACCGAAACGAACTTATTCATAGTCCTATTACCAAAAAGTGCTGTGTAAGCTCAAATGTGAAAAGTGCACCCACGCCTTCACGAAAACAAAAGGAGAGCTGAAGTTACATTCAGAAGCCCTGATTAGGTCTAAAAACTTCACCGATTTAAGGCTTGTCAATCCTGAAGACAGAATTTTCGAAGTGTGTCGACTCCAAATGGTGTGATACCGTCAGCTCTTAGCAGAATATGCCCACATTGCAGGTCTTAAGTTTTACGTTGGCCGTTTTAAAAGAAAAAACACAAAAAATATTTCCCGACTGTCTGGCGAGTGTAGAGATCATCGCGTAAAACTATTAGATTTTCTTTTAACTGTTCTTCTGTTCAAAAATACAAAGTGGCTCTTGCGAAAAGAGGTAAATAGTGTCAGATTGAGAAAAGTTCAAATTCAATTAAAAAAACTGTAGTAGGCTGTTAGCCAGGGCCCCACGAAAAGAGATGCACCATTCACATAGGTAATTAATAATCGTATTAGCTACCTTTTTTATATGATGATAACTATTCTTTTATTTCAGGGTTTTCCAGTTTTGTTTTTTCTTCTTCTCTTTCAGGTAGCGCCCGAGCCTAGATTTGTAAAGCACTACAATTTTCTCTTAATCATGATGGATTGAGAATAGTGTTTTAAAAATCAGGCAAATCGCAATAACTTTATCGGTGTCAATATCGATGCCCAGTGAGAAATTGTTATAATATGAGAACAATTTCGTAATTCGTGCTTTCACAATTTTATATATTTTTTTATTTCAGGAAATGTAAATACCTATTATTTATAGTATTGTAATACATACACATATATTAAGTGCGCAACTAAGTTCTCGCTGTTTATTTGATCAAAATACAACTTTATTCTGAAAAAATGGTTACAAGTGAATCATTGAAAGTATTGCCCATCGCTGGCTACAACGTTTATCCATCTTTCTGGTAGATTCGTATACCGTAGCGGTAAAACTGTCCATCTTTTGAGGCTTTCCACGGATCAAGCCATTTTTTGATGTCTTCATATGAATGACCATGTGCCATCGATCGGAACAAGTGATAATCGGACGGCGCAATATCTGGAGAATATGGCGGGTGGGGTAGGACTTCCCATTTCAGTGTTTCCAGGTAGGTTTTAACGGGTTTGAAAACGTGAGGCCGAGCGTTGTCATGCTGTAGAATCACTTTTTCATGCCTCTCCGCGTACTGCGGTGTATTGAAGTCGATACCGATCTCCAGTGATGGTTTCGCTTGCGTTACGATGCGATGAAGAAAACCCTTCTTTTTTTGTAGTTGGAGTAGTTGTTCACAGGCGAAAAAACGACCTTCAATATCTTTTGGTTTTAACTCATAAGGAATCCAAGTCCCCTGTTTCTGAATCATTCCCAAAGCATGCAATCACTTGGTAGTTTCTGATACTGAAGCAAGCTCTTCTTGCGTATGACACGGATCCTCATTGAGCAATGCCTCCAATTCAGCGCCTTGGAAGGTTTTTGGCCTTCCTTCACGCGGACGGTCGTCAACATTAAAATCACCGTCTTTGAAGCGACGGAACCAATCTCAGCACGTTGTTTCGCTTAAAGCAGCATCTCCATATACTTTTTGTAGCTTTGTGTCCTTCAGCCGCCGTTATTTTTGAATGAAAGAGAAAAATCAACACTTCCCGCAAATAACGATTATTCGGCTCAAAATCAGACATTTTTACAAAACCAATATATATATGATACCAAAACAAAATCTCTAATGTGTCGAAGCAGTTTGTTTACCATATGTCTAAGCTTGGTTTATGAAGTTTATAACGATTAAAGTGCATGCAGTGGATTCATTCCGAATGTTGACTGTGTCATACGGAGAAGCTACTTTGGACCAAGACAACGTTTATCGGTAGTACAAAATGTTCTCAGAAGGCCGAAAGGATGTGAACGACGAAAAGAGTGCCGGACGCCTGAGCACTTCAACAACAGACAAAAAAAGTGATGAAGTGAAGAAAATGGTATTGGCCAATCGTCGAATCACCGTAAGAGAAGTTGCTGAGGACCTAGACATATCGATTGGCTCGTGCCATTCGATTTTTTCAATGATTTGGGCATGAGAAGGGTTGCCGCAAAATTCGTACCAAAACTGCTCAATTTGGACTCTGTCCGCGACGACCCAAATTTGCTCCAGAGGGTCATAACTGGTAACGAATCGTGGGTTTATGGTTAAAAAACATTATGGAAAAAAGCGCGCCAAGTTCGGTCGAATATAAATGTTTTGCTTACCGTTTTCTTCGATTGCAGGGGCGTTGTGCATCATGAGTTTTTGCCACAGGCCAAAACGGTCATTAAGGAATATTACCTGCAAGTTAGGCGCAATTTGCGCGAAGCAATCCGCCAGAAGCACCCGTATTTGCGAAAGAACAAAAATTGGCTCTTGCATCACGATAACGTTTCTGCTCACACATCGTTGCTTGTGCGCGACTTTTTGGCCAAAAACAATACACTAATGAGGCCAACGAACACCCGTTCGGGAGTAAGCTAACGTGAGAAGGCGAAGCATTCCAGGATAGCTGGTTGTGCGCTGGGTTTGGGACCCGCCACTTAAAAATCCCCCCCAATGAAAAGAACTGCAAAGCCTCGGACGAGAACTGCTTTTACTGATGACGACCCCTGCAAACGAAATAAGGAATATGATTTAAAGGCATGCACCTGGAATGTTCGGTCCCTTAATGGGGAAGGTGCCTCTGCCTGGCTGGTTGATGTCCTCGTGAGAGTAAAGGCTGACATCACTGCCATCCAAGAGATGCGATGGACGGGGCAAGGTAAGAAAACCATAGGACCTTGCGACGTCTACTACAGCTGCCATATAAAGGAGCGTAAATTCGGTGTTGGATTTGTTGTGGGAGAGAGACTTCGTCGCCAAGTACTGTCGTTCACTCCGGTGGACGAGCGTCTAGCAATAATCCGCATCAAAGCGCGATTTGTTAACATCTCGCTAATTTGCGCCCACGCGCCGACGGAAGAGAAGGACGATGCGACCAAAGATTCCTTCTATGAGCGCTTGGAACGTTCCTATGAGCGCTGCCCCCGCCACAACATAAAAATCGTGCTTGGCGACTTCAACGCCAGGGTGGGCAAGAAGGGAATTTTTGGTCCCACAGTTGGAAAATTCAGCCTGCACAACGAAACATCCGGTAACGGACAGAGGCTGATCGACTTCGCCGGGGCCCGAAACATGGTAGTCTGCAGCACCAGATTCCAGCATAAAAAAATCCACCAAGCTACCTGGCTGTCTCCTGATCGAAAAACGCGAAACCAGATCGATCATGTTGTGATAGACACTAGACGCTTCTAGTGTATTAGATGTACGCACGATCCGAGGACCCTACATCGACTCGGATTATTACCTTGTTGCAGCCAAACTGCGCACCCGCCTCTGTGCAGCAAAAAACGTACATCTACCTGCGCAAAGAATGTTCGATATCGAAAAGCTGCAATCACAGCAGACAGCCAGAAGATTCGCCACTCGACTCTCACTCCTGCTCTCGGAGAGCACTGCCCAACAAACCGGCATGCGCGAGTAATGGAGCAACTTTCCTCGTTCCCTACGTACCGCCGCCGAAGAAGAAGTCGGATTATAAGGGTCAAGCGAGCGTATTGTGTGAAACGCTGAAGCCCACCGTCAACCAGCTGATTGGACCTTATCAGTGTGGTCTACCATTGACCAAATATTCACAATACGCCAAATCTTGGAAAAGACCCATGAAAGGAGAATCGACACACATCATCTTTTCGTCGACTTCAAAGCTGCATTCGACAGTACGGAAATGAGTTACCTGTATGCCGCTATGTCTGAATTTGGTATCCCCGCAAAACTAATACGGCTATGTAAGATGACGTTGCTCAATACCAGCAGCACCGTCAGAATTGGGAAGGACCTCTCCGAGCCGTTTGATACCAAACGAGGCTTCTGACAGGGTGACTCGCTGTCGTGTGACTTCTTTAACCTGATGTTGGAGAGCATCGTACGAGCCGCAGAACTTAATCGCTCAGGCATAATATGTATTTAATAAGAGCGTACAATTGCTGGCGTATGCCGATGATATTGACATCATTGGCCTTAACAACCGCGCTGTTAGTTTTGCCTTCTCCAAACTGGATAAAGAGGCAAAGCGAATGGGTTTGGTGGTGAACGAGGACAAAACGAAGTACCTCCTGTCTTCAAACAAACAGCCGGCGCACTCGCGTTTCGGCACTCACGTCACTGTAGACAGTTATAATTTCGAGGTTGTAAAAGACTTCATTTATTTAGGAACCTGCATTAACATCGATAACAATGTCAGCCAATCCATCCGTAGAATCCAACGTAGAATCTCTCTTGCCAACAAGTGCTACTTTGGACTAAGTAGGCAACTGAGCAGTAAAGTCCTCTCTCGACGAACAAAACTAACACTCTACAAGACTCTCATCATGCCCGTCCTAACGTATGGCGCAGAAGCTTGGACGATGACAACATCCGATGAAGCGACGCTTGGAGCGTTCGAGAGAAAGATTCTGCGTAAGATTTTTGGACCTTTGCACGTTAGCAACGGCGAATATCGCAGACGATGGAACGATGAGTTGTATGAGCTTTACGACGACATAGACATAGCGCAGCGAATAAAGATCCAGCGGCTTCGTTGGCTGGGTCATGTCGTCCGAATGGATACAAACGCTCCGGCTTTGAAAGTATTCGATGCGGTACCAGCTGGTGGTAGTAGAGGAAGAGGAAGGCCTCCTCTGTGTTGGAAAGATCAGGTGGAGAAGGACTTGGCTTCACTTGGTGTGTCCAATTGGCGCCGTTTAGCACGAGAGAGAAACGACTGGCGCGCTTTGTTAAACTCGGCCAAAATCGCGTAAGCGGTTATCGCGCCAATTAAGAAGAAGAAGAAGCTTCAAATCATTTCACGCCATCATAGGAAACGACTCTTTAAAAGAATTAGGTGCAATAATACACACCAAGGATAATTATATGACTACTAAAAACTGTTTAAGAATAAAACTAAAGCAACAGATTTCACAAGATGTGAATTCAATCAATATACGATCAGAGCATATGACTCTAATCCAAAACTCAATGGTGAGAAAAATAACTGAAAATTACAAATCTTTATTTAGCGATACAGATGAAAAACGGACATTTACAACCATTGTAAAAGGCGAGATTAAAACAATATCTGGAGCCCCAGTCTATACAAAAAACTACCCTTATCCCATGTGTCTCAAAAACCATTTCGAAAAACAAGTTGAGGAATATCTCCGCGACGGTATTATTCGACCATCTAGGTCTCCATACAACTCGCCTGTATGGGTAGTACCAAAAAAATTAAATGCGTCAGGAGAGAAAAAATACCGAATGGTGATAGGCTATTGGAAACTAAACTCAGTAACAATAACCGATAAGTACACAATCCCCGCAATAAATGGAGTACTTTCAGAACTCGGAAAGAATAAATTCTTTTCAGTTCTCGATTTAAAGAGCGGCTTCCATCAGATTCCTTTAAAGGAAACAGATATAGAGAAGACAGCTTTTTTGGTGAATAATGGGAAATATGAATTAACCCGATTACCTTTCGGTCTCAAGAATACTCCTTTTTTTTCCAATGAGCTCTTGATGACATTTTAAGGGATCACATAGGGAAAAGATGTTATGTTTCAATCGATGACGTTGTTATATTCAGTAAAGATCAACGATACCTTGAAACAAGCAAATTTAAAAATTCAGCTTGACAAATGTGAATTCTTAAAAATAGAAGAAGAACTTTTAGGTTCTATTATTTCGGAAAAAGGTCTTAAAACAAACCCTAAAAAAGTAGAGTCAATAATACATTTTCTGGCCCTGAAAACCGTGAAAGACTTAAGATTATTTTTAGGTCTGTCTGGTTTTAATCGCCGCTTCATCAGCGATTATGCGAAACTCGCGAAACCTCTGGCAGCCCTTTTAAGACGGGAGGAGGGACGTGTGTCTAAGAATCGATCCAAAAATATTCCAATCATATTAAATGAAGAAGCCTTAATTGCATTCGACAAAATCAACCTTTCTTTGACTACGGAAGATATACTACTAAACTATCCCGATTTTACAAAACTATTTTAATTAACCACAGACGCATCTAACTATGCAATAGGAGCAGTCCTATTTCAAAATGACAGGCCCATCGTTTTCACATCTCGTACATTGATCCAAACAGAAGAGAACTACGCTACCAACGAAAAAGAGATGTTAACTACCATGTGGTCATTAAACAATTTACGTAATTATCTCTATAGATCACGAAAAGTTCATATCTTTACGGACCACTAGCCTTTAACTTACGCCCTCAGAAATAAGAATAATAACTTGAAGAGTATAATTATGAATTATACTACAAACGAGGAGAGGTACACGTCGTAGCAGACTACCCCAAATCAACCATCTAGCAAATTCAGAAAATGACAATAATTCACTAAGCGAAACTGTCCACAGCGACATTAGTTCTTCACATCATTTGATACCAATAGCCCAAGAACCAATAAATGTGTTCAAGAATCAAATTTTCTTAAATTACAATAGAATAAACGTCATCTTATCAATTTCAAATTATGTTTCCAACTTATCATAGGCATATCATTATTGAAACTGAATTCAACCAACAAGATTTAATAAATCTTCTGAAAAGATATCTAAATCCATCGGTTATTAATGGCCTTCATACCGACGAGAACACCTTAGGAAAAATCCAAGAAATTTACCCTATTTGTTTTAGCAAGTGCAGAGTAAGATTCGCACGAAACATAGTAAAAGACTTACCTAACGAAACAGAAGAGAATAATGAAATAATTAAAGAACACAAACACGCTCATAGAAATGGTCGCGAAAACAAAGCACAACTTCTAAGAACTTTTTACTTCCCACAGATGCAAGCGAAAATCGATAGAATCATTAAACAGTGTAAAATACGCAAAGAACAGAAATACCAACGACATCCTACGAAACCGCTATTACAATCAACTCCTATTCCTCAATATCCAGGACAAATATATTAGTTCACCTCGACATTTACCATACTCACAATAAAGTAAAACTAACAGCCATAGATAAATTCTCCAAGTATGCCCAAGCAAAAGTAGTCAATTCTAGAGCAAGCCAAATACAAATTGGTTGGCTTTAAGAAATTTTGTAGAGACTAGTTCAAATTTGAGAGTTGTGAAATAAAGACGGAGCTTGCTCCAAAAAAAAATATTTTTTGACGTGATAACGTCTTATAATTCGATTTAGCCGGCTGCACGTACGAAAAAATGTGTCGTTACCTTGCTCATTTGTCGTTAACTTGCTCATTTGTCGTTACCTTGCTCATTTGTCGTTACCTTGCTCATTGTCGTTACCTTGAATGAACTGCAAGCGAAAGCGCGGAACGAACGACAAAGCAAACAAAGCGGCAACGGCAACGTTCGACATCTGGCTCTCTCCTACTTAAGTGAGCGTATATATGTACAGGGTTGGCCATATTAAACTGACCCATGTGATTATTAAAAAAATATGGAAAAAGAAACATTTTTTTGTGTTTCATTGTGAAAAACATTTAATTTAGTTCAAGGAGATTCGTTTACATCACTTTTTGAATATGATATCGCGCAAGTGGTCGCTCTTAGCTCGTATAGCGTAATGTGCCCGTTTTTCGGCGTTTTCCATAGTTTTGGCCAGCGTCTCGGCCGATATGGCGGCTATTTCCCGTCGGATATTGGCCTTAAGTGCGCCTAGTGTCTTTGGCTTGTTGACGTAAACCTTAGATTTCAAATAGCCCCAAAGAAAAAAGTCCGGTGCCGTCAAAACCGGTGATCGTGGCGGCCAGTCAAAATCGCCGCTTTTTGATATCAAACGGCCAGGGAACAAAGTCTTCAATAAGTTGACGGTGGCTCGTGCTGTGTGTGGTGGTGCGCCATCTTGCTGAAACCAGAAGTGCTCCATACCATTTTCACGAACAATCGGCATCACAAAATCGGTTATCATGACCCGATAACGCTCTTGATTGACGGTCAATGGTTGGTGTTGACCATTTTCAAAGAAGAACCATATCAGCGCAAATGCCACACCAGACTGTAACTTTTTGGTCGTGGAGAGGTACCTCTTCAATAATTTGAGGGTTTTCAGTGGCGTAGAAACGGCAATTTTGCTTATTTACGGTTCCGTTCAAGGAGAAATGGGCCTCATCACTCATAATGATTTGATGCCAAAAATCCTCATCAGTTTGGGCCATTCGGACCACAAAATTGGCATATTCCAAGCGACGAGGCTTATCGGCCGGCAACAGTTGTTGATTTAGTTGTATTTTGTACGGGAATATCCCCAAATCCAAACGAATGATACGTCGTAGAGTGGTCCGAGGGATGTCCAACTGAGCAGAACGACGATTACCTGACGTTCGCGGCGATGACTCGATACTGGCTCGTACGGCCGCGATATTTTCGTTAGATCGTCTTGGCCGCTTTTTATTTGGACGTCGGGTATTAGCCACAGTGCCGGAAGACAAAAATCTTTTGTGCATTTGCTTGATTGCGTTCTTTGACGGCGCACTTTCACTTTATTTTTTTTTCTCCACGCACGTTGCGTTTTTACAATCGAGAAGGAATTTTGAATGTACAGCTGAACAATTTCAGCGCGTTCTATTGGGGTGTACTGTTTCATGGTATAAATCTCCTTCGACTGACGCTTCCAACGCGGTATGTATATCCGCATATGTACATATATAAATTCACGTATTTGTATTTGCTTATGCCTTCTTATTGAATATTATTAATTTGATTTACTTGAAGAGTTTAAACTAAAACCAAGTTTGTTAATAATACCTGTTGTTTTAATGTTATTACTATTAATTTTTTTATTATATATGAAGGAAAAAATGTATGGTAATATTTACCATATACCTTATCAGATATGTTGTATACTAATACATATATGTACCATATATAAACATGCATATGCATATACAATTTCGCGCAATTTTCAAAAAGAACAAATCTATATGTAAAGATGCATACAAGTCATATGGACATATCAAATATACGAATCTATTCCGTACGCAAGCAAATGTAAGCTAATGTGCTTGAACTGCAAGCGAGAGCGCGGAACGAACGACAAAGAGCACAATCGGCGCCCGCGTTCGGCATCGTTCGACGTCTGGCTCTCTCCTACTTGAGAGAGCATATATATGTATATGCGCATATGTATATAAATTCCCATATTTGTATTTGCATATGTCTTCTTCCTGTGTGCATGGCAATGAACCATTTCTCTTTTGAGAATAGGACGATGATGGAAAAAGTAGGAAATGAAAGGGAGTGTTTCGAGTGTAAAGTGTCTTGAAGAAGGCAAATCGATGATGGTGCCTCTTAGTGTTGTTGACTTATTAACGTCTGATGCACAATCGAAATTGAAGATATCTTTCATGAACTTGATAAATGTTTCGTCTCTATATCCATACAAAATATCTATCAAACAAATAAAATTAAAATTTTGTTTTGAAAATTGCAACCATTCCATCAATATTTTCTTATGACGTTGTTACGTTAAACTATCGTCAGTAAACCGACTTTTTTTTTAAATAAATTAATGTAGTAATAATTTATACAAACTTCCGTAGACATATATACATATATTTGAACTTACATAAGTACATATGAGGCTGCGAGCACTTACCACAGAAAAAATATTACGATAGACATATTAACATACATTTATTGATTCATACCAGATTTACCAAATATTGGCAAATAATTCAAAGCGAAATATTCCAATATTGACTATTTTCGAATTGACGAGAAAATTGGCATATGGGCGGCTCGTTTTATGAATGAAAGTACTTTGCTCGTAGAAATATGAGCTCGAACTTATCAATGAGTTTATTTTTGTTAAATAAATAAATAATTGGCGCGTACACTTCTGTTAGGTGTTTGGCCGAGCTCCTCCTCCTATTTGTGGTGTGCGTCTTGATGTTGTTCCACAAATGGAGGGACCTACAGTTTTAAGCCGACTCCGAACGGCAGATATTTTTATGAGGAGCTTTTTCATGGCAGAAATACACTCGGAGGTTTTGCCATTGCCTGCCGAGGGGCGACCGCTATTAGAAAAATGTTTTTATTAATTTTGCTTTCACCGAGATTCGAACCAACGACCTCTCTGTGAATTCCGAATGGTAATCACGCACCAACCCATTCGGCTACGGCGGCCGTTTATTTTTGTTAGGGTTATAGAATATTTTGGACTGTTCCTCGCCTTTGCGACTAAAAAATTCATGACCTTTACGGCTGCGCCTATGAATGTATTTTGTTCATTTAGGCGCTATGAGTATATAAAGGGTTTTCCAATAACAGGTGTTATTTTGAATACCCCGCTATTTCGGTAGATGTCACTTCTGAAGCTGTCATTTTTTGATATTTTACAAGTAGAAACTACGCAAATAATAAAAATGGAACAGTACACGCTTAAGCAATGCACTCAAATTATTAAAATTCACTATAAAAATGGTGAAAATTTGGCACAGACGGTTCGTAAAACTCGAACATTTTTGGGCCATCGTGAAGCACCTTGTCGGACCGCAATACAGAAATTGGTGACAAAAGTGGTTGTCTGTAAAGTCGGTTTACTGACGATAGTTTAACCTGACAAAGTCATACCTAAGAAAATACTGATGGAATGGTTGCATTTTTCAAAAGATAATTATAATTTTATTTGTTTGATAGATATTTTGTATGGTTCTCTATATCCATAAATGGAATCGCAATCGAATTGATCAAGTTACATTTACAGAAACGTGAAAGATTACGAAGCACTTATCAAATTCATAAAAGATATGTTCAATTTCGATTGTGAATCAGACGTTAATGCGTCAACAACACTAAGAGTAGCCATCATCGATTTGACTTTTTCAAGACGCATTACCCTCGAAACACTCCCTTTCATTTCCTACTTTTCCTATCATCGTCCTATTCTCAACAGAGAAATGGTTCATTGCCATGCACACAGGAAGAAGGCATATGCAAATACAAATATATGAATTTATATACATGGAGGTATATAAGTAGGAGAGAGCCAGATGTCGAACGGTGCCAAACGCCAGGGCCGATTGTGCCTCTTTGTCGTTCGTTCCGCGCTCTCGCTTGCAGTTCAAGCAAGGTTCATTAGCTTACATTTGCCTGCGTACAGAATAGATTCGTACATTTGATATGAACATATGATTTGTATGCATCTTTACATATATATTTGTTCTTTTTATTTGAAAATTGCGCTAAATTGTATATATGCATGTTTATATGTATTGGCATAGGACATATGTATATTATATATATATAATTGGCGCGTACATATGGATGTATATTAGTCAATGAAAACGCGTCAAAGTATATGTATGTTTTGGTTTTATTTTAAATTCTTCAAGTTAATTGAATTAATAATCCTCATAGAGGAATGGTTCATTACCATGCAAACAGGAAGAAGGCATATTTTTTTTTTGTTAACGAAGGGGGAATCTTTCATAGATACCGTCAACTTAGACGGCATGCACGATTCATACTGCTTGCTAAGGGTACACCTCATTCGGGACCACGCACAGTCCGTAATTTTCATACTGTCTGAACTTGCAAAACAGTATACCTACGTACTAAACCCTTGAACTCCGTCTCCTCCACCACTCTCCCTGCGGAACTGCTTCAACGTATTACTTCGCAGGTCTGGTTAGCTATATAGCTTCGCCAATGTCTATCGGCTAATGCGTCTCATTTGCTCATTGTTTCTGAGCTCTTTTTGAGTACTAGTTGCGTATGCAGCTACCTCCTCCCACTTTTCTTCCGATTGCAACATGAAGTCGACTACGTCAGATGCACTTGGAATTATTCTTCCTGTTATAAAACGTGGGCAGTGGAAACTGGCATGTTCCAAGTCATCCTCTACATTGATGCACACAGGGCAGTAGGGGCTGTCATCATGCCTGAACCTTTGCAGATATTTCCTAAAACCTCCATGTCCAGAAAAGAACTGTGTCACATGGTAGGTTGTATCTCTTGAAGACTCCGATTTCACCAAGGTCGCAAATCGGAAATCAGTTTATAAGTCCATCGCCCTTTACTGCAGGTATTCCATCTGTCCTGCCACTTTTTTTGGGGCACAAGCCGCTCTTCTTCTCTCACTGCTTTTTTATTTATTTCGGCATCCGCTGCACATCTGTCATAGACTCGCTTCATTTCACTCGCGAAAATATCCGCTGGTATCATTCCAGCTATGACAAACGCCGCGTCATCCGATATTGTTCTGTAGCCGCAACATGCCCTTAGGGCACTTAGCTTATATACAGACAATAGTCTCCTTTTGTTATCCTTCAGTTTCGCCGCATTTGCCCAAACTGGGGCTACATACAGGAGGACTGAAGTGGCCACATTTGCCAGCAATTTTCTCCTAGTTGACTTAGGACCACTTATGTGAGGTAGGATCCTTGAGAGTACCGCTTGTATGCTAGCGGTTTTCTTTACCGCGTAGTCAATATGGGCCTTCAAATTTAACCTGCAATCGATCATAACTCCTAGGTATTTCAGAGCCGGTTGTGAGTGAACAATTTGCTCTCCCACTCTGATTCTCATATGCTCGGCTTTTTTCCGACTTGTTATCAGAACCGCCTCCGTTTTTTGCTCTGCCAATCTGAGTCCCGCCTGTTCGAGCCAATCGTTCACTTGTTTTATCGCTCCATTTGTAATCTGTTCCACTTCCTGTATGTGCTTAGCCACCGCCACTATCGCTATATCATCCGCAAAGCCTATTATTCTTACCTCTCGGGATACCGGACCGGTAAGCGAAGGACTTTGTCGTACATGATATTCCAGAGGACATGACCTAGGACCGATCCCTGCGTCACGCCAGCAGTAACTTTGTACATTTTTGTTCCAGCACTTCTCTCATACATCAGTTCTCTATCAGAGAAGTAACTCCTTAATATCCTGAGATACGGCGGAATGCCAATTTCATACAGGGTATTCAAGATGTGCGACCAACTTGCCGAATTAAAGGCGCTTTTGACATCCAATGTGGTTACAGCACTGTATTCCTTGGTGCCCCAATGCCCCCGCCTTCCTTCTATTGCCTCAATAACGGTTTCTCCGGAAGCCAAACTGTATGGTACTCAATGCAAACTTCTTCTCTAGTATAGGCTATAGTCTATTGCAAATAATACGCTCGAGTATTTTACCTGTTGTGTCCAGTAGGCAAATCGGCCGGTACGAGGACGGATCATCGGCTGCGCCTTTTCCTTTTGGTATCAACACAAGTCGTTGCAACTTCCACTGTGTAGGAAAAACACCTTCGTCTAAGCATTTTTGTAGTACCGCAACAAATATTTCGGTACGCAAGCGGTTAGCCGCCTTAAGGGGTACATTTGGTATGCTATCCGGATCCGATGCTTTTTGGTCGCCGATTTTCTTGCACGCTTCCATTATCTCGAGTACAGATACGACTGGAATTTGCTGGGTGTTTACGGTATCTGCAGATTCTAATCTATCTATACTCGGTCCCTGGGGAAATAGCGCCACTACAATTCGATTAAACATAACTGGACATACGACTGATGGAGCTCGTTGTCCCGCCATTTTCTTTAATACCATTTTGTATGCAGTACCCCATGGGTTTATGTCCGCATCGTTGCACGGTTGCTTAAAGCTCCCGACTTTACTTTTTTTAATCGCTTCTTATAGTGCTTTCCTTGCCTTTCGAAAGTGCGCTAGCACCGTTTCATAGCAAGCTTTGCCCCTGGACCTTTGCATTTTACGCTTCGATTATAGGCAGATCCGTCTGAGTTGCGCTATCTTCTCAGTCCACCAATAGCAAGGCGCTCACTGTCGATTTGGCCTTCTTATTGGCATTGCCGCATCGCAAGCTCTAGACAAAATGCTCTTTAGTTGTCGAGCTTGCTCACTTGCTGTATCTCGCTCTAAACTTTGGTCGTTTAGTGCGTACCCAAAGGCCTCGGTGTCCATCTTTCTGTCATTCCACCTGGGTCCTACAGGCTTAGTTGCGCGTACTCTTTTATTCTTTGACAATTCGAATAGAATTGCCTGAAGGTCACTGTGAGTGAATTTCTTACTTACTCGCCACTTGATTTTCTGCAAAAGTGAACTGCTGACAATTGTTAGATCAATAATAGATCCCGTACCGGCCTTGCGATATGTAAGCGCGCACCCATTACGAGGGGTGCCTATTATATTTCGGGATCTGGCAACCCTGGTGTTGCAATCTGGCAACTGACAGCTGTATCGCAAATTTTGACATTTTTGCCTTTTACGTACTCAGAACGTTTTGAAATATCAGCGCTATTTGTGTTGCTTACAGTAACTTAAAAGATTCATCTCGGTCCAAAAATGGAATTAAATCGTGAACATTTTCGTGCGATTATTTTTTACAACTTTCGACGTGGATTAACTCAGCAACATTTTTTTGGCGATGAAGCTCCATCAAGGACCAGTGTTTATCGATGGTATGGTGAATTCAATCGTGGTCGTAGTTCACTCCAAGACGAATTTCGTGAAGGTCGTCCAAAATCAGTTGTTGTTCCGAAAACCATTGATGCTGTGCGCGAACTGATATTGCAAGAACGTCATGTGACCTATCGTGAGATTGAGACAATCTTAGACATTAGTGGGACCAGCATACATTCAATATTGCATAAACATTTGACTGTCAAAAAAATTTGTCCGCGTTGGATCCCACACAATTTGTCAATCGCTCAAAAAAAAGCTCGTCTCGATTGGTCGAAGGAAATGCTCAAAAAATACGATCGCGGGGATTCGAAACACGTCTATGACATCGTGACAGGTGATGAATCATGGATTTACGCGTATGAGCCCGAAAGTAAACAGCAGTCGACTGTATGGGTGTTTCAAGATGAGCCAAATCCAACAAAAGTTGTTCGCGCACGAAGCACTTCCAAGCAAATGGTCGCCTGTTTTTTCGGAAAAACTGGACATGTCGCAACCGTACCACTAGAACAACGCAGAACAGTAAATTTTGAGTGGTACACAACCATTTGTTTGCCAGTTGTCTTCCAAGAAATTAGGAAAACCAATCGCCAAAGATGGATCACTCTTCACCAGGACAATGCGAGCTCTCAGACATCGGCTCAAACAACTGCATTTTTGAGCACCCAAAACATCGAATTAATGGGTCACCCGCCGTATAGTCCTGACTTGGCACCGAATGACTTCTTTTTATTCCCGTACGTAAAAAACAAACTGAGAGGTCAACGTTTTTCGACACCTGAAGAAGCGGTTGCGGCATTCAGAATGCATGTTTTGGAGGTACCTCATTCAGAGTGGCGAAAGTGCTTCGACAATTGGTTCAAACGCATGCAAAAGTGTATAGATCTTCATGGCGAATATTTTGAAATACAATAAAGTGATTTTCCATGATTAAAATTTGTTTTTGTCCTCTAATCCCGACATATAAAAGGCACCCCTCGTATTTGCGATACTAATGTCTACTCTAGCAATGGCTTCTAGCTGGCTACGTCCTCCAGCATTAGTAAGTCTACTACCCCACCCGGTAGTCCAGGCGTTGAAATCACCGCCAATTACTACTGGCGATCTAGCTTCAACGTCCCACGTGAGGTCATCTAGAAACGTTTCCAAGCGCTCTCGCGTCGATCTAGGCGGGGCATAGCAGCTATACATATAAATGTTGTCCACTTTAGCTCTTACGAAGCTTTCCACTTGATCATAAATCTCTTGGGGAGGGTGTTTGCGCCTCAAAATGCCAGTTTCTATGTCTTTGCTGCAACACCATCTAGCGTCCTTTTAGCCCTAAAGGGGCGCATATTAAGACTACTCTACTCCATGATCTATTGCCATCTGAGTAAGCAGGCTCTGTGCTGATTCGCAGTGGTTTAGGATAATCTGGATAACTATCATCTCCTTTGGTCACTCAGAGCTCTCTTGAAAACTGGGCAGCTACCGCTGCCCACTATGTGCTGACAATTGGATTCCCCTTTGACTTTGCAGAGCATGCATTCTGGGTCCTTGCGGCATTCCTTCGCGATGTGGCCTTCCTCGCCGCACTTTCTACACTGTTTTGAGCGATCTGCTTTGTTTTTGCGGTCTCGCCGAATGTGTCCAAACTCTAAGCATTTAAAGCATCTTGTTAATATTAGGCGTTCACAGATCCGACAGTTTACCCAGCCCACTTTGATCCATCCAGCAGCGAGAATATTATTCGCCTCTATTTCTGTCATGCTTAGGACTGCGGTCTGTGTTCCATTGAATCTTCTTCTTCTTAATTGGCGTTATAACCGCTTACGCAATTTTGGACGAGTTTAACAAAGCGCGCCAGTCGTTTCTTTCTCGTGCTAACCGGCGCCAGTTGGACACACCAAGTGAAGCCAAGTCCTTCTCCACCTGATCTTCCCAACGCAGAGGAGGCCTTCCTCTTCCTCTACTACCACCAGCTGGTACCGCATCAAATACTTTCAGAGCCGGCACGTTTGTATCCATTCGGACGACAGACCCAGCCAACGTAGCCGCTGGATCTTTATTCGCTGCGCTATTTCTATGTCGTCGTAAAGCTCATACAGCTCATCGTTCCATCGCCTGCGATATTCGCCGTTGCCAACGTGCAAAGGTCCAAAACTCTTGCGCAGAAGCTTTCTCTCAAGCACTCCGAGCGTCGCTTCATCGTATGTTGTCATCGTCCAAGCTTCTGCGCCATACGTTAGGACGAGCGTCTTGAGAGTCTTGTAGAGTGCTAGTTTGGTTCGTCGAGAGAGGACTTTACTGCTCAGTTGCCTACTTAGTCCAAAGTAGCACTTGTAGGCAAGAGAGATTCTGCGTTGGATTTCAAGACTCTCGTTGTTATCGGTGTTAATGCTGGTTCCTAAATACACGAAGTCTTTTACAACCTCAAAATTATAATTGTCAACAGTGATGTGGGTGCCGATACGCGATTGCGCCGACTGTTTGATTGAAGACAGGAGGTACTTCGTTTTGTCCTCGTTCACCACCAGACCCATTCGCTTTGCCTCTTTATCCAGTTTGGAGAAGGCTGAGCTAACAGCGCGGTTGTTACGGCGGATAATGTCAACATCATCGGCATACGTCAACAATTGTACGCTCTTATTAAATACATATTGTGCCTGAGCGATTCAGCTCTGCGGCTCGTACGATCCTCTCCAACATTAGGTTAAGGAACTCACACGACAGCTAGTCACCCTGTCTGAAACCTCGTTTGGTATCAAACGGCTCGAAGAGGTCCTTCCCAATTCTGACGGCGCCGCTTGTGTTGAGCACCGTCTTCTTACATAGCCGTATTAGTTTTGCGGGGATACCAAATTCAGACATCGCGGCATACAGGTAACTCCTTTCCGTACTGTCGAATGCAGCTTTGAAGTCGACGAAAAGATGGTGTGTGTCCATTCTCCTTTCATGGGTCTTTTCCAAGATTTGGCGTATAGTGAATATTTGGTCTATGGTAGACTTTCCCGGTCTAAAGCCACACTGATAAGGTTGAATCAGTTGGTTGACGGTGGGCTTCAGCCTTTCACACAATACGCTCGCTAGAACCTTGTAGGCGATATTTAGAAGACTAATCCCGCGGTAAATGGCAGAAATTGCAGGATCGCCCTTCTTATGGATTGGGCAGAGCACACTTAAATTAATATCGGTAGGCATGCTTTCATCCGACCATATTTTGGTTACGTTCGAGAAGTGTTCCCTCCATAATTTAAGATTGATCTGTACGTCAGTCACCAGATCGCCGTCTTTGTTCTTACAGGAAAACGCCCCGGTCTTAAAACCTTCTGTAAGCCGCCGAACTTTCTGGTAGAATTTTCGGGCGTTGTTCCTATTGGCCAGCATCTCAAGCTCCTCGCACTCACGTATTTCGGCCTCTCACTTCTTCTGTCGGATAATACGTCTCTCTTCCTTTTTCAGCTCTCTGTAGCGATCCCACATGGCTCGTGTTGCACCCGATCGCAGCGTGGCTCTATAGGCGGCATCTTTTCTTTCTGCGGCAGCTCGCTGGAATCCGATTTCTTCTTCGGCGGCGGTACGTAGGGAACGAGAGATGTTGCTCCATTGTTCGTGCATGCCGGTTTGTTGGGCAGTACACTCTGAGAGCAGGAGTGAGAGTCAAGTGGTGAATCTTCTGGCTATCTGTTGTGATTGCAGCGTTTCGATGTCGAACATTCTTTGCGTATGTAGATGCACGTTTTTTGCTGCACAGAGGCGTGTGCGCAATTCGGCTGCAACAAGGTAATGATCCGAGTTAATGTTGGGTCCTCGGATCGTACGTGCATGTAATACACTAAAAGCGTGTCTTCCATCTATCACAACATGATCGATCTAGTTTCGTGTTTTTCGATCAGGAGGCAGCCAGGTGACTTGGTGGATTTTTTATGCTGGAATCTGGTGCTGCAGGCTATCATGTTTCGGGCCCCGGCGAAGTCGACAGACAGAGGCTCCGTTACCGGATGTTTCGTTGTGCAGGCTGAATTTTCCGACTGTGGGACCAAAACTTCCCTCCTTGTCTGGTGCTGCAGACTACCATGTTTCGGGCCCCGGCGAAGTCGATCAGCCTCTGTCCGTTACCGGATGTTTCGTTGTGCAGGCTGAATTTTCCAACTGTGGGACCAAAAATTCCCTTCTTGCCCACCCTGGCGTTGAAGTCGCCAAGCACGATTTTTATGTCGTGGCGGGGGCAGCGCTCATAGGAACGTTCCAAGCGCTCATAGAAGGAATCTTTGGTCGCATCGTCCTTCTCTTCCGTCGAAGCGTGGGCGCAAATTAGCGATATGTTAAAAAAACGGGCTTTGATGCGGATTGTTGCGAGACGCTCGTCCACCGCAGGGAACGACAGTACTTGACGACGAGGTCTCTCTCCCACAACAAATCCAACACCGAATTTACGCTCCTTTACATGACAGCTGTAGTAAACGTCACAAGGTCCTACTCTTTTCCATTGAATGCTTTTCGTATATTTACTACCTCTATAGTTGATGCCGCAATGTCGAATTGATCGCATATTGCTCTTATGATATCTTCTTTGGTAGTGATCTCGTCGATGTATTTATACTCGAGAACCTTTGTTTGTGGTAGGCTCCGTACCGCCCCTCGATCTCCTAGTGTATTGCCTATTATTGAGGCGAACTTCTTAGTTTGTTCACCCGCATTTGATAGCTGAATAAGTATTTCACCCTTTTGCGTTCGCCTTATTTTTGAGACCATTTTACCAAGTTCTCCGAGTTTGGAGTCAGATTTTACTGACTGCAGTATTTCCGCATGGGAAGTGTTACCCTTCCCTTCTATCACTATCGCGTCAGGTCTAACTCTCTTATGTCTTGCATCCCTTGGCTAGGTATTCTTAGCCACCGTTCTCCACTGAATTGCATCCGCTTTTTGAGTTTCCCTCCGTGTGGTGGAGGTAGATGGTGTTCCAGTTCCTCTTGGGGTCTGGGTTGTGCCTTAGCCATGGGGATATTTGTGAACCGCTGCTTTTCCTTATTACCTCCTTGGCTTTTTGGTCTCCCTGCTCAATGGCTGCCAGCTCGTATAATGCCTTGAAACTCTTTACGGCATCTCTCATAGGCTGGTGTATAGAGCGCCTTTTGCCATCCTTCAGCATTTCAACTAGGCTACGTATTTTCTCGCCTAGCCCGCAGAATGCCGTTCGCTTACTATCCGCGCTGTCCACGATTTTACTTTTCATCGCCTCAGTCTCATTTTCGCGCGATACAGCCGCAAGAACGGGAGATCTGAAAGTTTTTGATATCCTCCGGAATGTATTTGCTTCCGCCAATCCGACCTCATTATCTCTACTGCCGTTATTACTGCCACTTTTTTCTTCTGATTCGCTGCCACTTAGATTAGATTAGATTAGATTAGATTTGTGGGGGGTTGGACAAGTCCAAACACTCAGCCAGTAGACCATTGTACTACACCCGGATAGAAATCAGTAGTAAGAATAGAGATAGGAAAGATAGAAGGTGGATGGTAAAAACGGATAGATTAGTTTGAGGTCACTCTTCTACAAATCTCTTGGATTCATTGATGAATTTTAAGAGATCCGGAAGAGGAAGATTATGAACTTTGTCCATACTCAGTGTGTCGCAACCCAATATCGTAAGTCTGATTCTGGCAAATCCAGGACAGCTACAGAGAAAATGCTCTGCAGTGTCATCATTCTCAAGACAGGATAGGCAGGCGGGCTGTCTACGACCCCCATGGTAGCCATATGCTGACCACAGACGTTGTGCCCTGTGATTACATCCGCCCGTACTCTCAGGTCCTTCCTGCTGAGTTTAACGAGGAAGGTCGCTGTTTTCCTGTTTGGTTCTTTCAAACAGCACTTGGCTACTCTGCACGAGTTCAACTCAGACCATCGACCTCTGTGAGTAGACCTCATGAAGTCGTCAATCCATAGTTGAATCGATGCGGAATTGACACCTAGAAAGGGTTCAGGGCCTAGTGGCATACTTGCAGAGCCTTCATTTGCCAATTTATCAGCTAACTCGTTCCCTGTAATACCACAATGCCCAGGCACCCAAATAAGACTAACTTTGTTGTGTTTTGCAATACTGTTCAGTTTTGTCTTACATTCACCGATCAACTTCGAAGAGCAGCGTGGGTTAGCAAGGGCTTTCAGGGTCGGGTACTTTTTCCCCCGGGCCCGGAGTTTTCAGAGGGGCCCGGACTCGAGGGTAATTATATATATTAGAGTTTATTTTATTATTTATATAATTCCAAAATTGCTTATTAGATTTTAGATTTTTTAAGCAATTTCTTTCATAATTATATTTTGCAATTTTTAATAGTTTATTTAATAATTTATTATAACTTACGTATAATGTATGACTTTTTTCATCATTAGAGTTTTTTCTCCAAAGATTGTATTGCATGAAATAACTAGACCTTGCGTTATCCATTTACTTCTTTTAATATTATTATTAGTATTATTTTTATTTTTTTTTTAACATTGGTTGCTCTGTGCATGATATATTGTATATTTTCAATAAATAGATTAGTCATTTCATTTGCATCATTCATATAATCAAATAGATTCCAATCGATTTTTTTAGCTATTTTATAAAGTTTTTCATAATTTAAAACGTGTGTGATTACTTTATTAACAGAAATATTTTTTTTTTTAAACCAATAGTAAGAAAAGTGCAATAATGATCTGAAATATTGTTTTTATATATGATGGTTGAGATATCATTTACTTTACTACTGATTTTACCGAAAATATGATCTATGCAAGTGCCCCCGTTCTTGTTTGCTCTTGTTATACCGTTAATATATGGCTTAAATTCATTAGCGTACATAGAATTTATATATAAATCGAAGGGTTCTAAATTGTCTTTATTGCTTAGTAATAAATTTTTTTGGCTAATATCAATATTTATGTCCCCAATAATAAAATGATTTTTTAATTTTTTATTTTTTAAAAGATAGTTATCTAGATCATTTATAAACTCGTTTTTATCAGTGCTTGGAGATCTATATATAGAAGTAAATGCAATTTTTATATTATTATCACATGTAATTTCCATATACAATGCACTTATTTTACCTATTTTAACCTATATTAACTATTACAGTAGATTCTTCTATATTTTCTTGAATGTATATAACAACCCCATCTGCTGGACTGGTTTCACCGCTACTAAATATAATACATTTTATATCCATCAATTTTATATAGATCAGGCGCCTCAAATCTCCACGTTTCACTACATATAACAACGTGTGGTTTAAATGTCAATTGTTCAAGGAAAACACATAATTTCTCATATTTACTATTTAGGCTTTGTATATTTAAATGCAACAGTAGAAAATCTTCATTTTTAGTACATTCTAACAGCTTTTCGAAATTGTTAATTTCAAACTCATTGCAGTACATTTTTATTTATTTAAAGGGTTACAAGGATAATTAGTTTTATCAATAACTTTTTTCCTTAATCTTATGTATGATTCGCATGCAGCATCATTAGCACTATGTTTCTCATTTCGTTTCACTTTAAATTAAATTTTTCATTTAAAATGGAACATTTTATGCTACTGATTTATAAGGTAATTAATAATTATAGTGATGATCAGATTAAATTTATATAGTTGTATTTTAAATGAAGACCAATTTTGAAACGTAGTTATTCTTTAAAGCAATTTGTCCTTACGTTGATAAAGAATTAAATGTAGAGATAGCAATAATACTTTTTGTAGACTAGAAATTTTTGATTTTTCACTGGGTATGTTATTATATAAATAATTTTTTAAATTCGTTTCCCCAGTCAATTTCACACTTTTGTTTTATTTTTTTATGTTTCGGCAACTAATGCGTTTTTTATTTCAGATCTGCTGAAGAGTTTTCTAAAATTCATTTTAATCAATATTTCATAATTAATTCTATCAAAAATTTTATTAATGACTTTTTCAATGTTTAAATGTTATATCGCTATAACATAATACGCATTTTGATAAATAAAAAAAATTTTAAGGGGCCCGCATCTCAAGTTTCCCCCGGGGACCGAATAATCTCTCCACGGCCCTGGATGAGGCGATGTGTCGTGAGATAGGTCATGGTTGCTAAAGTGCGTATGCACATATATAACACTACAAGAATAGAAGATGCAATTGAACTTTTTCACAAACATAACTAACATAATATATGTGTATATATACATACATATATTATATATCATTATACCATAACACTTGTGTGCTCTATGAATTCTCGTCTAAAATTAAATTCGACTCGATAAATTAGTAAAAATTTTCATAAAATTTGCATAGTTTTAAATTTACTAAAATGCACACAACAAAATGTGAGGTCGTTTTGTAATGCATTTTGTTTAAGTTCTTCTTTTTAAATTAAAGCAACGAAAATTAAAGTTGCTTTGATTTTAAATGTTAGCGTTTATAATTCAAATATATGTATCTTTGATTCTACATTTAAGTTTGTTTGAAAATATAAATTGAATAAAATTTTGTTTATCAAGGGAACAAAGAAATGCACAAGCAAATTCTTGGTAAAATGCTGTCGGCTATTCGTCAATTTCACGGTTTCACTTCATTTTTGACAATACACACTATTCGTAGCCCGTGAGACTTCTCTATACATACCGCATAGCCCCCCAAATAAAATGAAGGGTAGGTAGGTAGGTAGGGTGGTTGTCGTAAGACCCACTTAGACCTTCGGCAGGTCCATTGTGATACCACTGGAGCTTATCCTTACTCTACGTGTTCCCTTTCAAACCATCCGGTTGCTTTAATAAACGAGCAGAGCTTCGCTAGTTTTAGATGCGCTATATCCGCTACATCGGTTAGAAATGCTGTATCGAGGGTGCGCAGCCTTCTCCTAGCTAGGCTTTCGCACTCACATAAAAGGTGTCTGACTGTTTCCTCTTCTTCTGTATTTAGACAGCTTCTACAGAAATCGAAGTAAGGTAGTCCTAACCTTCTAGCGTGGCTGCCTATTAAACAATGACCTGTTAGTACACCTATCATTTTTCTTATAGATTCCCTGTTGAATCTTAGCAAGATCTTCGATCGACCGCTGTTCCAGTTCGGCCATGTCTGTCTGCTTAGTTCGCATGTTGTGAGGTTTTGCCAGATTGTATTTACCTTTTTGATGGTTTCCCTGTCTATAAGTAATTTACAAGTGGCTATAGGCATGGGTATCAGCGCCTTATCCGGTTCGAGATCGAGCGTTGTACCGGCTCTTGCAAGTTCATCCGCCTTACAATTTCCTGGAATGTCCCTGTGGCCTGGTACCCAGATAAGGTGCACCTTGTAGCACTTAGATACGTCATCTAGTAGTTTAAAACATTCTAGAACTGTTTTTGACGAGTGCGTTTTTGATTCCACCGCTTTTATTGCTGCTTGACTGTCCGAGTAAATGAAGATTTCATTTGTGGATAATACTCTCGTTTTTATTTCTTTAAGCCCTTCTTTTATGGCAGTGACTTCCGCCTGAAATACACTGCAATGATCAGGTAAGCGAAATGATTGGCGTACCCCGAGTTTGTCGGAGTAGACCCCTCCACCTACTTTATTATCCAGTTTTGAGCCATCTGTGTAGATGTTTAAGTCATTTATCTTAACAATGTGCCCGTTATCCCATTCCTCTTTGGAGGGAAATACTGTGACGAAGGATTTATTAAAATTGATGTTCTTGGTCCTACAGAAATCCGTTGTGTTGGGAATGCAGGGGAATTGTTCTAAAATTGAGGAGTGTCCTCTTCGGTTCGTTCTGAGTAGGCCGATTTCTCTTAGTCTGAGAGTTGCTTTGGCAGCTGTTTGCTTACCGTACTGCTCTATTGGTAAAATGTTAAGCATGATATTTAGTGCATCTGTGGGTGTGGTTCTGAGGGCCCCGCAGATGCAAAGACTGGCCATTCTTTGTACGTGTGCCATGGTTCTTTTAATGTACAATTTATCTAAAGCTGGCCACCATACTAATATGCCGTATGTTAGGATAGGTCTGACAATTGCCGTGTACAACCAGTATACGATAGATGGGGAGAGACCCCAACTTAGTCCTATCAGCTGTTTACAAGAGTATAGTACTATTGTCGCCCTTTTTACTCTATCTTCGACATTTGCCTTCCATGTTAGCTTTCGGTCTAGTATTAGACCTAGGTAGCGGGCCTCATCACTAAATGACAGTGCCGTTCCACCTAGAGTCGGAGGAGTTATATTTGGTATTTTGTGTTTCCTGGTAAATAGGATTAGTTCAGTTTTATTGGGGTTGACGCTTAGCCCATTTGCTTTTGACCAGTTTTCAACCATATTTAGTAAATCCTGCATGACTTCTATGAGTGTATTGGGGAATTTCCCCCTTACTACCATTGCAACATCGTCCGCATATGCTACTACGTGTTGTCCTCTCTCCTCTAGGCTCTTTAGCAATGAGTTTAGTGCCAGCACCCATAGGAGAGGGGACAGCACGCCGCCTTGAGGTGTTCCTCTGCTAACTTTTTTCTTGATCTCTGAGGCCCCTAGGGTTGCGATCACAAATCTGCTCAAGAGCATGTTTTTGATGAACTCAACCAGAGCACCAGAGATCCCGAAATCCGTCAGTGCCTTTATTATGGTATCCGGTAGGATGTTGTTGAATGCGCCCTCGATATCTAGGAAGGCTACCAGTGTGAATTCTTTATTATACATTGACTTCTCGATTTCTGTAACAAGTGGGTGACTTTTCTGAGGGTGACTCCATAAGAGAAAATAAAATAAAGGGTGATTCAATAAAACCCAATAAAATAATATTAAATATAATAAGATTATAAAAATTAAATTAAATTAATCTTATACAAATAAAATTCAAATATTTTCGCACATTATTTCCCATTACGGCTAATCGTTTTTTTTCCCCCTTTTGAATCGGATCACATCGAAGCCGTATATGGAGCAACTCAAAAAGCTCATAGTACTGGTGGATGCAGCTAACGAGGCGATACAGATGAGCAACGCCGACGAAAAGACGAAGTTCACATAATGTCACCTATGAGAACTCAAGCGACAACGGGTTGAACACAAGGTTGAGGATCATCAAGCTACTCAGCAAATTCCAACAAAACTCGGAACTCATCAGAGGCAGCACCTCCGCCATCATGATGAAACAAACACAACCCGAACTCCAAAATTACCTCAAAGTACCTGCTTGTCATACGGAAGTCCTTCATGGCGGTTATGAAGACTGGCCATCATTTAGAGACATGTTCACAGAAGTGTACATAAATCATCCCAAATTATCTCAGGCTCAAAAACTATACCGCTTGAGACAAAAAACTCGTGGGAAGGCTGCGCTAATTATAAAAAATTACGCACTTAATGATAGCAATTTCGAACTAGCTTGGGATACCCTCAAATCCCGCTACGAAAATCGTAGGATAGCGTTTGACAATCAAATAAAAACCCTATTCAACCTCCAGCCCGCAAATACTGAAAATGGAGAAAAAATCCAACAAATTCAGACTACAGTTAACAACTGTCTGTTGACCCTTAAAGCAAATGGAGTTTCCAGTGAAAGTTGGGACCCATTGCTAATATATCTCTGGTCCTCAAAACTCCCAGATGAAAAACTCCCAGATCTTGCGTTATGGGAGCAATCTCTTAATTCTAGAAAGGAATTACCCCTCTGGGCCGAAATGGACCAGTTCCTGACCACTCGATATGAAGTGGTCAAACGGTTAAGCTCATGTAAGCCAGTTTCACCTCACGAAACAAAGCAAAGGTTCAATTCGAGGATTAAAACCAACTCCTTTCTCGCTGAACCGATACGATCACCTTCGTGCATATCATGCAAGAGTAATCACTCTTTGATGACCTGTATTAAATTTCACAAGCTTTCCGTTTACGAACGGAATAAATTCATCAGAGAACATGGTTACTGCAAAAAATTTTCAGCACACTCCCACACAGAAGAGGAATGTCACAGCAATTTCACGTGCGTATATTGCCAAAAGCGCCATCACTTACTTATTCATTACCCATCGAAGGCCACAATGCCTCAAAGCAGGCAGCGGCCATCGAAGGCAAAATCAAAGCCTGCAAAAAACTATGTCACGTCTCAAGTAACGTTAGAACAAGAAGGGCCATGCACCTCAAAACAGGCCATCGAAACAAATACATCTCCAAGCAACAACAATAAGGTGCTCTCACACTTCTCAAGTAATAGAGAAAAAACTTTACTCCCAACAGCTAACATTTTTATCCTTTACAAAGGATAAACAACACAAATTCGTGCGCTCATAGGCCAAGGATCTCAAAAAACCTTTGTAACCTCTAGTGTGCAAAAAGTACTTGGTCTACCCAAAATAAGGGTGAACTACGAAATTCTAGGAATGGGCGGACGAACTGTTCAAAACGCAACCAAAAGCTGTTTCATTACAATATGCTCTCCAGACCACACAACAAAAATTTCAGCTAACGCAATAATTCTCCCTTAACTAACTCACTTTTTGCCATCATTCAATGTGGTACATGTTGACCTCCAGGAATACTCCTCCCTGCCTCTAGCAGACCCCAACTGCTTTGCCCCGGTCAAAATAGATATGGTAATAGGAAGTGACATTCATTCAAAATAACACGGTAATTTTTAAAGTTTTTAGTTTGGTAGCATTCGCTAAAACCCCTCCTAACATTCTTTTTTAAGTAGGTTAGCGTCTTGCTCCACCAGAGAGGAAAGTCTTTCTTGCTAAAAGATACTGGACAACCCACTTTGAAGGCCATCTGATAGGATCGCTGCAAGTGTCCAGTTGATCATTGAATGAGTAGGAAAAAGTTCGCCTGTTCAATTTATTATTGAAAATCCTATTGAACAGAGACCAGTCGGTTATTTTAGAGTTCCTGTAGAGAGATATGCTTTCCCGTGCAAAATTGATTTCAAAAAGGATCAACCTGTGATCCGAAAAGGAGTTTCTCTGAGAAACCTTCCAATTATCAACCTCAATGGCAGGCGAATTAGTCGAAAGAGTGATATAAAGAACCTCCTCCCAACCGTTTGCTTTTCCGATGCTGGAAATAAGAACGTGGGGGTGAGGCCCTTGTTCTAAATAAGGAGATTTCGACTTATAATGAAATCAAAAAGAGACTCACAACGATCATTTATCTCGCTGCTTCCCCAAATGGTATGTCTCGCATTGGCGTCGCAGCCGATTAGGACGGCCTCTTTATTAAATGTAGGTTAGCCACCAAACGCCCCACATCCTCAGGCGGTGCTGCATTTTAGTGTGCCATGTATGCAGAAACCAAATAGTAGCAACGGCCACTAGATGCTTCTATATGGACCATTGCCACGTCAGGTGAGCTGAAATGAGAAACCAGAAAGGCATTCATAGAATTCCTAACGAGGACACAAGCCCTAGGCTTTCCTTCCAACTGGACATACAAAAGATCATAGTGTCTGCTCTGGAGGCCCATGGTCTTAGACTGCCGAACCCAGGGTTCTTGGATCAGGCAGATATCTATGTCTTCCTCCCTGAGGATGACACAGATGTTATCGGTGGCTAAAGTAGCGTGGCGAAGGTTAATTTGAGCTACCCTTGACATTTCTGAGTTAAAGGATGCTTTTCGTACTCAGTTGATCCACTTTCACCCACGAATACTGCCACTAAGCGACAAATATTGTCATCAGTCGCGAAACTTTTTCATCCGGCAGGATGGCTATCGCCCATATTGATAGCAGCCAAAACCCTTCTCTAACAACTCTGGATGGAGGGCACAAATTGGGACGATACTGTCAAACCCAATTCATTCCTTAAATGGAAATCTTTCCAGAAAAATCTCACGGAAATCGAAACCATTAAGATAGCACGATGGGTATAATTTACTTTAGATATACCAAGCCAAATACATGGCGTCTGCGTATATTTAAGGGTTCAACACAGAAAAGAGCAAAGTCGCACCTCCACAAACAGTTTCTCTCCCACGGTTAGAACTTTGCAGAACTTTTCTCTTCTCAAAGCTAGTGAAACAGATCCGAAGTCAACTCAATATTCCAATTCATGAACAAATATTGGGGACAGATTTCTCAAGCCGTGGCGGCATGTCTCCAGCGCCAGTAATCCAGCAGACCTAGGCACTCGAGGAGGCAAGCCAAAGGATCTCGTGAGCTGCTCACTGTGGTGGACAAGCCCGGAATGGCTAACAAAGCCACCCATACTCTGGCCAAAACTCCCGTACAACCACCAATCTCGTCTTACCCAAAAGCTCTCCGAGTAGTAGCATATGTATTTCCGATTTGCGCATAAAGCACGAAGAAATAAACCAAGCTTCTCAATGCACAACATAAACACTATGGGAAAACGATCGCATTACTCCAAGTAGCAAAACCAGTTACCAAAAGGAATTCACTACTGACACTCAATCCCGTTTTATATAAGTCAAGCCTACTACGTATAAACGGAAAACTCACCTACGCCCCTTTAAGCTATAATGAACGTCATCCAATTGTCATCCTGGATAATTCAAAACTCTGTTCTCTACTCCTTGACTTCCTGCACCCCACTTTACTTCATGCCAAAAAGCTGTTGATGATTCGCAAGGTCCAACAAGAATCTTACATTCCACGGTTCAAGCCGAAAATAAAGATGTGCATATTTCGATACAAAACGTGTACGATATTCAAACAAAAACTGAAGTCGCAAATGATGGCTGCTCTACCACCTGAACGTTCTACTTATTCACTTTTCCAAACGACCTACATTGACTTCGCTGGTCCATTCTTGGTAAAGCTCTCAACGCTCCGCCTCGCAACTTCTTCTAAAGCACACGTTTGCGTTTTCGTATGTTTCTCCACGAAGGCAATTCATCCGGAAGTTCGATTTGTCGGACAGCGAGAACTTCTCCACAAAATTATGTCCGGCAATGGGAAAACCTTCATCGGCGCCCAAAGAAGTCTCAAAAGAGAATTTGTTAGCTTTACCCGGGAAATCTCCACGGATATTGCTAACAAATACATTGTCCATGGCTTCTCCTGGCAATTCATCCCTCTTTACGCTTCTTACATGGCAGACTGACCAAAATGTTCGCGTAATAGACATCAGCACCCAAGGCGAAACCATGACCCGCAATATATAATAACAAAACTCTGTCCCTTACCACCAGCATAACGTAAGAGTCCACCCCTTTTCCGTTTACTATAATCTCTAACTCTAATTTATAATCTCTCATACAAATGTTTATTGCACTCTCCATAACATTATATGCTCACCATACTTATAATTCCTTTAAAAATTGAATTTAATTGCAGATCTCACAACTTCAGGAAGTGTCGACTGTGCTGTAAAACGCATTCCTTGCGATATTGTCGTGCCTTCCTGGCAATGACCCCAGACGAGCGTTTTGAGTCGGATATACCGTTACTGCATTTACTGGCTACATCACGTACCACTGGCGCCTGTGGCTCACGAGATAGGTGTCGACGCTGCGGTCGAGCTCATCATACACTCCTACACACGTTACTACCCACACCTCCAGAACGCCGACAAAAAGAGCTACTAAACCTCGCCCGAGCAGGCATAGACCACAACAATTTACTCGAACCCAATCTAACCGGTCCGTCCACCAGCAATGCATCCGTGGGTTGTTTGACCAAGCTATAGTTACTATGGAGAAGTTGCAAGAGCTGCTGCAACTCACATCGCCGCAGGCATGTTGAGAACATGAACCAAAATTTAATTGATCTAAACGTCGACTTCACCACCCTACTCACCACGCTAAAATATAATCGTACCTGCCAACCGAAAATAACTTAGAAGCGAAAACCAGTTGGGATAAAACAGGAAGCAAATTAATTGATTTTGATATATCATAAAAAGAAAACTTTCATTTATTCTATTGTAATTACAATAACATTTTTATATTCTCAACTGTTCAATTTGTTACATAAAAATTTCAAATTTAATTCCTTTAAAAAATAAATTTATTTGGAAATGATATTGCTTTGATTTTGAACATGTATCCGAATAATCGAATGCCAACACCCGAATGATCGAATTCCTGCCTAGCATATGCTAAAACAATTCTCTTTTGCATGTGCGTATACATATGTATTTGTTTGTGCAATTGTATGACACCGTAGCCTATGCACGTACATACATATTTGTATAGTGAACTTTCAGCAAAACAATCCTTATTAGAATACGAGTTCACATATAGACTGGGCCAAAAAAATCGACTATTTTCTTTTTCTTCACTATATCGAAAATCTTGTTCAAGGAGATAAAAAAAAATATTACTAAAAATCTATGTATGTATACAAACATTTTTTCACCTCAGTAGTTTTCGAGCTTTGACGCAAAATTGAAAGCACAAATAAAAAATCAAAATTGAAGGTGATAGACCTCTTAATATTAATATTAAGGGTTCAAATCTTCACAATATTTTTTTTTATCTCCTTGAACAAGATTTTCGATATAGTGAAGAAAAAATAAAATAGTCGATTTTTTTGGCCCAGTCTAATATACATGCAAGTTAACGCCTCCTATACCACACACCACTAACCCAGTATGTAAACAATTAACCATAGATTAATAGCGCAAGCCACTTCCCAAAAAAAATAAACAATAAATATAAGCACTTACCATTAGCGAAAGTGTCAAACATGTCATTGACACTTTGCTAATGAAGGAAGTGGACATCACGTATGGTCCGCTTTCAATAGAATTAAGAAAACAATAAATATAAGCGCTTACCTTAGCGAAAATGTCAAACATGTCACATATCACGTATGGTCCGCTTTCAATAGAATTAAGACATACTAACCTAAGATTTAAGCTTCAGATTCTGTATAAATATGAAGATTAATAAAGTTTCGGATCAGTTTTTGATCCGGTGCGCACGAAGACTCACAATGTGTTTTAAAAAAGCTTTTGCTATTTAAGCAAAAGATAATTGGCGATCCTGCCAGGAGCGATTTAAGTTCTGGTGGACCAAATAAAAGTTGTGTACTATAGTAGCCTGTAAAAAGGCAGTGCACAATTTAAATAAATAAGTATCCCTAAATCGGAAAAGGGAGAAAAAAAAAATTTTTTTAAAGACTAAAAAAAGGAGAAAACTAAAAAGTATCCTAAGTCTAAAAAATAATAAAACAAAAAGAAAAATTTAAAAAAAAAGGAGAAAACCAAAAAGTATCCTAATAAAACAAAAAGAAAAATTAAAAAAAAAAAAAAGGAGAAAACCAAAAAGTATCCTAATAAAACAAAAAGAAAAAATTTAAAAAAGGAGAAAACCAAAAAGTATCCTAGTCTAAAAAAATAATAAACCAAAATATCGAGCAATTCTACAAAATATAATAATTCTACAAGGAAAAAAGCAAAGGAGGAAAAACGTACTCAATAGAGGGAAAATCACTGTATGCAAACATCTTTAGCAACCAAACGACATCACCAAGTTGGACCTGAAAGGATCTTCCAATAATGAGTAAGAAATTAAATAATTTTTAAGAATTAAAAGTTGTAAATTATTAATTAATTAAGAATAAATATAGCATATGGGCAATAGACCTAGTAGCTTAGGTTACGAGAGATTACACTATTGTGAAAAGTGTAAAGAAAACCACAAAAATTGTGTAAAAAATAAAGAAGTGATTAAAAATTTTTCAAATTTTATCAAAAATAAAGCTGGAAGAGTTGAGAAGTAATATAGATTTGCAGATATGTCTATAGTGAATAATAACAACAGCACGTCCAATATGGATGTTGTGTCGCGACTTATAGCTGCTAGCACCGCCTCGCTGCGTAGCGAGGTAGAACAAGTTAGACGTCAGTTGCAGGCTTTAAGAAATTCCGACAATGTTGCTGAATATGCAACAGAATCAATAGATTCAACGATCAATTGTGAGGAAAGTTTAGATGTCATAAAATCTCTTCCTGAATTTCGAGGAAAAATCAACAATTATGTTAGCTGGCGCGAGGCTGCTAACAATTCAATGTCATTGTATACTAGGGGAAGCAAAAAATATTTTGCTGCCTTGACTATCTTGCGTAACAAAATTACGCAGGACGCTAACAATATTTTAACGAACCACGGTACGGTTCTTAATTTCGATGCAATTCTGAGTAGGCTAGATTTTGCCTTCGCTGATAAGAGGCCGTGTCACATAATAGAACAGGAAATGAGTGTGCTTAGGCAAGGACCTGGTACCCTAATAGAGTTCTACAACGAGGTCAATAAAAAACTGACGTTATTAATTAACAAAACGATAATGACGCACGGAACGAATTCCGCAATTACAAAGGAGCTTAATACCAAAAACAGGGAAACAGTTCTTCGAACTTTCATTACAGGTCTTAACCCTCCGTTGGACCAGATCCTCTTCACGTTGGCACCACGTGACTTACCAAATGCTCTTGCCAAGGCGCAGGAGCTCGATGCCGATCAAATGCGAGCACAATTCGCATTGCATTTTTCAAGGAGTAATAATAATAGTAATAATAATATTACAATAAACAGAAACGCTCCTCAGGGCGTTCGTAGGGGTGCGAATTTTCTGAACAATTTAAGGTATCCACCAAGGAATACCCAAGCAAATGAGGTCAAACAAAATCGTCCAGAGCCAATGGACGTTGATCCATCATTACAGATCACAAATAGGCCCAAACCGGTACAAACGTACCAGCAACAGGTGAGAGGCAATAGAAATAATTGGCAGACCAATTATAATTATCAGGCAAATGCTGTGCCAAAAAGGTCGAATGATAGTGCGCAAATAAGTACGCAACCTCAACAGAAGGTGCAAAGAATTAATAACATGGGAGAAAACCATTTTTTAGAGTAAGGTCTGATTTGCCCTACATTGTCAAGACGGATAGGAAGACGGGGCAAATCTTCAAAATCTTAGTTGATACAGGAGCAACAAGCTCATATATACGGGCCGGGCTCTATGTAAACAAAAATGTTTTAGAAAATAAGAAGAGGGTAAGAACCATTCATGGTTCGACCATCATAAACTTTTTCCATAATATCAATTTATTTGATGTTCAGGAACGATTTTACGAGATTGAAAATTTAGAAAGTGATCTCTTAATTGGAATCAATTTCTTGAGTAAAATCGAGGCCAAGATTGATATTCCAAATCGGGTGTTGATCTATGGTAATAACAAAACAGAAAAAATTCATTTTCTTGATGATTTTGATATACCAAACCCCTCGGGACAAGAAGGTCCTGAAACGTCTGTCGAAGATGTTATCAATAAACCCAAAGGGAAAAATAATGAAAGAAATACCAAAAACGGTGTGAAGAAAATTAATCAGAAACTAGTAGGGAAAAAAGGTCAGAAGGGGCCTGCCAAAAATTATACTAGAAACAAAAAAGATAATAAAAATTTGCAAAAAAATATATCGGAAAACTTAACTCCTAAAACTTTTGCTGAGGTAGATACCGCGAAAATAAAAAAATTTAAAAATCAAGATAAGAATGAAGCTTCCCAAATTGGAAATTCATTGAATAATTTAAGGTCGGATTCCTCAAAGATATCCTTTGAAGTAGATAGGAAAGGGGAGTCGATCGAAGGGTTGCAAAATAAGGTGATTGAGGAAATTTCAATAACACATAGTGATGTTAATTTAGATTTACCTTTTCGTACCGACGTAAAGGCGGAAATATGAACTTTTGAAGAAAGGCCAATTTGGTCAAAACAATACCCTTACCCAATGTCAGTGAATGATTTTGTTAATAATGAGGTTCAAAGCCTGTTGCAAAAGGATATAATTAGGGAAAGTAAAAGTCCATACAATTCCCCAGTATGGGTGGTTCCAAAGAAAGGAGTAAATGATGACGGAAGTCCTAAATTGAGATTGGTCATCGATTTCAAAAAAATTAATGAAAAAACCACATCTGATAGGTACCCAATGCCTAATCCAGAGGTTATACTTTCGAATTTGGGAAAGTCTAATTATTTTTCTACAATAGATTTGGAGTCTGGATTTTACCAGATATTAATGAAAGAAGGTGATATAGAGAAAACGGCATTTTCGGTAAATAACGGGAAGTACGAATTCCTACGAATGCCGTTCGGATTGAAAAATGCACCAAGTATTTTTCAACGGGCTATGGATAATGTATTAAGAGAATATATTGGAAAGTTTTGTCATGTTTATGTCGACGATGTTATAATTTTTTCAAAAAATTTGGAAGACCATAAAAAACATTTGAGTTTGGTAATTAATATATTAAGGGAGGCAAATATGAAAATATCCTCTGAAAAATCTAAGTTTTACCAAAGAGAGGTGGAATTTTTGGGATATATAGTGGCAAAGAATGTAATCAAAACGGACCCAAGAAAGGTTGAAGCCATACAGAATTATCCTATACCAAAGACATTGCGTCAATTGCGGGGATTTTTGGGGCTGACAGGCTATTATAGAAAATTTATACACAATTACGCGGTTGTGGCAAAGCCATTAACTAAGCATTTGCAGGGGGAAAACGGAAAAATTTCCCAGTATTTGTCAAAGAAAAAGATAGTTAGTCTAGATCAAGACGGAGTGGCTGCTTGTGAAAAATTGAAGAATTTACTGGCTCAACAGGTTGAATTGACACAACCTGATTATAACAAAAAATTTGTTTTAACAACCGATGCATCAAATGTAGCTTTGGGTGCAGTATTGTCACAAGAGGGGAAACCTATTGTCTTTATATCAAAAACATTAAATTCTACGGAGCTTAATTATGCTACAAATGAGAAAGAGTTGTTCGCAATAGTCTGGGCTTTGAAAGCATTGCGTAATTACCTTTACGGTGTTAGTGATCTGGAAATACACACTGATCATCAACCTTTGTCATTTGCGACTTCGGAAAGAAATCCGAATATTAAGATTAAGAGATGGAGATCATTTATTGAAGAATTTTCTCCAAAAATTATTTACAAGCCAGGTGCAACCAATGTCGTTGCTGATGCATTGTCGAGACAAATGCTTAGTAATTTGACGAATTCCGAAGAACATAGTGACTCCAGTGATTCGTTAGCGAACACACAACATTCTGCTGAAAGCAGTAATGAATATCAGATTCATGAAACAAAAAAGCCATTAAATCATTTTAAGCAACAAATTTTAATAGATAACGGGGCGAAAATAACCGTGTTAGAGACAATTTCTTATTTTAATAATAAACGATTTTTGATCGAATACGACATACCGGAAAAATTGTTGGAGTTTTAAAAGAATATATTAACCCAAAGTTGGTTACGGGAATATATTGCTCACCTGAGGTGCTTTACGAAATAAAGAACGTATTGAGGGAGGCATTTCCAACTGTAAAATTTTTTCATACGAAATTGTTCCCAAACGATATTACTAATAGAGAGGATCAGGGAGCGATTATTGAGCAAACTCACAATAGGGCACATAGAAATTATAGGGAAAATTTGGCCCAAATTAGGCAACAATATTATTGGCCATTGATGATAAAACAGTTCAAGCAATATGTAAAAAATTGTAACATATGCAACAGTAATAAATATGAAAGGCACCCAAAACTTATTCCGATAGGAGAGGCACCTATTCCGGAAAGAGAGGGGGAACAACTCCATATTGATATTTTTTTCGAGCAAAAATTAAAATTTTTAACTTGTATAGATTCTTATTCTAAATATTTAATTGTAAAATATATTGGGGATAAGCTTAATTTGGAGGAAAAAATTTTGGAACTTCTGCAAACATTTCCAGATGTTAAAAGTATAGTTATGGATAATGAACCAGGTTTAGGTACGATACAATTCAGGTCTTTAATGGAAAGACTCAACATACAAATCTATTATTGCACACCACGTCATAGTACGAGTAATGGTCAAATAGAAAGGGTTCATTCCACACTTATAGAAATATCTCGATGTTTAAAAGAGGAACACAGTTTAGTTAGCGATTTCGAATCAATTATGAGGGCGGTGCAGCAGTATAATAAAACTATACATTCAGTAACAGGTAAACAACCTTGTAATATTTTGTTTAATAAAGAGAAGCATGAGAATATAAGGGATACATTAAGAAATAATCAGAAAAAAATGTTAGAATATCACAACAAGAAAAGGCTTCAAAAAAATTACCATAGGGGTGAAATTATATATGAAAAGGTATATGGGGAACGAAATAAATTAAAACCCAAATATAAAAAGCAGATAGTAGTAGACGATTTAGGAAATAAAGTTAAAATACAAAACAGAAACAGAATAATCACAAAGATAACATTAAAGTTTTCGGAATTTAAAATTGTACAAAAAAGTAATTTAATAGTTGTTTACATTAAGTATCCAAAAGTAAAAAATGTTTGTAAATTGTATAAAGCAATAGCTGTAGCGCAAAATGATGGAAAATTGTTGATTGAAAATGAAATAATAAAATGTGGAGATAAATTTTATTCAGTCAAATTTTGTAAAAAGGAATTAAGTAATGCTTTTTGTATGATAAAAGTAAATAACACATGTTTGTCCAATATGTTAAATAATAAACATGCCAACTGCACAAAAATAAATGAAGCAAATGAATCAATAAATATTGTAAAAGATGGTGCTATAATAGCATCAGGAAAGCATAAAATTAATAATCACACTATAGAAGGAGTTTATTTGATAACTTTTCAAGATGATGTTATAATTGACAACAGAAAATATGAAAATCCTACAGGAAAAATTTTAAGATATTTAAGGGAAGGAAAATTAAAATCTTTTTTTGTAAATAAATACATTGAAACAAAAAATATTGATTTAAAACTAAACAATGTTAATATACTCACACCATTAAAGCAAGAAATAAAACGAAATCCTGTTTGGGGGACATTTACCACTTTAATTGTAATAATAATAGGACTATAAATAAGTTCGTGCGGTTTTACAACAGATGGCGTAACTTGATTATTATTCCATCGATCCACATTTCCAAACATTCATTGGAGAGCTACTGTCGTAAGGCACAAACGTCAGTATAAGTTTTTTATTTGAAGCGTAAACAACAATATTTTTACCACACTTGAAAATGTCGAATTTCGTGCCAAATAATGTGTTTTTGCGGGGAATTCTTCTTCATTATTTTAATATGAAGAAAAAAGCAGCCGAAAGTCATCGTATCTTGGTGGAAGTTTATGGTGAGCATGCTCTATCTGAGCGAACGTGCCAGAAGTGGTTTGCACGCTTTAAAAGTGGTGATTTTGGCTTGGAAGACGAAGAACGCGAGGGTGCGCCGCCAAAGTTCATGGATACCGAATTGGAGGAATTGCTCGATCAAGATCCGGCTCAAACGCAAGAAGAGGTTGCAAAAACTTTGGGAGTTGATCAATCAACCATTTCCAAACGTTTAAAAGCCATGGGAATGATCCGAAAGGTAGGCCATTGGGTGCCGTATGAATTGAAGCCAAGAGACGTTGGACGCCGTTTTATGGCATGCGAACAACTGCTTCAACGGCACAAAAGAAAGGGTTTTTTGCATCGAATTGTGACTGGCGATGAAAAGTGGGTCCATTACGACAATCCAAAACGTCGGGCAACGTATGGATACCCTGGCCATGCTTCAACATCGACGTCGGCGCAGAATATTCATGGCCTGAAGGTTATGCTGTGTATCTGGTGGGACCAGCTGGGTGTTGTGTATTATGAGCTACTGAAACCGAATGAAACGATTACGGGGGATGTCTACCGACGACAATTGATGCGTTTGAGCCGAGCACTGCGAGAAAAACGGCCGCAATACGCCGATAGACACGACAAAGTTATTTTGCAACATGACAATGCTCGGCCACATGTTGCACAAGTGGTCAAAACATACTTAGAAACGCTCCAATGGGATGTCCTACCCCACCCGCCGTATAGTCCAGACCTTGCGCCATCCGATTACTATCTCTTCCGATCGATGCAACATGGCCTGGCTGACCAGCACTTCCGTAATTACGATGAAGTCAAAAAATGGATCGATTCGTGGATTGCGGCAAAACCGACCGAATTTTTCACAAAGGGAATCCGTGAATTGCCAGAAAGATGGGAAAAAGTAGTAGTAAGCGATGGACAATATTTTGAATATTAAATTTGTAACCATTTTACGTCAATAAAGTTTCAAATTTCGAAAAAAAACGCACGAACTTATTCATAGTCCTATTATTATCTGCATATTTTGTCTTTAAATTTATCATATACATTAATCTAAAAATTAAATTAAAAAATGCAAAAGAAAAAGAAGAATTATTATTGCAATTATCAGACAGAATTAATCACTTAACAGCTTTATATTCGAAGACGGGACGCTTCGATTTAGAAGAGGGGGAGTTAACGCCTCCTATACCACACACCACTAACCCAGTATGTAAACAATTAACCATAGATTAATAGCGCAAGCCACTTCCCAAAAAAAATAAACAATAAATATAAGCACTTACCATTAGCGAAAGTGTCAAACATGTCATTGACACTTTGCTAATGAAGGAAGTGGACATCACATATCACGTATGGTCCGCTTTCAATAGAATTAAGAAAACAATAAATATAAGCGCTTACCTTAGCGAAAATGTCAAACATGTCACATATCACGTATGGTCCGCTTTCAATAGAATTAAGACATACTAACCTAAGATTTAAGCTTCAGATTCTGTATAAATATGAAGATTAATAAAGTTTCGGATCAGTTTTTGATCCGGTGTACAACGAAGACTCACAATGTGTTTTAAAAAAGCTTTTGCTATTTAAGCAAAAGATAATTTGCACACAGAACCGCACAGAGAGGGCACTCACTTTATTCCTCTAAATACGTATGTCGTCCAAAGCTAAAATTCTATACCTAGCGACTACAAAAACAAAATGCATTAATAGGCGCAGTCGTAGTGGCCATGATTCTGGTTGTCATGGCGCAGAAATATTTCAAATACTGTTCAGCACAACAAAAATTAATTAATTGATGAGTTCGAGCTCATAATTTTATGAGCAAAATACTTTCATTCATGAAAAGAACCGTTCATGTGCCATTTTTTTCAACGATGGCAAAAATTTACATACTTATAAGATCGAACAAATTAAATAAATAAACCAAATACTGGAATATTCTTTACAGAAATGTTTGCCAATATTTGCTGAATCTTGAATGTTTGTCAAGTCGAGTGCGGTTCCGTACATATGTATGCATCAATATATGTATGTAAATATGTCTTCTAAATGCTCGATAACAGCAGCTGCTTGTTCGTCAAGTGCCCGCATGAGCGTACAGTAAAATGCAGAAGACAGCAACAAGTAGCTTATAAAAAAGTTCTGTCGCGTACATTTCAATATATACATATATATATGTTTGGCGCGTACACCCTTTTTGGGTGTTTGGCCGAGCTCCTCTTCCTATTTGTAGTGTACGTCTTGATGTTGTTCCACAAATGGAGGGACCTACAGTTTTAAGCCGATTTCGACTGGCAGATATTTTTATGAGCAGCTTTTTCATGGCAGAAATACACTCGGTTTGCCATTGACTGCTATTGGAAAAACGTTTTTCTTGATTTTGGTGTTTCGCCGAGATTCGAACCTACGTTATTTCTGTGAATTCCGAATGGTAGTCACACACCAACCCATTCGGCATACATTTCAATACTAGGAGAAAATTCAGAAACAATTCTTTTTGTTCTCTGATAATTAATTAGTATGTTAGATTACGTATGTAATTCTCCAATTGATAAAAAGTGTGCAAGAACATTTGCATGTATCTGCTAAGCTAGAAACTTACCCTGAACCCAGAGCTCTGCTTATTTGGAGGTCACTGTACATATATTCAGTCCTCGGATGAAGCCCAAAGTGCCAAATATTTAATATTGAAGCGTATGTGAGCCAACACCGCAAACTGTTGAGCTAATATTTTTCAGTTAAAATGCCTTTTCTATTTCTGAAATTTATTACATACTTTTCCCCTTGAACATTAAAATTCACATATCGAATAATAATGTACTATTTACTTAATAGTAAAGACCTAAAAAGATGTTTAAGTAAATTATGAAGCAATGGTGTTGACGCTACATAATTCACAATTTTTGGCCCAATTCTGTGCCTATGAATGTGCGCTGGATCTCTTTGGCATTTTTTTGGGATCGTATTTTTTTACTGTGCCAAGTAGTGCCACAGTTTAACAAAGCGCGCCAGTCGTTCTCATGCTAACCGCAGTTGGACACGCCATCTGAGCCCTAGTCCTTCTCCACCTGATCTTCACAACGCAGAGGAGGCCATCGTCGTCCTCGGCTACCACCAGCTGGTACCGCACCTAATACTTTAGGAGCCGGAGCGTTTGTATTCATTGAGACGACATTGCCCAGCCAACGTAGTCTATGTCATTGTAAAGCTCATACAACTCATCGTTGCATCCCCTGCGATACTCGCCGTCACCGACGTTCAATGGTCTAAAATTCTTGCGCAGAATCTTTCTCCCAAACACTCCAAGCATCGTTTCATCGGATGTTGTCATCGTCCACGCTACTGCGCCATGCGTTAGGACGGGCATGATGGGAGCCTTGTAGAGTGTTAGTTTTGTGCGCTGAGAGAGGACTTTACATCTCAATTGCCTACTTAGTCCAAGGTGGCACTTGTTGCAACGTCATCTTGCATAGCCGTATTAGTTTTGTGGGGATACCAAATTCAGACATCGCGGCATATAGGTAACTCCTTTTCGTACTGTCGAATGCAGCTTTGAAGTCAACGAAAAGATGGTGTGTGTCGATTCTCCTTTCATGGGTCTTTTCCAAGATTTGGCGTATTGTGAACATTTGATCGATGGAAGACTTTCCAGGTCTAAAGCCACACTGATGAGGTCCAATCAGTTGGTTGACGGTGGGCTTCAGCCTTTCACACAATACGCTCGCTAGAACCTTATAGGCGATATTTTGAAGACTAATCCCGCGGTAATTGGCACAGATTGCAGAATCTCTTCTTCTTCCTAATTGGCGCGATAACCAACAAAGCGCGCCAGTCGTTTCTTTCTCGTGCTAACCGGCGCCAATTGGACACACCAAGTGAAGCCAAGTCCTTCTCCACCTGGTCTTCCCAACGCAGAGGAGGCCTTCCTCTTCCTCTACTACCACCAGCTGGTACCGCATCGAATACTTTCAAAGCCGGAGCGTTTGTATCCATTCGGACGACATGACCCAGCCAACGTATCCGCTGGATTTTTATTCGCTGCGCTATGTCTATGTCGTCGTAAAGCTCATACAGCTCATCGTTCCATCGCCTGCGATATTCGCCGTTGCCAACGTGCAAAGATCCAAAACTCTTGCGCAGAATCTTTCTCTCAAACCCTCCAAGCGTCGCTTCATCGGATGTTGTCATCGTCCACACTTCTGCGCCATACGTTAGGACGAGCGTCTTGAGAGTCTTGTAGAGTGCTAGTTTGGTTCGTCGAGAGAGGACTTTACTACTCAATTGCCTACTTAGTCCGAAGTAGTACTTGTTGGCAAGAGAGATTCTACGTCGGATTTCAAGGCTGACATTGTTATCGGTATTAATGCTGGTTCCTAATTGTACAAAGTCCCTTACAACCTCGAAATCATAACTGTCAACAGTGACGTGGTTGCCGATACGCAAGTGCGCCGACTGTTTGATTGATGACAGGAGATACTTCGTTTTGTCCTCGTTCACCACCAGACCCATTCCCTTTGCCTCTTTATCCAGTTTGGAGAGGGCAGAACTAACAGCGCGGTTGTTAAGGCCGATGATGTCGATATCATCGGCATACGCCAACAATAGTACGGTTTTATAAAAAATTTTGCAAAATCACCCTTCTTATTTATCGGGCAGAGCACACTTAAATTCCAATCGGCAGGTATACTTTCACCCGACCATATTTTGCATAGATGCTGATGCATGCACCTTACCAGCTCCTCGCTGCCATGTTTGAATAACTCAGCCGGCAGTTCGTCGGCGTCCGCGGCTTTGATGTTCTCTAGCTGTGTTATCGCTATTTTCACCTCATCAAGGTCGTGTAGCGGAAAGTTAAGTATGCTCTAGATGTCTCTCTTCCACAAAAAAATTCCATAAATATTTACTTGTTTCCATTAACCACGGTGCGCATTCTTCATCAGTGGATCAACAAAAACAATCAAACTAAAAGAATAAATAAAACAAAAAAACAAATAATAATAAAAACAAAAAAAAAAAATAATAAGTAAAGTCTATCCTGTTACGCCAGTAGAGCGAACACCACCTACACCGAATTATGCTCGTAGTGACAACAAACTCCCAACGGATAAAAATGATTTCAGTGCGCTCTCTCAAACGTGTTTGCTCAGTGCGCGTGGTCAAAAAATATCAAGTGAGAGTAAAAATGACTCCTCTCTTACCGCCTCAATAGGCAGGGAACAAACGAAAAACGCCGCATCACCTGTGAATCCGGCAGATGCGCTCCCTTGGACTGCTCAATGCACTACCCCAATCACTCCACTATCATCAACTGCTTCTCTCTCCAACAAAAATAAATATACCTATACTATTCCAACTTCACACTCTGATGAGACATCTACTAAAAAGTCTGCAACAACAATAACAACACAAAGACAATACACAACTACCGCAGTATCAACAGCCTCAACAACAACCGTGTATACTACCACAATAGCGATAGCCTCCACAATTGCATCCCTAACAACAAACACGCAAGTACTATATGCAAATAATTTAAATTATACCAACTGTAAAGAGCAGCTTAGTCAAAAAAGAAATCGTGAAACTCAATTACCAAACAAACAAACAGAAGAGCTTAAGAGCAGCAAAAAACATAAACCCAAAGCACAAAATACAACACAGACAACACTAAAAGAGTACTGGCTGGGCAATCCAGCCTCTTCAAACAAGTTTGCTCTCCTAGCGGACGACGATATATTAGAAGAACAAAGCGACAGTGGGACAGTTCCGAATACCAGCCAACAAACTCCACGCATGCAAAAACCTCCACCTATAAACGTTCAGAATGTCGAAAATATAAAAGCTCTAGCTGACGCGCTGAATTCGATACCAAATATATTTTACGAAATGAAAGTACCTAGCAAAAGCGTCCCTACACTATAAAAAAATGATAGAACTACTTAAACAAAAACAAACAAAATACTACACGTTTAGACCAAAAGATGAACGATGATTTAAAGTAATACTACGTAATATGCACTATTCAACTGACACCGAAGAAATTAAACAAGAGCTAGCTGAGTTAGGTCACGAAATAACAAACATTCATAACATACAAATAACCAACTCAGAACGCAAAACACAACCACTTTCACTATTTTCTCTTGAATTAAAAACAAAGGATAATAACAAAGAAATATATAGTACAACTAATCTTCTACATTGCAAAATTAGTTTTGAACCACCCCGCCAAAAAAGAATAGTACCACAATGTACAAACTGCCAAAGATACGGCCATACGGAAAATTATTGTCAAATAGATCCAGCGTGCGTAAAATGTGCAGGCAAACACAAAACAATAATGCCAGGCATAACATACGCCCAGGCATTAACAATCAACACAATACCAAAAGAACAGAATCAGACAAAAAACAACATCGAACATGTTCCAAAAAATAACGACGATATGATCGAACTAAAAGAAATGATAAGACAATTAATAACCCAAATGACAAGTATGATGAACATATTAACACTGCTCGTTACCAAACTAGATGAACGAAACTTGCTCGCCACGTTCTGGAACTTAAATCATTCTTAATAAATAAATCAATCGATATAATGTTGATCTCTGAAACTTACGCCACTGACAAAACTTTTGTTAGCATACCGAACTATAAAATACATTACACAAATGAACCCGACAACAAAACACACGGTGGGACAGCAATTATTATCAAAAGAAATATTAAATGCATTGAACTGGAGGTATACAGAGAAAAAACATCCAAGCCACCACAATAGCCATAGAAGACACTAAAGGGCAAATAGCAATATCTGCAGCCTACTGTCCCCCCAAATATACAATAACAACACAAAAGAACAATACCTGCATTATCTAAAATCGCTACGGAATCGATACTTAGCCGGAGGAGACTACAATACTAGGGAGGCAATTATTTGAAGTCATTACAAAAAATAATATTCGGTTTATTAGCACAGGTGAGCCAACCTACTGGCTAACAGATACGAAAAAACAACCGGGCTTAATTGACTTCTGCATAATTAAAAATATGCCATATGAAAATCTGACAATAAAATCATGTTTAGAGCTATCCTCAGACCATTCACCATTAATTATGACCTTACTCGGACCTATTGAAATAAAACAATCTCTGGGCCTATATAGTTCTAGAACGAATTGGACTAATGCTTGCCAAATATTAGAACAAAAACTCAAAATAAATATATCACTGAAAACTCAAGATGAAATTGACTCCGCTATTGTATATTTCAATGATAGCGTAATACAAGCAGTTGCTTTCTCTACACCCACATCGAAAATGACAAATAAAGAAAATATCCCAACTTACATTAAAGAGAAAATCGGCGAAAAAAGGAAACTCCGCAAAACATGGCAAACCACCAGACATCCAGCAGATAAAACCAAACTTAATAAAGCGACAAATGAGCTAAAAGCATTACTTACAAAACACAAGGAGAGTAAACTTCGAAATTATATGGCAAACCTGGGAGCAGCAGCATCTACAAATTACTCTTTTTGGAAAGCAACAAAACACATTAATGGCGCTGTAATACATAAACCTCCCATCAAAACAGAAGCCGGCACATGGGCAAAAACAAGCAAAGAAATAGCCGACACCCAAGCCAGACACTTCTTAGACACATTTACAAGCGAAATGGATAATCAAAACATTAACATTAAATCTGATAACATAATTAACGTTCCGCAAATCAAAACGAAAAAGACCACCATAAGCGAAATTAAAAATCAAATAAGACAACTAAACGATAAAAAAGCTCCAGGATATGATTTAATAAATGGAAAAATTTTAAAAGAGTTATCTGAAGTAGCATTGCAATTCATAAGAAATATATTTAATTGCATGTTAGAGACTAAATACTTCTCACGACTATGGAAAATTGCTCAAATTACCGCCATACACAAACCAGGATAAGATGCCAAGAAAACTGCCTCATATCGACCCATCAGCCTATTGCCAATTCTTTCAAAAGTGCTTGAAAAAATATTGTTGGACCGACTAGAACCAATTTTTACAACAAAAAAAGTGATACCAAGCCATCAATTCGGATTTAGACGGCAACACTCAACAGTCCAACAAATCCACAGAGTTGCTAACAAAATACTTAACGATATGAATGACAAAAAATATTGTGTAGCTGTATACCTAGACATTGCAAAAGCCTTTGATAAAGTTTGGCATAAAGGACTTTTGCATAAGCTCAAACGAATCTTTCCACAAAACTACTTTAAACTTTTGAAGAGCTACATAACTGATCGAAAATTTTATAAAAGATATGAAGACGAATATTCCGATATTCTACCAATGACAGCTGGAGTACCGCAAGGCAGTGTATTAGGTCCTCTCTTATATCTAATATACACCGCAGATGTGCCAACTCCGACAACAGATAATACAATGATAGCAACGTTCGCGGATGATACTGTATTAATGGCATCAAACAATGACGAAAAACTGGCGACCTTAACACTTCAAAAATTAATAAACAATACAGTAAATTGGTTTGACGAATGGGGTATAGAAGTTAATAAAGACAAAACTATACAAGTTATATATACAAACAAAAAGACATCAAAATATAATGTAACCTTAAAAAACAACAAAATAAAAATCTGCCCAGCAGCAAAATATCTTGGAATAACTATTGACGAAAAACTAACATGGAAGCAGCATATCATTAACAAAAGAAATCAAATCAAGAATAAGTACCGGCAATTAAGTTTGCTAATCGGACGAGCATCAAAACTATCTCTGTATAATAAGGTGACTATATACAAAACAATTATTACTCCTATCTGGAAATACGGAATAGAAATATGGGGAACGGCTAAAAACACAAATATTCAGCTCATACAGCGAACACAATCCAAAATATTACGAAATATAACAAATGCTGGTTGGTTCATTTCCAATGAAGCCATACATCGTGACTTAAACGTAGACACTATCCAAGAAACAATCACAAAATGTAGCACTAAGCATATACAGCGACTGCCAGTCCACCAAAACGAAGAAATGCGTAAAAGAGCACCGGCAGAAAATATCAAACGAAGATTAAAGCGACTCACACCGACTGATCTAACTATAAGATTTACAGTGTAATCACAAAAAACAATAATAATAATAACAGATTCTTCTTACATTGGTAAAAGAACATAATAGACCCTAATTGTACAAAAATTACATATTGTTAATATATAACAGACTGTAATAAATAAAGCGGAGATATAACAAAAAAAAAAAAAAAATGTACCACGTAATCTTCCGATTTTCTAGTCTCACAACCTGCTGTAAATGTCATTCTTACTAACTGGTCACAATGTCATTCTCGACTGGTCTTGTCCTATTTTTACATTCATATCACTCATTAACCCGAAAGGAAGAGAGCTGCAAAGGTGCATCTCCCAAAAAAACTATACAATTTTGTCAACAGGGACACCGACATATTGGCCAAGCGTTCCAAGAAAAGTTCCGGATCTTCTAGATTTTGTCGTATACTCTGGTATACCCAGCCGAAGGCTGAGCATACAGCATAGTAACGAGCTTAGTTCCGACCACTCGCCTCTAATTGTAACGTACAATGACAATGTCCACAATGTTTCTAGGAAGTATAAGATCCTTACCCCAAAAACTGACCTAAAATCCTTTCAATATTGGATAGATAAACATATCGATTTAAACATGTCAATAGAAACAGGAGTCGAACTCTATGCAGCAATAGAAGCATTCACTAATGTTATTCATGAGGCAGCGTATTTGTCCAACCCCTTGAGAGAGAAACTCCCTTCTAATAACTATGTACAAGTCCCTCCAGAAATACTACTTCTAATTAATAAAAAAAGAAGATTACGAAAAATCTGGCAGGAAAACAGATATCCCGCTAATAAAAGAGCACTGAATAAAGCTACGAAAGAACTCAAAACAAAACTATCTGATCTCAGAAATCAATCGTTTAATCCTTTCATCAAAACACTTGAACCTACAAAAAACGATGAACACAAAATCTGGAGATCAAGCGTAATGTCAGCATTAGGGATTCTAATGGGGTATGGTGCAGAACCGATGAAAGTAAAACAGATGCTTTTGCCAAACACCTCTATCAAATTTTTCAGCCAAATCTTCCAATTGCCGCCAATGACGATGCGGAGTTCACAAATTTTCTTGAATCCCCATGTCGAATGGATTTTCCGATCAGCCGGATATCAAACAGTGAAGTATCTGAAGAAATACTTAGACTAAATAACTGCAAGGCTCCTGGATATGACTGCATTGATAGCAAAGTAGTTAAAGCTCTACCAGAGAAAGCTATTGAATTCCTTACAATAATCTACAATGCCATTCTCAATGTAAATCACTACCCAACACAATGGAAATGTGCTGTTGTTGTTATGGTGCCAAAACTAAATAAACCCGAAAACCTTCTTAAGTCTTACCGCCCCATTAGTTTGCTTGTAACGTTCTCGAAAATATTCGAACCAGTAGTTGGGGACCACAACATCATTCCCGAACATCAGTTTGGGTTCAGGGCAAAACATGGCACACCAGAACAATGCCACAGGGTTGTAAATGTAATTAGGGATGCGCTAGAAAGGAAGCAATACTGTTCTGCAGCTTTTTTAGATGTTCAACAGGCATTCGACAGAGTATGGCATGTGGGACTTCTATACAAAATTAAAAAACTCCTGCCAGCACATTAAATCTTATCTGAGTGAAAGGCACTTTTATGTTAGACACCGAGATGCGTCTTCAGAAATATACAATATTAGCGCTGGTGTGCTATTAGATTATAAGACCTAAATTGCTGAATATCATTGCAGGTATTAAGATAGATTGCAAATAAAATATTTACACAAAAAAAAAAATATATCACTTACTATTATTTTGTTATTCCACTCGATATTTATGCAGAGTTTCTCAATGGTAAAATTCTGCAGCTGTCTGACTTTGATTTTATTTCAATATAGTCAATTCCATCTATTTCTTTAAATGAAATGTCAATTCCAGTTTTTTCCAGGATGCTTTTCACCCCATAAACGAGCCCTCCAATTGCTTATGTAAAGTGTTTATCTTTTGTCGCAGCTTTCCATCTCAAATTAAAACCTCTTACGCACTTCTGAAAAGATTTCATATTACACTGTGGAACAAATTCAGGTTAGCAAAAATTAGGTCCATTCTGAGAATGGCGGGTGAAAATAGAGGCGAAATTAGAAGACCCGTATCGCGCCGTTTTTTTATGTTAGTTCGAATTTTTTTTTAATCAGCCTTCGAAGTTTGCAGTCAAATGCCGATTTTCAGTATATTGTTTCATAAGTACCACAAAAATTTTCGAAATCAATTTTTTTCAAAAATTGTAATTGTTGCAAAGGTCTCTAGCAATAATTTGGCTTTTACAGATTGAAAAAATATCAATTAGTCGACGAGTTATAGCCAAAAAACCATATAAACAATTTTGCTCCGATTTCGAACTTCGAAGGCCGATTAAAAAAAAATTCGAACTATCATAAAAAAAGGGCGCGATACGGGTCTTCAAATTTCGCCTCTATTTTCACCCGCCACTCTCAGAATGGACCTAATTTTTGCTAACCTGAATTTGTTGCACAGTGTTATTCTTCTCCACCTAAGTTTCAATTAACATAATAATGCCAAAATGTCTTAAATACGTAAACAATTTTGGGAAAATCCGTTTGCTTTCTATGCCATGTACATTGTAAGATAACATTTGAAATTTTATGTCTGTAGCAGCTTGGTTATTGGTGCTTTTTACAAATATTTTATAGTATCTTATAATAGGACTATGAATAAGTTCGTGCGGTTTTTTTCGAAATTTGAAACTTTATTGACGTAAAATGGTTACAAATTTAATATTCAAAATATTGTCCATCGCTTACTACTACTTTTTCCCATCTTTCTGGCAATTCACGGATTCCCTTTGTGAAAAATTCGGTCGGTTTTGCCGCAATCCACGAATCGATCCATTTTTTGACTTCATCGTAATTACGGAAGTGCTGGTCAGCCAGGCCATGTTGCATCGATCGGAAGAGATAGTAATCGGATGGCGCAAGGTCTGGACTATACGGCGGGTGGGGTAGGACATCCCATTTGAGCGTTTCTAAGTATGTTTTGACCACTTGTGCAACATGTGGCCGAGCATTGTCATGTTGCAAAATAACTTTGTCGTGTCTATCGGCGTATTGCGGCCGTTTTTCTCGCAGTGCTCGGCTCAAACGCATCAATTGTCGTCGGTAGACATCCCCCGTAATCGTTTCATTCGGTTTCAGTAGCTCATAATACACAACACCCAGCTGGTCCCACCAGATACACAGCATAACCTTCAGGCCATGAATATTCTGCGCCGACGTCGATGTTGAAGCATGGCCAGGGTATCCATACGTTGCCCGACGTTTTGGATTGTCGTAATGGACCCACTTTTCATCGCCAGTCACAATTCGATGCAAAAAACCCTTTCTTTTGTGCCGTTGAAGCAGTTGTTCGCATGCCATAAAACGGCGTCCAACGTCTCTTGGCTTCAATTCATACGGCACCCAATGGCCTACCTTTCGGATCATTCCCATGGCTTTTAAACGTTTGGAAATGGTTGATTGATCAACTCCCAAAGTTTTTGCAACCTCTTCTTGCGTTTGAGCCGGATCTTGATCGAGCAATTCCTCCAATTCGGTATCCATGAACTTTGGCGGCGCACCCTCGCGTTCTTCGTCTTCCAAGCCAAAATCACCACTTTTAAAGCGTACAAACCACTTCTGGCACGTTCGCTCAGATAGAGCATGCTCACCATAAACTTCCACCAAGATACGATGACTTTCGGCTGCTTTTTTCTTCATATTAAAATAATGAAGAAGAATTCCCCGCAAAAACACATTATTTGGCACGAAATTCGACATTTTCAAGTGTGGTAAAAATATTGTTGTTTACGCTTCAAATAAAAAACTTATACTGACGTTTGTGCCTTACGACAGTAGCTCTCCAATGAATGTTTGGAAATGTGGATCGATGGAATAATAATCAAGTTACGCCATCTGTTGTAAAACCGCACGAACTTATAAATAGACCTATTAATATACTATTAATATACTTGAAATCCTCGAACTTAAAGCTACATTACATGACGCAAACTAGTCAAAACACTTTTTGGCAAACATACATACGTAAGTACAATGCATGCTTCCAAATAACACTGTTCGATGCATGGTAATGTTCAATTAATCTCAAAAATTCATCGCTCAACAACCATATTTTGAAATTATTCAATCAAAACATTCATTTAAGCGATGAAATTACCACTAATAGATTGCTAATAATAATAAAATGGTCATGGACAAGATGCTCACTGAATCTGAAGGGAACCAGAAAATTTTTCGTTATATCTATTTATTCGCTGTAAGTACTTATTAGTAAAACCTTGGTAAAACGAAATTTAAAGAAATCTGAAAGAAAATTCGTTGTAAATAATGTTTTTACCTGTTTACATCAAAGTAATGATAAAACTGCACTGAAGTGGGGTGGATATAAAAAATTAAGAGTTATAAATTTTTTCAATTAGATTTTATTAAAATAATTTGTTATTTTTGTTTGTTTGTGCAAGTTTCGAATGCAGTCATCAATACTTCGCTCAACAGATCCTAAGTTATCGAATTGCACTTTTTGGTATAGCTTCCTGTGCCTCAAGAAAAGTTTGGAGGTTTTTTACCATTTGCTTAGCTTCTTTGGCAGTGATAATGTTCTCGACCTCTTCATCCTCCACAACAGTGTCGACTGTATTTCTGTTCAAAACACTATCAACAATGTCATCATCAGTAATAAGACCCCTAGTACTGACGTTATCATCGAAAGTAACAAAATCATCAAATGCTCGCAAAGTAGTCCACGGGTAAGCTTTTAATATTTTTAAAGCATCTTGGATTAGCCGATTTTCCGATTACCAGCAATTTTCTCTTCTCAGTGCCAGAACTATTTACCGTAAATAAAATTGAGAGTCTTTCCTTACCATGTTTTCCGCCGTGGCATTTCTCAATATTAAAAATATTGTGGGGCTGATATTCTGCCAACAGACATGATATAAACGTTTTCCAGTCAGAATAAACTTGGTCACTTACACTGGCTCTTTCCCCACTCACTTTTCGAAATCATAGCGCTTTTTTAAATTTTCAAGCCATCCGCTGCTAGCCTTTAACACCTTATGCCCCATACGTACAGCGAATTTTTCAGCTTTGGCTTTAATAAACGAACCTCCTAAAGGAATGATTTGAGTCCGACATTGTGAAAACCACTTAAACAAACAGTGATCAATGTCTCCATATTCAGCAGTCCGCATTCTTTTCATCTTTAATGCCTTGGTGTTGCAAATAATCTCCCTATTTTTTTTAAATTGTTGAAAGAATACGCGGCGGAGTGACTACAATTTCACACATTTTTGTGTACACGTAAATAATTACGGACTTTTGCTTTGTTCTAACTTTGGGAGGCTTGGGATAACGGAACTTTAACGGCTTGCCACAAATTTTATTTTGTCTTATTTTATTTTCGTTGTATAGAGGTGCTCGAAAAATTGCTTCTGTATATAGAGGCTTTCAGACTCAGAAATTCTTCGTTATAACTACTGGGCATTTTTGTATGAAAAACTTCGTAAAAGCGAGGTTTTTTCAAGGGAAAAACATCATTGTCAAAAGGACTAAATAAAAGTGGACCAAGGATAGACCCTTGCGGAAAACCAGTGTGTTCGTATCTAGACTGAGATGTTAATTTACTGGTCTTGACCTTCTGCGTTCTGTCACTAAGGTAAGTGGCCATGAGCTTCACCGCACTGTCTTTGAAGGCGAAATAGTGTTTAAGCTTCAAACATAACAATTTGTGATTCACTGAGTCAAATGCTTTAGAAAAGTCAAGTAAACAAAGTAGAGTCAAGTCTCCGTTGTCAAAACTAATTCTAATGTCGTCCAGTATTTTAACCATTGCAGTCGAGCAACTGTGACTTTGTTTGAAGCCAGATTATAGTGGAGAGAGTAGACGATTGTTCTGTACAAATGATGAAATTTGCGTGGCCATCAAGTTTTTGGAGACTTTGGAAAAGGTGGGCAGTATGCTGATAGGTCTATAGTCACCAACATAAATAGCATTTGTCGTTTTTGCGACTGGGAAAACTATAGCCTTTTTCCATACTGCTGGGAAACATGAGCTAGTCAAGCAATGGTTTATTATATGCGTAAGGGGTCCTATTATATATTATGGATGACTATATGGACGAATTTTAGCGAGATGCCATCATGGCCTACAGCATTAAACTTTATTTTGGATAAAGCTTTCAGGACATCTACCTCACTATATATATATATATAATTGGCGCGTACACCCTTTTTTTGGGTATTTGGCCTAGCTCCTCCTTCTATTTGTGGTGTGCGTCTAAATGTTGTTCCACAAATGGAGGGACCTACAGTTTCAAGCCGACTCCGAACGGCAGATATTTTTATGAGGAGCTTTTTCATGACAGAAATACACTCGGAGGTTTGCCCTTGCCTGCCGAGGGGCGACCGCTATTAGAAAAATGTTTTTATTAATTTTGGTTTCACCGAGATTCGAACCAACGTTCTCTCTGTGAATTCCGAATGGTAATCACGCACCAACCCATTCGGCTACGGCTACCTCACTAACTCTCATAAATTGAAACTGTTCTTTTAGACTAGCACAAGGTGAGGACTCTTTTAAAATAGCAGCACAATTTGTTTTCTTACCAACACTAATAAAGTAGTCATTAAGTTCATCAAGGACAATCACACATTCCGGGCTTTCCGTGCCATGAATTTTAAATTTTTTTAGGTTGCGCCACAGTTCTCTTGTTGGAAGTGACGGATCAAGTTTTGAGTAACTGTACCAACGTTTCGCTTGTCGTATTATTGCAGTGGTTTCATTTCGGATTTCCTTGTACCGGCGCCAAGAAGTATCCGTCAAGTTTTTTCTCCACTTAGCATAATACTTGTTGCGCTTTCTAATGGCAGATCGAACTTTCGAGTTGTACCAAGGACATGAACTATTTAAAACATTTACAGAACGAAGCGGAACATGCATGTTAAATAACGAGGATAGGTTACGGTTGAGGAAGTCAAGTTTATTATCAACAGAACTAAGAAACCAACATTCATTCCAACTAATAGAACCTATGTCTGAATACAAAGAATTAACATTCAACGATTTAAAATCACGATACTCGTAGGTGGCACCTAAATTTTGACGATTCATCACAACATCTAAAGTGCAAAATATTAAGTCATGGTCAGAGATAAAGTCAGCTTGGTCGAATTTAAGAATATGTAACAAGTCACATGTTATAAAATAATCAAGAAGACTAGGTTGGGAGTTATTTGAATATGTCGTTGGTGTAATTCAGACAGGTCAACAAATAGTGTATCATAGAACAATACTTTTGTTAGGATTATAAACACCTGCAATTATTAGACTTCGCCATCAGTTTAAATTTAAAATATTTTTTGCACTACACTGCAACTCCCCCCCCCCCCCTTTTCTATTAAGATTACGATCGTTTCTCAATATATTGTATACTTTTAAAGATATGTTGAAATCAGGGAGGTCATTATGAAACCAGGTCTCAAAAACGCAAATTACATCGGGTGCAGAATCTTCGAAAGTGCACCTAGTAAAATCAAGTTTTTCCTGACTTAGGCTACGTGCATTAAAATGTACTACATTAAGACCATCATTTTGTTTGCACATAATATCAATGAGAATTTTCTTATTTTCATTAACGCTGGAGCTCAGTTTACCGAACAGACCTATAAATTTAAGTGATTCTAAACAAAAACAGAAACAACAAAGCACAAGCACCCAAGAGTATATGTGTGTTTGCAAAAATGCTTGGCATAAACAAAGATAGAAGAGCAATAAACAGAACAAAAGCAGTAGTTAGAAGAACAGAGAACATTAAGAAGTAGCACAAGATGTGAGAAGGTAAGAGACAAGCAATAAAATAAAGTAAGAGAATAAAATAACAGAGAGTACGCAGAACTTAAACATAAATGCATAATAAACATTCTCAGTAGCTGATAAGAGCATTAGGTGGCTGCAGTAAGTGCATTCTGAATGCACTCAATATTAGTCACCCAAACTTTAACTATAACAGCAGACGCAGTTGAGTTGCTCTGCTTACGCAGAGAAATTTGTGGTGCTGGCACATTGAGAGTATGACACATGCTACCAAAAATATTATTTATATTCTCACCATCCATGTGAGGCAAGCCGTTGATGATGAAATCGGTGGAGACGGCATGACTCTGGCACTCATCCAGCTGAGTCTTCAGTAGCGCGATTTCACCCTGAAGTTGACCATTCAGTTGAATTTGTGCTTCGGCTTTCCCCACTCGTTCTTCCATTGTTTTCATTGCTTTCCGCAGGTTCGTCATTTCAGCCGCTATTTCGCCAAACCGCTGCATTACTCGCTCTTCGGAAGTTTTCGCTCGTTCGGAAATCTCTTCAATGATACTCCTCTGCAACTCGAGTTATTCCTCTATCCACTCAAGCCTGAAAGGAGGTAGCGAAAAAAAACACGTCTACTCAGCTTGCAGGTATACATACTTAGTTACTAGACAAACAAATACTGCTATCCAGCATTTGTAAGTTTTGCTTCCCCTACCCTTCCATGACTTAACGCGGAGAACGTTGAATATAGAGAAGTCTCAATGACAGGAAGGTATGGAATTTTCAGGGGTACTCGTTTTGCGCGCGTGATACACCACAGCCACATTTTTCACCAAAAGTTAACAGTAAGGGGATGAATTATGTAAATTTAGCAGCAGTCGATAAGAATTTGTTGTTGATTAGAAGCAAAGAATGTTAGGTAGCTTTTTGATATGACCTATATATTTGAATTTTTCCAAATCATCCAAAATTATATACATATGTTATGTCTGTCTGTCTGGTGTCTGTAAAACTTTGTTGAATCCCTTCAACTGAATCAAAATCCTCTATAGAAAACGCTTCATTACCAGGCGCACAGGAAGATGGCATAAGCAAATGTAAATTTGTGAATTTATATACATATGCGCATATGTATATGCTGTGTGTATGTATGCTCACCAGCCACAGCTCAAAATAAAACGGTACAACTTCTCAAGAAATCCAGCGCGCATTCAAAGGCGCAGCGCACAATCATAGGCACAGCATTGTATGCACAGTAACCTTGACATGTTTACAGGCACCTTCAAATGCTCTGATTTCAGAGCAAGTTTCTAACTTTGCAGATATATGCATAGGTTTTGTGCACTTTTTATCAATTCAATTACATACGTAAAGTAATCTACTAATTAACTATAATATTTGCCTACTATCAGTTAACATAAAATAATTGTTTCCAAATTTTCTCTTAGTATTAAAATGTTCGAATCAGACCTTTTTTTTAAGCTACTTGTTTTCTTCTGCAACTTACTGTATGCTCATGCGCGCACTTGACGCACAGCAGCTGCGGCTGTCGAACATTTAGAAAGACATATTTACATACATATATTTTTGCATACATATGTACGATGCCGCGGGCACTCGACTTGACAAAAATTGAAGATTTATCAAATATTGGCAAATAATTCTACGCGAAATATTCCAATATTGACTATTTTCGAATTGTCGAGAAAATTGGCATATGGGCGGCTCGTTTTATGAATGAAAGTACTTGCTCTTAGAAGTATGAGCTCGAATTTATCAATGAATTTTTTGATGATGAGTTTTTGTTGTACAGTACAATAGTTGAAACTGTTGGGCGCCGCCGCGACTATACAGGGCTATGGCAACTAGAATGATGGCCGCTACGCCTGCGTCTATGACTGCATTTTGTTCTTGTAGTCGCTAGGCATAGAATTTTAGCTTTGAACGACATATCGCACCCTAAATACAAAAGGGTCACAACTCAAAATGTACTTCTGCTCAAATATGAACGAGACGTTATCAATAAAACGGTCCGAGGATGACATATGGCAAAAATAAATTTTTTGTTTTTTAGTAGGACTGTTATAAGCTTACATGGCAAATTTCAGCGTGATATGTCACATAGTTTATTTTCTGTGCTACTGTAAACAAGTCAAGCTCGAGTGTGGAAAATTTTGAGTTGTGCCCCTTTTGTATTTAGGGTGCGATATGTACGCATTTTGAGGAATAAAGTGAGTGCCCTGTGTGTGCGGTTGTGTGCACATGCATATGTGTATATTAATAAGCATTGTTTTGCTTGAATTCAATTCACATATTTATATTTGCATATGCCATCTTCCTGTGTGCCTGGTAATGAACCGTTTTGTATACAGAATTTTTTGATTTGTTTGAAGGGATATGGGCACCATGTATGGGCAATATGTACATGAATATTCAAAAGAAATTTGTTTTGCATTTATGAGGCAGGAATTTGATCATTAGGTTATTTACATGAAATACCTATAAGGCGATGCTCGTGAGGTAGGTCATGTTGCTTCAGTGCACACATATGCGGCAACACTATATTTAATAAAGATGCAATTGCACTTAGTTGTCCCATATATGCATATACGTTTCTTTGAAGTTTTCCTTTATTTATTTTAAAGTTTTATACTATCTAGAAAATGCATACATAAAAATGTTAGTATATTACAATATTATTCCCTGTAATAAAATGTAAATTGAAAAAAATTTGGTTTGCCAAAGGAACAAATAAATGCATATTCAAATTTAAATACATATGTCGATGTACCAAAACACTTGTATTCTACAAATTAATTTCGACTCAAAAAATTAGTAAAAATTTTCATCAAATTTACTAAAACGCACATACCAAAATGTGAGAGGCCGTTTTATAATGTATTTTTTAAAATTAAATCCAAATATTAAAGTTACTTTGATTTGAAATGTTGGCGCATATAATAATATTCAATCATTTTTTCTTCATCACCTTTGTCTGAAAATACAAATTGAATAAATTTTCGTTTATCAAGGGAACATAAAAATGCACAAGCAAATACTTTCCAAAATGCCGTCGGCTGTTCGTCAATTTGATTTCCTACAGAGGCCAAAAACTGTGCAGGGCCAATATGTTAAAGGAGAAATCGCTGTAAAACATCTCTGTTAAAAGTTTCACCACACCCCGGCGGCGGCTAGACTTCATTTTTGACAATTCACACTATTCGTAGCTCGTGAGAATTCTCTATATTTAACGTTCTCTGCTTAACGTGTATTGGTCCTGCAAAATCTATACCTGTATTTAGAAACTGATGTTTTAAGATTTATTAGTGGAAAAATGAGAGCGAAATAAAATACTTGTTTACCCATCAAGCTATCCAAAAGAAGAAGGACGTGTTTATTATCCAAACACTCTAAGTTGGCTGCTGTTTACATATACATATGAAACACGCCTAATGTGTGGTGAAATTAGCAATTAGAAATTAAGTCTCGTTCACAATTACAACATCCCCTCTGAACGAGATACTCTTATAATATAGTATATAGTTACATAGCTCTTCAATATTTTTTTTTTTTTATGTTCAATTACATATTTTAATTCAAGGCAAGGTAATATATAAAAATAAAAAATATAGTGCAAACGGTTGCTATTTATACATGTGCTTGTAAGCAATCAATTAAGTCCAAATTTCTTTGAAAAATATTCTAATTTGATTTTAGGCAAGCCTTTTGTCAAAGCATCTGCGATCATTTCATCGGAAGATACATGAACTAACTTTAATTCCTTATTTTTAATTCTCTGATGCAAATACTTAAGTTTGATGAGTACGTGCTTTGTAGCGTCCGAGTATGAATTGTTGTTGGCCTTATTCTCAGCTCCTTTGTTGTCGCAGTACAGAATGGTTAGTTTCGGAGTTGCTGGAAAAGTTTCACGTTGTAGACCCTTAAGCCAAGTGGCTTCCTTGGAGGCTGCAACCATTGCCACGAATTCGGATTCAGTAGTTGACAAAGTAATACGCTTCTGCAGCCTCGAAGCCCATGATACTGCACCACCCTGAAGCAAGAAAACATAGCCAGTTGTGGTTTGAGCTGTGTCTAAATTACCAGCGTGATCAGCATCGCAATAGCCTTCGACCTCTGAATGTTCCTTTTGATAAGTTAATCTCTTATCAATGGTTCCTACATATCGCAACACACGTTTTACGGCTGCCCAATGCGCTTTGCCTGGGTTGGTTCCAAAACGACTCAACATGTTGACAGCGTATGCTACATCCGGCCTTGTCAATTGTGCAGCAAACAGCAAACTACCAACTGCTTGCATATATGGCTTCTGTGACATTTCTTCAATATCAGTTGTTTCTGTTGGACATTGACTTTTCGTCAAATTTTGGTTCGGGTCTAGTGGCGTCGAGATTGGATTACAGTCTAACATATTAAACCGCTTCAATACGTCAAGCAAGTAGTGCTTTTGATCTAATGAGATAGTGCTATGGTCGTTATTACGCGTTATTCTAATTCCCAGTATTGAGCTGGCATCACCCAAATCCTTCATTCGAAAATTGAGGCACAAATTAGATTTTAGCTTGTCTTCCATGACGCTGTCGTTGCTTAGTATAAGTACGTCGTCAACATAAATGGCGACAATCAAAGTTTTCTTTTCACTTGGAAAGAAGTACACTCATTGATCGATTTCACTACGAACCAGACCAAAATGGAGTAGCGATTCATTCAAGCATTCATTTCAGACTCTACTGGATTGCTTTAGTCCATATATGGACCGCTTTAATTTACAAACGCGCTTCGTTCCGTCGTCACATCCCTCTGGCTGTTTCATGTAAGCATCCTCTTCAAGTTTACCATTGAGAAATGCCGTTACCGCGTCCATTTGTCGTATTTGTAGGTTAAGCTTTGCAGCCATGCCAATGAATATGCGAATTGAGGTGAATCGCACAACGGGGGCGTATGTTTCCTTGTAGTCGATACCTTCAATTTGCGTGTACCCCTTCGCAACAACTCGTGCCTTGTACTTACACACGACAATGGATCACATTTTTGCTCTTCACTTGCCATAATGCTATACTTAGGTGGCAAGTAATTAGGTTTATTCCTACCTTGTTGCCGAATAGAAAAACGAATACGCTCCAATGTAGAAGTGTCCTCATCAGGAGTATAGCAAGAGTCATGTAAATCATCAGCGTAAACTCCGGAACTGTCCAATGAACTCACTTCAGGTAGACTAGGTGATTGGTTTGTAGCCGCTTCTTCAGTTGACGCTTCCGGTGCGTGTCCGTCAGATAAAGTATCAGCATGTTCACGTTCGCTTGTTAACTGATCGTCAATTTTAACGACAATTTCCCCTCTGGAATTGGCATCTTCAGAACCTATACCGACTTTACACTTACTTTGTAACACTGTTGATGGCAAACGATTTTTCATTTCATTGATATTTGTTTCATTAATCTCAATTTTGTCTTAAAAAAAAACTACATCGCGACTGATTACGATCTTCTTAGTCGTTTTATTGTACAGCCGGTATGCTTTGGACTCGTTACTGTAACCCATCAACACACGTTCAGTTGATTTTTCATCCAGCTTGAGTCGTGGACCATTGCTCGACAACCAAACACTCTTAAGTAAGACAAATCTGGTTTCACGTTTGTCCACATCTCTTTAGGAGTTTTGTCATTGCCTCTGCATGGAATTCTGTTTAGCAGATATGCTGCTGTGACAGAAGCCTCAGCCCAAAATTGCTTACATAAACGTGCATCTATCAACATGCATCGTATACGTTCAACAATGCTCCTATTAATTCTTTCGGCGACACCACCTTGTTCTGGAGTATACGGAACTGTTTTTTCATGTTTAATACCATGCTCTGTTAAGAACTTTTGGAATTCATGACTTGAGTACTCAGTGCCGTTATCAGTTTAAAACACCTTAATTTTCCTCGAACATTGATTCTCCACGAGCGATTTATATTTTTAAAATTCATCAAAAACATCTGATTTTGCAGCAATCGGCACTACGGTAACATTGCGGCTGAAATCGTCGACGAAAGTAACAAAAAAAACGTGCACCAGAGTGGGATCTTTCTTCGAATGGGCCGCAAACATCTGAATGTATCAAATCGAGACGTTGTTTGGCTCTTTTACCTGGATATTAGAATAGCAGCCGGGATTGTTTACCTTTCATGCAAACAATGCATTGTTCACCCTTGTTCGACGATAGCTTTACACCTTGCGATGACTCTTGTACCTTTATCAAATTGCTGTCACACATATGACCTAGGCGACGATGCCATAACTCATGGTTATCACTCGCAATCATCGTTTTGTGTCTGCTATCTACATTGTGTACAGGTATACAATTCAATCGATATAACCCATTGACAAGAGATGCTGTACCGTTCAATTCAGAATTTTCATTATAAATTTCACAACTCGTCTTTTCAAAGACGATTTTATTCCCTTTGATTGCCATTTGACTCGCTGATAAAAGGTTAGCACACAATTGGGGAACGCATGTGATATTAGTAATTGTTGCTTTAGACTGACGTTCCTCTTTGCCAACATTGAGAAACATGTCTAGGTCACCAATACATTCCGCTTTAAGACTGGAATTGTTAGCAACAATAACATTATTTTCCAAAACTGACCGTTTGTTTGAGAAAAGCGAGCTCTCCATTGATATATGGGGCGCGGCACCGCTATCGACGTACCAGTCTTTCGGATTTACATTACACGCGAGAAGCGAATCAAACAATACACTATCACGTCTAGGTTTGTTGTTTACCGGTTTATTTTTCTTCTTTGGACAGACCTTCGCAAAATGCCCAATTCGCTTACAGAAATGACACGCAAATTTTTTATTTTTCGCAAACATTGCACTGTCGTTCGAAGTACTTCTCTTTGGATCTAGTCTAGATTCTTGGTTTTCGATGGTCATAACGAAAGTATCAAATTCAGCTGGCAAACCAGCGAGCATGATTGAGGCTATCACTTCATCATTCAGTGCCAAACCGGCACTTTTTACTCGTGACGATAACGAGAGCATTTCAGTAACATACCTTGATAACGAGGTACGATTTAACATTTCTTTTCCACGCGTTATAATTTTCGCGACCGCGTAGCTTCTCAAAAGAAATTGTATGAGAATTCATTATTAACCCAAAAACGATAAATTCACACGTTTTATCAAGGGTTCTAGTGCAGCTTAGTCTGATGACACGCTCTATACAGACGAAAAGAAATTTTATGCGAGATGTGCGTAAAACAGCAAATATCCAAATATATTCGTGGTACGAGATCGAAATTTCGAAGTTTTGGATAAATTCGCTTTTAGACTCTCAAAAACGTTAGCCCATAACCTGATGTTTTAAGATTTATTAGTGGAAAAATGAGAGCGATATAAAATACTTGTTTACCCATCAAGCTATCTAAAAGAAGAAGGACGTGTTTATTATCCTAACACTCTAAGTTGGCTGCTATTTACATATACATATGAAACACGCCTAATATGTGGTGAAATTAGCAATTAGAAATTAAGTCTCGTTCACAATTACAACAGAAACGCCAAAGCTGGTTCTACCTGTGACCGGGAACCCATATTAAGGTGATTTCAAGCCAATGACTAAGCGTTTCCAGCTCCTCTCTACACTGTAAGACTAGTTTCGATGAAATGGAGTTGGAGTCTAAGGCCTTTGTAGCTGCTTGACTGTCTGAGAAGATAGGTACTCTTGCACCAACTGCCGTGCAGAGTTTAAGTGATTTGCATGCTTCTCTGACCGTCAACAATTCAGCCTGGAACTCGCTGGCATGGTCAGGAAGACGAATTGACTGAGATAGGTTGAGCGGCTCCGAATGGAAGCCAGCTCCCGCACCACAGTTCATCTTAGAACCATCGGTATAGATTTCGATATCGTATTTGGTCATGAGTTGTGCAGCGCATAACTCCAGTCTTGGTAATGATATTTGTTTAATAGGTGTCACACGGCTTTTGGCTGCTATAAGATTAGTTGACACTAACCCATCTAAATGTTGATGCTTGAAGTAAACTGCCGCAGCATAAGCTACCTCGAAAGCATCTGCAAAGCAATGAAGTTCCAACAAGTCGTGTATTTGATACATCTTGGAATTCTTATATTTGAAAAGTCATTGACGCTACTCCTCAACTCGTCCCATCGTGTGACTACATCGTTAGGCAAAGGCTCATTCCAATCTATAACCTTTAACCATAACTGTTGCATTAGAAGTTTCATCGAAATAATTACGGGTGCCAACCATCCTAATGGATCAAATATTTTCGAAATATCTGATAGAACTGTCCGTTTAGTAATTTGTGGTTGTATTTCACTTAGAGCTACTTTATATTTAAATGAATCGCACGTTGTATACCATAACAACCCTAATGTTTTTATTGTTTGTGTATCATCAATAATCGTTTCTGTTTACAATTCTCTATCATGAGCATCGATAGTAGACATAAATTCTGATGAGTTTGATCACTATTTGCGCAAATCAAAACCTGAGTTAGTAGTTCACACACCTCGGTTTTTAATTCCATAGCAGATTCAACGTCTTCGGAACAGCACATAAAATCATCTACATAAAAGCAATCTAAAATTGCCCTACTAGCTTCGGGAAATAAACGAGCATTTTCAATTCCTATTTGCTTCAGCGTTCGTGTTGCTAAATAAGGTGCACATGCAGTACCATGAGTGACTGTTTTAAGATCGTATGATTTTACCTCGTATTGGTTGGTTATTCTCCATAAAACTCGTTGATAGCACCTGTCGTTCTTGTTAACTAAAATCTGCCTATACATTTTTTCTATATCACCTGTTAGCCCTATTTTAAATTTGCGAAATTGAACCAATAAGGAAAATAAATCCTTTTGAACAGTGGTACCTATGAGCAATTGATCATTAAGAGACTTCCCATTTGACGACTTGCAAGATGCATCAAAGACTACCCTAAGTTTTGTAGTTGTACTGTCCGGTTTGAACACGGCATGGTGTGGGAGATAATAACCGACCTGTATATTTGTATCTACTGCTTTTTCCATGTGGCTCATCGTCATATACTCATGCATAAATTGTTCGTAATTGTGTGCTAATATTTCATTTTTGTTAATCTCTTTTCCATTAAGTATAACCGATTTAAAGCCGCTAACCTTGAATCCCCGAATTCAACCGAACTACATATGTATCTACCATCTGTTGTGCGTATAACGTGCTTTATATAGTGATCTTCTGCCTTTTGTTTCTCAACTGTTAATAATTGTGCCATGGGTTGAACTTCCTCAATTTCCCAAAATTTTTGCAATTGCATAGTTGTATAAAGTACTGCTTCACCAACGAAAATATGATATGATTGGCTTGACTCTATCTTTCCAAGTATTACCCAACCGACTATTGTTTCTATTGCCGAAGGAAAACCACTGAGGTGAACCATTTTACCCGACAACACGCATTCTGCAAACACATCCGCGCCAAAAATAATATCTATACCGTTTGGTGTGCTATAATTCTCATCGGCACGTTTGAGATGGCAAAAATAGTCAAATTTTTTATTTTGTACTTTTCTTCCTGGCAAATTCTGAGTTAAATCTGAAAGACACAGTGCCCTAGTTTCAATCTTCTTATTTAAATTGGAAGAGCTTATGATCAATTTCACTTCACCTTTGCAACAATTATGAAACCCTCTACCTATACCATGAATACGCGTAGTTGCATTATTCAAGCTTCTTCTTAAACCTAACCGATGCATGCAAGCTTCTCGTATGAGTGAAACTTGTGCGCCTGAATCAATTAACACACGACAGGTTTGATACTGATTATTGATATCTAATACCTTTCTAATTGCCGTGGGTAGCAACGTTATATTATGTATTCATTCTGTGCATTCGATACATTAATTGACACTGATTCTACTTCTTTTTGCGTATACTTGTTTTCGTCCGATTTATATTGTGCTAGATGCAATAATGAATTGTGTTTTTTGTTGCAGATTCGACACGAAGATGCTTGGCAGTTAAACGCTCGGTGGTTGTCTCTTAGACAGTTAAAGCATAACCCCATATCACGCACTATCTGAATGCGCTCTTCTACTGACCTTCCTTTAAATTGATCGCATTGGTATACCAAATGATTTTCTGAACATACAGGACATAGTTTTACTTGTGATACGTATATTTTATATGTCTGTGGTTGCCGGTTGACATTGCTTGAATAGGTCAAGGATTTGACTGAACTTTTGTTCAAACTAATTGATTGTAAATTTTCTAAATCAGTTACACGTTGCTCTAAAAATGTCGTTAAATGCACAAATTTACTTTCCTTTTCTGCCATCTAATTTCTTTTGAAACAAATAAAACAATAGTGTATCCCACTGATCCACTGCTTCACCTTAAGCTTTTAATGCATTCATACTCTCATTAGAGTCATTGTAAAAACGTTTAATCTCATTCAATGTTGGTGCTTTAATTGATTGATCAGCAACTACCAAAAAAAAGATCGCAGTTTGTGATTGCTAATAAAGGTGCCCACTTGATTGATATGGTAGTCATAAAATAGTTTTAATAAATTATAAATAACCAAACCAAATAAAAATACCTCATATATACAAATCAATTGGTTTTTTTTTCAAAGTAATTCAATTTTTTCATATCGACATAAAAGATGGCGCACCCTGTACAAAAATTAAAACCAAAAAAAATTTTTGTTTACTTTTAATAATTTTAAAAATTGCGCTGAAAAATTGGACCTGGACGGTGCTGTCCATTCTGGTTCTTCTATTTATCTGAAACACAAAAACCACAAAAATTATTAATCGGTATGGCTATACCTATGTTCCGTACTAGAATAAAAAAATATTGACAAAATGGCGCGGTTTTGAATTTTTCACTCTCAAAATCGGAAATAAAAAAAATTCGAAATACCTCAAATAATAATATGACTCCAGTACGGGCGATAGCCATTGATGTTGTGAACAACATATTAAAATTTCAGACGATTCGGTTGAATAGTTTTTGTTTTTTTGACAACACCAGGCCGAAAAAAGTAGTTTTGAGATAATTGCGTTTAAAGTTTTGAGAGTGGCCGCGTGACGAATCCGTTTGATTAACAAGACAAACCAATCAGTGTGAGACAATGTCAAGAATCTGAACTACCTACGCAAAGTGCGCATAAACTTGATGACCCATAAATGAAACTTTAATATTTACATGTGAAAACATAGTCACGTACAAACTTTTACACTAAAATATAAAGAAAAACCAAAAACCAACGAGCCTTCGTGATTTAACTTTCCAGAGGTGAAGTCAAAGACAACAGAACAAAAAACAGTAGTGATAAGGTGCATATACCTATATGTGACGTCCCGAACAACTAAAGGGAGCTGAGACGAGCAGCACATTTCGTAACAACAACAGTATTAATTTGAGTGCTCTGAGGACGCCAAATATAACCCTGTAACCTTTGTAGAAACGACATTATTTAAGAGCACCGTTTTAACAGCAGTGTGTTACTTCGTCATTTTAAATTTTGTTGCATTATTGAGTACTTTTGTTGCACTACACTTTTTGAATGAGGTATATTGGTAATTAGGGAATGTAGATGCTTTAGCTATGATGCAAGCAGATCGACTTGAAAACATAAGACAGCTTCATAGAAACTTTGAAAAGAACGCCACTACTAGAAAAACTAAGTCATATTGTCAGGTGCGTCTGGCAAAACCGGAATTTTGCAAAAAGAGTTTTCGGAGATTCACAAATTTTTTGAACGTTAAAAAGCCGAACGTCAGTTATTTTAGTTTGAAGAAAGATCAAAATGAAGAAAAGTTTTTTTCCAGCTATGTATGTGGATACTTGTTGCTTCTTTACTGAAGGAACTGCTTCTGTTTCATTCCAATTCCTTTACATGTGAATATGTATGTCGATACTTGTTGCTTCTTTACTGGAGTAACTGCTTCTGTTTCATTCCAATTCATCTTCTATATACAATATATAAAAATTCAGCCGTTTTTCGCGTTGTGATGAACTTTGCGGAGAATGGCTCAACCGATTTTAACCAAACTTTGCCACATTGAAGAGACACATGTGGAAATTTTAAGAATCGGATACCAGGGTCTCGAGAAATAGGCCAAAACGTGGACCCGGGTAACCCTAGGATGTGTTTGTACAATATGGGTAGCAAATGGAAGCTGCTGATGATTGCTGTAGTATAGAGTACTTTTCATACCGTTACGTAACTATGGTCTCGAGATATAGGCCAAAACGTGGACCCGGGTAACCCTAGGATGTGTTTGTACAATATGGGTAGCAAATGGGAGCTGTTGATGATTGCTATAGTATAGAGTATTTTTAATGCCCCTCCGTAACTAGGGTCTCGAGATATAGACCAAAACGTGGACCTGGATAACCCTAGGATGTGTTTGAACCACATGAGTATCCATTGTAAGTTGTTGATAAATGCTAACGAAAAGAGGACTTTTCTTTTCGCTGGGTAACTAAGGACTCCAGATATAGACCAATTGGGAACTCGCCTTCAGGTTAAGAGATTGCATTCTTATGTACTACAACCAGTTAAAATGGTATATTCACATAACAATATAATCTTTTTACCTGAGGGCGAGTTCCCAATTGAAAAATCAGAAACAGAGAATCGGCCGTTGGAATGTATCAAACAACTTTTTTATTGTACTTACCATTCTACTTCCACTCATTTCGATGCAAGAATAAGCACAAAGTATTTTTATTTGAGAATGGCACATTTTGTTCGCGCTTACATTTTGTGTGAAGAGATATGTGCGCGTACTCAAAAATATTAATCAGCATGATAAAAACAAATCAAATCCTCATTACTTATTTCCTTCATGGTAAACGTTTCAAAAATTTCACCACTCATCTATATATATAAAAATTCAGCCGTTTTTCGCGTTGTGATGAACTTTACGGAGAATGGCTCAACCGATTTTAACCAAAGAGACACATGTGGAGAAGGTTTGTAACTATGTTTGGTTAAAATCTCCTTTACTTGTTCGTCAACACACAGTATACACGAGGCATTTACACACATACATTTTACTCACATACATATGTAAAAGTTAACGCAGCAGTATTTATGCCTAAATTTTCATTCCATTACATACATTTCAATGGAATGCAAACATACATACATATAAAGCGTTTTTCTGTAAGAGCGCTTCAATTTTTTTTTGAATAAAACACAAACGGTTTGACTTTTTTAACTAATCTTTTTTTTTTTGGAGTTTGAACATATACATTTAAGTATGAAATTCGATTTCTTTTTCATGACCACCGCGTGCACGTTTTACGAAGTCCAATCGTTTAACCCAATTTTCGACCACTCTTTTGCATAAATCGGCCGAAATTCCAGCAATTTCGCGTTCACTATTGGCTCTGAGCTCACAAATCGTCGCCGGCTTGTTACTGTAGACCAATGACTTCACATAACCCCAAAGAAAATAGTCTAGAGGCGTCAAATCACACGAGCGCGGCGGCCATTCGACCGGTCCACTTCTGGAAATAATGCGCTCATCGAACTTACTCTTCAACAAATCAATTGTAGCGTGTGCTGTGTGGCTTGTGGCCCCGTCCTGTTGAAACCACATGTCATCTAAGTCCATACCATTCAATTGCGGCCAAAAATAATCGTTTATCATGTCGCGATATCGATTTCCATTCACAGTAACGTGGCGATCGTTCTCGTCAACGAAAAAATATGGGCCAATTACGCCGCCGGCATGTAAACCGCACCAAACAGTGATTTTTTCGGGATGCAACGGTGCCTCATGAATCACGTGTGGATTGCTTTCTGCCCAGTAACGCATATTTTGCTTGTTGACAAAGCCATTGAGCCAAAAGTGAGCTTCATCACTGAAGATAATTTTTTGGAATTATTTGGATTTAAAGTAGCAGCAACAGAACGATTATTTTCATAAAAAATTTGCACGATTTGCAATCGTTGCTCATGTGTGTAGCGTTCCATGATGAAATGTATACTAATGAAATTTACAAATGACAAGCGAAAAATAAAAAATATTGCGTCGTTCGCCCTCCCTATTGGAAAAAAGTTGAAGCGCACCTATTGAAAAACGCCTTACATATATTCATAGAATAGAAACATACAAACTAGCAGGCACAGCTGTAGCTGACCGCCTGCAATAATTAATTGTAACACAATGCTGCTGTGACTAACTTAACACTTTGATTAAATACTTCTTCTTAACACCCACACTTCGGGATAATCGAAGCAAAACCATTAGCTCAACGAACCTGAACAGGTCGTCGCTAAAAAAGTACTTAAGCAAGGCCGTTTTCTTAGAAGATTACCAAAGGTTATCGGTAATAGTGCATAGTGAAAGTAAGTGTTAAAACTAACAAGAAAGTGTGTTATTTGGTAAAGTGTTCAAGTGAAGCAGTTTCCAGGCATCAACCAAAGAGATAAAAAAAGTGCGTCAGAAATATTTAAGAGAAGAGATTGTTTTCACATTTTCCAACGACATTTTCACGAAAAATTTCGAAAATATATATTAATTTTGCAAATGATTGATAACAAGTGAAACAGTGAATAAATGGTGTACACACAACAGAAATCGGCAAAAATAATTAATATTTTAGAAGCTTTTACTTAAGATATTTAAGAAAAGAGATTGTTTTCACACTTTCTGTAGATATTTTCAAGAAAAATTTCAAAAATATATATTATTTTTGCTGATCATTTCCCATTTCTGTTCTGTGTAATTTTCATTTGAACGCGTGCTCACAGTTCAATTATATTTTTGAAAGATGGCGCTAACAGTATGTTAATTTGAATTCCAGTTTAAAAACAAGAAAAGTAGCAATCAAGAGCTCAGAGTGACATAAAAGAAATGCCAAGAGGTAGAAGACATGCTAACATCGGACGTAATACACGTCACATTAGAAATGTGCAAACTCACAGACTAAATGAAAGTGAGGAAAATCATGCTAATAGATTAAGTCAACAAAGAGATCGTACTAGGTCACGTTCTCAAAATCGGCCAATAAATATCAATTCTGTAAATTTGAATGGTGCCGCATTTCAATATAATCCAGAACTTGATTATTCATCTCACAAATACGTTGTCATTGGAAGTATGGATAAAATTTGCGCATTTGGTCAAGCATTAAAATTCAAAACTGAAACACCAGGCATGTGTTGCGCTGCAGGAAAAGTTCGTTTACCAGACATACAATATCCGCCCGAACCATTAGCTACATTATTATCGGGAACATCATCTCATTCCAAACATTTTCTTGAAAAATTTTCTACATATTATATAATTCATGTTTTCAAATGACATCGTTTGGTGCTGGAAAAATTATAACCGATAACTTCATGCCAACGTTCAAGGTAATACATAAACTTCAACGTTCAACAACATTCGCTGACACATCTAATGAATCATTCGATTTTATAGACACAAATTATGGCTTTTTTCAGATTCAAGGGCAAGCATATCACTTAATAGGTTCATTACTACCACTAGCCAATCAAGATTCAAAATTTTTGCAAATTTATTTCATTAATGACAACGATGATGTACTTGAAGCACGGTGTGCAATTTCCAGAAATATAAACAGAGTCATTATGAGAGAGTTACAAGATTTATTACACACATACAATGTTTTGGTGCAAAGTTTTAAAACAACAATCGAAAGATTGTCATCTGATAATCATAAAATTAAAATTGATGCAAATAAAACGCCTGCCGGCGAACATCGTGGAAGATACAATCAACCAACTTCAAGCAACGAGGTTGCAATTGTTATATCTGGAGATGAATTTCAACCAAGAGATATGGTTTTGCAAAGAAGAAATGATACATTGCAACGTGTTAATGAAATGCATCGAAAATATGATGCATTACAATATCCTCTTATGTTCTGTCGTGGTGAAGATGGTTATTCGATTGATATAAAACAAATACATCCAGCAAATGGTCAAGAAACAAATAAAACTGCAAGCGCAATGAATTATTATGCACACAGAATCATGATAAGAGAAAATCAAGATAATCACACTTCAAAATGTCGTAAATTATTTCATCAGTATATTGTTGACATGTATGCGAAAATAGAAACAGAACGATTGAATTTCATTAGATTCAACCAAAGAAAATTACGCTGTGACGAATACATACATTTACGAGATGCAATTAACAATGATACCACCGTTGATAACATTGGTCAAATGGTAGGATTACCTTCATCATATACAGACAGTCCAAGGCATATGCATGAATACGCCCAAGATGCAATGTGTTATGTCAGAAATTATGGTGATGATATTAAGAATCATTTATATACTGGGCAATCAGCTACTGATAGGCATGACATTACTGCAAGAGTGTTTAGACGAAAGCTACAGTCTCTAATGGATTTCATTGTAAAACATAAAGTTTACGGAGATGAACAATGTTTCATGTATTCTGTGGAATGGCAAAAAAGAGGCTTGCCTCATGCACATATTTTGATTTGGTTAAAACAAAAACTAACCACAGATAAAATTGATCATATTATATGTGCTGAAATTCCAGATATAAATGGAGATCCAGAATTACATACTACTGTAACCAAAAACATGATTCATGGACCGTGTGGTACGTTAAATCAAAATTCTCCATGTATGGTTGATGGAAAATGTTCAAAAAATTACCCAAGGCAATTAATTTCTGAAACAATGACTGGAAATGATGGATATCCATTGTACCGTAGAAGATCACCAGAAGATAATGGAAAAACAGTCACTGTGAAAATAAATAACCAAGATGTGGAGATCGATAACCGTTGGATAGTTCCGTATTCCAAATTATTATCGAAAACATTTAACGCACATATAAATGCTGAATATTGTAACTCCGTAAAATCCATCAAATACATATGCAAATATATCAATAAAGAAAGTGACATGGCAGTATTTGGAGTTGTAAATCGAAATGATGCAAGTAGTAATTACCAAATGGGAAGATACATTAGTAGCAACGAAGCAGTTTGGAGAATATTATCATTTCCGATTCATGATCGCCATCCAGCTGTTATTCATTTGTCAGTCACTTTAGAAAATGAACAAAGTGTTTATTTCACTGAAAATACTGCTCAACAAATGGCCGAACGACCACCAGCAACAACCCTAACTGCATTTTTCAACTTATGTGAAACAGATTCATTTGCAAGAACATTGCTTTATTCAAATGTTCCTAAATATTATACTTGGAATGCATCATCAAGGTCCTGGGTACGAAGGCAACGAGGAATACCTGTAGATGGATATCCAGGTGTTCATTTGGGTGATGCAATAGGACGACTTTACACTGTGCATCCAAGTAAAGTGGAATGTTTCTATTTACGTTTACTCTTAGTTGATATTCCCGGCCCAAGATCATTCGAAAGTTTGAAACGAGTTAATAGTCATCTTTGTTGTACTTATCAGCAAGCATGCAAAGTATTGAATTTACTTGAAAATGATAATCAGTGGGATGCAACTCTTATGGATGCATGTGCAACAAGTTCTCCACACCAAATAAGAACACTATTTGCCATCATTATTGCTACATGTTTCCCAGCAAACCCAAAAGAATTGTGGAGTACTTACCAAGAATACATGACAGAAGATAACCTACATCAAGTACGTCGCATTACTGCAAATCCAAATTTGAATTATACAGATGAATTATATAATGAGGCATTAATTAAAATCGAAGACTTTTGCCTGATGATTGCAAATAAAGCTCTGAATGAGTTAGGTATGATCGCACCAAATCGTCCGATGCATGATGCATACAATGCAGAATTAAGACGTGAAAAAGAATATGATCTAAATGATCTGAACACTTTTGTAACAACAAACCTACCACAATTAAACACAGAACAAAGGCTGGCATATGACACAATTATAGACAATGTTGCAAATAAAAGAGGAGGAATATTCTTCTTAGATGCACCAGGTGGGACTGGAAAAACATTTTTGTTGTCGTTAATTTTGGCCACCATTCGATCACAGAATAATATTGCATTGGCTTTGGCATCATCTGGAATAGCGGCAGCTTTATTGGACGGCGGTCGCACTGCACATTCTGCATTAAAGTTAACATTAAATATGCAAGTAAATGAAGAACCAACTTGTAACATTTGTAAAAATTCTGGAATGGGAAAGGTTTTACAAACATGTAGAATTATTGTATGGGATGAATGTACGATGGCTCATAAAAAATCACTGAAAGCCTTACATAGAACACTGAAAGATTTTCGAAATAACACAAACATATTTGGTGGTGCACTAATTCTATTGGCCGGTGATTTTCGACAAACTTTGCCAGTTATTCCCAAATCAACAGCAGCTGATGAATTGAGAGCGTGCCTTAAATCTTCTAATCTGTGGAGATGTGTTCAAAAACTCACATTATTTTTATTTATTTATTGAAAAGAGTAAAATTTATAAATAATTATTCCACTTAAAGGTAACAAGGAACAAGCACTGGCTGCTAAGGCCTTCGGCTATTGTTTTAAATGGTTAATACTATATATCAAGACGAGAAAAGGAAATAATTATATTATAATAGGTTTATTATACGCTAGATTCGAGATAAAAATATATTATATCTACACTGGAGAAGATGAAGATAGTACAATAGAAGGTATGTGGAGTTAACCACTACTATACACACCAGATAACTTAGAAGTCTATGAAGTTAAATTTTTAATTTACAGCAAGAAACGAATTGGCTTATGATACTAATATTATAGTCCGTTGTCTGCTTCAAAAGTTCAGATGGTTTGATATTTCTAAACACCGATGATCTAATATTTTGGATTCCTGAACATATATCCATGAAGTGCGATACGTTGAATTCGCTAAATCCACAAAACGGGCACGGAGGTTTCGGCAAACCGTTTAGCAAATACGAGTGGGTTGAAATTGTATGGCCAATTCTCAGACGAACAACGGTCTTAATATTCCGGCATGAAGAATTTGACGGGTATTGGTTTTTCGATCTCGAGAGATTGAAGGATTTGTAGTGATGTTGGTACTGGTTCCATTTGTTCAGGGAACTTTCATAATTGGTACGCTTTACCAGCTTTTTTATATCTTCTGGATGATTGTATTCGAACATGTACAATGGCTCTTTGGTTGCCTCCTTAGCTCTACTATCGGCCTGTTCGTTACCTTCGATGCCACTGTGACCCGGGACCCACATAAGTTTGATTGAACCTTTTTTTTGTGTGAGCATGTTGCGCATTTTTGTTATTACTGGAGAGTTATTAGCTGGGTTCAGAATAGCCTCGATTGTTGATTTGCTGTCACTGCATATTATATATTGATGGTTTTTTTGGGACGCAAAGTGTACCGCCTCAAGTAACGCAGCAGCTTCGGCTGTGAAAGTTGAGCAGTAACTTGGTAAAACTCCAACGGTTATAGTGGTACCTATTTCGTTTGTTACGGCAAATGAAGTACAGGTATCGGTTTTAGATCCGTCAGTAAATATTATAACAGGTCCCAGTCTGATTTCAAAGGAGAAACAGTTTCAAGATATAATTGTTTGAATTCATCGGGGCCAGTAATATTTTTTTGATGATGCATTAAATTATTTATGGCTAAATAGCTTGGTACGATCCAATCTGGATGAGACGGGTTTTCTACGAGAATTGGGGATAGAAGTATGTTCAGTTCTTTGGCTTGATTTAAAATTTCTGAAATCGTTGATTTTCGGCCATTTTTACTTGTATTGTGTTGACATGAAGAAACGCATTCAAACAAAAGCTTGTTTCTGCAATATAGAACTCTAGGGATACACATCAGCGTGTTATTTGATACCCTTTCCACGAGGGTAGGTAGACCAGCTTCCACTAAGATGGCATAAATGGGAGAAGTAGGGAAGGCTCTAATGCTCCTTCTAGCAGCTGCGTGATAAGGCGCTTCTAGGCGTTTCAGATGGGTGTATGCGCAATGTCCGTAAATAGCTTATCCGAAGTCTATCTTAGATAACATGAAAGCTCTAGTTATATTTACCAACGTTTGTGTATGAACTAGACAGTGTTTTGAAGACAAGTACTTAATTATATTTAGTCTTGATAATAAGCTTATTCTAATATGTTCACAATGATGCTTATAAGTTAATTTTTTATCAAATATAATTCCGAGTACTTTTAGGGTGTTAGTGTGAGGAAAAGTGACGTTAGAAAAGGATATTGAGGGGAAAGTACACTTATGTTTACGACAAATGTGAAAAGTGGAGCTTTTGTTAATAGACATACTTGCTCCTGATGATTTCGACCAAAGCTCGAGTTTAGAGAGGATGTCAGTGAATGAGTTTTTGACCGTTGTTAAATCGGAAGTTTTGGAGAAAATCAGCACGTCGTCTGCATAAGCAAAGTGTTCGATATTTGCGTTTAAGGATATGATAGAGCTGACTTCTTTGAACGCTATTATGAACAAGATTACAGAAAGAGGAGACGCTTGGGGTATTCCGTTGAAAAGTGGGAGAATGTTAGACTCATTGTTGTTTACACGCACGAAGAATTTGCGATTACATAAGTATGATCTTATAACTTTGTAAATTTTTTCTCCGACTTTCCAGCGACTAAGCTCTTCCAAGACAACGTGCGAGCCAATTCTATCATACGCCTTTTCAAAGTCTATACTAAGTACTGAAACATGGTTTCTGTTTGCTAAGGCTGTTGAGGCAAAGTTTTCAAAGATAAGCAGTGGATCTATAACGCCTAAGTTTTTCTGGAATGCCAACTGATTTGGACTTAGGAGGTTTTTTTGCTGGGCAAACCATACAAGACGTCGAGCAATGATCTTCTCCAAAACTTTCGAGATGCAAGGCAACAGGGATATAGGCCTGAAATTGGAAATGAGGGAGTTTGGTTTGGGAATCGGGATTATTGCAGCAATTTTCCATGATTGTGGAAATGTTCCTTGTTCTAATATCGAATTGTACAAATTAACAACGCGCGATTTTAAGGCGAATGGCAAATGCTTTAAGATATTGTACGTTATTCTATCAGAACCTGGTGTTTTGCCTGACAACGAAGAAAGAGTTAAGTAAAATTCTTCTAAAGTTATGCGAGAATCTAAACAGAGAGCTTCGTAAGAGGGTGAGGAATTGTGATAATATTTCGGTACTATATTTGACTTATATAATTCATGTTTTCAAATGACATCTTTTGGTGCTGGAAAAATTATAACCGATAACTTCATGCCAACGTTCAAGGTAATACATAAACTTCAACGTTCAACAACATTCGCTGACACATCTAATGAATCATTCGATTTTATGGACACAAATTATGGCTTTTTTCAGATTCAAGGGCAAGCATATCACTTAATAGGTTCATTACTACCACTAGCCAATCAAGATTCAAAATTTTTGCAAATTTATTTCATTAATGACAACGATGATGTACTTGAAGCACGGTGTGCAATTTCCAGAAATATAAACAGAGTCATTATGAGAGAGTTACAAGATTTATTACACACATACAATGTTTTGGTGCAAAGTTTTAAAACAACAATCGAAAGATTGTCATCTGTTAATCATAAAATTAAAATTGATGCAAATAAAACGCCTGCCGGCGAACATCGTGGAAGATACAATCAACCAACTTCAAGCAACGAGGTTGCAATTGTTATATCTGGAGATGAATTTCAACCAAGAGATATGGTTTTGCAAAGAAGAAATGATACATTGCAACGTGTTATTGAAATGCATCGAAAATATCCTCTTATGTTCTGTCGTGGTGAAGATGGTTATTCGATTGATATAAAACAAATACATCCAGCAAATGGTCAAGAAACAAATAAAACTGTAAGCGCAATGAATTATTATGCACACAGAATCATGATAAGAGAAAATCAAGATAATCACACTTCAAAATGTCGTAAATTATTTCATCAGTATATTGTTGACATGTATGCGAAAATAGAAACAGAACGATTGAATTTCATTAGATTCAACCAAAGAAAATTACGCTGTGACGAATACATACATTTACGAGATGCAATTAACAATGATACCACCGTTGATAACATTGGTCAAATGGTAGGATTACCTTCATCATATACAGACAGTCCAAGGCATATGCATGAATACGCCCAAGATGCAATGTGTTATGTCAGAAATTATGGTCGACCCGACTTATTCATAACTTTCACATGCAATCCGAAATGGGATGATATTAAGAATCATTTATACACTGGGCAATCAGCTACTGATAGGCATGACATTACTGCAAGAGTGTTTAGACGAAAGCTACAGTCTCTAATGGATTTCATTGTAAAACATAAAGTTTACGGAGATGAACAATGTTTCATGTATTCTGTGGAATGGCAAAAAAGAGGCTTGCCTCATGCACATATTTTGATTTGGTTAAAACAAAAACTAACCACAGATAAAATTGATCATATTATATGTGCTGAAATTCCAGATATAAATGAAGATCCAGAAACCAAAAACATGATTCATGGACCGTGTGGTACGTTAAATCAAAATTCTCCATGTATGGTTGATGGAAAATGTTCAAAAAATTACCCAAGGCAATTAATTGCTGAAACAATGACTGGAAATGATGGATATCCATTGTACCGTAGAAGATCACCAGAAGATAATGGAAAAACAGTCACTGTGAAAATAAATAACCAAGATGTGGAGATCGATAACCGTTGGATAGTTCCGTATTCCAAATTATTATCGAAAACATTTAACGCACATATAAATGCTGAATATTGTAACTCCGTAAAATCCATCAAATACATATGCAAATATATCAATAAAGGAAGTGACATGGCAGTATTTGGAGTTGTAAATCGAAATGATGCAAGTAGTAATTACCAAATGGGAAGATACATTAGTAGCAACGAAGCAGTTTGGAGAATATTATCATTTCCGATTCATGATCGCCATCCAGCTGTTATTCATTTGTCAGTCACTTTAGAAAATGAACAAAGTGTTTATTTCACTGAAAATACTGCTCAACAAATGGCCGAACGACCACCAGCAACAACCCTAACTGCATTTTTCAACTTATGTGAAACAGATTCATTTGCAAGAACATTGCTTTATTCAAATTTTCCTAAATATTATACTTGGAATGCATCATCAAGGTCCTGGGTACGAAGGCAACGAGGAATACCTGTAGATGGATATCCAGGTGTTCATTTGGGTGATGCAATCGGACGACTTTACACTGTGCATCCAAGTAAAGTGGAATGTTTCTATTTACGTTTACTCTTAGTTGATATTCCCGGCCCAAGATCATTCGAAAGTTTGAAACGAGTTAATGGTCATCTTTGTTGTACTTATCAGCAAGCATGCCAAGTATTGAATTTGCTTGAAAATGATAATCAGTGGGATGCAACTCTTATGGATGCATGTGCAACAAGTTCTCCACACCAAATAAGAACACTATTTGCCATCATTATTGCTACATGTTTCCCAGCAAACCCAAAAGAATTGTGGAGTACTTACCAAGAATACATGACAGAAGATAACCTACATCAAGTACGTCGCATTACTGCAAATCCAAATTTGAATTATACAGATGAATTATATAATGAGGCATTAATTAAAATCGAAGACTTTTGCCTGATGATTGCAAATAAAGCTCTGAGTGAGTTAGGTATGATCGCACCAAATCGTCCGATGCATGATGCATACAATGCAGAATTAAGACGTGAAAAAGAATATGATCGAAATGATCTGAACACTTTTGTAACAACAAACCTACCAAAATTAAACACAGAACAAAGGCAGGCATATGACACAATTATAGACAATGTTGCAAATGAAAGAGGAGGAATATTCTTCTTAGATGCACCAGGTGGGACTGGAAAAACATTTTTGTTGTTGTTAATTTTGGCCACCATTCGATCACAGAATAATATTGCATTGGCTTTGGCATCATCTGGAATAGCGGCAACTTTATTGGACGGCGGTCGCACTGCACATTCTGCATTAAAGTTAACATTAAATATGCAAGTAAATGAAGAACCAACTTGCAACATTTCTAAAAATTCTGGAATGGGAAAGGTTTTACAAACATGTAGAATTATTGTATGGGATGAATGTACGATGGCTCATAAAAAATCACTGAAAGCCTTACATAGAACACTGAAAGATTTTCGAAATAACACAAACATATTTGGTGGTGCACTAATTCATAGAAGAAATAAAAACACTGCGATGAGCTCATATTGTAATCACTAGACTGCGAGAAGAGGAAACACAACCGAACGCCAAGAGTGCTAGTCACATTAACTACTAATGTTCGTGTGCAGTTACAGAATGATCCAACAGCTGCTGAATTTTCCGAACATTTGTTGCAAATTGGAAATGGACGAAAGCCAATTGATAAGAATAGAGACATGATCACACTTCCACCTAATTTTTGTACCGTGACAGAATCAAGAGTACAATTAGTGCAAAATGTATTCCCAAATATTGCACAAAACTATCGAAATCAAGATTGGCTAAGCGAGAGAGCTATATTAGCTGCCAAAAGTATCGATGTCAATGAAATCAATGCCAGTATTTTGACTCAAATTCCAGGTGAAGTTGTCACCTATAAATCAATTGATTCAATCACTAATCCCGACGATGTAGGGAATTATCCAATTGAATTTTTGAATTCACTTAATTTGCCTGGCTTGCCACCACATCGTTTGCAAATGAAAGTCGGCGCAGTGATCATTATGTTTCGAAATATCAATCAGCCGAAACCATGCAATGGGACAAGATTAGCAGTGAAACGGACAATGAACAATGTAATTGAAGCAACAATTTTGAAAGGCAAATTTAAAGGTGAAGATGTTTTGATTCCGCGCATTCCAATGATTTCAACTGATTTCCCTTTTGATTTTAAGCGACTTCAATTTCCCATTCGCCTTGCTTTTGCTATTACAATCAATAAGTCTCAAGGTCAAACACTTCAATTATGTGGAATCGACCTTACTTATCCATGCTTTGGACATGGGCAACTGTATGTAGGGTGTTCTCGAGTAGGGAAACCATCGTTACTTTATATATATACACCGCATGAAAATAAAACCAAAAATTTTGTGTATCAGAAGGCTTTAGAATAAGTTGTTAGTTTACAATCATTAGAGTAAGTCACTAAAATAAATAAAACATTGTTACTAGAATAAGTCACAAAATAATGGACGAGCATGAATTAAATGATGAAACAAGAAAAAAACAAAGCACACTTTTCATTTATATTTTTCTTTCACCCAGCGAAGCGGGTGAGGGTCCGCTAGTTTACATGTAAATATGTAAAGGGTGCTTTTTTTAGAGGTTAGGTTTTCAAGTTGGCACTACTTTTTTCGTAGATGGTCTTTTTGACAGCTGTCACTTGATTTATGCTCAGTTTGGTTTGCCATTTCATAATGAATAGACTTACACCTGAATAAGCGCGTCGCACGTTCGTTGAATGGGCCCAAAACGAGATGGCCACCGATCCCGATTTTCACAAGAAAATTTTGTTCAGCGATGAAGCTCACTTTTGGTTGAATGGGTATGTCAATAAGCAAAATTGTCGCATTTGGAGTGACCATAATCCACAAGCCATTGCTGAGACGCCGTTACATCCTCAAAAAGTCACTGTTTGGTGTGCTCTATGGGCAGAGGGAATCATTGGTCCATATTTCTTTAAAAATGAAGCCGGCCATAATGTTACAGTCAATGGAGAGCGCTATAGAGCCATGATTAATGACTTTTTCGTGCCTGAATTGGACGATGTTGATGTGGACGACCTTTGGTTCCAACAAGACAACGCTACATGCCATACAGCCAACGCAACAATCGATTTATTGAAGGAAACTTTTGGTGAGCGCATTATCTCGCGCCGTGGACCTGTGGCGTGGCCTCCAAGATCGTGCGATATAACACCGCTGGACTATTTCTTGTGGGGCTATGTGAAGTCGCTTGTCTACGCAGATAAGCCCGAGACGATTGACGTCTTGGAAGAGAATATTCGGCGCGTTATTGCTGACATACGGCCCCAATTGCTGCAAAAAGTGGTCGAAAATTGGGCCACTCGGCTGGAATTTGCAAACCCTTATCTTTATAATAAAGCTAATTTCTTGGCCATAACATTAAATTATATACGTTTTATTTCATCTTAAAAACCTAACCTCTAAAAAAACACCCTTTATGTCGTACATGTATGTATCGCGAACGCACTGTTCAACTGAGACAGAATCGATGTTTTTTATACACTCAATATTTTGTAAATTGTACTATTCACTTTGACAATGTACTTTCCGCAACTTGGCTTTTATTTGCAATTTACATCTGATTCTTCCAATATTTTTAATAAATTTAGTGCACTAAACTGCTGCACAATATGTTTAACCGAGATAGACCCGGCGCGATTAGGCTTCTTTGTTTAAATTTACATATGTACTTAACTACCATATGTATATGAAGTCACTTAAGATAACACTGTACATTAGGGTGTCCGTTATTTACCAATTTGATTATTTTTTTTGCGACGCTCCCTAAACTTTTAGTTTTCCGTCTAAGAACAATTATCAGATCAAAATCAGCTCTTAATATTCAGAATGAACCTTGCCCCAAACACGATATATTTCCCATGTAGATAACATGGGATTTTGGTACTTTTTGGAATAAACTTTTTTTTTCTCTAGTATGCTAATTTACAGCTATGAAAAACACATATTCTGATGGAAATTGCAACTCTCTACAAAAAAGATCTCATATAATTTTAAGATAAATTGACTCCTTTAAAAGTTAATCGAAGTTAAAGTTGAACTGTGTGTAAATTTCAGACATTTTCACTTTTGCAGCTGCTCTACTAACAACTACAACAAAGACCAATACTACAGCAACAGCATCCGCAACAACAGCTACTCTTGCTCACGCAACACTCGCAATAAACACCAGCACGACAACGAAAGCCTCAGCAGTAACAACCACGGTATCATCAGCGACTAACGCAAAGTCTATTATGTGCACGACACTAAAAACATCTTTTGCTGAGTAACCCAACAACTCAAAGAAAAGCCAAACACCCAAGCGTTTACGCAGTTCTCCAGAAAAAGCAGAAATAAATGCAAACAAGAAAACAAGGAAATTGCTCTCAAAACAACAAGAGCTCACATATTGGCTGAGTAAACCACCGTCAGAGAATAGATTTGATATACTGGACCAAGAGAACGAATTAGAAGAGAATGAAAAAGAAGAGACGCAAACTCTTAATTCAATAACAACAAAGCCCAAATATGTACCAAAGCCACCACCGATCTACGTACAAAAAGTCCAAGTATTAGGCACTCTTATCAAAGCTCTTAATGAATGTATACAAAATAACTATGAACTAAAAGTACTTAAGAACAATGAAATAAAGATACAAACAAAGGAATCAACGCATTATTCACTCCGACCAAAGGAAGAAAAAGGGTTTAAAGTAATTCTGCGCAATATGCATCATTCTACAGACATAAATGACATTAAATCTGAACTCGCTGAATACGGTCATGATGTAACAAATATTTTCAACATCCTCAAAAGCGACTCGAAACAACCTCTACCTTTATTCTCACTGGAAATCAAAACATATAATAACAACAAAGATATATACAATATAACAAATCTATTGCATTGTAAGGTAAAATTCGAGCCCCCACGTCAAATAAGTTCTCTTCCACAATGTTAAATCAAAATTCTCCATGTATGGTTGATGGAAAATGTTCAAAAAATTACCCAAGGCAATTAATTTCTGAAACAATGACTGGAAATGATGGATATCCATTGTACCGTAGAAGATCACCAGAAGATAATGGAAAAACAGTCACTCTGAAAATAAATAATCAAGATGTGGAGATCGATAACCGTTGGATAGTTCCGTATTCCAAATTATTATCGAAAACATTTAACGCACATATAAATGCTGAATATTGTAACTCCGTAAAATCCATCAAATACATATGCAAATATATCAATAAAGGAAGTGACATGGCAGTATTTGGAGTTGTAAATCGAAATGATGCAAGTAGTAATTACCAAATGGGAAGATACATTAGTAGCAACGAAGCAGTTTGGAGAATATTATCATTTCCGATTCATGATCGCCATCCAGCTGTTATTCATTTGTCAGTCACTTTAGAAAATGAACAAAGTGTTTATTTCACTGAAAATACTGCTCAACAAATGGCCGAACGACCACCAGCAACAACCCTAACTGCATTTTTCAACTTATGTGAAACAGATTCATTTGCAAGAACATTGCTTTATTCAAATTTTCCTAAATATTATACTTGGAATGCATCATCAAGGTCCTGGGTACGAAGGCAACGAGGAATACCTGTAGATGGATATCCAGGTGTTCATTTGGGTGATGCAATCGGACGACTTTACACTGTGCATCCAAGTAAAGTGGAGTGTTTCTATTTACGTTTACTCTTAGTTGATATTCCCGGCCCAAGATCATTCGAAAGTTTGAAACGAGTTAATGGTCATCTTTGTTGTACTTATCAGCAAGCATGCCAAGTATTGAATTTGCTTGAAAATGATAATCAGTGGGATGCAACTCTTATGGATGCATGTGCAACAAGTTCTCCACACCAAATAAGAACACTATTTGCCATCATTATTGCTACATGTTTCCCAGCAAACCCAAAAGAATTGTGGAGTACTTACCAAGAATACATGACAGAAGATAACCTACATCAAGTACGTCGCATTACTGCAAATCCAAATTTGAATTATACAGATGAATTATATAATGAGGCATTAATTAAAATCGAAGACTTTTGCCTGATGATTGCAAATAAAGCTCTGAGTGAGTTAGGTATGATCGCACCAAATCGTCCGATGCATGATGCATACAATGCAGAATTAAGACGTGAAAAAGAATATGATCGAAATGATCTGAACACTTTTGTAACAACAAACCTACTAAAATTAAACACAGAACAAAGGCAGGCATATGACACAATTATAGACAATGTTGCAAATGAAAGAGGAGGAATATTCTTCTTAGATGCACCAGGTGGGACTGGAAAAACATTTTTGTTGTTGTTAATTTTGGCCACCATTCGATCACAGAATAATATTGCATTGGCTTTGGCATCATCTGGAATAGCGGCAGCTTTATTGGACGGCGGTCGCACTGCACATTCTGCATTAAAGTTAACATTAAATATGCAAGTAAATGAAGAACCAACTTGCAACATTTCTAAAAATTCTGGAATGGGAAAGGTTTTACAAACATGTAGAATTATTGTATAGGATGAATGTACGATGGCTCATAAAAAATCACTGAAAGCCTTACATAGAACACTGAAAGATTTTCGAAATAACACAAACATATTTGGTGGTGCACTAATTCATAGAAGAAATAAAAACACTGCGATGAGCTCATATTGTAATCACTAGACTGCGAGAAGAGGAAACACAACCGAACGCCAAGAGTGCTAGTCACATTAACTACTAATGTTCGTGTGCAGTTACAGAATGATCCAACAGCTGCTGAATTTTCCGAACATTTGTTGCAAATTGGAAATGGACGAAAGCCAATTGATAAGAATAGAGACATGATCACACTTCCACCTAATTTTTGTACCGTGACAGAATCAAGAGTACAATTAGTGCAAAATGTATTCCCAAATATTGCACAAAACTATCGAAATCAAGATTGGCTAAGCGAGAGAGCTATATTAGCTGCCAAAAGTATCGATGTCAATGAAATCAATGCCAGTATTTTGACTCAAATTCCAGGTGAAGTTGTCACCTATAAATCAATTGATTCAATCACTAATCCCGACGATGTAGTGAATTATCCAATTGAATTTTTGAATTCACTTAATTTGCCTGGCTTGCCACCACATCGTTTGCAAATGAAAGTCGGCGCAGTGATCATTATGTTTCGAAATATTAATCAGCCGAAACCATGCAATGGGACAAGATTAGCAGTGAAACGGACAATGAACAATGTAATTGAAGCAACAATTTTGAAAGGCAAATTTAAAGGTGAAGATGTTTTGATTCCGCGCATTCCAATGATTTCAACTGATTTCCCTTTTGATTTTAAGCGACTTCAATTTCCCATTCGCCTTGCTTTTGCTATTACAATCAATAAGTCTCAAGGTCAAACACTTCAATTATGTGGAATCGACCTTACTTATCCATGCTTTGGACATGGGCAACTGTATGTAGGGTGTTCTCGAGTAGGGAAACCATCGTTACTTTATATATATACACCGCATGAAAATAAAACCAAAAATTTTGTGTATCAGAAGGCTTTAGAATAAGTTGTTAGTTTACAATCATTAGAGTAAGTCACTAAAATAAATAAAACATTGTTACTAGAATAAGTCACAAAATAATGGACGAGCATGAATTAAATGATGAAACAAGAAAAGAACAAAGCACACTTTTCATTTATATTTTTCTTTCACCCAGCGAAGCGGGTGAGGGTCCGCTAGTTTACATGTAAATATGTAAAGGGTGCTTTTTTTAGAGGTTAGGTTTTCAAGTTGGCACTACTTTTTTCGTAGATGGTCTTTTTGACAGCTGTCACTTGATTTATGCTCAGTTTGGTTTGCCATTTCATAATGAATAGACTTACACCTGAATAAGCGCGTCGCACGTTCGTTGAATGGGCCCAAAACGAGATGGCCACCGATCCCGATTTTCACAAGAAAATTTTGTTCAGCGATGAAGCTCACTTTTGGTTGAATGGGTATGTCAATAAGCAAAATTGTCGCATTTGGAGTGAACATAATCCACAAGCCATTGCTGAGACGCCGTTACATCCTCAAAAAGTCACTGTTTGGTGTGCTCTATGGGCAGAGGGAATCATTGGTCCATATTTCTTTAAAAATGAAGCCGGCCATAATGTTACAGTCAATGGAGAGCGCTATAGAGCCATGATTAATGACTTTTTCGTGCCTGAATTGGACGATGTTGATGTGGACGACCTTTGGTTCCAACAAGACAACGCTACATGCCATACAGCCAACGCAACAATCGATTTATTGAAGGAAACTTTTGGTGAGCGCATTATCTCGCGCCGTGGACCTGTGGCGTGGCCTCCAAGATCGTGCGATATAACACCGCTGGACTATTTCTTGTGGGGCTATGTGAAGTCGCTTGTCTACGCAGATAAGCCCGAGACGATTGACGTCTTGGAAGAGAATATTCGGCGCGTTATTGCTGACATACGGCCCCAATTGCTGCAAAAAGTGGTCGAAAATTGGGCCACTCGGCTGGAATTTGCAAACCCTTATCTTTATAATAAAGCTAATTTCTTGGCCATAACATTAAATTATATACGTTTTATTTCATCTTAAAAACCTAACCTCTAAAAAAAACACCCTTTATGTCGTACATGTATGTATCGCGAACGCACTGTTCAACTGAGACAGAATCGATGTTTTTTATACACTCAATATTTTGTAAATTGTACTATTCACTTTGACAATGTACTTTCCGCAACTTGGCTTTTATTTGCAATTTACATCTGATTCTTCCAATATTTTTAATAAATTTAGTGCACTAAACTGCTGCACAATATGTTTAACCGAGATAGACCCGGCGCGATTAGGCTTCTTTGTTTAAATTTACATATGTACTTAACTACCATATGTATATGAAGTCACTTAAGATAACACTGTACATTAGGGTGTCCGTTATTTACCAATTTGATTATTTTTTTTGCGACGCTCCCTAAACTTTTAGTTTTCCGTCTAAGAACAATTATCAGATCAAAATCAGCTCTTAATATTCAGAATGAACCTTGCCCCAAACACGATATATTTCCCATGTAGATAACATGGGATTTTGGTACTTTTTGGAATAAACTTTTTTTTTCTCTAGTATGCTAATTTACAGCTATGAAAAACACATATTCTGATGGAAATTGCAACTCTCTACAAAAAAGATCTCATATAATTTTAAGATAAATTGACTCCTTTAAAAGTTAATCGAAGTTAAAGTTGAACTGTGTGTAAATTTCAGACATTTTCACTTTTGCAGCTGCTCTACTAACAACTACAACAAAGACCAATACTACAGCAACAGCATCCGCAACAACAGCTACTCTTGCTCACGCAACACTCGCAATAAACACCAGCACGACAACGAAAGCCTCAGCAGTAACAACCACGGTATCATCAGCGACTAACGCAAAGTCTATTATGTGCACGACACTAAAAACATCTTTTGCTGAGTAACCCAACAACTCAAAGAAAAGCCAAACACCCAAGCGTTTACGCAGTTCTCCAGAAAAAGCAGAAATAAATGCAAACAAGAAAACAAGGAAATTGCTCTCAAAACAACAAGAGCTCACATCATGATGCAAAGAATAATGAGATGGCGCCCATCGTGGTCCCGTTACTTTGCGCTCAGCGAATTTGACAACTAGTTAAGTGATTTTAGCTCCAGTATGGCCAGATTACCATTTTCGTAACTTGATTTATGATTTTTTTTTTGTTATTTTTATTATTTTGTGTCTCGGAGTTTTAGTTCTTTCTTCATGACATTTTTCTAGTTGTTCTAATTAAAATGTCATGTTTATAATTTTGTAAAATATGCATTTTTTAATAATTATTTAAATAATTCACTCAGTTTTATTTAGCTTTACTTTTTTTTAACATCTGGTGGCATTGCCCGCGAGTGCAGGTGTTGTTGGTGTTCTTCTGCTTTCGGCAGTCAAATCTCTCTCTCGCTACTGCAGTGTTGCCTAGCTTTGGATATAAAAACGCATTAAAATGCCCATTCAAAGAAAATAACCCAACAAATTTTTATTGAATCACTTAAAGAACTTTGTATGCGTGACAAATTGTCTTTAAAATGTGCGTTTTTTTAAATAAATATGTCATGCTTATGTACAATTTAATTTATGAGGTTTTTCTTAAACGAGACTCTTTTGTTAAGGGAACGGCTTTTTTGTTATATTTGAAGTTATGTAACTAGATAAGGTACTCTTTTTGTAAAAATGTCAGTATGGTTTCTTTAGTATTTTCTGGTAGTTTGTGGCTTATTTTTACAATGAATACAACTCTTAATGTCCTATGTCTCACTAAAGATTTATGACCGGAAGAAACAATTACACCTCTAAGGTTTTAATTCGCATTCAATAAATTCAAAGGCTTTTTAAAATGTGTAAAAAGGTTTTCAATCTTAAGAAGAGTTGGGAGCGGGGCAAATAATATTTTTGCATAACCTTAAATGGAGCCAAAAATTAAATTTGCACTTTCAAATTATCAAATTTTATAAGAGTAAAAAAATTTTCATTAGCACTAAAATCTTCTCAGAGATCTGGTCACATTGCCCATGATTGCGGTTATTGTTGATGTTTATGAATATTCGTTTCTTATTTGAAATGTGCGTTAATAAGAACAAACGGTAACAAACGTTTTAGTGAATATTTACGCAAAAATAAGATATTTCGTGAAAGTGTACTCGTATAAGTGAAAAATAAGAAAACATGAAATGTGCAGTGAAAAATTGTGCTAGTAAGAACCTCAATAAAGCGTGTGATATAAGCTTTTTTATATTATATTTCCGCTCTGCAAACAGTGGATGCATTTCTGCCGGCGAGGAAATGCCTTCAATCGAAAAACGAGCTTTATATGTATGAAGCATTTTACTAGTGATAGCATTGAAGCATTCGGTAGCTTTAAATTAAACGCAAAAAGAAACAAACACGAAACTTCAAAATTTTCGCATTTTCGGTATAAAAAAGCACTAAATTTATTGCGAAGAGCAAATGGTTGGCAATACTGCACAACTCAGCAAACGTGACGACACGTACGCTCTGATGGGCGCAATCTTGTTTATATCATTCTTGAGCTCACATATTGGCTGAGTAAACCACCGTCAGAGAATAGATTTGATATACTGGACCAAGAGAACGAATTAGAAGAGAATGAAAAAGAAGAGACGCAAACTCTTAATTCAATAACAACAAAGCCCAAATATGTACCAAAGCCACCACCGATCTACGTACAAAAAGTCCAAGTATTAGGCACTCTTATCAAAGCTCTTAATGAATGTATACAAAATAACTATGAACTAAAAGTACTTAAGAACAATGAAATAAAGATACAAACAAAGGAATCAACGCATTATTCAGCAACAATAAAACTACTTAAAAACGAAATACTCAATACTATACACTCCGACCAAAGGAAGAAAAAGGGTTTAAAGTAATTCTGCGCAATATGCATCATTCTACAGACATAAATGACATTAAATCTGAACTCGCTGAATACGGTCATGATGTAACAAATATTTTCAACATCCTCAACAGCGACTCGAAACAACCTCTACCTTTATTCTCACTGGAAATCAAAACATATAATAACAACAAAGATATATACAATATAACAAATCTATTGCATTGTAAGGTAAAATTCGAGCCCCCACGTCAAATAAGGTCTCTTCCACAATGTTAAATCAAAATTCTCCATGTATGGTTGATGGAAAATGTTCAAAAAATTACCCAAGGCAATTAATTTCTGAAACAATGACTGGAAATGATGGATATCCATTGTACCGTAGAAGATCACCAGAAGATAATGGAAAAACAGTCACTCTGAAAATAAATAATCAAGATGTGGAGATCGATAACCGTTGGATAGTTCCGTATTCCAAATTATTATCGAAAACATTTAACGCACATATAAATGCTGAATATTGTAACTCCGTAAAATCCATCAAATACATATGCAAATATATCAATAAAGGAAGTGACATGGCAGTATTTGGAGTTGTAAATCGAAATGATGCAAGTAGTAATTACCAAATGGGAAGATACATTAGTAGCAACGAAGCAGTTTGGAGAATATTATCATTTCCGATTCATGATCGCCATCCAGCTGTTATTCATTTGTCAGTCACTTTAGAAAATGAACAAAGTGTTTATTTCACTGAAAATACTGCTCAACAAATGGCCGAACGACCACCAGCAACAACCCTAACTGCATTTTTCAACTTATGTGAAACAGATTCATTTGCAAGAACATTGCTTTATTCAAATTTTCCTAAATATTATACTTGGAATGCATCATCAAGGTCCTGGGTACGAAGGCAACGAGGAATACCTGTAGATGGATATCCAGGTGTTCATTTGGGTGATGCAATCGGACGACTTTACACTGTGCATCCAAGTAAAGTGGAGTGTTTCTATTTACGTTTACTCTTAGTTGATATTCCCGGCCCAAGATCATTCGAAAGTTTGAAACGAGTTAATGGTCATCTTTGTTGTACTTATCAGCAAGCATGCCAAGTATTGAATTTGCTTGAAAATGATAATCAGTGGGATGCAACTCTTATGGATGCATGTGCAACAAGAATAAGAACACTATTTGCCATCATTATTGCTACATGTTTCCCAGCAAACCCAAAAGAATTGTGGAGTACTTACCAAGAATACATGACAGAAGATAACCTACATCAAGTACGTCGCATTACTGCAAATCCAAATTTGAATTATACAGATGAATTATATAATGAGGCATTAATTAAAATCGAAGACTTTTGCCTGATGATTGCAAATAAAGCTCTGAGTGAGTTAGGTATGATCGCACCAAATCGTCCGATGCATGATGCATACAATGCAGAATTAAGACGTGAAAAAGAATATGATCGAAATGATCTGAACACTTTTGTAACAACAAACCTACTAAAATTAAACACAGAACAAAGGCAGGCATATGACACAATTATAGACAATGTTGCAAATGAAAGAGGAGGAATATTCTTCTTAGATGCACCAGGTGGGACTGGAAAAACATTTTTGTTGTTGTTAATTTTGGCCACCATTCGATCACAGAATAATATTGCATTGGCTTTGGCATCATCTGGAATAGCGGCAGCTTTATTGGACGGCGGTCGCACTGCACATTCTGCATTAAAGTTAACATTAAATATGCAAGTAAATGAAGAACCAACTTGCAACATTTCTAAAAATTCTGGAATGGGAAAGGTTTTACAAACATGTAGAATTATTGTATAGGATGAATGTACGATGGCTCATAAAAAATCACTGAAAGCCTTACATAGAACACTGAAAGATTTTCGAAATAACACAAACATATTTGGTGGTGCACTAATTCATAGAAGAAATAAAAACACTGCGATGAGCTCATATTGTAATCACTAGACCGCGAGAAGAGGAAACACAACAGAACGCCAAGAGTGCTAGTCACATTAACTACTAATGTTCGTGTGCAGTTATAGAATGATCCAACAGCTGCTGAATTTTCCGAACATTTGTTGCAAATTGGAAATGGACGAAAGCCAATTGATAAGAATAGAGACATGATCACACTTCCAACTAATTTTTGTACCGTAACAGAATCAAGAGTACAATTAGTACAAAATGTATTCCCAAATATTGCACAAAACTATCGAAATCAAGATTGGCTAAGCGAGAGAGCTATATTAGCTGCCAAAAATATCGATGTCAATGAAATCAATGCCAGTATTTTGACTCAAATTCCAGGTGAAGTTGTCACCTATAAATCAATTGATTCAATCACTAATCCCGACGATGTAGTGAATTATCCAATTGAATTTTTGAATTCACTTAATTTGCCTGGCTTGCCACCACATCGTTTGCAAATGAAAGTCGGCGCAGTGATCATTATGTTTCGAAATATCAATCAGCCGAAACCATGCAATGGGACAAGATTAGCAGTGAAACGGACAATGAACAATGTAATTGAAGCAACAATTTTGAAAGGCAAATTTAAAGGTGAAGATGTTTTGATTCCGCGCAATCCAATGATTTCAACTGATTTCCCTTTTGATTTTAAGCGACTTCAATTTCCCATTCGCCTTGCTTTTGCTATTACAATCAATAAGTCTCAAGGTCAAACACTTCAATTATGTGGAATCGACCTTACTTATCCATGCTTTGGACATGGGCAACTGTATGTAGGGTGTTCTCGAGTAGGGAAACCATCGTTACTTTATATATATACACCGCATGAAAATAAAACCAAAAATTTTGTGTATCAGAAGGCTTTAGAATAAGTTGTTAGTTTACAATCATTAGAGTAAGTCACTAAAATAAATAAAACATTGTTATTAGAATAAGTCACAAAATAATGGACGAGCATGAATTAAATGATGAAACAAGAAAAAAACAAAGCACACTTTTCATTTATATTTTTCTTTCACCCAGCGAAGCGGGTGAGGGTCCGCTAGTTTACATGTAAATATGTAAAGGGTGCTTTTTTTAGAGGTTAGGTTTTCAAGTTGGCACTACTTTTTTCGTAGATGGTCTTTTTGACAGCTGTCACTTGATTTATGCTCAGTTTGGTTTGCCATTTCATAATGAATAGACTTACACCTGAATAAGCGCGTCGCACGTTCGGTGAATGGGCCCAAAACGAGATGGCCACCGATCCCGATTTTCACAAGAAAATTTTGTTCAGCGATGAAGCTCACTTTTGGTTGAATGGGTATGTCAATAAGCAAAATTGTCGCATTTGGAGTGAACATAATCCACAAGCCATTGCTGAGACGCCGTTACATCCTCAAAAAGTCACTGTTTGGTGTGCTCTATGGGCAGAGGGAATCATTGGTCCATATTTCTTTAAAAATGAAGCCGGCCATAATGTTACAGTCAATGGAGAGCGCTATAGAGCCATGATTAATGACTTTTTCGTGCCTGAATTGGACGATGTTGATGTGGACGACCTTTGGTTCCAACAAGACAACGCTACATGCCATACAGCCAACGCAACAATCGATTTATTGAAGGAAACTTTTGGTGAGCGCATTATCTCGCGCCGTGGACCTGTGGCGTGGCCTCCAAGATCGTGCGATATAACACCGGTGGACTATTTCTTGTGGGGCTATGTGAAGTCGCTTGTCTACGCAGATAAGCCCGAGACGATTGACGTCTTTCAAGAGAATATTCGGCGCGTTATTGCTGACATACGGCCCCAATTGCTGCAAAAAGTGGTCGAAAATTGGGCCTCTCGGCTGGAATTTGCAAACCCTTATCTTTATAATAAAGTTAATTTCATGGCCATAACATTAAATTATATACGTTTTATTTCATCTTAAAAACCTAACCTCTAAAAAAAACACCCTTTATGTCGTACATGTATGTATCGCGAACGCACTGTTCAACTGAGACAGAATCGATGTTTTTTATACACTCAATATTTTGTAAATTGTACTATTCACTTTGACAATGTACTTTCCGCAACTTGGCTTTTATTTGCAATTTACATCTGATTCTTCCAATATTTTTAATAAATTTAGTGCACTAAACTGCTGCACAATATGTTTAACTGAGATAGACCCGGCGCGATTAGGCTTCTTTGTTTAAATTTACATATGTACTTAACTACCATATGTATATGAAGTCACTTAAGATAACACTGTACATTAGGGTGTCCGTTATTTACCAATTTGATTATTTTTTTTGCGACGCCCCCTAAACTTTTAGTTTTCCGTCTAAGAAAAATTATCAGATCAAAATCAGCTCTTAATATTCAGAATGAACCTTGCCCCAAACACGATATATTTCCCATGTAGATAACATGGGATTTTGGTACTTTTTGGAATAAACTTTTTTTTTCTCTAGTATGCTAATTTACAGCTATGAAAAACACATATTCTGATGGAAATTGCAACTCTCTACAAAAAAGATCTCATATAATTTTTAGATATTGACTGACTGAATTGACTCCTTTAAAGTTAATCGAAGTTAAAGTTGAACTGTGTGTAAATTTCAGACATTTTCACTTTTGCAGCTGCTCTACTAACAACTACAACAAAGACCAATACTACAGCAACAGCATCCGCAACAACAGCTACTCTTGCTCACGCAACACTCGCAATAAACACCAGCACGACAACGAAAGCCTCAGCAATAACAACCACGGTATCATCAGCGACTAACGCAAAGTCTATTATGTGCACGACACTAAAAACATCTATTGCTGAGTAACCCAACAACTCAAAGAAAAGCCAAACACCCAAGCGTTTACGCAGTTCTCCAGAAAAAGCAGAAATAAATGCAAACAAGAAAACAAGGAAATTGCTCTCAAAACAACAACAGCTCACATATTGGCTGAGTAAACCACCGTCAGAGAATAGATTTGATATACTGGACCAAGAGAACGAATTAGAAGAGAATGAAAAAGAAGAGACGCAAACTCTTAATTCAATAACAACAAAGCCCAAATATGTACCAAAGCCACCACCGATCTACGTACAAAAAGTCCAAGTATTAGGCACTCTTATCAAAGCTCTTAATGAATGTATACAAAATAACTATGAACTAAAAGTACTTAAGAACAATGAAATAAAGATACAAACAAAGGAATCAACGCATTATTCAGCAACAATAAAACTACTTAAAAACGAAATACTCAATACTATACACTCCGACCAAAGGAAGAAAAAGGGTTTAAAGTAATTCTGCGCAATATGCATCATTCTACAGACATAAATGACATTAAATCTGAACTCGCTGAATACGGTCATGATGTAACAAATATTTTCAACATCCTCAAAAGCGACTCGAAACAACCTCTACCTTTATTCTCACTGGAAATCAAAACACATAGTAACAACAAAGATATATACAATATAACAAATCTATTGCATTGTAAGGTAAAATTCGAGCCCCCACGTCAAATAAGGTCTCTTCCACAATGTTAAATCAAAATTCTCCATGTATGGTTGATGGAAAATGTTCAAAAAATTACCCAAGGCAATTAATTGCTGAAACAATGACTGGAAATGATGGATATTCATTGTACCGTAGAAGATCACCAGAAGATAATGGAAAAACAGTCACTGTGAAAATAAATAATCAAGATGTGGAGATCGATAACCGTTGGATAGTTCCGTATTCCAAATTATTATCGAAAACATTTAACGCACATATAAATGCTGAATATTGTAACTCCGTAAAATCCATCAAATACATATGCAAATATATCAATAAAGGAAGTGACATGGCAGTATTTGGAGTTTGTAAATCGAAATGATGAAATTACTAATTACCAAATGGGAAGATACATTAGTAGCAACGAAGCAGTTTGGAGAATATTATCATTTCCGATTCATGATCGCCATCCAGCTGTTATTCATTTGTCAGTCACTTTAGAAAATGAACAAAGTGTTTATTTCACTGAAAATACTGCTCAACAAATGGCCGAACGACCACCAGCAACAACCCTAACTGCATTTTTCAACTTATGTGAAACAGATTCATTTGCAAGAACATTGCTTTATTCAAATGTTCCTAAATATTATACTTGGAATGCATCATCAAGGTCCTGGGTACGAAGGCAACGAGGAATACCTGTAGATGGATATCCAGGTGTTCATTTGGGTGATGCAATAGGACGACTTTACACTGTGCATCCAAGTAAAGTGGAATGTTTCTATTTACGTTTACTCTTAGTTGATATTCCCGGCCCAAGATCATTCGAAAGTTTGAAACGAGTTAATAGTCATCTTTGTTGTACTTATCAGCAAGCATGCAAAGTATTGAATTTGCTTGAAAATGATAATCAGTGGGATGCAACTCTTATGGATGCATGTGCAACAAGTTCTCCACACCAAATAAGAACACCATTTGCCATCATTATTGCTACATGTTTCCCAGCAAACCCAAAAGAATTGTGGAGTACTTACCAAGAATACATGACAGAAGATAACCTACATCAAGTACGTCGCATTACTGCAAATCCAAATTTGAATTATACAGATGAATTATATAATGAGGCATTAATTAAAATCGAAGACTTTTGCCTGATGGTTGCAAATAAAGCTCTGAGTGAGTTAGGTATGATCGCACCAAATCGTCCGATGCATGATGCATACAATGCAGAATTAAGACGTGAAAAAGAATATGATCGAAATGATCTGAACACTTTTGTAAAAACAAACCTACCAAAATTAAACACAGAACAAAGGCAGGCATATGACACAATTATAGACAATGTTGCAAATAAAAGAGGAGGAATATTCTTCTTAGATGCACCAGGTGGGACTGGAAAAACATTTTTGTTGTCGTTAATTTTGGCCACCATTCGATCACAGAATAATATTGCATTGGCTTTGGCATCATCTGGAATAGCGGCAGCTGTATTGGACGGCGGTCGCACTGCACATTCTGCATTAAAGTTACTATTAAATATGCAAGTAAATGAAGAACCAACTTGCAACATTTCTAAAAATTCTGGAATGGGAAAGGTTTTACAAACGTGTAGAATTATTGTATGGGATGGATGTACGATGGCTCATAAAAAATCACTGAAAGCCTTACATAGAACACTGAAAGATTTTCGAAATAACACAAACATATTTGGTGGTGCACTAATTCTATTGGCCGGTGATTTTCGACAAACTTTGCCTGTTATTGCCAAATCAACAGCAGCTGATGAATTGAGAGCGTGCCTTAAATCTTCTAATCTGTGGAGATGTGTTCAAAAACTCACATTATTTTTATTTATTTATTGAAAAGAGTAATAATTATAAATAATTATTCCACTTAAAGGTAACAAGGAACAAGCACTGGCTGCTAAGGGCTTCGGCTATTGTTTTAAATGGTTAATACTATATATCAAGACGAGAAAAGGAAATAATTATATTATACTAGGTTTATTATACGCTAGGTTCGAGATAAAAATATATTATATCTACACTGGAGAAGATGAAGATAGTACAATAGAAGGTATGTGGAGTTAACCACTACTATACACACCAGATAACTTAGAAGTCTATGAAGTTAAATTTTTAATTTACAGCAAGAAACGAATTGGTTTATGATACTAATATTATAGTCCGTTGTCTGCTTCAAAAGTTCAGATAATTTGATATTTCTAAACACCGATGATCTAATATTTTGGATTCCTGAACATATATCCATGAAGTGCGATACGTTGAATTCGCTAAATCCCCAAAACGGGCACGGGGGCTTCGGCAAACCGTTTAGCAAATACGAGTGGGTTGAAATTGTATGGCCAATTCTCAGACGAACAACGGTCTTAATATTCCGGCATTAAGAATTTGACGGGTATTGGTTTTTCGATCTCGAGAGATTGAAGGATTTGTAGTGATGTTGGTACTGGTTCCATTTGTTCAGGGAACTTTCATAATAGGTACGCTTTACCAGCTTTTTATATCTTCTGGATGATTGTATTCGAACATGTACAATGGCTCTTTGGTTGCCTCCTTAGCTCTACTATCGGCCTGTTCGTTACCTTTGATGCCACTGTGACCCGGGACCCACATAAGTTTGATTGAACCTTTTTTTTGTGTGAGCATGTTGCGCATTTTTGTTATTACTGGAGAGTTATTAGCTGGGTTCAGAATAGCCTCGATTGTTGATTTGCTGTCACTGCATATTATATATTGGTGGTTTTTTTGGGACGCAAAGTGTACCGCCTCAAGTAACGCAGCAGCTTCGGCTGTGAAAATTGAGCAGTAACTTGGTAAAACTCCAACGGTTATAGTGGTACCTATTTCGTTTGTTACGGCAAATGAAGTACAGGTATCGGTTTTAGATCCGTCAGTAAATATTATAACAGGTCCCAGTCTGATTTCAAAGGAGAAACAGTTTCAAGATATAATTGTTTGAATTCATCGGGGCTAGTAATATTTTTTTGATGATGCATTAAATTATTTATGGCTAAATAGCTTGGTACGATCCAATCTGGATGAGACGGTTTTCCTACGAGAATTGGTGATAGAAGTATGTTCAGTTCTTTGGCTTGATTTAAAATTTCTAAAATCGTTGATTTTCGGCCATTTTTACTTGTATTGTGTTGACATGAAGAAACGCATTCAAACAAAAGCTTGTTTCTGCAATATAGAACTCTAGGGATACACATCAGCGTGTTATTTGATACCCTTTCCACAAGGGTATGTAGACCAGCTTCCGCTAAGATGGCATAAATGGGAGAAGTAGGGAAGGCTCTAATGCTCCTTCTAGCAGCTGTGTGATAAGGCGCTTCTAGGCGTTTCAGATGGGTGTATGCGCAATGTCCGTAAATAGCTTATCCGAAGTCTATCTTAGATAACATGAAAGCTCTAGTTATATTTACCAACGTTTGTGTATGAACTAGACAGTGTTTTGAAGACAAGTACTTAATTATATTTAGTCTTGATAATAAGCTTATTCTAATATGTTCACAATGATGCTTATAAGTTAATTTTTTATCAAATATAATTCCGAGTACTTTTAGGGTATTAGTGTGAGGAAAAGTGACGTTAGAAAAGGATATTGAGGGGAAAGTACACTTATGTTTACGACAAATGTGAAAAGTGGAGCTTTTGTTAATAGACATACTTGCTCCTGATGATTTCGACCAAAGCTCGAGTTTAGAGAGGATGTCAGTGAATGAGTTTTTGACCGTTGTTAAATCGGAAGTTTTGGAGAAAATCAGCACGTCGTCTGCATAAGCAAAGTGTTCGATATTTGCGTTTAAGGATATGATAGAGCTGACTTCTTTGAACGCTATTATGAACAAGATTACAGAAAGAGGAGACGCTTGGGGTATTCCGTTGAAAAGTGGGAGAATGTTAGACTCATTGTTGTTTACACGCACGAAGAATTTGCGATTACATAAGTATGATCTTATAACTTTGTAAATTTTTTCTCCGACTTTCCAGCGACTAAGCTCTTCCAAGACAACGTGCGAGCCAATTCTATCATACGCCTTTTCAAAGTCTATACTAAGTACTGAAACATGGTTTCTGTTTGCTAAGGCTGTTGAGGCAAAGTTTTCAAAAATAAGCAGTGGATCTATAACGCCTAAGTTTTTCTGGAATGCCAACTGATTTGGACTTAGGAGGTTTTTTTGCTGGGCAAACCATACAAGACGTCGAGCAATGATCTTCTCCAAAACTTTCGAGATGCAAGGCAACAGGGATATAGGCCTGAAATTGGAAATGAGGGAGTTTGGTTTGGGAATCGGGATTATTGCAGCAATTTTCCATGATTGTGGAAATGTTCCTTGTTCTAATATCGAATTGTACAAATTAACAACGCGCGATTTTAAGGCGAATGGCAAATGTTTTAAGATATTGTACGTTATTCTATCAGAACCTGGTGTTTTGCCTGACAACGAAGAAAGAGTTAAGTAAAATTCTTCTAAAGTTATGCGAGAATCTAAACAGAGAGCTTCGTAAGAGGGTGAGGAATTGTGATAACATTTCGGTACTATATTTGACTTATATAATTCATGTTTTCAAATGACATCTTTTGGTGCTGGAAAAATTATAACCGATAACTTCATGCCAACGTTCAAGGTAATACATAAACTTCAACGTTCAACAACATTCGCTGACACATCTAATGAATCATTCGATTTTATGGGCACAAATTATGGCTTTTTTCAGATTCAAGGGCAAGCATATCACTTAATAGGTTCATTACTACCACTAGCCAATCAAGATTCAAAATTTTTGCAAATTTATTTCATTAATGACAACGATGATGTACTTGAAGCACGGTGTGCAATTTCCAGAAATATAAACAGAGTCATTATGAGAGAGTTACAAGATTTATTACACACATACAATGTTTTGGTGCAAAGTTTTAAAACAACAATCGAAAGATTGTCATCTGATAATCATAAAATTAAAATTGGTGCAAATAAAACGCCTGCCGGCGAACATCGTGGAAGATACAATCAACCAACTTCAAGCAACGAGGTTGCAATTGTTATATCTGGAGATGAATTTCAAACAAGAGATATGGTTTTGCAAAGAAGAAATGATACATTGCAACGTGTTAATGAAATGCATCGAAAATATGATGCATTACAATATCCTCTTATGTTCTGTCGTGGTGAAGATGGTTATTCGATTGATATAAAACTAATACATCCAGCAAATGGTCAAGAAACAAATAAAACTGTAAGCGCAATGAATTATTATGCACACAGAATCATGATAAGAGAAAATCAAGATAATCACACTTCAAAATGTCGTAAATTATTTCAACCAAAGAAAATTACGCTGTGACGAATACATACATTTACGAGATGCAATTAACAATGATACCACCGTTGATAACATTGGTCAAATGGTAGGATTACCTTCATCATATACAGACAGTCCAAGGCATATGCATGAATACGCCCAAGATGCAATGTGTTATGTCAGAAATTATGGTCGACCCGACTTATTCATAACTTTCACATGCAATCCGAAATGGGATGATATTAAGAATCATTTATACACTGGGCAATCAGCTACTGATAGGCATGACATTACTGCAAGAGTGTTTAGACGAAAGCTACAGTCTCTAATGGATTTCATTGTAAAACATAAAGTTTACGGAGATGAACAATGTTTCATGTATTCTGTGGAATGGCAAAAAAGAGGCTTGCCTCATGCACATATTTTGATTTGGTTAAAACAAAAACTAACCACAGATAAAATTGATCATATTATATGTGCTGAAATTCCAGATATAAATGAAGATCCAGAAACCAAAAACATGATTCATGGACCGTTAAATCAAAATTCTCCATGTATGGTTGATGGAAAATGTTCAAAAAATTACCCAAGGCAATTAATTGCTGAAACAATGACTGGAAATGATGGATATCCATTGTACCGTAGAAGATCACCAGAAGATAATGGAAAAACAGTCACTGTGAAAATAAATAATCAAGATGTGGAGATCGATAACCGTTGGATAGTTCCGTATTCCAAATTATTATCGAAAACATTTAACGCACATATAAATGCTGAATATTGTAACTCCGTAAAATCCATCAAATACATATGCAAATATATCAATAAAGGAAGTGACATGGCAGTATTTGGAGTTGTAAATCGAAATGATGCAAGTAGTAATTACCAAATGGGAAGATACATTAGTAGCAACGAAGCAGTTTGGAGAATATTATCATTTCCGATTCATGATCGCCATCCAGCTGTTATTCATTTGTCAGTCACTTTAGAAAATGAACAAAGTGTTTATTTCACTGAAAATACTGCTCAACAAATGGCCGAACGACCACCAGCAACAACCCTAACTGCATTTTTCAACTTATGTGAAACAGATTCATTTGCAAGAACATTGCTTTATTCAAATTTTCCTAAATATTATACTTGGAATGCATCATCAAGGTCCTGGGTACGAAGACAACGAGGAATACCTGTAGATGGATATCCAGGTGTTCATTTGGGTGATGCAATCGGACGACTTTACACTGTGCATCCAAGTAAAGTGGAATGTTTCTATTTACGTTTACTCTTAGTTGATATTCCCGGCCCAAGATCATTCGAAAGTTTGAAACGAGTTAATGGTCATCTTTGTTGTACTTATCAGCAAGCATGCCAAGTATTGAATTTGCTTGAAAATGATAATCAGTGGGATGCAACTCTTATGGATGCATGTGCAACAAGTTCTCCACACCAAATAAGAACACTATTTGCCATCATTATTGCTACATGTTTCCCAGCAAACCCAAAAGAATTGTGGAGTACTTACCAAGAATACATGACAGAAGATAACCTACATCAAGTACGTCGCATTACTGCAAATCCAAATTTGAATTATACAGATGAATTATATAATGAGGCATTAATTAAAATCGAAGACTTTTGCCTGATGATTGCAAATAAAGCTCTGAGTGAGTTAGGTATGATCGCACCAAATCGTCCGATGCATGATGCATACAATGCAGAATTAAGACGTGAAAAAGAATATGATCGAAATGATCTGAACACTTTTGTAACAACAAACCTACCAAAATTAAACACAGAACAAAGGCAGGCATATGACACAATTATAGACAATGTTGCAAATGAAAGAGGAGGAATATTCTTCTTAGATGCACCAGGTGGGACTGGAAAAACATTTTTGTTGTCGTTAATTTTGGCCACCATTCGATCACAGAATAATATTGCATTGGCTTTGGCATCATCTGGAATAGCGGCAGCTTTATTGGACGGCGGTCGCACTGCACATTCTGCATTAAAGTTAACATTAAATATGCAAGTAAATGAAGAACCAACTTGCAACATTTCTAAAAATTCTGGAATGGGAAAGGTTTTACAAACATGTAGAATTATTGTATAGGATGAATGTACGATGGCTCATAAAAAATCACTGAAAGCCTTACATAGAACACTGAAAGATTTTCGAAATAACACAAACATATTTGGTGGTGCACTAATTCATAGAAGAAATAAAAACACTGCGATGAGCTCATATTGTAATCACTAGACCGCGAGAAGAGGAAACACAACAGAACGCCAAGAGTGCTAGTCACATTAACTACTAATGTTCGTGTGCAGTTATAGAATGATCCAACAGCTGCTGAATTTTCCGAACATTTGTTGCAAATTGGAAATGGACGAAAGCCAATTGATAAGAATAGAGACATGATCACACTTCCAACTAATTTTTGTACCGTAACAGAATCAAGAGTACAATTAGTACAAAATGTATTCCCAAATATTGCACAAAACTATCGAAATCAAGATTGGCTAAGCGAGAGAGCTATATTAGCTGCCAAAAATATCGATGTCAATGAAATCAATGCCAGTATTTTGACTCAAATTCCAGGTGAAGTTGTCACCTATAAATCAATTGATTCAATCACTAATCCCGACGATGTAGTGAATTATCCAATTGAATTTTTGAATTCACTTAATTTGCCTGGCTTGCCACCACATCGTTTGCAAATGAAAGTCGGCGCAGTGATCATTATGTTTCGAAATATCAATCAGCCGAAACCATGCAACAATGTAATTGAAGCAACAATTTTGAAAGGCAAATTTAAAGGTGAAGATGTTTTGATTCCGCGCAATCCAATGATTTCAACTGATTTCCCTTTTGATTTTAAGCGACTTGAATTTCCCATTCGCCTTGCTTTTGCTATTACAATCAATAAGTCTCAAGGTCAAACACTTCCATTATGTGGAATCGACCTTACTTATCCATGCTTTGGACATGGGCAACTGTATGTAGGGTGTTCTCGAGTAGGGAAACCATCGTTACTTTATATATATACACCGCATGAAAATAAAACCAAAAATTTTGTGTATCAGAAGGCTTTAGAATAAGTTGTTAGTTTACAATCATTAGAGTAAGTCACTAAAATAAATAAAACATTGTTATTAGAATAAGTCACAAAATAATGGACGAGCATGAATTAAATGATGAAACAAGAAAAAAACAAAGCACACTTTTCATTTATATTTTTCTTTCACCCAGCGAAGCGGGTGAGGGTCCGCTAGTTTACATGTAAATATGTAAAGGGTGCTTTTTTTAGAGGTTAGGTTTTCAAGTTGGCACTACTTTTTTCGTAGATGGTCTTTTTGACAGCTGTCACTTGATTTATGCTCAGTTTGGTTTGCCATTTCATAATGAATAGACTTACACCTGAATAAGCGCGTCGCACGTTCGGTGAATGGGCCCAAAACGAGATGGCCACCGATCCCGATTTTCACAAGAAAATTTTGTTCAGCGATGAAGCTCACTTTTGGTTGAATGGGTATGTCAATAAGCAAAATTGTCGCATTTGGAGTGAACATAATCCACAAGCCATTGCTGAGACGCCGTTACATCCTCAAAAAGTCACTGTTTGGTGTGCCCTATGGGCAGAGGGAATTATTGGACCATATTTCTTTAAAAATGAAGCCGGCCATAATGTTACAGTCAATGGAGAGCGCTATAGAGCCATGATTAATAACTTTTTCGTGCCTGAATTGGACGATGTTGATGTGGACGACCTTTGGTTCCAACAAGACAACGCTACATGCCATACAGCCAACGCAACAATCGATTTATTGAAGGAAACTTTTGGTGAGCGCATTATCTCGCGCCGTGGACCTGTGGCGTGGCCTCCAAGATCGTGCGATATAACACCGCTGGACTATTTCTTCTGGGGCTATGTGAAGTCGCTTGTCTACGCAGACAAGCCCGAGACGATTGACGTCTTGGAAGAGAATATTCGGCGCGTTATTGCTGACATACGGCCCCAATTGCTGCAAAAAGTGGTTGAAAATTGGGCCTCTCGGCTGGAATTTGCAAACCCTTATCTTTATAATAAAGCTAATTTCTTGGCCATAACATTAAATTATATACGTTTTATTTCATCTTAAAAACCTAACCTCTAAAAAAAACACCCTTAATGTCGTACATGTATGTATCGCGAACGCACTGTTCAACTGAGACAGAATCGATGTTTTTTATACACTCAATATTTTGTAAATTGTTTGTGTATATGTACTATTCACTTTGACAATGTACTTTCCGCAACTTGGCTTTTATTTGCAATTTACATCTGATTCTTCCAATATTTTTAATAAATTTAGTGCACTAAACTGCTGCACAATATGTTTAACTGAGATAGACCCGGCGCGATTAGGCTTCTTTGTTTAAATTTACATATGTACTTAACTACCATATGTATATGAAGTCACTTAAGATAACACTGTACATTAGGGTGTCCGTTATTTACCAATTTGATTATTTTTTTTGCGACGCCCCCTAAACTTTTAGTTTTCCGTCTAAGAAAAATTATCAGATCAAAATCAGCTCTTAATATTCAGAATGAACCTTGCCCCAAACACGATATATTTCCCATGTAGATAACATGGGATTTTGGTACTTTTTGAAATAAACTTTTTTTTTCTCTAGTATGCTAATTTACAGCTATGAAAAACACATATTCTGATGGAAATTGCAACTCTCTACAAAAAAGATCTCATATAATTTTTAGATAAATTGACTCCTTTAAAAGTTAATCGAAGTTAAAGTTGAACTGTGTGTAAATTTCAGACATTTTCACTTTTGCAGCTGCTCTACTAACAACTACAACAAAGACCAATACTACAGCAACAGCATCCGCAACAACAGCTACTCTTGCTCTCGCAACACTCGCAACAAACACCAGCACGACAACGACAGCCTCAGCAATAACAACCACGGTATCATCAGCGACTAACGCAAAGTCTATTATGTGCACGACACTAAAAACATCTATTGCTGAGTAACCCAACAACTCAAAGAAAAGCCAAACACCCAAGCGTTTACGCAGTTCTCCAGAAAAAGCAGAAATAAATGCAAACAAGAAAACAAGGAAATTGCTCTCAAAACAACAACAGCTCACATATTGGCTGAGTAAACCACCGTCAGAGAATAGATTTGATATACTGGACCAAGAGAACGAATTAGAAGATAATGAAAAAGAAGAGACGCAAACTCTTAATTCAATAACAACAAAGCCCAAATATGTACCAAAGCCACCACCGATCTACGTACAAAAAGTCCAAGTATTAGGCACTCTTATCAAAGCTCTTAATGAATGTATACAAAATAACTATGAACTAAAAGTACTTAAGAACAATGAAATAAAGATACAAACAAAGGAATCAACGCATTATTCAGCAACAATAAAACTACTTAAAAACGAAATACTCAATACTATACACTCCGACCAAGGTGGATTTATTAAGGTGACAGCATTCACCCAGCTGAATTTTTCACCGTAGGTATGGCTTACGTCAAAATGATATGCTTTGTTTGTATGTATTGGTATGTTTACATTCGTATGTTTACATTTGCTTGCTGATTTTGACGTGATGGTTGGACCAAACGCAACAACAAATACATGTAGAATTTTACTTATATGTGTTTGCTGTCACCTGTAATAAATTCGCCTTGACTCCGACCAAAGGAAGAAAAAGGGTTTAAAGTAATTCTGCGCAATATGCATCATTCTACAGACATAAATGACATTAAATCTGAACTCGCTGAATACGGTCATGATGTAACAAATATTTTCAACATCCTCAAAAGCGACTCGAAACAACCTCTACCTTTATTCTCACTGGAAATCAAAACATATAGTAACAACAAAGATATATACAATATAACAAATCTATTGCATTGTAAGGTAAAATTCGAGCCCCCACGTCAAATAAGGTCTCTTCCACAATGTTAAATCAAAATTCTCCATGTATGGTTGATGGAAAATGTTCAAAAAATTACCCAAGGCAATTAATTGCTGAAACAATGACTGGAAATGATGGATATCCATTGTACCGTAGAAGATCACCAGAAGATAATGGAAAAACAGTCACTGTGAAAATAAATAATCAAGATGTGGAGATCGATAACCGTTGGATAGTTCCGTATTCCAAATTATTATCGAAAACATTTAACGCACATATAAATGCTGAATATTGTAACTCCGTAAAATCCATCAAATACATATGCAAATATATCAATAAAGGAAGTGACATGGCAGTATTTGGAGTTTGTAAATCGAAATGATGAAATTACTAATTACCAAATGGGAAGATACATTAGTAGCAACGAAGCAGTTTGGAGAATATTATCATTTCCGATTCATGATCGCCATCCAGCTGTTATTCATTTGTCAGTCACTTTAGAAAATGAACAAAGTGTTTATTTCACTGAAAATACTGCTCAACAAATGGCCGAACGACCACCAGCAACAACCCTAACTGCATTTTTCAACTTATGTGAAACAGATTCATTTGCAAGAACATTGCTTTATTCAAATGTTCCTAAATATTATACTTGGAATGCATCATCAAGGTCCTGGGTACGAAGGCAACGAGGAATACCTGTAGATGGATATCCAGGTGTTCATTTGGGTGATGCAATCGGACGACTTTACACTGTGCATCCAAGTAAAGTGGAATGTTTCTATTTACGTTTACTCTTAGTTGATATTCCCGGCCCAAGATCATTCGAAAGTTTGAAACGAGTTAATAGTCATCTTTGTTGTACTTATCAGCAAGCATGCAAAGTATTGAATTTGCTTGAAAATGATAATCAGTGGGATGCAACTCTTATGGATGCATGTGCAACAAGTTCTCCACACCAAATAAGAACACTATTTGCCATCATTATTGCTACATGTTTCCCAGCAAACCCAAAAGAATTGTGGAGTACTTACCAAGAATACATGACAGAAGATAACCTACATCAAGTACGTCGCATTACTGCAAATCCAAATTTGAGTTATATAGATGAATTATATAATGAGGCATTAATTAAAATCGAAGACTTTTGCCTGATGATTGCAAATAAAGCTCTAAGTGAGTTAGGTATGAACGCACCAAATCGTCCGATGCATGATGCATACAATGCAGAATTAAGACGTGAAAAAGAATATGATCGAAATGATCTGAACACTTTTGTAACAACAAACCTACCAAAATTAAACACAGAACAAAGGCAGGCATATGACACAATTATAGACAATGTTGCAAATGAAAGAGGAGGAATATTCTTCTTAGATGCACCAGGTGGGACTGCCTTTAGCATCATCTGGAATAGCGGCAGCTTTATTGGACGGCGGCCGCACTGCACATTCTGCATTAAAGTTACCATTAAATATGCAAGTAAATGAAGAACCAACTTGCAACATTTCTAAAAATTCTGGAATGGGAAAGGTTTTACAAACATGTAGAATTATTGTATGGGATGAATGTACGATGGCTCATAAAAATCACTGAAAGCCTTACATAGAACACTGAAAGATTTTCGAAATAACACAAACATATTTGGTGGTGCACTAATTCATAGAAGAAATAAAAACACTGCGATGAACTCATATTGTATTCACTAGACTGCGAGAAGAGGAAACACAACAGAACGCCAAGAGTGCTAGTCACATTAACTACTAATGTTCGTGTGCAGTTATAGAATGATCCAACAGCTGCTGAATTTTCCGAACATTTGTTGCAAATTGGAAATGGACGAAAGCCAATTGATAAGAATACAGGCATGATCACACTTCCAACTAATTTTTGTACCGTAACAGAATCAAGAGTACAATTAGTGCAAAATGTATTCCCAAATATTGCACAAAACTATCGAAATCAAGATTGGCTAAGCGAGAGAGCTATATTAGCTGCCAAAAATATCGATGTCAATGAAATCAATGCCAGTATTTTGACTCAAATTCCAGGTGAAGTTGTCACCTATAAATCAATTGATTCAATCACTAATCCCGACGATGTTGTGAATTATCCAATTGAATTTTTGAATTCACTTAATTTGCCTGGCTTGCCACCACATCGTTTGCAAATGAAAGTCGGCGCAGTGATCATTATGTTGCGAAATATCAATCAGCCGAAACTATGCAATGGGACAAGATTAGCAGTGAAACGGACAATGAACAATGTAATTGAAGCAACAATTTTGAAAGGCAAATTTAAAGGTGAAGATGTTTTGATTCCGCGCATTCCAATGATTTCAACAGATTTCCCTTTTGATTTTAAGCGACTTCAATTTCCCATTCGCCTTGCTTTTGCTATTACAATCAATAAGTCTCAAGGTCAAACACTTCAATTATGTGGAATCGACCTAACTTATCCATGCTTTGGACATGGGCAACTGTATGTAGGGTGTTCTCGAGTAGGGAAACCATCGTTACTTTATATATATACACCGCATGAAAATAAAACCAAAAATTTTGTGTATCAGAAGGCTTTAGAATAAGTTGTTAGTTTACAATCATTAGAGTAAGTCACTAAAATAAATAAAACATTGTATTAGAATAAGTCACAAAATAATGGACGAGCATGAATTAAATGATGAAACAAGAAAAAAACAAAGAACACTTTTCATTTATATTTTTCTTTCACCCAGCGAAGCGGGTGAGGGTCCGCTAGTTTACATGTAAATATGTATGTCGTACATGTATGTATCGCGAACGCACTGTTCAACTGAGACAGAATCGATGTTTTTTATACACTCAATATTTTGTAAATTGTTTGTGTATATGTACTATTCACTTTGACAATGTACTTTCCGCAACTTGGCTTTTATTTGCAATTTACATCTGATTCTTCCAATATTTTTAATAAATTTAGTGCACTAAACTGCTGCACAATATGTTTAACTGAGATAGACCCGGCGCGATTAGGCTTCTTTGTTTAAATTTACATATGTACTTAACTACCATATGTATATGAAGTCACTTAAGATAACACTGTACATTAGGGTGTCCGTTATTTACCAATTTGATTATTTTTTTTGCGACGCCCCCTAAACTTTTAGTTTTCCGTCTAAGAAAAATTATCAGATCAAAATCAGCTCTTAATATTCAGAATGAACCTTGCCCCAAACACGATATATTTCCCATGTAGATAACATGGGATTTTGGTACTTTTTGGAATAAACTTTTTTTTTCTCTAGTATGCTAATTTACAGCTATGAAAAACACATATTCTGATGGAAATTGCAACTCTCTACAAAAAAGATCTCATATAATTTTTAGATAAATTGACTCCTTTAAAAGTTAATCGAAGTTAAAGTTGAACTGTGTGTAAATTTCAGACATTTTCACTTTTGCAGCTGCTCTACTAACAACTACAACAAAGACCAATACTACAGCAACAACATCCGCAACAACAGCTACTCTTGCTCTCGCAACACTCGCAACAAACACCAGCACGACAACGACAGCCTCAGCAATAACAACCACGGTATCATCAGCGACTAACGCAAAGTCTATTATGTGCACGACACTAAAAACATCTATTGCTGAGTAACCCAACAACTCAAAGAAAAGCCAAACACCCAAGCGTTTACGCAGTTCTCCAGAAAAAGCAGAAATAAATGCAAACAAGAAAACAAGGAAATTGCTCTCAAAACAACAACAGCTCACATATTGGCTGAGTAAACCACCGTCAGAGAATAGATTTGATATACTGGACCAAGAGAACGAATTAGAAGATAATGAAAAAGAAGAGACGCAAACTCTTAATTCAATAACAACAAAGCCCAAATATGTACCAAAGCCACCACCGATCTACGTACAAAAAGTCCAAGTATTAGGCACTCTTATCAAAGCTCTTAATGAATGTATACAAAATAACTATGAACTAAAAGTACTTAAGAACAATGAAATAAAGATACAAACAAAGGAATCAACGCATTATTCAGCAACAATAAAACTACTTAAAAACGAAATACTCAATACTATACACTCCGACCAAGGTGGATTTATTAAGGTGACAGCATTCACCCAGCTGAATTTTTCACCGTAGGTATGGCTTACGTCAAAATGATATGCTTTGTTTGTATGTATTGGTATGTTTACATTCGTATGTTTACATTTGCTTGCTGATTTTGACGTGATGGTTGGACCAAACGCAACAACAAATACATGTAGAATTTTACTTATATGTGTTTGCTGTCACCTGTAATAAATTCGCCTTGACTCCGACCAAAGGAAGAAAAAGGGTTTAAAGTAATTCTGCGCAATATGCATCATTCTACAGACATAAATGACATTAAATCTGAACTCGCTGAATACGGTCATGATGTAACAAATATTTTCAACATCCTCAAAAGCGACTCGAAACAACCTCTACCTTTATTCTCACTGGAAATCAAAACATATAGTAACAACAAAGATATATACAATATAACAAATCTATTGCATTGTAAGGTAAAATTCGAGCCCCCACGTCAAATAAGGTCTCTTCCACAATGTTAAATCAAAATTCTCCATGTATGGTTGATGGAAAATGTTCAAAAAATTACCCAAGGCAATTAATTGCTGAAACAATGACTGGAAATGATGGATATCCATTGTACCGTAGAAGATCACCAGAAGATAATGGAAAAACAGTCACTGTGAAAATAAATAATCAAGATGTGGAGATCGATAACCGTTGGATAGTTCCGTATTCCAAATTATTATCGAAAACATTTAACGCACATATAAATGCTGAATATTGTAACTCCGTAAAATCCATCAAATACATATGCAAATATATCAATAAAGGAAGTGACATGGCAGTATTTGGAGTTTGTAAATCGAAATGATGAAATTACTAATTACCAAATGGGAAGATACATTAGTAGCAACGAAGCAGTTTGGAGAATATTATCATTTCCGATTCATGATCGCCATCCAGCTGTTATTCATTTGTCAGTCACTTTAGAAAATGAACAAAGTTTTTATTTCACTGAAAATACTGCTCAAGAAATGGACGAACGACCACCAGCAACAACCCTAACTGCATTTTTCAACTTATGTGAAACAGATTCATTTGCAAGAACATTGCTTTATTCAAATGTTCCTAAATATTATACTTCGAATGCATCATCAAGGTCCTGGGTACGAAGGCAACGAGGAATACCTGTAGATGGATATCCAGGTGTTCATTTGGGTGATGCAATCGGACGACTTTACACTGTGCATCCAAGTAAAGTGGAATGTTTCTATTTACGTTTACTCTTAGTTGATATTCCCGGCCCAAGATCATTCGAAAGTTTGAAACGAGTTAATAGTCATCTTTGTTGTACTTATCAGCAAGCATGCAAAGTATTGAATTTGCTTGAAAATGATAATCAGTGGGATGCAACTCTTATGGATGCATGTGCAACAAGTTCTCCACACCAAATAAGAACACTTTTTGCCATCATTATTGCTACATGTTTCCCAGCAAACCCAAAAGAATTGTGGAGTACTTACCAAGAATACATGACAGAAGATAACCTACATCAAGTACGTCGCATTACTGCAAATCCAAATTTGAGTTATATAGATGAATTATATAATGAGGCATTAATTAAAATCGAAGACTTTTGCCTGATGATTGCAAATAAAGCTCTGAGTGAGTTAGGTATGAACGCACCAAATCGTCCGATGCATGATGCATACAATGCAGAATTAAGACGTGAAAAAGAATATGATCGAAATGATCTGAACACTTTTGTAACAACAAACCTACCAAAATTAAACACAGAACAAAGGCAGGCATATGACACAATTATAGACAATGTTGCAAATGAAAGAGGAGGAATATTCTTCTTAGATGCACCAGGTGGGACTGCCTTTAGCATCATCTGGAATAGCGGCAGCTTTATTGGACGGCGGCCGCACTGCACATTCTGCATTAAAGTTAACATTAAATATGCAAGTAAATGAAGAACCAACTTGCAACATTTCTAAAAATTCTGGAATGGGAAAGGTTTTACAAACATGTAGAATTATTGTATAGGATGAATGTACGATGGCTCATAAAAATCACTGAAAGCCTTACATAGAACACTGAAAGATTTTCGAAATAACACAAACATATTTGGTGGTGCACTAATTCATAGAAGAAATAAAAACACTGCGATGAACTCATATTGTATTCACTAGACTGCGAGAAGAGGAAACACAACAGAACGCCAAGAGTGCTAGTCACATTAACTACTAATGTTCGTGTGCAGTTATAGAATGATCCAACAGCTGCTGAATTTTCCGAACATTTGTTGCAAATTGGAAATGGACGAAAGCCAATTGATAAGAATACAGGCATGATCACACTTCCAACTAATTTTTGTACCGTAACAGAATCAAGAGTACAATTAGTGCAAAATGTATTCCCAAATATTGCACAAAACTATCGAAATCAAGATTGGCTAAGCGAGAGAGCTATATTAGCTGCCAAAAATATCGATGTCAATGAAATCAATGCCAGTATTTTGACTCAAATTCCAGGTGAAGTTGTCACCTATAAATCAATTGATTCAATCACTAATCCCGACGATGTTGTGAATTATCCAATTGAATTTTTGAATTCACTTAATTTGCCTGGCTTGCCACCACATCGTTTGCAAATGAAAGTCGGCGCAGTGATCATTATGTTGCGAAATATCAATCAGCCGAAACTATGCAATGGGACAAGATTAGCAGTGAAACGGACAATGAACAATGTAATTGAAGCAACAATTTTGAAAGGCAAATTTAAAGGTGAAGATGTTTTGATTCCGCGCATTCCAATGATTTCAACAGATTTCCCTTTTGATTTTAAGCGACTTCAATTTCCCATTCGCCTTGCTTTTGCTATTACAATCAATAAGTCTCAAGGTCAAACACTTCAATTATGTGGAATCGACCTAACTTATCCATGCTTTGGACATGGGCAACTGTATGTAGAGTGTTCTCGAGTAGGGAAACCATCGTTACTTTATATATATACACCGCATGAAAATAAAACCAAAAATTTTGTGTATCAGAAGGCTTTAGAATAAGTTGTTAGTTTACAATCATTAGAGTAAGTCACTAAAATAAATAAAACATTGTATTAGAATAAGTCACAAAATAATGGACGAGCATGAATTAAATGATGAAACAAGAAAAAAACAAAGAACACTTTTCATTTATATTTTTCTTTCACCCAGCGAAGCGGGTGAGGGTCCGCTAGTTTACATGTAAATATGTATGTCGTACATGTATGTATCGCGAACGCACTGTTCAACTGAGACAGAATCGATGTTTTTTATACACTCAATATTTTGTAAATTGTTTGTGTATATGTACTATTCACTTTGACAATGTACTTTCCGCAACTTGGCTTTTATTTGCAATTTACATCTGATTCTTCCAATATTTTTAATAAATTTAGTTCACTAAACTGCTGCACAATATGTTTAACTGAGATAGACCCGGCGCGATTAGGCTTCTTTGTTTAAATTTACATATGTACTTAACTACCATATGTATATGAAGTCACTTAAGATAACACTGTACATTAGGGTGTCCGTTATTTACCAATTTGATTATTTTTTTTGCGACGCCCCCTAAACTTTTAGTTTTCCGTCTAAGAAAAATTATCAGATCAAAATCAGCTCTTAATATTCAGAATGAACCTTGCCCCAAACACGATATATTTCCCATGTACATAACATGGGATTTTGGTACTTTTTGGAATAAACTTTTTTTTCTCTAGTATGCTAATTTACAGGTATGAAAAACACATATTCTGATGGAAATTGCAACTCTCTACAAAAAAGATCTCATATAATTTTTCGATAAATTGACTCTTTTAAAAATTAATCGAAGTTAAAGTTGAACTGTGTGTAAATTTCAGACATTTTCACTTTTGCAGCTGCTCTACTAACAACTACAACAAAGACCAATACTACAGCAACAACATCCGCAACAACAGCTACTCTTGCTCTCGCAACACTCGCAACAAACACCAGCACGACAACGACAGCCTCAGCAATAACAACCACGGTATCATCAGCGACTAACGCAAAGTCTATTATGTGCACGACACTAAAAACATCTATTGCTGAGTAACCCAACAACTCAAAGAAAAGCCAAACACCCAAGCGTTTACGCAGTTCTCCAGAAAAAGCAGAAATAAATGCAAACAAGAAAACAAGGAAATTGCTCTCAAAACAACAACAGCTCACATATTGGCTGAGTAAACCACCGTCAGAGAATAGATTTGATATACTGGACCAAGAGAACGAATTAGAAGAGAATGAAAAAGAAGAGACGCAAACTCTTAATTCAATAACAACAAAGCCCAAATATGTACCAAAGCCACCACCGATCTACGTACAAAAAGTCCAAGTATTAGGCACTCTTGTCAAAGCTCTTAATGAATGTATACAAAATAACTATGAACTAAAAGTACTTAAGAACAATGAAATAAAGATACAAACAAAGGAATCAACGCATTATTCAGCAACAATAAAACTACTTAAAAACGAAATACTCAATACTATACACTCCGACCAAGGTGGATTTATTAAGGTGACAGCATTCACCCAGCTGAATTTTTCACCGTAGGTATGGCTTACGTCAAAATGATATGCTTTGTTTGTATGTATTGGTATGTTTACATTCGTATGTTTACATTTGCTTGCTGATTTTGACGTGATGGTTGGACCAAACGCAACAACAAATACATGTAGAATTTTACTTATATGTGTTTGCTGTCACCTGTAATAAATTCGCCTTGACTCCGACCAAAGGAAGAAAAAGGGTTTAAAGTAATTCTGCGCAATATGCATCATTCTACAGACATAAATGACATTAAATCTGAACTCGCTGAATACGGTCATGATGTAACAAATATTTTCAACATCCTCAAAAGCGACTCGAAACAACCTCTACCTTTATTCTCACTGGAAATCAAAACATATAGTAACAACAAAGATATATACAATATAACAAATCTATTGCATTGTAAGGTAAAATTCGAGCCCCCACGTCAAATAAGGTCTCTTCCACAATGTTAAATCAAAATTCTCCATGTATGGTTGATGGAAAATGTTCAAAAAATTACCCAAGGCAATTAATTGCTGAAACAATGACTGGAAATGATGGATATCCATTGTACCGTAGAAGATCACCAGAAGATAATGGAAAAACAGTCACTGTGAAAATAAATAATCAAGATGTGGAGATCGATAACCGTTGGATAGTTCCGTATTCCAAATTATTATCGAAAACATTTAACGCACATATAAATGCTGAATATTGTAACTCCGTAAAATCCATCAAATACATATGCAAATATATCAATAAAGGAAGTGACATGGCAGTATTTGGAGTTTGTAAATCGAAATGATGAAATTACTAATTACCAAATGGGAAGATACATTAGTAGCAACGAAGCAGTTTGGAGAATATTATCATTTCCGATTCATGATCGCCATCCAGCTGTTATTCATTTGTCAGTCACTTTAGAAAATGAACAAAGTGTTTATTTCACTGAAAATACTGCTCAACAAATGGCCGAACGACCACCAGCAACAACCCTAACTGCATTTTTCAACTTATGTGAAACAGATTCATTTGCAAGAACATTGCTTTATTCAAATGTTCCTAAATATTATACTTGGAATGCATCATCAAGGTCCTGGGTACGAAGGCAACGAGGAATACCTGTAGATGGATATCCAGGTGTTCATTTGGGTGATGCAATCGGACGACTTTACACTGTGCATCCAAGTAAAGTGGAATGTTTCTATTTACGTTTACTCTTAGTTGATATTCCCGGCCCAAGATCATTCGAAAGTTTGAAACGAGTTAATAGTCATCTTTGTTGTACTTATCAGCAAGCATGCAAAGTATTGAATTTGCTTGAAAATGATAATCAGTGGGATGCAACTCTTATGGATGCATGTGCAACAAGTTCTCCACACCAAATAAGAACACTATTTGCCATCATTATTGCTACATGTTTCCCAGCAAACCCAAAAGAATTGTGGAGTACTTACCAAGAATACATGACAGAAGATAACCTACATCAAGTACGTCGCATTACTGCAAATCCAAATTTGAATTATACAGATGAATTATATAATGAGGCATTAATTAAAATCGAAGACTTTTGCCTGATGATTGCAAATAAAGCTCTGAGTGAGTTAGGTATGATCGCACCAAATCGTCCGATGCATGATGCATACAATGCAGAATTAAGACGTGAAAAAGAATATGATCGAAATGATCTGAACACTTTTGTAACAACAAACCTACCAAAATTAAACACAGAACAAAGGCAGGCATATGACACAATTATAGACAATGTTGCAAATGAAAGAGGAGGAATATTCTTCTTAGATGCACCAGGTGGGACTGCCTTTAGCATCATCTGGAATAGCGGCAGCTTTATTGGACGGCGGCCGCACTGCACATTCTGCATTAAAGTTAACATTAAATATGCAAGTAAATGAAGAACCAACTTGCAACATTTCTAAAAATTCTGGAATGGGAAAGGTTTTACAAACATGTAGAATTATTGTATGGGATGAATGTACGATGGCTCATAAAAATCACTGAAAGCCTTACATAGAACACTGAAAGATTTTCGAAATAACACAAACATATTTGGTGGTGCACTAATTCATAGAAGAAATAAAAACACTGCGATGAACTCATATTGTATTCACTAGACTGCGAGAAGAGGAAACACAACAGAACGCCAAGAGTGCTAGTCACATTAACTACTAATGTTCGTGTGCAGTTATAGAATGATCCAACAGCTGCTGAATTTTCCGAACATTTGTTGCAAATTGGAAATGGACGAAAGCCAATTGATAAGAATACAGGCATGATCACACTTCCAACTAATTTTTGTACCGTAACAGAATCAAGAGTACAATTAGTGCAAAATGTATTCCCAAATATTGCACAAAACTATCGAAATCAAGATTGGCTAAGCGAGAGAGCTATATTAGCTGCCAAAAATATCGATGTCAATGAAATCAATGCCAGTATTTTGACTCAAATTCCAGGTGAAGTTGTCACCTATAAATCAATTGATTCAATCACTAATCCCGACGATGTTGTGAATTATCCAATTGAATTTTTGAATTCACTTAATTTGCCTGGCTTGCCACCACATCGTTTGCAAATGAAAGTCGGCGCAGTGATCATTATGTTGCGAAATATCAATCAGCCGAAACTATGCAATGGGACAAGATTAGCAGTGAAACGGACAATGAACAATGTAATTGAAGCAACAATTTTGAAAGGCAAATTTAAAGGTGAAGATGTTTTGATTCCGCGCATTCCAATGATTTCAACAGATTTCCCTTTTGATTTTAAGCGACTTCAATTTCCCATTCGCCTTGCTTTTGCTATTACAATCAATAAGTCTCAAGGTCAAACACTTCAATTATGTGGAATCGACCTAACTTATCCATGCTTTGGACATGGGCAACTGTATGTAGGGTGTTCTCGAGTAGGGAAACCATCGTTACTTTATATATATACACCGCATGAAAATAAAACCAAAAATTTTGTGTATCAGAAGGCTTTAGAATAAGTTGTTAGTTTACAATCATTAGAGTAAGTCACTAAAATAAATAAAACATTGTATTAGAATAAGTCACAAAATAATGGACGAGCATGAATTAAATGATGAAACAAGAAAAAAACAAAGAACACTTTTCATTTATATTTTTCTTTCACCCAGCGAAGCGGGTGAGGGTCCGCTAGTTTACATGTAAATATGTATGTCGTACATGTATGTATCGCGAACGCACTGTTCAACTGAGACAGAATCGATGTTTTTTATACACTCAATATTTTGTAAATTGTTTGTGTATATGTACTATTCACTTTGACAATGTACTTTCCGCAACTTGGCTTTTATTTGCAATTTACATCTGATTCTTCCAATATTTTTAATAAATTTAGTGCACTAAACTGCTGCACAATATGTTTAACTGAGATAGACCCGGCGCGATTAGGCTTCTTTGTTTAAATTTACATATGTACTTAACTACCATATGTATATGAAGTCACTTAAGATAACACTGTACATTAGGGTGTCCGTTATTTACCAATTTGATTATTTTTTTTGCGACGCCCCCTAAACTTTTAGTTTTCCGTCTAAGAAAAATTATCAGATCAAAATCAGCTCTTAATATTCAGAATGAACCTTGCCCCAAACACGATATATTTCCCATGTACATAACATGGGATTTTGGTACTTTTTGGAATAAACTTTTTTTTCTCTAGTATGCTAATTTACAGGTATGAAAAACACATATTCTGATGGAAATTGCAACTCTCTACAAAAAAGATCTCATATAATTTTTCGATAAATTGACTCTTTTAAAAATTAATCGAAGTTAAAGTTGAACTGTGTGTAAATTTCAGACATTTTCACTTTTGCAGCTGCTCTACTAACAACTACAACAAAGACCAATACTACAGCAACAACATCCGCAACAACAGCTACTCTTGCTCTCGCAACACTCGCAACAAACACCAGCACGACAACGACAGCCTCAGCAATAACAACCACGGTATCATCAGCGACTAACGCAAAGTCTATTATGTGCACGACACTAAAAACATCTATTGCTGAGTAACCCAACAACTCAAAGAAAAGCCAAACACCCAAGCGTTTACGCAGTTCTCCAGAAAAAGCAGAAATAAATGCAAACAAGAAAACAAGGAAATTGCTCTCAAAACAACAACAGCTCACATATTGGCTGAGTAAACCACCGTCAGAGAATAGATTTGATATACTGGACCAAGAGAACGAATTAGAAGAGAATGAAAAAGAAGAGACGCAAACTCTTAATTCAATAACAACAAAGCCCAAATATGTACCAAAGCCACCACCGATCTACGTACAAAAAGTCCAAGTATTAGGCACTCTTATCAAAGCTCTTAATGAATGTATACAAAATAACTATGAACTAAAAGTACTTAAGAACAATGAAATAAAGATACAAACAAAGGAATCAACGCATTATTCAGCAACAATAAAACTACTTAAAAACGAAATACTCAATACTATACACTCCGACCAAGGTGGATTTATTAAGGTGACAGCATTCACCCAGCTGAATTTTTCACCGTAGGTATGGCTTACGTCAAAATGATATGCTTTGTTTGTATGTATTGGTATGTTTACACTCGTATGTTTACATTTGCTTGCTGATTTTGACGTGATGGTTGGACCAAACGCAACAACAAATACATGTAGAATTTTACTTATATGTGTTTGCTGTCACCTGTAATAAATTCGCCTTGACTCCGACCAAAGGAAGAAAAAGGGTTTAAAGTAATTCTGCGCAATATGCATCATTCTACAGACATAAATGACATTAAATCTGAACTCGCTGAATACGGTCATGATGTAACAAATATTTTCAACATCCTCAAAAGCGACTCGAAACAACCTCTACCTTTATTCTCACTGGAAATCAAAACATATAGTAACAACAAAGATATATACAATATAACAAATCTATTGCATTGTAAGGTAAAATTCGAGCCCCCACGTCAAATAAGGTCTCTTCCACAATGTTAAATCAAAATTCTCCATGTATGGTTGATGGAAAATGTTCAAAAAATTACCCAAGGCAATTAATTGCTGAAACAATGACTGGAAATGATGGATATCCATTGTACCGTAGAAGATCACCAGAAGATAATGGAAAAACAGTCACTGTGAAAATAAATAATCAAGATGTGGAGATCGATAACCGTTGGATAGTTCCGTATTCCAAATTATTATCGAAAACATTTAACGCACATATAAATGCTGAATATTGTAACTCCGTAAAATCCATCAAATACATATGCAAATATATCAATAAAGGAAGTGACATGGCAGTATTTGGAGTTTGTAAATCGAAATGATGAAATTACTAATTACCAAATGGGAAGATACATTAGTAGCAACGAAGCAGTTTGGAGAATATTATCATTTCCGATTCATGATCGCCATCCAGCTGTTATTCATTTGTCAGTCACTTTAGAAAATGAACAAAGTGTTTATTTCACTGAAAATACTGCTCAACAAATGGCCGAACGACCACCAGCAACAACCCTAACTGCATTTTTCAACTTATGTGAAACAGATTCATTTGCAAGAACATTGCTTTATTCAAATGTTCCTAAATATTATACTTGGAATGCATCATCAAGGTCCTGGGTACGAAGGCAACGAGGAATACCTGTAGATGGATATCCAGGTGTTCATTTGGGTGATGCAATCGGACGACTTTACACTGTGCATCCAAGTAAAGTGGAATGTTTCTATTTACGTTTACTCTTAGTTGATATTCCCGGCCCAAGATCATTCGAAAGTTTGAAACGAGTTAATAGTCATCTTTGTTGTACTTATCAGCAAGCATGCAAAGTATTGAATTTGCTTGAAAATGATAATCAGTGGGATGCAACTCTTATGGATGCATGTGCAACAAGTTCTCCACACCAAATAAGAACACTATTTGCCATCATTATTGCTACATGTTTCCCAGCAAACCCAAAAGAATTGTAGAGTACTTACCAAGAATACATGACAGAAGATAACCTACATCAAGTACGTCGCATTACTGCAAATCCAAATTTGAATTATACAGATGAATTATATAATGAGGCATTAATTAAAATCGAAGACTTTTGCCTGATGATTGCAAATAAAGCTCTGAGTGAGTTAGGTATGATCGCACCAAATCGTCCGATGCATGATGCATACAATGCAGAATTAAGACGTGAAAAAGAATATGATCGAAATGATCTGAACACTTTTGTAACAACAAACCTACCAAAATTAAACACAGAACAAAGGCAGGCATATGACACAATTATAGACAATGTTGCAAATGAAAGAGGAGGAATATTCTTCTTAGATGCACCAGGTGGGACTGGAAAAACATTTTTGTTGTCGTTAATTTTGGCCACCATTCGATCACAGAATAATATTGCATTGGCTTTGGCATCATCTGGAATAGCGGCAGCTGTATTGGACGGCGGTCGCACTGCACATTCTGCATTAAAGTTACTATTAAATATGCAAGTAAATGAAGAACCAACTTGCAACATTTCTAAAAATTCTGGAATGGGAAAGGTTTTACAAACGTGTAGAATTATTGTATGGGATGAATGTACGATGGCTCATAAAAAATCACTGAAAGCCTTACATAGAACACTGAAAGATTTTCGAAATAACACAAACATATTTGGTGGTGCACTAATTCTATTGGCCGGTGATTTTCGACAAACTTTGCCTGTTATTCCCAAATCAACAGCAGCTGATGAATTGAGAGCGTGCCTTAAATCTTCTAATCTGTGGAGATGTGTTCAAAAACTCACATTATTTTTATTTATTTATTGAAAAGAGTAATAATTATAAATAATTATTCCACTTAAAGGTAACAAGGAACAAGCACTGGCTGCTAAGGCCTTCGGCTATTGTTTTAAATGGTTAATACTATATATCAAGACGAGAAAAGGAAATACTTATATTATACTAGGTTTATTATACGCTAGATTCGAGGTAAAAATATATTATATCTACACTGGAGAAGATGAAGATAGTACAATAGAAGGTATGTGGAGTTAACCACTACTATACACACCAGATAACTTAGAAGTCTATAAAGTTAAATTTTTAATTTACAGCAAGAAACGAATTGGTTTATGATACTAATATTATAGTCCGTTGTCTGCTTCAAAAGTTCAGATAATTTGATATTTCTAAACACCGATGATCTAATATTTTGGATTCCTGAACATATATCCATGAAGTGCGATACGTTGAATTCGCTAAATCCACAAAACGGGCACGGGGGCTTCGGCAAACCGTTTAGCAAATACGAGTGTGTTGAAATTGTATGGCCAATTCTCAGACGAACAACGGTCTTAATATTCCGGCATTAAGAATTTGACGGGTATTGGTTTTTCGATCTCGAGAGATTGAAGGATTTGTAGTGATGTTGGTACTGGTTCCATTTGTTCAGGGAACTTTCATAATAGGTACGCTTTACCAGCTTTTTTATATCTTCTGGATGATTGTATTCGAACATGTACAATGGCTCTTTGGTTGCCTCCTTAGCTCTACTATCGGCCTGTTCGTTACCTTTGATGCCACTGTGACCCGGGACCCACATAAGTTTGATTGAACCTTTTTTTTGTGTGAGCATGTTGCGCATTTTTGTTATTACTGGAGAGTTATTAGCTGGGTTCAGAATAGCCTCGATTGTTGATTTGCTGTCACTGCATATTATATATTGGTGGTTTTTTTGGGACGCAAAGTGTACCGCCTCAAGTAACGCAGCAGCTTCGGCTGTGAAAATTGAGCAGTAACTTGGTAAAACTCCAACGGTTATAGTGGTACCTATTTCGTTTGTTACGGCAAATGAAGTACAGGTATCGGTTTTAGATCCGTCAGTAAATATTATAACAGGTCCCAGTCTGATTTCAAAGGAGAAACAGTTTCAAGATATAATTGTTTGAATTCATCGGGGCCAGTAATATTTTTTTGATGATGCATTAAATTATTTATGGCTAAATAGCTTCGTACGATCCAATCTGGATGAGACGGTTTTCCTACGAGAATTGGTGATAGAAGTATGTTCAGTTCTTTGGCTTGATTTAAAATTTCTAAAATCGTTGATTTTCGGCCATTTTTACTTGTATTGTGTTGACATGAAGAAACGCATTCAAACAAAAGCTTGTTTCTGCAATATAGAACTCTAGGGATACACATCAGCGTGTTATTTGATACCCTTTCCACGAGGGTAGGGAGACCAGCTTCCACTAAGATGGCATAAATGGGAGAAGTAGGGAAGGCTCTAATGCTCCTTCTAGCAGCTGCGTTATAAGGCGCTTCTAGGCGTTTCAGATGGGTGTATGCGCAATGTCCGTAAATAGCTTATCCGAAGTCTATCTTAGATAACATGAAAGCTCTAGTTATATTTACCAACGTTTGTGTATGAACTAGACAGTGTTTTGAAGACAAGTACTTAATTATATTTAGTCTTGATAATAAGCTTATTCTAATATGTTCACAATGATGCTTATAAGTTAATTTTTTATCAAATATAATTCCGAGTACTTTTAGGGTGTTAGTGTGAGGAAAAGTGACGTTAGAAAAGGATATTGAGGGGAAAGTACACTTATGTTCACGACAAATGTGAAAAGTGGAGCTTTTGTTAATAGACATACTTAGGTTAGGTTATAATGGTTGCCCAGAGAGTAGGGCCCACTTGGACGAAATAGTTTGGTTCGTCCTTTGTGGTACCATTTAAGGACAGGAAATGGGGAGGAAGGGAAGGGATGGGGGAGTGGTGAGTGTTTGTGGACTATGAACGGTGACTAGTCCGCGGTTGTGTTAACCTCATTATGCTGCTGATGTAGTTCATCAGATTTTTGTTATCAACACCTGCTATATCAGCAGGCGCAGAAAAGAAATGAGAACCAAGATACTTGAATCTTAGTCCCGCGAAGGCTGGGCAGCTAAGGAGCATATGCTGAGATGATTCCACCTCATCCTCCATGCAGCTGACGCAAAAAGGACTCGAAGTGATTCCGAGTCTCACGGCATGTGTACTTCGCGGACAGTGCCCCGTGATGATGCCCACGAAATTTGAGAGATGACATTTTGTCATTCCCAGGATATCCCTCGAACGCCTCCTATCCAAACGTGGCCAGAAGGACTTCGCGACCCTACACGTTCGTGTACTTGCCCAGCATTCGCTGAGTTGGTGCATAGCCCATCCTTCCAGGAGTAGAGCGCAGGTTGTCAAGGGGATCCCGATCCTCTCCTTTCGCGGGCACATTGCCTCACAGGTCCCCTGTCTGGTCAGCTCGTCGGCCTCGCAGTTTCCTGCAATGTCACTGTGACCAGGTACCCAAATATCTTTATGTCGAAGAATTCTGATGCAATCGAGAGTGAGACCAGGCATTCCCTGACCAGCTTCGAATGCACCATAATAGAGCCTAGGGCCCTGATGGCCGCTTGGCTATCGGAGTAAATATTTACCTTCTTAACAGTTGTTACGCAAGTAAGTAGCCAGTCAGCTGCTTCTTTAATTGCGGCCACCTCTGCTTGGAACACACTGCAGTGATCCGGTAGCCTGAATTTGAGTTTGATGGGGAGCTCTTTGCAGAATACTCCTCCTCCAACCCTACCGTCCAACTTCGAGCCATCCGTGAACAGGTTAACGAGGCCCTGTCCCCCGGTGTTGCCCCCGGTCCACTCCTCCCTTGGTGGAATATGGGTGGAGAAAGTTCCACTTGGACTTAGCGAAGGCACACACTGGTCCGTCGACGAGGGGATGAACTCAAAGTTTCTGAGGATGCTTGAGTGCCCATATGTGAGGTTGAGCTTATAGCCCAAGCCCCTCAGTCTGATTGCGGTACGAGCAGCGGCAATTCTGCCTGCGATGTCTATAGGTACCACGTTTAACATTACATTGAGCGCCAGAGTAGGAGTAGTTCGAAGCGCCCCACTGATTCCAATGAGTGCAGACCTCTGGACTCTCTCTAGCTTTTTAACTGATGTCGTCCTCTCCAGTGAGTTCCACCAGACAGTGACTCCATATAAGAGAATTGGCTTTATTATGGTATTATAGAGCCAGAATACAACTCTGGGCGAGAGGCCCCACCTTTTGCCAATTGCGCCTTTGCACCCATACAAGGCGATTGTGGCCTTCCTTACTCTCTCCTCACTGTTGGGCTTCCACGTCAGCTTACTCTCAAGGATTAGACCTAGGTACTTCACCTTGTCAGAAAGCACCAGCGGAGCGCCCCCCATCGAGGGGAGCTGAGCTCTGGGTATTTTATATTTCCTCGTGAAAAGGACGAGCTCCGTCTTAAGAGGATTCACTGATAAGCCGCAATCTGCTGCCCATCGAACAACTACGTTCAGATATCCCTGCATTAAATCATACAGGGTATCTATAAACTTTCCTCTAACAATTAATGCCACATCATCCACGTAGGCAATCACCCTACAGCCCCTCCTCACCAGAAAGTCATTGATAACAATGATCCAGAGGAATGGTGAGAGAACCCCACCTTGCGGCGTGCCTCTGCTCACCTGCCGGCGGAGAGAGACGCCGCCCCACTCTGCCACGACCGTTCTGTTGCTGAGCATTCTGTAGATAAATCTGGAATGATTGTAGAAATGTTCCTTGTTCTAATATCGAATTGTACAAATTAACAACGCGCGATTTTAAGGCGAATGGCAAATGTTTTAAGATATTGTACGTTATTCTATCAGAACCTGGTGTTTTGCCTGACAACGAAGAAAGAGTTAAGTAAAATTCTTCTAAAGTTATGCGAGAATCTAAACAGAGAGCTTCGTAAGAGGGTGAGGAATTGTGATAACATTTCGGTACTATATTTGACTTATATAATTCATGTTTTCAAATGACATCTTTTGGTGCTGGAAAAATTATAACCGATAACTTCATGCCAACGTTCAAGGTAATACATAAACTTCAACGTTCAACAACATTCGCTGACACATCTAATGAATCATTCGATTTTATGGACACAAATTATGGCTTTTTTCAGATTAAAGGGCAAGCATATCACTTAATAGGTTCATTACTACCACTAGCCAATTAAGATTCAAAATTTTTGCAAATTTATTTCATTAATGACAACGATGATATACTTGAAGCACGGTGTGCAATTTCCAGAAATATAAACAGAGTCATTATGAGAGAGTTACAAGATTTATTACACACATACCATGTTTTGGTGCAAAGTTTTAAAACAACAATCGAAAGATTGTCATCTGATAATCATAAAATTAAAATTGATGCAAATAAAACGCCTGCCGGCGAACATCGTGGAAGATACAATCAACCAACTTCAAGCAACGAGGTTGCAATTGTTATATCTGGAGATGAATTTCAACCAAGAGATATGGTTTTGCAAAGAAGAAATGATACATTGCAACGTGTTATTGAAATGCATCGAAAATATCCTCTTATGTTCTGTCGTGGTGAAGATGGTTATTCGATTGATATAAAACAAATACATCCAGCAAATGGTCAAGAAACAAATAAAACTGTAAGCGCAATGAATTATTATGCATACAGAATCATGATAAGAGAAAATCAAGATAATCACACTTCAAAATGTAGTAAATTATTTCATCAGTATATTGTTGACATGTATGCGAAAATAGAAACAGAACGATTGAATTTCATTAGTTTCAACCCAAGGAAATTACGCTGTGACGAATACATACATTTACGAGATGCAATTAACAATGATACCACCGTTAATAACATTGGTCAAATGGTAGGATTACCTTCATCATATACAGGCAGTCCAAGGCATATGCATGAATACGCCCAAGATGCAATGTGTTATGTCAGAAATTATGGTCGACCCGACTTATTCATAACTTTCACATGCAATCCGAAATGGGATGATATTAAGAATCATTTATATACTGGGCAATCAGCTACTGATAGGTATGACATTACTGCAAGAGTGTTTAGACGAAAGCTACAGTCTCTAATGGATTTCATTGTAAAACATAAACTTTACGGAGATGAACAATGTTTCATGTATTCTGTGGAATGGCAAAAAAGAGGCTTGCCTCATGCACATATTTTGATTTGGTTAAAACAAAAACTAACCACAGATAAAATTGATCATATTATATGTGCTGAAATTCCAGATATAAATGGAGATCCAGAATTACATACTACTGTAACCAAAAACATGATTCATGGACCGTGTGGTACGTTAAATCAAAATTCTCCATGTATGGTTGATGGAAAATGTTCAAAAAATTACCCAAGGCAATTAATTGCTGAAACAATGACTGGAAATGATGGATATCCATTGTACCGTAGAAGATCACCAGAAGATAATGGAAAAACAGTCACTGTGAAAATAAATAATCAAGATGTGGAGATCGATAACCGTTGGATAGTTCCGTATTCCAAATTATTATCGAAAACATTTAACGCACATATAAATGCTGAATATTGTAACTCCGTAAAATCTATCAAATACATATGCAAATATATCAATAAAGGAAGTGACATGGCAGTATTTGGAGTTGTAAATCGAAATGATGAAAGTAGTAATTACCAAATGGGAAGATACATTAGTAGCAACGAAGCAGTTTGGAGAATATTAATATATCATTTCCGATTCATGATCGCCATCCAGCTGTTATTCATTTGTCAGTCACTTTAGAAAATGAACAAAGTGTTTATTTCACTGAAAATACTGCTCAACAAATGGCCGAACGACCACCAGCAACAACCCTAACTGCATTTTTCAACTTATGTGAAACAGATTCATTTGCAAGAACATTGCTTTATTCAAATTTTCCTAAATATTATACTTGGAATGCATCATCAAGGTCCTGGGTACGAAGGCAACGAGGAATACCTGTAGATGGATATCCAGGTGTTCATTTGGGTGATGCAATCGGACGACTTTACACTGTGCATCCAAGTAAAGTGGAGTGTTTCTATTTACGTTTACTCTTAGTTGATATTCCCGGCCCAAGATCATTCGAAAGTTTGAAACGAGTTAATGGTCATCTTTGTTGTACTTATCAGCAAGCATGCCAAGTATTGAATTTGCTTGAAAATGATAATCAGTGGGATGCAACTCTTATGGATGCACGTGCAACAAGTTCTCCACTCCAAATAAGAACACTATTTGCCATCATTATTGCTACATGTTTCCCAGCAAACCCAAAAGAATTGTGGAGTACTTACAAAGAATACATGACAGAAGATAACCTACATCAAGTACGTCGCATTACTGCAAATCCAAATTTGAATTATACAGATGAATTATATAATGAGGCATTAATTAAAATCGAAGACTTTTGCCTGATGATTGCAAATAAAGCTCTGAGTGAATTAGGTATGATCGCACCAAATCGTCCGATGCATGATGCATACAATGCAGAATTAAGACGTGAAAAAGAATATGATCGAAATGATCTGAACACTTTTGTAACAACAAACCAAAATTAAACACAGAACAAAGGCAGGCATATGACACAATTATAGACAATGTTGCAAATAAAAGAGGAGGAATATTCTTCTTAGATGCACCAGGTGGGACTGGAAAAACATTTTTGTTGTCGTTAATTTTGGCCACCATTCGATCACAGAATAATATTGCATTGGCTTTGGCATCATCTGGAATAGCGGCAGCTGTATTGGACGGCGGTCGCACTGCACATTCTGCATTAAAGTTACCATTAAATATGCAAGTAAATGAAGAACCAACTTGTAACATTTCTAAAAATTCTGGAATGGGAAAGGTTCTACAAACATGTAGAATTATTCTATGGGATGAATGTACGATGGCTCATAAAAAATCACTGAAAGCCTTACATAGAACACTGAAAGATTTTCGAAATAACACAAACATATTTGGTGGTGCACTAATTCTATTGGCCGGTGATTTTCGACAAACTTTGCCTGTTATTCCCAAATCAACAGCAGCTGATGAATTGAGAGCGTGCCTTAAATCTTCTAATCTGTGGAGATGTGTTCAAAAACTCACATTATTTTTATTTATTTATTGAAAAGAGTAATAATTATAAATAATATAATTATTCCACTTGAAGGTAACAAGGAACAAGCACTGGCTGCTAAGGCCTTCGGCTATTATTTTAAATGGTTAATACTATATATCAAGACGAGAAAAGGAAATACTTATATTATACTAGGTTTATTATACGCTAGATTCGAGGTAAAAATATATTATATCTACACTGGAGAAGATGAAGATAGTACAATAGAAGGTATGTGGAGTTAACCACTACTATACACACCAGATAACTTAGAAGTCTATAAAGTTAAATTTTTAATTTACAGCAAGAAACGAATTGGTTTATGATACTAATATTATAGTCCGTTGTCTGCTTCAAAAGTTCAGATAATTTGATATTTCTAAACACCGATGATCTAATATTTTGGATTCCTGAACATATATCCATGAAGTGCGATACGTTGAATTCGCTAAATCCACAAAACGGGCACGGGGGTCTCGGCAAACCGTTTAGCAAATACGAGTGGGTTGAAATTGTATGGCCAATTCTCAGACGAACAACGGTCTTAATATTCCGGCATGAAGAATTTGACGGGTATTGGTTTTTCGATCTCGAGAGATTGAAGGATTTGTAGTGATGTTGGTACTGGTTCCATTTGTTCAGGGAACTTTCATAATTGGTACGCTTTACCAGCTTTTTTATATCTTCTGGATGATTGTATTCGAACATGTACAATGGCTCTTTGGTTGCTTCCTTAGCTCTACTATCGGCCTGTTCGTTACCTTTGATGCCACTGTGACACGTGACCCACATAAGTTTGATTGAACCTTTTTTTTGTGTGAGCATGTTGCCCATTTTTGTTATTACTGGAGAGTTATTAGCTGGGTTCAGAATAGCCTCGATTGTTGATTTGCTGTCACTGCATATTATATATTGATGGTTTTTTTGGGACGCAAAGTGTACCGCCTCAAGTAACGCAGCAGCTTCGGCTGTGAAAATTGAGCAGTAACTTGCACCCTGGAGTTGCCTGATCTCCCATCGGGCGCGTCCCAGGTGGTGGATAGGGAGCGTTGGCATCACAAGAGTGGCCTTCCCTGATGGGGTGGGTTCAACACTCGTGTGATGACTCAAAGTTGGCATAGAATCAGGGTGCCATCCGCGAACCAAACTGGCTAGGGAGGAGTCCCGAAAAAAACCAAAAGGTAATGGAAAACAATGGTTCTATTACTCCAGGTGGAATCCACACAAGTGGCAATCCACCCGCTTCGGCGGCAGGGGCATGGATTCTGGAGGCCCCAACCATTACCCAAGTCTCTCAGCTCTACGAGCGAGAGCGCATCCTGGAGGAGACGGGGGTTGCTATCGCAATCTCCTCTCCTTCAGAGTCTGAAAAACGTTTCCCTGCTTCGGAGGGCCTGAGTTGTAAGGTCTCTTCGGTGGCTGCACGACCTCCCAAAGAAGCAGGGAAATCGAAGAGCGCGGCAAGAAGGAAGAGAAGAAAGCGGCGGGCAAGGCTCATGCGGGAGAAATCCTCATGTGGCTCCGCCGACCTCGGTCAGCGGAAGTGACACGCACGGAAGCTACCGAATCTACGGTGGGCACAGGCACTCCCAAGTTGTCTCGCTCTCGAGGCAAGCGAAGAAAGACGGTGGCTGAAAACAGCACACCTCCCTGCCCTGCGGTTGCCGCCAATGGCCGAGCCACGACCCCCCAAGGTACGAGCGCGTTCTTGGCGCCAGTCAATGTGGCGGGAAAAGTTCTGCTGAGCCACGTCTCTATCGGCGCCTCGACAAAATGTTCAGCACAGTTGTCTGCCCGGCGAAATCTTCGTCAGTGGAGGATCGGGAGCTGGACCTTCGCCCAAGCACATCCAAGGGTGCGGCGAAGCCATCCTATAGCGAGAAGGCTGCTGGCCCACGACCTGTGGCTGTGATTGGAAAACTGGGGCCTGACCATCAGCTGACGGATGCAGAAATCAAATACTGCAAAAGCCAGCTGATGCGTCGGGTTATTGCCTCCGGTCCGGAAGCCAACGCGAAGGGCTATGAGACAAAGGACGGCACCATAAAGGTGACGTGCGCGTCTCTGGCCAACTTCGAGTGGATCAGGACCGTGGTCAATAACGTGCCCCCCATGGGGACCACTCGCTTCGCAGTCTACAGCGAGGAGAGTGTACCCCTCAGGAAGGCCATCTGCTGGATTCCGGATCCAGACCTGTCTACGGCGGATGTCCTCTCCTGTTTACGTGCCCAGAATCCGGGCATCAACACGAGGCTTTGGCGAGTCGTCTCGTACACCAAGAGCAAAAACCGGGAAGGAAAGGAAGGGGCTACTCTTGTGGTGCGAGTTGATGACCCCAGTGTTGATGTCATGGGCTCACGGTACGCGAACCGTCTGAGTCTCTTCTTTGGGACGGCCAGCTTCCATGTCTTTCCCAAATGATTGACTCGGACGATTCCTGTAGCTATCGTCCCTTGACGGTGACGCAAATTAACTTGCAGCATTCCAAAGCCGCTACTGCACTACTAAGTAGAAGGCTTTCCTAGCTGCACACATTACCCCACATAACAGCAGTGCAAGAGCCCTAGGTCTTTAGGGGCCGTCTCTGTGGCTTAAGTGCGCTGAAAGGGGCCACGTTCCTATATGACAGGAGTTCTAGCAGACCTAGGACCGGTCTTATAGTATCATCCCATCTCACTGTGACGGGTCTTGAGCAATTCTGTTGCCAAGACTTGGTAGCAGCTGAGGTGTGTTATAGAGGTAGACGCGGATGGTCGAAGTTTGTGATTGCGTCTGCTTACTTTCCTTACGATGCTCTGGAAGGGCCACCACCCGGGAAGGCCACTAGTCTCGTGAGGTTCTGTGAGCGGAGCAGTCTGGGCCTCATCTTATGTTGCGATGCTAATGCCCAGCATACAATCTGGGGCAGCAGCAAGTGCAATGGACGGGGCTCTCGACTATTCGAATTTATCGCGTCCTCCTGCCTAGACATACATAACAAGGGCTCACAGCCAACGTTTGTAACGGCTAGAAGGCAGGAGGCGATTGATCTAACCCTATCAAACTCAAAACTTGGGTGGTCAATCAAGAACTGGAGAGTCCTTGCCGAAGATTCGTGCTCGGACCACAGGTACATTGAGTTTCAGTGTGGCGAGGAGGCACAAATGCCATTGCCCTCTAGAAACCCAAGAAAAACAGACTGGCAGAAGTTTAGGGAGGCGTTGCGGGACCTTGACGTTGCGCCCCCAAGACTTCGAAAAGAACAGGCCATTGAGGCGGCTGTTGAGAAACTCAACGCTGCCCTAACCGACTGTTTTGAGTCAGCCTGTCCAATTCGACCTCTCCCGAGCCGTACTCCCGTTCCGTGGTGGAACCGAGAGCTCCAGAGGTTGAGGCGTGAGTCGAGGAAACTTCTAAACCGGGCCCTTAAGACTAACGTTGCAGAGGACTGGAAGCGATACCGTGAGGTTCAGAAGAACTACAAGAGGCTTATTCGGGAATCGAAAAAAGCCTCATTTAGGGAATTCTGCAGCGGTATTGAATCTCTGAGTGACACGGCGAAATTGGTTAGGATCCTGAAAAGGGACCTAACGGCAAAGCTGGGGTCACTTAGGAAATCTGATGGCTCCTTCACGGAGCGGAAAAGTGAGACACTCAGCTTGCTGATGAAGTCTCACTTTCCTGGTAATCAGATAAGCATCAGCCGGCAACAGCCCTTATTGATAGAGGCAGTTGTCAGAGCTGCTACACCTTCTCGGCATGACTGGTTCGTTGCCAGATCTGTGGTGAATGAGGCCGCCATTCGATTTGCCATCAAATCTTTTGGCGACTACAAGTCGCCTGGACCAGATGGCATCTATCTCGCCATGCTGAAGGAGGGTGCAGAGTTCGTGACAGCAGCCCTGAAGAAAATCTTCTCGGCATGCCTGGCACTGGCTTACATACCACGCTCTTGGAGGATGGTGAGGGTCGCTTTCATCCCAAAGGTTGGAAAAGACGACTACACCAGCCCCAAAAGCTTTAGACCAATCAGCATGACTTCTTTCATGCTGAAAAGTCTCGAACGACTGGTGGAACTACGCATACGTCAGAAGTCGCTGAAGGCTCACCCTCTGTCTCTATTTCAGCATGCCTATCAGAGTGGAAAATCCTGCGAGTCGGCACTGCAAAACCTTGTTGCTAGGGTAGAGCTGGCCATCGACAGGAGGGACTACGCTATGGGCATCTTTTTAGACATAGAGGGGGCGTTTGATAATGCCACTTTTGATAGTATGTGTAACTCTGTTAGTAGGCACGGCGTAGACCGGGTGTTAGTAAATTGGATTCGTTCGATGCTGGCCCAAAGAATCGTTTCGGTACGAGCAGAGGAAGATCTGCTGGTGTCATCTGGGGTTAACAGAGGCTGCCCCCAAGGCGGTGTGCTGTCTCCATTACTCTGGTGCATGGTAATCGATCCTCTACTCACCACCTTAAACGATTCGGGAGTCTACGCACAAGCATATGCGGACGATGTTGCTTGTTTGGTAACAGGCTCTTCGCTTATGAACATCTGCAGGAAAGTGCAGAAAACTCTGGATCGGATTGACACTTGGTGCTGTGCGAATGGGCTATCGGCAAATCCCGCCAAGACTGGTATTGTCCTCTTTACCAGAAGGAGGAAGCTTGACGGACCCGTTCTGCCAAGGCTAAAAGGAGTCACAATCCAGCTATCCAAGGAAATTAAATATCTAGGAGCAATCCTCGATAGTAAGCTCCTATGGAAATCATACGTTGAGACAAAGGCATCCAAAGCGCTGACAGCTTTCTGGCAGTGCAAAAGTGTCTTTGGGAAAACGTGGGGTCTCTCTCCTAGCAAGGTCCTATGGATCTACACGGCTATGATAAGACCCATTATCACCTATGCATCAGTGGTCTGGATGAGTAGGCTATCCCTAGTGGGAGTCAGGAGGACCTTATCGAGACTACAACGCACTGTGGCCATCTGTTGCACCGGAGCTTTTCCGACTACTTCAGGCCCGGCACTAGATGCTCTGATTGGTTTACCACCACTTGATGCTTTCATCCAAGGAGAGGCCTTGAAGGCCATCTGCAGACTGAAACACAGTGGGAACTGGTACGGCCCTTGTCCGGCATTGGAACACAGAGAAGGCATGGGCATCGATCCAACGATTCTCTCCATGCCCCTTGACTCCACGCCATCAAGGGTCGTACTTGAAAAGAGATACAGTGTAGTGCTACCAGAGGCTCAGTTGTGGGGAGACTCAGAAAATGAGCCCGGCAAACACTGTTTTCGCATTTTTACGGATGGCTCGAGGACCGAGCATGGCTCCGGCTCTGGGGTCTACGTGGAATCCAGCGGGACAAAACTGCACTTTGCTCTTGGAATGCATGCATCTGTGTTTCAAGCGGAGGTGTATGCAGTTCAAGAAGCGATGAACTTTGTTGTGGAAAAACGATGGAGAGGCAGATCTATATGTGTCTGCAGCGACAGCCAAGCAGCGCTTATGGCCTTAGACAGCCCTCAAACCACATCAGGGGTAGTGAAGTCCTGTAAATCCAGGCTGAACTATGTCGGCAGACATAATAGCCTGATGCTAACATGGGTCCCGGGACACGTGGGTATCGCGGGTAACGAGACCTCTGACTCCTTAGCTAAGATGGGCTCTGAAGCCAACTTCTTTGGCCCAGAGCCCGCTTTGCCACTCCCCTCTGCGGCCATCACGGCCACGGTTAGCAAATGGGTAACTACTACCCACAAGCGAGCTTGGCAGGCTGAGAGAGGATGCAGATGGACAAAACTGATGTTACCTGTCATGTCCGATCGACTGTCGGAAACCCTTCTGTCATTAAGCAGAGGGGAGTGTGGACGGCTGGTTGGACTGATGACGGGTCACTTTCTGTGGGCAAAGCACATGGAAAGGTTGGGCATCTCAGACAGTGTACTCTGCCCAGCTTGTGAAGAGGAGGATGAGACGGCGGACCACTTCCTGTGTGTCTGCCCCGCCTTCGCCCGAATCAGGTTTGAGGTCTTTGGCACTGATGTGTTAAGAAGCGACCATCTTGGCTCCTTGGCACCACAAGATCTACTCAGATTTCTTCGGAGATCGGGTAGATTTAAAGAAAATTAAAAGGGAATCCAAGTGTAGTACAATGGACTCACTTAATGTCTGAGTGCTGCACTTGCTAGTTGTCCCGACACAAAAAAAAAAAAAAAAAAAAACTTGGTAAAACTCCAACGGTTATAGTGGTACCTATTTCGTTTGTTACGGCAAATGAAGTACAGGTATCGGTTTTAGATCCGTCAGTAAATATTATAAAGGTCCCAGTCTGATTTCAAAGGAGAAACAGTTTCAAGATATAATTGTTTGAATTCATCGGGGCCAGTAATATTTTTTTGATGATGCATTAAATTATTTATGGCTAAATAGCTTGGTACGATCCAATCTGGATGAGACGGTTTTTCTACGAGAATTGGTGATAGAAGTATGTTCAGTTCTTTGGCTTGATTTAAAATTTCTGAAATCGTTGATTTTCGGCCATTTTTACTTGCATTGTGTTGACATGAAGAAACGCATTCAATCAAAAGCTTGTTTCTGCAATATAGAACTCTAGGGATACACATCAGCGTGTTATTTGATACCCTTTCCACAAGGGTATGTAGACCAGCTTCCGCTAAGATGGCATAAATGGGAGAAGTAGGGAAGGCTCTAATGCTCCTTCTAGCAGCTGTGTGATAAGGCGCTTCTAGGCGTTTCAGATGGGTGTATGCGCAATGTCCGTAAATAGCTTATCCGAAGTCTATCTTAGATAACATGAAAGCTCTAGTTATATTTACCAACGTTTGTGTATGAACTAGACAGTGTTTTGAAGACAAGTACTTAATTATATTTAGTCTTGATAATAAGCTTATTCTAATATGTTCACAATGATGCTTATAAGTTAATTTTTTATCAAATATAATTCCGAGTACTTTTAGGGTATTAGTGTGAGGAAAAGTGACGTTAGAAAAGGATATTGAGGGGAAAGTACTCTTATGTTTACGACAAATGTGAAAGGTGGAGCTTTTGTTCATAGACATACTTGCTCCTGATGATTTCGACCAAAGCTCGAGTTTAGAGAGGATGTCAGTGAATGAGTTTTTGACCGTTGTTAAATCGGAAGTTTTGGAGAAAATCAGCACGTCGTCTGCATAAGCAAAGTGTTCGATATTTGCGTTTAAGGATATGATAGAGCTGACTTCTTTGAACGCTATTATGAACAAGATTACAGAAAGAGGAGACGCTTGGGGTATTCCGTTGAAAAGTGGGAGAATGTTAGACTCATTGTTGTTTACACGCACGAAGAATTTGCGATTACATAAGTATGATCTTATAACTTTGTAAATTTTTTCTCCGACTTTCCAGCGACTAAGCTCTTCCAAGACAACGTGCGAGCCAATTCTATCATACGCCTTTTCAAAGTCTATACTAAGTACTGAAACATGGTTTCTGTTTGCTAAGGCTGTTGAGGCAAAGTTTTCAAAGATAAGCAGTGGATCTATAACGCCTAAGTTTTTCTGGAATGCAAACTGATTTGGACTTAGGAGGTTATTTTGCTGGGCAAACCATACAAGACGTCGAGCAATGATCTTCTCCAAAACTTTCGAGATGCAAGGCAACAGGGATATAGGCCTGAAATTGGAAATGAGGGAGTTTGGTTTGGGAATCGGGATTATTGCAGCAATTTTCCATGATTGTGGAAATGTTCCTTGTTCTAATATCGAATTGTACAAATTAACAACGCGCGATTTTAAGGCGAATGGCAAATGTTTTAAGATATTGTACGTTATTCTATCAGAACCTGGTGTTTTGCCTGACAACGAAGAAAGAGTTAAGTAAAATTCTTCTAAAGTTATGCGAGAATCTAAACAGAGAGCTTCGTAAGAGGGTGAGGAATTGTGATAACATTTTGGTACTATATTTGGCTTTTTACAGCTAAAGTCTGGATGAAAGTTTGAACTATGTGAATAGTTTGACCAAGTTATTGCAAATTTGTCAGCGATTTCCTTGGGGGAATATATTGGGCCTTTTGGCGAGTGTATAAAAGGGATGTGGTTACGCTGACAGGAAGAAGTAAGATATTTTATATCTGACCAGATCTTTTTTGGGCTAGAGGAGGGTGTTATGCTGGCAGTAAGAGTTTCTAGAGCTTGCCTTTTCGACGCTTTTAATTCGCGCCTGAAGCATGCGTTGGCTTTTTTGTATTTTACAAAATTCTCGTTAGACCTAGTTCGCTTGTACGCGGATCGTTTAGTTTTCCTCAGAATGGAGAGCAAGTTTGACCAATATGGAAGTTTCGCAGAGAAATTTTTGGTGCAAGTCTGTGGGATAGAAATATTCGTCTCTGAACGTATGAGGGACTTGATAGTAAAAGCTTCTTTGTTTACATTATGTGATTCCGGTTTTTTACTTGATAGGTGTATTATGTTAGAACAGAAAGTTTCCCAATCAGCTCTTTCTGTTATAAATTTAGGTTTAGGTTTAACTCTGTAAAATTGTGGCATGGAGAGATATGTAACAATAGCGTAGTGATCACTATTGTGAAGATCACTCAACGTTTTGGATTCTAGTTTTGGGGCTATAGAGGAAGTGGAAATAGAAATATCTGTATGCGAAAAGCTCCTATGTGTCGAAAAATGTGTAGGGAAGCCATCGTTAAGAATAACTAAATTTTTTGCAAGGATGACATCCTCGATTATTTTGCCTCTGTTATTTGTTGTAGGTGACCCCCAAAGAGGACTCCACCCATTAAAGTCACCCAGAAGGATGATAGGATCCAAAAAGGGATTTATTAAATTTAGGATTTCTGTACTACTAAATGGTTGCTCAGGCGGAATGTAACATGTAATAATTGTAATTTTAAAACCTATATCTACTTCTACAGCAACAGACTGAATATTAGAAGCTATTGGGATAAATTTATGGCTGAGGGATTTTTTTACAAACATAGCCACACCTTGTTTGCATGTTTTGTTGTTGGGGTTATTGCTAAAGTAACTAAGGTATTTGTTTGGAGCGTAAGCTGTTTTACTATGTGGAATGTGTGTTTCTTGTAGGCAAACTATTTCAGGCGAGTACTCATGTGAAATTAAGTCAAGGTCAACATAGTTGTTGAGAAGCCCATTAATATTCCATTGTACTATCTTCATGATTTAAACCTCCTTAAGAGTGTTTGTTTCTGAGGTAGTAGCTTGAGTGTCAGGATTAAGAGTGAAATTTGAAGAGTCAGGATTAAGAGAGAGATTTGAAGAGTTCGTTGGAAGAGAAGAAAGAGAAGAGTTGAATTCGTGTGGAATAGAAATCATTTGAGCGAGAAAGTTATCGATTAGCATTCTTTGTTGTGTTTGACTATCATCTGAGTTCATTTCAAGTGAGTTGTTGCCTGAAGCGATAGTGCTTGGGCTATTTGTTGATATTTTGTTGTTTGTTGTGGGACTATTTGAATTATTTGTTGGATTTTCGTTATTGTTATTGTTAATTTGATTTGGTTTTGAGAAATTAGTTTGGTTTGAAATAATGTTTTGGTGTTGGTTGGTTGCGTATTGCTTCATTATATTGGAGAAAGGAGTCGAGTTATCATTTAATTGGGGTGGAATTTGTTGTTTGTGTAGAGCTATGGCTTCGCGCATAGTGCATTTTTTATCAGTTTTAATTGAGATGATTTGCTTCATTTGGATGAATTTTGGGCAATCTCTGCTTGAGGATGAGTGAGCACCCGAGCAGTTAGCACAAAAGGTGCGGGAGCATGAGAAATCGCCGTGAGGGGGAAGTGAGCAATTTGCACATACAGGCGTTTTTTTGCATCGTTTGAGTGTGTGGCCAAGTAGTTGACAACTCATGCACCGCATGGGATTTGGATAGAACTGTTTTACTTTTGTTGTATACCATGACACTTCAATTTTCTCAGGCAAGTGGTAGAGATCAAAGGTTAATAGAATGACTCCAGAAGGTGCGGATTTGCCGTCAACGAATTTTAGAAACTTGTATACAGAAGTAACTCTTTGATCCTTTAAATTGTCAACTATTTGACTTTCAGAGACGTATTTAAAGACGGTGCAAATATAGTGCCCTTAGTAGAGTTAAGATTGTTATGAAGTTCAAACTTAACTGGGCAGATTCCAAGAAGGGCTTTAGTTTCCAGAAATTTGTTTGCTATATTCATATTTTTAACAAACAGAAGTAAATTTCCGTCTCTTAGCTCTGAAATGTTTAAAATGTCGGTACTTACATTTTTAAGTGCCTTGTGAACAGCAAAGTAAGAATATTTGCTAAGGGGTTTGGATGTATCAAGTGCACCTGCAATTAAGTATTTGGGGTTTTCTTTTATCACTGCCGGCAGTGCTGGGAACAACTCCTTAGTAATTGTTTGTGATTTCTTTCTTTTGCGTTGAGGGCTTACCGAAAGCACGGCAAACCGGTTATCCCCGAGAGGGGGAGGCATTATTTCTTACCGAAGTCCGCAAGGTGAGAAGCAATATAAGGTCGTAAACAAATAAACAAACCGGTGCACGAAAAGAGATGAATAATTAGAGAATAGAAGAAATAAAAACACTGCGATGAACTCATATTGTAATCACTAGACTGTGAGAAGAGGAAACACAACCGAACGCCAAGAGTGCTAGTCACATTAACTACTAATGTTCGTGTGCAGTTACAGAATGATCCAACAGCTGCTGAATTTTCCGAACATTTGTTGCAAATTGGAAATGGACGAAAGCCAATTGATAAGAATAGAGGCATGATCACATTTCCAACTAATTTTTGTACCGTAACAAAATCAAGAGTCCAATTAGTGCAAAATGTATTCCCAAATATTGCACAAAACTATCGAAATCAAGATTGGCTAAGCGAGAGAGCTATGTCAATGAAATCAATGCCAGTATTTTGACTCAAATTCCAGGTGAAGTTGTCACCTATAAATCAATTGATTCAATCACTAATCCCGACGATGTTGTGAATTATCCAATTGAATTTTTGAATTCACTTAATTTGCCTGGCTTGCCACCACATCGTTTGCAAATGAAAGTCGGCGCAGTGATCATTATGTTGCGAAATATCAATCAGCCGAAACTATGCAATGGGACAAGATTAGCAGTGAAACGGACAATGAACAATGTAATTGAAGCAACAATTTTGAAAGGCAAATTTAAAGGTGAAGATGTTTTGATTCCGCGCATTCCAATGATTTTAAGCGACTTGAATTTCCCATTCGCCTTGCTTTTGCTATTACAATCAATAAGTCTCAAGGTCAAACACTTCAATTATGTGGAATTGACCTAACTTATCCATGCTTTGGACATGGGCAACTGTATGTAGGGTGTTCTCGAGTAGGGAAACCATCGTTACTTTATATATATACACCGCATGAAAATAAAACCAAAAATTTTGTGTATCAGAAGGCTTTAGAATAAGTTGTTAGTTTACAATCATTAGAGTAAGTCACTAAAATAAATAAAACATTGTTATTAGAATAAGTCACAAAATAATGGACGAGCATGAATTAAATGATGAAACAAGAAAAAAACAAAGAACACTTTTCATTTATATTTTTCATTCACCCAGCGAAGCGGGTGAGAGTCCGCTAGTTTACATGTAAATATGTATGTCGTACAAGTATGTATCGCGAACGCACTGTTCAACTGAGACAGAATCGATGTTTTTTATACACTCAATATTTTTTGTAAATTGTTTGTGTATATGTACTATTCACTTTGACAATGTACTTTCCGCAACTTGGCTTTTATTTGCAATTTACATCTGATTCTTCCAATATTTTTAATAAATTTAGTGCACTAAACTGCTGCACAATATGTTTAACTGAGATAGACCCGGCGCGATTAGGCTTCTTTGTTTAAATTTACATATGTACTTAACTACCATATGTATATGAAGTCACTTAAGATAACACTGTACATTAGGGTGTCCGTTATTTACCAATTTGATTTTTTTTTTTGCGACGCCCCCTAAACTTTTAGTTTTCCGTCTAAGAAAAATTATCAGATCAAAATCAGCTCTTAATATTCAGAATGAACCTTGCCCCAAACACGATATATTTCCCATGTACATAATATAACATGGGATTTTGGTACTTTTTGGAATAAACTTTTTTTTTCTCTAGTATGCTAATTTACAGCTATGAAAAACACATATTCTGATGGAAATTGCAACTCTCTACAAAAAAGATCTCATATAATTTTTCGATAAATTGACTCTTTTAAAAATTAATCGAAGTTAAAGTTGAACTGTGTGTAAATTTCAGACATTTTCACTTTTGCAGCTGCTCTACTAACAACTACAACAAAGACCAATACTACAGCAACAGCATCCGCAACAACAGCTACTCTTGCTCTCGCAACACTCGCAACAAACACCAGCACGACAACGACAGCCTCAGCAATAACAACCACGGTATCATCAGCGACTAACGCAAAGTCTATTATGTGCACGACACTAAAAACATCTATTGCTGAGTAACCCAACAACTCAAAGAAAAGCCAAACACCCAAGCGTTTACGCAGTTCTCCAGAAAAAGCAGAAATAAATGCAAACAAGAAAACAAGGAAATTGCTCTCAAAACAACAACAGCTCACATATTGGCTGAGTAAACCACCGTCAGAGAATAGATTTGATACACTGGACCAAGAGAACGAATTAGAAGAGAATGAAAAAGAAGAGACGCAAACTCTTAATTCAATAACAACAAAGCCCAAATATGTACCAAAGCCACCACCGATCTACGTACAAAAAGTCCAAGTATTAGGCACTCTTATCAAAGCTCTTAATGAATGTATACAAAATAACTATGAACTAAAAGTACTTAAGAACAATGAAATAAAGATACAAACAAAGGAATCAACGCATTATTCAGCAACAATAAAACTACTTAAAAACGAAATACTCAATACTATACACTCCGACCAAAGGAAGAAAAAGGGTTTAAAGTAATTCTGCGCAATATGCATCATTCTACAGACATAAATGACATTAAATCTGAACTCGCTGAATACGGTCATGATGTAACAAATATTTTCAACATCCTCAAAAGCGACTCGAAACAACCTCTACCTTTATTCTCACTGGAAATCAAAACAAATAGTAACAACAAAGATATATACAATATAACAAATCTATTGCATTGTAAGGTAAAATTCGAGCCCCCACGTCAAATAAGGTCTCTTCCACAATGTCTCAACTGCCAAAAATATGGGCATACTAGAAACTATTGCACAAAAAATCCAATCTGTGTTAAGTGTGCAGGCCCGCATAAAACTGCGAACTTTTCAATCAATAAAAGTAGTAACAATATTAAATGCGCACTCTGTGGCAAAAAACACACAGCCAATTATAAAGGATGTATGGTATACAAATCACTGAGGATGCAACGTTTTCCAGCTCTATGCAAAAAGGAGCTCCAGACTCCGATACTGAACCCGCCGCAACAAGAAAACACAGTCGAACCCGCTAGAATCGGCTTATCAACCTATGCGCAAGTAGCAGCACAAGCAACAAATAATAAAACAGGTATGCCTAACCCTCAAAATGATGATATTCAAGAACTTAAAAAAATGATGAGCCAGCTCATCAATAAAATGACTAACATGATGAATATAATCACACTACTGGTCACCAAATTCGATGGACAAGCAAAGTAAAATGACAAAAGCCTTATGGACTGCAAACGGACTAAATCAACATATTCTTGAAACTGAAACTTTTATTGACCAATACAACATTGACATACTATTGGTGTCAGAAACTCATTTTAATGACAAAAGCTACGTTAGTATTCCCGGCTACAAAATAATATGCACCAATCACCCTGACAACAGAGCACACGGCGGAACAGCTATCATAATGAGACAAAATATTATGTTTAACAAAATGGAAGAATATCAAATGGACCATCTGCAAGCAACGACGATACAAATAAATGACACTCTAGGTCAGCTTACCATATCAGTTGCTTACTGCCCTCCGAAACACAACAACAAAACAACACAATACGCTAACTACCTTGAAACACTTGGAAGTATATTAGATTTAATGCCGGAGGAGATTATAATGCAAAAAATATGATGTGGGGATCAAGATTAACAAACACGAAAGGAAAAGCATTACTTGCCGCCATCAGAGCGCGTAATTGTAATTATATAAGTACCGGAGAACCCACTTACTGGCCCTCTGACATTATGAAAGTACCTGACTTACTTGACTTTTTTATCATGAAATCAATTAATCCAAACGTACTGACAATTGAATCTTGTCTTGAGCTCTCTTCTGATCACTCGCCAATTATACTAAGAACCCAACAACCACCGCAACAAAACTTAAATCAACCACTTTACAATCATCGTACAGACTGGAATGCGTTTACTGAGCTTTTGGAATTATATTTAGACACAAATTGACGATGAAATTGAGACAGCTATAGCTTTTTAACACACTTTTATTAGGACGGGTTGTACGTATGTGTGTAACGGAATCTTTGAGCTTAATTTTCACTGACTTCTAAAAACCTGATCAACTTGAAATTTTGCACACCTATCAAGGACCGATGACAATGCAATAATTTGATAAAAGTTTTCCATTATCCTTATTAGGATGGCCAGGATTAATATTTTCTTTTTTTTACTGTGGGCAAAAAGTAAGGTGAATTTGGGTTGTAAATTGAAAAATCTTTATTTATTCTTGTAAATCAGTTTCTCAGGCTCCCTCCACGAAATAAGTTCTTAATCCCGATTACTTCTTTATCACGGCCGATAACTGCATAGCTTTAGACTCACAGTCGACAAGAAAGGAATTAAATATAACACGAATATATCGAATCATTTATTTACTGACTGCAATGATAACAATAATTTTCATTCATAATAAAAAAAAATAGTTTAAAGAAACTAAAAAAATCGCTTTTTTGCTAATCGAACTAAAAAGTAGAAAATAAAAAATAGTTTAAAAAAACTAAAAAACAAGCTTTTATTGCTAATCGAACTAAAAAGTAGAAAATAAATTTTAATGACAAAGAGGCCTATAATGAAGTAATAGCAAATCGAACGATCAGTCATAGTCAACTACCTCAGAACAGAATTATAACAAAAATTAAGATGCAAATAGAGTAATTCAAATTAGAGTTAAAAGCGTGGGATGCTTGATATAGTAAATATTACAATCATTCTATTGGCAACTACCTATGTACAGAAGGTTATGAAAGTGAAGCAAAACGCTTTTAACTCTAATTTGAATTAACCTATTTGTATCTTAATTTTTGTTATAATTCTGTTCTGAGGTAGTTGACTATGACTGATCGTTCGATTTGCTATTACTTCATTATAGGTCCCTTTGTCATTAAAATTTATTTTCTACTTTTTAGTTCGATTAGCAATAAAAGCGTGTTTTTTAGTTTTTTTAAACTATTTTTTATTTTAACGACAAAACTATTAAGCTTAAGTAAATCTACACCTTCTTAACTATTAAGTTAGTAAATCTACACCTTCTTCACCAACTAAAGTAAAGAATGGCTACATACCTGATACGATAAAAAAGAAACTAAAACAAAAAAGAAAGCTAAGGAAGAAATGGCAGACAACAAGATTTCCAGACGACAAGAAAAAGCTAAACATATTGGGAAAAGATATAAGAGACCTACTTCAAAAGGAAAAAGACAAAAAATTTAGGAATTATCTCAAAAATATTGACGCAACAAAATCCTCAAACTACACACTTTGGAAGGCGACGAAAAAAGTGGTGGGTGCCACAATACATTTACCACCAATAAAAACAACTAAAGGGAAATGGGCCCGAACCACTTCAGAAAAAGCAGCGGTCTTAGCTCACCATTTTAAGGATACTTTTGAAAATAATAATAACGACATAAATCTCACTTATGCAGCAAACGAGAATAAGAAGCAAATTAAAAAAATCACACTTACGGAGATAAAACAATTAATAAAAACTCTAAAGAACAATAAATCGCCTGGATACGATCAGATTTCGTGAACAATTATGAAGCATATGCCTCACAAGGCAATAATTTATCTAAGAAATATTTTCAATGCTGCAATAAGTCTCAAATATTTCCTCAGTACCTGGAAAGTAGCTGAAGTTATAGCGATCTCGAAACCTAACAACATCACTACACTAGCGACATCATATCGACCAATCAGCCTACTACCGACAATATCAAAAATTTTCGGAAAAATATTATTTGACCAGATAAATCCTATTATAATAAGCATGAATCTGATACCCCAACACCAATTTGGATTTAGGAAAAACCATTCAACAATCCAACAGATTCATAGAGTAGTTCACAAAATTAATGATGACCTGAATAAAAAAGGAGTGTGCATATCCATATACCTCGACGTAGCTAAAGCTTTTGACAAAGTGTGCCACCCTGGGTTACTCCATAAATTAAAAACACAACAACCTAATGACTTTTACCTAATGCTTAAGAGTTACATCCAAGACAGGAAATTCTATGTTAAATATAACGACGCACGTTCAGACATTCAACCTATGAACGCAGGCATTCCCCAAGGCAGTGTCTTAGGACCAACATTGTATCTATTGTACGCGGCTGATCTACCGGAACCGAAGTCAGAAAACAGCATGATTGCAACATTTGCGGATGACACAGTCCTCATGGTATCTCATTAAGATAAAAAAGTCGCAAAACAAAATTTACAAAACGAATTAAATGTGACATTAAACTGGTTCAAAAAATGGAACATCGAAATTAACGCTGACAAAACAAAACTAGTAAACTACACAAACCGAAGGACAACCACTGAACCAGTTAGCGTTGGTAATTCTGACGTGCATATTGACACCAAAGCGAAATACCTGGGTATTACGATCGACTCGAAATTAAACTGGCAGGAGCATATAAAGAAAAAGCGAAATTAAGTTAAAAATCGTTTTAAGACATTGTACTGGCTACTTGGACCTCAGTCCAATCTATCATTGCAAAATAAAATATTTATTTATCGAACGATAATTGCTCCGATCTGAAAATATGGAATTGAGATTTGGGGCACTTCACAATGGTCTGAAATTCAAATATTTTGGCATAAATCCAAAATTTTTTTTTTCTTATTTCAAAAAAATAGGTACGCAGTATTAATTGAGACATTTCAGTGGTTTAAAATATACAAAAAATTATTTGGATATGGCAACTCTGTTCTAAATATGAGCTGTAAAACATGATGCTTCTGAAGCAACAACAAACTTGTAAACAGTTCAGTAAAATATTGTAAGAAAACAGCTGTTCGATAATAGTTAAAAAGGAAAAAAAAAGAAATAAATTTATAATGGAAGAATATAAGAAAGGTATCTATTTTTTAACTTAATAAAAAGAAATGCGGTTTATTGTGTCATATCTGTATAGTGTGGAGTTTTGTTTAATAGCTTTTTTAACCGAAAATTTCGTATTAACCTGTGTTCTGTGGAGTGAAAGTTGTGTGTATTGTCCCGTATTGTTCCAGATTTTTATGGTCGGTGGAAGTTTGGGGTATGTTCTTTAAAATCATGTATGCAACATTTGCCCGTTTTTGCCCCATTTAAGTTTATTTGTAATTTTCAGCAACCTTTAAATTCCAACACGAAGAAATGCTTGGAGTTTGGATAGAGGGCGATCGCAAAACTAATGTTGTTTTGGATTGGGTTTTTAAAAAATTAATACTAATGAGTTAAGTTTAAAGAAAAAAGATGAAATAATTTAGCATTTATTTTAAAGAAAACTGCGCATCAAGCAGAACAAAGCGAAATAAGAAAAGCTGTTACCTCCAAAAAACCCGAAGCAGTTCCACTAACTCCGGAAGAAGCTCTCGCATTTTTACTTGAAAATGATTTAAGCAAAAGACAATATATCAACATGAGGCTGTTAAATAAAGAAAGGAATTGCAATATATGTATATCCAAGCTATGAGGAAGTAATTAAACGCAAGCTACTTTGCCGGCCTAAGGAGATATCTGTGTCGGAGTCTTCAGAAAAAATACAAGAAAAAATAATATGAGTGATGTTTTCAATAGAGCAACGGACTCTTCAGACCCCCTTCTTTCCAGCTTGTCTTTATTCGCTAGAGAAAAATATCGGAAAAGAGAGAAGCTACCAGAAGAAGTAATACATTTGCTTGCACATTCAAGTGAGCTTCAAATTTTCAACCACTTGCCAGGGGGATCTGAATACGATTCGGATAACTCTGATTCCGATATATCGAAAGCAGACGTTGTGGAGAACGCTTTAGTTTTAGATATGGAAGACTGTGATTCCGAATGATTAGCTTGGTACATATAACTTTTTATATTATATTCAAGTGAATTTAATAATTCTGTAACTTCTCTCTCATTTCAGATGTACAGTTAATGTTATTATAAAAATAATTGTTTCAGTAAAAACATATGTATAAATATTTGGATAATAAAATTATTTCACCACTTTTTCCTATCATAGCAAATTTTTCATTTTATGAAACCAAATTTTTACTATAGGTCCAAGGGAGGTACTCCTAGGGACTGGCCGATTTCAACTATTTTTGGTATCATCGATGCGTATTACGAGAATAACATATTTACCAATTTTCGTTAAGATATCGCAATTTTTGGAGCGGAAATTCAAAAATTTTTACTATAGCTCCAAGGGAGGTACCCCTGGGGAAAGACCGATTTCATCCATTCTTGGAATTTTTCTTAACTAAGCCATATATAACCTGTATGCGAAATTTCAATGGCCTAGTACCACTCCTTCTAATTTATGCTAAAAAATTTGAATTTCAGACCATAGTGCACTGCTGCAAAAAGTAATCTAAGTAAACTTCAACGAGTCCAGTTTAAAATACTTAGGACCTTAACTAATGCACCTTGGTACATACCTAACGCAGATATTCATCGCGACCTTGATATCGATACTATTGACGAAACAATACAAAGCGCTAGCAGAAGACACATAAATAGATTATTAACGCACACAAATTATGTGATGAGAAGACTACCAATAAAAAAAAATCTACCCAAAGTCGGCTTAACCGTCAAACACCAACAGATCTTGCAAAATCCATGTAATCAATTGCCAACTAATCGTATATGTCATTGTCATTGTTTGTTAACCACTTGTATTTAAATAATATGTATATATTTCTTCTAAATGAGCTTGGGGGCATTGGTCCTTCAATATCACTCTCATTCCATCTTTTTGTAAATCAAATAACTTATTGTCTAACGACAGGTGTAATATTTTATGGAAGAAATAAAAAAAAAAAAAGTTTTAAATAATTTCATTTACATATAAATTTTTAAATTTTTTGCTTATTTATGTACATATTTCATACGGATTGTGCTTATTTTTAGTATATGTGAGTGTTAACGAGTAATATACTATTGGGCAACCGCACACTAAATACTAACCTCAACGGTGGTATGGAAACTAAAAATTCCCAATTTTTGTTTAAAAAAATACCCAATTCATGTTTCTACCGGTGTGGCAATATTGGCGAATGTTATAAAAAATGCACATTTTTCAGCGCTCTCACGAGAAAAAGAGTTTCACATCTAGTCATCTATGGGTTGAAGACTGCCGTTTTAAATTTTATTCATTTAATTCATTTCGCGTGTAGGTACCTGGTTGTATTTAACATGGTTGCAATTTTGTATAGAAAATTCATTCAATTCATTTCGTGTATATTTAGTTGTATTTTACATGGTTGCAATTTTGCATAGAAAAGTATATATGTATACGTTGTGGTGTGAAGAGGTGTAAAGAAAATACTCCTGTAAAATATATTGAAAATAATTAAAAAAAAAACTATTACAAATACGATTTTACTTACGTGGGTAAAAGGATTCGCCTACATTTCTACCTCAAAGCCAAATTCGTTGGAAACAACGTAGGTAAATACACATTTAATAAAAATAAATTTGGAAAAGAATAAACTTTTCCGGAATTAAAACCACTCAATTCACATCGGGACAGCTGTCTGTATACAGCAGCTGATTCCGTCTAACAAACATAGGGCAGTGCTGCCATCGATTTTTATAAGTCGATACAACAGTTTTGCCCAAATGCCCGTATATCTTCTTACAAAACAAAATCTCTGAACTTGAAGCAATTTGTATGCAATTTAAGCAAGAAATGCTTCAACTTAAAGCTGATAATGCTAAGCTAGAAGATGAAAATCTAAATTTAAAAGGTTCACTAAGTACAGGGACATTGAAAGATAAAATAAAAAATAAAAATATATCCTGGTACACATATGAAAATAAGCAATCCAGAGATATTAAAGTTGTAATAAAAAATTTGCACCACTCAAATCAACTAAGCAGTTTACTAAACGATTTAGAAGCGCAAGGTTTTAAGCCAAAAAGTGCCATTAACAAACTAGCTTCGAAAACCAAAAAGCCACTAGATATGTTTCTTGTCAGCTTTGAACCGTCCGATAAAATAGGAGATATATTCAAGATAAATAGAATATTAAATACTGTAGTTAATATAGAACCAGTTAAAAGTTCGACATTAATACCACAATGTAAGAACTGCCAATCGTATGGACATACCAAAAATTATTGTGGAAAACCACCAAAATGCGTAAAATGTGGAGAAAAGCACCTTACAGTTTATTGTACAAAACTGTCAACTGAAAAACCAAAATGTAGCAACTGTGAAAAAGAACCTGAAAATAAAAATTTTGAAACAAGAGCACAACAGACATATGCTACTATAGTTCGATCTGATAATGCACCGCAGCCAACCGAAAACTTTGATACTAGTCATATCTTACAAAATATTTTGTCAAAGCTATTAAATATGGAAGAAGCTATTACAAGTATTGATGAACGATTAAAACAACAAGAATATAATAACGGAAGGAGTATCCAAAAGAAGAAGTAAACGTATTGAATACCTTTAAAGTAATGCTATGGAATGCAAACGGTCTTTCTAAACATGAACATGAGTTACAAATTGTTTTAGACGAAAACAACATAAATGTCTGCTTAATAGTAGAAACACATTTCACAAAACAGTCGTTTATAAAATTTAAAGGTTACAACTTGTATCACACAATACATCCATCAAATTCAGCAAGAGGAGGTAGAGCCATAATCATCAAAGAAACGTTAAAGTACAGTGAAGAACCAAAATATCAAACGGAAAAAAATCAGGCAACACTAATTAAAATTTATACAAAGAAGTACAGCATAACGCTAGCAAGCCTATATAGTCCACCAAAACATGCACTTAAAAAAGAAGATTATATTGTATTCTTCAAACATGTTGGAAATCGCTTTATTATAGGAGGCGACTTCAACGCAAAGCACACGCATTGGGGATCCAGATTGACAACAACGAAAGGAAAGGAGTTACTATGTGCAATAAACCAGTATAATTGCGAAACTTTTTTATCAGGGAGTCCAACTTACTGGCCCTCAGATCAAAACAAAGTTCCAGACTTAATAGACTTTTTCATAGTAAAAAATATCAGTTGCAACTATCTACAAGTAGAAGAAAGCGCTGATTTAAACTCTGATCACTCACCAATTGTATTCACTTTAAGCGAATACTTAGTATCAAAAATAAACAAACCAACACTCGTGAATCATAAAACCGACAGGCAAAGTTTTAAGTTAATTCTAAAGGAAAATATAAATCTAAATACTTCCATAAAATCGAGAAAGAAATTAGACGAAGAAATCGAAAAATATATCAAAATTATCCAACAAGCGGCCTGGCAATGCACACCGGAAATAAAAAGAAGACTTAAAGGAAATGGTTATCCGAGGGAGATTTTTATGCTAATAAAAAATAAACGTAGATTGAGAAGAAAATGGCAACAAACCAGAGCACCACAAGACAAAGCCAAACTCAATAAACTCTCTACGCAACTAAAAGAAGAAATAAAAAAACTTAAAAATAACTCCATTAGAAATGCTCTAGAAAATTTAACGAGCGATAAACGTACGGACTATTCACTTTGGAAGGCAACTAAAACCTTGAAAAGGCCTATTATGCATTCCGCACCAATAAAAAATTATGATGGCAGCTGGGCCAAGTCTAACGAACAAAAAGCTGAGAGATTTGCCAAATATCTTCAAAACATTTTTCATCCTAACGAAGGAGATGAGTTAGAAAATATACCTCATCCTATTCGACAAAAAATCGATAAAATCCCTTGACTTCCTTTAAAGAGGTAAACGACACTATTAAAAAAAAAATAGATAGCAAAAAAGCACCCGGTTATGACCTTATAACAGGGAAAATATTAAAAGAATTGCCCAATAATGCTATTGTCAAATTGACACATTTGATTAATGCTGCATTTCGTTTAGAATATGTACCGCAACAATGGAAAATAGTGGAAGTTATTATGCTTCCGAAACCAAGAAAGCCACCACACGATGTGTTATCATACCGACCAATATCGTTGTTACCAATTTTATCTAAGCTTTTTGAAAAAATCTTGCTAAAAGGTTTAAAACCATTGTTAGATGCAAAATGCCTTGTACCAAACCATCAATTTGGTTTTCGCAATGAGCACTCAACGATTGATCAAGTGCACCACATTACTCATGTAATTGAAAAATCACTGGAAGAAAAACAAATCTGTTCTGCGGTATTCCTGGATGTATCGCAAGCTTTTGATAAAGTATGGCATGAGGGACTAATCCATAAACTTCAAGCAGTTCTACCAATCCAGTACTCAATCATTTTAAAATCCTACTTAACGAGCAGATACTTTAGAATAAAGCAACCAGATGTCTATTCAGAACTGAAAGATATTAATGCAGGTGTCCCGCAAGGCAGTGTACTCGGGCCAGTTTTGTATTTTGAGTTAATTCTTAAATACAAGAAAATGTATTGGCTGTTAGGCCGACATTCTAAACTCTCTATTTATAACAAAATATTTTAAACAACCAAATACTGAAACCAGTGTGGTCATATGGCATACAGCTCTGGGCTGCACCAGTGAAAGCAACAAAAACATCATTCAACGATTCCAAAATAAAGTATTACGCGACATCGTTAGAGCGCCGTGGTACATTCGTAATTGCAATCTTCTTAAGGATCTTAATATAGACACCATTACGGATATCATAAAAAAATTCGCAAATAAACATAAAGAGAGACTTCAGCAGCACATCAATGATGAAGCAGCCAAACTACTTGTAACTGATGACCTCACGAGAAGATTAAAAAAGACGAAACCGCATGATCTCTTATCATAAAATTTTGTCTTTACTTGAGATGTTTTAATTTAATTATATATAAGTAAAGTTAATTGCTTATTAGTTTTGTTAACTAGATCGCAAAAGTAATAAAAAAAAATAAAAATAAAAAAAATTGTATAGAAAATTCATAAATAGCTTAAATAATAAATGTTAGAGCAATGAATGCAAACAGAGGACTTATGCTTGATGATGTGTGGAAAGGTGTGGCATAAATTAGGAATACCAACTCCGAATCGACAAATGAATGGTGTATTTAACCCTAGAATCGTAATATACGTAAATTTTACGTGTATGTCGCAAAAAAAAGTCAGTTACACTTTACCTTTTGGCGCTATCGCTACGACCTCTTGGCAGTGCTTCCTTTATTTTATTGTTGCATTAACAAATGAATCATAAATCAGTTGTTACTTCGCGTTTAGCTATAATCGTTCTTTAAAAAAAGTGTGCACGTAAATTTTACGTGGTCTTAGCATTAACGTATAAATTTTTGTACGTAAGTTTTACGTGGTCTTGTTATTAGCGTATAAATATTTGTAAATGAAATTTGTGTTCCGTGCGGTTTTCAGGAGAAATAAAAGAAAATAATGGAAAACTCAAGTCGTTGCCTTGCGGATGCAGAAATAGAAGCCCTCCTGGACAGTATTGACAGCGATGTAAGCTTTACTGAGGACAACCTTGAAGAGGAAGTTGATTTTGACAGTGACGATAGTTTGGAGGATCCAGACTACTCTCCTGAATTCCAGGAAAATACTTTTGAAGAGGAACTGATGGAAGCCGTGGAGTCCGTTCAAAATATGGCATCTGAAAAAAAAATAAAGGTCCCTCGGCAAAAAACCAGAAGTCAGCACCAACTGTGCACCTACAACTAAATGACATTGAAGATGTATCCAGTTCTAATCCACTTTTGGGAAGGAATGGTCATGTTTGGAGTAGCAATCCAATGTATCGTAGTAGCGGAAGAACAATGGCTATGAATGTTGTTTATATTCGACCAGGTAAATATTATTAAAAGCGGATGTTTTTAAACACTGTTATTAAAATAAAACATAAACTAGGTTCATATCCATTTTTTTATAATTCACTTTAAGAAACATAAAACTTTGTATTTTCAATAAATAAAATCAAAACAGAAGATATATAAGTTTTTGTTGAACATTTATTTTAAATTTTTGTGTTGTACGTAAAATTTACGTATATTAGCACTAACGTAGGGTAAAACTATCTTACGATTCTAGTGTTAATATAAAATTTTAACGAGAACGGCCGTTTGCCGAGAGGCTTAAGCCAATTAAACAAGCAAAACAAATTTTCCACTTTCGAATCAGTAGCAGAAATCCACGAGGGATACATTGATGAAAGCGGTCAACGACGGCTTCGGATGAATCTTTCCTAAGTTCACTGATCTTAGCTTCGACCTACGCAAAAAATAAAATCGCACTAATTGTCCCATCCCCTGGGATTGCTGCAAAATTGCCAGAAGGTGTACGAATAACTCATTCAGAGCTTAAATTACCACTTAATTCGCAAACGACAGATGAGCCGACCTACAACATTTCCAAAAAAATCTGCAATGGCGAAAATAGCAAAATAATCAATTGGGCCAGTGTAAGATGTACGGTTTTCGTCAACACTGCCAGTCATTAAAAGATCACCAGCTTTCGATGAAAAAAATGCTTGCTTGAAGTCATTGAATTTGTGGATATATTTTAAAACTCTCAAGTTGACCACAAATATAATAGTTAACGAACATAATGACCAAACGGCGGACGTATTTTTAAAACAGTTATTAGATATTGGCAATGGAAATACGCAGGTTAAACGAACAAGCCAATTTGGCAGCGAAGAATAGGGACGTACACAAGTGATTTGACTGAAACAATTCAAATTGAAATATCTTGCCAATTGTCTTCGTAAATTGATCGATAGCACTGATACAAATGAGGTCAACTATTCAACTGAATTAATAAACTCTTTGGATTTACTACGAATAACATCGCACAATTAACAGTTTAATATAGAATCCGTGATAATCATATTCCTCAACCTGAAAACCGGAAATTAAACAGGACTCGATGTTAAGAAGTTAATGCAACGTTAACAGTAGAAAAGGGTAAATCAACATATCGGACTAGTCATCTCTGCCAGCTATTTTTAACGAGACAAAAGCATTAAGATCAGAAAATGTTCACATAATGTCTCTCTTAACCTTTGCACAGAGAAAAAATTATCTATATGCATATATATAATATAATTGGCGCGGACACCCTTTTTGGGTGTTTGGCCGAGTTCCTCCTCCTATTTGTGGTGTGCGTCTTAATGGCAGAAATACACTCGGAGGTTTGCCATTGCCTACCGCGGGGCGACCACTATTAGAAAAATGTTTTTCTTAATTTTGGTATTTCACCGAGATTCGAACCTATGTTCTCTCTATGAATTCCGAATGGTAGTCACGCATCAACCCATTCGGCTACGGCGGCCAGAATGAAATGATCTGTATATCATAAATCTACTGAAGCTCTACAAGTGGACGCAAAAACGTTGAAGTGTAATCTTGATAAAAAAAATCTGCTAATGCTCTATTAAATGATGAGATCAAGGGCGTTTCCGCACACGTTTGTAATATTTTTAACAACATACCATCCATTGCTTCTACATACATTTACCGCTACTGTTATGAACACATTCCTGCTGGCCTGGTGTGCAGGCATCGATATACACTCTCTATCCTGTTTCAAATTGATTAAGAAGGATATTTCGGAAAGTTTAATTAAATTAATTTTAAGTAGGGTGTTTCGGAACCATTTTATGAAGAGCAGCTAATGTTACTGTGCATCCTTTCTATATTTCCACAAAAGAGGGAAGGCAACAGCTATTCGCGTAACTGATAACAATTCGAATAACAGCGTCACTCGGCCGACATGCATCTATCAAAACCCATCACATAAAGCTCGTACGTTCACTTTCACAACAACAGGTTCTTTCGAACCAACTCTGTCTCTTTGGCTGCGGCGGAGCATACTTCGATATCACTGAACTTGTTGAGACTTGGTTAACATCTGGGTTTTTTTTTTTTGTCCAAACTCTTTGGTGCCCAGTGCAAGGCGCACCGAAGAGGTCGCTGTTAATGTTGGCGGAACTTCAATGTGAGCTCTATTACATGAGATATAACGATGAGGATCATATCTAACAAAATGATTCAACCAAAGATATCCAAAATACCAAATATCCACAAAAATTTTAAATTAACTGCTTCCCCATGAAAAATGCGATCTTTCTCATGCGTAGAAAAAGTTCGAAACACTTTCCCATTTTCTACATAAAAACTACCTTAAGTTGATAGAGTGGAGTATAAAATGCAATTCAAAATCTTTGTGTATACCCTTCAACTCCAAGCGCAAGGTGGCATCGCCAAATCTGTCGAATATAAAGTATCTTTTGCCAGTAGTGCCTCAGACAGTTGTAACTTCTTTGCAAACGTTTTAAACCACGTATTTATCAGCTTCAAAGCGTTACAAATCAGTGTAGACTTGTCTCATATTCAACAAGCGGTTAATTTCGGGAAATTTAGTGTTGCTTTAGTCTTTGCAAGCTCTTGATGCTTCGAAAGGTGCATTCTATTACCCACACCCTTTTCTTTAGAAACTGGGCAAATTCTCTGTACTTACCACTGCACTAATTTTTTAACAAAAGCCTTGAAACAGGCATTATTTTGGACGATTGGATAATTGCTTTTATTTCACCTATTCACAAATCATTTTAAGAAATCCAGTAGAAAACTACAAGCCCATCGGAAAACTCTCAATAATACCGAAATTATTGGATAAATTAGTTAATCATTACTACTTACAAAATTCCTGACCTTCGTCTTCCGACACTAATCGGAACTGTTCTGCCAGTTTAAAAAAACTGCAGGCTAAATGTTATGCTGCATTTATTGCCAATTATCCTATATTATAGAGAATAAATTGAGTCACAGTTAGAGAAGTCTTCCTTTACTCTGATAGTCAGGCAGCTCTGAAAGCGGTCGTATCATGTAAATACTTGCACAGTGTTTTCCTATTAATCTACTCTGAGTGCCACGGCATAGTAATATTAAAGGTAACTGTAAGGTATGTATATAGTTAAACACCTGCGTTATCAATCGACAAATGTGATCCGAATGGAGCAAAGGTCGAATTAACAGTATACTTAAATTAAGTATGAAGGATAATAAGAATCGTACCAGGTATCCTATCTAGGCACTGTCTAATAGGAAGGCATGCCAGATATTAGGGGCACCATCATGACCATTATACATAGAAGCTGTCAGGATATAGAATAGAAAGAAACAGTCGAACACCAAGTATGCGGATGCAAAGCTCTGTGACGGTTGATATTGCTCGGTCTTGCTTTTCTAAACAACATTGGGGATGTTGCGAATCTCTAACTAGATAGAATAGCCAGCTTTTTAAAGGGCAGACAATTGTTAAGAGAGGGCCAGTTAGAGTAAGTATAGGATAGTTTCGGTGGTATCACAAGGGGCCTCTAACTGGCCTAGGTGCGTTTTTTTAGTTTTTTTCTTAAGGAGGTTAAAACGCAATCAGAAACATCATCAAAGGTGCCGTCGTCAGTGGTATACCACTATAACAACCTTCCTTATCGGTTGAATTCCACCCTGGGACCGTGGTAACATTTCGTCAAGGCGAAGCCGCGTGTTGTATGTCTATTGGCACAACAGTTACTTGTGTCCAGATTCCTCTCTGCAGCAAATAGAACATCGGAAAAGGTGTCGTAAGTATTTCTGACATGTCGTTATCTGATACCGTCGTTAGCACTAGGCTCAGGCGACTGTGACTTGTCGTCAGTTCGTAGGCAGTCCACCTCCAATCGAAAGCTGCTGTTGATTTCTTCGCTGCATATTGCATTACCACACTATGTTAAAGATATAGCCCCATCTTTGTTGCAAAATTGTTTGCTGCATTCCAGCAAGTATTTGATGCGATCATCTTGGTGATTAGATTTTCCGCCCACAGCGTTAGGCGGTCTTCTCTGAAACGGTCGCCGCAGAAATATACGTACTCCGCACTTTCTATTGCTTTGTTGCAGTTTGGGCAGAACGGAGTGTCCTCCAGATTAAACCGATAGAGGTACTTCAAAAAACATCCGTCGCCACTCAGTATTTGAGGGAGATAGTAGTCAACGTCTCCGTGTTTCCTGGTCACGTCGGCTAATATTTGAGATAAGCCAATGAATTTCTGCTGGTTGTTTGCCCGCGATAGCGCTTATTGCGTCTCTTTAGTGAAATAGTAAGTCAACGCAAGTATGAGTCCAGCGTCCGTTAGTTGACGAATCCCTTCTGCTTTGCCATTCTTCTCTCGAATGCAGTCTCTCTTCAGCTTTTTCTTCCAATCACGGCTTAGCCCGTCGTTTGCCCACGAGAACGTCTATTGCGTCTCTTGAGATCGTTTTGTAGGCACAAGCCATCATTATTGCACTTCGGCGAACCACCTGTGCTGCATATTATATGATGGATGTTTTAGTTCGGCCCATATCGGGGCAGTGTAGAAAGCTACGGTGTCTTCAACCGTCGATAAGACACGTCCTCTGCTGCCTTTACTACTGTTTTCTCCGCCCCCTGATAAGTACCGCCTCGGTTTTTTGGGCTGCCAATTCCAATCCTGCCTTTGCCAACCATAGTCTCACCCTTGCTGCTGCGTCATTGCTTTTTGCATCCAGCTGGTCTTGATTTGGTGCCTTTTTTGGTCACGGTCTGCAACGTATTGAAAAAGTAAGCTGAAGTAAATTGTTTTCTAATAAAAGTTTTACAGCTGAATGGATTGCGCTTTCGATAGATGATTAACGATTTTTTATAGCCGGAATTGGATGGTATTGATCTGGACAACGTTTATTTTCAACAAGACGGCTCTACGTGCCACACAAGCAACGATGCCATTGATCGTTTACGGGAAAAGTTTCCGGACCGTGTTATCTCTCGAAGAGGTGATCACAATTGGCCACCGACATTTTGTGATTTAACACCTTGTGACTTTTCTTTGAGGCCACGTGAAAGAGAAGGTCTACGCCAACAGCCCAGGGTCGATTCAAGACCTCAAAGGGCGACCTTTTTTAACCTTCTTTTGTTTATTAACAGAGTTTTTTCTTTTTAACTTACAGTTTTGGTAGCTTTAAATAAAAAAAGAAACAAAACCCAAACTTCAAAATTTTCGCATTTTGGGTATAAAAAAGCACTAAATTTATCGCGAAGAGCAAATGGTTGGCAACACTGCACAACTCGGCCAATGTGACGTCACGCACTCTCTGATGGGCGTTATCTTGTTTCTATCATTCCCGGTTACTATCTATATGTATACTTTTGTCAAGTGTAGACGTGCAGTCAGACAGCTTGTCAAAAGTACCAAAATAGATTGAGAAAAACGCGCGTAACTACTGTAGCAGGCCCTTGTCATGTCGGTCTCCTTGCCGCGGGGAGGAGGGTTAAGTGTTCACTTAACCCCATTTATGGAGATTAACTTACCACGAACTAAGATTGCAGCTCCATATAGGAATTGGGTATCCACCCATCCGCGGAACGGCGGAATTGGTGACCACCCAAGTACCATGTGGAGAGTACCGTACCGACAACCTGACAGGAGGTATAAAATGTATTTTTCCACAATGTGGAGGTTAACGATGGATGTTTTTGCACGAGGTAACCCACTTTCGGGAAATCCTCCCGTCGAGCAATCGACGGCTAGGTCATCGGATGTGCAGGCCCGAACCCCACACCTTCGTTGACCGGAACTGACACCCAGGGTTCCGGAGGAAGCGAACTACTGGTGGTGAAACATGGCACATTGGCTATGCCAATGGGGAGCCGAGTGAGTGTGAGCGATACACCGTCATCGAAACGATCCGAAGGAACTGAATAAGTTGTGGAAGATGTGGAGGTGGCGAACAATCTCTCAGTAGTCTCAGATGGATCTTTGGTACCAAGTAAGTCTTTGACAATGGTCAAACCTGGTGCGAATCAGCTGAGTACCGGTAAAAAGACTGAAGTTATTGGAGATTCGAACGCAGGTGTTGGTCTATCCGCAAGGAAGATCAAACGAAGAAAACAGAAGGCGAAGAAAGCCGAAGCATTAGCTAAGGTAAGTACTCAAGCTCCGTCAACTTCGACACGTATAATGGAAACGGGAAAGCGTGGCAGAACACAGGACTCCTCTGTAACGTTGCACCCTTCCGGAAACGAAACGGGGTCTGTGCCAACGACCCGGAAGAGGAGAAAGGCAAAGAAGAGGAAAGTCGAGAGAAGGAATTCGGAAATGCCTGCATCCTCGACCCAGTCCAAGGCAGAAAAACCTTTGCCTGACAAGGCAAAGGCTAAGGGACCTCAAATGTCGAATCACACTCTTCCGTCAGCGTCTGGCGAATTATTCGCGAGAATAGCAGCAAAGCCAATGACGGTGGAGATACATACCGGGAAACAAGACGGTCTACTGTCCAAGACCATCTTGACAGCTATCTTTGGAAAGCTATCGGTGAGTCGAAAGACGAGCCGACTTTCAAGGAGAAAAGTACGGTGGACGGCATCGTAAAGGTGCAGAGTAAAGCCATGTCAAGTGATCCTCGAAAATTTCACTAAGTCAGGGATTTTAGGGCAAGATGTCTCGTTGTGTAGTCAAAGTCATGTTAACGCTATTCTATAAATATTTCGAGCAAATTCCAATTTTAGCAATTGTTAATAACAATCAAAGTTTTAAGCAAGATTAAATTGAAAAATGAATTACTTCAAAACTATAATAGATAATGACGTGAAATTTTGCATACCATTCAAGTATTGTCTGTACTATTTTTCAATTGTTAATAACATTTTTTATTGTGACAAATAGATAAATAAATAATAACTTTTTGTAATCAGTTGCATTTTTTCATGTTTTCTTCACGCTGTTAAACAATCGGACTTACGCATAATTGTGCGAAAAACGCTTACCTTCAATAATCTGAAAATAGAATTTTGTACTTTTACTCCATTCCCGAGATATTGACTGTTTTGTAACTTAATGCGCTCGACGGTGGCATTGCTGCCATCGGCTGATCGGTCGCGCGGCGGCTTGAGGGGCCGCGCAAACTGAAGCAGCGTACAACTAATTTCATTAAAATAATTATATTGTATTAGAAGGCCCAAAGGTTCCAACTATAGTACATTTTACCATAATATGACAGTTGTATTTACTTTTCTTACTTTTATTTGCTGATAGTATTTTCAAACAAAGAATCGTCTTTTAAAAAAATTCGACTTTGAACTTTTTTTCCAATTGTAGGTTGAAACTGGTGATATTGCCGCGTATTTTTTATCGCTACAGCTCCTTTGATGTGGTTTTGATATTTTTTTTCATGAGCATCATGCTCAAGTTGAGAGCAAAAATCGAAATCGATTGTTTTATGGTTGATACTGTTCTTTTCAAGCAAAGCGTCTTTAATATTTTTCACAAAAGCTGAGTATAGATCTTCTGTTTTTTCTGATTTTTTAATTCTGCATTTGCTGTTCCTTTTCCGGAATTAATGAACAACAATTGCAACAATTTCTTTGAGTTCCTTATCGCATAAATCAGAATACCTTTTTTTTTAATTGGTGACTCGCCTAGGTCTTGCAGAATTTTGTTCACTTTATCGAATTTCAAAGAATGATCAATGTTCTTTATTTCGAAATTTTCATCCTCCGAATCGTCAAAAGAATCTATAGAGCTATCCGACGTCTCATTTTCTGCACTTTGAGTAGGACTGAAAAAAGAAACGTGGCCATTTACTCTAGCGGAGTCAGCAATTTTAAATGTTTTATTAACTTTCACATTAAAAATTTAAGTGTTTTTATTTGAGGTTAAAAATAGCAATAAAAGAAAAAAAATTTGGAAAGTATGTAAATATCTAACGAAATGCCCATTACACAAGCAAACATCTATTCACTCTGAAAAGAATAAATTTTCAATCGAAATTCAAATCTTGTTTGCAACAGCAGACGTATTATTTTACAGTATATGACATATTAATTTCCAATGTGATAATGTAAGCGATAATAATTAAATTATTTCTCGAAGAATATTGAATAAATATTACAGCTCACCTCGTATTCTGACAATGTTCACCTAGTGCGATAACAGTGGTTTTCGCACCCTGATATAATTCTTTGCGACATATTTTACAAACATATTGACCAATATACAATATTTTTCAAATTTATCATTCCACTTAGATGTCACCAAAAATAAATTGCGTCGGACACAATTATGGCCTTTTTTCATAAACGGATTACAGTATTCGCTCGGTCGAACCATATTAATAATAATATTGAAATATGCTTTGTCACCAGTCACCACTTAAATCGAACGGACACAAAGCAGTGGCGAATTCAGTCAATAGGCAATAAATCCTGTGCGAGCATGTTCAAACGTGCACGCTGCTTCAGTTTGCGCGGTCCCTCAAGCCGCCGCGCGACCGATCAGCCGACGGCAGTAATGCCACCGTCGAGCGCATTAAGTTACAAAACAGTCAATATCTCGGAAATGGAGTAAAAGTACAAAATTCTATTTTCAGATTATTGAAGGTAAGCGTTTTTCGCACAATTATGCGTAAGTCCGATTGTTTAACAGCGTGAAGAAAACATGAAAAATGCAACTGATTACAAAAAGTTATTATTTATTTATCTATTTGTCACAATAAAAAATGTTATTAACAATTGAAAAATAGTACAGACAATACTTGAATGGTATGCAAAATTTCACGTCATTATCTATTATAGTTTTGGAGTAATTCATTTTTCAATTTAATCTTGCTTAAAACTTTGATTGTTAATAACAATTGCTAAAATTGGAATTTGCTCGAAATATTTATAGAATAGCGTTAACATGACTTTGACTACGCAACGAGACATCTTGCCCTAAAATCCCTGACTTAGTGAAATTTTCGAGGATCACTTGACATGGCTTTACTCTGCAATGTTCCAACGCCTTTCACGCATCCGTGCTCAGAACAAAGATCTTGACACGACTCTCTGGAGACTATACTAGTGCACAAGGCAGAAATCCGCTACCACTTCGGTGGCGGGTTCCCACCTGGTGCTGGGTATCGATCTTGGGTCCCCCAAGGTGCTTTAGTCGAAGTACGGGTGCCGACCTCACCTACATCTGGGGCGAATCCATTTCCGTGTCAAGGATAAGGAGGAGGAAGAAGCGTAAATATAGTCAGTCCGATGACTGAAGTAATATTTACACAGATAAATCTGCAGTATAGCAAAGCATCTACGGCTCTCCTGTGCCGTAGGCATGCAAAACTGGAAACAAACCCACACATAATACTAATACAAGAACCATGGGTATGTCACAAGCGTATGTGTAGTCTAGGTGATATGTCGTGGGGGCAAATACTTCATTGCGAATTGAATCTAAGATCGCGAGCATGTATTATCATGCCGAGGTTGATCGAACACACGATGTTTAAAGAGCTATGCTCCGGAGATATCGTTGTTGCAAAAATAAAGTACTTGAAAAGTGGGAACACTGTCGAATTCCGACTGGGAATTGATACAATATCAATACCTTCCGGTAGGAATCCTCGAAATGTGGACTGAGGCAGGTATGTTGAGCTTGTAACAGAGCGATTACCAAACCTGAAAAAACTCAAATCAATAGAAATGATAAAAGATGCTACTAAGAAATTAGAAGGTACTTTAATCAATTGCTTTGAGGAACTGTGCCTACTCAGGCAAAGCAGACAGGGGAAAGCGGTTCCTTGGTGGAACCCTGAACTGTCGAAGCTTCGTGTACGGTCAAGAAAACTTCTTAATAAGTCCTGGAAGACCCAACCAGAAGAGGACTGGGCTAATCATCGACTTACACAGAGTGAATATAAGAAAAAAGTACGGAAAGTCAAACTTGAATCCTATAGAAATTTCTGCAGTAATAATATAAGAAAAAAGTACGGAAAGTCAAACTTGAATCCTATAGAAATTTCTGCAGTAACGTCGAAGAAATGAGGGAAACAGCGAGACTTTGTAAGGTCCTACATCTAGACCGCTCAGTAAGGCTGGATTCCATTCCAAAGCCTGGTGGTTCATACACCATTTCCAAATCGGAAACGTTTAATGCTCTACTCGAAACTCATTTTCCGGGTAGTAGAACTCTCTCTGAAGTAGAGAGTGGCATGAACAATAACGGTAGCAACGGTGGAACCTCTAGGCACAACTGGGATATTGCTAGTCGGATAGTGTCAAAAGAATCGATTAGGTTTTCCTTGTCTTCCTTTGAGAACTTTAAGTCCCTTGGACCTGACGGAATACATCCAGCAATGCTTAAAAAGGAGGAGACAGGCTGATTGAGGCCCTGAAAAGGATCTTCACAGCCTGTCTTGCATTTGGTTATATACCATCCCAATACTGACGCGTAAGAGTAGTATTTATTCCGAAACCAGGAAAAGATGACTATTCCCTAGCAAAAAGTTTTAGAGCAATCAGTTTGACATCGTTCATGTTGAAAAGTCTAGAACGAGTAGTGGAGGAACATATTCGAGTGGAAGTATTGCCAAGAAGTCCACTTAGTAAAAATCGCTATGCTTACCGGAGTGGAAAATCATGTGAATCAGCCTTACACGATCTTGTTAGCAAGATTGCAGCCGGGCTGGAAGCTGACGAATACACAATGGGCGTGCTCGTGGACATTGAGGGGGCTTTTGATAATGCCACTTTCGGCTCGATATGTTCTTCTGCCGAACGACACGGAGTTAATCAAACCATTGTAAGATGGATATATTCCATGCTCTCTGAGAGGCTGTTAACCGCTGGTGGGAGCAGTGACGAATAAATCACAGTCAGGGCTAAGCAAGGATGTCCCCAAGGGGGTGTTCTTTCTCCGCTTTGTTTTACGTTGCTATCGGAGTAATATCCACTGTTTCATTTGGAAGGAAATTTGATGACAGATTTCCATTGCGTAAGCAATGGAGCAATCCAGAATGAATGCAGGGAGGTTTGACGGATATTTTCTTTACCGATGGGTCCAAGAATGAAATAGGGTATACAAAATAATGCAAAGCAGCGATTTACGATTATTTACGAAAATCTTTCGCTTCATAGCGATTAATATTCTGTCGAGTGCGTGTGCTCTTGCGAAGTTGGAGATCCCCTTGTGATGACCTATCTTCCATAGGCTGCACACTCGGTTCCTCAGGTGTCGGTGTAGAGTCGTCTGCTTTCGGAACCCAAGTTACCAAATCTGATTCTGCTTGAGAACTTACGTTGGTGCTAAACCTGGATTTAAATTGGTTAACATGTTGTTTCAAATACCCGCAGGAAGTCTGTACGACGTAGAGCATTTTTCCGAGTTGCCTTGTAATTATGCCTTGTAACCACTTTTCCCCTTTAGCGTAGTTTGATGCGAAGGCGATTGGGCGTTCACTGCCATCAGGATAGGTGTGCGAAAGCACTGCACCAATGCCATAAGATGAAGCATCAGTGGCAAGCACTAAAGGTAATTGCTCGTCATAGTGCGCAAGTTGCGTAGCGTTAAGAATATGCTGCTTAAATGATGTGAACGCTTGTTGTTGTTTTGGGCCCCACGTAAAAGGAACGTTTTTTCGGCGTAGCATATTGATAGGGGCAGATATCTGGGAGAAGTTTGGTATAAAATTAGGGTAATACTTAACCTTACCCATGAAGGCTTCGACCTGCTTGATGTTTTTTAGTGGCTTAAGATCTCTTACCGCTATCAGGCCGGATTCGTCTGGCAAAATTCCACCTGCACTGATTTGTCGACCCAGATACTCGATCTTTTCCTGGAGAAAAAAACACTTTTGCTGTTTGCATTTAATACCGTTGCTTTGAAGAACTTGGAGAATGTTTTCGACGCGTTGCATGTGCTCATCGAATGTTGGCGCTGTTATGATGATGTCATCAAGATAATTGCCATACCCTTCGATGCCTTGTATAAGTTGCTCGAGGTACTCTTAAAAAATTGCTGGCGCGCTGGCTATTCCATACGGAAGACGTTGGTACTGATATAGCCCCAACGGCGTGTTGACTACCATGATTGCTTTTGAATCATCGTCTAGCTCCATCTGCAGACACGCGTCCTTAAGATCAATCTTAGAAAGGTTTTGACCGCAGCGAATTGCGTGAAATAGACTTTCACGTGTAGGCAATGGATATTGCTCTATATCTATTTGCGCGTTGACAGCTTGTTCAAAATCACCGTATATACGTACTGACCCATCAGGTTTAGGTACAAGTACTATAGGCGATGCCCATTGCGAAAACCTGATTGGTTTCCGAATTCCGGCGTTTGTAAGTCTTTCTGCTTCTTTTTTGAACGCAGACATTTGCGAAAATGGCAATTTTCGGCTTTTAAAAAACCTAGGCGGTAGCTTTGAAATTTTTTATTGTGCCAAGTGCTGGAGTAAACACTTCACTATACTTCTCACAAAGCGCGTCCACTTGTTTCACTTCTTTCTGGGTGATTTTTGAAATTTGCTTTATTTCAAACCCAAATTTTTTGAACAAATCCACACCAAAAAGATTGTCAACACTCTCAACGTTAGCTACCACAATATCAACTTGTTTTATTTTGCTACCACATTTTACAGTTGCACACAGTTCACCCAGCACTGGAATATGCTTTTCACCGAACCCGTATAAAATTCTTTTAGTTGCGCGAAGTTTTGGGCTATTTCTTTGTTTATATGTATTTAAGTTCATCACCGAAATTGTAGCACCTGAATCCATTTGATATTTTATAATTTTTTCGAAAATTTGCAAATTAATGTAGTTTTTATTATTTTCTATTTTTACAACTCCTGTTACACTGTGCACTGTATCGATATTGTGAATATGTTGATTTGCTTTTTTGTTTTTATTTTTGTTCTCGTGGAAGTTTTTGCTTTGTTTACTCATACACACTTGCACTATATAGCCTTTTTTACCACATTTGTTACATATTGCGTTTCTGAATTTGCAGCTTTGTCGCGAATGAGAACTGCCACAACCCGAGCAAGATTTAAAATTTGGCAAATTCCCGGTAATGCGATTTGCTTTTGTTTTTTGAACATTCACAGCGTTGACTGGAATTTCTTTTTCACACACTTCTTCTTTGATTGCTTGTACTGTTTTTGTTGTTGCTTCAAACGACTCAGCTATGAGCATGATGTCGGCAAGTGTAGGTTGTAATTTTTGAAGCGAAGCGGAGCGAACAGCGTCGTGTGGTGTGTGCGTGATGAGCTGGTCGCGGATCATCTCATCGATGTATGTATGTGTGAGAGCAGTTCATTGCGGAGCACACGAATTGACACTCTCTTGCAAGACCACGAAGTTCGGCTACATACTCTCTGGAAGATTGGTGCTGCTTCATGTCCCGTTTGAAAAAATCGTAACGTGCTGCGATGATGTGTCGCCTTGACTGGAAATGTTCTGTTAACTTTTCCGTTAATTCTTTGAATGTTTGTTTTTGCAATTTAGTACTTCCAAAACGATTTTTTAGAAGTTCAAAGACTTCTGCACCAATCCACGACAAGAAGAAGGATTTTTTCTTTTCAGCACAATTGACACCGTATGCACTGAAATGTTGGTTGAGTTGTTCCAAATGTGACTCTCATGTCTGCTGATCTTTGGAAACTTATTTCATCCAAATTCTATACAGAGTTGCATAATTTATGTTAGCAAGTGTTACCTAAGTAATAAGGTCTAAGCAGTGTTGCATAACAACTTACATATACTTTCTGCTCAAATATGAACGAGACTGATTTAATAAAACACAAACGGTTAATTATTGTTCAATTCTTATTTCATCTTCTTCAAAGTAATCACCATTGGAGGCGTTACACATATGCCAACGTTTTTTCCAATCATCATAGCATTTCTGGAAGGCCGATTTCGGTACGGATTTCAGTTCCTTCTTCGAATTCTCTTTTATGACTTCAATTGTCTCAAAATATTGTTCACGGAGCGGCAACTTGAGCTTGGGAAACAGGAAGCCATATCAGGCGAATACGGTGCTTGCGGAACGATATTAACATTATTTTTGTTCAAATAATCGCGAGCAAGACGTGATGTGTGAGCTGGTGCATTATCGTGAAGCAAGAACCATGACTTGTTGTCCCACAATTCCTTCCTTTTAAGACGAATGTTCTCGCGCAAACGCTTTAAAACGTCTAAATAATATTCAGCGTTAACCGATCGGCCTTGCGGAAGGAACTCCGAGTGCACCACACCTTCGTAATCGAAAAAAACAGTCAGCATAACCTTAATTTTTGAGCGACTTTGGCGTGGTTTTTTGGGTTTCGGCTCCTCCGGGGAGCCACTTTTGTACCACTGGAAAACACGTGCACGCGATAGAGCAGAGTCCCTATAGGCTGTCTGCAACATTTTTAAGGCGTCTGAAGTCGAAATTTTGTTGGAATAACAAAATTTCAAACAAATTCTTTGTTCAACTTGAATTTCCATCGTTAAATTCGAAAAACACACTCGAGCTTGACTTGTTTACAGTAGCACAGAAAACAAACTACATATGTGACATATCACGCTGAAATTTGCCATGGAAGCTTATAACAGTC